>NC_045426.1:465973817-467371817 GCF_902635505.1 Sarcophilus harrisii
CAATAAAGAGAAAAGCAATAATTAGGAGCTATTTTGCCCAATTGTATGTTAATAAATCTAATAATCTAAGTGAAATGGATGAATACTTATAAAAATATAGATTGCCCAGATTAACAGATGAGGACATTAATTACTTAAATTATCCCATTTTAGAAAAAGAAAATTTTAAACAAGCTATTAATGAACTCCTTAAAAATGTGGCCGGGGCCAGATGGATTTACAAGTGAATTCTTTCAAGCATTTAAAGAATAATTAATTCCAATACTACATAAACTATTTAGAAAAGAAAAGGCATCCTATTAAATTCCTTTTATGGCACAGATTTGATGCTGATACCTAAACTAGAAAGATCAAAACAGAGAAAATAAATTGTAGAACAATTTCACTAATTAATATTGATGCAAAAATCTTAATTAGCATTAACAAGGGGATTACAGCAATTTATCACCAGGATAATACACTATGACCAATTAGGATTTATACCAGAAATGCAGGGTTGGTTCAATATCAGGAAAATTATTAGCATAATTGACTATATCAATAACCAAACTAATAGAAATATTATTATCTCAAGGGATGTAGAAAAAAAATTGATGAAATACAATACCCATTCCTAATTTTTTTTTTTGCTGAGGCTTCTTAAACATTAGTTCTGCTACAAATTGATAATACCCAGCCTCAACTGGGATAAAATTGTTTAATGCCAATATTCTTACTCATCTTTTATTGCCTCTCTCCACATATATCTCACTTCCAACAGAAGATTTCACCTCATATTTTGCTGGGAAAATGTAAAACTAAAACTATCTGTCAGGAATTCCCTCTCATGCCCTATTCCACATTTCAATTATCCTCTCAAAATTATCCCAAGTCATCTCTAGATTTGCTCCAGGCTCAGGAAATAAGGTATCTCTTCTCCTTTCCAGTGCAAATACCACTGTCTATGCCCTTGATGCCATCCCATCCCATTTCCAGAAGCTGGCCCTCTCAATCATTCCCCCTTGCTCACTAACTTTCAATCCCTCCTTATAAATTAGGTCCTTTTTACTATTTATAAATATGCCCCTATCCTTAAAACTCTTCAATTGGTTTTCTGATCCCCTGAACTATTTTCCTATATCTTTTCTCTCTTTCACAGTAAAATTTCTAGGGGAAAAATACACACACACACACACACACACACACACACACACACACAAATATATATGTGTGTATATATATATATATATATATATATATATATATATATATACTTATTGCTTTTTCTTTCTTAGATTTCACTTAATTCTAAAATTCTTACTATCTGGCTTTTATAACTCAACTGAAAATACTTTATCCATAGCCATTAATGACTTCATTTTGATAAATGCAATAGTCTTTTTTCAGTCTTCTTCATTCATGACCTTTTTATGAGTTTGAGACTATTGAAAACCCATTACTCTTAGATACACCCTCTTGCCTGGATTTTCCTAATACTAATGTATTATAGTTTTCCTTCTTAAAAGAGATCAGTCATTAGATGAATTATTTAATCAGTCCTTCTCTGTCTTCTTTACACATTCTTTCTCTATGTCCTGATCTCTTGTGTAGGTATATGAAAGACCTGTGTTGGGTCAAGTTAACAAGTTTATGTGTCAGACACAAAGACAGGAATATGCTGGGTCCAGCTCATATTGGCAGAAAAAAGCTGACTGTTAAATGTTCAGGGGGACCATTTTATACCTAAGAAACTGACAAATACTACAAGTCAAGACTTATTTTATTTGGTAAGAAAATTATGAAGAAAATGTTAATAATTCAGATTCAATTTAAAAGTGCATTTAGCAAATATGGAAAGGAGGAGGAGACCCAGGTGTTAAACATTTACTATGTTTACTATGATACATTTCTTACCTTCAAGAAACATATTCTAATGGAGGAATTCAACACATAAAGAGAAGCTGGGAAAAGATGAGGTGAAGGTATTGGAGTAAGAACATTATAGAGAAACTCTTAAGTCAGGATAGACTTTTTTTTGTTTTGTTTTGTTTTTGTAATATGATGCCCAGTTGCCTTGATTTGCAATTAGCACTTTCCTGCTGAGTACAAATAGAAACAGACGCTTCTCTGGTTGATTCTCAAGCAGGAATTCAGGAATTCAACTATCAACAAAGATCTGAAAATTAAATCTAATCACCTTACCTCACTTCTCTTTCCTCTAAAACTTGGATCCACTATGTTTCTCTGAGTGAAACTTAATTTCAATTAAAGTCAGAATGACAGGGGTACTAAGTAGCTATACTGGAATTAAAGCCCTAGCTTGCTTATTCCAAATCTAGCAATATATGATTCCATGAACAGGAAGGAAAGAAAGTAGTTAAATGAGGATAGAAGGATCAAGGGAAAGCTTTTTTTTTTAGAATTGTGAAGACCAGAACACATTATTAAGGCATGTGAAAAAGCTAGCAGAGAGGACAATATTAAAGATGCATGGAAGAGAGAAATAAACTAATGATGGCTATAGCAATATAGAATGGTATCAAAGAAACCTAAGATAGAAATCAGAGATGAATAGAGATTACTCCCTTCTCCATTTGTAAACCTGATTAGATTAGTAGCTGTCATACTTTCTAAATGATATATATATATATATATGTACATATACATATATACATATACATGTATATGTACTTGCACATATGTGTTTTTTCCTTAAAAGGAATTATTATTAGTAAGTGGACCAATATTATACTAATGCAGCTCTCATTCTAAATATTTACAGAATTCCTACTCTGGATATATGAACATATACACATATCTACACATGTATATGTACACACATACATATTCATATCATGTTTTGCAAAGTCTAAAATGCTATCTGAATAATTTATCATTGGAGCCCATTTGTAGTTCATTTTTATCACCCCCTCAAAAATTTTTACCCAGTTTAATCACTTCCTGTATTCACTAATATAACCTCCAAATAACATTTGTTGTTTTTGTTGGTTTTTTCCAAAAGTGAAATCCACCAAGATTTTACACAGTGAGGAATATCCACAGTAGGAGTTCCATAAATATTTAGAATGAGAGTAGCATCAGTACAATGTGGGCCCACATACCAACAATAATTCCTTTTAGGGAAAGAATATTTATTTATATCCATGGGTCCTAGTATATTTGTTTCAAAATAAAGAACATACAACACTTGTAAAAGAACTTCCTTTTTTACAACTATGAAGTGATTCATGCAAAAATATTCCACTTTTGCAGATTAAAAAATTGTGGCTCAAACTGTGGCTTAAATGATTTACCTGAAATTGGATTACATTTGACTAATAAAGGGATTTAAGAATTTCAACTAAGGTGATCTTAAATCCAAGCTTGTACTATACCTCTTGTTTTTATCCAGGAACAAGATTAGTCATAGAATTTAGTATGAGAAATTTGGTATAGGTCTTTCCTGATTCTTGATTCTTTATAGGTATTTATGGTTAGTTATTGACTCTCTCCATTGCCTCTGAAAAATGAGAGGAGGTAATGAAACTTTTTGTTTATTTGGATTTAAGGATAGATATTCCTTAAAAACCAAATAAGCAAAAAGTTTCACTACCTCCTCTCTATTCCTTAAAATCAAATAAGCAAAAAGTTTCACTACCTCCTCTCATTCTTGGTTCAACTGTTTCAGAAATCCTCCAATCTTCTTACTTCCCTGCATGAACTCTTTGAACCAGCTACCTTGGCCTTGTTGTTTCATACACACCATACTTTATCTCCTAATTCTATGCCTTTTTACTGACTTTCCCACACCTGGAATATTTTCTCTCCTCACCTCTGAATCCTTTTATCCTTGCCCTCCTTCAAATCTCAGCACAAATCCTACGTTCTGCAGGAGGACTTTCATGATCGTCCAGCTACTAGTGCTTTAGCCTCTGAGATTACCTTCTGTAATGGGCCAGAACTCTGGAGAAATATACTTGAGGCAAGGATTCTTACAAGGTCTTAACTCAGTGGAATTGATAATACAATGATTATCTAGTTTAGCATGGTGATTAATGGTTCTCTAGTGTAATGGACTGAGGCTTGAGTTGATGCACTGAGGTCCCAAGCACGTGAGGCTAAATAGTAATTGGACTATACTCTATTAATATATATGCTTGGAGAAAGAATAGCCCCCGCCCACTCTCTGTGCAAGTCCTGATGTGTTGTATAGGAAATGACATTTTTGGTGGGTGGAGGCAGAGGGGCAGGAAGAGAGGTGGAGAGAGACTGCTGGCTGGGTTCTGCTCTGGTGACTTCTGGTCTCGTGGATTCTGGTCTGGCTAGCTTCTTGACTCAGCTGCACACATTGCTATTGCCGATTCCCTTCTACCTCCAATCTTTCTTCATGTCTACTGAGAATAAAGATTGAATATTTTCCCCTAACCTGAATTCCTGACTCCGGCTGATTTTAAAATACACGGTCCTCACACTCTAGTTCAGTATGATTGATTTAATCTTACACAAATAATGGTTCCCTAGTGATATAATGACTGGCTTATACTCAGTGTGATGAATGGATTTAATTGTAATAGAGTATTTAAGAGGTCAGTCAGGCCTAGAGAACGACTTCAGTAGTCTTGAGGACAAAGACCTTGGTAGTGGCTGGCCTGCCCTCCTTCAAAGTCTGTCTCTTTCACCTGGGGCCAGGCTAGCTTAGTGAGGGACCTTCAGATGGGCCTTGGTCTTAGTGGAGAAATGAAGGAGAACAGACCAGCCACCACAAGGGTCTCTGTCTTCAAGTCTCTTCCAGTCTAGCCTCCAGTCCTCTGTCTTCTCTGTCTATCTCTGAGTCTGTCTTCCTTCCCAGATCTCTTAGGTCTTATATATTCTATTACAAGTACATCATCATAGGTGTTAATCTTGTAGAATAGATGTTAACTCGTAGAACTATACTAAGTACTAAATACATGTAAACTAGGTAATCATTATCTTAATTCTACTGAGTTAACATCTTGTTGTAAAATTACTTATTTCAAGTATACTTGGTCCTCTACATCTGCCACTTTCTCTTGGTTTAGAACATAGGTGGTCACACCCTCCCTGCCATCTAAGGAAGGGAGGTGAAAACACCAAAGGGAAATGGGGAGTCAAGCCAGATATTGTTAATGGGTTTCTGAAGGGTCTCACTTGAAACATAAATCCATCAGCATGGGAGGTATTACACAAGCACATAGTAATATAGTAGTGATGGCTCTAGCCACAGTTGGCACAGGCTCAGTGTGATGTAACAAACATGAATTGTACATGCAAGTAGTGCTATAGCAAACAATATGAATCAGCATGGTATTGTAAAAGATTTCAAGAAGTCCTAGAAAGAGGGTATGTAAACAACAATCACATATGCCTCCTTCAGCAGCCCAAAGATAGTCCAAAACCAATCTATTGTCCATTACTTCATGTGTCAGAGAATCCAATGATTCATGCAAGTTTTGAAGTCCTGCAACACTTTTATCAACTATTTTTAATCTCAGGGAATCCAATGATTCCTGTGAGTTTTGAAGTTCTTGTTTTGAGATTTTATCTTAATTCCACTGAGCTAACACCTTGTTGTAAGACTACTTGTTTCAAGTACACTTAGTTCTCTACAACCTTCCATCAATTCTGTTTATATATGATATGTACATGATTGTTTGCATCTTGCAAATAGTAGAATCCATTTGAATATGCACTCCTTGAAAACAAGTTCCACCATGTTCTTGTCCTTTTTTATATCCCTGGAACCTAGCACAGTATCAAGTAGCAAATAATAATAGCTTAATAAGTGTTCGTTGACTTAACAATAATATTAACAACAAAAAGAAAATAAAGACTATAGAATTATAAGGACTATCTTTGGCCCCAAAGACAAGATAAAAAATGTATATACTTTTGTAGAGATAAGGGACTATAGATATGGGATTGTACATATTGCAAGACTGGGTTAATGTGTTGGTTAGTTTTGCAAAATGGCTTTTTTTTCTTTCACTACTTTTTTTTATAATGAACGATTTTATGAGTAGGCAGAAAGAAAAATGCAAAATTAGAAATGAAAATAATTTTTGAAAGATATTCATTTTAAATAGTAGGTACAATAATAAGGAAAAATTTGAAACATTGTATCATCCAGTATTATTAAGTCATACATCAAGTAACAAATGCTTCAATAACCACAGAAACTAGATTTTATTATATCTGAAAATTATGCAGGAATGTGCTGGTTATAGAAAGAAATCATGTGAAGAAGTCCAGATGGTGAGCTGACAGTTTTAATTAAAAGCCCTGCTTTGAAAAATAAAAAATGAGCAATGTGATGGTAAAATACCAAAAGAGATTAAGAAAATGTGACATGTGAGGGTTAAAAAAGAGTGAAAGGAGTTTCACTTCTTTATGAGAAACATCTCATAAAACTAGATGTAAAACACTAATTCATACACTCAATTACTAACCCAACTAGCTTCCAAGTACTGTTGGCTAATCAATTAATGGATGGCATAGCAAACTAAAATCTATAAAGACTTCTGACCATATATCTCATAAAAATGGTATCTGTTAGTTTTAGATTAGATTAGTCTCTCTTAAATGAAACCTAGAATGCTCATTGAAATATGAACATATATAATTGATGGATAGAACAACAGAAAAGGTAGGGAGAAACACATATTACACCTTAAGCATTTATTGTATCAGAAAGTTTTCATATAAAGACAAAAATTCCATGATTTAATACTTTCTGTCTTAGGTCACCAATATCCATTCTTTCCAAAATAAAACCTCTTTTATCTTAAGTCTCATAGAGCCTGCAAGAAATTGTCTAATTCAGCCTTCTCTCTTCAGATAAATCAGAGTCTATAGTCTGTTTACTCTGTTTTTAAAGATCTATTGGAAGAAAATTCAACAAGGATAAATCCCAGGATGAATCAACATTGCAGGCAAAAAGTTCCTTCCTCATATATAACCACTTTCATTCCATATGATTTAAGTACATCTTCTCTTCTTCAGATCTATGTGGAGATAAAAAACTAATCTGCTTCATAATCATTATTCATACACTTGAATATAGTTGCCATTACCCTTTATCCTTACTGCATCTAGGATAAACACCACTAATCTTTCTTCATAAGACAAGTTATATATTTTTAATCATTTTTTCATCTCCAGACTGTTGAGTTTCTTTGAAATATTTTATTTTTAAGAGCATAGTTTAAACTTGGTCACAGAATTCTGATAAATTCTTCCCCAAGCAGAATATTACAACACAAAATATTCATTGCTTTTTAACAAACTCAACAGGACCTAGTCATATTCAGAAGATTCACTATGATTCTAGCTGTTTTTCCCTATCAGTTGAACCAACTGTCAATGTTACCCCATCCTGACCTGTGTAGTTTATTTTATTAAAAAGTTATATTGTCATATATTTGATCCAGAATCTCAGTCTGTTTTCAGCATATTCTCTAATTCTTTATCAAGTTCATTTTTCATCCTAAGCAGGAGCCCTGACAATATTAATTGTATTTATTTGCAAAAAAAAATTGTCATAACTGGAATATTTAGGAGCAGTTCTAAGAAGCTAGACTCCCAAGGGTAAATGAACCCTAAAGAACAAATCTGCCACTTCCAATCCAGAGGCTGTATCTGTGATGATGTAAGAAGTGAAAAGACCATATTAAGATAGTCATTTAATCAGGCCCTTTTAAATTATCAAGGCAAAGTATAAAGGAGCCTCACTACTATAAATCCTGAATATTTCCAACAAGAATAAAATTGGGATTCACTACACATAGTGAACAGTGAATAACACCAAAAAATGAAATTGGTTATATTTTAAGAGACAGAAAGCTATGGTGTTCTTTTCTATAATATAATAAGATTGTTCTCTGGGAGGAGGTTTTCTGGAGACAGCCTTAGTTTCAGTTCAGATCAATAATCACCTCAAACACAGTCAGCTGATAAAATCCAAATGTTTATTTTCTCCTTCCAAATCTTGTCTCTTTCCTTGGGTCCTGTTAGCTTTCTTAGAGGCCTCTCTCCCTCCTTGGTTCCAATAGCTCTTGCAGCTTGTCTTTTGGCTCTTTCACTGTCTGCCTCTAGCTCAACTCCGACTCAGTCTCCTCCACTGACTGATTGACTGACTAACTGACTGACTGACTGACAAGCTCTTTTTATGCTCTTTTAGAGGTGTAAACTCAGAGGTTAACTACTCCTCCGAGAGTGGGATTATGGGAGGTGTAAATTCATGAATCTCATACTGCATACTGACTTGTGAATCTCCCAAAAGTGTGAACTAATGTGTGTGAGCTAATGTGTGAACTCTCAAAGATGCAAACCCAAGCACACAAGCATTGCTTCCATCAATTCCAATGAGTTATCACCTTGTATCAAATTCTGGCTCATAACAGAAAGCTATTAGTAATCTATATGAAAGTCATTTCCATGCTCAGACCACTGACATGTTTAAGCAAAAATCAAAATCAATACTAAATTAGAAAAAAAATTATAAATAAGAAGAACCTATGAAACACAACTGAAGCAACTCCAATGTAGTGCTGCTAACCACTGGGGAAAGGACAAAAGAATAGACACAGAGTCTGTTACTACCTCCAAAACAAGTATAACCATGTAAACCAGTCACCACAGTGAGAAGAAGTCTAGAAAAACCCTTAATCAGCAGCCATTTAACTTCCTGGTTGACAGGAGCTTTGACAGTCAAGAAAAATATTATTTTTATATATAAAGTCATTTATAAACTCTTATGGAGGAAGATACTGGAAAAACTATGAGAATGAGGAGAAGAAAACAAGCTTGCAGAAAGCTTAGATTAGCCAGGCAGTTTTGTTATTATTATGAGTGCTGGCTTTGGAGTCAATACTCATCTTACTGAGTTCAAATCTCACTTCAGATACTTACTGGTTGTGTTACCCTCCCTCCTCACCTCAACTTATTGGGGATGATGAAATTAACAGACTTCTTGGTCTTCCCATTGCATGGTGTTTGTTGACATGTTTCCTACCCTTATCATAAAACCTATATTCAAAATTGGAAGAAAACTCTGCCTTTAGGGTTAACTCATTAAGCATGCGCTACCCACAACAATCTCATCTGGCCAAGTTCACTCTCATTTGCATGGGGGTCTGAATTTCTCTAGGTCCTTGTTATCATTCTCTTCTTTTTAATAAAATCTAGCTTGGGTGAAAATTTTGGTTTTCTTTATCCTGCCCTTGCTATGTTTCTTTTAGATACAAGCCAATTCAGATTGCATAATCTAAAGTATCACATACACATAAAATTGCAGTATGCCAAAGACCATGTAGAGTAAGAAGAAGTTTATATACACACTCATCTTTCTGAAAATATGCTCAAGGAATCAAAAGGTTGGTTTTTTATTCATGAAAGACTTTAAATAAAGTTTAAATAAGCCTTAAAGCCCCTGATCCCTGAAAACTTTCTGATTTAGGATTAGACTCAATTAGATTCTAGTTAGCATTAATTAGAATTAATTTTAAATCTATAACCCCTTGAATTACCCTAGCAACTCCACTCACAACAATGCAAAGGAATAAAGCTTCACTTAAACCACATTATAAACCAAACATGCAAATTAGCCTACAGGTATAAACAAAACCATCTAGGGCAACTGCATTCCAACTCTGTACTAAATATCTGTTGATTTAAAAACATCCAGAAAACAAAAAGACCAGAACAATGAATGTGAGCAGATCGTATCTCATTCTGAATCCTTAAATCTTTCATATTCAGCTTGGGGTTAGGTAAGAGTGTTGGACTTAGAGTCAGAAAGCTAAATTTAAATCTTGCCTCAAATATTTACCAGTTATATAACCCTAGCTAAGCCAGTTTTAAAAAAACAATAGGGTTGTGGCTAGTAGTATTAACTACCAACTTCAATCACAGTACTTTCTCTTAATAAAATATTCCAGTTACATAGCCAATCAGTAAATATGAGCAATTAAAGTTCAGATATTGCCATCTTCAATGCTTCCCAGCAGTGACTCTAACAATGATGAGATGTCAAGTTCATTTTCCTTAGATTAAAATTCAAAGTGACTACCAATATTCCACAAGTGATGTTTCTATTCATCATGCCTATGCTATTGAAGAAGACAAAGTAGAATAGTAACATTCTAAGCATGGAATCAGATGAACTCCATTTCAATTTCTTCATCTGTGGCATTGCGACTACAAGAAAGTCACTTTAACCTCTCTGACCCTCAGTTTCTTTATCTATAAAATAGGAGCAATAATAATAATAATAATACCCTCCTTACAAAGTCATTGTGAGGCTAAATAATATCATTTTTGCAAACCTTAAAATGCTATGTTCATACTCAAATGGGTCTATGAAATCAACAATGCAATTATTCCCTCCAAGAATACAAATCACAAACATTCATTTTTGTCCATTCTGTAGGAATTTTGCTTCTGTGTCCCTGTAAATTCACTGCAGAGGGCCCAAACATAATGTTGAAGATCTTCCATGTTGTCTGTTGGCATCATGAGAAAACCAATGGAGCATAAGGGTATCCTTTGTTTCCTTCACCTTTGTCACATATTAACCAATGTTTTTTCACTCCTACGTTTCAATTTGATTATATATTTCATCCTAGTTACCCTTAGTAATTTATTGTTTGTAATGTGTTACAGTCTTCTCACATTCACTTAATCCATTGTCCTCTAAGCAATACTTAATTCTTTAGAGATAAAGGGATTTTTTTGTGAGATGAAGCCATTTAAGAATGATTATAGAATATTAATACTAAAAACATAGGTCTTCATTTCATGAAGAAGTTTGGATCATTAAAGAAAAAAACAACCTTAAAATTTCCTAAAAAGCATTCTTGCTTACTTTCCTCACATTCAATGCTGCACCTAAAGTATTGTCCATTTGGACTGTCTATCCAAGGAAGATATTTTTCATTCACTTAAGACAGGGTAAGATTGTATCCACTTTGACAGAATGTGGATCTAATTTAACTTTTGCTGCAACCAGCACAATGTATTAATCTGCCAATAGGAACTTTTGGAGGACTTCATTATCAAGAAGGAAACCCTCTTAAATTTGTATTCTGGGCTGAAATTCTTCCATGCAAATGACAATCACCTTTCATGAGTCAGTTTTTTGCTTCACCTGATAATAAAGAAAAGAAGGATACCATATAAGGTTCTCTCTTGTCATAGTTTTCGAAAATTAGTATAATTTTGTTGGATGGACCTTATTATAGAGAGATCTTTAAGCAGTACATTGTGTTATCAAATCAATTTTTTTTCTGTCTAACAAGCAAACTCTAAACACAATAGTAACTTATGTTCACTATACCGTTAAGTCAACTGTACAGTGGTTAAAATGTGACCTATTGTGAAATATTACTTATTAAAGTCCACAAACCCCTTCTAATTCCCTATGTAAATTATTGTAATAAATATTTCAGATAAATAGCAAAGTAAGCATATAGGCCTGTTTATGTGGGAACAAGTAAAAAATCAAAAAAATTTCCACAGCTTTGGTACTTTCTCTTTCACATATTTCGAAAATCAGTTCTTCAGTCCCCTCATAATCATGGGAGCTTAGTCCTCCTCTATGTTTATTCTTTTAAGTTCGGGGGTTCATTCTATTTTTCTTCTCTTCAGTACTATTTTTATTCCTTTTCTAGGTATTCCTTCTCTATCTTCATTCCTTCTCATCAAAGGCTGTAAGGTTAAAGTTCAAGTGTGGGTTTTCCATTATCTTTGATGGTGAAACATTTTCTACAAAAGTTTGGTAAGTTTTTTCCATCTTTTTCTTTTTGTCCTCTGCTCAGTATCAATAGCAGTTATACCTATTATTATTTTTCTCTTCAGGAAATTGGGGTTAAGTGGCTTGCTCAGGGTTGCACAGCTGGGAAATGTTAACTGTCTGAGGCCAAATTTGAACTCAGGTCTTCCTGACTTCAGAGCTGGTACTCTATCCACTGCACCATCTAGCTGCCCCTATACCTATTATTTTCAAATGCCTATTAATTAGAGGTATAGAATTTTACCATTGAATCTATTGCATTTAATTATATACATATATTTACATATATATATATATATATATATATATATGTATGTGTGTATACATGAGTTTAATGTGCAACAAATTGAAACTGTCTCAGGCATACCAGAATAGCAACAATTGGAATTAACCAACATCACTCTGTGAGCCTGAAACTATCAAAAAAGACTCAATAATTTTCAGGACAAGTTTAGGTGAAAAAAATTGGAGTTAAGAATGCTCTTTATCCTTATCAAGAGCACCTGCAGTATAATTAATGACTCTATCAAAGGTATATTGGAAAGAGCAATGGATTTGGATTCAGGTGATCTGTGTGACTCAAGTCAATAAACTTTTCTGTCTCAGTTTCCTCAGTTGTTAGATAAGAAAGGAGCATGATCCTATTGTGATCAGAAACCTTTACTCTTCTCCTTACAAAATTGATGATAATCTTGCCTGAAAGCATGAATTGAAATTGGTAGGAATAGAAACTTGTGGATAATAGAAGAGAAAAAGAAGGGAGAATTGGAGAGTGGGAAATGTAGCAGCAAAAAGAGAAGACAAGTAGAAACTCATTTTGTACTGAGAAGAAGAAACCAAAAGTATGGATACTAACTTTCATTTGGTCTGAAAAACAAGGGAATTGTGGCTATCCTATGGAGCCTTGAAAGGCAAGAAATTCTTGAAGACTTCAGTCAGAGAACTATTTATATTTGTGTCTGTAAGAGGATGAGAATTTATATTCATCTTCAAAAATGCTGGTTGTTCACTTAAAGTTCTTTATTTTGATTACCTCTTTTTTTCCACAAAAAAAATTCTTTAATGATTTTATGATATTAAGCCATCAAGTGGGTGTGCACTTCATTATTAAAAGGGTCTCAGACTCTAGGATTGCAATAGTATTCTATACTGCTCCATTCACTGTTTCACCAATTTGACCAACTTCTATCTGTACCCACCTCCCTACATATTTTTAGAGCCTCCTAAGCATTACAGAGGACCCCCTTGAAAGACAAATGAGTTTGCAATGGGATGAAACTTAAGCATATGCTTCAATAACCAAGAACCTTATAGCAAGATGAAAATTGAGAGACCTTTTATTCCAAAAATTATCTTTGAATGAAGATTTTGGACTTTTGGAACTTCGGCATAATCATGAAGATATAGCAAATGAAAAATAAAGACCATAACCTTTTAAATAAAAACAAAACAAAAATAAAAAACAAACCAAAAACCACCCTACACTTGTTGATGCATCACATTTCAATCATTTTCACATGATCATAAATCTAAGGGATGTCAGAGACTAGTCTAACTCTTCATTTCACAAATAAGTAAAATGTTTATTGACTTGCTCAAGGTCAGAAGTAAGCAGACAAGGTAAGAAACAGGATTTGAATTTAGTACAAGTAAGACTGAAAGAAATGTGCAAAAAGTGAATAAAACGTGAACATTGTCTTTGGAGAATTTGAAATCTAGACTCTTCACTTAGAGTAATTTTCTAAGAGAACACAGTGTACACAAAGAAAAAGCAGGAAGGCCTTGACTTTTATTTGCATTGTTTGTTTTTTTTTAAATCTCACTATGTGAAAAGCACTTTGGAAAGTTATAAAGAACATTCCCTGAATGTAAGAAGATTTAGCTGAATGAGAAACATGGCCATAGAATTTTCCACTTGGATTTAGGAAATAACAATCAAATGCTCAAAATAGAAAAGAAAGAAACCTGTGACAGTGACAGTATCATCATTTACTGGGGTAAGTTAACTCCAGCTGTCTTTTATATAGTATCTTCTCCAATTGGAATGTAAGTTCCTTGAGAGTAGGAACTGTCTGTTTTGCTTATATTTGCAACCCCAGTATTTAGCATAGTACCTGGCACAAATTATGTGCTTAATAAATGCTCTGTCTACTTATGAAATTAAAAATGTTCTTTAATTTAAGAATGTGCATTTAATTAATCCTTTTTCCCCCTCTGGATCCATTTAGGAAATAGAGCAAGAACAGATAAGAAGTCCTTCATATTTGGCTGAATAGGAATGTATTCATAGGTAACACCTGGATATTCAATGTAACTCCCACATCAAGGCCACTCCCTTATTGGGTAGTCACATGGAAGAAAAAGAAGGAGGCAAAACTCACTGCCAAAATAAATTGTTCTCCCAAGCACATTATACTGAAGGCTCACAGCTGCCCAAAAATGCTTTAAGGAGATACCAGTTAACAGAGATTGTGCTGCAAAAATTGTGGACTTCACTGAGTGACTGCTGTGCCACACCAAAAAGTTATTGGTAAGATGGGTGGTTTGGCCAAGGGCAGGATGGGGAGAGAGAGAGATGTCCTGGGTTTGAACATTCAAGAGCAGCCTTCACTGGAATGTGTCACTGGGAATTCAAATGTGACAAAGAGTGGCTTCCAAAACAGGGTACTGGGACACTTTGTTGTATTGAAAAGAGCTCCTGCTGATTCATGATCCTCAGAGCATCTTATTTTCTGTCACCACTATTTGTTATTGTTTGTTTTTAACCAGAGGATGGAGATAATAACCCATCCATTGTAGGTAAAGAAGGTTCATATACATAATAGAGGAAAGGAGGGTGCTTATCATAAGCAATATTTATGTATATTAAAGGTATGTGTAGAGTATGTCTAGACCTATAAGTGGTTGGAATAAGATTAACTATTCAGATCTATACCCTTCCTTCCACTATGCTGTTTGTCCCAGAAAGTTTATATTCCTGCTTGCATAAGTAAAAAATATTTGTTTCTATTATATAAAACATACCTGCTGCTCAAATGCAAAGTGCAAGAAAACAGTCACTCATTCTACACAGCAGTTCTTAACCCTGGAACACTACACAGTACCTACCTGATTGACCAATAGGTCCACCTTTTCTATCTGACCATGACTCAGGAGTCCACTTAGATCAAGACTAAGAGTTAAGCCAGTTAAGCATAAAGCAGCATTCTATTCCAAAAAAAACCCACAATTTTTTATTGGCAAACTCAGTATGCATATATCATTTTCAGGATTAAAACATTATATATATATATATATATATATATATATATATATAAAACACAGTTATTACATATTAATTTTTACATATATTACTTGAAAGTTTACAAAAGGAGGTTTCCTGAGAACTTTTGAATTTGCATGTTTTCAGCGGCTAAAGTAGCTCTTTCCATTACTCAAGTAATGATTTATTACTGATTTATCAGTGGGATTTCAAACTTATTCTGTGTGTATATGTCTCAAAGAATAATTTAATCTCATTGCAGTCAATGAAGTATATATACAAAGGATCTGAAATTCTTATTCTTTTTTCATCAAAATACTAAATTGTGCACCTGAAAGCAAACTTTCTTCCACTTAATGCAAAAGGTGTTGACCCTTCCTGCTGAACTTGTAATCATGATTCCTGAGCTCGAATCCCAGCTCTGCTATTTACTACCAGTGTAACTTTGGACAAATCTGTTAGACTCTCCCTCGGCCTCAATTTCCTGATTTGTAAAAAGGGAAGTTTTGGACTAGGGAGGCTGGATGGCACAGAGGATAATGTGCTTGTCCTTAAGTCAGAAATGCCTAAATTCAAATCTGGTCTCACATACTTATTGGATATATGACCCTGAGCAAAAGACTTCATCTGTCTCAGTTTCTCAAATAGCATCTACCTGCCAGAGCTGTTGTGAGAATGAAATAAAGAACCACTTGTAAAGACACATAAAAGGTACTTAATAAATAGCTCTGTCTTCCTTCCAAATCTCAATTCAATCTCTACAATCTCTTCTTCCAGAAGCTTAAAGCCCCATGAATCACAACTCCTTCCCAAACCATAGTTGCAAGTGAAGACATCACTAATTAAAAGGGAGAGGGAAGAGAAGGAAGAATAAGCAGAGTAGTGGTTCTACTTTTCAAATTTTGATAAAATTCATAATAACAAAATATTGTTGAGCCAGATTACTCATATGGACATCTGCCTAGATTCTCCTAGAACCCTAGATGCTATCTAGGTATAAGTCTAAATTTTTTGGAAATTACATTAATTTTTACATGTCCCTTAACCATTTTTCCTCTGGAGTCACTGGCACCTTTAGTAGCTTGAAGTAGTAATGCTTGTCATGGAGTCAGTGGATCACCATATTAGTAGCCAACAGGTATATAGAACTTCATTGTAGTGCCTCATTTGGTGTCCCCTATGTTGATCATGGAAGACAGATGTTCATATGTTGTCTGACCCAGAGGAATGACTAATCGTGAGACTTTCAAACTAGGTCAGAAGTAAAGACAATACCACAAAAGGCTAGTGTGTGAGAAACTTTGGGACAGGTAGGTGTTTTTCAGATCTTTCAAGTAGTATCAATCAATCAGTCAATAGTCAACACATACTTATTAAGGATTTATTATGTTCTAGTCACTGTGCTAGGTGCTACAATTACAAGTAGAAAAATGGGAAAGAGCTTATATCCTAAAAGAGGAAGACAGCAAATAAAAGGAAGCCAAAAAGGAGGTGGGAGAGATACTAAAAGTGCCTAAAAAAGAGGCATGGTAGAGAAAGTTCTGAAAATATCAAGGAGTTAGATATGACTAGAGTGGTCACTTTCTTTAAATAAAGGTTCTGATAAGTCATTCAATCAGAGGAAAAGCCTCAGATATAGAGGGTATAGTTATCCCTTCCACATTACCAGGTTTAGGAAAGCAGCACCCAAAATCTGAAAAATTCATGTAAAAATTTTTGATTCTCCATCGGGAGAATGTACTAAAGAAACAATCTGAATTTTTTCTTTTTCTTCTATATAGTATTTACAGTAAATATTTACTTATTGTAATTTGAGTTTTTAGTCATAGGCTCTGGGTTCTCTGCTGGCCTTCTAGTGTTGTCTGCAGTTTCCATACCCTTCTACCCCCCCAAAAAAAATTTTCCTTTAATTTCTTATACTGACCTGAAATATATCAAAACTGAAATGGGGAAAGTCATGATGTGGAAGGGATAACTATTTTTCTCACCCAGCTCAAGAATCTCCTGAAATCTATGTGCAGAAGCTCTATAGACCCCAGGTTAAGAATTCTTCTTTTATATAATGATCACAGGCACTATAAAAGAATAGGAAAAGCACTGGACTAAAAGGGGAAAAGGTCCATATTCTAGGGTTCTGCAGTTTACTGATAATCTCACATCATCTTTGACTATTTTCATGAGTCTTTAATTTTTCATTTATAAAATGGATGAATAATACTTGCCCTGCCTACTTCCTAGAATTGTTATAAAAATTAAATGAGATGGAAGTACTTTTTAAATCCTTAAGTCCTGTGTAAATTAAAATAGAATTATTATTACTATTTGTGGGATTTCAAAATACAAGCAAAATTAATCTTAAGCAACTCACACTAACCCTGTGAAGTAATAACAAGTGATGATGTTTTCTTGATCCAATTAAAATAATCATCAAAATAAAGACATCTCATATGCCCATTTTGTAACTTCTTTTGCTCTAATAATGCATACTGACTTTTGCCTTTCTAATTATTAGGAAACATCTTTCTTCAAACAGCTGACATGAAAGACTTAGCTGATCTAGCCACATTTTTGGGGAAATTTTTCCATTACTTTGTTGAATCTCTACTCTTCCATATCATTCCAAAACCTAAAAAAAATGTTGCTGGTGAAATTGTGCTAATAACTGGAGCTGGAAGTGGCTTGGGAAGGTTATTGGCCTTAAAATTTGTCCGTCTTGGAGCAATTGTAGTTCTCTGGGACATTAATCAAGAAAATCTTGCTGAAACATGTAGGGTAGCTAAAGAACACAGTTCTGCAAGAGTATATGGCTACACATGTGACTGCAGCAAAAAACAGGAAATCTACAAAGTTGCAAAGCAGGTAAGACCTATTGTACCTCTTACCCACTAAATCATCATATCTGATCATATGATTGTATTGCTTGGAAAGAGGAGAAAGAGTTATCAAAAATCATCTAGGCTTTTTTCAGGTTGGGGAAAATTTGTGCCAGCTCCCTGGATATTATTGAGGTTTTTATAATGTTTTTAATATATATTTTAACATTATTTTTTTAAACTTTTAGTTCCAAATCTCCTCCTCCTTCCTATTCCTCCTCAACTCATTAAGAAAACAAGAAACATAATATATAGATTATACATGTGAAATCGTTTGAAACTTATTTCCATATTAGCCATGTTAAAATAAATAAATAGCAAGAAATTGAGAAAAGTTTGCTTCAATCTGTAATCAGGATTCACCAGATCTCTCTCTGGAAATGTGCAATGTTCAAAAGAACAATCCAAAAAATCTGACATATTTCAAAAAAGGAATTTATTAGGTCATTTGGTAAAGGAGAGAACCAGAAAGAAAGGTTGATTTCCTCTCCCAGATTCTGGAGGGTTTACATGATGTAGAATCTTGTCAAGTATCTCAGTACACAAGTCACACACAAATTATCTGACAGAGGTATCATATATGAGTCATTTATGAATTCATGAATGTTTTGGATGGATTCAAGATATGGGAGAACCCAAAATTACCTTAGCCATCACCAATATTCCTAGAGTAATACTTAGATCAGGATGATATTTTGAGTGTGATCTCCATTTAGATTTAAATAGTATAGTAATGAATAAGTTTCCCAAACAAAATAATAAAGCATTCTTTCCACGATAGCATTTTTCATCATGGGCCTTTTAGAATTGTCTCAGCTCATTGTACTGATCAGAGCATCTAAGTCTTTCACAACTGATCATGGTAGCAATATCGCTGGGTTTTTGTGCAAAATTTTTTGGATCCTGATCACTTCACTTTACATCAGTTCATATTAGTCTTTCCATGTTTTTCTGAAACCAGCCTGCTTGTCATTTCTTATAGCACAATAATATTCCATCACAATTTGTTCAGTTATTCTCCAATTGACAGACATTCCCTCAATTGTGAATTTTTTGTAATCACAAAAAAGAGTTGTAAATATTTTTGTACATATGGATCCTTTTCCCTTTTCTTTGATCCATTTGGGATATAGATCTTGTAATGGTATTGCTGGGCCAAAAGGTATACACAGTTTTACAATCCTTGGTGTATAGTTTCAAATTGTTCTCCAGAATGATTTTGATGAGGTTAATGGTAGTGAAGAGATGGGAGAATTGGGGTGGGAAATCCCCTCTGGTCGGGGAAGATACAATGAAAAATAATTCACAAACCCAAAATCTGTGTGACAGAAAAAAATTTTATTGTTCACTAAGAAGGAAACTTTCTTAGTGGGCAAAATTCCTGATTAGGAATTTGGCAAAGGTGGGTTAATAGACTCCTAGTTATATGGGTAAATGTTGGCCTGGGGCTAGGAGCTGTCTGGGCTAATCAATAAAGGACCATCAGACAGAGCTCTCCAATTGAATGAAATCACTTAACTGGGAGTTTGAAGGCTTTCCCCAGGGTCTGGAAACAAAGGAGATCCAGTTTCCTGGCCCCCCAAAAAAATATCAGTTGCATTCCCCCACTTGGGCCTCTTTCAGAGGAAAGTTGGGACAGTTTCAGGGTTCACCCCCATCATTTCCTCCCTCAAACAGTCCAAGCATTCTGTCCAAATTCATTTGGGGTAACAGGATGAAGTCTCATCTTCAGTGACTGCTTCAAGCTGACAAGGGTCGTAGAGCTGTCCCTAAGTTCACTGGGGGTTCAGGCCAGGAGGGGAAGTATGAAAATTGAAGATGCAGCAGCTCAGGCCAGGAGATGTGGAGTGTTCCAAGATCTTCAGGATGAAAGAGTAGTTAGAAGTTCATAGCTTGAAGCCTAGAGGAAACAAATCTCAGGAGCAGATTAAAGGTGGGATGTCATCCAGCGTGGAGATGGTGATGTTTGGGAATGGGGCCTTTGCAAAAAATGCATCAGGTCCCATCTGTGGGATGCCTTAAGGACGTTGATGGCCGGCCCAACAATGCTGAACACCCCCACTGCTTAGCTGAAAGGCTGAGAAGGAGTTAACTATTGGCAGGGGCTGTAGAATGCTAAGGAGTTAACTGCTGGCAGGGGCCATGGAATGGCAATCAAGAAAAGTAGGAGAGAAAATTCTAGGAGCAAAATTTTCATCTGTGGAGTGAGAAAAATTAGGTAGAAGAGGGAGAGAGAGAGAGAAAGAAGGACCCAGACAATTTCACCCTTCTTTCCCCAGAGTGCTCACAGGAGTACTCTGAAATACCTGAGAAGTAAAAAGTAGATTATTTGTCTTTTGGAAGGAGCTAGGCAGGCTTAGCAAGCACCTTGATGCATCCAGAGCCTTCTCAGTCCTGCAGGGAAAAACTTCTTCTACCCTGTTAGTAAAGGTGTCAACAAAACCGAAAGCGGTTTGAAATCCCCTGCAAGGAGGCGTGTGCTTAGAGTCTATTTGCCAATCTTCCCCTGGATTTGTGCTCCTTCTCTGAACAGGTTTCAGAGAGGTCTAACAGCTCCCTCGGGGTATTCACTCAGGCACAAACTGGGTAGGCCTGGCAAACCTGTCTGAGTGCTTCTCCCAGCTTGTTACCAGTGAAAATGCTGTTCACCAGGGATTGAAGAGCATTTCTTGCCAGGTGTGTGCCTGATGGAGACCAAAGGTTAGTTTCCACTGACTTGTCTCTGGGATCAAGAGTTGGTTTGAGGGTGTTTGAAACCAGTCAAAAAGAGAAAGGATGTTCCTCCTTTGTTCTGCAAGGGTTTTTTCCTATGACCTATAGGAAGGGGTATAAGAAGCCATGGTCAGGAATAAATGAGAAGCATCTTTAGCAACTAAATCTACAAACCTATTTCCCTTGCTCTAAAGTGAAGTGTCCTTTACAAAATGTGACTGAAATCTCCCTGGATTTGTGGACAGCTTGCAATAGCTGTAGAATTTCTCCTGCATGTTTAATGAAAGAGGTTTTTGTTGTCAAAAGACCCCCCCTTTTTCCAAATAGCCCTGTGAGCATGCAAAATATGAAAAGCGTATTTGGAGTCGGTATAGATGTTCACTCTCATTCCCTTGCCCAGTTCCAAAGCTAGGGGTGAGGACAATGAGTTCAGCCTTCTGGGCTTCTAGGATGCCATTGAGTCACCACAGAATAACCTACCTTTCTTTCCCCATTTTCAAGAAAGCTCGACCCATCTGTGCCCAGGAACGTGTGTAGCTGTTTCTTTGAGGCAGGATCTAGAAGGCCTAAAATGATCTGTTTTCTCTTTTCCGTTAGATAGCGAGAAGTAGGGGTAAGATTGTGGCCTAAATATGTGACATACTGGCAGGCAATGTGGACTTTAGGTAAGAGGACCCTGTAGCCTCAAGGCTAAGAAATTTAGGGTTTTCATGGCTGTATTTAGGGACTACTCTCTGGTAGTACTTCAGATTAAAATATCATCTATGTACTGGATGTGAAACAGCTCCAGCTCCCTTAAGAAATAGATGACCAATCTGGGATCACCCAAAGCATGATCCTGCCTATGGGAAGTGCACATCAACATAAGACTGCAGTTAAGAACTCCAAATCTCTTAACTCTCTAGTTTAAAGTTTGTGCTTAAGAAATCTCTCAATCGAGTAGTTTGGAACTATGCTCAAAAAGTTATCAAACTGTGCATACCCTTTGACCCAGCAGTGTTACTACTGGGATTATATCCCAAAGAGATTATAAAGAAGGGAAAGGGACCTGTATGTGCGAATGTTTGTGGCAGCCCTTTTTGTAGTGGCTAAAAACTGGAAACTGAATGGATGTCCATCAGTTGGAGAATGGTTGAATAAATTGTGGTATATGAAAATTATGGAATATTACTGTTCTGTAAGAAATGACCAACAGGATAATTTCAGAAAGGCCTGGAGAGACTTACATGAACTGATGCTGAGTGAAATGAGCAGGACCAGGAGATCATTATATACTTCAACAACAATACTATATGATGACCAGTTCTGATGGATCAGGCCATCCTCAGCAACGAGATCAACCAAATCATTTCTAATGGAGCAGTAATGAACTGAACTAGCTATGCCCAGAAAAAGAACTCTGGGAGATGACTAAAAACCATTACATTGAATTCCCAATCCCTATATTTATGCACACCTGCATTTTTGATTTCCTTCACAAGCTAATTGTACAATATTTCAGAGTCTGATTCTTTCTCTACAGCAAAATAACGTTTTGGTCAGGTATACTTATTGTGTATCTAATTTATATTTTAATATATCTAACATCTAATGGTCATCCTGCCATCTAGGGGAGGGGGTGGGGTGGGTAAGAGGTGAAAAATTGGAACAAGAGGTTTGGCAATTGTTAATGCTGTAAAGTTACCCATGTATATATCCTGTAAATAAAAGGCTATTAAATAAAAATTAAAAAAACTAATAAAAAAAAATCTCTCAATCTTGACTGTGGCCAGAACAGAGAAATCTATTTTCCCCCAGATTTCAGAGGAAATATAGGAGAGCTTTGGGAGCAGTACAAATAGACCATCTGGAGGTTGAGAAGAAAAAATTAGGTCCCCAATTTCACCATTAAATCATGTCCCAATAAGGGAGCTAGATGGAAAGAATAATAACAAACGAGCATTTAAATGACAGGTCACCAAGCTGGTGAAGCAGGAGAGGTCTCAAGGCAGCTTCTAAATTCCCCTGCAATCTCCACTCTATGGGGGGAGGGACAGGTGAGACCAGAGTGCCCTAGCAACAGTGAAGGAGAAGCCCCTCCCATAGCAAAGAGAAATTCAATGGTTTTACCAGCCACCAGGTGTTGGGCTGTCGTGGTGGAGCAAGGAGGCGCTTGACCAAGCCCCAAACTCCTACTAGAGGGCAGAGCATGGGGGGGAGAGGGTGCAGCTCGTCTCCGTAAGCAGTCTCCCCTCCAGTGTTGCTCCTGCTCAAACTCAGGACAAGGACTGAGGAGTCTCCACGGGCAGAGTCTATGACACCTAAAGCATGGACCCTTGTGATTCCTGGCAACGTCAGCAGCCAAGAGTAGGGACTTTTCTCCAAATTTTGATTTAATTCAGCAGCCTCTCTCCCCAGCTACGGTTTTATCCCTATCACTAAAGATTCCAACAGCTGCTTCTAACAGTGGGGTGGGAGAAATTTGAGGGCCCAAATCTGGGGCAGATTGTTCAATATTAACATCTCCCCAGGACAGATCAAGGAGGGCATTGGCTTTAGACTCCTCAAAAAGTTGGGTGGGGTCTTCAGAGTAATGGCCAGGTTTATCAGGCCAAACTTCCCCCAGCCCCCCGCCAAGATCTGTTGACTCACTTCTTTGCAAAATGTCCAAAGCAAGACTATGCCTTATCCCTTGGCATAGCTGCCTGTCAGGACCCCTGCCCTCTGTGAAGACATTCTCTTCTCATTGGAAAACCTTTTGTTATTTCTCTGCCACTGAGGAAGTCAGTCTCCTAGCAAAGCTGACCTCTGCAGTGCCAATAAAACTTCCTTTTTGCCATTAATATTTCAGATTCATGAATTCTTTCATGAAGGACCTGTGCCGATTAAAAGAGAATTCCCCCAACTCTCTGACTGCCACTAGAACCCTATCACAAGTAAATGCTGAATGATCATTTTGGGATATGCTAGGAAGGATTTATTTTATTATTATTATTGTTATTATTATTAGCAATAGGTCAGGTCAGGTAGGAGGCCCTGGTGGTCTCCCACCAAGCCACTGATGTCCTTTGGTTTCTAAAATGCTCTGGACCCGGTGGAGAGTTAAAACAGGTAATAGCTGTTCCAAAGTTAGTTGTGAGGCTTTTTTAATTAAAAAGGCTTTGGCAGCCACTGCTCTAAGGCAGAATGATCACACCAGAGAAACTGAGGCCAGTTTTAAAATGTATGGGATAAGCATGTTTTCTGAAAGGGCTGGCAGTTCCATTTCCGGGATGGGCATGGTCCTGACTGTCCCAACGGCAAATCAAGATAAGTCTGCCAGTAAGCTTCTCAAGATCTCCTAACTTTCTAAATAAAAGTTCCTTCATGAAAAATTTCTCTGGAGGTCTGGGAAGAGAAATATGGATAAATGAGCATTTAAATAACAGGTTACCAAGCTGGGAAGACAGAGGAGAGATCTCAAGACAGGTCCTGAGTTCTCCTGCAATCCCCACTCTCTATGGGGGGAGCGGTGCCAGAGCAAGAGTGAAGCAGAAAGAAATTCAATGGTCTTACTGGTCACTCTATCCTGGGATAGCAAGGATTCTGCTGTGGAAGTCATGTTGGGATTGGAGCAAGGGGGAGCTTGACCAAGCCCCAAACTCCTATCATAGGGCAGGGCACTGGGGGGATGGCTCCCGTGGGCACTCTCTCCTCCAGTGCTCCTCCTGCTTGAACTCAGGGGAAGTACTGGGGAGTTTAAAGCACAGACCTCCATAGTTCCCGGAAACAGCCAAGAGTAGGGACTTGTCTCCAGATCTCACTTTAATTCTGTGGTCTCTCTCCTCAGCTAAAGCCTGGTTCCTGTTATTAAAGATGCCAACAGCTGTTTTTAAGGGAGAAATTTGAGGGACCAAATCTGTCTTCTGCAGTTTCCTCCATATATCTGGGGCAGATCAAGGAGGGTGTTGGCCTTGGACCCTTCAAAAAGCTGGGCAAGGTGGCCAGATTTCTCCTCAGTCCAGGAGAGATTTGACATTGAAAGAGGCACCTCTGCTCTGAGTGTATCTCCTAGAGAATCAGCTGTTTCTGCCAGAGGACAGAGGATAGAGAAAAAAAAAAAAAAAAAAAAGGTCCCACTCCATGTGTTGAGGAGTGGGGTCTGGGAAGTTTCAGGATTTAGTTCAGGTTTTAGTATCTTCCTGATAAGGGCTATATAGAGATGCAAAGGGAGGCTCCTTTGTCCCTAGAGGGGCTTGAAGGAGGGAGTTTGATTTCCTTCCAACAGGTTTAAGCAGCATCTTACATTGCTGTTCTAGTTTAAGCTTTCCAGTTTTGAGATCTTTCAAGCTGAATTTGTCTCTCTATAGCTCCTCATCCATCTCTTGATGTCTCTAGAGATGGAAAGATAACAAAATGCTTTTTGTCAGAGGACACAGGTATTCTCAACCAGGCGTCCCTGAGAGAATACTACTTGAGCCTGGAGCTCCAATGGCTTAAATCTTCCCGGGTATTTGAGTGTCTAGCCATAGAATAAAACAACAAGAAAAGTCTTTACCTCGTCCAGGTTTTGGGGGGTTCCCGGTTGGTCAGGGAACCAAATGATGGAGTTCTAGTGGCAGTCAGAGAATTGTGGGAATCCCCTTTTGGTTGGGACAGGTCCTTCGTGAAAGAATTCATGAACCCGAAATATTACTGGTAAAAAGGAAGTTTTATTGGCACTGCGGAGGTTAGCTTTGCTAGAAGACTGACTTCCTCAGTGGCAGAAAAATAACAAAAGGTTTTTTGCTGAGAAGAGAATGTCTTGACAGGCAGCTATACCAAGGGACGAGGCATATTCTTGCTTTGGACATTCTGCAAAGAAGTGAGTGAACAGAAAACTACTTTATGAGCAGATCTTGGCAGGGGACGGGGGATGGGGGGGCAGTTTGACCTGATTATCAGATCAAGATCTTTTTCAAGAATCTGGAATTTCCTGAAGAAGTGGCACCCCAAAAAGATCAATGGGGTGCTTTTGACCAAGATTTCCAATTGAATAACGATGTTTAACTTGGCTGGGAAGATATGTTCTCTCTCAGACTCTATGGACTCTGGGAGGCCAGGAATCAAAGGGGACAGAATTTCAGTGTTAATTTTACAGATCAAAATGGAACACAGTTTTACACCCTGTCACTTGGATATCTCAAATGAAAGGAAAGACCACTCCCTCCAAAGGCAAAGAACTTTGGGAAAGTTCTAATTGTTATAAAGTTCTTCTTTATAGCCATTTTTTTTCAGCTTACACTTATCACTGCTGCTTCTGTCCTTTACAACCAAATATAACAATTCTTAATCTCCTTTTCATTGATAGTCCTTCCTCAATAGGTCTCCTCTTCTCTAAGTTAAATATTCTTTGTTTATTCAATTGATCTTCACTTAAAGTGGACCATCCATAGTTTCCCTCCTGCAGACACTCTCCAGCTGATCATGGTCTCTCCTAAAATGTGGGAACTAAAACCAAACACCATAACGCAGACATGGTTTAGCAAGGATATCATATTGCAGGATTATCATCTTCTTATGCTTTGCTTTTCTTATGCAGTCTAAAATATCAAGCTTCTCTTTCTGATGTCTCTTTTGTGTCCATACTACTTGAGACTGGGGTATTCGTGTGAGAATTGGATGAGCCCTTTTTCAAGGCTGCTCACCCAACTTTGATGTCCATCTTCCACCCAATTCTGGCCTGTGGCTCCAAGTGGCTACAACCTGGTAAAATCATCTCAGCAAAAGGGCTAAACCAGGTTGAATGTAATCAATAGGCCTCTTATTGGTAAGTTCGGGTAGAGTCATTGTATTGTAATTTTGGACCTGGGGGACCAGGAGAAGACATTCTTTAGTGTAGAATAGCAAAATTCTCGGGGTGAGAGGTGACTTAAAGTCCTAGAAGGATGAATATCCTATGTTTGAGATAGAAAAATAGGTATTTGTCAAATCTAAAGAGCAACAAATTAATGTGATTATGTATAATAGGCTATTTTCTAAAATGTTTTATGATTACAAAGCACTTAGAGGTAGTTGATAGAACACCAGGCCTGGAGTGAGAAAGACTTACATTCAAATCTGGCTTCAGACACTTAATGGCTATGTTACCCTAACATAACAGGTTACTTATCCTTCGTTTGCCTCAGTTTATTTAACTGAAGAATGGGAATATAAATAGCACTTATCTCTTTTGTGAAATATTAGCTTAGCATGATTAACAGTGCCTGGTACATAGTACCTACATAGTAGGTATTACATAAATGATTATTCTCTTCCTTCCCACTGTTATATTTGATTCTGCAAAACTATCCTGTAAGGTCTATAGTATAAGCATTATTTACATCTTACAGAAGTGAAAAGTGATATTCAATACAGATTAAATAACTTGTCCAAGGTCATAAAAATAATAAGTAGTAATGATCAGATTCAAACTCAGGTTCTTTGACTCTGTCAAACTACTTGCTGTACTCCTTTTTCCTTTTAATAAAATTTCTATATATTCTCTCACATTTTTCTCTCATGGGAATTTCTCTCTATTTTAGGAACTTATGAATCATAAAAAATGCAAATATCAGGACCAACACTATATCTCCTACTGTCTTTTCTTCTTGCCCTCCACCCTATGGGTAAACCTTTGGTGGATAATCTAAAATCTACAATCCTTCTGAAATCAAAATATTTGTCATTTTCATCCACTATCTTTCTTCCTTAGGTCAGATCCCTTCAAATCACAATAAACCTGGAAACCAAAGACATCTCAGTCAAAGAAATCACTGGCATTATCATAATAATAATAACAATACAATAATCAGAGTATATTAGAGTTAGATAGCTGGGCCTAGCAGAAGGAAAGCTTGGGTTCAAATCCTGATTTTGACATATTCAGACTTTGTGACCATTTGTAAATCACTGTTTTTTAAGGTTTCAGGCAAGTTTCAGGTTAAAAACTCCAGAGCATATATTAGCTTACATTGGAAGAGATTGCCTCTTTGAGAGTTTCCCATACTAATGAAATCACAAGTCTAGTCCAAAATCCATCATCAATAATAATAATCATTTATTGTTCAGTTATTTTCAGTCATGTCCAACTCTTCATGACCCCATTTGGGGTTTTCTTGGCAAAGATACTGGAGTGGTTTGCCTTCTTCTCCAGTTCATTTTACAGATGAGGAAACTGAGGCAAACAGACTTGCCCAAGGTCACATAACTAGTAAATATCTGAGGCTGGTCCTGAACTCGATCCTCCTGACTCCAGGCCCAGTACTCTATTGGACAATCATCTAGCTGCCCAATAATAATCATAATTAATAACTATAACCCAGTCATAAATATAGTTATATAATACTTTTAAGATTGTCAAAGAGGGCATTATTTAATGTTCTTGAGATAATAATCAGAAGATGTTAAATTGTAAAAATTTATTTCTGAAGGGGTATATGTGCAAATTTATGAATTGTGCATAATCCTGAAGAAACTTCTGGTCACTTAATAAACTATAGTAAAGAAACTTCACAGTCAACCAAATCTCAGAATTAGCATAATTAGGTTTGCTTTCATTCTCAATTAAATCTAACCTTTTTTTGAGGCAGTTGGAGTTAAGTGACTTGCCCAGTCATACAGCTAGGAAGTGGTAAGTGTCTGAGGTCAGATTTGAATTCAAGTCCTCCTGACTTAGGACTAGTGCTATATCCACTGCACCACCTAGCTGTCCCATAAGTCTAACTTTTAACATTTCTTCTGAGGTAATTCAATTCTGATTTGTTCATACAGCACAGTACTTCTCTGATGAGGGTATGCCATGCTTCGTGGTCCTATGCCAGCATCTCCTACTTCATACAATTGATTCTAAAGTTCTTGAGACCTTGAGATGGACAGAATTAGAGAAACTACCCCAAATGTTCACAGAATCTATTTATGTCTGACCTGTGTCAAAGCATTCTAAACTCGTTTTGGTCTGACACACTAGTGATGTCATTTTGGTCCTCTTTGAAAATGAGAACATTTATAGGGTAACACAGTCATAAGTCATTAGGATCAGAAGGGAAATTTAGGTGTCATCTAGTCCAAAGTTACCTCCCAAATAAGGTATTTTTATCCATAATAATAATTGTATATCAGTATGGCAATTTTTATATCTGTGTTATACAACCCCATACAATTATATTACTCTTAAATCCCAGATCTTCTTTCTTGACAGGCAGCTGGAAAAATGCCTCTAACTAATCCCTATGCTATCTCATAAAACAAGCTGGTTCTTTTCATTTTGTTTTCCCTGTGAGTCACAAATTATGGCTATGTTACCCTACATATTAGGTAAGATGTACTATGGGGATAGTTTGGTAATGTTTCTTAATCTTTTTTTTTTTGGTCAGGCTAATGAAGTCTCTGGGCTCCTCAGATAATGGTTTTAAAGTGCATAAAATAAAATACAGAGGTCTGCAATGAAAACCTATTAAACTGAAGTTGTAAAGGGCTGAAACTCTGAAAAAGTTGTGCTTGAATCAGGCAACCAAGCACTTAAGGCTAATTACCTATTCAATATAAGACAATGACTCTATTAGCATATGTTTGGGAAAATGGCCCTTCTCACCACTGGTGCTGGTCAATGTCTGGGGTTAAGATAATCATAGGCAAGGATTAGAGGGTGGGTGAGACAAGCCAGATTACTGGGTGGCAGGATGAGGAGGAAAAAGGTGGAGATTCTGGACTCCAGAATTGAGAAGAGATCTTTGGCAAAATTGGCAGTCTGCCTGCTTCTCCCCCTAAAGACCAAGGACTTTTACTTATCCTGACTCTGGCTGATCCTGAGGCCTCCAGGGAGCTAGTCAGGACTTAACAGGAAGTAGTCACCAAAATATTTTTTTTAAAAAGATATAACCCTAAGACTGGATGACATCTAGGGTTCCTTCCTGCTCTCACATTCTAATAGCTTAACAGCAGATTGACCTGCTGTCAAAAAAAGCAAGACAATAGAATCCTATCATCTGAGACTAAAAGAGGCAGATGATCAGTGTCACATAGTGACAGAGTTCTTGATAGATACAAATGATTCCCTGTCTGCTGATGGCCTTTAGCAATACCTCTAGGAGCCTTAGTGATGAACAATAATAGTTTGGATAGGTGATTGATTTATGAATAAATAAGAGATAACAAAATTAGGTATAACAATAAAGTATATTATGTATGTATATATATATAATATATATACATATAATGTATATATCCATTACATTAAATTAAAAAGGGGTTTTATAAATAAAATAAATATAGCCAAGACCAGAAGAAAAGCAGAAAATGGGGGGTTACAGGGTTTATAGACAATTTCTCAGAAAAATGTATCTCAAATACATAAAGAACTCTGTCAAATCTATAAGAATATTATTCATTCCCCAACTGAGAAATGATCAAAGAATACAAATAGGCAGTTTTCAATGAGTAAATCAAAGCAATTTATAATCATATGAAGAAATGCACAGTCATATGAACAAATGTTGGATGCATTATTTTATGAAATAATAATTGTCTTGTTAATTCATTTTCTAAGGAAAAACAGAAATAGGTCATTTTCATTTGATTTACTAACAATTTAGTTATATAATATTGGTTTTGTGTGTGTGTGTGTGTGTGCATGCATGTGTGTTTTGTTTATATTAGACCAGTGACTATTTCACTAGTATAGGGAACTCTCAGTGAGGAAAATGACTTTATGCAGATCTATCCATGCCCTGCGATTTTTAGTTCAAGAGTTTCCTAGGATATTGAGAAGGTAAGTAACCTGACAAAATCAATCATTAGGTTATCAGAGACAGGATTTAAACCCAGGTTTCCTTTTTTTTTTTTTTTTTTTTTTTTTTATTTAATAGCCTTTTCTTTACAGGATATATACATGGGTAACTTTACAGCATTAACAATTGCCAAACCTCTTGTTCCAATTTTCACCTCTTACCCCCCACCCCTCCCTAGATGGCAGGATGACCAGTAGATGTTAAATATATTAAAATATAACTTAGATACACAATAAGTATACATGACTAAAACATTATTTTGCTGTACAAAAAGAATCAGACTCTGAATTATTGTACAATTAGCTTGTGAAGGAAATCAAAATGCATGTGTGCATAAATATAGGGATTAGAATTTAATGTAATGGTTTTAGTCATCTCCCAGAGTTATTTTTCTGGGCATAGCTAGTTCAGTTCATTACTGCTCCATTAGAAATGATTTGGTTGATCTCGTTGCTGAGGATGGCCTGATCCATCAGAACTGGTCATCATCTAGTATTATTGTTGAAGTATATAATGATCTCCTGGTCCTGCTCATTTCACTCAGCATCAGTTCATGTAAGTCTCTCAGGCCTTTCTGAAATCATCCTGTTGGTCATTTCTTACAGAACAGTAATATTCCATAATTTTCATATACCACAATTTATTCAACCATTCTCCAACTGATGGACATCCATTCAGTTTCAGTCTCTAGACCACTACAAAAGGGCTCTACAAACATTCGTGCACATACAGGTCCCTTTCCCTTCTTTATAATCTCTTTGGGATATAATCCAGTAGTAACACTGCTGGATCAAAGGGTATGCACAGTTTGATAACTTTTTGAGCATAGTTCCAAACTACTCTCCAAAATGGTTGGATTCGTTCACAACTCCACCAACAATGCATCAATGTCCCAGTTTTCCGCATCCCCTCCAACAATCATCATTATTTTTCCTGTCATCTTAGCCAATCTGACAGGTGTGAGTAGTATCTTAGAGTTGTCTTAATTTGCATTTCTCTGATTAATAATGACTTGAAGCATCTTTTCATATGACTAGAAATAGTTTCAATTTCTTCATCTGAGAATTGTCTGTTCATATCCTTTGACCATTTTCAATTGGAGAATGGCTTGATTTTTATAAATTAGAGTTAATTCTCTATATATTTTGGAAATGAGGCCTTTATCAGAACCTTTGACTATAAAAATATTTTCCCAGTTTATTGCTTCCCTTCTAATCTTGTCTGCATTAGTTTGTGTTTCTACAAAACTTTTCAGTTTGGTATAATCGAGAATTTTCTATTTTGTGATCAGTAATGATCTCTAGTTCTGCTTTGAGTCCTAAAGACCTTCCCTTCCACAGGTCTGAGAGGTAAACTATCCTATGTTCCTCTCATTTATTAATAATTTCATTCTTTATGCCTAGGTCATGAATCCATTTTGACCTTATCTTGGTGTACGGCGTTAAGTATGGATCAATGCCTAGTTTCTGCCATATTAGTTTCCAATTTTCCCAGCAATTTTTATCAAACAGTAAGTTCTTATCCTAAAAGCTGGGATCTTTGGTTTTGTCAAAGACTAGGTTGCTATATTTGTTGACTGTTTTGTCCCTTGAACCTAATCTATTCCACTGATCAACTAATCTATTCCTTAGCCAATACCAAATAGTTTTGGTAACTGCTGCTCTATAATATAATTTTAGATCTGGTACAGCTAAGCCACCATCATTTGATTTTTTTTCATTAATTCCCTTGAAATTCTTGACCTTTTGTTTTCCATATGAACTTTGTTGTTATTTTTCTAGGTCATTAAAATAGTTTTTGGGAGTCTGAGTTGGTATAGCGCTAAATAAATAGATTAGTTTAGGTAATATTGTCATCTTTATTATATTTGCTCGCCCTATCCAAGAGCATTTAATATTTTTCAATTGGTTAGATCAGACTTAATTTGTGTGAAAAGTGGTCTGTAATTTTGCTCATAAAAGTTTCTGATTTTCCCTTGGCAGATAGATTCCTAAATATTTTATATTATCAGTAGTTACTTCAAATGGAATTTCTCTTTGTAACTCTGACTGTTGGATTTTTTAGTGATATATAAGAATGCTGATGACTTATGTGGGTTTATTTTATAACCAGCAACTTTGCTAAAGTTGTGGATTATTTCTAATAACTTTTTAGCAGAATCTCTGGGGTTCTCTAAGTATACCATCATGTCATCGGCAAGAGTGATAATTTGGCTTCCTCATTGCCTATTCTTATTCCTTTAATCTCTTTCTCAGCTCTTATTGCTATAGCTAGCGTTTCTAATACAATATTAAATAGTAACGGTGATAGTGGGCAACCTTGTTTCCTCAGATCTTATGTGGGAATGGTTGCAGTTTGTCTCCATTACATATGATGCTTACTGATGGTTTTAAATAGATGCTGCTGATTATTTTAAGGAAAAGTCCATTTATTCCTATACTCTCAAGTGTTTTTAATAGGAATGGATGTTGGATTTTATCAAATGCTTTTCTGCATCTATTGAGATGATCATATGGTTTTGTTAATTTGGTTATTAACATGGCCAATTATATTGATAGTTTTCTAATATTGAACCAGCCTGCATTCCTGGTATAAATCCTACTTGATCATAGTGTATTATCTTGGAGATGATTTTCTGTAGTCTTTTGCTAATATCTTATTTAAGATTTTAGCATCAATATTCATTAGGAGATTGGTCTATAATTTTCTTTCTCTGTTTTCAGCCTACCTGGTTTAGGTATCAGTACCATGTCTGTGTCATAGAAGGAATTTGGTAGGACTCCTTCATTCCCTATTTTATCAAATAATTTATATAGCATTGGGGCCAATTGTTCTTTAAATGTTTGGTAAAATTCACATGTAAATCCATCTGGTCCTGGGGATTTTTTCTTAGGGAGTTGTTTAATTGCATGTTCTATTTCTTTTTCTGAAATGGGACTATTCAACAATTTACTTCCTCCTCTGTTAGTCTGGGAAGTCTATATTTTTGGAGTAGTCATCCATTTCACTTAGGTTATCAAATTTATTGGCATAAAGTTGAGCAAAATAACTCCTTATTATTTCTCTAATTTCCTCTTCATTGGTGGAAAGTTCTCCTTTTCATTTTTAAGACTACTAATTTCATTTTCCTCCCTCCTTTTTCTAATCAGATTTACAAAGGCTTATCTATTTTATTGGCTTTTCATAGAACCAACTCTTAGTTTTATTAATTAGTTCAATAGTTTTTTTACTTTCAATATTTTTAATTTCTCCTTTTAATTTTAGAATTTCCAATTTAGTATTTGATTGGGGTTTTAATTTGGTCTTTTTTAGTTTTTTTAGTTGCAAGCCCAATTTATTAATCTTTTCTTTCTCTGTTTTATTCAAGTAAGCCTTTAAGGATATAAAATTCCCTCTTATTACCGCTTTGGCTGCATCCCACAAATTTTGGTACGATGTCTCATCATTGTTATTATCTTGAGTGAAATTATTAATTGTATCTATAATTTGCTGCTTCACCCAATCATTCTTTAAGATGAGATTGTTTAGTTTCCAATTACTTTTGGTCTATTTCCCCTAACTTTTTGTTGAATGTAGTTTTTATTTCATCATGATCTGAAAAGAAAGCATTTATTATTTCTGCTTTCTTGCATTTAATTTGAGGTCTTTATGTCTAATATATGGTCAATTTTTGAATAGGTTCCATGAACTGCTGAGGAGGAAAGTATATTCCTTCTATCTCCATTCAATTTTCTCCAAAGATACAACATACCTAATTTTTCTAATATTCTATTTACTTCTTTAATTTCTTTCTTATTTGTTTTGTGGTTTGATTTGTCTAATTCTGAGAGTGCAAGGTTGAGATCTCCTACTATTACAGTTTTGTTGTCTATTTCTTCTTGCAACTCTCTTAACTTCTCCTTTAGGAAGCTGAGTGGCATACCACTTGGTGCATATATGTTTAATATTGATATTGCTTCGTTGTTTATGCTACCCTTTAGCAGGATAGTTTCCTTTCTTATCTCTTTGGTAGTTTCCTTTCTTATCTCTTTTAATTAGATCAATTTTTACTTTTGCTTGATCTGAGATAAGGATGGCTACCCTTTTTTGACTTCACCTGAAGCATAATAGATTTTGCTCAGCCTTTTACCTTTACTCTATATGTATCCCCCTGCTTTAAATGTGTTTCTTGTAAACAACATATTGTAGGGTTCTGACTTTTGATCCAGTCTGCTATCTGCCTCCTCTTTATGGGGGAGTTCATCCCATTCACATTTACGGTTAGAATTACTAAATCTGTATTTCCTGCCATCCTAATAACCCCAGATTGTGCTTTACTTATTCTTGCCTCCCCAACCCTCTTTCCCCTTTTAAACTTATGTACCCCTCTTGTATCACGATCTTATCCTCTTTATAATCCCTCCCTCCCCTTTGAGTCTTTCCCCTTCCTTCCCTTATTACTCTTTTCTTTTCCTTTTCCTCTCCCCCGTTTTTAATGAGGCGAGAGAATTTTCTCTAAAACAAATGTCAATTATTTTTTCTTTGAGCCAACTCTGATGAGGTAAGATTCACACAATGTTCCTCCCCTCTCTAAATTCCCTCAGATATGATAAGTTTCCTTAGCCTCTTTGTGGGATGTGGTTCCCTCTTTTATCCCTCCTTCCCACCTTATTCTGCCATCATCCCTTTTCCATATCTACTTCCCTTTTTTATGTTATATCAGTACAATCAAATTTTACATGTATTCTTTTTGTATATCCACAACAGAAATACAATTCTCAAGAGTTATTTTTACCTTTTCTGCATCTCTTGAGTTCTATTCTTGGAGATCAAATTTTTGTTTAATTCTGGTTTTTTCTTCAGAAACAAATGGAATTCATTTGTTTCATTAAATGTCCATCTTCTTCCCTGGAAGAAAATGCTCAGCTTAGCTGGGTAGTTTATTCTTGGCTGCATCCCAAGTTCTTGTGCCTTTGAATATCATATTCAGGCCATTCTTTCCTTTAATGTAGAGGCAGCCAGATCTTGGGTGATCCTTATTGTGGCACCTCAGTATTTAAATGGGTTTTTGGCTGCTTGTAAAATTTTTTCCTTAATCTGATAGTTCTGAAATTTTGCCACAATATTCCTTGGGGTTTTATTTTAGGGTTTCTTTCAGAAGGTGTCAATGAATTCTTTCAATGCTATTTTACCTTCTGATTCTATTACATCTGGGCAGTTCTCTTTGATGATTTCTTGTAAAATAGTATCTAGGCTCTTTTTTTCATCATAGTTTTCGGAAAGTCCAATAATCCTCAGATTATTCTCCTAGATCTATTTTCCAACTCTGTCGTTTTTGCAAGTAGATAATTCATGGTTTTTTCCAGTTTGTCATTTTTTTGTTTTTGCTTGACTGATTCTTGCTGTCTCAATGAATCATTAGTTTCAATTTGTTCAGTTCTAATTTTTAAAGAATTATTTTCTTCATTAGCTTTTTTTCTTCTTTCTGTATATGTCAATTGAGTTTTTGAATGTATTGTTTTGGTCTGTGGAATTTTTTCCATTTCACTAATTTTTTTAGTGAATTATTTTCTTTTTCCAATTCACAGATCCTACTTTCTTGAGTGTTCTTTGTCTTTTCCAATTCACAAATCCTACTTTCTAGTGAATTCTTTATTTTTTCCAATTCATATTTCAGGAAGTTGTTGCTCTCTTGTAAGGCTTCTCTTTCCTTTCCCCATTTATCTTCTAACTCTCTTTTGAGACTTTTAATGGTTTCTTCTATGAGAGCATTATGTAAAGGAGGACAGTCTGATGCATTTTTGCTGTTTGAGGTCTCTTCAGGTTTGCTGACCTGCTCTTTTTCTGCATAGAAGCTGTCAATCGTTCTTTTCATCTTTTTATTCATGTTTTAAAGCCTTTAGGGTAGGTCTCCTAGGCAAGGGGGTTACCAGCTTCCTCTGCAGAGCAGGGAAAGATGAAACCGATTTCCGCTCGAGGTATGGGAGTGCTCTGGTGAGAGTTTTCCTTCCCCAACAGGAAGGGGATTCAGCACTGCCGAGCTATCAAACTGCTTAGTAGGGCTGAGTGGATTAGCGATTGCCCTCGGCTAGAGACTAAGAGGTGAAAGTGTCACTGCCCCAGGCCGGAGCCTCTTGTGGGACTGTGAGTTTTAGCAGCTGACTGCAGACCACAGACCGCAGACAGCAGACCGCAGACCGCAGACCACAGACAGCAGACCGCAGACTGCCACAGACTCTGCCCAGCGTCTCTGCCTGATGCAAATCGGCCCTGGAAAAGCTCTATGGCCCCAAGCCGAGCTCCCCACTGCGCAGATTGAGGCTAACCGGCTCGTCCTCCTGCTGTGCAGGATCACAACTGCCCAAGGAGAAGCCCCGTACTGCGGGTTGGGGCTGCGCGCTTGTGCTGAGATCTGTGCCTTCACCCTCGGTTTGAGACTCTCCTCGGAACCTAATTTCTCTCCCTGTCTGCGCCGATCTCCCCCCTGGCCCCGGAACCAACCTTTTTTGGCGAGACTGCAGATTTTCTTCGGCCGGTGAGTTGTTCTACTTCTTATCTTTACGAATTGTAGCAGTCAAGACTATTTTTGAGTCTCGATATAATATTGATAAAGAGGGTAAGAGAAGAGCTTAGAAAGTCGCGTGTGTCTTCTCCGCCATCTTGGCTCCGCCCCTAAACCCAGATTTCCTTAATGTGTTGTTCAGTCATTTTTCAGTTATGTATAACTTTTCATGACCCCATTTGGGATTTTCTTGGCAAAGATACTGGAATGGTTTGCCATTTTCTTCTCCAGATCATTTTACAGATGAGGAAACTGAGGAAAACAGGATTAAGTGACTTACTCAGGGTCAAACAGTGTCAAAAGCCATATTTAAACTCAGGAAAATTAGCCTTCCCGACTCTAATTCTGGTGGTCTATCCGCGGTGACCCCCTAGCTTGTTAAATTATTATATAAGAAATAGTTTATATAATTTTAGTTAATATATAATTAATATATAATTTTTCCTAAAGGTATAATTACAAATTACTAAATTGCTGTATTTTAAATAGACAATGGCATCTTCGTTTTCTAATTGGACTAATTAATTAGCATCTATGTCAGGCATTGATATTATGGGCTAGAGATACAAATACCAAAAAAACAAACAAACCAAGCAACCAACAGCAATACTTTGTATCAAAAGATACAAAGACCAAAAAAAAACCCACATTAAAACCTGCTTTCTTTTGAGGAAGCTAAGAAATATATGTGTACACACAAAATAAATATATACAGAAAAATTATAAAATAAACAAATGTATTTAGGAAGCTAGGGCACTAGCAGCTGGGGGAATCAATCAATCAATAAGAATTTATTAAGCTCTCATTACCTTCCAAAAACTGTGCTAAGCACTTAGAATTTTTTAAAAATACAATAAAAATAATCCCTGCCCAGGGTAGCTGTGGCACAATGGATAGAGCACTGACCCTGGATTCAGGAGGATGTGCTTTCAAATCCAGCCTTAGATACTACTTTCTGTGTGACTCAAAACAAGTTATTTAATCCTTTTTGTCTCCATTTCTTCATTTCTAAAATGAGCTGGAGAAGAACATGGCAAATAATTCTAGTATCTTTGCCAAGAAAACCCCCAAATGGGGTCACAAGGAGTTATATATACATAACCAAAAATGACTTTAAAACAACAAAATAGGATATGGAGTATCATGTTTGAGAAAAAAGATGCCAATTCAGGTGGGCCTAAGAGTAAAAAAAGATGAATAATGTATATTGAAGTTGGAAAGAGAGATTGGAGCCATAGTATGAAGAGCTTTAAAAGGCTGAAAGGAGAGTTCATCTTATATCCTGGAGACAATAGAGATTTTGATTTTATTGACTAGGCAAGTAGGATTGACTCTGACCTGCATTACTGTAAATCACTTTGGCAGCTCTATGGAATACAGACTGAAGTAAACAAGGAACTTGAGGCAAGCAGATAAATTAAGAAGTCATTGCACTTGTCAGAACAGTTGGTAGCATTCTCAGCTACTATAAGTATTCAATTCAATTTAATTCAATTCAATCTTATTATTCAGTGTACATCCATTAAGGCCACACTATATTAAGATTTAGAAATAAAATTATGAATTAAAAAATAAGTTATTTCAATAGTCTGGGTGTACTTGAACTAAAATGGTAGCTATACAAATAAAGAAAAGAAATAATATATGATAGAACATCTGTGGATAGACATAGCAAGCCTTATCAGTTGTTTAGACATATGGGATAGGAAAAGTAAGGAATTGGTATAACATTAAGATTACAAACCTGGGGGACTGGAAGATTTGTAATATTGCCAAAAGAAATAGGTGCACTAGGGAAAGGGAGAATTGATTAGGAGACTCCTGATTAATTCATTTTCTTCCATGTAATTGATAAAGTCAGTCAGTTAATAAACATTTATTAAACACCTACTATGCCACATGTTCTGTGCTAAGTATTAGGGATAGATGTACAAAAAAGAAATAACATTTCCTGACAAAGGGAAACTGGAAGTGGAGAGAAGGTAAAAAAGAAGGTATCTGGTTCAGAGGCATTATAATGGCAAAGTCCAAAAGAGAGACCGATTCTAGTCATAAAAAATATGACAGCCTAGATAATATACTTCGGGTGAATTCTCTTTTCCAACTGATGCTGTATTCAAGTTGGAAGAGAATGTGTCCTAGATTTACAGTGGGACTCTTTGGTTCTTATTGATCTCCCAACATCAGATCAGTTAACTCCTTTGCTATGAAAGTCTACTGGTTACCTAGGAAGGTAAGTAGATTACTGGGAATTTGTGAGCTCACTCTTTAAGAGCATAGACCCACTAAGTACCTTGATTCTAGGGATAACTCAGCCTTATGACCTTTGCCTTACAATTGTGAGTTGGAGAGATGGCTCAGAAGGATGGTATATCAGGGAACTTAGGAGAAGGGAGTCTTGGGGGAGAAAGTCTTGGGAGAAAGATCATGAATTCTGCATGCTAATCCTGAGATTATGGAAACTGTGTAGCAAGATGATAAAATCTTGAAACAACAAAATTCAAAGGCTACAATTTATATAAATTATTGGGGGATTTTCTCCTATTCAGGTTAAAAAAGAAGTTGGTGATGTTACCATCCTCATCAACAATGCTGGAGTTGTTACAGGAAAACAATTCCTTGAGACCTCAGATGAACATGTGGGAAAATCTTTTCTTGTAAACTGCTTTTCTCATATCTGGGTAAATTTCATATTTCTTTTTTAAGTTATAAAGATTGTATAGCTAAATGCATTTCTCCAAATATCTATTTATATCCATTCATGAAAAATCTAATAAGGTTACAATTAGTTAGATTGACAGACTAGTTACTAGTGATCTGGTTTGGCCACATCCTTATTCAATTTCATCTGACTCCTAAAGACTTTATTTCATCTTCCCAGTTCTAAACTCTTCTGGTCTAGTCCCAAATATGATCCCCTTTCCCAAATCCCTGTAATCAAGTTATAATTTTTCTTAGACTAGCTAGAAATTCCCTGGCAAAAAAAAGATGTATCTATTTTATAATAGTTATTGTATGAAAGATATAAAATATCTCAGAGATTTTATTAAATGATAAGGAAATAGATGCTAGCAGTAAGTTAGTAACAGTACAAAAGAGATAATGTATATACACGTGCACATATAATGAACATATATCTAAATTATACACATAATACTCTTTTGTATGGAATAGAAATAATGAAAACAAAGAATAAATATTTGCAAAGTGAAAAGATATCACCATAATTTTAAATGAAAGAATGAATAAACTGCTTTAAAATAGCTAAAAATATTTTGTATGCAACTATTCCAAATCATTTGACCAAATGGCCAAGTCATTTTTCTCCCTGAAAGTTACCTTCCTCAAGTGTGCTTTCCTTCATTTTGCCTACATAGCTATCTATTTTTATGGTGTCTTTGGTCAGATTTGGGGAGCCCAGGAGTAGAATTAAATGTCATAAGAGTATCTGAAGTCCAAATGAAAAGATATGCGTTAGCATATTAGAAAATTAAGTCACTTTCTAAAAACACAAACTTAAAATGTTCCATTGATTCAATTAGTAAAAATTTCATTTTTTATTATTGTTGTTGCACTTACTTAATGAACATTTGACTAAACTGAAAGTTTTTTGAGGGAAAGGTCCACAACTTACATTTCTTAGCACCTGCCATGGTGCCTAGCATAGATCTTAACACACAATGAGAATTCAATAATATCAATGAAATACTCATAAAATGTTGGGGTTGTCTATTTATGTTTCTTAGACTTACATAGCCTTCCTTCCTAGCATGATAGCTAATAATCATGGTCACTTGGTCTGTATTTCAAGTGCAGCTGGACAGATTGGCATGAATGGACTAGCAGGTAAATATTTTATGTTTTTGACTTGATCCAGGGTGAAATGGACCCTGTAGTTTGGGTCCTGCCTAAATTTATGAGAAAATCTCTTTAATGAATTTTAATTAGTCTCCATTCAGTATAGATTAAGCCTTCTCTGTCTTCTCTTTTGTTAACATGGGATTGCTTAAAAAGAAAAGATTAAACTTACACACTTGGTTTTATAAAAAAAAATTTTTTCTCAAACTTTAGGGAAAGGTTTGGTTATTTGGGTTTTAATATTCCCCTCATATTGGAAGTTTCTAGAGGGATAAGGACAAATAAATAAATTTGAAAGTGTATATTCTAATATGGATTAATGGTACTTTTCAGAGAGAACAGAAGGTAAGAAACAGTGTGATATGAATTAGGGAAGAAGGTTCAGAACTGGTGCAAATAAGGTTGCCAGTTCAAATTGGAGATAATGAACAGAGAGAAGGCACGACTAACATTAAAGGTAATTGGAAAAGGTTTCTTGTAGAAAGATCTTACCTGAGATTTGAAGGAAACTAGGGAAGCCAGGAAATAGAGATGAGAGAATTCTAGGCAGGGGACAGTCAGTGAAAATGTCTAAAGTCAGGAGTATCTTGTTTGAGAAGCAGCAAGGAGGCCAGTGTCACTGAATTGCAAATCTGTAGACTACATCATGGGCAAAGAATAGGAGATAGGACTGGAGAAGTAAAATATTAAAAAAAAATGGAACAGTAGAAAAGACCAGGTTATGAGAGGTTTCAAGAGAGACAGACAGACAGACAGATATAGATACCGAAACAGAGAAAAAGACAAAAACAGAAAGAGGACAGAGACAGAGTAAAACAAAAAAGTTAGAAGAGAGGGAGAGGGAGATGTCAAATGAGAGAGACACAGACACAGAGAGACGTACCAAGAGAGAAAAAGAAAGAGATTTATATTTTATTCTGGATGGAATAGGGAGTTATTGAATAGGAGAGTTATGTAATCAGACTTATGCTCTTAGAAGATCAATTTGGTAGCTGAATGATTGGAGTAGTGGGGAGAGACTAGGCAGAAAGACCAAAGAGAAAGCTTTTACAGCCAGTCCTGTAATGAAATGATTAAGACCTGGACCAAGTAGTATTAGTAGGTCTTCCTATGGCTTGACTATTCCATCCTTATGCATTACTGTGGAAATGAGAGACAGACTGACGGACAGACGGAGAGAGACAGAGAAAAAGAAAGAGACAGAGATTTTGGAGGCAATAAGGAGTTATTGAATAAAACTTACTCTCTTGGAAGATCATTTTGGTAGCTGAATGATTAGAGTGGGGATTAGGGAGACCAAAGAGAAAGCTTTTGCAGATAGTCCTGTAATGAAATGATTAAGACCTGGACTAAAGTTGTGGTGGTATTAGAAGGAAAAAAGGAGGCATATAAGACAGATATTATAAAGACACAATTGACAGAATTTGGCAATGAATTAGATGTGAGAGTAGGAGCAAAGAGGGAAAAAAAGTGAAGAGTAAAGAATGGTGCCTAAATTATAAGCCTGGATGACTGGGGAAATGGTGGCACTTTTGACAATAACAGGAAAGTTAGGAAGAGGGGAGGGTTTGGAGAAAAAGATGCCCCAATTTGGGGCATGCTAAATTTAAGATGTCTATGAAACATCTTATTAAGAAGTTCTTGGATTCTTCTTGGCTTCAGAAGACAGAACTAGGAGCAATGGGTGAAAGTTACTGAGAAGCAGCTTTCAGTTTGATACAAAAGAAACGTTCAAACAGAAATATCTGAAATTGAAATAAGAATACTTCTGGAGATAGTGGATTTCAAATTTCAAGAAATTTTCAAGAAGAAATTGGAAAGCCACTTGCTGGAGTTTTTGTAGAGGAGGGAAGAATACTTGTATGGCTTGTAGGAGAGGATCTTTGAGGTTCCATCCAACTCTGAAATTCTGTGATTCTTCATTCCATGGTTGTTATGTAATACACCTAGAGAAGATCCACTCCCTAAAGTAATCTTTGAGTTAAAAAAAAAGTTTCTAGGAAATAATTTTTAATTTCTATCAACAATATTGTTGTCATCTCTTCTATATTTCAGATTATTCAGCAAGCAAATTTGCATCATTTGGATTTGCAGAATCCATTTACTTTGAATTGAGACATTTAAAGAAACATGGAATTAAAACCACTATTGTCTGCCCATATTTCATCAAAACTGGAATGTTTAATGGTTGTTTAAGCAAGTAAGAAACTGATTTTATTTTCATAAGAGTCTTTATATATTCCAGATACTACAAAAACTAAGGCAAGCTAGTGCGCTCTAAAGAGAAATGGGTGAATAGATAGCCTGAATTAGAATCCCTATTCTTCAGTAATTAGCTGAGTGACCCTCAGCACGTCAATGCACCTCTATAGACATGTTTCTTCATCTGCGAAATAAAAAAAGTTGAACCAAATGATCTTCAAGGTTTCTTCCAGCTCTAGGATTCTTGATGAAAAATAATCATCTAGACTTCTTTAATGCTTCAAGTATCCATAATTTTATCAGAATGGGTACTCCTATCATTCCAACTACTCCATGCCTTATCCTTCATGAATTACAACTGGAAAAAATGCCATCTATTAGCCAACCTTCTGCAGATGCACTTTTCAGGGTGCTACCTTAGGATTGATCATAGAATCATATACTGGGAACTGGAAAGGACTTTGGGAGTTATAGAGTCCAACCCACTTGTTTCTAAACTGAGAAAACTCATTTAATCCAAAGTGACACAGACACTACATGGGAGAAGTGGGATATGAGCCCAATTCCTCCTTAGACAATTGATCTGTATTCTGTCACCAAGTCCATACTACAAGCCTTTGCTCATCATACTGAAAATATCTCAGATATAATAAAGTATTTCATTTCATTATCATCAGTGTCCATCACAAATGGACATTAAATGAGGACTTTAGAAAGAAAGGGAAATTCTGGATCTCCCTTAATCATTGGTTATTAATAATCATTTCTTTCACTCCAAAGCCAAGAAAGATAGTTTGGACCTAGGATGTAAAGGACTACAAAAGCAAAAAAGAAAAGTTTGTATTTGACCCTAAAAGCAATAGGAAGCCACTGAAGTTTATTTTGTCCTAGTCAAACCACATATGGAATGATATGTTCAATTCTAGGTGCAACATTTTCAAAAGGTGATTGATAAATTTGAGAGTAACCAGATAAGGGCCATTAAAATGATCATATCACACAAGAATAAAGGGGGAAAAAAATCAGCCTTCAGGAATTTTGATTCTAAAGGGGGGAGGGAATTCAACATATAAAAACTGTTAAGGCTCAAATTGGGGAGAGAAAGAATGAAGAGGTACCCACAGGAGCATAGTAGAGAAGGTCTAAGAATCAGGGGCATAGCCTGAAGAAACAGGATGACAAGGCTAGCTAAAATATCCCTTTTGAAATGAAGGTTCTGGGAGGAATCAGTTAATCCTAGGGAAAGGTTACAGAAAAGTTCAGGGGTGTGTTCAAACTTCCGGGATCAAGCAATATCTGGGGACATAATAGAGAAAGTCCAGCAAGTAAGGAGGGCAGCCTACAAAGAAATAAAGACATCAAATGAAAGGAGGAATAATGCCTTCAGTGAATTCAAGAATACATACACACACACACACACACACACACACACACACACACATACACACACACACATACACATACTTAAATGTGTTTGAAGAAGATCTGGAAAGAAGAGACAGACCCAGAGAAGCAAGAAATGCATACAGGAACAAGATTTTTCATTAAGTTTCTCACTTATCCAGAATTTATTCATTTTTAAATAATACATTTTTCAATTTTTGTTTTAAAAGAGATATTTCAAGCTGAGAGGCTTCAAGAAATGACATGCTTAATTTCTACTAAGAACCAACCTTATTAAATTTCCAAGGTTCATCTCTCTGTGTCTCTGTCTCTCTCTTTCCCTCTTTCTTTTCCTTCTTCTTTCCCCCTCTCTCTCTTTCTCTCTCCCTCTCTGTCTCTCTCCATCTCTGTGTGTTTCTGTCTCTGTCTTTCTGTCTCCCTCTGTGTCTTTCTCTCTGTCTCCCTCTTTCCCTTTTTCTGCCCTCCCTCCTTCTCTCTCCCTCCCTCTCTGTCTTTCTCTGTCTCTATGTGTGTCTCTCTTTCTGTGTCTCTGTGTTTCTGTGGGTCTGTCTGTCTCTGTATGTGCGTGTCTATCTGCCTTTCTCTCTCTTTGTCTCTGTCTCTCTCTCCTCATTTGCACAATAATGCATGAAGATGGCAAAGCCAAGCCATAAAAAGAACTTCAATCTGTATCAATATAGGAAATGCTTATTTTAAGGAAACCAAAATACTTGAAATATTGATGACATGATAGAAAATTAGTGATAGATGCTGAGATAATAGCAAGTGGTTGAAAGATAATCAAAGTAGAAGGAGACAAGTAATAAAGAAATGTAAGGAAGACACTGCTTTGGTACTTTTGTGGCACTTTATTTACATTCTCACCAGGGTTCAAGTTCTCCTGATTTGATTGAACTCATTTCATTATCATGTTAGTTCTTCTCAGTACTCCCAGTGCTTTGTGAATGCACTATCTAAAATGAAGTCATGCTTCACATGGATTCCCCAGAGAGACCTTTCTCTCTTGAACATTACTTTTATGCTTTCGGAAAGGATTATTTATTGAAGCTGTTTGCTGGGCAAACAGGAAACTATAACACAACCAATAGGGAAATGTTTCTCCCATTGACCTCAACACCTTCATAATCAGAAATCATAAAACCAAGTCAGGAAATGTGTTATACGAAAATGAGACATGAAAATGAGTCCAATACTGGTAGAGGTAAAGGAGGAAGTAAATTGACTTCTACTTTCCTCTTCTTTTAATGTGCATGACTATTTAAAGCAGTATGTGTTATTAGCATGTCTGAAATAACCAATGAGTCATCAAGAAAATGATTATTTTTTTTTATTTTGTGTTGTTTTGTACTGTTTTACAGGTATCCAACCTTATTGCCTATTCTGGAGCCCGAATACGCAGCCAGTAAAATCATAAAAGCTATTCTGGAAAATCAGGTTTATCTGATAACCCCCAAATCAATAGCCATTGCATTGGTGTTGAAACAGTAAGTTAGTGTGCATTTTTAAAACTTTCTATATCCCTGGTTACATGTCAACAAAATAAGCCTTCTACTTAAGTCCTGCTCCAAGGGATTGTGGTGATATGAACAGGACCTTGAGTTCTCAAAAACTATACCAGCCAATTTCAAAGTCTGATAGGTCCCAAAAATGTGGATAAGCCTGACTAAACACACAAAAAAGCTTGCCATCAGAAAGCTGGCCACTAGATTACTAGGATTTTGAGGTTTGGATTTCGGTTGCTTTATTTTGGCTATAGCAACTCATGAAAATATGTACTATACAGTATAGAGGGAATTTCAATTTGTATTAGTAGAAGGAGAATTCACATCAATAAAATCAAATTCCTTTAAATATTACTTAGAGGGCGGATCCAAGATGGCGGAGAAGACACACGCGACTTTCTAAGCTCTTCTCTTACCCTCTTTATCAATATTATATCGAGCCTCAAAAATAGTCTTGACTGCTACAATTCGTAAAGATAAGAAGTAGAACAACTCACCGGCCGAAGAAAATCTGCAGTCTCGCCAAAAAAGGTTGGTTCCGGGGCCAGGAGGGAGATCGGCTCAGACGGGGAGAGAAATTAGGTTCCGAGGAGAGTCTCAAACCGAGGGTGAAGGCACAGATCTCAGCACAAGCGCGAAGCCCCAACCCGCAGTACGGGCTTTTCCTTGGGGCAGTTGTGATCCTGCACGGCAGGAGGACGCAGCCCGGGTTAGCCTCCAATCTGCCCAGTGGGGAGCTCGGCTTGGGGCCATAGAGCTTTTCCAGGGCCGATTTGCATTGGGCAGAGACACTGGGGCAGAGTTCGGGGCGGTCTGCTGTCTGTGGTCTGCGGTCAGCTGCTAAAACTCACAGTCCCACAAGAGGCTCCGGCCTGGGGCAGTGACACTTTCACCCCTTAGTCTCTCTAGCCGAGGGCAATCGCTAACCCACTCAGCCCTACTAAGCACTTTGATAGCTAGGCCAGTGCTGAATCCACTTCCTGTTGGGGAAGGGAAAACTCTCACTCAGAGCACTCCCATACCTCGGAGCCGGAAATCGGTTTACATCTTTCCCTGCTCTGCAGAGGAAGCTGGTAACCCCCTTGCCTAGGAGACCTACCCTAAAGGCTTTAAAACATGAATAAAAAGATGAAAAGAACGATCGACAGCTTCTATGCAGAAAAAGAGCAGGTCAGCAAACCTGAAGAGACCTCAAACAGCAAAATGCATCAGACTGTCCTCCTTACATGATGTCTCATAGAAGAGACCATTAAAAGTCTCAAAAGAGAGTTAGAAGATAAATGTGGGAAAGGAAAGAGAAGCCTTTACAAGAGAGCAACAACTTCCTGAAATACGAATTGAAAAGTTAAAAATTCCCAGGAAGTGCAGGGAAACAAAATTGGTGAATTGGAAAAAAAAAAAATCTCAGGAAAGTAAGAATTGTGAATTGGAAAAAATAAAGAATTCACTAGAAAGTAGGATTTGTGAATTGAAAAAGACACAGAACTCTGAAGAAAGTAGGATCCTGAATTGGAAAAGACAAAGAATAGCAAGAAAGTAGGATCTGTGAATTGGAAAGAAAAATAATTCACTAAAAAAAAAATTAGTGAAATGGAAAAAATTCCACAGACCAAACAAATACATTCAAAACTCAATTGACATATACAGAAAGAAGTAAAAAGCTAATGAAGAAAATAATTCTTTAAAAATTAGAACTGAACAAATAGAAACTAATGATTCATTGAGACAGCAAGAATCAGTCAAGCAAAAACAAAAAATGACAAACTGGAAAAACCATGAATTATCTACTTGCAAAACAACAGACTTGGAAAATAGATCTAGGAGAGATAATCTGAGGATTATTGGACTTTCTGAAAACTATGATGAAAAAAAGAGCCTAGATACTATTTTACAAGAAATCATCAAAGAGAACTCCCCAGATGTAATAGAATCAGAAGGTAAAATAGGCATTGAAAGAATTCATCGAACACCTTCTGAAAGAAACCCTAAAATAAAAACCCCAAGGAATATTGTGGCCAAATTTCAAAACTATTAGATTAAGGAAAAAATTTTACAAGCAGCCAACAAAAAACCATTTAAATACCGAGGTGCCACAATAAGGATCACCCAAGATCTGGCTGCCTCTACATTAAAGGAAAGAAGGGCCTGGAATATGATATTCCGAAAGGCACAAGAACTTGAGATGCAGCCAAGAATAAACTACCCAGCTAAGCTGAGCATTTTCTTCCAGGGAAGAAGATGGACATTTAATGAAACAAATGAATTCCATTTGTTTCTGAAGAAAAAACCAGAACTAAACAAAAAATTTGATCTCCAAGCATAGAACTCAAGAGATGCAGAAAAGGTAAAAATAACACTTGAGAATTGTATTTTTGTTGTGGATATACAAAAAGAATACATGTAAAATTTGATTGTACTGATATAACATAAAAAAGGAAGTAGATATGGAAAAGGGATGATGGCAGAATAAGGTGGGAAGGAGGGATAAAAAGAGGGAAACCACATCCCACAAAGAGGCTAAGGAAACTTATCATATCTGAGGGAATTTAAAGAGGGGGAGGAACATTGTGTGAATATTACTCTCATCAGAGTTGGCTCAAAGAAAAAATAATTGACATTTGTTTTAGAGAAAATTCTCTTTGCCTCATTAAAAACGGGGGAGAGGAAAAGGGAAAAAGAAAAAGAGTAATAAGGGAAGGAAGGGGAAAGACTCAAAGGGGGAGGGAGGGATTATAAAGAGGATAAGTATCGTGATACAAGAGGGGTACATAAGTTTAAAAGGGGAAAGAGGGTTGGGGAGGCAAGAATAAGTAAAGCACAATCTGGGGATTAGGATGGCAGGAAATACAGATTTAGTAATTCTAACTCGTAAATATGAATGGGATGAATCCATAAAGAGGAGGCAGATAGCAGACTGGATCAAAAGTCAGAACCTCACAATATGTTGTTTACAAGAAACACATTTAAAAGCAGGGGATACTATAGAGTAAAGGTAAAAGGCTGGAGCAAAATCTATTATGCTTCAGGTGAAGTCAAAAGCAGGGTAGCCATCCTTATCTCAGATCAAGCAAAGTAAAATTGATCTAATTAAAAGAGATAAGGAAGGAAACTACATCCTGCTAAAGGGTAGCATAAACAATGAAGCAATATCAATATTAAACATATATGCACCAAGTGGTATGGCACTCAACTTCCTAAAGGAGAAGTTAAGAGAGTTGCAAGAAGAAATAGACAACAAAACTGTAATAGTAGGAGATCTCAACCTTGCACTCTCAGAATTAGACAAATCAAACCAAAAACAAATAAGAAAGAAATTAAAGAAGTAAATAGAATATTAGAAAAATTAGGTATGTTGGATCTTTGGAGAAAATTGAATGGAGATAGAAGGGAATATACTTTCTTCCTCAGCAGTTCATGGAACCTATTCAAAACTGACCATATATAGGACATAAAGACCTCAAATTAAATGCAAGAAAGCAGAAATAATAAATGCTTTCTTTTCAGATCATGATGAAATAAAAACTACATTCAACAAAAAGTTAGGGGAAATAGACCAAAAGTAATTGGAAACTAAACAATCTCATCTTAAAGAATGATTGAGTGAAACAGCAAATTATAGATACAATAATAATTTCACTCAAGATAATGACAATGATGAGACATCATACCAAAATTTGTGGGATGCAGCCAAAGCGGTAATAAGAGGGAATTTTATATCCTTAGAGGCTTACTTGAATAAAACAGAAAGAAAAGATTAATGAATTGGGCTTGCAAACTAAAAAACTAAAAAAGACCAAAACCCCAATCAAATACTAAATTGGAAATTCTAAAATTAAAAGGAGAAATTAAAAATATTGAAAGTAAAAAACTATTGAACTAATTAATAAAACTAAGAGTTGGTTCTATGAAAAAGCTAATAAAATAGATAAGCCTTTGGTAAATCTGATTAGAAAAAGGAGGGAGGAAAATGAAAATTAGTAGTCTTAAAATGAAAAGGGAGAACTTTCCACCAATGAAGAGGAAATTAGAGAAATAATAAGGAGTTATTTTGCTCAACTTTATGCCAATAAATTTGATAACCTATGAAATGGATGACTACCTCCAAAAATATAGACTTCCCAGACTAACAGAGGAGGAAGTAAATTGTTGAATAGTCCCATTTCAGAAAAAGAAATAGAACAGGCAATTAAACAACTCCCTAAGAAAAAATCCCCAGGACCAGATGGATTTACATGTAATTTTACCAAACATTTAAAGAACAATTGGCCCCAATGCTATATAAATTATTTGATAAAATAGGGAATGAAGGAGTCCACCAAATTCTTCTATGACACAGACATGGTATTGATACGAAACCAGGTAGGCTAAAAACAGAGAAAGAAAATTATAGACCAATCTCCTAATGAATATTGATGCTAAAATCTTAAATAAGATATTAGCAAAAAGACTACAGAAAATCATCTCCAAGGTAATACACTATGATCAAGTAGGATTTATACTAGGAATGCAGGGCTGGTTCAATATTAGGAAAACTATCAATATAATTGGCCATGTTAATAACCAAATTAACAAAAACCATATGATCATCTCAATAGATGCAGAAAAGCATTTGATAAAATCCAACATCCATTCCTATTAAAACACTTGAGAGTAGGAATAAATGGACTTTCCTTAAAATAATCAGCAGCATCTATTTAAAACCATCAGTAAGCATCATATGTAATGGAGACAAACTGCAACCATTCCAATAAGATCTGAGTGAAACAAGGCTTCCTACATCACCGTTACATTTAATATTGTATTAGAAACGCTAGCTATAGCAATAAGAGCTGAGAAAGAGATTAAAGGAATAAGAATAGGCAATGAGGAAGCCAAATTATCACTCTTGCCGATGACATGATGGTATACTTTAGAGAACCCCAGAGATTCTGCAAAAAGTTATTAGAAATAATCCACAACTTTAGCAAAGTTGTGGTTAAAAATAAACCCACATAAGTCATCAGATTCTTTATATATCACTAACAAAATCCAACAGTCAGAGTTACAAAGAGAAATTCCATTTAAAGTAACTACTGATAATATAAAATATTTAGGAATCTATCTGCCAAGGGAAAATCAGAAACTTTATGAGCAAAATTACAGACCACTTTTCACACAAATTAAGTCTGATCTAACCAATTGAAAAATATTAAATGCTCTTGGATAGGGCGAGCAAATATAATAAAGATGACAATATTACCTAAACTAATCTATTTATTTAGCGCTATACCAATCAGACTCCCAAAAACTATTTTAATGACCTAGAAAAATAACAACAAAGTTCATATGGAAAAACAAAAGGTCAAGAATTTCAAGGGAATTAATGAAAAAAAATCAAATGATGGTGGCTTAGTGTACCAGATCTAAAATTATATTATAGAGCAGCAGTTACCAAAACTATTTGGTATTGGCTAAGGAATAGATTAGTTGATCAGTGGAATAGATTAGGTTCAAGGGACAAAACAGTCAACAAATATAGCAACCTAGTCTTTGACAAACCAAAGATCCCAGCTTTAGGATAAGAACTTACCGTTTGATAAAAATTGCTGGGAAAAATTGGAAACTAATATGGCAGAAACTAGGCATTGATCCATACTTAACGCAGACACCAAGATAAGGTCAAAATGGATTCATGACCTAGGCATAAAGAATGAAATTATTAATAAATAGAGGAAATAGGATAGTTTACCTCTCAGACCTGTGAAGGGGAAGGTCTTATGACCAAAGCAGAACTAGAGATCATTACTGATCACAAAATAGAAAATTTCGATTATACCAAACTGAAAAGTTTTTGCACAAACAAAACTAATGCAGACAAGATTAGAAGGGAAGCAATAAACTGGGAAAATATTTTTACAGTCAAAGGTTCTGATAAAGGCCCTATTTCCAAAATATATAGAGAATTAACTAATTTAAAAAATCAGCTCATTCTCCAATTGAAAATGGTCAAAGGATATGAACAGACAATTCTCAGATGAAGAAATTGAAACTATTTCTAGTCATATGAAAAGATGCTCCAAGTCATTATTAATCAGAGAAATGCAAATTAAGACAACTCTAAGATACCACTACACACCTGTCAGATTGGCTAAGATGACAGGAAAAATAATGATGATTTTTGAGGGGATGGGAAAACTGGGACATTGATGCATTGTTGGTGGAGTTGTGAACGAATCCAACCATTTTGAGAGTAGTTTGGAACTATGCTCAAAAAGTTATCAAACCTGCATACCCTTTGATCCAGCAGTGTTACTTACTGAGCTTATATCCCAAAGAGATTATAAAGAAGGGAAAGGGACCTGTATGTGCACGAATGTTTGTGGCAGCCCTTTTTGTAGTGGCTAGAAACTGGAAACTGAATGGATGTCCATCAGTTGTAGAATGGCTGAATAAATTGTGGTATATGAAAATTATGGAAAATTACTGTTCTGTAAGAAATGACCAACAGGATGATTTCAGAAAGGCCTGGAGAGACTTACACGAACTGATGCTGAGTGAAATGAGCAGGACCAGGAGATCATTATATACTATACACAACTAGATGATGACCAGTTCTGATGGATCAGGCCATCCTCAGCAACGAGATCAACCAAATCATTTCTAATGGAGCAGTAATGAACTGAACTAGCTATGCCCAGAAAAAGAACTCTGGGAGATGACTAAAACCATTACATTGAATTCTAATCCCTATATTTATGACACATGCATTTTTTATTTCCTTCACAAGCTAATTGTACAATAATTCAGAGTCTGATTCTTTTGTACAGCAAAATAATGTTTTGGTCATGTATACTTATTGTGTATCTAAGTTATATTTTAATATATTTAACATCTACTGGTCATCCTGCCATCTAGTGGAGGGGTGGGGGGGTAAGAGGTGAAAAATTGGAACAAGAGGTTTGGCAATTGTTAATGCTGTAAAGTTACCCATGTATATATCCTGTAAATAAAAGGCTATTAAATAAAAAATAAATAAAATAAAAAAATAAAGTAACTACTGATAATATAAAATATTTAGGAATCTATCTGCCAAGGGAAAATCAGAAACTTTATGAGCAAAATTACAGACCACTTTTCACACAAATTAAGTCTGATCTAACCAATTGGAAAAATATTAAATGCTCTTGGATAGGGCGAGCAAATATAATAAAGATGACAATATTACCTAAACTAATCTATTTATTTAGCGCCATACCAATCAGACTCAAAAACTATTTTAATGACCTAGAAAAATAACAACAAAGTTCATATGGAAAAACAAAAAGGTCAAGAATTTCAAGGAATTAACGAAAAAAAATCAAATGATGGTGGCTTAGCTGTACCAGATCTAAAATTATATTATAGAGCAGCAGTTACCAAAACTATTTGGTATTGGCTAAGGAATAGATTAGTTGATCAGTGGAATAGATTAGGTTCAAGGGATAAAACAGTCAACAAATATAGCAACCTAGTCTTTGACAAACCCAAAGATCCCAGCTTTTGGGATAAGAACTTACTGTTTGATAAAAATTGCTGGGAAAATTGGAAACTAATATGGCAGAAACTAGGCATTGATCCATACTTAACGCCGTACACCAAGATAAGGTCAAAATGGGTTCATGACCTAGGCATAAAGAATGAAATTATTAATAAATTAGAGTAACATAGAATAGTTTACCTCTCAGACTTGTGGAAGGGGAAGGTCTTTATGACCAAAGCAGAACTAGAGATCATTACTGATCACAAAATAGAAAATTTTGATTATACCAAACTGAAAAGTTTTTGTACAAACAAAACTAATGCAGACAAGATTAGAAGGGAAGCAATAAACTGGGAAAAATATTTTTACAGTCAAAGGTTCTGATAAAGGCCTCATTTCCAAAATATATAGAGAATTAACTCTAATTTATAAAAAATCAAGCCATTCTCCAATTGAAAAATGGTCAAAGGATATGAACAGACAATTCTCAGATGAAGAAATTGAAACTATTTCTAGTCATATGAAAAGATGCTCCAAGTCATTATTAATCAGAGAAATGCAAATTAAGACAACTCTAAGATACCACCACATCTGTCAGATTGGCTAAGATGACAGGAAAAATAATGATGATTGTTGAGGGATGCGGGAAAACTGGGACATTGATGCATTGTTGGTGGAGTTGTGAACAAATCCAACCATTTTGGAGAGTAGTTTGGAACTATGCTCAAAAAGTTACAAAACTGTGCATACCCTTTGATCCAGCAGTGTTACTACTGGGATTATATCCCAAAGAGATTATAAAGAAGGGAAAGGGACCTGTATGTGCACGAATGTTTGTGGCAGCCCTTTTTGTAGTGGCTAGAAACTGGAAACTGAATGGATGTCCATCAGTTGGAGAATGGTTGAATAAATTGTGGTATATGAAAATTATGGAATATTACTGTTCTGTAAGAAATGACCAACAGGATAATTTCAGAAAGGCCTGGAGAGACTTACACGAACTGATGTTGAGTGAAATGAGCAGGACCAGGAGATCATTATATACTTCAACAACAATACTAGATGATGACCAGTTCTGATGGATCAGGCCATCCTCAGCAACGAGATCAACCAAATCATTTCTAATGGAGCCGTAATGAACTGAACTAGCTATGCCCAGAAAAAGAACTCTGGGAGATGACTAAAAACCATTACATTGAATTCCCAATCCCTATATTTATGCACACCTGCATTTTTGATTTCCTTCACAAGCTAATTGTACAATATATCAGAGTCTGATTCTTTTTCTACAGCAAAATAATGTTTTGGTCGGGTATACTTATTGTGTATCTAATTTATATTTTAATATATTTAACATCTACTGGTCATCCTGCCATCTAGGGGAGGGGGTGGGGGGGGGGTAAGAAGTGAAAAATTGGAACAAGAGGTTTGGCAATTGTTAATGCTGTAAAATTACCCATGTATATATCATGTAAATAAAAGGCTATTAAATTAAAATAAATAAATAAATAAATATTACTTAGAAAGTAGCTTCCTATTTGATGGAGAAAACTGTATTAAATGAATACATTTTGCAATGTAATAAAAATTTATAATACCTTTACGAAACAATAAGACATAGTGGAAAAAACACTGGAATTAGAAGGCAAAACGGGGTAGATTTCAACCCCAGTTCCACCAGGAGTTAGCTCTATAACTTAGTTTTCTCATCAATAAAATGACAATAATAGTTGTGCTACTTTTCTTACAAAGAAACCTTGAGAATTAAATGATGTGACATATGAAAATCATTTTATGACAGAAAATAATGAATAAATATATTTATTAACTTGTTTTTATTTAGAGTTGTTGCTGTTTTTCTCATATGCTTTCTTATGCTCAAGTAAACTCATCTAGAGTGAATTAAATATAAAATGTCATCTTTTAAAAATCTTGATTTTCATTGAATTATTTAGGTAATTTAACTGAAGTAAGGTTATGATAGGAATATTTAAGGACAAAAACCCTCAATATTTTGCTGAAAAACTATAAAATATAGTTGATGGATAAACTTTCTTTTACAATTACAATTCTGCCTATCTATTTTTGTGACATAAGTGATTTCATAGGATCATAGATTTGGGACTTAAAGACTCTTAGAAGCCCTACATTTTACAATTGAGTTAACTGACAGGTTAATTCATTTCCCCAGAGTCAAACATATGGTAAACATCTAAGGCAGGATAGAAACTCAAATCTTCCCAATTCCAATCCTATCACTCTGTTGGGCCATCTATCTGCCTTACTTTTTTCCCCATGAGAAATAATCAAGTTTACATATTTACATGGTATTTTAGGCTAGTTTTCAAAACGCTTTTCTCATAAGAAGTCTAAGTTAAGAAGTCTCACAATATATTTATACCCATTTTACAGGTGGGGAAATTAAGTTCAACGTGACTAAATATCTTTTGTCTATAATCACATAGTTTGTCAATATTGGTACCTGGTCTCAAACCTATATTTCCTAGAACTAAGTCCAAGGTTCTTTTAATTGCAATTCCCTGTCTCTACATGTCCCTATTAACTTTCCTTTCATCACATAAATATATTCTTTTATAGTTGTCCCTAATCAAAAAACAATTCCTAGGCCTTTCCTTCAAGGATCTGTGATTTTATCAGGGTATCTACTATTCTTCAGTATCTTAGTAGGGGATTTAATGAGTTTCCATGGAGATAACAATTCATCTCCTGATGATGGCCTCTGAGTTGATGATAGGTCCCTCTCAGACTAGCTAGACTGGTCCTCAGACTGCATTAATTGTGCATCAATAAGCCTATACAAAAGGCTTAATGTGAAAAACTGAAAGGATCAGTAGGATCTGTTATAGTTTAAATCTCATAGGCATAGCCTATGGACAGTCATGTCCAACTCTTCACAATTCCACTTGGATTTTTCTTGGCAAATACTAGAGTAGTATTTTCCTTCTTTAATTCATTTGAAAGATGAGGAAACAAAAAAAAAAAAAAAGAGTTAAATGACTTGCTCCAAGTCACAAAGCTATTAAGTGTCTGAGTCAGATAAATCTTCCTTACTCCAGGTCTGGCACTTTGTGCACAATGGTGGCACCTAATGGCCTCATATAAGCATATTTTTTAAGATTTGCCAAATGGATGAGTTTGGTGAAAAAGCACACTCTCTCTGCAATCAGAGGACCTGACTTCCCCTGAGTAATTCACTGGCCCTTCCTAAATCTCAATTTGTTCATATGTAAAATGGCCTCTAAGATCCATTCAAGGTCCAGATCTATAATTTTATTATGATCCAGATTGTTACCTACAACTGTGATTAATAGTTAATAGATTTAATAGATTTTTCTCACAAGAATAGTAGGGAACTCTAAATTGCTGTTGTAAACAATATTATTTCTTTGTTTTCTTTAGAATAATATCTGCAAAAATGAGTCTGGCACTCGGTGATTTCCTTGGAGCTTTCAATTCTATGGACACTTTCCAAGGTAGAAAAGAGAGAGAAAATTCAAACTGTGTCAATGATTCACCAATAGCTCAAATGCAACAGGATAAGGAATACAGCAAACAATGAAGAACAATTCTGCAAGAGAGCTATTGGCTATTTCGTAGGTGCCTACTTTATTCCCAGAAGTTTCTATGTTCATTTCTATAGGTATTCAGAATTTCATTATATGTCTTATTACTTCCCATGCTATAGCCTAACTACCTAATTACTACTTCCATTATCTTAGTGAATTATGTTAAATCCTAAAAAGTAAAATAAAACGTTTTAATTATTTTCATTCACTTTGATTTTTTTTAACACAAGACATGGAAAAAGGAAGGAGATGCCACAAAAGCAAACAAATTATGTCATAATTTTAAACTATTCTAGATAGAATTCCTAATAAAGTAAAATTCTTTATGAATCAATGCCAGAGAAGTCTAATACTTAACCTATTCTAATTCTTAAAGTAATTCTAATACTTAGAATATTCAGTGCTCCTCCCCAACTAGCCTCCCTGCAGCAAATCAGGAGACATTTCCTAAGCTTGTTTAAGGCCTGACCCTAGAGGAGAAACCCCCAAAGGCTGAAGTGACTAACACTAATCATCTTCCATCTACTCAGTAAGTAGCAGAAGGGACTGATTCTGCACAGTCACCTGAAGGAAAGGATGAGAAAGGAGGGAGAAACCAGAAAGGGTGTCAGCATGGGTGATTAAACTGGACCTAAAGGAAAAGTGGAGTATGTGTTTAAAAGGAATCAGTCTTATCAAGACATAAACCCTGACTAGCAAAGGTTACATCTTCTAATGATAGGAGAATGAGGCAGCCTCAGGGACCTTCTCACCAGAAAAAAAAAGTGGGATCACAAAAGTGAAATTATTAGTGAAATGTTTTTAAGTTGAAAATATCAAAAATATCAAGAAAAGCCCAGGAAAAGTGCAGTATGCCAACAGATAAGGAGAAAGGACACTAAACCAGCTGGAAGAATGATTAAAAGACAAAACAAGAAATATAAAGTTCTCTTCACAAATATAATACAAAGGGAAGTGACTTGATGCCTAATGAAAATCAAAATCCTGTGAGCGCCTTACAAAATACAAAATAACAAAATAGTAGTAGAATATTTGAAAAGAAAATTAAATTCATTTAAAAATGTAGGTCAGAAATTACAGTTCTCAACATAAAATGTAAAATCACAATTAGAGGATTAAAAATAATAACTTCATGATAGATAATCTTCTTAACAATGAGAAGTTATATATTTTGACAAAAAAATATTTATGGAAGAAAATGTTGGTAGAAAAGAAGCCAAAGATAACAATGTTAAAAGAACACATAAATTCTAGACAAATCAAAGTGACAATTCTTGAAGATGGAATGCACGGAGAACTTAGAATTTAAATACACACAGGTGTATATTTAATTTTTAAAGTTTATATGTAATTGGGAATATTTAATGATATAAATAATTTTAAAAACAAGTAATTCAAGGTGATCTTAAAACTTGAATAGATCATCTTGATTACATGAAATTGAGAAAATTTTTTTTCATGAACAAAACTAATGCAATTAGAAAAGGAACAGGAACTAGAAATAGAATAGGAAGGTAAAAAGTTTTGCATCAAATTTCTTCAAAGGGCTTCATATCCAAGATATGGAAGGAACTAAAATAAATGACTTAGACTAAAAGTGGCAAAAAGTTATGGACAAAGAGTTCCCAAAAAAATTTTAACTATTTGCAATCCTATAAAAGAATGTTGCAATTATTAATAATAAGAAATGAAAATCAAAACAAATCTGATGTTCTACCTTACACCTGATTGATGCTGGTAGACAAAGTCTGAATTTTTTAAGTAAATGGCCTTTTGCAGGGACCATTTAGTATTGTTCTTTGTTTCACCACTGGCAAAGAATCCATCATCAGTTGGTTAACCTCTGAACTTAGGTTGATTCTCAAAAAAGCACTCAATTAAACAATTAATGATAACATATTATAGTCAGGTGTGAAATGGAACCCCCCCTTTTTTTCCTTTGCATTTCTTTTTGTTATTAACAACTGGAGCATTATTTTATATGATTGCTAATAGGAAGCAATTAATTTTTTTAGCAATTCTTTTTTGAGAAGTATTTGATCATACCTTTTGACCACTTTTGGTCTATTGCACTTGCTTTAATTACATATCTGCATATCTTAAGAATTTCCTTTCTATTCTATAGAAATGGCGGCAGATAGGTAGGGAAAAAAGATAGAGGTTACTAAAATCACACAAATTTTAAATCATTTATAAACATCAATTGAGTTTTTGGAACTATAAATGTGAAATCTTTGTCCAGTGAAAAATACATTTAAATATTATTGGAGGAACTGAATTATATTAATCTTGATTTTCTCTCTACAAATTAAAAGACAAAAAAAAAGACATAGCTAAATGGAAGGATGAATCAGTTTTTCCTTAGTGAGATAAATAAAAGAGTTGGTTTTATTGTGTTTTCAAAGATAATATCAATCATCATTTCATGGGACTTTGGTTATTTCCTATTGCAACTGGTGATTTCCATATTTGCAAGACTACTAAAATAATCACAACTCAAACTCTATTATCTGCTGCCAGAAATGAAGTAGAGAAATCCTATGAGGAAGTTGATTAGATACTTCAAATTAAATTTACATATATTTTGAGTTCTGATGATTTTAATACAAAGATGAGAATAGGTAAGGACAGTGAATGCTGAAAAATATAAATCAGGAATAAGAACTCAGGCAGCTGAAGGATACAGAAAAGATAAAGAAAGTGCACAGGTAAAGATAATATTAAAATGTATTAAGGATTACATATTTTAATGCCTACTTTTTAAGTTCATAATAAAAAGAAAATTTACATTTAAAAAATATATAATATATAAAAATTAATATAACATGTAATACATTACAAATACTACATGTTGCATATTACATCATAATATGCAAAAATCTAAAAAATCCTATGTACATTGTAGATACAATTTCCTCTTTTCATGAAGGAAAACAAAAGTCAATTGGCTTTTTAATATAAAGAATGAGAGAAGTCACATGAAGACACATACTAAATGCCATTATGAGAAATATTATTGTTCTAAAAAAAAAATTATGAACAGAATGCTATCAGAAAATCCTGGAAAATCCTCCACGAACCCAAGCAAAGTGAAATGTACTGTATACATAGTAATAGTAAACTTGTGGAGTGTTCAGCTGTGAATGACAGCTATTCTCAGCAATACAATGATCTAAGACTACTCTAAAGGATTTATGATAAAAAATGCAAAACATAGAAAGACACTGAGAAAGAACTGATTGTATGTGAATGCAGACTGAAGCATATTTTTTTAACTTTCTTTTTTTTCCTTGAAGATTTTTTTAAGGGGGGTCTGAGCTATGTTTTCTTTTCCAGCATGCCTTTTATGGAAATGTTTTGCATAACTTCAGATGGGCCTTCTCAATGGGGAGGATATGGGGAGGAAGAGAGAGAATCTGGAAGAGAGAGAATCTAGATCTCAAATTTTAAAAAACAAATGTAAAAAAAATCGTTTACATGTAACTGGAGAAAATAAAAAGTAAAACAGGCAAAAAAGAAAGGATGAAAAGAAAGACACATATCAAAACTTAGGAAGGAAGGAAGGAAAGAAGGAAGGAGGAAAGGAGGGGGGAAGGAGGGAGGAAGGAAGGAAGGAAGGAAGGAAGGAAGGAAGGAAGGAAGGAAGGAAGGAAGGAAGGAGGGAAGGAAGGGGGAAGGAGGAAGGAAGGAAGGAAGGAGGGAAGGAGGGGGGAAGGAGGGAGGAAGGAAGGAAGGAAGGGAAGGAGGGAAAGAGGGAAAGAAGGGAGGGAGAGAGGGAAGGAAAGAAGGGAGAGAGGGAAGGAGGGAGGAAGGTTTTAAAAAAATTTCACAAACAAATCATCATGGGAATAAGAAAGTACTCTTCCTTTAATGTCACCCAAGATTTTCTACAGGACTCAAAGATTGCTACAGCATCTCTAAAGTCACATTATGTCAACTTTTCCAGGAAAAAAATACTCAGAAATAAAATATCTCAAATTATTTCATGCATATGGAGGGTGATTCTGTTTAGAGGAATGTCAGCCTGATTTTTAAAAACACCTAGACAAAGAGGGTATGGGGAGGGGAGGGGAGAGGGAAGACGATTTGGTTTTCAGACTGTTGATGAATTTTTAAGATATACATTTTTGTAAATCCAGAGACTTCAGGGTTTTTTTTTCCTTCACTGAAGCATTCAAGACATAATTATCCCATAGTCTAACTTCCTTACCAATGAAAGAAAAGTATGGTTCAGTGAAAAGACTGAGAGGATTACAAAAGAGTTCGATGGTCTGGATTAAGATTCTGGCTCTAAATCTTGGTTCTAAATCACTAATTACTTGTATGCTCTTCGACAAGTCACTCCCTTTCTGGGATTCTGTTAAAAGACAGTTATTTTTTTAAACTATCGATGAAACATTAAAAGAGTAGGCTTAGTGAATGACAAGAAGAAACATGCAATGATACAATGTAGTTGGAGAGTGAAATTTCAATCTCTTACTTTTTTAAAGGTGGCATAATTCCTATAGATGATGAGATCTAAAGTATAGCCATGTTAAAGTCCTTATTCTTGCCTACACAGAAACTCATTCATCTCTCGTAGGTGTTTAAATGTCAGTGTTTCTCTTGAAGTGTAAGGTCTCCAAAATAAGTAATTCAAATCATAGGTTAATGTTTGCAACAATCACTCCCTTTTCCTTCTCTAATTCAGAAACAACAAGCGTTAGCAACACAAATGAGTCCTGAGACTCTTCTAGCTGATCTTCCATCTCTCTCGCCACGGGTACCACTTTATTTTCTCTTTCCTCTCCCCTGTCTTCCTTTTTTCTTCTGGTTCTGGTTTCTTTTTTCTCTTCTCCCCTAAAGCCTTAGGCCAGCCAGTGCCACCCAGTGGCTCTTAGGGGCACTGCGTGGCCCCACAGGTGATAACGCAGAACTGAGGATTTCCTCCATAGACGTCTAGGCTTTGTCTGTTTTGAACGATATTTACGGGCGGATGGGGGTGGGGGGCGAGGAGACTTGAAGGAAACTCCCTCGTGCTGGCTGGATGTGACCCAAACCTGCCCAGTTCTACCTTTCCATTGAGTTCTTGTCTGCCCCACCCAAAGAACCAAATTGCTTGTTTTCAAAGATCCTTGGGGTGAGGGGGGAGAGAGAGGAAGAGGAAGGAAGAGGGAGAGAGATGGGGACGCAGGAGATGCTAAAAAGAGGTTTTTGGCAGTTCAGACGGTGCGCGCCCTCTGCTGCTAGCCCAGCCTGGGGAACTCACATGACCAATAGTTCCCAAGTCCAAGACCAACAACTTTAGGGCGCCGATTCCAAGGCAACGTTCCAAAGCTAAAGCGCAGGCGCAGGGCGTCACAGCTTGGGGTGTATACAGTCTGAGTTTTGCTTCCACTGGGAGGGCTTCGGGAACAGTGCGTCCAGAACTTCCAAGAGCTGCAAGTAAGTGGCATTAAGTGGATGTGGTGGAGAAGGTAATGAGCAGCCGGGACTAGCTTCTCTTGAATCGTGTGCCGTGTATTTGTAGACAAAATTAATGATCTTAATGCCTCTATTCAGCTAATTTGGGGTTTCTGGGCTGAGGGAAGAACTCTTTGACCATATGCAAAGGAAAAACGGAGAAGGGGAAGGGAAAGAACAGAAGTGGGAAATTCCTGTTCTGCTTTTTCTTCTACAAATCTGAAGTTCTTCACTTCAGGGATTGGTTTCACGGTTAAATTCTCAAAGCTGCTTGGATTAAAGACAGAATGGGAGTTGCCCAGTCCTCCAAACTTTTAGTTTTGCTAGTTATGCCGGTTTCAGAATCGCTGTTTGCTGAAAATGTCACCCAAGCATATTGAGTGAAAGCAGAAATAACCAGGAGATAATTTAGTGAGTGTGTCAGGGAGAGGTAGCTAAACAAATGACGAGAAATAAACTTGAGTGATGTGGAGAGGCTAGTCTTTAAACTTCAGTGCTACACACACATACACCTCCCTTGTATATCTTCTTTAATTTTGAAAGCTTATAGTGCTTTCCCTACAGTTTAGTTAGGTGGAGGCAACAAAGGAATGCTGTAGAGAAAAATTTCCCAACTAAGATGACCTTAAAGAAAAAAAAATCTCCCTGTGCTGCAGATGGGCAGAATGAGTTGAAAATTCTATCTTTGGAACGAGTTCTTTGCTTCCCCAAATTTTCTTCTCTATCCCCTACCCACACACCTACTATCTCCTTCACTCACAGAATGGGTGGCTTAGAGCCTGAATTTTCTTTTCTTTTTAAATTTCTTTTCTTGTTTGTTTTCTTTTTTCATTTAACAAGCATTTATTTTCCTTCCCTTCTTACCTCTCCCTTCTTCAGGTCTCCCCCTTTTTCTTCCTTTCTTTGTGTCCCCATCTACTATCCCATTCTCTTATGGCTTTCTGCAAAGGTGCTTAGAGGGATTGTAAATCATCCACTAATTATGATAGCAAAGTAGTTGAAAATTTGGCAAAGAACCCTGTTCTGTTCCTAACCAGAGCATACAGAGTAACCGGTGGGGATGGAGACTAACTGATAAAGCTGAAATTTCAATGGACAAATAGCTGAGATTTAGCTTTAAGGAAGTCAATTTTGGGGCCTGTGTTCCTTCTGTAAAATGAGAGGATTTATTCAAAAAGTGTTGCCTCAATCTGCACTTAGATGTCATAATATAATTGGGGGACTATAAATATAAAAAAAATTTTAAGACTATTGTGGGACAAAAAGAAAGAAAATTAAGTATTAAACCCATACTTTGTACCATATCTGCATTACACTAGTTTGCTAGGTTCTGTGATTATACAGACAAAATCAGGACAATCCCCAACCTGTATTTTATTAGAGGAGTACAGTATGTATTAGTAAGGAAGAGGTTACACTGATAACTGGGAGGAAATGAAAAACACTTCTAGAAGAAAGCATTGAACTGTCTTAGAAGGAGCTAGAAGAGGCAAAGTTTGGAGGGAGAACATTCCAAACATACAGAAGAGTTTGCAAAAAGCACAGAATTAGGATATGCTAGGTCATGTTTGGAGACTCAACAACAAGCATTTGTTGAGCACCTACTAGATCCTAATCTTTGTAGATTCAAAATCAGACCTTGCCCTTGGATGCCCTTGCATCAATTCAGGAGAGTAAATATATGTGTATGTAAATAGGTAAAAAAAAAAATCAAAGTGTCCATGAAAGGCTTCATATAGAATGTATCACTTAAACTGAATCTTGAAGGAAGCTAAGGATTCTAACAGGCAAAGGTGCAACAATGAATCTCAAGCTTGGGACACTGACAGAGAAAAGGGCTGGAGATAGGAGACAGAGAATATAAGTAACAGTAAGACAGTTTTGTGTGTGCATGAATGGGAATAATGTGTGCTAGAAAGACAGGTTGGATCCAGGTTGTAAAATACTTTAAACACCTAACAGAGCAGTTCCTAACCAAACCAGAGGGGTTTCTCTTTTATCCTGTAAGCAATAAGGAACCCTGAAGCTTCTTGAACAAAGAACTGAGAGACAGGATTGCATCTCTAATTTGTCTACACCCAAATGAACAGATTTAAAAGATGCTGAGATGATAGCAATGAACTCTATCCTCTTTCTTTTCAAGCTCCCTAAGTATATTGCTACATCCCACTCAGATACATAAAGACAATAATCCTACTCTTCTTCTACCTACTTCCTATATTAGGCTATTTCTACCTATTGTCTTCTGGATGCCCAAAAATCACCCTGGATTCCTCAAGACACTTTAGCTATCCCTGCCATATGGAAGCAACATTTGAAGATCTCTATACTAGTAATTGCTAATTCAGTGGTAGCTAGGTGGCACAGTGGATGGAGTGCCTGGCCATCTCATTTTCCTGAATTCAAATCGGGCCTCAGATATGTACTATCTGTGTAAGCCTTGGCAAATCACTTAATCCTATTTGCCTCAGTTTCCTCATCTATAAAATGAGTTGGAGGGGGAAAAAATGGCAAACCATTCCAATATCTGTGAGCCAAATAGGCTCACAAAGTGTTAGGCATGATTGAAAAGACTAAACAGTTCCCAATACAGCTCAACCAGGGATTAGAAAAGCATCTGAAAATGTGTGAAAGTTTGTAAAACTAATAGCAGTCAGTCAACAAACATTTATTAAGTTCCTGCTATGAGAAATTCTGCTATGAAAATGTAACATGGATCCTTTCATTTTTTGTGTTCTAACTCATCAACTACTTCATAGTAGTACATGAAGACATTGCAACAAGAAGTGAACATCCTATTAAAAAAAAAAGTATAGTTTTCCTCAAACCACAATGTGGTAATAAAGCTTGGTTACCAAATTTGGAGCTAAACATCTATGAAACCTTTGACCTATAACTTCTGATTTTATGTGGGCACTATGGTGTGGGAACTGTCTCCACCAGGACATGTCATAACATGTGTTTATGTATTTCCAGGGTTTTCTGGAAGTAATGGGAGGTTAAATGATTTGTAGAGAGTAGACAAATAGCAAGTATGTGTCTTAGATCAAATTTGAAGGCTAGCTAACCCTTTATCCACTCCACCATTTTGCCCTCTTTTGAAGCAACAGTTAATCATTATTAATAATAGTTAAATCCCTTTCTTAAATTATATCTGATTCTGATTCGCAAAGCCTGACATATAATATGCAAATTCAATGATAGATTATTTTATTCTAAATCCATTTTATTACTTTCACAGAAGGTTCTCTGACTTGTTTCATGCTATCTTGTGAAATCTTCCTGAAATTAATTCCCAAGGACTAGTTCTTTAGGGGAAAAAAGCAACTATAACCTATACTATTTTTTCCTTCTAGATGATTTACAGAGTAATTAATATTACTAACACCAAAAGATGTATAAAGAACCTCTATTGTTTTACATTTACTCATTCTCAAAAGTATTATTCTCCATAGTTTTGGGTTTCCTATTTTTGAGTCATTTACCTCTCCAAATTAGCCCCTACAATTTCATGTTAATTTGATTTTCATTAATTAATATAGCCTTGTCAAAAAACATTTGTAAAAACTTAAATTACTATTCAGTAATTTACCATTACCCTGCTCCTAAGAAAATGTGACACCCTTTCAGAAAAAAAAAGGAAAATATGACTTGATAATGTACTTGCATTAAATCTTGATTATTCTGCGATTCATTCAATAATTCACTTTTTTCTCATCTTAAAATACATTTTTGAGCATACCTCACTCTAGATACATTCTTTATTGAATTAGTACATTTTCACATTTTATTTTAATTTATACAGGAAATATATTTCATATACAGTAAAAACCACTCAATTCAATGTAAAGGAATTGTTTTGTTTTTAATTTTAAGAAATGCAATTATGTTACTTTCAGGCACGTACAAATAAATGAAATTCTAAAAAGTATACCTGAACCTGTTCTTATTTGGTGTTAAAGGGGGAGGGGAATAAGTTTAATGTCATTAGCAACAGCATTTCTATAGGCTCTAAGATACCAAAATTCTTTAAATAAGTTGTTTCTCCCTTGTGTTGGTGGAAGATGTTCCTTGGAATTTTGCTTGTCTATCACAGGATCTGGAGAAATTTCAAAAGGCTACTACAGGCATCCTTTCTATACCACTTTTGATAGATGGTCCATCTAGAAGGACTTCTAGCGGGAGTCTATTATACTTTTGAGTATCTTCAATTGTTAGGAATTTTTAAAATAATTTTGAAAACCTAAATTTGCCTCTTTGCAATATACACCTATACACTTACATATTATTCATTCTACATCCAGAATCCTGAGGCAATATAGTATTTTTATCAATTTAATTTTCTTCCTCATTGAAACTTATTTTTTTATTGAAATTATTTCATATTAGTTCTTATTGGAAATATATTCCCCAATTGGTAATAGCACACATTCCTGCCTTAGTAGAATGTGTCTAATCCTAGAATCAACATTTGCTTCAAACCTCAGCATGGCCTGGTTATTTGACTTTAGGCAAGTCATTACTAGTATGTTATTATGAATAAGTATATTAGTCAGGTGACTCCTCTTTTGTCTCTTATCTATTTTTCTCCCTTGATTTCTATGTGCTGTTCTTCCACTATTTCCATACTCTCCTTTTTCTCCTGTCCTTTCCTTTCTTCTTCTTTCCTCTCCTTGCCAAAAATATTCAATCAGGAAGCAAACATTCACTAAGCACTTAGCATGAATTAGACACTGTGGCTAGAAATGTAAAGACAGAAAGTCCCATCTATCAAAGATTTTACATTCTTATGAGTGAGACAACCTGTAAATCACTAGTCACATTTAAGTTCTAAATGAAGGAAATGAAAGATTCACACTCTGAACTTGATGTGTTTTTTTTTTTCATTCATTCTCAAGACTATCCTATGACAAATGTGTTATTTGTGGATCCCAATTAGTTGGGTCCCAAGTAATTGAAATCTCCCTCAAATTTTATTGGCAAATTCTTTCTGTGCTCTTTTAGAGTGGGAAAAAGAAAAGAAGGAAAGAATGGAAGATCCCTCAGATTACTGAAGAAAAGATTGTGGCTGAAAAATAGAGTTTGAGAAATTAAATTCCTGTTGACAGGGGCAGGTATTTATAAGACTTCATAAAGAGGTCCTTTTATTAGAAAATAATCTAAGAAAGAAACAGAAATGAGCAACAAAACAATAAACAGGTAAAAAACAAAAGTAGAAGAAAGTTATAGCATTGGAGGTAAAGGAAGAGAGGATGCTAAGCTTAAAGGACAGAAAAGTAAATCCCCATAAAGACATAAATATTAGAAAGGTGATAGAATATCTAAGGTCAAACAGAAACTTTGACAGTTAACCTATGCTGAATATATTATCAAGAAATCATCCGGAAAACCATGAACTTCAATATGTTGGGCTGAAGTTTTGACAAAAAATCTAAACTACTTATGTTTCCTGATAACTGGTAATAACCTTTTGTGCACATCCTATCTAGAAGCCATGGAGTAGTGAATAGAGATTTGGAGTCAGTATGGCCTGAGTGCAGACACTTGGGTTCAGTGTGACACTGTGAAACTTACTTAAAGTCTCTAAACCTCAGTCTCCTTTCTGAGTAGAAGGTAATGTATAATACTTCCTTCACAAGATGGTTATGGAGAAAGCACGTTTGTAAACCATAAAAAAGAAATGTAAGTGGGATTGAAAAAGCAAATCATTGATACACAATTCTTGCTGTGTTGACTGGCTTCTTTGTGCACATGTCACTATGTGGTCAAGATTGTTTCTCAAAAATGTGATTTGTGAAAACTTCCTGTAGGAACCTTATCCCCATTTTGTGTAATAGAGTATAAACATAGCTACTATCAAAGCTACCCCTTCAAGATTTCTAGTTTTCTTACACCTTACTCTCTGCCACATAATCTGATTTGAGAACTCAGATCTCCTGGCTGTTTCACTAGACACAATCTTTCAGCTCCAGACATTTTCATTGGCTGTTGCCGAGACCTGAAATATTCTCCTTCGAAATCTTTCCCTACAGCCTTATCTAGATTTTTTTCAAGTCCCGATTAAAATTTCATCTTCTATAGGAAGCCTTTCTCAGTCACTCTTAATTCTAGCATCTTCACTCTGTTAATGATTTACTATATATCCGGAATATAATTTGTATATGTTTGTTTGTTGCCTTCCTTGTTTGATAGTGAGCTCCTTTGAGGCCTTTTGCCTCTTTTTGCATCCCTATGTTCAGCATGGGGCAGATAGGTGGTGAAGTAGACAGAGAGCCAGGCCTGGAATCACGAAGTCTCATCTTTTCTGAGTTCAAATCTGGCCTCAGACACTTAACAGCTGTCTGATTCTGTACAGGTCACTTAACCCTGTTTGTCAGTTTTCTCATCTGTACATGGAGCAGGAGAAGGAAATGGCAAATCTTACCAAGTAAACCCCAAATGGGGTCAGGAAGAGTTGGACATGATGAAAAACAAAAGTATTTAGCAGAGTGCCTGGCACATAATAGGCATTTATTAAATGTTTATTGAGTGAGTGAGTGGAACCACAAAAAACAAATAAGCCTGAAACATCCTGAAAGGCAAAATATTAAGTTTCTGATTATTTAAAAATTTTGCTAATATTGAAAGGAATATTTGATGATTCATTCAACTCCCCTTTAGCAAGAAATATGTACAAAAATATGTACAAAAAGAAATATGTACAAAATATGTATTAGGCACTGAAAAATAAAAAAGATAGTTTAAAATCTAGTAACAAATTATATTTATGTGGATGAAAATAGCTCATATGGTATATATGGAAATCAGCACTTGGGTAAAACAAACAATCATGTGCTAGATAAAGGTTAATTTTAAATGGGTGGTGACCATTACTCAGGACTAAAGAAAGAAAAAGAAAGCAATCTCCAAGAGTATATTCTGTGTGAGATGGGGGAAACTAATGAGTAACATGGCATATAGGTCATTATTTTGTGCTAAATCAAGTCATTTGTGTACACAGAAGATTAATTGCCTCCTATAATGCTCCCAGAGTGTGCAACTTTCTCACCTAGAACATAGGAGTGCCTTACTCAAATCTGACTGATCCAACTCAGACTCAAAGAGAAATATTTTTTTAAGCTAGAGAATTTTCACATATTTTCTGGAGATTACAAATTTCCACTTTCCACACTTTTCTGGAGATATGAATAGGCTATGGATATAGTGCATCATTGAAGTCCCTTTATAAAGTTCTCTATACTGTGAATTAGTAGCCTCATTGTATGTATAAAATTAATGCAAAAAGCTATAGAGATCTTGAAAATTTCGGCTCTACTTTTAAAAGAGGATAAAGGAAAGGAGAATGTACAACTTAGTGAAGCATACCAGCTCAGTCCTTTTGACTTCAGCAAAAATATCTATCAACTTTTTTCTGAATAACCTGCTCCATTCTGAAACAAATTTACTATGCTCATTTATAAATATTAAATGTATGGTATTAAATAAGTTTTGTGTAAATTTTTGTTACATGACATTGTTTTCCCTTTGAGCTAATTTTCTTATTCCTCAAATTTGCCACTTTATAATAGTATGCCCAACTCCAGAGAAAGTTAGGACAATACTAAAGCACTCTCAATGCTTTAATGATACATAATGACTTTCTCCCCTTAACCTATGCATAGCCCCAGCCCTGCAACAATTCTAAGCCTCAATTGCTCCTATCCCATCTCCAAGAGTACTTTTTAATATATTTCTATTGGACCATGTTCTCCAAGAAAGACTAAAATTAAGGACTTAATTATTGTCATCAGCTACAAAGAGGGTAAAAGCCAGACATAATTTTGTTCAGAGAGGTTGACCAATAAACTTAATTTCTCATTGGTTCAAGTGGTTCTGCTCTTCATATCCATCATGAATCCTCAAATTTCTGACTTGGAAAAGGACCTCAACAGTTTTTCAATACCTAAGTAAGAATCCTCCTGATGTTGTTCAGTCATATCCAACTCTGTGACCCAATTTGGGGTTTTCTTGGGATAGATACTGGAATTGTTTGCCATTTACTTATCTTGGAAGAGGATATGAAGAAAGAGGGGCACATAGAGTTAAATGACTTCTCAAGATGACAGCTAATGACTGAGGCCAGATTTGAGCTCAGGAAGATGACTCTTCCTAACTCCAGGCCCAGCACCTCTAATCCACTGTACCCAGAATCCCTTATACAACAAATTTGGCAAGCAATTATTCAGCCTTCTTTTAAAGCTCTCTCATCTAAACCAAAACAATAAGCAAAACTTACTGTTATAAAAACAAATAACAAATAACTGGTCCTATTATGTAAGAGGGAATCCAATATCTCCTTAGTCAATACTTTGGGATAGCTTTAATTATTAGAAAAATTTCCCTTACATATGAGATTAAAATTTGTCTCTTTGCAACTGCTACTCATTGCCTTACTTCTGCTTTCAGAAATCAGAACAATCTCTAAATCTTCTGTATGTCACTTGAAGACAGCATTCAGGTTACCTCCAGGGCCTTCTCTTCTTCTAGATAAATATCCCTAGTTGTTTCACCTACTATATAAATAGCATGATCTCCTAATCCTTCATCATTCTGGCCACTCATCTTTGGAAACTTTACAATTTGCCCAGTCTGTCAATGTCTTTTCCAAAATGTGACACTCAGTTCCAGTTTGTCAATCAATGGCTTTCCTAAAATATGGTGCCCAGTAAATTCATCTCTCTTTGTAGGTGTTTGCTGAAATATCTCTTCTAAAATGAAAGCCATGGTGGATCTGCTCACTTTTTTTGGCAAATTTATATGTGGCCTTTTGGAGGCTTTGTTTTACTTCATAGTTCCAAGGCCAAAGAAAAATGTTGAAGGTGAAATAGTCCTTATAACAGGAGCTGGAAGTGGAATCGGACGATTATTAGCCTTAAGATTTGCCCGTCTCAAAGTTATCCTCGTTCTTTGGGATATCAACTCAGAAAGCAATCAAGAAACTTGTGAATTGGCCAAAAAAGCTGGTGCATCAAACGTGTATACATATACCTGTAATTGTGGTGAAAGGCAAGATATCTACCGAGTAGCAGATCAGGTAAGTCCCATATATTGTTCAGTTTCTTTATCTAATAAAATTCTATCAATCACCCAGTCTTTGAGTTAGTGATTTACTCAAAATTTGCATTGAGATAGTTCTCTATAATGTGGTAATCTAGTTTGGCAAACATTAAGTTAACTATATGTGAGGCACTATATAGTTATCCCTTCCACATAAGACTTTCCCCATCATGTTATATCTCAGGTCAGCATAAGAAATTAAATGGGAAGTTTTGGGAAATTTTGCAGAATTTGCAAACAACATGCAAAAGCCAGCAGACAACATAGAAAAGATTTAGAAATTCAGAAATGCATAAGTATTATATAATATAAACATCTTGTGTCTTTTAATAGCATAATAATTCAGACTTCTCTGGTATGAAAGGAATAACAAAAAATTTTACTAGGATTTTTCAGATTATGGGGGTGCTACACCTCTAACCCTCAAGATGTAAAAGGGATAATTGTATGAGGTGATGGGTATACAGTTAGATAGTGAATGATACAAGCGATGTCCTCAACTTATAGCTAATTCATACTTATTATCCTTCTGCCTTTAGTTTCTAAAATTATTTAAATTCTTTTGTTACCACATGGGTATTAATATCTTTAATCAAATCTGAATAATTCTTTTAGTCAAAAATCTCCTAAACCACTTTTATTTCTAGACAAGTCATTTACAGGAAAGGAGAATATCCCTGTAGAACAGGGACATAATTAGGTAAAGCACTTTGCTCTCTTCCTTTCTCATAGCTCCATTTATCATTATCCTATACCTTCCTCCTGTATACCCAGTTATAATTAAAAGTGCAAAGCTGTGTGAAATGTTATTTTACCTAATCACATGGGTGCTCAGTTATAGTGAAAAGAAAAGAAGCTAACAGGACATAATTCCAACTGTGCAAGATCTCTTCTTTCCAACCCTATGCTGGACTTCTTTGCTACTTCCTTCTATTTCCAGTGGGAAGAAATCAAGTAGCTAACTAGTCCCATTGCTATTTAAGTTTTGTCTTTAATTCAAATGTTTTATATTATATATTTCTAATATATCTATCTAATCTAATATCTAATCTAATTATCTAATATATAATCTAATAATATATATTATATATTTCTAATAGTCAAATTTAACTATAGAGCTCAATATAGTACCTAACATATACATAGTGGTCAGTGCTTAATGCAGGTTCTTTGACTAACTAAATATAGATCAGGATTGAGCATCTGAAAGGCACTTGAATTGTATCAGCAACAGTTTTCCTTAAAAATTAAGCTGTTTCTACTTTGTATGTCTCCTAGACTTTTGTTCATACTGGAAATCAGAGGTTTGAACAATGGATGTATGACACTATTGATGATAACCTCTATATTCTTGATTCACATATAAATACTACCAGTAGTCAGATGTATTACAGAAACTGGCATAAGTTGTAAGGTTTGGGGTTTTTGTAATATTTCTTATTTCACTTTATGTATTCAAAATTATATTTATGCTTCGCTTAGAAAACAATTAAATATAATACAGTTCTTTTTATTTTTTTTAAACACACATTCTTTTCTTCTTTGGAACCTAGGAAAAAATCAGCTATGTTTTTACATCAATTGTCTATTTAAACGTGTCTCTTCCTCCCATCTCCATGCTATCCCTGGGCAATTGACTATGTTGTCCTACAAAAGGACCTTATAATTTTATCCAGTTGAGAACTTTTTATATTTTAATGTAAATTTCTCTGCCATCTTTAGCATGCTCTGTTGGAATCTTTACAAAGTGTTAAGACATTGGAGTTGATAGAAACAATAGTTATCTGATTTGGCATGGTTCGGTGTGATTGATTTGATCTTAGAAAGAGATATTTTGGGCCAGAACTTGAAACTAGGTACTAAGTGGAACTGATAGAACAATGCTTGTGTTCACACCTTTAGAGAGCTCATAAGTATCTAAGTATTCAATGGAGTTCACACGTTTGGGAGGGTGCAGGGCTTAGTAGGGCTTAGTCCAAATTCATACCTCCCTTAGGGCCAGAGAGCACTCTGGGAGATAACCCAGAATCCCTCTCCCTCCAGAAGGCGGAGTTAACCTTTGGGAGATCACATATATAGGGAGCTTTTGAAGCTTGAGCTTAGTTCTTCTTGTGGGACTGACTGGAGTTAGTTACTTGAGGAGTTACTAGAAACTCTGGGAGCTCGAGAGAAATTTACCTGGAGTTGGAGAGAGCTCTTGGAACCCACAAGCCCTATCTTTGAGGCAAGAGATTCATTGCATCTTCTACCTTGGTGCTGGCTGGAAGCTGAAGAAAGCAGAGGCAGAAGCCAAGGACAAAGCTGCAAGATCTCTTGGAGCCAGGCAGAGAGACTGGCCTCAACTAACCGGGCTAATTTGGAAGGAGAAATAAACGTTTGCATTTTTACCAGCTGGCTGCGATTTTGGAGTAATTATTTATTTCAACTAAGACTAAAGCTGCCTCCAGAAAATCTCCATAATGCTCATTTGATAATCATGTCTTCTTTTTCTTCATCCAAGTTATTCATAAAAATGGTGAACACAATAAAGCCCTGTGACCAAGCACTAGAGATTTGCCTCCAGGCTAACATCAGTTCATTAATCAAAACTCTTTTAAAATGATCATTTAACTAGTTACACATTTACCTAAACTATTATCTAGAAGAACATTATAGTTATGTTCCTTTCTAAAATCCAATTATTTTATATCCATAAGCTTTTAAACCCTGTTCTGTCAATATAGTTAATATACCAAAAAGGAATTTAGGTTAGTTTAGAATGATTTCTTCATAGAGAAGCCAATATAGCTAGTGATGATTGCTTCTTTTTCTGTGTGCTTATGAATCATAACTCTGATTTTCAAGTCTAAAATTTTTATCAAGATGATTGTGAAGGTTGTGCATTGATCTGCTTTTCAGAATTGATCATTTATTTCTTTCTGAAAAGTAAGAATGTTTTCCTTTGTCCCATTTTCCAAAACTTTAACCATTCCCCACCAATTCCTCAAAGATTACTTAAAATATCTCTTCAATGGATTCCTTTTTTGTCCTGGGTTGCTACCTCTTATATTTGAGTACTACAAAATTCTTGCAGCACAAAAGTAAAGAGAGATCTTTCACTTTTTTTTTCTTTTTAACAGATTCTTTTCTAAGTAATATTTCAAGGATCTGTGATTTTACCTATATGATTACTCGTTCTACCAATGCAGGCTGCCAGCATGGTTCAGTGAAGAGAAAAGTAGTTCTGGAATCAGAAGATGAGTTCATATTCAGTTTCTGATGATTACTACATGTGACCTTAAATAACTCATCTTGGGCTTCAGTTTGCTCTAAAATGAAGGGATTAGATTAGATATAGCTTCTGAGAATCCTCCCAGCTCAAGTTCTAAGACTTTGTGATACTATGAATTCCATCTCCAATGCCATAGTAAACGTTTTCATGAGTTACCATAAACAGAAAAATTCATCTGCTAGTAGCCACCCTCTTGATACTGAGACTCTGGATTCAACTAAACTAATCCTTAGACAGCATATCTCTTATCTACTATGGGGCCTATACTCAGGACCTTTCAGGTTTAGTAGGCTCTGCCAGAGAATTCATGCTCAAATAATAACCTTTAAAAACCAGAGTCATCTCAAATCCATGATAAAACATCAGAATAAGAATTGAGTGGAGGGCATTCAATTCTATTCTACTTCACTAGATAATGAAATCATAAAAGACTAAGAAAATGAAACTCATATTGTATAACAAATTGCTTCTTTTTGTTTTCTCCTATCCAGGTTAAAAAAGAAGTTGGTGATGTCACCATTCTTATTAATAATGCTGGAGTTGTAACAGGAAAAGATTTCCTTGAGATTCCAGATGAATGTGTGGAAAGATCATTTGATGTGAACGCTAAAGCACATATCTGGGTGATTTTCTTCATGTTCTCAATTTTTACAAAATTATCTTAGAATTCAAGTTCCCTTTTATAAATTAGATTAGTCAGGTTGTTTTAAGCAAATAATGATTTGTTTTCTGGCATTTGGAAATAGTTTCAACACTCTGAAGATGGCATAACTTTTTAAATTAAGGATTGGTTCTAAATTATAGCATTACCTCATCTCAGGTACCATTTAAACCTCTTTGAGTTTTTTTTTTAATGTTTTGTGTTTTAGTTTTGGTTGTTTTTTTTTTTTTAACCAGAACTATGATTTCACTGGTATAGAGAACTTGTAGTGACAAAATATTATTCTGTTAATTCAAATGCTTTACTAACCCATGTTTTACAATTTGTAAAACCTACTGGGGCAGTGGGAGAGTAAGTCACTTAATTGGGGCTATATAATCAGAGTGTGTCAGAGGTAGGACTTGGATCCCAGTCAAAGGTAGTCTTATCCTTTATAAAGCTGGGTGCTAGCTTTGGTCTTAGAGTCAGAATGACCTCAGACTCTTCTTAACTGCATGACTCTGGACAACTTATTTAACCACATTCAGCCTCAATTTTCTCATCAGTAAAATAATAATACTGCTTACTTTACAAGATTGTTCTAAAGCTCAAATGAGATTAAAGAGAAAAGGGGGAGCAAGACAGAGAGACAGAGACAGGGTGAAAGAAAGAGACACAGAGAGACAGAGAGAGAATATATGTATAAATCTAGTATCTTACAAACCCTTAATCAATAAGAATAATAAATCATATCTGCATTGGCACTTTATAGCTTTCACAGGATTTTCCCATATTATCTATCTGAGATTTTTTTCTGGTTCCCCCACTTCTTCCCATCTTTCAAGTCTCTGTTCACCTGGATAATAATGTAGTAAAACAGATAAGTATCATAGAAAGAACTCTGGAGTCAAGAAACAATCATAATCTTTACCCTTCATAAATAGACCATGACTTTAGGCAAATTATATAATCTTTTTCAATCTCAGTTTCCTCATCTATAACAATAAGAAGTTTAGACTAAATGATCTCTAAGATTCCTTTTTTAAGATTCCTTCTGTTCTAAGATTTCATTTTAAAGCTGCCCTCTTTTTATCATTTCCTAAACCATATCATCTTATTGTCATTAAGACTCAATTCATCCAATCCCTGCCAGAAAACCCTCTCACTATATAACCAGTTTGAAATGTCACTTTATTATAATTTAAACATCTAAGTTATTTGTGTGATTGCTTTATGAGGGAAACTAAATTATTTGCAGACTGAGCCTACCCAAGTATAGAGAAGAGATTAATTTTTTTAAGTGCATTAACATGCTGAATTAAAAATGAAAACTTATTGTTAAAGTTCATATATCTATATCATTAGCTCAATTATTTCTGGATATGATATCTTCAATTTGGTTTAAAAATAGGTAGCATTTCTCATTTTTAAGTCTTAAACAAAATTTTTCTCTGTACTTTTGTTAAATTCTCTTTTCTCAATTTGCTAATGGGGTGATCCATTTGTGTGTATATACATACATACGTATATTATGTATTTTTAATACATGCTTATGTGAATCCACAAGCATACTTGTTTTCTAGTTGTTCTTAATCATAAATTCTTCCATGGAAAAGACTGTAATTTGATCTATACTTTGTAAACTCAGGAACATCTTTTGATACCTTTTTTCATTTTTAGCATAATAGAAATATAACCAACTAAGGGAAAAGGAATACTATATTTAACTAAACATTTATGATATTTTATTTTATCTTGCCTAACAGACTTACAAAGCCTTCCTTCCTAGTATGATTGCTAATAACCATGGACACTTGGTGTGTATTTCAAGTTCAGCTGGATTAGTTGGTGTAAGTAGGTTATCAGGTAAGTATTATATAGATTTAAATAATCAATGTTAAGTAATATTTTGTCTTGCAGAGCCTTTTACAAACTTTAACTTAGTTACATAATAGCCTTGTGTAAATATTGACCTAATTTCACAAGGAAAGCAAATTAAGAAATGTAGTTAATGGCAAAATTGGAATTAGAAATCTATTCCCAGTTCTTCAAGCTTTCAGTTGGCAAATACCATCTATTAGATATGTTTGCATAACTTAGATTAATCTTTATCCTCTCACATGATTGCCTTGACAAGAAACCAATATATAATCTACACAGTTTTTTGTCTTCCCAATTAGTGAAATTTCCTAATGATTATAACCATCCAAAAATGGCACTGAGTACTCTTCACTAAAGGTTTTCAAGCAAAAACCAGATGACTACTTGTCAAATGTATGGCAAAAATGAATCTTGCTCAAGAGCAGTTTGAATTACAAAGCTTTAGGGTGGCCTTTCAGACTGAGATTCTCGGTCAGTTTCTTATCATTCTCCAGAGATGTTTATCACTATTAACAGACTGTGAAGATTTGTTGGGAAATGTTTTGTTTTGTTTGTTTAATGAGCTATATATGTTTACCAGAACTATAATATCTTCCTTTCTCCTTTCCCTTAAATAAATAAATTAGCACATAACCTCACAATAAATAAACAATGAGCTCTTGAATATTAAACTGTATTTACATCACAGAATAAATAATATTAATCTAAAATTTCAGTGGTCCCTCATTGTAATAAGAGTGACAGGAATCCCCTATCCCAAGTAGCATAATAATCACTGCCCTATTACCACTGTGTAGCAAATCTTCCAGGATCCTCAGAGAAGTATGTCTCTGCTTCAGGCCTACCTCCCTATAAAGCAGAGGTTCTTAACCTTGTGTGTGCCATAGACCCCATTAGCCATCTGGTAAATCCCGTGGGTCCCTTCTCATAAAAATGTTTTTAAATACATAAAATAATATGCATGGCATTACAAAGAAAAGCAATTATATTAAAATGGAGTCATCAACTATGTTCAGTGATCCCTTAAAATCTACATACAGGTCCATGGATCTGAACCTCTGACTTAAGAGGAAGAAGAATAAAGGAGAAAGGATCCCTCCTATCACTAAGGCACCCTTCCAAATATACCATATCATTTTGCACAGGTTTCAGTAAATTATCATTGATTCTGTAGCTATACCAATGATAAATTATCAAATAACTTAATACCTATAGAACTTTATAATTCCATCACCTATAATGCATTCCTGTACTGTTTTATTCTAGTACACTCATAATGAGATTTTTCCAAACCTCCCGCACTACCAAAAATGAGACCATTTTAAACAAGCATTCAATGACCATCTCCTGCTAGCTGCTCTTCATCTTCTCTGTTATCACATATCTCTTCTCTCGCTAAACTCCAGTTGCTGATAATCCTTTTTCACCAATTCATCTATTCACATCTCTCTTGGTATACTCTATAAGCAAAACCATTCCCTTTTCACTCTAGAAGCGCAGCATTTTGAAAAGCTATGAAAACTACCTTAGCTGTTCTCTTTGTAATCTTTCCCATCAAATGAATTGCGATTTCACATATTTATAACAAAGGGAACCCTGACAATAGGAAAGAGTGTTTGGAGCATCGTAGGTAATCCATTCTGCAAAAGAAATGAGAGGTGCTATGGCTTGTAAATGAAAAGGTGACTAAGAGCCAGGAAGGTTTAAGTCTTGTCCCTACCAGAAACTGCCTTTGCTACTCTGGGGAAGTGACATTTCTGGTGTAAAGCCCCTTTTGGGGATTGTTAATCCACTTTTGGTGGCCACCTTCACTCAACTCTCACTTGTGGTCCCAAGAAACTATTAAATGTGCAAGGGTAAAATCCTCTTGGCAGACAGGTTAAACTAGGTTGAGGGTAACTGACAGGCCTCAAACCCATCAGTGAGTTAGGAGAATGTCTATTCCAACCATATGAATACATCATGGTCAACTACTGCATCTTGGCTTTTGTCTTGTCACTATACTTCAATGACTCTGGAAGAGAGAGTGAAGTTGAAGACTTTGTTCAACTCTGGTTCACTTAAATCCAATTCATGTTCAAGTCAGCTACTCCATGATGTCATTGATGCTCTTCAAAAATTAAAGTCAAACAACAACAGCAGCTCTAGGCATCTCTCTAAGTCTATATATTGTAGAGGAGATGCTTGACTACAGTGGTAGAAGGACTTCATTCACCTGGAAGTTCTTTATATCTATGAAATCACAGGTTCAATTTCTATCTCTTACAAAACATTTTTAGAAGACCATCAAGCCAAGTTAAACCAAGAGATTGACATGACTAGAAAGGATACCATTTTGGTGTGGACTGTTTAGAATGCAAAGTATTTAGGGCCTGGACCAATAAATTAAAGGTGTCCAGAAAAGATGGACAATTGGTGGGATAAATCTAGAGCTTTGCTGACACTTTTCCCATCCAGGAATCTGCAAGCATCCTATCCCTTATTCATTCACCAAAACACTACTTTTTATCTACTAGTATCCCTTCCTCCTTATTCCTTCTTATTTCCCCAGTGAAGACATGCTGATTCATTGATTGATATAATATCTTAGATATAAAAACATTTGAAAAACAAAGAACACACCCTGTGAGTTTTAACATTTAAAGTGAACTTTTATTTTGTACGTTTAAAATATTCTTTTAAGTACATTTGTGTTGGATTTTCTTCTCACAGAATATTGTGCAAGTAAATTTGCAGCCTTTGGATTTGCTGAATCCATATTTTTAGAAACATTTGCCCAAGGAAACACTGGGATTAAAACAACCATTGTTTGCCCATTTTTTGTAAAAACTGGAATGTTTGAAGGTTGTTCTACTAGGTAAGTATTTTCATTTTAAAGGAAATGTTAATTTTATGAATGAGGAGCATTGGGCTAGGAATGTTTCTCCTTCCTTCTTAGGCTCTCTTTCCTCCTTTCCTAATTCTGGTTTTGTATATGTTTAGCGATGGCTTAGAGATGCTTCGAGATACTTAATGTCATGGAGGAACCAGAAGGGAATTTGACTTTTGTCCCATTTTCTTTTCTCTCTCTCCCTTCTTTCCTTCTTTCCTTCCTCCTTTCCTTCTTTCCTTCTTTCTTTGCTTCCTTCCTTCCTCCCTCCCTCCCTCCCTTCCTTTTTTCCTTCCTTCCTTTTAATCTTAATGTTCACTATGAGTCAAGTAGCCTGCCAAAAAAAATTAATGTGTTAACTTCTAGAAAAAGAAAGGCAGTATTTCTTTGGTGCTCTGTACTGAGTTCTATTTGTATTTTTATTTTTTCCCGAATGTCATTAATATAGGAGGTTCCAAGCAGGAAAGTCCCTCTATTAATGCCAATTAACAATGGCTTTTACAAGTTATGGTTTTTACAAGTTATGGTCTTAGAAAGTACATTGAGACATTAAGCCATCAAGGGACATACATAGAGCCAGAAAACAAGTATATTTCATAAATCAATGTTTTGAATTTAGGTCTTCCTGACTCTAAGGCTGCCTCTCTGTGCACTGGTTATTGTGCAAAATTCTAGATGCTATATTTTATGATGGACTTCAATAAAATGGAATTAATCTATATACTATAATCAGGATCATAATATCATAGATATAGAGCTGAAAGAGACCTCCAAAGTCATCTAGTCCAACTTTCTTATTTTGTAGATGAGGAAAATAAAGCCCAAAGAGAGGTGACTTGCTCAGTATCATACAGGTAATAAGCAAAGGAAATTAGTTTGGAACCCAGATCCTCTGAATCCAAAGCCAGAGTGCTTTTTCTCCTCTAGAGATGAAGATCCATTGAAGGCACTAGAGAAGATTAGCTTAGAAATAATGTCAAAGGAGACATGACAGCTATCTTTGAAGTACTGTCATATCAAAATAAAACAAATTACATATTCTGCAAAGTTCCAGAAGGCAGTACTAGTGAATGTGTGGATGTCATAAAATGATTTAAACTCAATATGAAAAGAATTCTCTAACTATTAGAACTTTCCAATAATGGAAATGGCTGCGTTGTGAGATTGTGAATTCCCTCACTGCAAGTTTTCAAGGGGCAATTAAAGGAACATCTGTCGAGGATATTACAGAAATGACTCATACATTAAGTAAGAAGCTACAATGGATGATCTATCAGTCTCTTCCATCTCTAAGATTATGAATATCTTTGAAATTTAATGTTTAAACCTTAGAGAAGCTTTCATCTAACTATCAACTATCCATTGGGACTTCTGTAATTCTTGTAATTTCACTTACTTTCTTTTTTTCTGCACTCAAAAAATCTTTTGTTTTAATGTACTTTATTTTAATTCTTTTATTTCTTTTTTCTATTTCCCACTCCAACACACACACACACACACACACACACACACACACACACACACACAAACACACACAAGAAAAAAAAAAGAAAAACCCTTGGAACAATATATATATAGCCAAGCAAAACAAATTCTTATATTGTCCATGGAGAAAAAAATCTTCTTCTGGACTATCACATCTCTATCAGGAGGTCATTAGCATGTTTCATAATCTATCTTCTGGAATCATTAATCAGTTCCCAGTTGCTTTAAAGTTTTTTTTATTTACTCTGTTATTATTGCTATATAAATTGTTCTACTGGTTCTGCTCACTTCACTCTTCTACAATTCCCAGATTTGTCTGAAACCATTCTTTTCATCATGTCTTGTGGCACAATAGTATTCCATAACACTCATATGCCATAATTTGTTCAGCCAATTGCCAATTTAGAGACATGTCCTTAGTTTCCAGTTCTTTGCCACTGCAGAAAGAGCTGCTACAAATATTTCAGTTCATATTTTCATTGAACTTTCATAGAATCCCATCCCCTTATTTTCATCTCAGCATTCCACCCTACCTTTTACTTTTTACTCCCACCCACAAGAATATTTTTCTCTCTCTTTACCCTCTCACTTAGTGATGCCATTCTCTCCTATGTAGTTCAATTATCATCTCTCTGCATCTCTGCAATCATCATCTCCAAGTCTATATATTCAGTGTGAATATCTGTCCCAAAGTCTAGTCTTATATCACTAACTGCCTATTTTGAACTAGATACCTTAAAGGCATCTAAAACTCAATCATTATTTTCTATTCCTTCATCCTTCCTCTAATTTATACCATTTCTATTTCAGTCAAGTACACCACCATCCTGTTACCTTAGTCCACAAACTCAGAATGATCCCTAATTACTCATTTCCTCTGTCTCTATAGATCATCAAGCCAGTTACCAAGTCTTTGCAGTTCCATTTTCACATCTCCACCACTATCTCCTTAATTTAAAGCTACCACTTTACTTCAGATTTTCATTGATGATCCTTGAGATGATTACAGTCACTCCTTAATTGGTTTCCCTTTCTGAAGTCTCTTCTTTCTCTAACCCATCCTCCAGATAGCTGCTGCAGTGATATTTCTAAAGCATAGGCTGACAACAACAACTATTGATAATTTATTTTGCATTTGCTTGTCTTTGTACATGTTATTTCCTCCCTCCCCCAATAGAATTAAACTCCTTCATTTTGTCCCTGCATATCCAGCATTTAGCACAGTTCCTGGCATGTATAATTTGTGTTCATAAATGCTTATTAAATGAACTGGATAAGAATAACATAAATATTCAATTGTCAGATCTATAGAAGTACTAGGCACCACTTTCAGTTAATAATTTTAGCCATCTCTGAGTTAAAGAATCTGGTTTACTGACTTAATTCTGTTTTTATTTTCTAATTTCCCAAGATCTGGCTATTGACCTAGAATTTTTATTTTTCCATTTCAAATTCTGCTTTATCATATTTTTTGTTGAGAATAAACAAAGAAATGGAAGAAATGGGGACATCCGTTTACCAACAAACATTTACCAAGTATTTGCTATATGCCAAATATTGTGCTAAGTGGTAGACAAAAATATTCCAAATGCCTTCTCTCAAGAGGTTTATACTTTATCAGGAAGATAATATATATATATATATATATATATACAAAATAAATGCAAGTTAATTTGGGGGGAAGGTTCTGGCAGCTGGAGGGGTGGTATCTAGCAAGGCATCTCTTAGGAGATAGCACTTGATCTGAAATTTGAAAGTAATTAGGGATTCTAAAAAGCAGCAATAAGAAGGAAATGGGTTCTAGGCAGGGGAAACAGACTGTATGAAGGATTAAGTAATAGGTATAGAGGAAGACATCTTGAGTTCAAATGAGTTCAAATCTGGCCTAGGGTACACAGCTGTGTGATCCTAGGAAAGTCATTTTTGTCTCATTCTTCATCTATAAAACGATCTGGAGAATGAAATGGCAAACCCTAAATGGAATCATTAAGATTTAAACACATCTAAAAGCAATTAAATAACAACAATAAATATTGAGTGTCAGGTTGTGAGAATGAAAAGATCATTTTGACTAGACTTTAATAGCTATAGAAAGGAGTGATATATCATAAGCTTAGGAATGTAATTTGGAGTGAGATTTTAATCTTTAAATGGTCATTTAAAATTAAATTGAACTCTTTAAATACCAAACAGAAGTTTATATTTGATCCTAGGAGCAATAGAGAACTACTTGACATTAATGAATAGGGGAGTGATATGGTCAGATCAGATTTTAGGGATATCACCTTGGCAACTGTATAGAAGATAAATTTAAAAGAGGAGAGGCTTGGAGCAAATACTAAGTGATGTTGGCTAAGTCACTTAACTATTGTTGTTCTAAGACTCAAACGAGGTAATATTTGAAAAGCACTTAGCACAGTACCTGGAACATAGTAAGCACTATATAAATGCTAGTTTTTATTCTTGCTATTGTTATTGTTAGTGTTATTAACAAGGATTCTTTTCTTAATCTAACGTAAAAAGCAGTTTGTCTCTAAACTACCATTACTGATTCTTATGTTAGACTAAATTGTTATTTCTGTTTTCCAGAAATCCTTTAGTGTTGCCAATTCTAGAGCCAGACTATGTAGTCAATAAGATAATTAATGCAATTCTAGAAGAACAAGTTTACCTGTTTTTACCACGATTTTTATATTTTGTATTATTTTTAAAAAGGTAAGCCTATCTCTGTTTTCCCCTTTTTATGTCTTTAATTCTGCTAATATATCACTTGCCCACTTCATGTTTGTATCTTACTGGTTACCAAATATTAGAGTTTGTCAATAAGATCCACTAATGCAATGCTTTTTATTATAATTATTTCTTGTATTAAGAACAAGAGGTTTTGCCTATGAGCAAGGGGTTTGTGAAATAACAATGCATTTCCTCCAGGATGTTAGCTGGAACTTTCTCTTCTATAACTGCTCAGTGTTTCAGTATCATGGAGGTGAACTAAGGGTTAAGTGATGAAAGTTGACTGATCCATTCACACATAGCAGTAAAGTTTCCAAAGGAGTAATTTTCTTTCAAACAATGATGACAGACAAGTTAAAATGCAAATTAGATATTGGGGTCCTGAGTAAATTATTAAGTATCCCTTAAATTTTCTCAGGAACATCTGCCTTAAACAAAAGGAGCTATGTTCTCTAGGATTTCTGAGATAATGTTAAATAATAACAAATAATAATAAATAAATAGGTACTTAGAGAGTGACATGTAAAGGAAAAAATGATTAAAAACTTGAAATTCTAAACAGATAAGTTTCTCTTCTTCAAAAATAATTACCTTTTAAGGCATCTAGAAAGCTAAAAGACCTGTACTCATTCCTTTCCTTCTTGGATTTGTCTATTGAAGGACTAACAACTACAGTATGGCACTTTCCTTAAACCTAGGGCTTCTTAAACGTTTTCCACTCATGACTTGTTTATGCCTAAGAAATCTTTACATGACCCCAGGTATATAGGTATATAAAATAAGTATACAAGTCACATATTTACTGAATTTTGTAACCACATTCAGTTATGAGATCCCATATGGATTGCAAACCATAGTTTAAAAAGCTGAGCCTTAAAGGATATCAATAAAGTCCATTAATGCAATGCATTTTATTATTTTTATTACTTCTAGTATTAAGAACAAAAGTACAGAAGATAATAGGCTGAAGATCATAAAAGGGATTTAATAAGTCATCTTTTTTCAATATCCCTATTTCATAATGAGGAAACTGAGGCCATATATAGTTTAATTAACTTGTCCAAAGTCACCTAGATTGTAAGTAATATAGTGGGGATTCAAACTCATCTTTTATAATTTCAAATTCAGAAATCTTCCTGTATTACTGTTTCCTTAATTTTTTGCCCTCAATTTTTATTTTTGTAGAACCATTAAATACACAGTAGCAATGGTCTAAACAGCTGTTCTACAAACATGTAGAAGTTGGAACAACTACCATCTTTGGAGTTCTTTTTGACGGGAACTACAATTGATAGTTTCTATCTCTGTACCTTCAAATGTTAGATATTGCTGAGAAAGCCAACCACCATAATAATAGTGATGGTAATAATATCTCCTATCTGAAGTATTTTGGTTCATAAAACATCTTATAATCATTTCCCTTTGTTCCCAAAAACAATGACTTACACTGGACAGATAAGTCTTATCCATCTCCATTTTAGAGATGCTAAAACTGAATTTTTGAGATATTATGGCTTGCCAATGGTTATACAGCTTGTGACTAGTAGACCTGAAACGTTCTCCAAGTTATTGTTCTTTCTGCCATATGAAACATCCATTCTTGGTTTGACCTACTCTTCTTTCTTATTTGTTTAGGCTTTAATAATACTTTATCATGCCCCAAATACTTATAAAAACAATTTTAACATATTTTTAAAGTTTTGAGTTCTAAATTGTGTCCTTTCTCTCTCCTTCTTCCTCACTAAGATGGTAAGCAATTTAATATAAATTATATGTGTATAATCATGTAACACATTTCCATATTAGTCATTTTATGCAAAAAAAAAAACTAAAAGGAAAAGGGGGCGAAAGGAAAGGAGAGATGGAAACATGGAGGGAAGGAGGGAAGTGAGAAGAAAAGAAAGGAGTCTTTCTGCCCTACACTCTTTCCTTAATTATTTTCCTTTCTATCTGTGTTTGTGAAAGGAGTTATTTATACTCACAAAGTAGTTCAATGATTTTTCTTGCCTTCTTAGAATTTAGAAGGATTTTTATTGGTAATAATTTAGATAGAACAAATTTCTCTTAAGAAGTTGTATAAGGAAAATAGAATTGGTGTCTTTTTTTTTCTTTTCCTTTTAAATGTACCTCTTTGTAAGTGTATTTAAAATATATCTATTGACCTTAAAGCAAGTTGTGCTTTGAAAAAATAGCCTGCAGCTCCATTCCCTGTGACCACCAGATGGTGTAGTCATGTATAGTGAGTGTGGAAAGAGGGATTCAAGGCACAAACATAAAGATACAGTTCTCATTAAAGCAGCTTAATGAATGGTGTGGTATATTGAGATTTTGTAATAATAATATTAGAACTAGTAATAGTTGCTTTTAATTTCACAAAGTGCTTCACATGCATTAATTCATTTGAAACTCCTAAGAAGCCCATGACCTTATGAAGGGAATATTTACTTATATTATTACCTCATCTTACAGAGAAGGAAAATGAATTTCAGAGAGATCTTTAAGTCTTGCCCATGGTCATATCTCTAATGAGTGTCAAAGGTGGGACTCCTGACTTCAAGTGCAGAACTCTATGCACTATACTGTAATACAGCCTCTGACATAACACAATGATTGGCTTGGCTTGTTATTTTTGTTCTTGTTGAGTAGTTTCAGTCATGCCCAACTCTTCATGACCCCCCATTTAGTGTTGTCTTGGCAAAGATACTGGAATTTTTTGCCATTTCCTTCTCCAATACAGTTTTACAGACAAGAAAACTGAGGCAAACAGAGATAAGTGATTTGCCCAGGGTCATACAGCTAATAAGTGTCTGTGGATGGATTTGGATTCATTCCAGGCCCAGCACTCTATCCACTGTACCATTATCTGCCTGATGGCCTGGCCTACTAATCCAGAAATCCTTGGTAGATCTGAGATATGTGAGAAGACCAGTTCTAAGAAGCTCCCCAGAGGGAAATTTCACAATATGTATGTGCCTGAATTAAGCAAAGTAGGAGTTCAGAAAATGACATTTATATTCATCTGATCTGATTAAAAGTATCATGTTGAGATATAACAAGAAATTTTTTCTTTGTATATCCCCTTTAGCTTTTTACCAACCAAGTCAGGATTGGCTCTGTGTGAATACATGAGAATTTTTGATGTAATGAATAAGTTCAAAGGACAAGTAAAGAAGGACTGAAAATCAAATTCTAAAGAAGATATAAGTAATCCATATCCAGTGCTGCCAAATATTTATTATTTCAATGAATAAGTGACTAATGCTATTTGACACAATTTCTGAATACTTATGAAATACACATGTTACTACTTAGACTAATACTTAATTTTACCTAATCATTCTACTACCTACCTATCCTGAAATATATATATATATATATACATATGTTATATGATATTTTTTCTGTTCTAGGAATGGGTTAATATTCTTCTTTTCAAAGATCTAAGCCCAATCTTGATATGCCACTTGTACTCTGTTTTGGGGAGGAAGGAGAAAAAGAGGATATCACATAGATATCAGATAGCCTATTCTTAGTGATTCTTTCCCTCATCCCAATGTTTGAGTGACTTGAAGGAGGATTCCATGTGAACCAGCCTGCATCTGGCTACAGTGGGGTTAACTAAGATCCAAAATGTATTTACATAGGTGAGACCACGCTTGCTCCCCTAACCACTTTTCCTTTTTCAGCATGCTTAACCTAGAACATTTTGAAACAGAAAGTTGGTCTTTCATCTTCTCCTCCTAAAACATTAACACAAGGATGCCGTCTATTTGCCCATCACTATAACCTAGTCACCTGAGGAACCAAATGAGTAAATTTCAAATATATCCAACCAAACAATTCAAAGCTACCTCACATTAAATACATTTGCATAATTTTAGAAAGGTCTCTTAGGTAAAAATACCTTTTATTCTTCTAGAAAAGGGATCAGAAAGAATAACTACCTCCCACTCCAGAAATAAACCTCACAATAAGATTCAGGCCTTTCTATAGGGCAGTTTCAGAATAGTTATTTTTTTTTTTTGCTATTTTAAAATGATCCCAAATTATTCTGTGGCATTTAGTTTAGTATTTAAGCTACTAGATCAATCTAGTGTTTGTAATTTAAAATTTTCTCAATTTTTTACAGAGAATAAAAAAATTGTATATATTCATAATCTTCAATAGTGTTATGCTGTCCAATTGATTTATTTTTATGCCAGTTTGAAACTGCTCTTCATCTCTATAAAACTCTTTACCATCAGGAAAACTTTACAGCTCAGCTATTTATTGATGGCATCTTCAAGACAAACTATACAAGACCTATTTTAAGTTCCTTCCATTCCTTTCCCCTGCCCTGACATTTTTGGTAGAAAGAAATAAAGAATATCATAGAAGATCCTTAGTAAAATGACAAGATTTGAAAATCAATGGTCTTCCATCAGTGGTATGGAAGTGTTTGGATGATTAGGAAGTAAACTGTTCCCTGCCTGTGATTTGTAAAGCCTTAGTCTTTTGCAGCTTGTATAACTAACCTTTATCTTCATTTACTTGTATTTTTCTCTGTTCTATCATCTCCTTTACATTGTGTTCATTGTGTAACTTGGGATCTTGATTAATAACTGTTGAGAATCTGAGAAAATAAAGGTAATATACAATACAAAACAGGAAGGGGTCTCTTTTGTGCCAAAATATAAAAAAGTGTTTTATTTCACAAGAAACCTTCAGTCATTCACTCAAGAAACATTTTCTAAGTGCCTTATTTTTGCCAAGTACTAAGCTAGATGCTATAGAGACAAGGTCATTTTCAGTCAAATCTGACTCTTCAAGACTCCATTGGGGTTTTCTTGGCAAAGATACTGGAGTGATTTGCCATTTCCTTCTCCAACTCATTTTGCAAATGAGGAAACAGGCAAATAGAATTAAGTGACTTGCCCAGGATCACACTGCTAATAAGAGTCTGAAGATAGATTTAAAGTCAGGAATATGAGTCTTCCTGATTCCATGGACCATCATGATTCTGTCTACTGCACCATCCAGCTGCCCAGAACAAACAATATTATAGTGTAAAACAACAACAACAAAAATCAGTTGCCCTTTCCAAAAAATAATGTGGGGGTGGGCTGACTAATGTTCCAATTTCTTCAGTTGCAAAGTTAATTAAAAACAAACCATAATATCACTCCTATATTACAGTCATTTATTATGCTACTCTTAGGACCTATTTATTTAGTTAAGGAATGAAGGCAGAAACTAAAGAAATGGAAGCTAACAAAAGGCTAGGGAACATAGTAGGCATCCACTACATCATAGCACAGCTTACAACAATTATTTCTAATTAGAATTGCTGCAACAAAATCGCACAATTCAATTGCAGCTTCACAGTGCCTATAAAATTGTCTAAACAAATTCAGATCCTACTTTAGAAAGCTCATATTCAAAAGTGAGAGACTACATGTCACATACAAAGATTGACCAAATCATAAATATTGAGGTAATTTAGTGCCACTGGCTACCAAATGAACTTGGCTTGTGTTTTACATTTTCCATCCACGGGCTCATTCAAAATGAGTAGGGATAACACTTATACACATACACCACACTTCCCAGAAAGGAATAAGGCAATGGGACTCAACAGTAAAACTTCGTACTTAAGTGACACCCTTTCTAGTTCCGAAATATGTATCATCAACAGACATTGTCCTTTCCTTCCAGAACCACACCATACAATGGTGACAGAAAAAGCAAGATACTTTCTTCCTGATATAGTATTATTGATTGTAGGTGAGAAATTGGACAGAAGTGGTATGACCTAGTGGTTTTGGGGTTTTTTATTTTTTCCACCTCAAAGAAAAGCCCCAAAAAACACAGGGAAAACTTGTCAACAATCCGCTTTTCATTTCCCCAGAGTCTAGCAACCAGTATGCTATCTGGCACTGAGAGGACCTCATTCTGAAAATTGGAGAGAGTGTGGATGGACAAAAGTTGCAGAGAGTTAGAGCCTGAGAGAGTGAAAACCATGTATCAGAAGGACAGAAAAGCAGAGGAATGAGAAAGGACAGCAAAAAGTTCTTTGAAAATGATAATTTCCTTTCCCACGGAATGGGAATTCTATAAGCATACATGCTGTAGATAAATCTGAGTATAACAAATAGACAGGCAGTTTAAGTCTTTTCCAGCATTTTCTTGGCATTTCCAGCCAAATAATAGGAAAGGATTTCCCTAAGCTGAGCTAATTTGTCCCAATCATTAGAGAAGGGAAAGAAGATGGATATTTGTTCCCAAACTTGTATTCTTAAAAAAAAAAAAAAAAAGTAAATAGTCCTCTTTAAAAAATTAGTAGGGAGAGAAGGGGGGAGTGAATAATGCTGGCATATGGAAGATAATTTAGCCTTATTTCTTGGTTCATAAATGCTGCCATCCTGGGTAAAACAAGTGATCCTTCCAGTATACTATTCTGTTTTTGACAGAATATTCTGGAGGAATATTTTGTGGGAGATTATGATCTATCATGGACAACTAAGTGGTACAGTAAGTCATGTTCCTGAGTTAAAATCTAGCTTCACGTGACTCTGGGCAAGTCATTTAACCCTGTTTGCCTCTGTTTCCTCATGTCTAAAATTTGCTGGAGAAGGAATAGCAAATCACTCCCTAATGGGATCACAAAAAGTTGGATATGACTGAAATGACGACAACAATTCTTCATGGTTCTTCAAGACACTGTGCTAAGTATTGGACCAAAGATTCTTACTGATAATATCTAAATGTATCTGTAATGTCATTGCCATGAGAATCACTTCTAGGAGACCAGCTCCTATCTAGCAGATTCTCTAATGGCTAATAGAGTGTACAGGGACTTGTACTTGAAGACTAGATTTATTGTCTTATGTTAGACAATAGTTTTGTCACCCTCAGTAAGTCACTAAAACGCTCCATGCCTCAATTTCCTTATCAGTAAAAGTAAGCATTTGAACTTTATGGGCTCTAAAGTCCCTTCCAGTTCTAAATCTATGATCCTGTGATTTAAGTCTTCATCCTGTGATATAAGTTGTTTCAGCTTATACAATGTCTTGGGGTGCTTCTTTCCATATATGTGTTTTAAGCAGTGTAAATGTCACAAAATTGCCTTTGAGAAAGTCCCTAATTTTTGAGCAACCCTTCCTGCCCTTCCAATATTTTCAGAGTGAAAAACCAACAGCTCTTCAGATTTTGCTTGGAGAATAATGTACAATTTAAGAGGGATATCAGCCAATTGAAGAAAAGACAGAGAATGATGACAAGAATGTTGAGGTATCTGAAAAAAAAAAAGTCATATGGGGAATATTTGAAGGCAGTTATTATGTTGAACCAGGAGAAGCACAGACTTAGGAGGCAAAGGTTGTTAGACTTTGGGCAGCTACAGAGGACAGAATGAAGACAAATGGATGGAGATTGAAGGAGACAGGTGGCAGATTCCATAGAATCTTTAGATTCTGTGGAATCCATAGAAAGAATTTTCTTAAAAAATAAAAAGGAATGTCCTGTCTTTTAAGACAAAACAGCAAGATTATGGGATTATCAACTAAATTAGTTAAATAAACTAGCCTTAGTTCTCAGCCATGAGAAAAAGTGGTCAGATAGATTTTTGTAGGCAGAGAGCCTGCATCAGTTTGGAAATTGATTTGGAAAATCTCCATGGTCCCTTTCAACACATTCTAAAGAGGAACACCTATGCCCTGCCCCATAGCTGGGCATATCCCCAAAAATTAAATCATGGGTTTTTCTATATGTCCCCTATTTTGGTAATTTCATCAACTATCACTGGCTTAAGAGGAGGCACACATTTATTAAGCACCCATTATATGCTAGGCACTGTGCTAAACTCCTTGCAAATATATCATTTGACCTTTTCAACAACAAAGTAAAAGCTATTATTAGCCTTGTTTTACAGTTGAGAAAACAGGTGGTTCGACATCAAGTGACTTGCCCAGGATCATGCAGTCCTACATTACCAGCTAGAAACCAGTTAGACATGTCCAAATGGACACTCCACAGATTGCAAACATAATATGTACAGAATGAAATTTATTATTCCCTCCCTAAAACTCCTTTTTCAAACTTTCCTATTTCTATTGAGGTCACATCCTTCTAGTCACCCATCACTCAATCAGTGAGGATTGATTTAGCTCTTGTTTTGTGCCAAACACTGTTCTAGGCACAAGGAAACAAAATATACAAAAGAGAGCCTCTATTCTCAGGTATATTACATTCTTCTAGAGGAATACAACACATAATTAACTAATTGTTCTCAAAAAATAGTAAGGGTTACCATAAAAGGGGATGTTACTGGCCTCCTATGTGTCAAGTGCTAAGCTAAATCCTTGAGATAAAAATATAAAAGCAAAGGCAGTCCGTCCCTCAGAGCTTATACATTTGTAAGTTTGTACAACATTATTTTTCATTATTAATGATTTAAAAGAAAGAGTGTTTATGAGTGATGATTAATTGGTGAGGTGGTTAGTATTTTATTACGATTTAACTGCCAACATTGAATTAAAATTAAATTCACCCTTGTTACAATCCCAGGTATTTTGGAGTTGGGAGAAGGAAAAAGAGGAAGGGGGAAAAAGAGGATGAATGAGAAGAAGGCATATTTATTGTTGTACTAGTTTGTTGTTGTTTTGTTAGGGTAATGGTGATGATGGTTGTGATTATGATTATTGAAGTTATTTTCTCATGCAAAGGGACAGAAAGAGTAAATGATGATTAGAGAGAGAGGTAGGGAAAGGGAGAGTGACTGGGGAGGGAGAAGTATAGTAGAAAGAAAAATGTGCTCTGACAATGGATTTGGGATCTAGGAGCCCCTAATTTAATGCCACATTTGCCACTGAGTTCACTTGGGCAAGTAAAAAAAATCTCTCTGATCTTCCATTTTCCTCATCTGTAAAATGACCCCAAAGGTCCTTTCCAGCTTTAGAACTATGATTCTGTGATCTTCATTTTAAACTAATAAAGTTATTAAGTCCTTGTCAGAAGGTGCTGTTTCATTATGTTGTTTAGAAGTAAAAACAGTGCTCCTAAAATACAGTTTCTGTGTTTTTTCTGTGTTTTGTTTGTTTAACATAATGTAATTGGGGAAAGGCCTAGTGAGTATGGGGAATCGCCAAACCTGAGTCATATCCTACAATGTGCATTAAATGGCCACATTTTGTTGTACTTACTGGATGTTTTACATACTACTGTATGTTACTCACAAGGTCTTGCACAGTGAAATGCTCTGGCCAGTAATGAGGATGACTAATTCATTAACCTTAATGTAGAGGCTGAATTCTTTTGAGAAACTTTGCTAAATAAACACAAATGAGTTTGCAGGGACATGTACAGTGTGGGTGAGTTCGGGGTGTGTGCCTTTCTCCTTCCATGGATGTTGTTTAATATTGTGAAACCTGTTTTGAGGAGAGGTATTCCAGCTTCCCCAGGCAATCATTTCAATAAAGATTTAATCCAATCAGGCCTCTGATTCTTAAAAAGAACAAAAGCTCCACTCTTAAGTTGTGAAACAGAAAACTTTTGTTTCAAATTTAGGAACCATGGAACTAGTACAGAAAAGTCAGTTGTAAGATTATTAATTTCTACCCATAAGAGAAAAAAAAAGTGGTTTTTTTTTTTTTAGCCCCAGAATAAGACTATCATTTAAATTTTAAAAAAAGGAAGAAACAAATTAAGGACCTAAAAATTAGATTCTCTTTTGTTAATACACATGGACCTTTTCCCTTAAGAAATGTATTGCTGAAAGGATGGTGTTTTAATACAAGGGGTTTTAACCCTTTTTGTGTCATAGACATCTTTGGCAATCTGGTGATGCCTTCTCAGAATAATGATTTCAAATGTATAAAACAAAAATATATGGAGTTACAAAGGAAACCAATCATATTGATACACAATTATTCCAAAAGGCTAAAAAAAAAACCCAAGCAACTTCATAGAGCCCCGGGATAAAAACCCCTGCTTTAATAATTCTTAAGAGAGAGAACTTCATTTCTAAATAAAAACTATCACAAACCTTTTTTTTTTTCAGCTAGAGGGTCACCTTTTTTCACCTATTCTCCCTTTCCTGAGCTTAGAATTAAGTTTACTGTATCATGCTTCCTTATATAGTGACACCTTTGGTGTCTCCTCATTTTGTTTAGTATAGGGTCTCCCTAAACCCTAAGGAAGTATGCTACAATTGATAGAAAAACAAGTGCCTTGAGCCACATCTACAAGGAAAACATTACCTTCTTCCTTCTTCTTTCTCAGGGATACACGAAACCATATTTTACCCTATATATGCCTGAGTCATCAGGCCAACGTTTGCCAAGTACCTATTTCTAGAAAGCACAAGGTCACAAACCAGAAAGGAGCTGTAGCCCCAAGTGTGCCAGATGGAGATCAAGGATACTTACCCATAGTAAAGCTGCAATGATTCTGTTAAGTGACTCCTCTCTAGGGCAAGAAGACCCTGGACCTGAGGTTTCAGGGATTCTGAACCTTATTTATGCCCTGGACTCCTTTAGCTTTTCTACTGAAGCCTATAGATGATACCTTGTCTGCCTGAAGGTTTTAAGATTACAAGATTACAAAGGAAAGTTACTGAAATATAGTTATCAAAATATTTTTTTAAAGTTCATGACAGGCAGTTTTCAAATGAAAAAATTAAAGCTACCCTATAGTCATATGAAAAAATGATCCAATTCACTATTGATTAGAGAAATGAAAAACTAAAATAACTCTGAAGTACCACCTCAGATTGGCTAAAATGACAGGACAAGATAATGATAAATGTTAAAGGAGATGTGGGAAAACTGGGAAACTAATGAATTGGTGGTGGAGTTGAGAACTGTTCCATCCATTATGAAAAGCAATTTGTTTCTCAAAATGTTATAAAACTGTGAATACCCTTTGATCCAGCAGTGGCTCTACTGGATCTGTATCCCAAAGAGATCATAAAAGAAGAAAAAGGACCCACATGTGCAAAAATGTTTATAGCAGTTCTTTTTGTGGTACCAAAGAAGTGAAAAATGAGTAGATGTCCTTTAATTGGGGAATGGCTGAATAAGTAGTGATTTATGAAGGTAAAAGAATATTATTGTTCTATAAAAAATGATGACCAAGCTGATTTCAGAAAAACCTGATAAGGCTTATGTGAATTGATGTTATTAGATAATATCATATGTTTGTGATCTTTACTTAAGTAAAGTGAGCAGAACCAAGAGAACACTGTATACAATAACACTGAATGATCAACTATGATAGATTTAGCTCTTCTCAGCATCACAGTGATCCAAGACAATTCCAATAAACTTGGGATAAAAAATGCTATCTGCAGACAGAGAAAGAACTATGGAAACCAAATGTAAATTGAAGTATATTTTTTTCACTTTATTTTCGCATTTTTTCCTTTTGTTTTGATTTTTCTTTCACAACATAACTAATGTGGAAATATACTTTAAATTATTGCACATATGTTGTAATATGGAAAAAACTGAGGCAAGCATGAGATTAGAGAGTTTTCAATCTTTTATTGGAAAGGGAGAGATTGTGCCGAGGGCATGTTGCCCCCAGGGCTGATGTCCAAAGCATCCAGCCACTAATATGTGCTTCCCATGAAGAATATATACATGTGGCTCCAAGCTACCAGAGAGTAGACCGAGGCAGGGGCAGAGTCAGAGCACTGAGATCAGGAATGGACTATCAATCCGGTTCTGACCCGGGGAGGGGGAGGGGGGGGTAGAGGAAGAGAGGCACTGGACATTCTGATATTATGGAATCAAGAAGACAATGACAGGATGAGGGAAGGCAAAAGGTTTTTCTCCTTATCTAGATCGTGATGATTATGAAGGAGGGGTGGTGTTGCAGAATTGAGCAGAATAAATTAGGAACTGAGGCCAAACAATTCAGGAAAACTGAGGCAGGGCAATTTAGGGAAACTGAGGCAGGACAATAAAAGGGAACTGTGGCACAACATTTTACACTCTCTCTTCTGAACTTTCAAATCATTGAATTACCTTCCTCTGGATACCTGGAAGGTTTTAGCACCATAATTTTGACCAATCCTATGTGAAGCAAATAAACCAAAATAAAACTAGAAAAATGCAAGGACTTATGGCAAGGACAAAAAGGCTTCCTGTTGCTAGCATGTCAGGTTCTCTGACATCTCAGCTCAGAGAATCCAGTTTGAGATGGACAGTTCCCTGTGAATTAGATGGTCTGCAGTCATTTGTGCACCTGACTCATCCTCTGCTTATAGAGCAGCAGGGCTCCAGACAGTCCTGCTGCCCATCCTAAGAGGAGTACCCCAAATCTGTTAGGGACTCAAAAGGGGGAAAAAGTGGGGCCTGAAGTATCTCCACCTGTCCCCACTCAGAAGAAGAGAAGCTGCTACTGGGATATAGAAAGGATCAAGATTTCTGAGCAGAGTTATCAGAGAATGTACAATTAGACCATCAAGTCAGGCAAACCCCAAACTTTTAGAGGTCTGATACCAAACTGCAATGTCGTTTGAGAATGCTGAAATACTAATTAATGAACTGGGATTTACAGATCTGGAGAAACAGATCAGAGAGATTTCCAGTCACAAGGTGCCTGTATCTTGAAGATTTCCTTAAAAATAGGCCCCAAAACTGAATCTGTCAGGGCAATTCCAACAGAATAAGAGATTTTAAAGTTAAAGCATAGTAAAAATGAAAAAAAAGACTGCTAGAAGGCTTTAGGAATGAGAGGTTCCTATTTTTTCAGGTATTGAGAAAAATCTACCAGTTTCCCCAATTTCCTATATCTTCCTCCCTTTTTTTCTCATGGAAAGAAATTATCAAATAACCACCCCACATATAAATCCCAAGATTTATCAAGAGTGAATCAAAATTACTATATATCAGACTAGTATAGTAAGATTTCCTAAAAATCCTACAAATATAACAGCAATAGTTACACAGTTTTAACAATTTCCATCCCAAATCTGTAACACACAATAATAGAGTTCCATCCCAAATCTTAAAACACACAGTAACAGATGATCCAGTCAGAGTTTAACAGTCCCTCATCAACCACTCCCAAATTCCCCCAAAACAGACCAAAGTACACTAGGAGCAGGGGCAATGCTCTCTTATTCAAAAACTGCTTCAGGCTGAAGAGAGTGGAGATGCTCAGTCCAGAGAGGGGGATGGGTGTGTTGTGGCGTGCTGACAATCAAAGCTGATCTAAGTCCCAGATATGGCTTTAATTTGACGAAAACCTAGGAAAAAAAAAAAAAACACAAATCTAACAAATAAAGATTAGAACAGTCTGAGATAGGAAGACTGGTCCACAAGGACACTATAAGATGTGGGGAGGCCAAAATAGATTGGCTAGCAGCTTCCTATGTGAAGAGATGCTTGTCTCACAGGACAGGCAAACAGCTGTCAGCTATAGTCCCAATAAAAAACTACAATTAGGTCTCATAGACCACTATGCTAATTATCCTCTCATTAGCTGAATATCTACAGACACAATATCCAGTAACAGATAGATGACCATGGTAAATACTCATTTGCCCAAGCATTTAGGATATAATGATTACATATAATCAGATTGGAAACAGCAGGTATGACATAATTGAATTGCTTTAATAGTTTCTGTTGACCATTGTTCTGATCATAGAAATCAGTTACAGGAGGAAAAAATGCAGGGACATAACTACAATATAACATAAGCAGTTAAAACTCAACCTTCAGCACATACAGGATAAAATAGCATTAACCCAGTTTTATTCCAGTTAATTGTCCCACTAACTGTCAGAGGGTGGAGCTTTAAAACTCCCAAATAGCATTAACTGTAAGTCCAAGAAATGTTACCTCCAATAACAAGTCCCATTAACCAAAGTTTCAGATAAATCCTAAACAGGTATTTACCATGACCTTATATTGATAACAGTAAGAAATTTGTCCCAGTAAGTTCACATCTTTCATACCCAAATGGATATAAATTGAACATCTATACAAATCATTTTGCTTTAAAAATACCCAATACATAGAAAAAATTCCAAATTGCATATTGTCCATAACAGAAACATTTTCAAAAGGACAAAGGGAAAAAAAAAAAAAGCTATTTTCAGAGGCCCTTTAAATAACCTCAGGACGACCCAATACAATCAATTAAACTTATACAGAATATCCAAATACCACATAAAAGAATCTGAGAGAGTCTTAAAAGTATTAAACTTTTAGAAATAACCCTACCAAATTATAGATCATATTTATAACCATATTCCTTAACCAAGGCAATTATGTATCTAAAGAAACAAATATTCAGACCATTAACTTAAAACAGGCCTATCTCTTAAAATCATTTGCCAAAGCCAAGCCACTGCAGAAAGTGGCTGGAACACAATTAGTGGGGGGAGGGGGAGAGAAAGCAGGGAGGATTCCACATGGCCACCTTCTATATCAGACTTAATTGGGGGAAGGGGATTTCACATAGCCTCCCTTCCGCCTTTCCCCTATTCCACATGGCTTTTCTCCTAACTCCTGACCTCTACTCAACATTTTTCCATCTTTCCATTAAAAACTTTCCTCTTTCTTTTCCTACTTTCATACTTCTCTTTCCTTCAGCTACATGCCTTAAACAATCTCCAACAACCTTTCTAACTAGATGTTCCATTGCTAAAGTAGCAGAGAGCAGTGGGGCAGAGAGGGGAGTTTAATCTTCACCTTTGAAGACAAAAGATCCTCTCCTGTTTCTCCCTCCCCTACCTCTTCTTTTCTCCTTCCAAATACTTTCCCAATATTTCTCTCTAAAATCAGCCAAATTTCTTAATTATTGTTCTTAAAACTTAACAGAGTTCTTAAATTAACAAAACAGGCAGACAAGTAACACAGAACACAAATCACACAGACATAGACTGCACAATTACAACATTAAACAAAACGTTTAACACATAGAACCAGAGAGTGCCCAAAAAGGTTCTCAGAATAAGATCGGACACCCAAACCAGAGGGGATCATCCATCGTCCTGGAATGATACCCTTCTCAGAATTTAATGCCCATTGGCATTTTATTATTCTGAGAATCTAGATGCTAGCACAGACAGACAGATAAACAGATTAGATTATGTCCTAAAACATCTAGACTTACTCTCTTGTGGCCAAAATGGAGTATGCACCATTGGGCGTGGCAGTGGCTGAAAACTGTTCTTTCCTGGAGGCTCTGGAAAAAAATCCAAGGGACTGGCTTCTCCAAGCCAAGAACCCAGATCCCCAGTTGCCCCAAGACCTAAGGCAGAGACCCAAAGGTCTCTAATCTCTAATCCTGCTCTCATATTTCACTGGAAAGCCTCCAAAATGTAATGCCAAAGAAACAGAGGCAAGATAGAGATTAGAGAGTTTTTAACATTTTATTGGAAAGGGAGAAATTGTGCTGGGGGCATGTTGCCCCCAGGGCTGATTTCCAAAGCATCCAGCCACTAATATGTGCTTCCCATGAAGTATATATACATATGGCTCCAAGCTACCAGGGGATAGACTGAGGCAGAGGCAGAGTCGGAGCCCTGAGAGTGGGAACGGACTATCAATCCGGTCCTGACAGGATTGGGGGAGGTAGTGGACATTCTGATAAATAGGGAAGAGCTGGGTCATGATGTCTAAGAAAAAAGGTCTTTCTCCTTATCTGGATCATCATGATTAGGAGGGAGGAGTGGTATTGCAGGATTGAGCAGAACAATTAGGAACAGAGACCAAACAATTCAGGGAAACTGAGGCAGGATGATTTAAGGAAACTGAGAGAAGACAATAAAAGGGAACTGTGGCATAACAGTGTAACCTATATCAGATTGATTTTTGTCAGGAAGAAGAGTGAAGTAAGGGAGGAAGGGAGAAAAAATTTGGAACTCAAAATCTTACCAAAATGAATACTGAAATTATTTTTACATGTAATTGGAATTATTAAGGAAAAAAATAAATAACTTGCAGACCAATTATATGCTACACAAAAGAGTAATTTGCATGCTCACATTTTAAACTGAGAAACAGGTTCCATCAGAAGAAAATCCAGGAAAAGCATAGGCATATGTTATAGAGAAAGAATGAATCTATTTTCTGATGTGATCTGTTTTCAAAACAGCTGCTATTTACCACTCTTCATGGGAGCTAACAATGGGATCAAAAAATGAGTACATTCCATTGGGGAATGATAGAAAAGACTGTATTTCATAAATGTGATAGAATATTATGTTACATGAATTGGGAATGAAATTGGGAATATAATAATAACTAGCATTTATAAGCATAGAATTGTTGAGTTTTACATGGTATTTCATTTGATCATCATAACAACCTTGTGAAGTAAGCACAATTATTGTCTCCATTTTACTAATGAGAAAACAGACTAAGAGATGTAAAGTTCATCGAATGAGGGCTAGTAAATATCTGAGCCAATATCTGAGTTTTGGTCTTGCTAATTCCAGATCCAACATTTAAATCACTGTGACAAATAGCTGCCTTGCTGCTATGATTAAGGAATACATCTTTAAAAAAAGAGATTTAAGGTGCCCCCAATGTGTAAAGAGCTTTAAGATCTTTCTCTTCTTGGGAGGGTAATATAATTCCTTGGGAGGTGGCCTTCACTTGTAATGTAAATACCAATGATGGGTGTGAGTGCTGAGGGGAATCTTTCACTCAGTAAATAATCTCACCCACTGGTAAGTTGCTGAAAGGGTAGGTGCAGGTATATGAGAGCAAATATGTATATAAACACTTAACAAAGGAATATAAAAGAATAGTCACGTGATTCATCTGAAAGGCTACCACTCATTACCCACTTCTTTCTGTGAAGACTTCCATCTACCCCAAGGGATTTATGTAGTCCAGAGGATTTTAAAATTCACTTCAGGTCATTAATGTCTCTGTTTTTACTCTCCTATATATCAGCTTCCAGATGGCTAATGAATACAATCACCCAGTGACTGAAAAGGTTTATAAATTCATGAATTGGGAGGATAGAGGAGGAAGAGAAAAGGGGAAAGAAAGTAGACAAAGGTACAGAGACAGGGAGAGGTGGGAAAAGAGAGGAGAGGAGAAGGAGAAGAAAGGAGAAAAAAGAGAGAACATGAAGAAGAAAGAAGAGGAGAGCAAAGAAGAGGAGAAGGGAAGGGGAAGAGAGGGAAGGTGAGAAAGAGAGGAGAGAAGAGAGGAGGGGGGAGCAGAAGGAAAGGACAAGAGAAGAGAGGAGAGAAACAGGAGACAAGAGGGGAGAAGAGAAGAGGAGAGAAGGGGATAGGAGAGGAGAAAAGGAGAGTAAGGGAGGAGAGGGGAGAGGAGGAGAGGAAAAAGAGGGAAGGAGAAGAGGGGAGGAGAGAGAAAAAGAGGGAAGGGGAGGATGTGGGAGGAGAGGAGAGGAGAGGGGAATCATTAATTTGCCACTTCCTCATAAACATCTTGGTTTGGGGATAGATGCTTTTCCAGGACTAATGCATTTTCATCAATTTTATCCACAATGATAACATTAATTAGATAGCGGTTAAGGGCCACTCATTTTCTTGTAGATAATGGGAAGAAGATAGCATGATAACAGAGAGGAAAACAAAAAAAGTAGATGGGTACAGTTTATTACATATACAGATATATATATTCCAGTTCCAAATAATTATGACTACAGGAGTAAACATGATTATTTAATTAGATTCCCTCCTCTTTAAGTTGAGAAAGAAGAGCTCAAAAGTTAAAGAAGCAGTGTTTCTTAGAGTTAGAGGCAGGGGAGATGGGTAATGGTTAAGTGTTATTGCTAGTTATTACTAGGCATTATTTAGTACCTTTTTATCAGCACAGCAAAACACTCAAGCTACAACAATGCTGCATCATATCATGGTCTCTTTGAAAGGAAGAAATGAAGAAGAGAACATTTGTCCCAAATATCTATCCTTATTGTACTAAGATGGAAGATGCCAAATGAATTGTAAACCTGTTTATTTACTTTTTCTAGCATCTTTCTTCCTGAATTCTCTTCAAAACAGTCCTATATTCACCAGTCCTGCCACATAAGTTCTGATGGATTCTAGGGCAGCACTGGCATGTCAATACAACCAAACAGAAACATGGGGAAAATTGCATGAACTGCTTCAAAGGGAATAATAACCAAAAGAATCATATACTTAATTACTACAGATTGTAAATAAAAGATCATTAAAATAAAGTCAAACATTGAATGATTAAAGAACCTGAAATGGTACCAGAGAATAAAAAAATATAAGACTCAAGACAAGCATAAAAATGTAAGCAAGAAAGAAAAAATAAATTTTTTAAGCTAAAATTATTATATCCCTATATGGGAAGATGATACTTGTAACACTTGAGAACTGTATCTTTGTCAGAGGTATATTTAGAGTTTGTCACTTTGATGTGAAAATATAAAAAAGAAACTGAGTGTGAAAAAATAATTATGCTGGGAAAAGAAGAAAAAGAAGGTAAAATGGGATAAATTACATCACAGGAAGAGGTGCAAAAGACCTATTACAGTAATGAACATTGTTTGAATGCCATCAGATTTGGCTCAAAGAAGGAATATCATACATACTTAGTTTCATATAAAAATTTTTCTCACCCTATAAAAAAAAATCATCGGGGAGAAAGAGTCAACAACCTGGGAAAGGAAGCAGAAAGAATATTGAAGAAAATTTTTAAAAACCAAATAGACCAAATGGTAAAAGAGGTACAAAAATCAATGGAAGAAAAGAAGTCTAAAAAGCAAAATTGATCACACAGAAAAAGATTCACAAAAATTCACTAGAAAATAAACTCCTTAAAATGTAGACTTGGTCAAATGGAAAATGAGGCATAAAAGTAAATTTAAAAAATGATTCCTTTAAAATTAGAATTGGGAAAATGGAAGCTAATGACTTTATGAGACATAAAACAAAATTTTTTAAAAATTTAAAATAGAAGAAAATGTGAAATATCTCATTGGAAAAACAAATGGAAAATAAATCAAGGATAATTTTAAAATTATTGGACTACCTGAAAACTGTGATGGAAAAAATATAACCTAGACATTATTTTTTGAGAAATTACTAAGTTAGAGAAATGCAAATTAAAACAACTCTGAGGTACCAACTCATCTGTCAAATTTTTAATATGACAGAAGAAGAAAATGATAAATCTTAGAGAAATGTAGAAAAATTTAAACATTAATTTACTATTGATGAATATGAATTGACCCAATCATTCTGAAACTATGTCTAGAGGATTATAAAAACATATATAACATTTGACTCAGAAATACTGGGTTTTTATCCCAAAGAGGTTTTTAAAAATAAGAGAGGACAATTTGAAGAGCAAACCATACATACCTTTGACCCAGTAATACCTCTACTAGTTCTGTATCACAAAGAGATCATTTAAAAAGGAAAAGGACCAATATGTACAAAAAATATATCAACTCTCTTGATGGTGGCAAAGAATTAGAAATTGAGGAGATACTCATCCATTGAGGAATGACTGGACAAATTGTCATATGTGATTGGATTGGAATATTTTTGTGCTTTAAGATATGTTGATCTGGCAGATTTCAGAAATATCTAGTAATAATTACATGAATTGATGATGTCTTGGAACATCATCATGACGATGAACTGAAGTGAGTGGAATCAAGAGAACTTTGTATACAGTAATGGCAACATTGTGAAAGGATCAACTATGAATAGTTTAGCTCTTTTCAACAATATAATGATCCAAGATAATTACAAAGAACTCATTATGTAAAATGCTATCCACATCTAAAGAAAGAATTGATAAAATATGAATGCAAATCAAAGCATACTATTTTCACTTTCCTCTTTTTTTTCTTTTGACTTTTTCTTCTTTCACAGCATGATTAATATGAAAATATGTTTTACATGATAACACATGTATAACCTATTTAATATTTTTACTTTTTTAGGAAGAGGGGAGGGAAAAAAGGAAAGGAAAAAAAAACTTTGGAGCTCAATTTTTTAATGAATGTTAAAAATTATGTTTACATATGAGTGGAAAACATACTATTAAAAAAAGAAAGAAAGAAACTATCAAGGAAAAACCAACTTGATATTCTAGAACTATAAGATAAAATAGAAGTTGAAAGAATCCATCAATCACCTCCTAAAAGTGATAACAAAGTGATATTCTGAAGAGCAAAGAAACTAGGGTTACAACCAAGAATCACCTATCAAAACTGATTATAATCTTTCAAGAAAAAAAGTGAATATTCAGTGAAATAGAGGACTTTCAATTTTTCCTAATGATAAGATCACAGCTAAATAGGAAATCTGATTTTCAAATACAAGACTCAAGAAAAGCACCAAAAAAGGCAAAAAAAAAAAAAAAAAATTTAGGAAAGAGAAATCATATAAGATTCAATAAGCTTTAAATGTTTGCATTACTACAAAAGAAGATGGCACTTGTAACTCCTAAGAACTTTATCATTGTTAGGGCAGTTAGAGGATTTACTCATAGACAAGGGGAATAGATATAATTTTAATATTTTGGGATGATAAATAAAATAAATAAATAAGGGATGAGAAAGAGAAATTCACTAGGAGCAGGGAAAAGGAGGAGTGGAATGGGATAAATCATCTCACGTAAAAATAACATGAAAGCTTTTACAGTAGAAAGGAAGATGGGGGTGGTAGGAGAAGTGCTTGTGCTTGAAACTCACTCTTAGCAAAATTGGCTAAAAGAGGAAATAACACATACACTGAGAATTCTACCCTAAGGAAAGTAGGACAGGAAGAGAAGATAAAAAGGCAGGGGGGAGCTAACAGAAGGAAAGGTAAATTAGGGAAGATAACAGTCAGAAACAAAACATTTTTGAAGATGGACAAGGTGAAAGGAAAAAGTAGGATAAATAAGAGTGGGGGGATTGGATGGAGAGAAATACACAAGTAATCATAACAGTAAAAAATTATGTTAAATCAGATTTCTTGGATGAAGTCTTCATATTTCAAATATATAAAGGCTGGAGTCAAATTTGAAAGAAAAAAAAAGAGCCATTCCCCAACTGATATATGTTAAAAAAATATGAGCAAGAAGTTTTCAGATGAAGTTATCAAAGCTATCTTTATTGATATGAAAATCTAGTCTAAAACATTATTGATTAGAGAAAGGCAAGTTAAAACAACTCTGAGGTACCATTCCATATTTATCAGATTGACTACTGTGACAGGAAAGGAAAAAACAAATGTTGGAAAGAATATGGAAAAAAATGAGTATTAATGCATTGTCAGTAGAGTTATGAAGTGATTCAACCATTCTGGAACTATGCCTAGAGAGTTATAAAAACATATATAACATTTGACTCAGAAATACTGGGTTTTTATCCCAGAGATTTTTAAAAATAAAAGAAAAAGAATCTATACATACAAAAATATTTATAGCAGTTCTTTATGTGGTGGCAACAAATTGGAAATTGACTGGATGCCCATCAATTGTAGAATAGCTGAACAATTTATGGTTTATAATTGTGATAAACTATATTGTAGTATAAGAAATAATGAGCACGATGCTTTCAGAAACACCTGGAAAGACATGCATGAACTGATATAAAGTGAAACAAGCAGAACCAGGGAAACATTGTTCATAGTAATAGCAATTTTGTACAATGTTCAAATGTAAAAGATTTACTATTCTCAGCAATAAAATGATCCAAAATAATTCCAAACAATTTATTATAAAAATTATCCATATTCAGAGAAATAACTGGTGGAATCTAAATGCATATTGAAGTATCATTTTTTTATTCATGTTTTGTTCTGTGTTTTCTTTCACAACATGACTAATATGGAAATATTTTGCATAACTGCACATGTAGAAATTGCTTGCTTTCAAGGGAAAGGGAGGAAGGGAGAGAATTTGGAATTCAATTTTTTTAAAATGGATGTTACATTATATGTAATTAGGAAAAAATGAAATGTTATACAAAACTGTAAATCACAGTAAAATTTCTGGCCTTCACTGGTAAGGAAGAGTTTCCTCATCTTGAAATGTTCAATATCAATGAAATGACAGGTTGCTCATACTTATCTCCTATTCTTAAGTGCAAGCAACTATGCTAAAGGCTGGGGATGCAAGAAAGAAAAGAAAAGAAAACCTAGAACAGATAATGTAATGTATCTTTCTTTTTCTGGGAGGGAATGAAAAATGGATTGAATTATAGAGGCACAATGTTGTATACAGTGTCAAATAAAATCACCATATTAGATATTTGTATTTAGATGATTTTCTTTGTTGAATGGGAAATTTCAAGCTATAATCTGAAGAGAACGGGGATAGAGAATATTTCCCAAAGTAACTATAATGTAGAAATAAAAAGCATCAATAAAACTTATTTTTTAAAAAAAGACTGTTATTTTTCTGTGCAGCTAGAGGAGGTAGAAGAAATCACAAATTCTTTAATTTCTATAGCTCTGCCATATGAAAGTATACTTTTTGTAATATAGACTATATATGATATATATACTTCATATTATATATATCTTTATATTTATATATATATATATATATGTAACATACTTTATATGTACCACTTGAATATGCCCAGGAAATAATCTAGAATCACAGAACTTCTGAGTAACAGTAACCTCAGAAGCCATTTAGCCCAATTTATACCTTTAAAAAGAATCTCTCACTATAGAGACTGAATATGAATCAAAGCAGAGTATTTTCATATTTTTTGTTGTTGTTTTGCTTTTTTCTCATTTTTTTTACCTTTTTATCTGTTGGGCAGCATAACAAATATGGAAATATGTTTAGAAGAATTGCACATGCTTAACCTATATTGGGTTATTGGGAGGAGATGAGAGGAGAGAGGGAGAAAAAGTTGGAACACAAGATTTTTCAAAGGTGAATGTTGAAAACTATCTTTACATGTATTTGGTAAGATTAAAAAGCTATTAAAAATGGAAAATGAAACAAAATAAAATGACCAAAGGAAAAAAGAAGGAAAGAAACTTTCTACTATATACCTGGCTCATGGTCATCAAGCCTCCACTTGATGGCTCTTAGTATCACTTGATACTTAGGCAGCTCATTTCATTTCTGGATTGTTAAAAAGTTATTCTTGTTGAGCAGAAATCTAATCCTACTTCTCTGTGGAGTTAAGTGAAGCAAATCTAATCACTCATCTATCTGACAGCCCTTCAAATATTTAAACATGGAGAATATATCCCATGTCCTTTTTCTTCTAAAGAAAAATCCCCCAGTCATTCAACAGTTCTTCAGACATCATAATTTCATGTTATTTTACCAAACTAGTCACTCACTTTTAAACATATTTCTTTTTTGTCAATATCTTTCTTTAAAATGTGGCATGCAAAATTGAATGGAATAGTCTAGATGTGGTCTGACCAGGGCCCAGTACAACAGAAAGATTATTTAGACACTATACTTTTCTTAATGCTGTCCAAGATTGATTCACTCTTGGCTTAGATGAAATATTAATTCATAACAAATTTGCAATCCTACAAAATCCTTAATTCTTTTTTACATAAACTGCTATCTCATAACATGTTCTCTGATTATCCTTCCATATTTTTTTAATTTTTGAACCTAAATGTAATGTACTTTTATTAATTTTCATCTTATTAGATTTAACCCATCATTTTAGCCTGTCAAAATCTTTCTGAATCTCATTTATGCAAATCAATTCCTTAACTGTTCCTCCAAATCCCACTTTCCTATCACCCACAATTTTGTTAAGTTTGCCACCTATTCTTTTATGGATTTTTTTCATAGAAATAATGGATAAAAAAAGTTAAATGGAATGGGGGTAAATAAAAATGGAAATCTTTCAAATGACATCAATCTAGTCATTCAATCAGTTCCAAATCTATCATCTGGAAGAACACATTTCTGTATTGTGTCATAAAGATGCCATTGGAATGTTTATCAAATGCTTCATTGAGATCCAGATATACTGTATCTAATATCTCCTAATCTGATAGTCTTGCATCTTTGTCAAAACAGGAAAAGAGCATGACTTGTTTTTAAAGAATCCATGCTGACTCAGAGTGATTATTACTGCTCTTTCTTAGGTTTCCACAACCATCTCTTTGATAATCCTTTCTAAAAAATTTTTTTTTCTGAAATTTCCTTCAAACTCACCTGCTTGAAGAATCTATATTCTTTTTGCAGTTTGCAGAACTTACATTCTTGCCCTTTTGGAAACCAAGATATTTGATTTTTCACTTATCAAGCGAATAACTCTCATTAGCCTTTTTATATTCTATGTTGTCCTGGTAAACGGTAATTTATATAGAACTAAGTTTTGTGAATACACACACACACACACATAAACATACAAACATAGACAGAGTCAATAAACATTTAAAATTATTACTATGTTTCAGGCACTGAGCTCTTGGGGATTCCAAGAAAAACAATCAAGTCCCTGCTCTCAAGATCTCATAATATAATTCTCATAAAAGGTGAGACTTTAGCTGGAACTTGAAGGAATCTAGAGAAGCCAGAAGAAAAACACAAGGAGGGGAGAGCATTTGAGATATAGGGATCAGCCAATGAAAATTCACAGATTTAAGAGATGGAGTGGCTTATAGGAAGAATATAGGACGTCAGTGTCACTGGACTACAGAACAAGTAAAGAGAAATAAAGGTGACAAGACAGGAAAGTTAGGAAGGGGTCAGGTTGAGAAGAATTTCTGTCAAATAGGGAGTTTTGTTTTGTCCTGGGGCAACAGAGAATCACTAGACTAGGATTTGTTGAAAGGGATAAGATCTGTATTTTAGAAAGCTCAATTTGACAATTGATTGGAGAATGAATTAATTGGAGATTGGAGAATTGGTGGAAAGAGATTTGAGGCAGGGACATCAACATATATCCATTCACATATTTTTGTATGTATAAATTCCCCATCTGAAACTACTCCCACAACATGGACTTACACATTTATGTCCAGAGAGGCAAATAAGATCTCTTGCTCTAGAGCTCTCCTGCAAGGTTGCATCATCTCCACCTTCTATTCCCCTTGCTTTTTTTCAAAGTTAACTGACTCACACCTATTGCAACTTTTTTTTTTCTGCTGTAAATGCCCTTGCATCATTTGAGCCTGGCCCTTTCAAATATGAGCTCATCACAGAGCTTTCCATAACCATGTAAATCTCTTTACAACCTTCCCCTTAGGGAAGTCATAAGATTGTGAATTTTTCAGCCACTGAAACTCTTGAAGACTATCCATTAAATTACAGAGGAGTTACATATAATTACATCTATGTATTACCAATTCTGGAGACATTGAAGCACTATATTTGAAACTCACAGAAACAATGTGTATGTATATTATCTCTAGATTTCAACAAAGCACTTAACAAAGTCTCATATTGTCTGTGTAGAGAAGTAAAGAGAAAAGGAAAAATGAAAATATAATTAATTAGGAATAGAAGTGATAATAAAAGATAACAGAATTCATTTCGATCATATGAAATTGAAAATTTGTGGAGACAAAATCAATGCAACTAGGAAGTAATCAATTGAGAAAATTTTTTACATCAGATATTTCTGATAAGGGTTCAATATTCAAGAAACAACATAGGGAGCCACAATTTTGGATGTCACTTTGATCATCTGATAACAAGATTTATGATTTATGGTTATTATCAAGTACCTTAGAGCAAGGATTCTTAACTTTTGGCAGTCTGGTGGAGCACAGATACTACTGTGCCTAAGTCAAATTTTGGTGAGGCAGAGCAACATGAAGACATCAGCCTTACTCTCTGAAATTTCTTGAGCTCAGGTCAGTCTCAGACACTTACTAGCTATGACTCTGGGAAAAACCACTTGACCCTGTTTGCCTCAGTTTCCTCTCTGTAAAATGAGCTGGAGAAGGAAATGATAAACTACTCCATTATCTTTGCCAAGAAAATCCCAAACTGGCTCAAAAAATAGGACATGAGTGAAACCATTGAACAACAGCAACACAAAATCATTTATGTTTCTTTTTCCTTTTTATCTTTACCCAAAACCTCTCCATCATGTTTCTCCTCTTATCCTCTGCTCTGTTCCAGGTTCCTGGATTTCCCCAGAAGTATATATTCCCATTTCATATAACATTACTAGAGCACTTCATTGTTATTCTGTTATTGTTATTCATTAGTGTAATAAAAAGAAGCTTATTATTATTTTAATAATTTAAAATTTAATAATTAATAGATAATAGGCAGCCTTGTAAGGCTTACAAAGCATTTCTTGTACAATTTCTTATTTTTATATAATATACACCCACTACTTTGCCCCTTTCATCATTAGTTTTGTCCTACAGATCTGAAATTCACATGCTTATAACCACTTCTGATATGAGCAGAAATATCTATGCTGCATATAGGTACAGAAAAGTTCACAGAAGATGTCAAGAACACAGCTTTCTCTGACCTTCTGACAGTTTCATTCTCAAGCTCTGCAGTGTTTTTTGTGACCAAGACCTCTATTTATAGCATAATCCAGCACATGACTCCCCTAAGGACAAATTCAAAACATAATAACTTACATTTATATAATTTTTTAAGATCTGCAAAAATTGAAAAAAAAATATCTGCAAATCACAAAACATCTACAAAAATAACAGCTACATGACACTGTAGATATAGCACTGGGCCCAGAATCAGGAAAATTCATCTTCCTGAATTCAAATCTGGTTTCAGATTCTTACTAGCTGTAAGACCCAGGGTATTTAATCCTGTTTACCTCAGTTTCCTCATCCGTAAAATGAGCTAGAGAAGGAAATGACAAACCATTATAGTATCTTTGCCAAAAAGGAAAAAATAAATGAGGTCACAAAGAGTTGAAGATGCCAAAAATGACAGAACAAAATTTGTGTGTGAATATATAGATATATATACACATATATACATGTATGCACATATATTTATACATATAACCATATGTATATATGCAATTTGTGTATATATGTGTATATATGTGTGTACACAATTTGTGTATATATGTATGTTTATATATGATACATATTATATTCATGTTTATGAATATAAAAATCAGATTTTTATAAAATGCATATATATAAAAATCTGATTTAATCTTCCTAACAGTAGTGTAACATAAATAATATAAGTACTATTATTCACAGAATTACAGGATTCAAGAGTTGAGAGGAATCTCAAAGGCCAACTAATCCAATCCATCCATTCAGGTAGTCAATAAATATTTAAATGCTTACAATGTTCTATCACTGTGCTAAACCTGGAAGATACCAAAAAAAGGCAAAAATAGTCCCTGCCCTCAAGGGACTTATGTTCTAATGAGAGGCTATATTTAAATAACTAGGTGTATACATGAAACTCTCCCCCATTATAACATACCCAACAAGAGGAATATGTTTTACATACTAGTCTCTGCTGTACCAATACATATGTAGAAGCCTCTATTTGTAGGCCTCAACCTTTGGGAGGAACCAATTCCAATTTTTGGACAATGTTAATTAAGAAAGATTTTCCCAAAACCAAGTCTAAATTTGCCTCCTTGCAACTTTCAGCCCTTGTTCCTGGTCTGTCTTCTGGGATCAAACTGAATGAGTCTAAATCTGTCTCCACAGGACAATTCTTCAAAAACTTGAAGACAACTATCATGTCATCTCTGAGACCTCCCTATTTATCTTCAATGTTAAGGATTCAGGGCCCATCAATAAATACCCTGGTCGCCCTCTTCTGGACATTCTTCTGCTTATCTATATCCTTGCTTTATCATGCGGAACTAAACACAATACTTTAGCTGCTGTCTTGTTTTTGGAAATTAATATACTTCTTTATGCAGCCCAAGACCACCTTATCTTTCTCAACTGCTTTCTCACACTCATATTGAGCTCACAGAACACTAAAAGCACCAGCACTCTGTTATCCAGATTGTTCATTATCCCTTCCAGCTTTAGGTCATCTTAACATTTGATGAGCTTATCATATATGTCTTTATCCAAATCACTGATAAAAATGTTAGAAAACAAAGGATCAAGCATATATCCCCGGAGTACTTCACTGGAGCTATCCTGCCATACTGACATTGAACCATCGATAGTTCCTCCTTAAGTCTTTAATATGGCTCAATGAAAAAAATCATTTCTCTCTCATTTAACCTTCAACAAAAATATCCTCTATTGTGTTTCCTTGCTCTGATTCTTTAATTTACTCATGTGTATACTTTCTTAAGATATGCGGCTTCCCCCAAAGAGATTTTAAAGAAGGGAAAGGGACCTGTATGTGCCAAAATGTTTGTGGCAGCCCTGTTTGTAGTGGCCAGAAACTGGAAACTAAGTGGATACCCATGAAGTGGAGAATGACTGAATAAGTTGTGGTATATGAATATTATGGAATATTATTGTTCTGTAAGAAATGACCAGCAGGATGATTTCAGAAAGACCTAGAGAGACTTACATGAACTGATGCTAAGTGAAATGAGCAGGACCAGAAGATCATTATTTACTTCAACAACAATACTATATGATGGACGTGCCTCTCTTCAACAATGAGATGAACCAAATCAGTTCCAATAGAGCAGTAATGAACTGAACCAGCTATGCCCAGTGAAAGAACTCTGGGAGATGACTAAGAACCATTACATAGAATTCCCAATCCCTCTATTTTTTTGTCCGCCTGCATTTTTGATTTCCTTCGCAGGCTAATTATACACTATTTCAAAGTCCGACTCTTTTTATACAGCAAAATAACTGTTTGGACATGTATACATATATTGTATTTAATTTATACTTTAACATATTTGACATGTATTGGTCAACCTGCCATCCGGGGGAGGGGTGGGGTGAAGGAGGGAAAAAGTTGGAACAAAAGGATTTGCAACTGTCAGTGCTGAAAAATTATCCATGCATGTATCTTGTAAATAAAAAGCTAAAAAAAAAAAAAAAAGATATGTGGCTTCCTACCTCATCCTCTCCTTACTTTTCATTTCTTTTGAATAAGATCTGTCCCTCCCAAACCATATTATAATTACAAAACACAAAAACATATTTCATCCCATCAAGTGTCAGTGATATCTAGGAGGTCAAAATTTCCTCTCAGTATAAAGACATCTTGTAATTCTAATTTATTGCCTAATTTTTTTGTATTGACATACAGACATTTGAGGACATAGGCTACCTCCATTCTTGGATTTTGTCTCCTGTGAATTCATGACTATCTCAGCTACCATTTTTATTTCTTATTTGTGGTTATTCTCATCCCTAGAGTATCTAACTTGAGAGACATACATAATTTTTTTTCATTCTTTAAATAAGAAAACATGCTGAAAGATTGTGAACTACCTAAAGGTCACAAATACTAAATGATAGATACAATATTCAAACTCAGTCTTTCCAACTCTGTCACTGATATAAATAAGCCCATAGGCAAAACAGTCAGCTACACATCAGAGGCTCTAGATCAAAGTGTTCTGGGATAAAGCTTTCACTTATGCTCTCCCTCCTTCCAAGAGAACACCACTATAAGTACAAAGATTCTAAATGTTTTCTCAAAGTTTCTAACTTTTCATGTCTTTATCAACTAAATATGGATAATTTCAAAGTGAGAAAGAAATTTTTATCATCTTCAACACATTATCTGTACCTGCTTAGAAGTCCCACTAACTCAGAAGCCTTTATCTAATAACAATTCTTGCAATTGGATAATAATTATCCATTTCCTTCTACTAATAACAATCCCTTCGACTAATAACAATCTGTTCTTATTCCAACTCACCCCCTGACTTGCAACCCCAAAATCTTTTTTTGTCTTTCTCATGACTTCCAAACCCTCAACCCCTCATTTCTTTATGAGGTTATCACCCCTGTGTTAACTATACTTTCCTCCCTTCCCTACCTTGATCTTTAAGTGTATAAGCTCAACTCTACACTGTCCTGTTCTTGTAAGTAGCTTAATCTCTAATTTTACCAAAGATTTTTGCCCTGCCAAGCTTTAGCCTTGAATTATTCCCTGTTTCTGCTGCCTTCTCCCCAACTCACCTACTATTGAACAAAGATAGAGAAAAGTATAAAACCATACTTATTAGATCCACTCTATAGTTCTGCTACATAGTCTTAACTGGGTTCTCACTGCAGTAAGGCAATCTTTTTACAAATTCCTTATTGGCTTCTTATCCCCCACTCTCCACAGCAGCACCCATGGATTCAATTATTATTTCTATGCAGATAATCTTCAGTCTTCATTTAGCCCTACTATTTTTCTGACCTCCAGTCTCACATTTCCAATTGTCTAGTTGAGATCTTGAATTAAATGTCTCATATAGATCTTAAATTCAACATGGCTAAAAATGAACTCGCTTTCTTTCCCCTACCAAAAAAAATAAAAAAAAATAAAAACCTGTCTTTTTCTTTTCAACTTTCCTATTAATGTTGAGGGCATAATCATTCTCCCAGTTACCCAGACTAACAACTTAGGTGACATCTTTGATTCCTCTCTCTCAGCCACCATGTGAATGACTACTAAATATTTTTCCTCAGGAATTTAATTCTCAGGAATATCCTTTTATTGAATTTAAATCACATTTAAATTTTATAGAGACAATAGATCAAACATGCAGAATAAGTGATACATTTTTGTATATGGTCAAAATGGTAATTCATTTTGCATAAACACCTGTTAATTAAAAAGAATTTTATTTTTATCTTTTCAGTAGAGAAGGAAAAAATGCTTTTTAACTGAAAAAATAGCTTAAAATCTTTGTATAACTTTAAATACTCATTGACTACCTAATTTTTTTAATCTGCATCTGTCTTATCTCCTCAATTAGAGATAAGGTCACTTTGATCCAGCATTATTGGACTTCTAGATCCTAAAACAGAAAACAGAATGGTCCCATCAGTTCTACATGAGCAAAGACTTCTTCCAAGGAACAATGAGATTCCTGAGAGGTATTCCATTCTCTCCCCCTGCAAAGTGACAATATTCTTTAAAGGGAATTACATATTTTCCCATTACTAATGCATTTGAAGTTATTAGAGACAATTATTTTTATTACTACACATATGGATTTTTTTTATGTTTTAGATGTTTTAAACTGTTGATAACTTAAATGTTTTAGAAATTAATTCTTTACAATCACTAAAAATTTGAATTGGTCTCATGTCTAGGCTCTCTCCAAAAGAGTTTATTAACAATAGCATTCCTGCTAGAAATGTATTGACTGTTCAAAGTGGAACAGGTTAAGTGGCTATTTATATCCTCTGCCACAAAATAAATACTTAAAACACAAAGTAATCTTAACTACTGACAAATATTTAGAATATGAAGTATGATCTATCCCATAACTTTATTCCCTTCCAAGAGGTTGGTACTTAATACATTAAAATAGGAAACACTTCATGGGATTGCTGAGCAGGTGTTTTACTTTTATCTCAGCTCTGTTGTGTCCTGACAACTTGTTCTAGATTCATATCTCCTGGCATGGATTGAGCTTATCTTACCATATAAGCAATTATTTTGCCTGAAAAATATGTAATTGATAAGAAAAATGAAATAAAAAAACTCTTGCTACTAATCACTTAGACTTTTGATTGATTCCAGGGTTTTTGGATACTGATTGTAGTTATCAAAAATTGAAAGGTCCATTTCCAGATTGTTGGTTACCTGTGCTCAAAAACAAAGAAACACAAAGCAGAAGAGACCAGAGTTTTGCTGTCATTCTTGTGAAGATCGGTATATGCTCTCATTGCAATGGACAAGTCACTACCACATCTGTCAGAATGGAGAACAGAAGAACAAAGCCCTTCCCTCCACCCTATAATTCCAAGGGACAGTTATCTTGTGGTCAAGCCACATACCCAGAAGAGAAGAAGAAGAGGAGAACAGAATTTTTCTCTCCCTTTAAGCTCTACTGAACTGGCAGTTCTCAGGGCTCAAAGAGCAGTATCATGGACAGGGTTTAGTGGCACATAAGGAACAACCAGAAGTCTCTTTTTATAATATGTCTTTATCAAGAATCCAAAGAAACGTATTGAAGAAGTAACCATGGTTCTTACTCAAAACTTCATGGAAAGGTTTTTTTTTTTCCTTTCTTAAGGCAGCTCTTTTAATTATTTTTTCTTTAATATAGAGGATTAATGTCTTTATAGAAATAGGTACATAAAATTTTAGATATCCTGAGTGCAATATTACAAAATAAATATCTATATTTATTCAGAAAGATAATAATAAATTCCATTCAGTAGATGCTAACAACTCCCAATACAATCTTGAGAAATTATTTAGAGTTCTGAGACATGCATTAGGAAAGCATTTCTAGCAGTTTGTGAAGTATTCATTTCTATTCCATCATTCCACTTATTTCTGTTCCATCAGAGCATATGTTTCAGTGCTCAGGACACAAGCTTATTTGTAGACATGGGATGATTTATGGGATGGCTACTGTTACTCTGAGACCAGCCATGTAATGATTGATAAGTGCATTACAAGGGATGAGGAAATCCCTGTTGCTTAGAAAACATCCCTTTTCCCTTCTTGATGAGGAAGGTCTCAATCATTTAAAATGTTATAGCCTTGAAAGTGCATAACCTTTATCAAGCATTTGCAATTCTATGTAAATGAAATAATACTCTCTGCTTAGGTTTTGATTTAAACTGGGGATGGGACAGACAACTCTATTCTTTCTTTTTTTAATTAAAGCTTTTTATTTTCAAAACATATGCATGGATAATTTGACAATGATGACCCTTGGATGGCCTTGTGTTTCAGATTTTCTCCTCCTTCTCCCTACCCTTTCCCCTAGATGGCAAGTAATCTATTCAAGTTAAACATGGCAAAATATAGGTTAAATCCAATATATGTATACATATTTATACAATTATCTTGCTAAACAAGAAAAATCAAACTAAAAGGAAAAAAATGAGAAAAAAATAAAATGCAAGCAAACAACAACAAAGTGAGAATTCTATGTTGTAATCCACACTCAGTTCCCCACACTCCTCTCTGGGTGTATATGCCTCTCTTCGTCACAAAATCATTGGAACTAGTCTGAATTATCTTATTGTTGAAAAGTGCCACGTCCATCAAAATTGATCATCACATAATCTTGTTGCTGTGTACGATGATCTCCTGATTCTGCTCATTTCACTTAGCATCAGTTCCTGTAAGTCTCTCCAGACCTCTCTGAAATTATCCTGCTGATCATTTCTTATAAAACAATAATATTCCATAACATTCATATACCACAATTTATCCAACCATTCTCCAATTGATGGGCATCCACTCAGTTTCCAGTTTCTTGCCACTACAAAGAGGACTGCCACAAACATTCTTGCACACGTGGGTCCCTTTCCCTCCTTTAAGATCTCTTTGGGATACACTGTCAGTAGTAACACTGCTGGATCAAAGAGGATGCACAGTTTTATAGCCCTTTGGGCATAGTTCCAAATTGCTCTCCAGAATGATTGGATCCGTTCACAGTTCCACCAACAATGTATTACTGTTCCAGTTTCCCCACATCCCCTCCAACATTGGTCATTATCTTTTCCTGTCATCCTAGCTAATCCAAGAGGTATGTAGTAGTACTTCAGAGTAGACAACTCTGTTCTTGAGGACTTAAACCCTAATTGTAGGCCAGGAAGAACTCACCAATTTCTTTAATTCAACTAGTATTTACTAAGAGTCTATTTTATGCAGGACACTGCATGAGGCTCTGGTTGCCTATAAGTGAACAAGAAGAGTTCAAAAGCCTAACTGGAAATGCTGGCAGTAACACACACACACACACACACACACACACACACACACACATATATATTTTATAGTGAAATCAGAGGCTGAAGGAGGCAATGTCCCATCAGACTGGGGACATTTGAATCGATCTTCAACAGAACAGAGAAGACAGAGAAGAGCATAAAGAAGGGAGCCAAAGCCAAAGGTAAAAAAAAAAAATCAGGTTGCAATAGGAGCAACAGCAGGAGCTGTGCTCTACCAATCAGGTCCTGATGGTTGTCTGACAATTGCAAGCTCTGAACAAAGATGTTAGGGTGGGAGCAGCTAGTTTTAACTATCCCCTTAAGTACCAGGAAAATCTGAGAAAGGGTTGACTCTTCCTAATTGGTGACTACTGCTAGCAGGCATTTCTATATTATTATTTTCTCACTATTTCTTTTCTTTTCTTTTTTCTTTGAACAAGTCACTTAGAATCTCCCAGTCTCAATTTCTTCATCTATTAAATAGAAATAATACTAATACCTTTATCACCTGTTGTGAGGATCAATGAGATAAAATATATAAAATGGTTTGCAAACTTTAAAACATTATGTAAGTAATAACTGTAATTATAATTATTATTAACAATAATTCTGAGCCATGGACAGCAAAAATGGAGAACAATGACAAATGTAAACATACAGAATTTAACTAAGTCTGTTCCCCCTTCAAACATAAGGAGGTTGCCTTTTTTGTTTCTGCACAGTGGACAGAGTACTCAGATTGGAATCAGAAAGACTCCTCTTCATGAGTTCAAATCCAGTCTCAAATACTTACTGATTGTGTGACCCTGAACAAGTCACTTATCCCTGTTTGCCTCAGTTTTCTCATCTGTAAAATAAACTGGAAAAGAAATGGCACACCATTTCAGTATCTTTTTTCCAAGAAAACCCCAAATGGAGTCACAAAATATCAGACATAATTGAAAAACAACATATTCCTATATGTTAGACACAGGGAAAACCCAAAATTTAAATAAGATACAATTGAATTATTAATTCATTATATACATTCTTGAAGCAGGAAGAGATAATGTGATGAATGTTGCATTGTTGTCATTAGCAGGAGAGACCTGAGTTTGAATCCCACTTCATTTTCTAGTTTTTTTGTTATTAAAAAATCATGTAATTTCTCTAAACTTTAATTTTCTAATTTGCAAGATGGGAATAATAACATCTTTAGTACTTACTTCACTGGAGATAAAGTATATAATGCATTTTATAAACCTTAAACTACTATATAAATGTCAGTTCTTCTTACTATTAGAATTGGCAGGGATCTCAGAGGCCATTTAATCCTTCTAGCTGGAAAGGAATTCCTTTTATGCATAGTCATTCAGGTCCTGCTTGAAGGGCTCAGTAATGAGGAAACTCACTATCTAAAAACAAACAAACAATAAACCTCACATTATCTTTATACAACACTACAGCAGACAGAAAATAGATTTTGTAAAATGAGGATAATGTAACACCTACATCCCTATGTTGTCCTGAAGATAAAATGAGATAATATTTATTATGTTTTGCAGATATGAAAGTCCCCTAAATGTGTTGTTATTATTATTAATCATCATCATCATCATTATCATCATCACTGTTATAATTAGAAATTCTTATATTCAGTCAAAATATGTCTCATCTAACTCAACTTTGATTCTATAAGTGTGTATTATTTGCTTACTATGTCTACGCACAAGAAAAATACAAAATGTAGATAAAATCCAACACTTGCTTCCTTGAATTTTTAGTCTGGAAAAGATATCACACTTTGATAGTAAGTGAAACAACAAAGTTATATAGTACTCTTATAATTAGGTATTATGTGAAGCCTATGGAAATAAAATCCATTATTACAGGAGGTGGGAAAGGAAGAAGGGGCAATCAGGGTAAGCTTTCTGGAGGAAATAATATTTGAATTAGGGTCTGATAGAATTCCACAGATAGAACAGAAGAACATATTCTGGACAACAAATACTTGGAAAAGTGAAAACAGACTATGTATAGCAGACAACAAAGAAGATTTTCTGGGTTCTAAAAGAACTCTGATGCTTTACAAGAGGTGTGAAGCAAGTCTCTTAATCTCTTGAGGTTTCAATTTGATGATCCCTAAAATGAGGATCATGATAATAGAAGTATCTGCTTCCTGAGGTGGTTACTAAGCATACCTTGAAGCTTTAATCTAATCGAATAAAAGTTGCTGTTGTTGTTCATCCATTGAACAACTTGAATTAGCATAGTTTGGTAAGAACACAGTGTACAAAGAGTAGCATGAAATGAGGTTGGAAAGGTAAAGTGGCATCTGATTGTGGGCACCCTTGTATGTCAGATTAAAGATCTTGAATTTTATTCACTAAGTAACAAGATTTTACTAAAAGGGTCTTTTTTTTAACCAGTATTTTTTTCCAATTATATACGTAGATAATTTTTACAAATTTTGAGTTCTAAATTTTCTCCCTCCTTCCCCTCTTCCTATGATGGTAAATAGTTTGATATAGGTTACATAAAACAAATTTCCATATAGCTGTGACAGAAAAAAACAGACCAAAGGGAAAACACACACACACACACACACACACACACACACACACACATACTCAAAATAGTATGCTTCGATTTGTATTCAGAATCTACTGTTTCTTTATTTGAATATCATTAGCCTTTTCTATCATGAGCCTTTTGTAATTCTTTTAGATCATTGCACTGTTGAGGAGGGAGAAGTCATTCATAGTGGATCATTAAACAATGTTGATGTTATTATGTACAATATCCTCCTTATTCTTCTGATTTATTTTGCATCAGTTCATATGTCTTTGCAGGTTTTTCTGAAATCTACCTGATCATCATTTCTTATTGTACATTAGAATTCGGTTATATTCATATATCACAGCTTATTCAGTCATTTCCCAGTTGATGGATAGTCCTTCAGTTCTCATTTTTCTCACCCCAAAGAGAGCTGCTATAAATATTTTCATACACTTAGGTCCTTTCCCCCTTTTTATGATCTATTGAAAAGTTTTGAGTAAAGGAATAAGTGACCACATTAAAACATACAGAAAACAAGGTTAGATTTCTATGTAAGGATAAATTCAAGAAAGGAGAGATTGTAGAAAAGTTTATTATGAGGCTATGGTTACAGTTCAGGTGGATTACAAGGATCCATAGTAGGAAAAGAAAGAAGTGATGAAAAAAATATCACGGAGGAAACAAAGTATGCAGGCTTTTTATCAGAAGAAATTTCCTCAGGATTATAGTTATCCAAAAGTGGTATAGGATGCCTCAAGAGTTAATCAGTTTATTGCAGACCTTCAAGCAAAGGCTAAATTACTACTTGTCAAGTATTCTGTAGAAGAAATTCTTTTTGTTAAGTATGAGTTGGACTGGATGGCCACTGAGGACTGTTTGAATGCTGAAATTCTTTGATACTGTGAAATCAACTCTTAAGTGTCTCTGAAACCAAGTCTCAAATACACTGGTTCTACTATAGAGCTCAATGTCCATATACATTGGTTTATCCTGTTCTCAGGTGAACTCATATTGAGTATATTAATCTTAGAATAACTACTTGCCTGCCCATTTTATCCATGTTACCAATTCTCACACCTCCCAAACTACCAACCAATGTTGTACACTAGTTTTGAGGCTACTTACTGATACTTCTTAATACCACCATCATCCCCATTCAAGAAACTGAAGGCTCTGGCCATAGCTATAATCACAATTGCTAAAGATGGAAAGAAAATCATCCAGAGAGAACACAACTATTTTTCTTGTTCTTCCCCTTAATCCCTTTAGCTTTACCTCTCATCTGTCTCTTTCATGTATCATATACTACAGGTAGATTGAATTATTAGTTATTCACTAAACTTTGATATGCTGTTTCCCTCCTTCAATTGTAGGCGATCTCCTCTGTCTAAAATGAACCCTTCTTTTTATCTCTTTTTGTCAAAATGATTTTCTTCTAGCAAGCAACAACAAAAAGAGTGAAAATGCTATGTTGTGAACCACATTCAGTTCCCACAGTCCTCTCTCTAGGTGTAGATGGCTCTCTTCATCACTCTCTTCATCATCAAACAATTGGAACTGGTTTGAATGATTTTCTTCTTTCAAGGTTTAGGTCAGGTGTTAACTACTTTATGAAATTTTTCTTAATTGCCAATAATTAAAAACATTCACTTGCTACAAAATTTTTCCTACAACTCTTTGTCTGGACCATCTTCCATTGTTATTAGCACACTATGCATTGTACTATACTTAACTCTATATACTACATATCTCTCTCAGTATAGCTGAAACTACTTAAAGAAAGCTTATATCATTTTTTCATCCATATCCCCATTGCCCAGTATAAAGAAATACTTAATACAAATACTATATGTTGAATTGAAAGGCAAAGTAAGATGATGGAGAAAGTGTTAGATTTGTAATTCAAGAAGCTGGGTTGAGCCTAAACTCTTATACATAGTGTATATTAGACTTTTGCCAAATAATTTCACCTCTTCATACCTCAGATTGCTTATCAGTAAAATGAAGAATTCCTAGTAGATCAGTGGTCAAAAAAATATAAACAAAAGAATGGCAGATTACAAATAATTACATGAAAACATGATCCAAATCAGTATTAGTAAGAAAAATTGAAATAACTCTGAGGTTTTACCTCACACTATATCACTTGATAATACTGACAAAAAATTGAGAGAATCTGGAGCAGCTAGATGGTACAGTGGATAAGAGCACTAACCCTGGCCCAAAAGAATCTGAATTCAAATTCATCCTCAGACACTTAATACTATTGATCTATGTGATCCTATGTAAGTCATTTAATCCCAATTGCCTCACCAAAAAAAAAAAAAAAAAAATGAGGAGAATGAATATATATACTCCCAAGTCAAAGACAGAAGCAAAAACAAATGTACTAAGTGTGCTAAAATATTCATGGCAAAACTCTGTATGGCAACAAAAAACTGAAAACAAATTGTTGCTTGTTGCCTGAAGAATGGCTGCAGAAAACTATAATATGTGAATGTAATGAAACATTACAATCAAGTGAAAGATATGAAGAATTTTAATTCAGATTCATATTAAGCAGAATTAAATAAGCAAAACCAAGAGAGCAATATTTTCAATGACTACAAAAATATAATTAAAAAGATCAATAAATGGAAAGCAAAATTTGAGTAACCAAAAAACTGATGATAGTACCATGGAGCAGATGATAAATAGTCCAGCTATTTTGTCATAGAAATAGGAGACTTCTAGAAAAAAATTTTCAAATACTGTCACTGTTTTTAACATTTTACTTGTTTTTCTTTTCCACAAGAAAGGATTCAATCTGTAAAAGAATAGGAAATTATTGTGATTTTAAGACCAAAAACTACAATATTTTAAAAATAAAGATATTAAGCTAGATAATCTCTAAGGTTCCTTTAAAATTAAATCTATGATTTATGAATTAAATCAAATTAAACTGAAGCTATAGGTCTGACATGCCAGAGATTTGGGCATCATCTGCATAAAGGTGGTAGTTTCTCTGACCGCTGGCACTAAAGGGTCTTTAAATTAAAAGACAGAGAGAAATGAATCCAAATTTTCCTGCTAAACTAGATGCTGCTGAAGGCAAAAGATATGATTTACAACAAATAGCCCGAGCAGAACTCAGTAACTCCCAAGAGACAATGATGAAAAGAAAGACAGAAATTACATTTGTGATATACATGTGTAAGATTAATCTAGGTTCAGAATTCATATTCAACAGGCATAGTCTTAAAGCATTTAGGTACAAATTTATTAGTGCTTAGAACCTTGATTTAAATAAGATATAAGAAAAGAGGAAACTTATGGCATAAAAGTAATACACAATTAATAAATACAGTGATCACCAAGACAATATAAGAAATAAACAGACAACAGAAAACAGACAACATACATTGTCACTACTACAAGGAATCACCAACATAAGAATTCCAATATCTGGGAGAACCCATGTCACAGGTATCCAGAGTCTCAAGGCAAGTTTTACCAGATCTCCTGACTGAGTTCTCAAAGTCTCTCTCCACTAAGGGATTTTTCTAGCTGAGAACAAAGAAGGCATTGCACTAAATATTCTCATTTGACACATGATCCTAGAGGCAGAACATTTCCCCTTAGGTACAGGGATGTTCTATCACAAGAGATTCATCAAAGAGAATATTCATTTATTCCTTTAGGGAGATTATGTTTGCTCCAGGAGTTGGCCAGGTTTCTGGGGTAAACACAGGCTTACCATAAAGAATATTCATTCAGCAAGACACCAAGAAGATGGCCAAGCTTCCTAATCTTCCTAAGGTCTATTAAATAATTGGGAGCACATTCCAAAGTTTTCTGCATATAAATTGACACAAAGGCATGCCTCAGATTCACTGGGATTCCTCACTGGGATTTCCTACATCATGATATGCATGATATGCCGATGCTTATGTATCAATGCAACCAGAAAAGGTAATAAACAAGATGAACTAAAGATTTTAATGTAGGGTGGCAAACATGACCTGAGAGATATTACCAAACTCAGTAGGTTGTGACTGATGACAAATGTAACAATTGAAAGGTACACACCATTCAAGAACACATTAGGTAGAAGGTAAGTCAAACGAATATTGTAGATTAAAAAGATATATTCTTCCTGGAATGTGTTCCTCTCTCTTTGCTGCTTATGGAATTGCTGCCCATCCTTTAAATCCCTTCTCCAGAGGAACTTTCCCCAGAAATCCCTTCCTGATTACCTTGGTCAGGAATGACATCCCCACTTAAATCTCACCAAGTATTGTTTTGCAACTCATTAAGACACTGATCATCATCTAATGTTGTATATTCATAGCTGCCTATGTCTCTGTCTACTAGATTATAAATTCCACAAAAGGAAAGTCCATGTTTTATCTAAAGTGATCTAACCCAAAACTTAACAAGTCATTTGTCCTGTAGGCAGCTAGGTAGCCTATGGATAGAACATAGAGGACAATCACCCTGGTCAGGAATGATATCTCCACTCAAGAAGACTTAGCCTCATAAATTCAAATCTGACAATAGATACTTATTAGCTGTGTGACCTTGGGCCAATAATTTAATCCTGCTTGCCTCAGTTTCCTCATCTATAAAATGATCTGGAGAAGGAAATAACAAACCAATCCATTGTCTTTGTCAAGAAAACCTCAAATGGGGTCATAAAAAAGGACATGACTGAAATAATACAGCAATAAAACCTTATGCCCAGAGTTTACAAATAGCTTCAAATGGCATTGGGATCTTCTTCTTGATCCTCAAGGAACAGTGGCAAACAGAATAGGCACTACAGAATTGGATATGTCTTGTTTTCAAACTCCCCCCCAAAAAAAACAGGTAGCTTTTAAACTGAACAATGATAAATATAATGTTGATTCCTGAAAAACATTTTGGGCAGATTGCTGTAAGGAAACTTGTGAGTACTTCCCAATTATAATTCAATTTTGTTGGGCTTAAAAATCCTTTATAAACTGACCGGATCCTACCTTTCCAGTCTTCTTACTCCTTAATCCCCTTACATGTACTCTGTGATCCAGTGATACCAGCCTCCTTGCTGACATGCCAGAGATTTGGGCATCATCTGCATAAAGGTGGTAGTATCTCTGACCACTGGCATTAAAGGGACTTTAAATTAAAAGACAGACAGAGAAAAATGAATCCAAATTTTCCTCCTATTCCTCACACATAATATTCCATCTCCTGACCCCAAACATTTTCACTGGTTGTTCTCTATAATTGGTATTCTCTCCCTCCTTATCTTTGTCTCCTGGCTTTCTATAACTCTGAGCTAAAACTTTTCCTTCTACAAGAAGCCTTCCCCAGTCCTCAATCTCAGTGCCTTCCCTCTGAAAATTCCCTTTTAGAGTGCATATTTTTTGTTTGTACATAGTTGTTTGCATGTTGTCTCACTCATTAAACTATGAGATCTTGAGAACAAGGTCTGCTCTTCTTGCCTTTCTTTATATCCTCAACACTTAAACAGTTTCTAGCACAGAGTAGGCACTCAATAAATGCTAATTGACTGACTGTCTGAACTAATCATATATTAGCCTAGTTGTTTTGCTTTTGTTTTTACCTGATAAATTCATTAAATTATTTTGTTTGTTTTTCACCACTCCCATGACTTCTAGAGATAAGAAACTTCCTGAAAGGCAAGAACTTCTGCCACTGTAGATCTGCAATTGAGAATTCATAGGATCATAGATTTAAAGTTGGAAGGGACTCAAGGTCACTGAATTCAACTCCATTTTACAAATAGTAAAACTGAGGCCCAGAAGTTAAGTGATTTACCCAAGAATGTAAAACTAAGTGCGTGTCAGTGTCAGGCTTTGAATTCAAGCCTTCCTGACTCCAAATTTAGTACTCTTTCCACAGTTGACACTAGAATAATATTTTCATTAGTTACAATTAGGATGAAATATCCTCAAAAATTTACAATTGTTCAATAATCACATCTATATCAATGTCCTAGGATATAATCCATCCAATGCAGGTGACTTAAATTTATTCAATGTAGCAAGGTACTTTTACTATTTATTCACTTAGCTAGCATTTCAATTCTTCTTAAAATTTTTGTTTTTAGTTCTGAATTCTTTCTTTCTTCCTTTTTCCCTACCCATTGAGAAGATAAGGGGAAAAAGTTATAGTATTCCAATTCCCTTTTTTTTTAAGTTATGTGTATCATTTTTAACATATATCCACATGAGTTATATCAGGGTAAAAAAAATTAAAACAAAAGGGAAAAACCACAAGAAAGAAGAAAAAAAAAAAAGGTAAAAATAGCATGCTTCATTCAGTTTCCATAGTGCTCTGGGTGTTAAATGGAATTTTCCATCCAAAGTTTATCCAATTGCCTTTTAATAATTTTTGTTTAATTCTTTACAATCTAACAATCATTCTCCTTAACTGAAAAAAATAGGAAGAAAAGCAAAACAAAGTAATTTTATATTCTTTCTGTTAACTGTCTTTGTCCTACCATCCATACTAATCAGTGAACCTTAAACTTTGACATTCTTTTTCTATCTCATATAACTAAAAAGCCTTTTTGTTGTTGTCATTGGCCTTTTTTTGTCAAGCCCTTGCTTTTGTGTGTGTCAAGGCCTTGCTTTGCCTTCCAGAAAATCTTACAAAGGTCATATAATTCTTTTATATTCATCTTTGGTTAAGTCCTGAAGAAAGAAAAAAGCATGGTAGAAGTGATTTGAAGCCATCTCATCAATAGATTGATTGTTATTTGTCCTTTGTTCTCAAACAGTACCAATGACATCAGTAAGGTGATGATGTCGTGACTTGCAAGTAAATTGAGTCAGACCTGTGCAAAGTCATCAGCTTCACTCTCTCCTCCAGAGTTATTGGAGTCCAGTGGCAAGACACAGGTCAAGATGACTGCGATGGCCCCAGATGTAGTGGGAGACCTTGGCCTTTATAAGCTAAGATCTTTCCTAAGTCTGGATTGGTTAAAGAAGCTAAAAATATTTAGCCTGAAGAACACTCAGAAATAACAAAATGTTGCCCTCCAAATACAATAGTCTAGTGGAAAAGTAATTAGATTTGTGTTCTAAGGCTTCAAAGGGAACAACTATGTTCAATGAGTAGAATTTAGAAGAAATATATTTTGACTCAGTTTAAGAAAAAAAAAAAACAACTATTAGATGTGCTGCCCCTAGAAAAGATCAGGGTATATAATTTTTTGAGATTCCATCAAAACAGAGTCTTAGAATCAATGATTCTCAGAATCTGCTCTCTGATTATTTGAAATCTTTTTAACTTTAAATCTACAATTAAACAACTTTACAATGAAATGTAAACACCATGATGTCATGGAGTGGTGCAACAGGATGCTTGTACACTTGACCTTCACTATTTTTCCCCTCCTAGCAAGTCCAGATCTCAGCAGATGGTGACTCCTTTAGGTATCCCGATGCCACCAATTTCTCTTGTCTCAGAGAAAAGACTAAGAATTAGTTTATCTAATTTGTTTTCCTTTGACTTTCTTCTTTTATTTCACCATACCTTTCTTCCCTAACTGCATATCAACCTTTTAGATATTTCAAAGAGATTCATTGTGAGGCATTTCACTGGGGCACAAAGGATAGGGAGGAAGAGGAATCATTCAACTTAATTCTGATATTCTTCCATTTGTCATTGCTGTTCAGTTGTGTCTGAGACTTCATGATGCATCTGGAGTTTTCTTGGCAAATATACTGGAATGGGTTGTGACTTCCTTCCCCCACTCATTTTACAGATGAGGAAACTGAGACAAGCAGGGTAAGTGACTTGCCCAGGGTCATACAACTAGTAAATGTCTAAGGCCCAATTTGAACTCAGATCCTTCTGACTTCAGGGCTGGTGGTATTTTATCCAATTAACCACCTAGCTGTCCTTATGAGGTTTTTTCCAAACTCTCAGATTATGATTAGTGATTTAACTAAATTGATAGATGATGTACCCAAAGGCCAACAGAGAGTAGATATCTCCTAATCCTTAGTTGAATATCCAGTCATTGATCCAAAATTCACTGTTCTGGCTTATTTATGCTTATTTTCTTAGGGGTGTCTGATTCACATTGCACATTGCTATTGCAATAAGAATTTATAAGCACATCAAAATATCAATATATTATTGATATTCTTCCCCCATAATTGGAAAGGACTGTCTCTTTTTATTGATTTCTTTTAATTATTTTTTTCAATAAATAAATATTGATTTTATATCCTTCCCACCAACTTTGCCCTTATCATAGGGGTGGAGGGATTAAAAGAAACAAGAAAAGTAAAACCTTTGAAACAATTATTCAGAATCAAGCAAAACAGATTAATGCATCAGCCACGTCCAAAAACTACACATCTCATTCTGCACCCCAAGTCTATCACCTCTCTATCAGGAGGTGGATGCCATACAGCATTATCTATTTTCTAGATAGAATCTTCATCATTGCATTGATCAGAATTCTCAACTCTTTACATTTTTATTTGTCTTTATCATGTTATTGCTATTGTATAAATTTTCCTGTGGTTTCCTAATACCTCCAAGATCAAATATAAATAATGCTTCATCTCCCTACTTTTCTTTGGCTTTCCTCTATGCCTGGAAATTTCTCTCTCCTCATCTATACTTCCTGGCTTCCTTCAAGTCTCAGATCAATCCTCAACTTCAAGAAGTCTTTTACAATCTTCAATTTTAGTGTGAGCAATGGCTAGTGGTTTTTTTTCTTTGTTTGTTTTCATATCTCCAGCATTTAGATAGCACCTGATATACTTAAATGCTTATGACTATCTCATTCACTCATTTCATTCTGTGTCAGTTTATTCAAGTCTCCCCATGTCTGTATCATTTCTTATCAAACAATAGTTTAGAATGTATTCATATACCATAATCTGCTCATCTGTGTTGTACAGGAACATTTCATCTCAGGCTTAAAAGGAAAATATTTTAGAGAGATGCAAAGAATGAGTTTATTTTCCTCCTTAATCCAGGTATTGACAGGGTAGGAAATAAGAAAGGGATGAAGGGTTAAAAGGAATGGGAGACTGAAAGGAAGACAATAAAAGCAATCCACCCACTTCTTAGTTTTGCCTGGGACAAATCCCTCTTGACAAACAGACCCAGCAAGATCCCATGGAGGAGCCAAAGATGCTATTAAAAACTTGGACTGCTACTAACTCATTGTGTGATTTTAAGGACAATTAACCTCCTTGAGACTCAGTTGCCCAAACTACAAAACAGGGATTAAAAATATCTTACATGCCTGAAGGCAGTAGTTGAACCAGATGTTCTTTAGAGGTCGCTTCCACTCCAATACATTCTGTATTTCTGTGAGTCATTAGAATGGGTATAGTTGTCGGATTCAGGAAGACTGCAGCTAAGTAGAACACCACCAGAAGGCAGCATGGAGTTGAGTTATTGCCTTGCATAGAGAGAAAGAATTTCAATTTGACTATCACTGAACAATACAAAAACAACAACAACAAAAAAAAAAAAAAAACCTACCCCCATAAAGGTAGTAACAGCTGGGTTCATAGGATTCTCTAAAAGACTCCAACCCTAGACTATCAGTTAAACACATTATGTACTGATGAGGTAAGTCAATGACTAAGTTATGTTCCTATCCACAATAGTTAAAATCAAACAACAAAAATTAAACAAAGACTAATATCTTTAGCTGTCTAGAAGGAGTTCTCTAATAACATTATAGATACACATTGGTTATGTAGCTACACATAGTTATGGTTGTCAATAACCAAAGAAGTTCAGATGACTACATAAAATTATTGACAAGGCTATTCTCAGCCACGTGGAGAATGGAGAAAAGACACTGGTAACCTGTTCAAAAACATTTATGCTGCTGAAATACAATAGTGTTTCCCAGATCAATAGAGAGCTGTATGCATCCTCAGTACCTTTCAATATCATTTAATGATGGATTCAGTATGGTGACAAATCTCATTTGAGTAGTCCAAGGGGCTTCACAATAATTAATTGCTGATCTGAAGAAGTCAGCCTTCTTCTTTTGTAGCTCTTAATAGGAATAACATTGAAACAATCTGTCATAGATTAAAATACTGTAGCTAAGTCTCCATGAATCTATTCATTGTTTAATGGGGCCTACGTCCTTCAAGGAGGGGGTCACAAATTTACATAATGTCCCCAAATGCTATAATTTAAGCTTGGCTCTTAGATTTAGTCAACAGATGTGAAAAACATATGTATCCAAATAACTCCCTAGAAACTATGCATATGAAGAAGCTGAAAACAACAAGTTATTCCAGCTAAGGTCAGCATTCACTTATACTTCAAATTTCCTCTGATCTGCATTTTTATGATGATATAACATGGCATGGTATTGTAGTTATGATCACACCCCTTTTTTTGGAGAGTTGCCCAATCCAAATATGTATTACATGTGAATCTATGTTAATTAAAAACAAATATTCCCCAAATCACTTTTTTAAAAGTAATTACACAATTATTTCAAGTTGAGGAAAACAAACAACAACAAAAAGCTCACTACTAAAAAAGACTAATCACTCTAAGATCAGGTGATGGGGAAACTGTTTTTAATGAGAAATATGCTTAAAGCACCACTGGAAACTTTTTAGTTAAGTTAGCCATTTAGATGGAGGAGGGTCCTGTTCAATACATGATCAAATTGCCCCGTGGAGCATTTGAATATTTAGGGGATTTTGAAAACATCTAAAAAATGTTGTATGACAAGCAAATCCCCTTTCAACAAAGCTCATCTCCAGGACTGCTTAAGGCAAAACTAAAGTGGGCAAAGGTCCTTCACAAAAATCCTTGTGCCTTTCCCTTTAGCTCCCCACGTCATCCACTCTATAATGAAGAGTCTTAATTATGAATTTTTGTGCTGGAGGGAGGTAGTAAAGACTGTTTCAGGGCAGTAGCATATAGTGTCTTAGTTGAGTTGAATATTACTTCACAGTAGGGACTCTGATAGCTTCCTATTTTGAATTATTCTTACAAACTAGGTGCTTAGCTCTTCTTTTAAACTGCTGAAGGATTGCAAGAACTCTCAGTGTCCTTGAAATCCATAACCTGGATGAAATGCTCATCACTGCATCCTGTTTATAATTCTTATTCTACATATATTCTTTTTAAATTTTTTTTATTTTTCCCCAGTTATATTTAAAACAATTTTTACATTTGTTTTTAAAACTTTGAGTTTCAGATTCTCTCTCTTATTTCCACCCCTAACCCCCATTAAGAAAACACTTGTGAAGTTATGCAAAACATTCCCATAAGTCATCTACATGTATACTTAAGACACCATAGAAGAGGAGTGGTGGGCATGGTTTGGGGTACTATCTAAGATCTTCTAATCAGAGGACCAGTCCTACTACTTGCATAATCTAGTTTAGAAAAGAAAAAGATGATTGTTGCAACATAATTTTGGAGCAAAAGAGGGCAGAATATGAATAAATCAAAAATAAAAACACAAAGATTTCCTTAAAAAGAAAAAAATGTAATAAAGGTAACTGAGAAGGTAATAAATATTTTTTATTTAATATCAACTGTGTGCCAGATAAAGGACTAAGTAATGATTACAAATATTATCTGATTTGAGTTTCACAGAAACAGAGGTTTAGTGACTTGCTCACACAGGTAATAAAGTTTCTAGAGGCAGAAAACCAGGGTTTTCTGGACTCTAAGCCCAGTCTTTTATCCACTCTACCACTGTTTATTTTGGGATTTAGGATATAGTAGAAAAACAGTGAGATACAGGAAAGCTTTTTTTTTTCCTTTTAGAAACTGTCATACTAAACAGAAGAAAATATGAGCAGCTAAGCAAATCAAAGGTAATTAGAGACTAAGTTGCAAAATAGGATAGTAAATGACTTAATAAAATAGTTAAGCATTTCTATTACCTCTAGAAGCAATAAATGAAGCATCTCAAAATACTATAATTAAAATTCCCAGAAACTGAGTTCTAGCAGGAATAATTGTTCAAAATGGACTTGATTCTACATGGTGAGTAACTTTTTAGCCATATTTTAAGTGTTACAAAAGCATTATAATTGGTTTAGATTACTAGGGCCTCCTTTTCAAAGTGTGGTCTGTAGACCAATAGTGGTATGTGAGAATTCTCCAGGTGGCTGATGATCTTGTTTTTATAGTATTCATGTTTTTACCCATAGTTTTATTTTTGTTTCTGCCATGAATTAATACCCTTGCAATGAGGCTGAATCCCTGCTCATGCCATGGAGCTTCTTTATTGGTAAGACTATCATGCAATAAAATCCTTTCAAATATTTCAATGAATATAGTTCAGTGAATTAAGAGAAACTGAATTTAAAGTTGGAGAGGACCATAAAGATAATCTAATTCAGCTATCCCTCATTTTACAGATTTGGAAACTGAAACCAAAAAGAAGATGATTGACTTTCTTCTTTTTTAAACCTTTCTTTTTCACAGTCAATTTAGTCATTAATAAATACACACATTTCAATATACAAGGGAGAGAAAGAAAGAGAGTAGTATTAAGGAAAAAACTGTGAAGCTATATACATAAGGATTTTTTTTTTTAACAGATAGTATGTCCCAAAAATCTTAGTGCAATTTAAAACCTGAATAACTTCAGAAATACAAAAGCTACTAACAAAACAACATTTGAAAGGTTAATTATTTACAGTATTTAAAATATTGACTTCTTATTAAAAATTCAACATAACAACTATCCTCTGCTGTGCAGAGCTCTAGTTGATTTTGAGATGTTATAAAACTTTCATCAACTGCTTTTCAGTGATTGAAAGGAAAGAATTTGTAATCCTCCCTTTAAGATAATTCAAAGAATGAGGTTTTGCTATAAACAGGAGAGTATTGATGTAACCTCATAAGAAAATAGATCATGTATGAAAAATGAATGTGAACCACAACATAGCATTTCCACTCCTTCTGTTATTGTCCGCTTGCATTTATGTTTTCCTTCTCAGTTTATTTTTAACATGTCTAAATCCAATTTTTTGTGCAGCAAGATAACTATATAAATATGTATACATATATTGCAGTTAACGTATACTTTAACATATTTAACATGTATCAGACTAGTTGCCATCTAGGGAAGGGAGTGGGAGGAAGGGAGGGAAAAGTTGGAACTGAAGGTTTTGCAAGGGTCAATGCTGAAAAATAAATCATGCATATGTCTTGTAGACCATGTGATCGAGGTGGTCAAACAAGAGGATTTTTCTACTGAGCAGTCTGAGAAAATGTCAGAAAAGAAATGCTATAACTACAAAACATAATGAAAAGGTGTGCTGTTTAAATTGAAATTAAAATCTTATTATTTAAAATTCACAAAGCCATATAAGTAGAAAATAAATTTAAATAATTAGATTTTCAAATGAAATCTTTTGTAAGTTTGTAGCATTCACATTTCTGAGGTTATTCAAGTTTAAAATGTTACTACTTTTGGGTCACTCTGAGTGTGTGTGTGTGTGTGTGTGTGTGTGTACACACACACACACACACACACACACACTCACACACATATACACACACCAACAAACTTGCTCTGGATATTTATGTGCCCTTCTGTACTTTTTTGTTTTCCTTTGTTTAAATTTTATTTTATTAAATTGTCCCTCTTACTACCTTCTATCCCTCTTCTCCATCCCTATGAAGTCAATAAAAATTGGAAAAATAAAGCCCTCAATACTATACAGACTATACAGTCTGGCAAAACAAATTCCCACATTGGTCACATTTGAAAATGTATATATGGCTGACTTTCCTAAAATCATAATCGCAGAGTTCAGATTCAGACACAAATCTTCTCTAAACCTGAAGTCTCTTCATCTTACTAAACTTCCCAGGGTTCCTCACTGGGGCTCTATGTAGTAAAAATTGGGCAGACCCAGTGATAGGCAGATGTTCTGTACAACTGTGGGTTTTACTGCAATCTTAGCCCCTGAAAATGAAGGACATTATAGGGAAATTTTCTTGATTTATCCCATTGTTATCTCTTCAAAAATAATACCCAAAAGTTTTAGTTTATGGTTTGTAAAACATATGGTTTTCTTAATGTGTGGGAGAAGATAGGATAGATGACTTCCATGTTCTTTTCCTCATCTAAAGATTTTGTAGAAGTGATACAATCTGAGAACCATGGCTCCAAGTTCTATTCACAGGCAAAAAACAAACAAGCAAACCAAGCTACTTCCATGAATAATATTCACTAGTCAGTCAATTTTATTCCATCCTATCTTCCCTAAAAATTTCTTAACATCCAATTTGAAAACTCCTGGTCAAGAATTTAAGAAAAGTACAAATTGGTTTTTAAAAAAAAGAATAGAATAAATGATACCAGAAAAATAATCAAAATCAAGGAATTTCCATTCTTTCTAGCAATTGACAATATTCAACAAATAAGTTGAAAACCCAAATAAGGGTTTTATTTCATTTATAGATGACAAGGGGTCAGAGTGGAGAGAGAACTAGAGCAGAAGTTGGAAAGCCCTGAATTCAAATCCTGCCTCAGACATTTATTAGCTGTGTGACTCTAGGCAAAGTCCCTTAATCTTTCCCAATCTGTTTCCTCATCTGGATAAATGAAGAGAATAATAGAAACCACATCACAGGGTAGTTGTGAAGATGAAATTAGTAAAATGCTTCACCAGTCTTAAAAATTCTATATTAATGCTAGCTATTCTAGTCGCTATTATAGTTCTAGGAAACCAGGTGGAAAACAGGTCAGTGACTAAAAAGTACCCTGTAGCAAGTTTGAAACAAATACGGAACCACAAATTAAATCAGCCCCACCTTCTGTCCCTAGCTCCCTGCTCTAGTTGTTTCTCTCCAGCATCCAGCAGAATGACTTACAATATGCATACTGAAGGAGTTTAACTGATGTTTAATTGAATTGACCTGAATAAGCACAACCTAGGTTGTGCTAAACTCTTGATTCTGCTTTTGCATCATTTGATTTGGCAATCATTTGCCAAAGATTTAGGATTATTGGTCCTAAGACATTCCAGCATTAATATATGCCCCATACATTCTGATTTCTTACAAAATCCTATTAAAATTAGAACAATAATTAAGAGTTATCTTGCCCAACTATATGCCAATAAATTTGATAATCTAAATGAAATGGAAGAATACCTACAAAACTATAGATTACCCAGATTAACAGAAGATGAAATAAACTATTTAAATAGTCCTATTTTAGAAACTCCCTAAGAAAAAATCTCTAGGACCAGATGGATTTACATGTGAATTCTACCAAACATTTAAATTAGTTCCAATACTATTTAAACTATTTGTAAAAATAGGAAAAGGAGTCCTAACAAATTCTTTTGATGATTTAAATATAGTGTTGATATCTAAACTCTATAGGGTCAAAACAGATAAAGAAAATTATAGAACAATATTAATGCCAAAATCTTAAATAAAATATCAGCAAAGAGATTATAGATATGGTGGGAACATCCTGAGCACCATTTAGAAAACAGCATCTTAAATCACTTAAGGTCTTAGTGAAGTTGTAACAGCTTTTAAAAAGACTGAAATTTACCAACTGAACTCAAAGCCTACTGCTATAGACATGTGTCCTATCATGGAAAGGTATTTGCATTCTCTATAATTCCTGTTCTTCTCCTGTTCTCCCCATTGATAATCATAAAACCAAATAAATCAAAAGTTTATTCTCAGTAGAGAAAAGCTGGTGTCTGCTACACAAGACCTTTGTGAGAAAAGGAACCCTTGGAATCTCATTCAATACCTATAAACATTTTTTTAAAAAAAATCCTTGTATCTCTGCTTCCATTTTGTTTCTACTGAAATGATATTTCTCATAACTGTCCCATTTTTACTACTCAAATGTTCACCATCCTAGTTCAAGCCCCCATTCTCTGGTGTCTGGAGTACTTCAGTAGCTTCCTAATGAATACCTCTGTCTCTGATGTCTTCCTACTCCCATATATCCTCTATATAGCTGCTAAATTGATTTTTCTTTGGAACTCTAACAATGTATCTTTCCCATACATTAAATATCAGTGGCTCCCTGTTGTCTCTAGATCATATATAGATGTTAAGCTTGAATGGACCTTATAAGTCATTTATTTCAACCCCTTCATTTTCCAGAGGAAAAACTAAGTCCTAGAGAAATGAAGTAAAGTGACTTTTTCAAGGGCAAACACTCAGATACTAAACAACAGAGTTGGGATTTGAATTTAAATATTCTGACTTTGATATTAGATAATGGAGAAGTTGGAGCTTGCTTGGATAATGTACAGATCACCTAACGTGGAGGTACCCTTCTTTACACTTCCTTGCCAAGGTGACTAGCTTGCAACATCTCTCCTGGAATCCCGTTTTCAACAACTCCATGGCTACAATTCTCATTATATTTGTGTCATATAAATTCTTTTAAATCCCTTCATATCCCTTCATAATCTATCCCTAACTTGTCTTTTCAGTTTTATTATAACATCACATCCCATACTCAGTCAAACTGATCCTCTTACTCTCAAAAAACCAAAAAACCTCCCATCTCTCTGACTTTTGCACTTCCACTTCACCTTAATCTCTTTGAATTATTTATTTCCTTCAAATCTCACTCAACTGTTGCCTTCTAACTTAAAGCCTTTCCTGATCCTCTTCCAGATGATATCAATTCCCTCCAAATGATTTTACTTTTTTGTTATGAGATGGGGTGGGTGATGGCACATGTGTAGAGTGCATCAGTATAATCTGCTAATATAGATTGCCTAAGTGAGAGAGGCTACAGTAGCTGCTTCAGAGAGTAGGCTCTTATTTTGTGAACTCTCTGAAAAAATGAATCTATTGTATCAGGAAATCTGGGAGGGCAGAAAAAAAGCTATCACATATAACTTTTTTTATTTGTTTATTTGCTTCCTTGGCCATCTCCATACCAGGCCAATGTCTCCTTTTCCTTTTCTAACACTCTGAATTCTGCAGAGTGGCCCTGAGATACCAAGCTCTGAGGGGGGGAGCCATGTCTTTCTCAGCCCTTGGTCTCCTTGCCACTTTTGGACAATTAATTACATCTACGACTTCCTTGTAGCTCCCATTTGTTTTTCCCATTAGAATGTAATTTCTCTCTGTGTCTGTCTCTGTGTTTGATTATCTATCTGTCAATCTGCTCTGTCTCTGTCTCTCTCTATCTCTCTTTTCTCCTCTATATGTAAACACACACACACATAGAACAATTCCTACAATGATGCCTGCTGCCTTGTTTTTATTTGTATTATTATTATTCAGTCAGCTTTGGTCCAAAATTAAGTGTTAAAAAAAAAAACTATAATCAGCTTTTCAAACTGTAAGTTCATATGCACACATTTTTCCAATGTTTAAAATTATATAAAACACCGAATGTTTCTTCACATTCTCTGTGTTCTAGCCAGAGTGATCAATTTCTGTTCCCCATAATTAATATTTCAGCAGTTCATGCCTTCATGACTGGCCATTTTGCTTAGAATTCCTTGCCTCCTCACCTCCTCACTTCCACAACTAAAAGAGATGGTTCAACTCTTGCTAAAATTTTTGCTACCCCTCCTACTCCCTACCCCATGTTGTTAGTGCTCTCCAAACTCAACTTATTTTGCATGTTCTTTGTAATTATTTATCAGTGTACATGTTGTAACTTGATCTTAGAATATTAATTCTTTGAATGAAGGAACTATTTTTCTTTCTTTCTTTCTTTCTTTCTTTCTTTCTCCCTCCCTCCCTCCTTTTCTCTCTCTTTCTTTCTTTCTTGCTTTCTTTCTTTCTTTCTTTCTTTTTGTGTGTATGTGTGTAGCTACTTTTTAGTTCCTAGGAGAGTACCTTGCACCTAGGAAGTACTTGATAAAGATATAATGAATTGATTTAAATTGAATGTTTATTTGAATCCATACATAAGATCATATATGAGATAGAATCAGGTTTTTTAAATTTTTTAAAATTTTAATTGATTCAAAATGACAGGTGTATGTCCTTTTAAAATGCAGTTACTGTATTCATATGGCTAGAGATTGTCAAAGACTCCTATAAGGAATTTAACCAAGTAAACTCAGTATTATTGAGTTTACCAAAATATATATTTACATGATAAACCATCGATTTGTAGTTAAAATAGAAAATACATTTTTTAAAAAGTATACTTGTTAGTCAATTGAGAAAATAATACTCTAATACTGAATCAAACTTGTTTAGAACAAACAAGAATCAACTTTTTTCTCATTTTAATATGTCATCTCAATGCAAGAAAAGGCACACAGATAGATAGATAGATAGATAGATAGATAGATGACTGGCTGGATGAATAGTGATTAGGTATATATGTGTTTGTATAATATATGTATTTATATTCATAAGTATACATATTTATTTTAATTACATATGTAATATTTCTATATTTGCATATGACAGTCATGACTATCATTCTTTCCCTCAGTTCTACAAAATAGTACAGTTGAATATTTTAGCACAGTGAAGATTTTAAGCCAACAAGCTTTAAATTAACAACTGTTCTATAAAATGTTTAGATATGAATTAAATTTCGGTATATGCCCAGGCACTGCCTTCCTCCCATTCTTGATCTTTTTCCTCTCTTGATCCTTCTTCCCACAAAACATAAACCTTCATTAATTTTTTTCCTGTTTCAAATATTACCCAAGGAAAATTAACCCATTAGCTAAGTGGGGAGAAAAATTTTTCAAAGAAAATCGGAAAAAAATGCTAAAAAAAAAAAATCCTGCAAATTAGAAAGGGTATAGAAGAGAGTAATGCTCATAGAATCACTGACTTAAAGCTGAAAGGAAGCATGAGTATAAATAACCCTTTCATTTTTATAATTAAGGCAACTAAGATCCACAGAAATTAAGTGACTTGCTAAAAGTCATATCAGTAGAGAACTGAGATTTGAGCTCAGGTCCCTTGACTCCAAATCTAGAGGTGTGTGATAGTCTTAGGGAATACAATGGATTCATCTCTGCATCCTCTTTTTTTTCCTGCTAAATTGGCCATGATGTTAGAAATCAGATGTGGGAAATGAATTGCGGTATTCTGAGTATAAGCTATAAGCTCAAGATGAAAGGTTGTCACAGTTTCCCATATGGCTTGAAGATACATGTCAGAATTTTCTCTCTAACCACATGAGAAATGGATTAATTTCATTTATGTCTCATTTAAGAGTTATATTGTTTAATAAACAATATTGTTGTTATTGTTCAGTCATTTTTTCAGTCATGTGCAGCTCTTCATGACCCCATTTGGGGTTTTCTTGGCAATGATATTGAGTGGTTTGCCAATTCCATCTCCAACAAATAAGGGAATTGAGCCAAACAGGATTAAGTAACTTAATATATGTCTGAAGTCAGATTTGAATTCAGGTCTTCCTGACTCCAGACCTGGTGTTCTATCCAATAAACCACCAGCTATTGTGATTAAACAATTTAGAGCACAAAAAATGATAGAATCAGATTTAGATTTGGAAATTACTTGAAAGGATTTCTAATAATAAATGATAATGCTTATGATAATAAGTAGCATTTATAGCACTGCCAAGATATTATCTCATTTGATTCTTACAGCAACTTTAAAAGGTAGGTGTTATTAACACCCCCATTTTAAAGAGACAGAGGTATATAGATATTAAGTGATTTGCCCAGAATCACACAGATAATGTTGGAGCCAGGATCTGAGCTCAATTCTTCCTGTTCAGTGCGCTTTCTCTCTCTCTCTCTCTCTCTCTCTCTCTCTCTCTCTCTCTCTCTCTCTCTCTCTTTCTCTCTCTCTCTCTCTCTCTCTCTCTCTTCACTGCACCCTCTAGTCCAACCTTCTAAGAAAACAGAATCCAAAGAAAGTTTTGTCTAAGAGATTTCTCAAAAATCACACAGGGAACAAGTACTACTCTGAAAAGTAAAGCAAAGCTAAAAGCAGACAGATCCATGATGGCAGGTAATATCAACAGAAAACAACTCTGTTTCTTCCTTTAACTGAATTTGACTGTGTTTTAAAATTAATGTCTTAATCATTAGAAAAAATAATTCCCATGTCAGGTCACTTAAAATCATTTATGCTAAGCCTGCACAATGGAAAACATCTAGGTGAAAAGTAGGAAATTCAGATAATCATCAAAGCCACAGAATAGTTAAATTAATTACTTGGGTTTTTTTTTACATATATATAGATATAGATATAGATATAGATATATATAAAACATGTAAACACACACATAGCCTTTTATGGAGATTCTCAAATTTTTATAATGTATTATTGTATGAGTTGATGTCTAAATGTGAGTGTTTCTAGAAGTCAAGCAAAATCTTGTTTTCAGGGCTTGGAGCTACTAGAAAGACTACTACAAAAGGAGGCATTCAATCTCCTCCTCAAAACAAACAAACAAAAAAAACTCTAATATTTGCACTAGACCAAAGAATGATGAAGAAATCCAATGGGAAGGGGAGAGGGGTTAGAACAAAACAAAATATTAATTGATTTATCCAAAACTAACTATGCAAGATAACTTACAGAAGCTAGAAAACTTTAGGAAAATCACCTTTTCTTATCCACTCTCCAGCCCTGAGCCCTAGAAAAACTAGCTGTGACTTAGTTTTAACTTCTCAGAATGACCACAGATAGGCAGGAATAGATGTAGCCTTCCAAGATTCTACATCTTAAGCCAGCAAGAGCAATTAACTCTCTTGAAAAAGTCCCAGAATTAGAATCTAGGAAGTGTTAGAGAGAAATAGCAGTACTGACCAAAATAGAACAATAGGGCTGTGAGAACCTCAAATATTCTTGTCCTGAGATACCAGAAAGAGTCTTGAAGATCCAGGATTCAACTGGATTTAACATTAAAAACTCATGGAAGGCACAGGAAACTAAGGAACCAGGGTAAGACCAAGTTGTAAAGTTCCCCTCTTCTCAAGTTCAGAAGGGAATAAAGACAGATGCATGCACAGTCTCAAATCAGGAACAAAAGTTGGAAAAATGAGTAATTTAAAGAAATCTACCAGCACCAGAAAGTATTACAAATCTAGAAATTACCCCCAAAGGAGACAAAAACTCTGTAACAATTACAAGTAGTTTGTGGGAGGAGGACTTCCACAAGGACTATATGAATACCTAGAAGAAATAAAGAAATAAATAAAAATACAACAAAAACTTTAGAGGAAAGAATTGAAAAGAGAATAAAGAGTTCAAAAGAAAAAGGGGTAAATCTTACCACAAAATAGAGTCTCTGAAAGTAAGAATATACCAAACAGAAATCCATTACTTCATGAGGAAGAAAATTAACTAAATAAAAAGATTCAAAAAATAGAATAAAATGTGAGATAGGTGGTTTTAGAAACAACTAATCTGGAAAACATGACAAGAAATAATTATTTAAGAATTATTGGGCTTACAGGAAGTTTGGGATGGGGGATAAGTGAGGTGAGGAGAAGTAAAATCTGGACATTATATTTCAAAACAAAAATCAAATAATAACTTTCCAGAGAGGAAAGTAAAGATTAAAAGAATATACCACTTACTTCCTAAAAAGAATAGGGCTCCCTTATCAAAGAAAAAAATACTGCCAGCATTCCAAAAGAAATAACTAAAATATATCAAAGGACCACAGTCAGATTTACCAAAACCTAGCATATTAAAAATAAAAATTAAAGAAAATAGATTTATAACGAGGAATAATTTATCCTATGAAGGTGAATGTAATCCTTCAAGAGAAATAATGAGCCTTTCATAAATTTTTAAGTATTTCATGTCACCCTTTCCAATGGCTCCCTATTTATTACTTATAGGATCAAATATAAAATCCTCTGACTCTCAACACCTTTCATAACCTGACACCTTCCTACCTTTCCAGTCTTCTTACATTTTATTTCTTTCCACATTCTTGGCAAGTCAGTGACACTAACCTCCTTGTTGTTCCTCCCATAAGACACTCCTCCTGACACCCTGGATTTTTACCAGCAATACTCTATTCCTAGTATGCCCTTCTTCAACTCTTTTTGCTGACTTCCTTGACTTCTTTCTGATTAAAACTAAAATTACATCTTCTACAAGAAACCCTTCCTGATTCTCCTTGTCTAGTACTTTCTCTCTAAAATTATCTCTAATTTATCCAGTATATGATTTGTTTGTACATAATTGTTTGCATGCTTAACTTCTCCATTAGACTATGAGTTCCTTGAGAGCAAGAGTTGCTGGGGGTGAGGTTTGCTCACTTTTGTGTCCCTAGCACTTGGAATGGTACCTGGTACATAGGAGGTACTTAATATTTGTTGGTTTAACTTTTGATGAAAATACCTGAACTGAACAGGAACTTGGAAATAAAAACACAGGAGTCTAGAAAAACTGAGAATGGCAAATTTATTTGAACAATTAGGAGGAGTTGCATGATGATATCATACTGCTCTTCTAACAGAAGACATAAAAATGTGTTCTTTCAGAAGCTTAATATTGGGGCAGCTAGTTGGTGTAGTGGATAGAACACCAGCCCTGAAGTCAGGAGAATCTGAGTTCAAATTTGGCCTCAGACACTTAACATATCCCACATCCCAGCTGTCTATGTGACCCTGGGCAAGTCACTTAACCCCAATTGCCTCAGTAGGTCAAAAAGAACTTTAATGTCTTTAAAAATTAGAAAGAAAGAAAGAAAGAAAGAAAGAAAGAAAGAAAGAAAGAAAGAAAGAAAGAAAGAAAGAAAGAAAGAAAGAAAGAACAGAGGTTCTAGGGATGGATAAATTCTGTTCTGTGGATTTGAAACAGAACAAGAAGAAGAGTGATAAAATGAATACAGTATAGAAAAGAGGAAGAAGGGGGTAGAGGGTACTAGTTCTTGCAATTAGGGTGTGTGAGAAGCATATACAAAGAGAAAATGGGTATGGGACATGAGCATCAGAAGAACTTTATTCTTATCAAAAATGAACAAAAGAGATTTGAACACACATATATACAAAGTGTGGTATAGGAAATACTTCATACTTAACAGGAAACAAGTGGAGATAGAGAAAGCAGGTTGTTAAAAGGAAAGATAATACAAAAGACAGAATTACAAAGAAAACAAACTTTCTGGCCCTGAAGAGTGGAGAAAAAGGAGGAGGGGGGAATGAAGGCAAAGAACTCGAATCTAAGAGGGAGGGTGCTTTAGATTGCCTCTTAGGTAATTAGGAAAAAATTGAACAAAGTGAGGTATAGGAATGTAACTCTAGGAATATTTTTGCAGTGTAAAAAATGATGGAGATCATTTTAGAGAATTGTAGGCAATATGAATTGGCATAAAGTAAAGTAAGTAGAAAAAGGAAAACAATTTAATCAAGGACAAGAATCTTGTAAAGAACAACTTAGAGGGACTTAAGAGTAATGACCGATCATCATGTTTCCAGAAGACCTATGATAAAGTCTATTATCCATACAACTTGACAAAGAGCTGATCAACACAAAGTGCAGAAAGAGCTATCTATTTTTGGACATGGCTATTGTGCAAAATTCATTTTGTTATTTGTTATTTTTTTTCTTTTTTTTTCCTCTTGATTTTCAAGTGAATAGGAAAGAATTTCGAAAGACCATAGAATTTATTATATAGTTTTAAAAGAGCAGAAAAGATATTTTTACTCTTTTAAAAGAGCAATACAGTTTTACAGTTTCATAGAAAATACCTTATTTGTGTTCTTCGGTGTGTGTGGAAATGCTCTTTTTTTATATTTAAGTTAGGAATACAGAACACAGAAAAATAAAATAACCAAAGTTTCTTCTTTGAAATTAGCACTACCTACTTATTAATTCTTATTTAATGTTAATCATTATTATTTATTACATTATTAGTAATGATTATATACTCTCATGCTTTAAGTTTAAACTTCATTCATAAAATACATTTATAGTTGTTGCTCATATATTATATTTCTATACTTATAAACTATATTTCTTTACCTGTCTAGTGTTTTTATTGTTTCAGTTTCAGAACCTAGCAAACAAATAAATTATTACTCAAAATCCTTTGGCTTTAGTCACACTATTTCTGTGATCTCAATTTTTTTAAATAGTCTTTGCATTTTCACAGCCTGGAATATATCTTCTTTTCTTTCCCCATTCAAACAGTAACATACTTGAAAATATTGAGGACTAATAAATACTAGGCGATTTTAAAATTTGAAAATCAAAGTAGGTTTCCAGGTAGCAAAAAAGAATATATTCTTGGGTAAAAAGACTGTAAAAAGAAAGGGTATTCACCATGAGGGTAGAAATGAGGACTATGAAGTGCTTTCTCCATTCTCTTTGAAACATCAGTAATTTTAAGGAATGGGTATTATACTGGACAGGCTAGAGCTGGCCTCTAAATTTTCTCCTCCTTCCATTTCTCTCTCTCTCTCTCTTTCTCTCTCTCTCTCTCTCTCTCTCTCTCTCTCTCTCTGGTAAAGTTTTTTATTTTCAAAACATATGCATGGATAATTTTTCAACACTGACCCTTGCATAGCCTTCTGTTCCAAATTTTCCCCTCTTTCCCCTCACCCCCTCCTAGATGGCAAGCAATCCAATATATATTATACATGTTAAAATATATGTTAAATCCAATATATGTAAACATATTTATACAATTATCTTGCTGCACAAGAAAAATCAGATCAAAAAAGAAAGAAAATGAATAAGAAAACAAAATGCAAACGAACAACAACAAAAAGAGTGAGAATGTTATGTTGTGATTCACATTCAGTTCTCACAGTGCTCTCTCTGAGTATAGATGGCTCTCTTCTTACAAGATCATTGAAACAGGACTCATTCATCTCATTGTTGTCTTCCTTCTATTTTTACTATTTTAAAATTACTTCTGTCTTTCCTTTTGCCTCCCTGAACTTCTCCTCAACTCTTCATTTTTTCCCTATATAAATCATAGCTTCCCACTCACATAGGTTTTGTCAGATTTGATCATTACTCTTTGCAATGCATTAAAATTAAAACAAATTAAATCACCCTTATTTTCATCTCAGAGAGACGTCAGGGAGTCCATCAACAAGTCTTTTTTTGAACATGTATGGACTTCTAGATCACATGAACTAGAATTTAGAGGATGTCATTTTATTTTATTACAATTTAAATCTCCTTAACATAGGAATTCTTATTTTCTCCATAATCTAAGATACAAGAACACTAATGAGGTAACACCTCAATGAATTAATAGCAAAGAATGTTAATTCTAATCTTTAACGTTTTCAGTCAGCCCAGTCTTACTGCTTTGGCAGGGCACATGTTTTAAGAGAATTCAACTTTCCCTTCCACATCTCAATTTTTACTTTGGACTTTGAAAAGCAAAAGTAGTAAACATAGCCTTCTTGGAACTTCAGAGACAGAATAGTAGTATACTATGCTACTATAGAGCTCAGAGAACTGAAGTACAGAGCGGACTTAGAATGCTAGCATATGTGAGGAGTTCCACTTGGTCTTACAGAAATAGGACTGTCATTCATCTGATACCAGTTCTGTCCTCCCAAAAGTCATTTGAGTCATAGATCAAGACCAATGAAAAATAAATGTCCCAACAAAGGAAGAGACTAAAATAGCTTTAAGCTCCATCCCTCTGGGAAACTACCATTAAAAGGGGAAGAATCAGTAAGTAAATGATAGAATAATACAAGCAAAAAGGAATGAAATTACTAAATATCTCAGGATGAAGAAAACTCAGTTAAAGATTCTAAACCCCTGCAGATAAACCAACATGGAAGATGTTAATAACAGAAGAGAATATGGCCTTGGGAGCAGCAAGATGGATAGAGCACCAACTGTGAAGTCAGGAGGACCTGAGTTCAAATCTGTCCTCAAACACTTGATACTTACTAGCTGTGTAATTCTGGGCAAGTCACTTAAGTCCAAATGTCTCACAAAAATACAAACAAAAAAGAGAATATGAACCGTTGATCATCTAAACAATTCCAAATATCTCTGGATAAATATTGTAAGAAAGGAAAATTAATCAACACTTAAAGAGGGGGAGAACCCTGTGAATTCCTAAGAGAACATGGAACTACATCAGAATGTTTCTGAATGATCCAAGAGAAAAACAAGAATTGGGAAAGCAGAATTTATGACTAACATAACAGAAATAAACAGCCAATTTTTTTTATTCTTTTTATTATAGCTTTTGATTGACAGAATATATGCATGGGAAATTTTTCAACATTGACCCTTGCAAACACTTCTGATCCAACTTTTCCCTTCTTTCCCTCCACCCTCTCCCCTAGATGGCATACAATCTCATACATGTTAAAGTATATCTTAAATGCAATATATGTGTACATATTTATACAGTTCTCTTGTTGCACAAGAAAAATCGGATTTAGAAAGGCAAAAATAACCTTGGAGGAAAAACAAAAATGAAAACAAACAACAACAGAAAGAGTTAAACAGCCAAATTAAAAAAAAAAAACAAACAGCAACTTTTATCCACAATAGCACATCTCTTCAAAGAAATGCAAAAAAGAACAACAGATTGAAAATTCAGATATACTGCAATAAAGAATAATCTTGAAGAAGAAAAGCAAAAGAATGATAATGTTAAGAGAAAACAAAATCTATGCAAGCAATTTATATCTTGAAGAAAAGATATAATTCTCCCACAAAAAAAAAAAAAAACAAAAAAACAGAATGTGGCAGAAATAGACCCATCAGACAGCATCTCAGATCAGACATTAAAAGATTTTAAAAAGAAAAGGAAAAATAATCTACTAGAGGTTTCTAGCACTGTGCAGCAATAGATAAAGCAGCTTGAAGTCTAATGACATCACTAAGTCAGCAGATGACAATGACAACTTTGAGAAGGAGTAATAAGAGCCAGGGTGGTAGGTATTCCAATGGATACACCATTGTTTTCCTCTGTTGGATACTTGCAATTGTAGTCAAAAAGAAAACTTAAAAAAAGAAATTTACATGATAACTTTGTTGTATATAAAATACATAGTAAATTGTACATAGTAGATTTGCAGTTTCTTTTTTTTTATTATATCATGTTATGGAAATGTGTGTTTTATTCCATAAACTAAAAAAGAAAATAAATGAAAATTAAAAAGAAACTACAGGCAAGAAGATGAGGATGATATTGACTCTTTTCTCCCATCCAAAGAATGATAGACACATATGATAAACTATACCTTACTTCTTGAAAGAAATCATATAATAATTGCTATTGGATGGGGTTTTTGAAACAATGTGAAATGTTAAATTCAAACATTTAAATTTGAAACTTTTTTTTAAAAAGTACTTTAGCCTCTCAATTGGTTCTTTTCTTCACTAAAACTTAATTTTCCCTGTCCTTTTGCTAAAAAATGCACACCCATCTAGGCACTTATCAATATCAGTGTGATTATTGACTGATTAGAGCTAAACCAAAAGAAGTCAGAGAGGGAGATATTTGAGGTCAGTAAAATCATACCACCTAATTGATTCTAAAACTTTCTGGGGAAACAAGGTAGGAGAAGGGAGAGGTGGTAGTTTAGTTTACAGTGTGGCTTATAAAATGTGTGGCTTCTATATCTGGAAGTTAAAAGGAAGTTAGTCTAAAATGAGGGAAAAGCTAAATAGTATCCTGGCAGAAGCAAGGTTCCCATCAAACTGGGAACTGGGAACAAAACAAAAAACAAACAAACAAACAAACAAACAAACAAAAACAAGGATAGAATGTAATAAATTCATGATTTTCTCCTTGGACAAGTTTGTAATCCAATTAAAAATGAACAACTGAACAAATACAGAGATAAAAATTAGACAAGATATTTCCATTTCTTACATGATCTATAGAGAACTGTACACAATTAAATTAGATGTGAGTTTGCGTATAGAACCTCTTTTTAAGGGAAAATTTAATGGAGAAGGTGAATTTTATAGCCAGCATTGAAGGAAAAATAGGACTATGTGTTAGTTAAGTGAAGGAGGGCTGGAGACTTTCTAGATGTGAGGGGCAACATGACTGAAATCCTGAGGACAGGTCACCAGTGCAACTAGCCTGAGTACAGAATTAACATTTCTAGTATTTTGACTGTTTTGTTTTTCTAAGTGGTAAAGAACAAGAGTTTATTAGGGGTGTGAAAGACATCCTTCAAAAGTGGAAATTATATACAGAAGCTGTCAAGGGATTGGAATGTTGTTATACAAGGTGACGTATAAATCTAAAATGTAAGAAACATGAAGATGAGAAGAAATCCAACCTACCAAGAATGTAAAACAAACAACTCAACAACAACCCAAATCCCCCAAAGTTCTGAACAATTAAAAGTTGCCTGTATTGACAAGAAGCCTTCTAAACACCAAAGGGAAACAATAAATTTAATTATCCAGGAAGAAGTTATCCATTTTGCTTCTCATTTGGGTCCTTTGTTTTTCTCATCCATCCCATTGCCTCACACTTAGTAATATCACTTTTCATGAATACTCAGCTTTAGAAAATGGGTTATTGAACTCCAGTGCTTACCATGATGACCTGTATATGGAGGGTTTCTAATTAACAATGTTAGTGAATAGAGATGTGAAATCCTTTAGGTTGTGTTTTGTTTTTTAATTTTCAGTTACTACAAAAAGAGGAGAAAGTTGAAATGACTCAGGCAGGAAACTTTTTGGAAGGGGTAAAGGAATTTGGATGGAGAGTCCCCTGTGTACAGAGTACTAAAGCAACTATTGATTCCATTCAATTCAATATTTATTAAGCCTAGGCAGAACACTGGAGATTGTGTCTGAGATGCTGAGTTCAAATCCTGCCTTTGTTATTTACTACCTTCTAGAAGTCAATTAATTTCTCTGTATCTCATTTTCTTCAAGTATAAAATAAGAAAGTTAAAGTAGACTATATCTAAGTTTCCTTCTAGCTTTGAACATTATGATACCCTATAGATAACTAATTATGATGTGAAAGAGAGCAAAGCAAATGTGAATAAGCAGATCAGGCAAAGAATTACAAGAAGGTTCAGGAGAGAGAAAGGGAAGTGCATGCAAAATACAAGGAAAATGGAGGATTTTGAATGTAGAAACCCTTTTTATTTTAATGGGGGAGATGACAAAGACAAACCCAAATACAATCCAAAGATAAGTAATAGATGCAGACATATAATCATGCACACAAACAACTTCAGGGTTATGCACATTACTATTAACCTTTAAAAGTGGTAGGTAGGCAGAAGGGAATCCTGGAGGTGGAAGTGAAGAGTTACTAGAATAAACAGTGACTAGTTCAAGGTAGAATTAGCCTGGGCAGGTTTTACAGAGAAGGTGCGACTTGAGCTACATTTTTGAAGGAGGATAGATTGGGGCTTGGTTTGGGGAGAATTTTAGACTAAGAAATGGGGTATTCTAGATATAAAGGTCAATTAGTGGTGAATAGATTTCATTTATCTCTGTCACATATTTTAATTCTTCTTTTAAATGATGCACTTAATTTCTTGAAAATAAGTTTCTACACAGAAAAATGGGCTGAAGGACATTAAATGACCTAGAGCAGGGTTCTTAACTTTTTTGGGTATATCATGGACCCCTTCCACAAGCTATTCTAAATTTATTGACTCTTAGAATAATGATCTCAAATATATGAAAGAACATACATAGGATACAAAACTGGAATAAAGTTTTATTAAAATGTTAAGGGGAAAAAAGGTTCTGGATCTCAGAGTAAAAACCTGTGATCTAGAACCCAGATTTTTAAACGGTTGTTTAATAGTACCATATGGAGTCTTGAAACTGAATATTATCGGCAAATGTTTGATTTGTATACTTGTTTTATATACTTGTCTATTCAGAGTCACATAAAAATTTCTTAGGCAAAAAGAGATTGCAAGAAGAAAAAAGTTTACAAGTTTAGAAGATTTCTAGTTTCGTATTTCATCTGTTCCACTAGTCCTCTGGTTCTGTTTCTAACCATTTTCCTTCTATTATATACAGGTACAGAAGATCTGAAGGTAATGTTAGTGGATAAAAGGTAATAGTAGCTTACACAGAAGGTTTGCAAAGTGCATTATATACCCTGTCATTTGATCTTCAGAGCAATTCTGTGAAGTGGCTACCAGAGTCTTTCACTCTGGTATTGGCTTTCATCTTCTTTGTCTATATCTTGTATGTATCAAGTTATTTTTATGTTGTCTAACCTACTGGAATGTGAGCTCCTTGAGAGCAGGGACTGTTTTTAATCTTTCTCTGTATGCTCAACACAGTAGTAAACACTAAATGAGTGCTTATTGGATGGAGGAAAAGTGTGGGAGAACTGTGGAGAACAATATTTTAGGTAGAAAAAATACAATTAGATTTAAAAAGTGAAAGTATGTAAATAGATTTAAATGAAAATAAGTCCATTTGGTTACCTATTAGCACTTCTAAGAGGTAAATTTTTCATAGTAGTAGTAGTAGTAGAATTTTTAAGCTAATACTATGTTTTCTTTTTCCTTAGTACCAAAGATAATTCAGAATTAGCTATAATTCTCATTTACTATCACTACATTTAATCAGAAGCATTTTAAAATACGTATACAAAAGCAATTTAAAAGTTGTATATATGTTTCCATAATACACACACACACACACACACACACACACAAAACTTTGAATTCATATATACATTGTGGAAGCAAGGAGAAAAGAGAGAAGGAGGGAAAGGAGAGGCAGTATTTCATAGTGGATAAAGAAGGCCTTAGAATCAAAAAGATTTGGGTTCAAGTTGTATAGTAGGTATTGGTTGTATGACCCTAGCCTAGGCAGATCACAATCTCACCATGTCCTTGGGCAACTTTTTAAATCTGTAAATTGCAAGAGTTGCTTATTTTCATTAGTAATGGAAATTTTCTAAAGCAAAAAATTCATAGATCTAGAGTCCCCCCAAAGAGAATATGAGTATATATGTGTGTGTGCTGTTTTATGATATTGTATACAAATACATATATGTCAATATGTGTGCCAAAATAGTCTAGACTTGTGAATTCAGTGCTATAGGCAACTCTCAAATGAAAAAACTCTCTACCTATGTAGGTCAGCACTTCCCTTTGCTAAGAGCACTGAAAGGGTGTGACTTGCCCAAGGTCAAAAAAAATAGTATGTGTCATTGGTAGAAACTGAATTCAGGTTCTCTTGGCTATTCACTATGCTATATTGCTTTTATATGTTAATCTGAAGACATATGCAAATTACTATCTACCTAGTATATAGGTATACTATAGACTTTGCATTAGAAACTTGAGATTTTTACCCACCTTTATTTTCCTTGTGGATGATTCTTGAAATTCATTCATTACCACAGGTAGTTTGTTTCTATAAACATGCAAATTTAATTACTATAAATATATGTAGGTCTTTAAAAAAAGATTCACATCCTCTCAGGAACTGCTTTTTAACGTGTCAATATTTCCTTATCTCTCACTACTTGTCTCATTTTCTTGGTCCCATTCCTCTTCCCTATTTACATTAAGAATATACAACTTTGAAATTCACTTCATTTTTAATTCTTTCTACAGATTTTCACTTTTAGAACCCTGAATGTGGTAGCAATATATCTTTATGCACACTGAACTCAAATTAGTTGATATGGGAGGCAGAAGAAGCTGAGAAGGGCCACAGATAAGTTAGTGGATGTTTTTGCAGGGTAATGGATATTTTTTTTTCCTATTATCATTTTAAAGATCCTTTCAAACAGATGATAGGTATGCTGTACTTGCTGGGACTTTAGACTTCTGCTGTACAATAGCACCATCCAGTTGTCAAAACAAAAAGTCAAGTAAAAAACTGAAAGAAACTATCAGGGTCTACATGGTGCTGTATGAACAACTTGCACCTAGATGAAACAAATAATTCACAGAAGTGATTCTATTAGGAGTGCTATCAAACAATAAAGGATCTTCAAAACCGTTGTGAGAATTTTTATTTTTTTTTAAATAACTTTTTATTGACAGAACCCATGCCAGGGTAATTTTTGACAACATTATCCCTTGCACTCACTTCTGTTCTGATTTTTCCCCTCCCTCCCTCCACACCCTCCCCCAGATGGCAAGCAGTGCTATACATGTTAAATAGGTTACAGTAGATCTTGGATACAATATATGTGTGCAGAATGGAACAGTTCTCTTGTTGCTCAGGGAGAATTGGATTTAGAAGGTATAAATAACCCGGAAAGAAGAACAAAAACGCAAGCAGTTTACATTCATTTCCTAGTGTTCTTTCTTTGGATGTAGTTGCTTCTGTCCATCCTTGATCAACTGAAACTAAGTTAGATCTTCTCTTTGTCGAAGAAATCCACTTCCATCAGAATACATCCTCATACAGTATCATTGTTGAGGTATATAATGATCTCCTGGTTCTGCTCATTTCACTCAGCATCAGTTCATATAAGCCTGGCCAATCCTCTCTGTAGTCATCCTGCTGGTCGTTTCTTACAGAACAATAATATTCTATAACATTCATATATCACAATTTACTCAACCATTCTCCAATTGATGGGCATCCATTCATTTTCCAGCTGCTAGCCACTACAAACAGGGCTGCCACAAACATTTTGGCACATACAGGTCCCTTTCCCTTCTTTAGTATCTCTTTGGGGTATAAGCCCAGTAGAAACACTGCTGGATCAAAGGGTATGCACAGTTTGATAACTTTTTGAGCATAGTTCCAAACTGCTCTCCAGAATGGCTGGATGTGTTCACAATTCCACCAACAATGTATCAGTGTCCCTGTTTTCCCACATCCCCTCCAACATTCTGCGTTATCTTTCCCTGTCATTCTAGCCAATCTGATAGGTGTGTAGTGGTATCTCAAGAGTTGTCTTAATTTGCATTTCTCTGATCAATAGTGATTTGGAACACTCTTTCATATGAGTGGTAATAGTTTCAATTTCATCATCTGAAAATTGTCTGTTCATATCTTTTGACCATTTATCAATTGAAGAATTGCTTGATTTCTTATAGAGTCAGAGAATTTTGATTTTTTAATTGAAATAAAATCCAGCTTCCTTCTCATATATCATTCAGAATAAAGCATTTGAAATACAAGAAAAAGGTAGGCATTTCTTCTTAACTTTCTTTCAGACATAAATAGGAGGTAAAGTAAATTGGTGAATTTTTTTTTTTTTTAGCTATCTAAGTTTACTCTAAAACTATGCTCAGGAAGTTATTTCACTTCAGGGAATATCAGATGAATAGATGAGGTAGTAGGTCACATAAAGTTATCTAAGGATTTCCAAAGCACCTAGGCTAAATCATCTTTCTCACACTCACAGAATTTCGGTGGGACAGAACTTGGTTCAAATTCTTGTTCTGACATTTATTTCATGACTATATTCAAGTGCTAAATGCAGCCTCAGTTTCCTTATTTGTAATATGGAGATATACAATTTACCTCATAAAACTTTAATGGTTATATAAATTATCAAGAGTAATCACATTATGTAAATAATATTTCCACTAAGATAAAACTATACATAATTTTCTCACCCCAAATAAAAACAAAATGAGCAATTTTACCTTAATTTAGCAATGAAGTTATGTTGTATTAAGGTTTAATTTTTTTTTTGTTTTTAAGTTTGCAAATGTTTATGTTGACTCAAAATGCCAATAATATTTAGTCAATTCCTCATTAAATATATTTGATAGGAAATCTACTTATGGAGTGAGAGCTCTGCCAGAACTGTTTAATAAACTATTATTTGACTGCCATAATAAAAGACGTGATGTTAAAATTGCTAGTCCTCTAAGAAATACTTAAACTAAATGGAAACAAAGAGTTTATGTAAAATGTATATTTAACCACGATCACTTCCAGAACTATCTTAATTTCTATATAGTAACTAAACAAAATCTAGGAAATAGTGCTTCCAGATGAAGTCCATAATTTCTGCAACAATGAATCTTTATTCAAGTATAATAGGGAGCTTTGAATTGCTTAGATAAAAATAACATGATTACACTATATTACAGAAATTAATAGTCGTCTTTGTTTTTTTTTTTCAAGCTATGTCATGTAAGATGGTCTGAATATTGGCAGAATTCCATTCATCACTAGGAAGTACTTCTAATGAAAATGCATTTTTAGTTTTAGAAAAATCACAAAGTACACACTTCAGTGAAACAAACATTTGATGAAACCAACTAAGTTCACTCTTGAATTTCCTCTCCACCCTATCCCACCTCCCAACCCCCAAAACACACCATCATGGCTGTTTATTTGTGGTTGAAATATAGCCTACCCTTACAAGGTTGGTTAAGCTTGATGGGTTCAAATTCAGGAGAAAAAAAGTGATAGGCTTATACATGTTGTTAAAAAAAAAAAAAAAAAAAAAGCTTTAATAGCTGTTTCTTCATCCGTAAAAACTGGTACTTGCATTTCTTACCTCAGTCTCATTGTGAGAAAAGCCTTTTGTAAATCTTCAAGTACTATCTAAATGTTATAGCAAACCTGTAATTTAATTCTGGGTTCTAGAAGTTACCTTTCACTCACTCAAGACAGTCACTGTCCTTGTGGAACTTAGTTCAGTACATAACCTAGAAACACCAGCTAACTGTAACTTAGCTCATTCAATAAATGCAGTAAAGAAGTACAAAATAAGGCTAGGTAGGCAAGATTTTTGCTGAATTCACATGGATAGGATAAATCAAAGGAGGCTTTGTAGTTCCAATTAGTTTATATTTACCACTTATTATTCATAACTAAAACTTGGCCAGCCTTTCACTAGATTGTAGATTGAATAAATTTTCCTATAGATGTGGAAATCACAGGGCACTAGTACTTTATCTCCTTAGTCTTATTGAAATAGTCCTATAGAGAAGAAAAGATATTCATCAGTGGTGAGCTGCATTTGTGAAACAGCTAAGAGCATGGAGCTATATTGTTAGCACTGCCTTGGTGTAGTGCAAGTATAGCTCTGGGTTTGAATCCTATTTCTGATGTGCACTGGGTGACATTGGACAAATCACTTAATCTCTCTAGATAGGCCCAAATTTCTCCATCTGTAACATGAGGTAGTTGGACTACATAGCCTTTAAAGAGGTTCCTTCAAACACTAGATCTATGAGCCTGTCTAAAGTACATGGGATAAAAGGTATGAGACACTGTCACCTGTTAATTTACATTTAAAACAGACTCAAGCTATAGCATAACCTAATTCTTTAGGAGCTACATAACAATGCAAATAGAAGTTGGGCCTAGGGTCAAGACAAGTTCAAATGCACCCTTTGACAATTATTAGTGATATGATCCTGGTTAAGTCACTTTAACTTTTGGCTACTGTGAAATGGGAAATAGCAACATACATCCATTGTTGTGGATTAAATAAGTAGTAAAGTGCTTTGTTCACAGTATGTGAATAAATATAAATGCTTATTCCCCTCCTCTCTTCCCTCATTACAGGGATTGATGCCTAGTCTCTAGTTAACTACATTTTAAAGCAGTATTTCAAACCCTTAGGGTCTTTAATCTTCTAATATGCCATCCTCATTTCCCACATCTATAAAATGGCAGAAGGGAGGGGGTAGAGAAAGAGAAAGGAAGAGAAAGAGGAACAGGGGAAGACTAGATTCAAAACAGTTTACTACCAATAAGTTAATGGGAGAAGAGCAGGGTGGAATTTATCAGGCATGTAACTTCACCACCTATATTATTTTCTCTCCTGGATCTTTTTTTTAAGAACTTTTTAAACTAAGGCTAACAAGAATATTTGAAGGTAGAAAAAGAATGGTAAGTTAAGTTAGCTGAAGGGGATGAGATTGGAGGGAAGCCATTAACTTTTCCATCCTGCCTACAATGCCAATAGTATATAAACAGTATGTGAGTGGCGATGCATCAAACTTTGTTCAATGTGATTTCGTTTGAAAAAATGCATCAAAACAAGAAAGCTAATAGTAATTGTCATACTATATAGACTCTGGATATGTTATCTGAATTATCTTCTTAATAAGAGGAAAAAAGATGCCTGTCGAAATGATTCTTGTTGAGATTCAAATTACATTAGGCAGTCTATGAGGTCTCATTTCAATTCAGATCATTGTCAATCACAGCATGGGAGAATAGATTAAACATCAAATAACCAAGATTAGAATTCCTCATCACATAAATGATATCCAACAAGCTCCACTTCTCAGTTTTAAGTTTCCTAATTTGTAAAACAGAACATTTAATTATCATAATACCAATTTGGGTTTGAGGATCAAAATGATAAATATAAAACACCATGTAAAAGCAAGATAGTGCATTTATAAGTATGTGTATAATTATATAGTATGTTATTAGTCATAATGGAATTATCCCTTGAAACATTAACCTAGTTATATTTTCAAACTGACATATTTGTAGGAAGTAGAAACAGTTACAGTATTTACCCCTAACTCTGGGTACAGAATTCTACAACCTCTGTAATGTTAAGTTGCAGATTGTACTGAGTTTGTGTCAGTTAAAAAAGGAAAAAAAAAATAGTTAAGAGAAGACACTATGGAGAAACTAGTGGCTGGGAGAATGGGGAGAGAGAGGAGGAAGAGAAATTATTTGAAAATATATTGGTATAAAAATCAAAATGAATTAAAATATATTTTTAAACTTCTGCTCCAAAATATCAAGGCAAAGAAACAACAGTGTTGCTTATAAGCCTTTAATAGGGCATCTTTCCCATTGCTCCCAAGATTTTTTCTCTTTCTGCAGCTGTGGGCATATGTGGTTGAACTCCATTTCGTCGTCTTTCAATCATAATGGCATTCTAAATATAAACAAACAAAAATCAAAGTTAATTTTATATTTTTAACTTTACTTCACTACTTTAAAAAAAGAAAAAAGAAAAACAAAACACAATCAACAAAAAACTACATCCAAGTTTCAAAGGTCAAGATTAAAATGCCCACCCCCCCAAAAAAAAAGTCAAGAAAAAAATGTACCCCTTAAGAATAAAAAACTTTGTCAAATGAAGTTGGCAATTATCAGTGGGTTGTGGGAAACATAGCTATAAAATGGAAGGGAAGAGTAAAGCAGTCTTTCCCTTAAGTTCTAAACATGAGAAAAATTTTAGAACAAAGGAAGCCTTTAAGAGGAAGCTAGCTATTTTAGAGGTAACTGTAGTGTCTTATGGTAAAACTATCTTTCATAAAAACACAAGTATGAGCAGGAGACTACATTGTACACTCTTGTGTAACAGAGCAAAGCTAATAAACTGAATAGATGAAATAGGTTAACTTATTATATACTTCTATATCAGAAATTCAAATGGAAAAATCAAAAATAGCTGCTAAACATCTGAAAACTTTTGGGACATTCTTTTCTCTGAAAGTCACAATTAACAATAGACCTGGGTTGTGATTTCCCTACATTTCATCTTTCAAATTGGTGTTTGGGTCATAGTTAATTAATCAAATATAGTTTGGTTTAATTCTACTTACCCAAAATTTCCTGCAGTTTTTGTACTTCAAGAAACAAGTGGTACACATTTCCTTGTCATAATTATTTTCATCCATACATCTGGTAGAAGCATCTGATTCCTGTAACATGTAAAATATGCAATATTTAATGATGGAAAGATAAAATTAGTCCTTTTTGGAAGCCATTTCAAAACACTCAAGGACAAAATTTTAGTTTAACTTTTTTTCAGTTCATGTGTCTGAGAAAAGAATGTGGATTCACACTTCCTTTCTCCCCCCTACTGTCTTGATACCCTAAATGTACCCGTTCAGACCTAAGAAATACCAAAGTGTCTTTGAGTCTTCTTTCCATTAGACTAGTAAATGCCATATGCAAAGCAAGGAATTTTTGAAACAGATATTAAACTCCACTTCAAATTTAAGTCAGAAAAAAAAAGCTATGTGAATTCTTAAAAGTATACCTATCACTTGGGAATTAAGTTTAAACAGTCTGAATTGAACCAGAAGTAGACTGGCAATTCCAAAAATCAAAGTGAAAATGTGTGAATTTTGGTTAGTCAATATAGAACTATATGAGTAGCATGATTATCTGCTTTCATAAGCATAAGAAAACGTGTTCTTTCCAAACAAGCTCTTTTAATTATAATAAAGCTATTAGGAATTATTTTAACACATGAAAGAATCTAAGTTTACATGCCATCAATTTTTAAAAGTAAAAATACATACATATGAAAGAATGCACAGAGGACTGAATGATATAGTTTTCATTGGCATAAGTTTCAGATGACTGCATTACTCAGGGAGGGCAAAGCCACAAGTTAAGTGTTGCTGGTCATACCCAACAAATGCCAATAAAAACTTTGTAATACAGCATTACAGTTTGTTTATACTATACTTTTTAGAAAATACTTTAGCTTTAAGAAGTTAGTTCTATTATATGTCTCTGTACTGTTTTGACTTTGTTAGTCAGGACAGCACTGAATTGGGAAATAGGAAAAGGACTTACATTCCAATGCTAGTTTTTAAAATGCTACCCAATCCAACTTTCCATAAGTAATAAAAACTACATTTGGTCTAAAGAGTTTTCTCTATCATTATATATGTGTATCTAGGTGTCTCATGACAAGAAAATGGTTTGATGTATAAATGTGTATACACTATCCAAAAGTATAAGAAAATAAGGGAATATTCAATAAATATTTTGATTGGCTAAAATATGAATATTTCAAATATTCTATGAAATAAGGATACAATGGTTGAGAATTTTTTTTAATTTATTCAATAACAACAAAAATACAGAAATTCTAATTTACAAAATTGGGGTTTATTCTTCCAACTCAAAAATCTATAAAAGTTAAAACAAACAAACAAACAAAAAAGCCATCCTACCGACAGACAAGGATTTACGTCAGGGTCTCTAAGTCTCTTCGTAACAATAGGCATCCTAATCTTCTTACTGCAGCTAAAAGTTAGAAAGAAAGGTTATTTCTAGTTTTTTAAAGCTTACTGGTACCACATTTTGCCTGAAACATTTAAGATTATGTTACTTTGAAAAACATAATATTAAGGATAAACTTATAAGTTTTACAATTAGAAACAGGTACTTTATGTTTTACCCCATATTTATAGTTGCTGACACTCATTTAAATTTTGTCCAGTCTACTTTTTAAAAGTAGCCAGATTGCTCTAGTATATATATTATATGTATAATATATATCTTGTATGTATATCTTGCTATGTATACTATTTGTTACATGTAAATATATATAACTTATCTAATTTTATATACAAAGTAACTACTTCTCTTCACATATACATAGATATTAGCTTATATTAAGTGAAGCTGTTTTTTAATGAAATGTGAACTAGTTAAAACCCAATTAAGTTCAATTCAAATGGGTGTAAATTAAAGGAAGGCAGGGAAAAGTGACAAGAATCAAAAAAATGAAACAGAATTATTAGAACTGTTACAAGATCTTAGTGATATGGATCAATTCCCTCACTTTATAGTTTAAGAAGTTAGTTTCAAAATAAAAAAGAGATCTAAGCCAATCTTCAAAAATATGGTGTCACATAATTCCCATTTCATCACAAATCATACCAACTAATTGATGTTGTCTTTATTCTATTCCAGTAAATGATACTGAGGTATAGTAGTCAATATACATGTAGCACTTTAAAATTGAAAAGTGTTTTATACATGTTCTTATTTGAAAAAATTAACTTTCCCATAATTGTGTGTGTGTGTGTGTGTGTGTGTATAAAATCAAGTATAAAAAGCAGAATTTGAAACTAGATCATCTTGACTCCCAAGTTCCTATGCCTACTCCCACATATCCACTATACTTGCCTATCTAGTACAGTAACTAAGGCCAGACTCAGAAAAAAGTCAGTACAAAAGGAGAAATTACTGTGGATACCTTCACTAATGCAGCCTCTAATGTATAATGGCTGGGATACAGGGCAAAGCACTTAATCTCTCAGTACTCCAGGCAATGTCAAGCTTTAATTTGCAAAGAAGTAGATAACTTGCATTGATAATGGAGTTTTGATTTTCAATGAAATTGGATGTCTGGTCCTTATCCTATAGGTATATTGTGCAGTGAGCTTCAAATCCATGACAAAGTAGCAGTTTTCATAAGAATTGAGTTTCTCTCTTGATTAGATTCTTCAGAAATATTTTGTTTCCAGAAGCTGTTTAGTTTAAGTATGAACTACTGCTAATATCTATTCTTATTTATCAAGTACTACCCCTAAAGGAGATGGAGATAACTTTAATTATGCATGGCAGCACAACCTACTGAATTAAGATGATTATGAAATTATAAAGTTAAAAAGTAAATTTTACCTGTTATGTTTCAATTTTCACATCCCAGAAGAAAATACTTTTATTCTGACAAAGAATACAACCAGGTTTTTTTGGGTGATGAGGGTGGAAGAAGATAAAATTGATTCTGGGGGATGACATATCAAGATTGTATAAGATTTAGAGGGGGTGCTCAGGTTAAATTTCCAACGTGGGCATAGATGTCTGAAGAATTATTTCACATATGATCGTCTTTCGAGGGGTAAAAAAAAAGTTTAGTCCCTTCAACTTTAGATAGAATCAAAGGGCTACTTTATAAAAGTATAATTAATTTTCAATGCAGATGAGGATACTGTAAAGATGTCAAAAATGATCCCCAAACAAGATCAAATATAATCTGGAAATATTTAGCATAACAAAAAACACAAAAAAAAAAAGATATGTAACACTATAACTAAGTCAATATGTGGCCTGCAAGGACCCTTACATATGGCTTGATGATCCTTGTTCTCAAGTTTGACATGGCTGCTCGAGACATTAAGTTCCTAAGTAGAAGTCAATAGTCATTCAAGCTTCTTTCCTTCCTAAACTCATTTTTCATCGCCTTTGTTGGAGATTAGGCAATGTGCCATGAAATGATTTGTGATTTCCGTCCCCCACCCACCCAATAATCAATACATTGGTGCTTACCTTTAGCAAATAAATATTTTATGTTCAGTTTACTGTTTTAATCAGATACCTACTGGAACTCAAGGGGGTAATATGACTTTAAAGTAGGCAACTTCTTCAAGGAAGGATTTAGGGTCTATTACTAAGAATGTGAGAGATATGACCAGTTTATTAATACAGCAAGATCTGCTCCCTTTCCCCTTCACTATTTACTCTGTGACCCTGTTATCAAAAGATGCTTAAGTTTCTCAAAGTTACTATTCCACACACACAAAATAAAATAAGTAGAGTTCAAATCAAAGTCCATTCAGACTAAGGAAGTAAATAGATGGAACACTGAAGATAAAAGAACAGAGTTAACATGACAAAGGTCCTGAGGTATCTAGGCCACTTTTTGAAGATGAAAGGAAACACTCTAAAGTGGTTCTGGATGGTGTCAGTTGCTTGCACAGAGAAATCAGTCAGCTTCTGTCATCATAACCCTTGTGAATAAGGGGATGGAGGGGAGTCCTATGAGAGGGGAAGGGAGAATACAGCAGACAAGACTGCTTGAGCTTTCCCTCCCTCCCTCCCACTTTGAGAAAAAACTCAGAAACCTACCCAGGCAGTTCTCAAGTTTATTCCTTGGTATTACTCCCCCAATAGCTGCTTCCTTCTCAGCGCCTGATTTGCTTTCTGACTGGAAGGGGCCGGCATATCAAGGAGTACGTTCATCTCCATCAACTGGCCAGACCCGGGGCAGGGTTCGGGTCGTCCCCACCGCCCCGAGGACCGACGGCTCCAGTCACTAACCGAAGCCTCAAAGACAAAATCAAGGCATTCCACCTGGGTCACGCGAGGGGGCTGCAGCTTTAGCCTGGTTGAGAGATGGAAAAAAACGGGGTGTCTGTGGGGGATGAGAATCGCCTCACCAGACTGTGGCCAACAAAGCTCCCCCAACCCCTGCCCTGTACCACCTACCCCTTTTGAAGGAGCAGAGGGTGGGGGTGCTTGAAGGAAAATAGAGGGAACAAGAAGCTGAGGTGGGTCTCCAAAGGTAACACCTGAAGAGAGAGTGAAGACGATTGTGGAGGGGGTTTAGCCCTCCTTGCCTCTCCAGTGGGAAGAAGAGATCACTTTCTCAGATCCCGGTACACAAGCTGAAGCTACTTCCTGGATTTGGAGGTGAGAGAGAAGCAGGAGACAGATTCAGAATCAGGCCTGGAACACGTTGTTCCGGCTCGAGGAGATGGCGATGGCCTCGGTTCAAGCTGCAGGACCGAGAGGCAAGGATGGGGATAAAGGACTGTGTACATCTTCGCTCCAGTTATCCCAGAGGAAGAAGGAAACCCACTCACCTTGCACTGCGACTACCACAGCACCCAGGCCGTCTCTAGCTCCAAACACGTCAAAGGCTCACGCAGCAGCGCTTTATGTAGCACGCAGCCTAACTCGCTGCCCCTTCTCCCCCCGGTTGACACTTTGTCCAATCAGGTCTCACTTTTTTGCGACTGACAAGCATATTGACCAATCGAAGATTTGGATCCAGTCGGCCCCTCCCTACCCCCAGCTCGCGAGGAGGTGGGAGCGAGGGAGGAGGTGGGAGGGGGGAGAAGCCCGCGAGGTATCCGCCTCCCTTTCTATTTCCCCCTCCCCCACGCTCTCCCAACCCCAGTTCTGCACCCACCCCTTAACACCAGCTGCATGACTGACGTCCGTATTCACCAATAGCCTGGCCAGAGCTGGGTCTGGGGCCGGCAGCGGCGCCCAATGGCCAGGCCCGGCGATGGAGGGTGGTGATGATGGTGTGGAGGGGAGGAGGGAGGATGAAGGGAAGGGGGGGGGGAAAGGAGGGCGGGCGCGAAGGGGGAGGCCGGAGAGGGGCGGGCCATCAGGGAGGCGGCGGCCCGAGCGGGCCGGGGGAGGCGGTGGCGGCGGCGGCGGCGGCGGCGGCGGCGGCGGCGGCGGCGGCGGCGGCGGCGGTGGGCGCGACGTCGGCTGCGGCTGCGGCTGCTGCAAGTTGGGCTGCAGGGGCAGCGCATACACTACAATGGCTGCTGGAAAGAGGCGAAAGGAAACAATTTCCAGGCCCGCCGCGTCCAGCCCGAAATATGAGAAAAAAATTATTAGAAATTCGGCGGGCGGTGTAAAGGCGGCGGACGGGCCGGAGGGAGGATGTTAAAGCCCCGCGGTGAGTTCTCCCGGGGTCCGGGGCGGGCGGAGAGGCGTTTAGCGGGGGAAATATCAGGGTTATTTAAATTATGGGACGAGCTGAGGGGGCAGAGGAGCAGCAGCAGCAGCCGCCGCCGGAGCAGGAGCAGCCGCCGCCGCAGCAGCAGCAGGAGGAGCAGGAGAAGGAGGAGGAGGAGGAGGAGGAAAAGTTTGTGCTCCTCGCAGCCCCTGCTCGGGACCCCAGAGAGAGCAAAATAAAATGAAAAAAATAAAATAAAATAAAATCATTGGAGAGGGCAGCGAAGAGCCCCAGCTCCCGCTCCTGCCGGGGCCGGAGGCGACGCGTCCCGGGGACCAAAAGGTGAAGTCGGTGGGAAAAAAAAAAAAAAAGAAACTTTTTCCCCCTTTTCTGAAGGGTTTGGAAAGTTTGAAAAGTTTTTTTTTCTTCGCCTCCTCCTCCTCCTCTCCTCCTCCTCTCCTCCTCCTCCTCCTCCTCCTCTTCTCTGGTGCTGTGAATATTGTGACAGCAGCAGCGGCAGCAGCGAGAGCGGAAGACATTAGAGACCCGAAAAATCAGGGAAAAATTAATATAAATTCAGTTTTGAGAGTAAACACTCCGCATTTTCCACCAAAACATCCCCGGGGAAAGTCGCTTCCCAAGGGCCCCGGCGGAAACCCGCAGTCGGCAATATTTGGGGGGCACTTTGAGTGACTTGGGGTAACTTTGCCCCTTTTTCAGCAGAGGTTTTTCTTTCCAGAGAAATGAATTTGTTTTTCCCCTTTCCCCAGGTAGGAGAGTTGGGGTTGGGGTATTTTATTTGCTTGGGGGGAGGTGTGAGTCCTGGAAGGGGGGTTGCATTGGGGGGGTAGGGGGAGGGGGGGTGTTAAATGAAAGCAGGAGATCTGCAGAGAGCAGGGACAGCTTGTTGTCAGTATCATAAACAACCAAAATGGAGGGAGAACTCAGGCATATAACCAAATAAAAATTTTTAAAAAATCACAAAAAATGCCTAAAAACCCGGGATGCTCCCCCTTTTCTCGCTAAAGGTAAAAGTATCCTCCGCGTTTCCCCTCAGGTCCATTTTGACTTTGCAGGGACCAAGGAGTTAATATTTATTTATTTTTTTAAAACTTTCGAAGGGCAAAAGCCTTTTATAACTCACAACCGACAATGAGAAAACGTGAAAATCCGATGCAAGAGAAGGAGGGAGAGGGAGGGGGGAGGTGGTAGTGCAGAAACTGCTAAACTTATTGGTAATGTAGACTGATCTGAGATAAGATAAATGCTGCATTTGCTATTTTATAACTCCTTTTCGTGATCTTTGAGTGAGTTTGGGGAGTAAAAGAAGGGATGTCTTTATAATGTCACTTTCTTCACAGAGTGGGTACGTGTGATTAAAAAGAATAAACCTTTCCGGCTGTAAATTGTATTTTCGTTGCCTTTACGTTTTCAGGTTTTGTTAGTGGCTCCCTCCTTTATTTAAACTGAACTCTATAGTAGACAGGGGTAGAGGTGATGTTGCACAGGGAGGACAGAGAGTATGCTAAGTGCACCTTTTGGGGAGGGCTGAGGAATTTTTCGGTTTCTCTTTTCCTGACACCTTTGTTTCACCTGTTCTTCTTAAGTAAAGAATATAAGCTGAGGTTTTCTCGTTTTATGTATATAAAAAGATGATGCCTCTTGCATCACATAGAAGTTAATGGGAAAGTGCTGCTGATGTTGGTTCCACGTGGGATCAGGGACAGAACAGGGCATGTTAAAGAGACAGCTTCTCTTTTCTTATAGTTATCATCACCTATGCAGAAGCTGTCTCTGAGCCTAAGAAGGCAAAGGTGCTTGAGGGGAAGTAGTATTTGGGAGGGGGGGGGGGTCAAGGGGGGAGGTTTTTTCTGTATATTACAGAAACACATTCAGTTTTGGGAGAGATGGAATGGGATGGAGTAAGAAACTTTATAAGAGGGATAAATGTGTAGATTTGTTTGCATCCAAGCATTCCTTTTGTGTAACAAGTCCTCACAGGAACTTTTTGTGTTAGATTACTTTGCTTTGGAAACTGATTTTGGAAGTAATTGTGGAGAAATGGAAACATTTAAGGTGTATAAATATAATAATAGCATTATACAATGTAAAGTTATGAATTTCATGCAGTGAGATCAAAGGGCTCTTTTGGTCCCTAATGGAATTTTATAGCCATTTTATAAAAACTTTATAATATATAATGGTCACTTTGACTTATGGTACATTGTGGGATTCTTGTTGAAAATTGTAAACAAGTCTGGTTTTTGGTTGAAAGTAATGGGGGAAGACTTGAACATTTGAGCAATGGCCATTCCTGTGAAAGTATGTTATGAATTGTGGATAGGTTTACATATATACTCACTCTAGAAAGGTTGTACTATACATACCTCTACTATGGCTCTAAGCCTTTGAAATGTTTTTAAAATCACAAGAAAAATCAGTTTGCTTCTTTTCCTATATTTTATTTGGCTGATCAACTGCTGAATGTGTTTACCTGTTATGAGCCATATCATCTGCCCTCAAGGGTTTGTTTTCTTTTAATGTTTAAAAATCTAATGTGTTGGTGATGATCTCTTTAAAAGTATGTACAATCCATAAGAAAATACCTGCACTGCAATTTCTACAGGTGTATGCAGGTTTCTGAAAAAAATCCTAGTTTTTCTTTTACATTTAATTTTCAATGAATAACTTAAATACTAAGTGGTTCTTTTCCTAGATAGTAGAGCTGACTCTTTAGGCTTCCTGTGCAAATTACCTTTTCTGCTGTCTAAACATGATGCTTTTTGTAATCTATTGTATGTTAACAACTGATCTCTTATCTTTGCCACTTCTCTAAAATGTTTATAACTACACTACACTTAGATTAGTTGAGTATCAGCCTGTGATTTCTGGGCTTTGAAGCAATTATTTTTTTTTTTCCAAAACTTACTTGAAAATTAAATCACATTAGCTATTCTTAAGTAAATACTAAGAAAGGAATTAATCTATTAATATGAAAAATGGAAGATGACTTTTTAAAAATGCCTCTACTTTCAGAGATCTTAGAATGCAATCAGTAAAGCCTTGGTGTGGATCTCAGTTTTCATATACTTTTACTTTAGTAACTGACAAAGTTACTGTTACCTCAGAATAAGCAGAAATGCATTATATGTTTAAAAGAAAGAAAACAGTACTTGAATAAGCCAGAAAGTGATACCAAGAAATCAGTTTTCTCTAAAATTGAATGAAAAGCACTTCCTACAATACAAGTTAGATCATTGAATTGTTCAGGTTACTTGGAAACTTTATGTTGTCATTAGGTTTTTTGGTCAATTTAAATAAAAGCTAAAGTATTGTGATTCCCTTCTACCTCTACTCTCCCAATAGTATGAGGTTAATTGTGTGTTTCATACAACTAGTTATAGCCTAAATTAAAAAAAAAAAAATACTTCCATTGTGTACTAGTATGGAATTAATAATTCCTAGGGGAATTCTCTTTTGATGGAATATAACAGTATCTAATTTGAATTTGCTTTTAAAAAAAAAAAAGCAAAACACTTTTTCTGTATGTACTAGAAATATTCCCTATTGAGCATCCCTTTCCCCAAGTTGCTACTAAAGACTGCTGATTTTCTATAGCTACCTACTCAGATATTGAGGATACCGTATAAATCAAAGCTTTCCTCTTAACCCCCAATTAGAGTTGAGAATGCTTTTTTACTGACTGAGAGCTTCTTTTAAAATGTACCAAATCTCACTAATTCAAAGTTAGTGAGAATTCTAGGAAGAATTTAGTTCTATTTTAAAAAGAAAGGAATTCAAGACTTATTATTGATAAAATTCTCAGAATAGATCTTTTCAGAGTTTTAAACTCTGTAGACATATTTCAGCCAAATAAGATAGTGAATTTATTATTATTGCCATTCAGTCTTAACTTTAGTTAAAAAACATTTAAGACTATTGATTTTTCTATTTATTATCAAAATCTACCTTTTGAACATTTCATAGAATCTTGATTGCTACAGTAGATATTTTGGTTCATTAAGTTTTCTACAGAAGATGTGTTACCTTTTTAAGGATTAAGCTATTTCTTGCTAAATTAAACTTAATGTTTTATCTTTTATCACACACTTTAAAAGATAGAAACTTTATCACACAGGTAAACTACCTTTGAAGTCCTAGCTATGCAATCAAAGTGATAGTGCTACATTGGAGGGTTGAAGATGTTGCTGTTTTATGAATAATGAAGCTGTTTTAAAATGTGTAGGTTAATAAACTGGGTGATTTCACTTGTATGGCTTCATTTACATTGCCTAGGCTCTTGTAGTATTTCTAATAGGTCTCTACATGTATTGAATCTGGTGAAATCTAAAACTTTTCTCTTTGTACTAATAATATCTTAGATTCTTAAGTTCTTTGAGTAAAAGAAGAGTTTCAGGAGAAGTCTAAAACAAATGAATCTGTTCATCAAAGTTTAAGAGGAAAGGAAAAGGCAAAAGGGCTATAAATCCTCCCTTGAAACATTTTATGTCTTAAGTGTTTTTCAAAAAATATTTGAACACTTCTTCAGAATAACAATTGCTATTCAAATCTATACAAAAGTAAGCATTTAGATTACTTAAAATTTTAATGCAAACAGAAATTAGCAGAGTAGGCACCATATTTAACCAATTAGTAAATGTTTAGGTAGCCTTAGGAAAGTATTTACAAATAAGTTAAATATGATGGCAAGGTATATTTGTATTGATGAATTGTAAGCTAAGTATGGTTTTACAGTTCTCATATAGGGTTTCTTTCAGACATTGGACTAAGAACCCATCTTGTTGGCAAAAATTTTACCTTTCAAAAATGTATCATTATTACACACAAGCAGTTTCAAATGCTTGTCACAGATTCTTCAAACCTGAATACAATATATCAGTATTTTAAATTTATAGTAGACTAGCATCAAGTTCATTTGTAAATTAAATTTATCAAAGGAAGTAAATGTTTGAATTAATTTGAATTTAAATTTTCCATATTATAATGATTTTCCATATAATTATTGTTTAGTTATCATTGATTGAGGTCATGAGAAGCAAGCATATATGAAGACATAGTAGAATTTGTTATAGTCCCACATTTGAAATTTTCCTTTTAAATAGATTGGCCTGCTGCCCAGTATTTTGCATTTTTACTTAATGTGTACACCTGTCATTGCAGCTTCTTTACAGAGTAATATTGGCAAGAATATGGTGATGTGGAACTACTAAGAACACTTTGGTGTTTTATTTTCTGCTCTCTGTGTGGTGTTGAATTTGTTGTTGACTTGGGAGGGGGCTCCTTCACTTTTTTTTTTTTTTTAAGCTTATGATGTATTGTGAAACATTCTTAGAAGGGAGAAGGAATGTTATGTCACTTTAAAAAATTGAAGTGGTGTGATACTATTCACAGAGGATGGGGCTCTTCTCAGAATACATTTAAATTGTTAGTATTTAAATAGTCCCTGGATATCTTGTAAACAGAGTTACTGCAGGATCATGGTATTAAAACTAACCACAGTGTGTGTTGGGAATTTGAGATGACTACCTAAGAAATGTGTGTGCATACTTGCACATTGAGTGAGCGAACTTATGCAATTATATCTTAGGTTAACAGGATAAGCAGTTTTGTCTGAAACATTTCCCTATACCTTGTACTATCTTTTCTAAGTTAATATTTTTCTTAATCTTGAAAAACAAGTAGTTCTAAAAATTAGGGAGTGTCAAAAAACCAATAAAAATTTATTTTATTTTATTTTTAAGATCAAAATTTTAACCAATAAAAATGTATACATGTATGAGCATAACTAAGGGGGAAAATGCACAAAATAGATGAGAACCTCAAGGATAGATAAGGATTTTTGAATAAAGTAATAATTATGATGAGTTTAAAATTTGACTTATGCAAATGCAGGACCAATAACTATAAAGCCAAATCTTTAAATATACAAAAAATAGGTAACCAGGAGAAGGGGGAACTTAAATGTTTTTTTGCCATAGTTACCATAGAGTGTGCTTTTTTGAATATGACCTTCCAAGTACCTTTCTTAAAGAAAGCTATTTTTTCCTTAATTACATTCAAAGAAGTTACATTTGAGAATTAGTTTATAGTGATTATTTGGGTTGAATTCCTTTTAAAAAGAAAACAATGTATTCTATGTTTTTTAAAATGTAAGATTATTTGAAATTGTGATTGAGTGAAGTATACTAAGATTCTTGTAGTTGTATTATTTTCATCATCAGGAACTATTGACAATAGAAAATTTAAAAAAAATTATCAGCAGTTCATCTGATGGTCAAAAATTTGCTTTTTGATTAATCAAACTAGGACAAAACTCTTTAGCCATAAACAACTTCTCTTCTGGACTCTGGAACAAGTATGACCATTTTCTACAAACTTAATATAATTTAAAAGATGTCATGTAGCTGTGCATTTCTGTGCATGGGTATGCTGTAGATTAAAAGAAATATTGCTTCATTTTAAACATTGAGTTATGTATTACTTAAAAATATATAGTTTTGTTAGTGTTTAGTATTAGAAATTTTTTATTTTACTGGAAAATATTTTGAGAGGTAGAGAGAGGCATTTTAATTAAAGGGGGATAGAATCTAAGAAATAAATAAATTTTTGCTTTTTAATCACTGTCAATCAAGGTTCTGTGTTTAGTTAATTTCTTCAATCCTGAGAGGTGCATATTTTAATCAGACACATTTTATTTTACATGCTATTATTTGGATTACATATTTTATTGATTATTTAGGATTGACTAATAGTCAATGTTCAAATTTAGGTATAGGTATTAAATGACTTAACAAAAGAGCTGCCATATAAAGTTGACATCCTCTGGTCTATATCTGCTCAATCAAGGAGTGTAAAAAGATACAGTTATTCGTTTTGATTAAAATTTAGGGATATTCTAAAATAAAAAGTTAGAAAAAGGGGAAGTAACTGCCCATGCTAAAATATCAAATTTAAATGTTGATAAAATTGTTTTAGTTCATCGGAAGATAATTTAAGCAGTGTTTTTTCATTGTTATTAAGAAACTTTGAACCATTGAAACTTTGAGTAGCTCAAATGTGGTTGATAAAAATAGGTGACAGTTTAAGATAAAACCTTATTGGATTTTCTCAATTATTTGACTTTTTTTCTATAGTGCCTTGATATTGGGATTAAGGATAGAGAACAATTGCTTCCAAATGTATCCTAATAGAAAGATCAGCTTTAGAAAAAGAAATAAAAATATTTTGTGGAATAATACTGCCTTTTTATACACATCACTTTAGAATAATTTGTTAATAAGTGTTTCTTTACAAAGAAAACTGAGAAAAATTGTATGTTTCCATGAAAATAAATCACTTTGATCTGGGGAGACCTCTTCCTAATTTAGATAAGACCTTATTTTCTTCATGTAAGCTTGTGAATAAAGATGATTATGAACAGTGTTTATGGTAATCATCATTGTCAGGTTTGGTTATCCTAAACTTTTAAAATACAGTGTTTCCTAGTGCTTTTAAGAAATTAATTTTTATGCATTCTTAAGCTTTGTTCATTAAAAAAAAAATTCTCAATTGATCCATATTTTTAAGGCTTTTTGAGGCAATAGTATTTTAAAGAAAAAAAATTCTGGAAATTTTTAGTGTTTCATATTAGATTAGAATGAATTAGGTGTAGAATAAAATAGGAAAGTAAATTGCACCAGTGTTCTAGGAGCTGTCCCAGCAGTTATAAGTTGGAGAAGGGTAAAAAGGTCTGAAAAAGATTACCAATGGATAGTGCAAGAATCTATCTCACTATGATGCACAGTGTTTTATCTTTTCTCTTAGAAACTGTTTTTGACATCTTCAGAGTTATCTGTGTGTATACAAAATAATGTACAGGTTAGCTTTAGCTTAATTTAATTTATATTATTATGCTTTGGGAAAATTTTGCCTTTCAGTAATAAGAACAACCTTGCAGAGGTGAATGTAAATTAAATAATTTAAGATAAATTGGTTTTTGGTCTAATTTATATATTTTTTTAATAATTAATAGAATTTATTGGAAGTAGGAGAGTTTTAAAATTTCAGCTGGAAAGTATGAACCCTTGCTTTAAAACAAAGAAAAATAAATTAAATGAGTTATTTTTCTTTGAATATTTTTGTTTATTCCCTGAAGTTTATAAAAATGGTTGATACTTACAAAGAAGGAATAAAGGCCTTCATATGGCAAATATTATAAGGTAATTGATGACCATACATTTTAAAGGTTAGATGATATATAAGCAAGTAGTTTTCAACAGCATGATCAAATTTGTCAAGGTTTAAAATATTCTGAATTTTTTGCTGTTTATTAAAAAAAGTGAAAAATAGGTAGAATTGTTTCTTGATGTAAAAATGCTTTGTAATTTAAAATACATTTTCACTTATAACCTTTCATATAATCATTTTTAGGATATTTCAAAAACTTTAAAAATTTATATTTCAGGAATGTCACAGGTAATGTTTTCTTTAATAAGCTTTCATAATTAGTAATGGGTTAGTCTATGTATGAGTAAGCTATCCAAGCAACTTCATTTAAAACTTTGTTTTAAGAATAATTATTTTCCTTTAATAAAATTGCTCTTCCAGAGTGTCATGTTGTAGAAGTTATTAACTTGAAGTTCACAATGAAACAAAAAAAAATTTAGATGATTTATTTTTGTTATCTTTAACACATGATAAGAATCACATTACTTTTAAAATATGGGATATGAATAAGGTAAGTACCTCCTGAGGTCCTTGAATTATATTCACAGGTGTAGAAGAAAAGGAGGGAGGGTAGAAGATGGATTTTTTAGTTTATTCATGTATCAGTTTTGAGAGATACTAATTGGATTTTCTGATTAAATGTATTATTATTAATCTTCAATTTTACACATTCTTTAGATGACTTAACCTAAAAGTCAGAATTATGTGAGAATGTAAAGAAACTACTTAATTGGCACCAAGTACCCCTGGGCTCTTAAGAAGTTATTGCAAATTCAGTTTTATGTCTGTGTACAGTAATTTGTGTGTATAGCTGTGCTTTGGCTATGCTTATATATATTTCATTCTCAGTGCTGCCACCCTGTGTGTGGCAATGCCTGTCTATGGCAGTAGTGTGTTACGCTGATTTTTCAGTGCTATATTATCAAACTGTACTATTCCAAATTGTTACCTGAAGAGACTAGTGTTTAAAGAAAATTTAAAAGGTATTTAGATTTTCTTTGCTTTTTTTGTTTGTTTGATGCTATGTCACTCAAGGTGAAAAGGCACAGAATTAAAATGTTTTAACATTTAAGCCAAAAGTAGAGTTTAGAAGCACTTCTTAAAAATAGTTTTCAGATATATTTTTCAGTCCCCTAAATCAGGTTGCCTTTACACTTGTCTTAAGGTCAGCTTTGAAATTTGATAAAAGGAAAACAAAATTCATTTTCCTCTAAAGATGAGAACTATTATGTTTTGATTTTTTTAACTGAAGTTTTATTTTTAAGTAAATTTTCCCCAAATTAAAAAAAAAAAGTTTGTTATCTTAGTCTTAGTGAATTGGTTAATTGAATGTGATAGCCTTTTTTTTTTTTTTAACTAATATCTGTTGATCAGAATTAGCTGCTTAACTTAATATTATGGAACTTGGAATATTAAATAATTCCTTGTTTTATGACAGTTGGTTGTAGAGCACTGTACAGTAGTTTTCTAAATACTTTTTTAGATCCTTATAACAAACCTGTGAGGAGCTCAAGAGAAGAAGTATTATGAGAGAGAGGGACAGTAACAGATTTAGATTTTGAAATTCTGAAACTGATTTTGAGCTTTCTCTCTGTTAAATTGGGAGAGTTCTGTTTGCTTGACTTATAAGAAATGAAATTTGTAGGAAATAAATTCAGAATTTATTAATATTAGAGTAAAACGTTAATTGTTTAATAAATTTACTGTTTATTTTCATATCTTTAATTAGTCTTTTTCCAAAATAAAGGTAGTTAAATATTCAAGTTACAGAGAGAATGTCACATCCTTACTAATTTTTTAAAGCTCTAAATAAGAAATTGTAACTTTATTAAAACACTATTACATTAAGAATTTCTTAAAAGGAATTGAAAATAATTGTTTTATTTAATTTTTAAGGTAAAAATTTTCTAGTATAATTTTCCTAATTTAACTTAAGAAAAGCAAATGCAAAATATTGTGAATTTAGAATAGAGGAGCAACTGCTTTCTAAATTCTTATTCTTGATTTATGGGGAAAAATGTGGTAGTATAAATTAAAATTAATATTTTAAATATTTACTGCCCAGTAGGTCTGACTAATCCTAATGCCAAACATTTAAATTAGAATGGTATTGATATTCTTGCCTCCCACAAGAGTTGAGGGAACACAATACTTAATTTGGGGGTTGTCTGACTTATAAATTCAGATTGAGTGAACTCTGGATTCTAAAGGTTTTATTGCATATAAAGAGGTATATTTGGGCAATTTGGGATGCCTTCCTCTTCCTCCTTGGAAGGATAACTTAATTTGTATTAAAAAATCAGCTTTGATCAGTATTGAAGCATTATAACTTATGAGTACTTGTAAGAAATATTCAATTACATATAATGTTTTATAGAAGCTGGTTTTAAGAAATAACTAATTAAGAGGCTTGGTTACAGAGGCAAAGACTCAAGGTCACAAGATGAGTTGTTGATTTGGAATTTACCACTGTGCAAATTCGGAAAAGTCACTTAATTTCTTTGGGCCTCCGTTTCTACATCTTCAAATAATATGGTACCATTTAGTAAGTCTTATAGTAAAATTCATTGTTTCTATTATTGTAATTCTCAATCTCCGAGTTTCTAGTTTGTTTGTAACTATTAGAATATGTGGCACTTATGTTTCAGAATTAGTGGAATTAAAATTAGTTTTATTTTAAAATGCAACAATTTTTTTTGAGAAGACATAACTTTTTGCTAGCTATCAGTTTCTTATTAAAAATCACAGAGGATGTAGTGTTTACCAAATTTCAACCTTATCAATTTATATAATTTCCTTTTTTGTGGTTTTTTTAAAATCTTAAATGCTATAAAATATTGCTACCATTTTGATCGGGTACTCATTTCTTTTCCAATAATTTTTTTTGTGAAGTTTAATATGAATCATACATTTTGTGGAAGGGGAAATTTTTGTTAATAATTTTTATGTGTTAGTATAAGGAATGAAGTAAAAAAAAAAAACAACTTTCCTCTGTATCAAGGGAAGGAAAGAAGCATTTATTAAGTGCCTATTGTGTGCAAGACACCATGCTAAGCACTCTATAAATATTTCACTTGGTCCTTACAACAAATCTGGGAAATAGAAGTTGTTATCCTCATTTTACAATTGAGGAAATTAAGATACACAGATTATGTGACTTGACTCAAGGCCACCTAGTAATATAATGTCTAGCTTCAAATTTAAATTTAGTTCTTTTGACATAGAGTGCTGATTCTATCTACTTAGCCACCTAATTGAATCAAAATGATCCACTAACTACCCATACTTTTCATTTTATGAACAGCTTGTGTTCCAAAAAACTAGAATATTGGAATGTATTTTACCATAGAAATGATATTATGAAGAATGGTTAGATTATCAAACTAGCCCCACAATTTAGCCCATAAAGTATATGATAGATCCCTAATTAACATCTATAACCATTTTTCTATGGAAAAAAAATATATTCAGTATTATAAATTAAAATAACAGGGACATAAGATAATAATAAGCCCTCACCAAGTTCCCACTTCAGTCAGCAAGGAATTGTGGTTTTCAGTCTTGTCAAACTCTTTGTGACTCTATTTGGGATTTTCTTAGCAGAGAAACTGGAGTGCTTTGCTATTTCCTTTGCTAATTCATTTCACAAATGAGGAACTGAGGTATAGAAGGTTAAGTGACTTGCCTGGGGTCACATTATGAGTATCTGAGATCATATTTGAACTCAGGAAGATGAATCTTCCTCACTCCAGTCCTGGCACTTGATCCACTGTACCACTTTATCTGCCCTATCAGCAAGGAAGGATTTCCTTATTTTTTCTTTATCCCTTTTACGTCCTTAGTGAGTTTCTGTGTAGTTGGATTTGGGGAGGGAGTGAGGATAATGGTACCTGGGAGGGATGGGGATTAATTATGGTGGTTTATAATAGATGAAGGGAATGGGAGGCCTGGAATTTTTTCCCCTTTCTCCCCTCATTCTTCTCTCTCATTTTCACTCACTGGTCTTTATGGAGAAGACATAGTCCCTATGCTTCATGAGATAAGAAATTATATGCAAAAATGATCATAATGTAAGATAGAGGTGGTGTTACTAAAACACTAAAAATGCTATTGGAGTTCAGAAGAGCAATGGATTACTGAGAAAAAGGCATTTGTTTTGACTTTTTGACCAGTGTGGTGCAATGGAAAGAATGCTCAATTAGGAGTCAAAAATCCTGGGTTGAATCTTGAGTATGTTACTTCTTGTATGATTTGGGACATCACTGAACCTCACGGTGTCTCAGTTTCCTTATATGTAAAATGAAGTGTTTGGAATAGATGATCAGCCTCCAAAGATCATTAAATCTACAAATTTTGTAGAGCAAAGATACTTAACCCTTTTGTTCTTAATCTTTTTTGTCATAGATCTCTTTGGCAGTCTGATTATTTTATGCACAAAATACAGTCCATAGGAACAGAGAGGAAACCAATTATATTAAAGTAGTTATCAGAATAGCTTAAAAAATTCATGTACTCCATATAAAGAAGCCCAGTTCTTTCCCAATATACTACATGCCAAATTAATATGATTTCCTCATTGGGGTCACTTATCAAAGACAGAGAAGTTAAAGGTAAAAACTCAGAAAAAGAAATAATGAGAGAGAGAAAAGAAAAGTAAACACAGTGAGGTGTTATAGCTTCTGTCTTCTATTTGAAAGGTCTTTGTTCCAAACACTGCCCCAGAAGATCTCAAGTACTCATGGACAGTTCCTCCAGTAGAGCTCTTTTCCCCCTGTCCAAGGAGATCTTTTATCTTCCCTCAGGGGAACACTTGTTTCCTCTTTTGAAACTATCTCAACATACTCTAATAAATGTTTAAGAATGAACAGTAAACAATTGGAGATTCATAAGATGTCAAAAATGGAAGGCATTTTAGAGATGATAGTCTAATCTTTTTTTTTTTTTTAAATGATTGAGAAAACTGAGATTTTTGACCCAAGGCTAAAAAATGGAAAGCAAGGATTAGATCAGTCCATTGTTCTTTCTCGGGCATTACAGCATTTTTAACTAGGGTGAAATGAAGAAAACTGTGGGCTTAGAATCAGAAAACATATATTCAGCTTTCCCTTCAACTGTTTGCTAGCTGTGTGACCACAGTCAAGCCACTTAACCATTGTGAACTTACTCATTTGTAAAATGAGAATGACAATAAATCTTACTACTCATTGAAGTCTTTGAAAATTGAAATTGAAGGCTTGTTAAAGTATAATATCAAGTAGAATTGTCAGCTTGAATAGGGTGCAATGCAATGCATAGAATATTGCATAAAGTATTCTATCTGGGAGCTGTGTGACCAGAAAAGAAGCAAGGAATAATTGATAGATATTTTATGTGTATTCATTTAATATTAAGTAAACTAAGCATGGCTCTCAGTACTTGAGTATGAACTAACTCTGTGATTGTATGAAAGGATGTGAATGAGTCATTCATATTGAAAGATGTGGATAGGTTGCAGTGAAGGCTCAAAGTATTATCTACCGCAGAATTGTGAGAAAATATTTTGTAAAGCAAAAAGTTGTATTCTTTCCAAGAATCAACATCACATGAAAACAGACCATAGTTCCTGATAGTCTTCTTAGTCCAATTCTATATATCTTCTCAGAGTGACATCACATCTTATTCTTAGTACACTAAGAAATTAATATCCAGTTTGGGTACAATAAGAACTTACTATTGTATTTGTTTGGATTTGATTTATTCTCAAGTAATAATTACTATTCTTAGTGAACATCACACAATTAAATATATTTTAATAGACATGTATGTACACCACAAAAACCTACAGTATTTAAGGCTTTAATAAAATACATAATATATAACATAAATGTAATTTGGCTGGTGATCTTTTTGTCAAGATCATATTTTCCAAATAGATAGCATGCATACCTTAACACACAAATGTTTGCTTTAAGAATTATAAACTAGTATGTAACTTTATCCCAATTTCAACCTCCTTGCCATTTCATCAACATTTATTAAGCACCCATAAGGTATATGGATTTATATTTGACTATGGGTTTTAAGTGTAATAGCTAAATACAGTCTCTTTCTCTAAAGAGCTTATGATCTCCTCTAAAGACATAGTTGGAAAATATAGATAAAATACACTAAGGAAATATTGAATGAGCCACATTGCTAATATATATATTATCCAATAGTATCTCACTTTTTTTAGCATCATTAAACAGGGCCATATTTCACAACGTAAATTTTCTATGTAACTGGTATTTAGTCTTTCAGTTGCCAAAATTTTGTTTTAACTATTTTGTATCGGAATTTCTAAAAAAAAGTATTTACTTATCTTTTTAGAATGTGAGACATATTTAAATTTTTCTTGAGGACTCGGGAGAATTGTCAGTATGAAAATTATTGAACTTTGATATCATACAAGAATAATTGAGATATATTGGATCGCTACTATATCAAATGGATCCCTGTTATTTTTAAATCTTAAATTTTTCTTTATACTAATAACTTTTCTGTCTTTTCTTTGGCTATTAGCTGTCACTTCTGTGGTAGCTTTGCTTAACTTTTAATAGCAATTCTATTAACTCTTCTGTAGATTAGGAAAGAATGTTTGTGAGAATTGTACCCAGAATAAGAGTGTAAAGGATTTGAGTCTTCTTTCTCCCACTTAACAGCTGTGTAAAAACCAGCTGCACAAAACATTTCATTTTTCTGAGTCTCTATTTCCTCATCTATATAATGGGCATAATCTTTGTGTTGCCTGTTTAATAGGATTGTTATAAGAACTTACGTTTAAGTTGCACAGATCCACTTAAATATGAGCTCCTTGATTGTTGGTAAGAACCAGAGGTACCTGCTTGTGAATAAAATGTATAAGTTAATTTAGTGCAATCATTTTGTGACATCTCATTTGACTGTTCAGAAGCTTTCCTTTTTCTTACTTCATCATTTTTACCTATATGCAGGAGAGGGGAGGTTGCTGGATATATGAAATGTTATTTAGGATAGATTTATGCTGTACTGCTAATTAGCAGCATTTCATGTTTTATTTATTGACTCTTTTACCATTCTAGACCTCCTCAAATCCCATTTCAACTTTTCTGAACAGATGACCCTGCCTTATAATTTACTGAAAGGACTGAAATCATTTAGGTTCCTTCTCATTCCAACCTCAAAGCTTCCCTGTCCTCATCTAATCTCTTGTCCTTACTTTCTGTTTGTGAAGATGGAAATATCTTTCCTTCTGGGTATGGCTAACCCCAACTATCTGTACCCTCAACGCCATATTTTTTCAAGTTATTCAGGACATCGCTTCATCAGTCTTAAAAAGTAACAAGATTCTAAGAAAGCATTTAGCTATCCATCAGATCACCAGGCCCAGATAAACTACATTTTTGAGTACTAAAAAGAAATGGTGGACATTATTGGCAGACCTTAGAGCAACAGGGAAAGTGTTAGAGGACTGAAGATGAACAGATGTCTTGAATTAAAAAAAAAAAAAAAAAAAAAAAAAAAAGAACTTAGCTTTATTTTCTGGTCAAATCCTAGATCATACAATTAAAGGAATGGTTTAAGATGGTTAATTGAATGCCCATGTAGAAAAGGGATTATTTAAAAACAACAACAACAGCAATAGGTCATAGTTAAAGAACCTAGTGAACTGGTAAGAAAGTATTCTTCTCTTGGCAGGAAGACAGTGACTACTTTGGCAGAATGTTGTATTGTCAAACACAGCTTCTGCATTGAGGATTTTTGCTTAACTTTTTCTTCCAGGGCAGTTTTAGTTGGAGGAGGGTGAATTATTTCCAGAAATGACTGTGATGTAGAAACTATAGAAGAGGAAAGCCTCATGCCCATAGTTTCTTTAGAAAGATAGAATGGTACAGTGGAAGAGAACCTAGGTTTAGCATCATAAAAATGGATTTGGATCATGGCTCTACCATTTTGTGACATCCAGGAAATTCCTTACTATCTTCACCTTGATTTCCTTATGTATAAAATGATGAGAGTTGTACTAGATGTTTTCTGCAGTCTCTTTAGCCTGTGATCTGTGTGGCCAGATGATCTGTAAGGTGCCTTCTAATCCTGAATCTTTGAATCTATAACCATTAAAATTTTATTTTAAAAAGAATTAAACAAGTTATTCTAAATAAACTTCATTTCCTTTCTTCACAGTTAATAAATTTGTAGTTACCTAGATTTTTACAAATCACATGGGAAATATCTTGCTATTTTAGAGAGGAAATGGAGAGATACGAGCTATTCCATAACATAATTAGATCAGTTTTTGAGCTGATTAAATAGCCCATCCCAAAAAGTAGTTTTTAGTGATTCATTGTCTGTTGGAAGGGAATGGATTCATGCTTTGCTCAGCGCAGTTTATTATTTTTATCACCAACACTGTTAAAGGCATAGGCAGCACAGAGCAGTAAGGCATAACTAACACAACAAGTGACAAAGTTGGAGTCCAAAAGATCCTGAGAGACTATATCACTGCACAGAATTTAATAATACTTGTATTAAGTTGTTAAAGATTAAAGAAAGTGTATAGAGAAGAAAAATATTATATATTACAATAATGTAAATGAAAATATACATAGATTAGTTGCCATGACCAGCTTTGGTTCTAAAGAACAGATGATAAATACCCTTCCTTTAAGTAGAGAGAGAAAGAACTATGGATTTGGAATATTGCATATGTTATCAGATATGGTTACTCTCTAAAACTTATTTGTTTTACATTATCATCATTATTAAAATAAATATATTAATGCCTTTTGTCTTTATAGCTTAGTCTTAGGAAGAACAGCAATTAAGCAAAAATATCTTCACATTTGACACTGTATGCAAAGTATTCTCATGCTCTTCAGCTTTGAGAATTTTTTCAGTTATTAAGGTCAACTTTTTAACTGATCCTTTCATATTATATTTACTATGCATATTTTTTGTTTCTCCTTCATTCTGTATCAGTTCTTAAATTTTCCTATGTTTCTCTAAATTCCCTCTCAGCTGTTTCGCCCTGGACAAACATCTTGTTTACATTTATCTTGTTTACAATTTCTGCTACCAGAAAAAATGTTGCTGTGAACATGTTGATATGTAAATGGTTTTTTTCCACATATACTTCCATCTCTTTTATTAAGTGAAACCTGACTTTCCCCTAAGGATGCCATCTTTCTTACTCTGTTTAAGTTGAGGGCACCGTTTTTTATACCTTTTATCAAGGGATTGGAGAGAGATTACATTCTTATTACTTGACATTGGCATATTGCAGTGATGCTATCACTCAGAAAGTCTTTTTAAGTTCTTGATAGTGAATATATCTTCAACAGTCAATAAATCAAAAGACACTTACATGTTTACTATATACCAAACACAATGTAAGCTGCTGGAAATATAAAGAAATATGAAAAGAAAGTAGTGGTTCTTGCCCTCAAGCAGCTTATATTCTATTTTGGGAAACAGCACATATTTAAGTATATTTAAAATAAATACATGAATACAAGATAACTTGGGAGTCTTTGTCACCTCTTTTTGTCTTAGCACAGCACCATCCCTGGTTCTGATGATTTGGTAGATCTGTTGATTGTCATTTTTTTTTTTTAATTCTACCCTGAAATTTGTCCCTATTACTTTATCTTTATTAAATCTTAAACTAATATGGTAGCAGTTCTATACTGGTTTAGGAGGCTTCTTAAGAGAAGAATAGAAGAATTGGGGAGAAGTAGATATGTTAGGGATCCAATAAATACGCAAATCAGGATCTTGGGAGGTGGGGTAGGAGAATGCCTCATCCCTCAGGGCTTCTTCCCTGCCACAGACACCCAGAGTTCATTGCAGTATAATTTATGTGTTAGTAAGTTAACATGTTTAAGGTACTTTGCAAACTTTAAAACATTTCATAAGTACTATATGTATGATGGTAGTGAGGTAGAGACATTCCTCCTGTCTTCTTTGGGGGGATGGGGTAGGGAGAAGAGGACAAAGGGAGGGCCTCCATAGAAGCATCTATTAACATGATCCAAAGTGGTTAAGGATAAGACTGTGGTAAGTAGGAAAGGTGATATGTACATGGAAGGGAAAGGAGAAAGAAATATTGGGGTTAGGGTCTCACGTCACATTGAATTGTTAAGAAGGTAGGTGATATAGAGTAGGGAGACTATACTTTAAAAGTTATCTGTGAAGCCCTGACTTGAAAGTCTTGTACCCTGGTAAAGTAGGTGAGATCTGTTTATGATTTGAAGATCTCTTGAACCTTGGTTAGGTACATAGTACCTGTTTACTCAGATTCCCTGAATATCAAGCAAAAAGACTAGATGGCAATGGTGCCATATTTTTCTTAGCTTAGCAATATGATAACTGACATCTTTTGAGACTAGCATTCAACCATCTGGGACTGGTTGTCTACTAACTGTCCATAGGGCAGTGTTTCACCCAAAATGCCTTAGTAATATAGCCTAGACAGAATAGGTAATGCTACTTTTTTCAGTGTATTGGAATCCTGAACTTTCTCAAAGCATCTGGGCATTCTTTCTCACCTTTCTCAATGATTTTGCCTCATAATTTAATCTTCCTAACTGATTTCCAATTTTTATCTTTCATGGTTTGGTCGTTATGTTAACCTTTCTAATAGCTCTGATTTACAGAATCTCTGCCTCAACTCTTATGAACATCTCCATTTTTCTTATAATAGGGATAGCTCATATTTACATAGCATTTTTATGTTTGCAAAGTATTTACTATAACATTATTTAATTTGATTGTTAATTCATTCTGAGATAGGTAGTATAGATATTATTTTTATCATTTTATAGAAGGTTCACAAAGTTTAAATGACTTGTCTATATGGCACAGAGCCCATTTCATAGGAAGGATTCAGACACAAATGTGTTCACCAAGTCCAAGTCTCTTCCACAACTCCACAATTACTTCAATATTTCCACTAGTCTACCAAGGAGTTCATACCCTGGCGCTTACCATTACTTAATTGGTCCATCTCTAAAATCTCAAGTCTGAAATTTCTCTTCCACAACTCCACAATTACTTCAATACTTCCACTAGTCTACCAAGGAGTTCATAGCTTGGAGCTTACTATTACTTAACTGGTCTATCACTAAGACCTCAACTCTGAAATTTTTCTGACTGTACTCTCCTCCCTTTCCTTTGCTTCTTAAAAACATATCCTTTCCCCTCTTTCTAACATAATCTCTGATTTTCCCCTCATATTCCAATTCATCACTCCTGAGTTTCCTTTTCTTTGAGCAAAGACTTTGGATGAGTTCTTCTTGTTAATGTTATACAAGAGGGTACTCTTCAGGCATGACATCCAGATGAGACACTAACAAGATATGTTAGACAAGATAAGGTCCCTTCCAATTCTGTGATTCTTTGAATCCCTCTCCTCCTTGCCATTCTGCCGTTAATCAGTCATAACTTATTAAGTACCTGCTTTGTCCCAGACGTTACATTAAGCACTTGGGATACAGTGAAAAGTAAAAGACACTTCTTGCTTTTGAGGAGTTCACAGTTTCATGAGAGAGACTAGATGCAAATAACTGGAAATAATCAATAGAAAAAAGGTACTAGAATTTAGGGCATCAGGAAAGGTTTCCTGTAAAAGGTGGAATTTTAGTTAGAAATTAAAGGAAGTCACAAAATCAAGGAAGTAGAGATGAAAAGGGAATATTCTATGTGTGGGGGAGAGCCAATGAAAATGCCTGGAGTCAGGAGATGGAATATCGTGTTCCAGCAGTAGCAAAAAGGCCAGTGTCACTGAATCAAAGAGTGTAGAGAGAAAAGGGGAAGAAGGGCTAAAAGACTGGAAAAGTTGGTCTAGGTTTTGAAGGACTTTCAATAGCAAACATATTTCTATTTAATCCTGTAGGTGATCAGAAGCCACTGAGATTGATTGAGTAAAGGAGTGACATGGTCAGACCTGTGCTTTAGGAAGATCACTTTCACAGCTTAATGGAGGATGACTTGGAGAGGGGAGAAACTCCTGGTAGGCAAACCAACCATAGTCCAGGTATGAGGTGATGAGGGCCTACACTGGGGTGGGCAGTATTCTGCAAATCCCAAGTGGCTAAAGTCATAAAATTATTCTAATTGAAGTCATTCTAATTTTATGCTAGTTCTTATGTTCTATCCCATGTTATCCTATCTACTACTAAATTGTAAACAGAATAAAGGTAGAGACTGTGTCTTCATTAACTTTGGATCTATACATAATATATTTTCACATGTTTGCTAAATTATTAAGTGCCATGGCAGTGTTAGAAATTAAACAGGGAGTCTAAAGAAGAGATGGTATATAGTTGTTAGAGGAAAGAGTTTAACACAATGGGAGAAAAGATGTTCTCTCTACCTAAAATTTGGAAGAAGATGCAAAAGAAGGAGGGAGTTTATTCAAGCATTAAGCTAGAGAATCGATTTGAAAGCTTGTTAAGTTAGAAAGAATACTTAAAAGGAAATTTTAATCTTGGAATTTAAGTATTGTGTATTGGTCATATGCAACCCATGATTTGTGCTGAAAGACATTTTAGTGATAGATAAGTCTCAAAGCTAAGTCTTTTGATAGTCTAATGTTCCTTCCATAAAACCACATCAAAAAGGAGTAAGAATCTGCTAGAGTAAAGGAGGAATAGAGATGAACACCACCTACTATCTTCCAAAAGGAGAAGGCAGTTTATGTTTTATTTCACTTTTTTTTTTTTCTCTATGGAAAATGGCTAATGAGATCTCTCATTGAGATGTAAAAATAAAAAAGTATTTGAAGGGAAGGGAATAGAAAATACTAAAAGTTTTTAAATTATGTTTTTTTTAATTTTTTAAAAGTCAAGGCTATGATTTAAATTTTCAGAAAATTTTCTTCCTTAATAAAATATTCATTTACGATATTTTTGCTTTAGATGATAGAAAAAAGTCCAGTTGGGAATGTCCCATAGATAGTAGAAGGAAAATTCTCTCCCTCTCCCTCAAATATATGTAGTCATGGAAATACCACTAACTGTATGATAGTTTTGAGACCTCACTACTCACTGATTTTCTATAGGCAGATAGCTGACTCCAGGTGTTTTATGGAAGCTTTGCAGTGACATGGCAGAAATTCCTGCTCCACACCTCCTTCCTTCTTCTTTGTTCACTTGCCCAAACAGAACTAGTTGGCCTTGGAATGCAAACGTGTAGTAAGAGCAGTATTCACACATGTCTTTCAGGAAAGCTGAAGAAGAGAATCAGTGTCACTTAAAGGATCTATTGAGGTTATTTAGCCTCTCAAATCTCACATGCTACCTTACTTAGATCTCTCCTAAACACTTAACTCTAATAGAAGTTATGATATGGCTGTGATTTATCTTATGTATGGATTATAAAACTCTTAGGGGAAAAGATCATATATTCTTTCATTTTTGTATACCCCAGTACCAAGTCCAGTACATCATGTGTGATAGATATTTATTGTTTGAACTGAATTAAACACAGCAAAAATTTTAGAGAAGTAACAAAATTAAAATTTGGTTCCTAATAACATAAACAGTTATTTGACTACAAATAAAATCAAGTAATGTAGATAAAATAGATGCTTTGTACAGCCACCATTTCAAACTATATTCCTCAACTCAACCCCCTTGAAGTTTCTCATTCCATACACTGTGCTCTCTGGAATGCCTGTTTATGGGCAGAAAGCTTACTTTTATTTTTTATCTTTTCATTCTCTATTCCTCCTGTCTTCTGGCTCTCCCTGAGTTCTTCCTCCTTCTTGGTGACACAGCCTCCCCGGCCACTTTTCCCATCACTGTTTTATTTTCACTCATTTCTTCCTCACTCACTTGTTGAGATGAAGGAGATCGAATAACTTATTACTTCTAGATTCTCTGACTACCGGGATCATCCAGTGATCTTTGAGATCATTCAATGCATAACTGTCATTTAATCAAGATTCTGGTAGCTGTTGTCTGTCAATCCCCAGACACTCCCCTTCTTTCCTCAATGAATTCACTGCCTAGGTCAGTCTTTCTCTTTTCCTCAACTCCTGCCCTCATGCAATCTACATATTAATAATTTACTAAATCCTAATCATTGTTCAATTTATCCATGTCCCATGAACTACTCCTGTACTCCACCTCAGCTACATATGGTCATAACTCTAGTCTTACTATAACTCACAAAGTCCCCGTTTCTATGTTCATGAACTCTTAAATTCCTTTCTCTATCACAATTTATTCTCATTCGACCTGTCCCTCTGTCCTGCGACCCCCAATCCTGTTCTTGGTCCACATGGTGACCTCTGATCTATTGACCCTTCATTTTTTTCTCAGATTATTCTCTCTCTCTCTCTCTCTCTCTCTCTCTCTATATATATATATATACTCTCTTCTCTTCCCCATTTGACCCCTTGATTAATCAGTTCAACTCTGTTCTTGCTCTTATTTTGAGTCCCTTATTCCTTATCATATCCTGTCTCAGATCTTGCCCCTCCAAGCCTTAGTCTTGGATCACTCTCACTGCTTTTGCTTCTACAAAAGTGCTGCCATGCAAAGCTGGAGGAAATCATGAAATTAAGCACTAACTGGATCCACTAATACACATATGTGCATGTGTACACACACATATTATGTGTATGGATGCATTTAAATTTATACACATGTATTTATGTTTGTATGTACATCAGAGGGCCCTTACCATTGGTGAGGCAGTACTTTTATATCTCCCTAATTAACTCACTATATTTCTCACCACAGAAGCTTGTCTAAATCTTTTTATCCCTCCTCAAATCTCTCATGTTTCCTTTTCTCCCGTTCTCTCAGGTAAGAATCGTTTCATATTTTAATGAGAAAAAATGAGACCTTTCTCAGAAGACTCTTTCTTCTCTCTCTCTCTCTCTCTCTCTCTCTCTCTCTCTCTCTCTCTCTCTTTTTCCTTTTCTTTCTTTCTCTCTTTCCTTCTCTTTCTCTCTTCTCTTTCCTTCTCTTTTTCTCTCTTTCCTTCTCTCTCTCTCTCTCTCCCTCTTCCTCTCCCTCTCTCTCTCCCCCCCTTTCCCTCTCTCGCTCTCTCCCTCCTCCTATATATCACCCAGATGCCTTTTGCCACTGTCTTCCTTCACCCAGATTTCATATAATGAGGTGAATCTTCTCCTTGTCAAAGCACACTCCTCTATATTTACAGAGGCCACTAAGTAGGTGGCTCAGGGGAAAGAGCACTAGGCCTAAAGTCAGGAAGACTTGAGTTCAAATTTGGCTCTGGACACTCACTAGCTGTTTGACTGTGGGTAAGTCACTTAATCTCTGTCTTAATCCTGTGGAGAAGGAAGTGTCAAACCACTCCAATATTTTAGCTAAAAAACAAAAACAAAAAATATACAATAGACACTATAAGCTAAGGCATGATATGGTTCTGGAGATCACAAAGAGTTGAATACAATTGAATGACTGAATAACAACTTCATTTACAAGTGGTTTCTTCAATCCTGATTTCTCTAGCAGATTGCATCCTTTCATATTTTTTCAATCTTTCTATCTACTAGCTATTTTAATTCTGCTTGAAATTCCCTCCTTCCAATTCCATACATACACAGTGACATACCCCAGTTCCTCAAAAAACAAAACTGTCACTTGAACATATATCCCTACTAGTTGTAATCCCATTTCTCTCCTTTCTGTGATTTTTTTTTGAGAAGGTTCTCTATAATCCATTACTCCACTTCTTTTCTTCTCACTTATTTTTAACTCTATAGACTTCCTTATAACCTTCAACCAAAATTTCTCTCCCCCATGTTACTAACAATTTCTTAATGGCCTTTTCTCAATTCTCATACTTCTTGACTTCTCTTTCTAACCTTTGATACTACTCTTTACCTTCTTCTTGGTATTTGCTTCTCTCTGGGTTTTTGTGACAATCATATGTCTCCTGGTTTTCTTCCTATCTGATTGCTCCTTTTTAGTTTCTTTTTCCTGGATCTTTCTCTAGGTCACATCAGCTAACTTTGGGAATCTCACAGGACTAATTCATGCATGGGCTTGCTTCTCATCTCCCTCTGTACTGTTTCATTTGGTGATATCATCAGATCCTATATATCATTTTTCTCTGTATTGATGATTCTTAATTGTACTTGTCCAGCCTCATCATTCTCTCCAATAGCCTGTTGACATCTCAAACTAAACATTGATACCTTAAGCTCAACAAGTCCCAAACTTATTATCTTTCCTGAAAGCCTCTCTTCTTCCTAAGCTTCCTGTTACTGTTAAAGGCATCATCATCCTCCTAATCACTCAAGTTAGAAGGCTAGTTGTTGTCATCCTTGACTTTTCACTCTCTCTCACCCCTAATATCCATTCTGTTGTCAATTCCTATTTATTTTACTTTTATAATATCTTTTTTTCTCTCCTCTGACACTTCCATCACCATGGTGCAGACCTTCATTATCTCATACCTGGACTATTACAGTAGCCTGCCACAAATCTCCCCCAACTGAATCCTCCACTTACAATGTTCTTCTGAAAGCCAGATCTGACAGTGTCACCCCCTTCTCAGTCAACTCCAATGTCTTCCTGTCACCTCCAGGCATTGAAAGTCCTTCATAATAAGTTTTCTTCTCCATTTTTTCAGTCTTCTTATGCTATCCTTCATCTCTATATTACCCCTTACATTACACTACCTTCATCTCCCTCAATACACATACTCTTTGGGCCCGTGTTTATTCCTCAGGACACTCCATCTTTTGACTTTGGACATTTTCAACAACTGACTGTTCCCCATGAAAAGATTGATTTATAAAAGTAATTGATTAACTGAATGTGGAATCCTTTTTGTGGTTTAGCAAATTTTCAAATTCATCTGCTACTCAGGTTGCTCCCTCATTTGATGTGTACTGAAGAAAAGCAAATAAAAAGATCTGGAGTTTTTAGTGAACTTCATACTCAGTCTAGATCAACTTTGCAATATGCTAGCAGAAACAGCTTCGTAGTATTAGTCTACTTTAAGAGAAATATAATGCCCAGAACATATCAAGTTGTCACTCCCTGTATTCTCCCTTTGTAAGATGAGGTCTGGTGTATTTTGTTTAGTTGTGGGTGCTACAATTTAGAAAGTCATTGTCAAACTGGAACAATCTGAATGTTGAAACTTTTTGAGGTTGTGTCATTTAAAGATGTTTAGCCAGGAGAAAAAAAGATGAGATCAGAGAAAAAGGAGTAGGAACATTTTAGCCTTCAAAGGATTTTATTTTATTTTTATTGCTTAAAAAATAATCTATATATCACCTTTATTTCCAAGTAATACCCCCCTTCTGCTTTACAAGTCATCCCTTGCAACACAGATTGTAAGAAGAGGAAAAATTCAATAAAACCAACACAATAAGTGTGTCTGATGGTACAAAAAATATCACACAATTCTCTGCTGTCTAGTCACTGACAGCAAGTTTGTTGAGATTTATTGTTTTGTTAGGTGCATATTTGTTTTCCTGGGTCTGCTGATGTAATTGTTATAAGTTCATGTGTTTTCCCCTGTGTCTTTCTGAATTCTTAGTTATCAATTATTACATACTATTATTCTAATACATTCATATCCCATGATTTGTTAAATCATTTCCCAATGACTACCATCTATTTTGTTTCCATCTTTTTATGACCTCAAAAGGTTCTCCTTTGAATAATTTGATGTATATTTTTCTAGTAGTGGGATCCCTAAGTTAAATAGTGTATATGTATATACATATCTGTGTATATATGCATATACACATATATACACACATACACACACACACACACACTCATATCAGTAGTCATAGTAGTCAATTTATTAGTATTGTTTCAAATTATTTTCTAGAATGATTAGACCATTTCATAGATCTACTGACAATAATAGTAGGTCTGTCTTCCCTTAAGCCCTCCAATGACATTGATCATTTTCATTTTATGTCATCATGGTCAGTGGGCTGAATGTGATGTAAAATTTCATAACCGTTTTGCATTTCTTATATTAATTATTTGGAGCACTCTTTTATATAGTTGGTTGTAATTTATAATTCTTTTGAAAATTTTTTTATTCTTTGACCATTAATATTTGTGTTAATGCTCTGCATTTCCCAGTTTTAGAACTTTTATCAGTCATACTTGATGCAAAGATTATTTTTCTAATCCTCAGTTTCTCTTCTTTCCTCAAGTAATTTTAAAAAGTGATCATATAGAAGAGAGAGTAGTTATATTTTTCTTGATCCCACAAGATAGAATGAAGAGCAGTTATAAAGAGATATTAAAACTCTATATGGTTAAAATATATATATATATATATATATAATTAGCACTATCCCAAAATGAAAGTGTTAGAGTGGTACCCATTTTAATTTATCTGAGTATTATATATAAAATAGATACACAAGGTAATGGGGCTAGAAACTAGCAACTTGGGGTATCAAATATGAGGTAACACTTAAACTGAGTCTTAAAGGAAACCAGAGGAAAGAAGGGACAAGCAGTTATGTAGCATCTGCTATTTTCTAGGCACTTTGCTAAGTGCTAAGTGCTTTTACAAATGTTTCATTTGATTTTCACTGAAGATTAGCCAGGTAGGTGCTATTGTTATCTCTATTTTACAGTTGAGGAAACTGAAGCAAACAGACTTTCGGGAGGGAGGGGATGTTTCTTGTTTAATTTTTTTTTTAAAGCATAGGCAGGCATATGGGATAGGAAGAAGTATATTTCAAGGTGGCCAGTGAAAAAGCAGAAACAATGTCAGATATGAAAAATTAAGGTGATGCATTTTTTATTTCCTTCACAGGCTAATTGTACAGTATTTCAGAGTCCGATTCTTTTTGTACAGCAAAATAACGGTTTGGTCATGTATACTTATTGTGTATCTAATTTATATTTTAATATATTTAACATCTACTAGTCATTCTGCCATCTAGGGGAGGAGGCAGGGGGTAAGAGGTGAAAAATTGGAACAAGAGTTTTGGCAATTGTCAATGCTGTAAAGTTACCCATATATATAACTTGTAAATAAAAGGCTATTAAAAAAAAAAAAAGAAAGAAAGAAAAATTAAGGTGAGAGTGACTGGAAAAATAATTTGGACCAAGCTGGGAAATGCTTTAAAAAGCAGAAGTGTTTGTGTTTGTTCTTAGAAATAATTGGAATCCACAAAGCAGATTAAATTATAATTGGGAAATGTTTAACAAAATGAATAAAAATAAGCCACAGGTAATGTTAATTTGTGGTTTTCTAAGTCAATATGTGGTGGATCTGTTTCTTTTTTACTTTAACACTACTGAAGTAGAAGGAATGAAGTGATTTAAGACTTGTAACTAAGAAAACTAGAGTTGTCAAAATAGCCTAGAGAAGAAATGATGAGGTTCTGAAATAGAGCAGTAAATAGGAATAGAAAGAAGGAATCATCAATTCTGATATAGGGTTGTAGATGGAAAGGAATATAGATATGTAATAGATGTGAAAATAGATGCAAAAAGTAAGTAACAGTAAGGAATTGTGGTTATACATCTAGAAAAATGGAAGGATGGTGGTTCCCAGGACAGAAATTTGGAAATGAGACAAGGATTCAAAGGTAAATACAATGAAATGTATTTTTGGCATTTTGAGTTTGAGATGCCTTCAGGAACATCCTTTTTGAAATGTTTAATAAGCAGTAGGTGATGTAAGGATGGAGCTCAAGAGAGAAAAATTAGATATGTCTTTATAAACTTGGGAGTGATCCATTTAAAGATGGTGATTAAGCCCATTAGCACTGATAAGGTCATACAGAAGAGAGAAGGAATCATAGGACACCTTTAGGTGTACATACACTTGAGATTGTGATAGAGGGAGGATGAACTAAAGAGACTGAGGAGTGGTTAGACAGAAGAGAAACAAGGGAGATCAGTCACTAAAATTCAGAGTAGAAGCATCTCTAGAAGAAGGGGTCAAGTGTGTTGTCTGCTCAAGAACGTTAGCAAGAATGAGGAATGAGGAATGGCCTGCAGATGTGGAAATTTAAAGATCATTGGTTTCTGTTGATTAAGGTGTCAGAAATCAAATTGTGAAGTGGAAGCTGGATAACCACATGTCAGTATGTTGTACAGGGGATTCTTGTTGAGTTGACTCTTGGGGTTTTCCGACTCTGACAGTTTATGAAACTAATTTAAATATGATCAAAATCTTACATTTGTATAAGATTTTATAGTTTTCAAATTATGAGGTCAGAATAAGGCTCCACTACGGTTCAGTCTAGGTCATTGACATAGTATATAGTCTCCTTTGGATCTTTAGAACAAGTTCTGCCTTGTTATACCTAACTGGAAAGGCTTAAAAGTATAGACCTTTAATTGTTGAAGGATCTGTCTCAATACTGGAAGGTTGGTGACTAGCTAATATATTTTTTCAGTCACAGAAGTTTATAAAGACACTTTACTTAAGGCTTATAAGGAGTTACAGCCTCCATTGTTTGAGACAATATACACAGCCATAAAATCATTGGTACTTGGATTTGTGAAGTACTAAGAGTTTTTAAATGCTATCTCATTTGTCAGGTAAGTAAATCAATATTTGGAACCTAAGGGAGAAAAACACAATTTAGAAACTGCCAAAAGTCCCACCAAAACAATAAAACCTTAATATGGAACAACAATTAGGAGGCCCAGTTAGATCTTTTGAAAATAGCCTCTGTAGAACTTAGAATGTGAAGGAGGGGAAGAGACAAATTTCTTTTAAAAGTAACTGAATTTACCTTACTTGGAAAGAAAAACCACTAAGTTTCTACAGCCCCAGCTATGTCAATAAGCATTTATTAAATACTTAGTATCTGCCAGATTCTGTGTTAAATATTGGAAATATATATACAAAAAAAAAATCTCTCCTCTCAAGCTTATTGTAAAAGCAAGTCACTATAAACAAAATATATACAAAATAAATTGGAGTCAACCTTAGAAGGAAGATAGTAATATAAGAAAGACTGGGAAAAGCTTCTTCTAGAAGTTGATGCTTTAGCTGGAAATTGACAGAAGCCAGGAAAGCTAGGAAGCAGTGTTAATAATATAGAGAATTTTAGGCATTGGAGACAACTCATGAAAATGGACAGTGTCTTGTAGTAGGAACATCAAGGAGGCAAGTGCCATTTGGATGGCCAAGCAAGTGGAAGAGAGTAAGGTATAAGATTAGCATGGTAGGAAGGAGTCAGGGAAGTACTGTATGAACCAAACAGAAGATTTTATGTTTGATCCTAAAAGTGATAGCTACTACCCACTGGAATGTATTTAATGGGGGAGAGAGAGGAAAGACAGGGTGATACCTGTGCTTTAGGAGTATCAGCTTAATTGGGGAAAATGGGATTGGAGTATGGGGGGAGAGAAGGCAGAGAGACAAAACAAAAAACTATTGCAATATTCTGGACCCAGTTTAATAAAGTTATACAACAGGAAAAAGGCAGGGTCAGAAGAAAGAAGTTAGCATAAATGAGAGATGAATTAAGGTAGAATTGACAGGACTTGTCAACAGGTTGAATGTAGGAGGTAAAAGAGGATGACATCTGATTTAAAACGGGTGACTAGAAGGATATTAGGACCTTTGGCAGTAATTGGGAAGTTATGAAGAGGACGGGTATTTTAAAATGTTAAGTTTAGAATGTCTATAGAACATGCACTTTATGTTGTCCAATAGGCAGCTACCCACAGGAAAGATTAGGGCTGGATAACTTGAATTTAGAATTATCAAAAGAGAGGATAATTCAATCCATGGGGTTCTGATGAGATCACTAAATGAAATAATATCTAGGAGGACCCAGGACAGAGGTTTTGAAGAAACTCAATGTTAGTAGGCATGGCTTGGATGGATGACCCAGGACCCATTGGGAACCAATGTTAGCACGCATAGTTTGGATAAAGATCTAGCAAAAGAGACTGAGGAGGAGTTATCAGACAGGCAAGAGGAGAACCTGGAAAGAGCAATATCAAAAATCCAGAGAGAAGAGAGTATCAAAGAAAAGAAGATGAAGAATATGAATGACAGTGATTGTATAGAGCCTTCTCAAGGAATTTAGCCACAAAAAGACATACATAGCTACATAGATAGACATAGATACAGAAATATATATAGGGATATGTATCTCTAGGTGGGTGAATAGGTAGAAAGAAATTTAAGGAATAAATGGGTTTAAGTGAAGGCTTTTTGAGAATGGGATAAGGGGAATGTGGGCATGTATATAGACAGAAGGGAAAGAATTAATGTACAGAAATTAAAAGGTAAGGGAGACAGTAGGGATAAGAGGAGAGTCTACTGGAGAAGGTGGGATGGAATGGTCAAAAATTGACCTTGTACCTGCAGAGGAGTTTGCCTTGGCAGGAAGAAGGATCACCTCTTCACATGAGGCAGTAGTGGGAGTGGGAGAAGGTATCTGAGTGATGTGAGATCAGGAGGCAAGAAGAATAAGCTGTATGTGAATGGCTTCATTTTTTTCAGTGAGTTATAGGGCGGGATTCCCAGTGAGAGAATGGGGAGAGGAGACATGGAAGATACCAAGGAGGATGGAAAGGTTTGGAAAAGCCTCTAGTAAATGGGATAGTAAATCGGTTAGACAAATGTATAGGGATTGCCTTGCCACAAAGAAGACCCAGTAGAGGTTATCTAACAACTTTGTAGTGTCAGTTTTGTGATTTTCTCCATCTTCATTTGACAGCAAGTAGTGGGTAGGAGTAAAGACAGCAGAGAGAAGGAAGTGAAGGGAATAAGTATTTATTAAACACTGTGTGCCAAATGTATGTTGTGTGATCCTCACAACCCTTGTTATTGTTAGGCTGATGAGAGTAATCTGAGGCTTAGGCTCAGGCTCACCCATCAAGACTGACAAGAAGAAACAAGGGAGGGAACTTGAGTGAAGAGGACAGTGTGCCATTGAACCATTTCACTAAGGGGTTGGGGTGGGAAAGGAAGAAGTGGGTAGCTTCTGAGAAAGAACTGAGGGGTTGGAGGTCAAGTTAAAAATAAAGAATTGGGTTGGGGTTTGCAGAGAGAATGGTGAGATGACAGCAGATTGTAATCAGATAAAAGAATTTCAGAGTTCATGAACTTGGAAGTGAATCACTTGTGAGTGGTGGCAAAATGGGTGCTATTTTCTGTATAGCTGACGTGATGTGCTGGAGTAGATTAAGGAAAATTGTGAGGTTACATTGTTTGAGAAAATATCACTTTGTATACTAAAGCCCCCTACTATAAGGGTAGGAGTTGAGGACAAGAGAGACTATGAACCAGGCACTGATATTGTTGAAGTTTCCTGGAGGTTGGTAAACAACAGCTACTGACTTTTGATGGAGTAATGTATATGCACTGAATGAACCTCAGAATTAACACAGATTGCTGATAATGTAATCATACAAGTGAAAGTGCAAGCAGTTCTGAAAAGGGTAGCCAGGCTATGGCATCAGGAAGGAATGCAAAAAGATGGAAGGAGTAAGAAAGGAAAAGGTGAGAGCTAGTTTTGTTATTTATGGAGCAGCCGTTCCAGAAAGTAGTATTTAAAGGATGGACAATTATAGTGTCATGTTTGGATTTGTCATATTTGGGTTTGGATTGGAGGGAATAGTTGGTGGGCAACATTTGAGGGGAAAAGTAATATAGGATATAGGGTTGGAGCAGTAGGAACTTTGGGGTTCAAAAGTACTCAGGTGGGGAAAATGTGAGTTGTGAATTTGTTAATTCTTAAGAAATGAATTTGTTGTTCAGATTCTTTGTGACCTCATTGAGGTTTTCTTAGCAAAGATACTGAAATTGTTTGCCATTTCTTTCTCTAGTTTATTTTACAGATGAGGAAACTGAGGCAAACAGGGTTAAATGACTTAATCAGGATCACATAGATAGTGTTCAAAGCTGGATTTGAACTTAAGGTCTTCTTAACTCCCATTATCCACACTTAGTTTATTATCATCCCTAGTTTTTTAGGCCTTTGTTGAAAAGGATAGTTAAATTCAAGTGACAAAACTGTTTGAAAGTGGAATTGTAGGAAGCCCCAGGAAATGCTGGGAAGGAACCTAGTGTATGGGCGTTCCAGAAGAGGTAGGAGCTAGACCTTTTCCTATTTATCCAATAGACTCGGGAATAATTATTTTGAACTTCTATTTGGTTAATATATATGACTGTTTTACAAAGTGTTTTATAAATATTATCTCATTTGAGCCTTACAGCAACCCTGAATAGTAGGTGCTATTATCCCCATTTTACTGATGAAACTGAGATAAATAGAGGTACTTAAAAAGCTTAAACAGTATCACACAACTAGTAAGTGTCTTTGACAAGAATCATTCTTTCTAAATAAGTCTGGAATTAGTGGGCTCTGGATTGATGAATAAATATTTTAAAGAATATTCCTTGCTGCTATTTAATAATAATTATAATCCTTCAACATGTGTGCTGTTTTAAAGTTTACAATGTTTACAATTCTGTGAGGTAGGTAGTACAAAGTATTAAATTCTTTTTATAGATGAGGAAACCTTTGCTGTGCACTAAGGAACTTGGTAACTGTTAATTGATTGATTATATATAATAAAATAATTTAAGTTGTATTTTCTACCTTTATTTCATGCAAAAATATCTTTTAAAGTAGGAGATGAATTGCAACATATCAGCAAGTTAACATTTATTAAGTGGTATCTTATGAACTAAAACTATTTTTGTGGACTAACATATCCTAACTCTATAATAGTTTATAAATCTTTTTAAAGTTAACTTACTGTTAGCATTTGGCATGCTAATCAAAGAAAAGAGTATGAAAAGTTTATAATAAATCCATAGTCAGCAGTAAGTTATATTTTGTAAGATAATTTTAACTATTTTAGACTTTTCTGATATTTGAGAGATACACACAGGTAAAATAGACATATACAAGGATAATTATAATCCCTTTTCATACACAGCACTAATTTTTTTAAAGAATCTTTTGAAGGATATGAATAACTGGCCCTGTAGGGATGAATTTTTAAGCATATTTGACAGTCACTCTTTCCACTTTATAAATAACCTCATCCTTTTTTATTTAATAGCCAGTGTAAGTAAAGAGCTCCTGACTTTCTTTATTCCTGATTCCCTTTTGTTGCTTTTCATCAAAAAACTTGCTCATATTTTGAGCTCCACTTGAGAAATGGTGAATAAAAGGAACAGAAGAATAGGAGGAGGCGGAAATTAGATTTTTTTTTTGTGATAGAGCACTGTTTGGAAAACAGCTTTGTGATGGGTTGAGCTGATAAGCAGTAATGTAAGAGGTACCTAAGATATTTGAATTAAGGTACATGAAAAGATGGAATGAAAAACACAAGGAACTTTTAAAGGGAGTTAGAGAAAATGATAAAGGAAGGAAATTTGATCAGGTTAATTTTTTGCTTATTAAAACATTCCATATGTTTCCTTTTTTTCCCCCCTTTTAAAACACTCCCAGGAACTTAGGAAATAGGGTGTGGCATATAATAGTATCTGGGTTCCATTTACATACAGATAATATTCCAATATAATAGCTATAGGAATAACCAGATTGTTTTGTTAAAAACAAATATTGCAAAAGTCTAAGTTAAGTATTATGCATATACATTCAATGTTATTTTACTCTTAGGTTCTAAATCATTTGATCTGATGTAAATTTTCAGTAGAGGAATAAGAAGACTTGAAGAATATTTGCAATTTGATTTCAAGATAAAAATTGAGTTCAGTTCTCATTTTTCTACCTTACAATGCCAATTTCTTCAAGTTGTTTTTTAAAGTGTTCCCTGGACAGGGATTAGAGTCTTTGCTATATAGTATTATTACTTTTATTAGTTAGTTTAATAAAGCACTGTTGGAAGAAGTAGCTTCACATAGAACTTCACATTGTTAATGAGATTTTATTTGTATGTAAGTTTGCCATGGAGTATTTGTGAAAAGATGATAGTATGAATTGCACAGAATGAAAAAAGAATGACTCAGTTGGGCTTTGTGAAGTTGCTTTTCAAAAATCATGGATCCATTGATTTAATGTTTGTTAATATAGTGTGTTTTCTTTAGAGATGATTATCTGGGAAAGATGAGTTTGAACAAAAGAATAGCAGGTACCATTTTTGTGCATCATCTCTCTTCCTTCTCGATAGCACCCCACTTCGCCCTATATCACTGAAATAAATACCAGACATGGACACAAGGTGGCACAGCGACTACACACAGTTGCTTCCTGGTATCCCAGGGAAAAAACAAAACAATAACTGGAAGCCAGGAATCTCTTGATTCTTAGTAAATCCCTGTGAAACGCAAGAGAGTTGGCAGTTCCTTTTATATAGTAAATCCCAGTTATCCACATATAGATAACTGAACAGATTCGAAGACTTATTGCTGTTCCATGACATCATATTCCAATTGGGCAACAGGATATTGACAGTATTTCTGTTGTCTTGGTTGTGACCCTGCTCCAGGCAAATGGGTTGCAGGGAATCAAATGGGAGAGTTTTCTGCTACCTTAATTTGGTGGCTTCTGAAGGTAACTGTCTCCTCTCTTTTTTGTACTAGTAGATAGTACTTAATAGTTTTTGTCCATTATTCTGCACTTTGCAAATACAACATTCCCCAATTTGGGGTACTTAGTGTCACTGTTTATATATCTTTATGTATAGACCCCATTTTCAGACTCCATTTTTATTTTCCTTTTAAAAAACAAGAGTTGATGGCAATTTTAAAAATTAGTTTGTATAATGATCTATTCCTTGTTGATTGTCTTAGATTGGTGTTCCTCTAAAGTCCTTTTTCACCCCCATTTTTAAACATGGGGGGGGGCAGGGTTCAGGAGCAGGAAGCCTGAGACAACCTAATCACACTCCATCACTGAGATTTAAGGATCAGGCTCATAGTTTTGCTAGAACTGGTTAAGAGCTATTCAAGTTGACGCTAACATTACTTGAGGCATATAATTATATGTATGCAATTTGTATGTATGCAATTTGTAAGTGACCTAGAGTTTGAACTTCAAAATTATTTCAGAAATGCTAACATTTTTGACTATAATAATTTCTTATTAACTGTGGTTTCTATTTCCATTTCAAAGTATAGGAAATACACACACACACACATACACACATATTACACATACACACACATGAAAATGGAAAGACATTAACTTCTCAATGGGAACAAAAAAATTACATGATTCTAAATGTTTTGTTTTGAACATGATAAGGAATCCTAGTTCTATCTTTAGTATCATAAATTTTTTTATCCAGATTTGGGACAATGTACTCTAAGAATAGGATCCTAGGAAATAACAATGAATAAGATTCAATGCCTCCTCTTTGCAGTGTGAAGACAGTAAAGGAGATGGTTTAGAAGGATAGAATTGTGTTTACTACTACTATGAGCAATGTAGTGATCATCTAATTCTAGATTAGGAAGCAATAAAATCCAGAGGGATTCACATTGCTTTCTGATAATTATTCAAGCTCAAAACTTAAAATCACTTAAAAATTATTTACTGATGACTTTTTAACAAACTAACATAAGCCAAGTAATTATGCTAATAAATACAACCAAATCCATAGTTTTTCTTTAAGGATTTTACTGTGGTCAATGGATTTTATCCCAGAATTTATTCAACTTCCCTTGCTTCTATAGTAGAACATTTAGATAGGAAGTGTGATATGCTTGTCTTTCAAATAAGAGGTGAATTAACTTGGTTTCCTATGTGTTTTAATTGAGAATTTGATTTGTTGAGAATGTGATTTAAAACCATATATGCATCTTTAATAAGGCCACAATGGCATTTGTAAATTAATAATATTGTTGTCTGTTTTTTTTTTTTCTTTTGGATGGCACTGAGTCAGGAGGAGGAGAAAATAAGCAAAGAGAAATATAGAAAATAATTTGGAGATAATCATAGCAAGGAAGGCATTAGTACTAAAGGTTTCTAGGAAAGGTTTCTTGTAGGAAGTGAAATCTTAGCTGAACTTTGAAAGAAGCAAGAAGACAGAGATAAAAGGGGAGAGAATATTCCAGGCATGGACAGCATCCAGTGAAAAAGCTTGGAACTGGGAGAAACAAGCAAAAAAGTCAGTTAATATTCATTCATACATAAAGATGCATGAAGGGAAATAACATTTGAGAAAATTGGAAAAATAAAAAGATGCAGTCATCAGTATTAATAAATATACTTGGCAAAAAATAAAAGAAAGCTTGAAGGAGGGATAGAAAGCTGTGAAATTAATTTTTTTAAAAAACAAAAATGATACTAGCTGCTTTTCAATTCATAATTAAAGCTTGATTTTTCAGTAAATTTCGTTTTTTTAATTTCTTAATTTAAAAAAATTATTATAGATTAGTGATAGCCAGATCACTTTGGACATGTATTAGAATGGAACCTGGTATCAATATTCTAGACTTATAAATTTCTGTTTTACAATATTTTAAGCTGGATTCTGCTAGGTATGCTGAAGTCATATAGCTGCTTTGTGGAAAGATGATTTGCAAATAAGGTTCCCAAATCATGTTTCTGAAGCTATAATTCACTTGGGAATTTTCTCTGTTTGCATGACTTTCAATTTTCACAGCTATCCATATCTCTACTGACCAGATACTCTCCTAAGATTCAATTCTAGTCTTCTGTGGCCTGCCCCATATCTCTATATGAAACTCAAACTCAGTTCTTCTAAAAATGAACATCATTTTTCTGTCTCTTGAATTTCTAGCTTCTATAATTTTCCCATTCACCCAAATTCAAAACATTGAGGTGTCATCTGTGACATATTGCACAAGTCACCAAAATAACATGGATCCTTGCTTGAATGTCTCTTGCATCTGGCACTTTGTTTTCTTTCCTAGTACTGCTAATCTAATTTAGATCCAATATGAAACTTTTGAGCATCTGGACAGGTTTTATCTGCTAGTTTGCATATTCTTTCCAATAGAATGTAAGTTCTTTGAGGGCAAGGGCTTCTTTCCCCTTTGTTTAAAAAAATTTTTTTTTAAAATTCTTAGTATTTTATTTTTCCCAATTACATATAAAGGCAGTTTTTAACATTTGTTTTTTAAACTTTTTTTTTTACTTTTTTAAACTTTTAAGTTTTAAACTTTTTAGTTTGTTTTTGTTTTTTTTTTTTAACTTTGAGCTCCGAATTCTTTTCCTTCCTCCATCCCCTTCAATCTGTAGTCAGACACCATCAGTTCTTTGTCTGGGGTTGGATAGCATTTTTCATCCTAAGTCCTTCAGAGTTGTCTTATATTTTGTATTGCTGGTAACAGCTAAGTTATTCAGAGTTGATCATTATACAGTATTGCTGTTACCGTGTTCACAGTACATTTCATTTTTTATCACCTCATAGAAGAATTTCTAGGATTGCTTTTGAAAGCAAGAGCTCATCATTTGTTACAGCACAATAGTATTTCATCACAGTCACATAGCGATTTGTTTAGCCATTCCCCAGTTGATGGACATCTTCCCAATTTCCTACTCCCTGCTACCAGAAAAGAGCCACTATAAATATTTTCATACATTTAAATTCTTTTTTTAAAATACCTTTTTGGATAAAGACTTAGTAGGGGCACTGCTAGGTCAAAAGATATACACAATTCTATAGCCCTTTGGGCATAGCTCCAAATTGCTATTAAACAGGGCTTCTTAAACTTTTCTACTTATGACACTTGTTGCCTAAGAAATTTTTATACAATCCCAGGTATGTAGATATAAAAAAAAAAAACTAGTATGCAAATCAAATATGTAATGATGATAAATCATAATTTCATGACTACCACTGTTAGTGGGCCAGAACTCTGTACTTGAAGCAAGGATTCTTACAAGGTGCTAACTCAGTGGAATTGATAAGACAATGGTTATCTAGTTTAGCGTGGTGATTAGCACATGTACTTTGTACTTAATATAGATCTATAAGATTCACACCTAAGATGATGTAATTAAAATAGAGCATATAAAGTGGGACAAATTCAGCCAGGGTCAGAGCCAGAGAAGACAGAGGACTGGAGGCAGGAGCTCAAGCTCTTGGAGCCAAGGAGAGACATTCACTCCACCTCACACCATTGTGGTGCCTGGCCTCCTTCATTTCCTCCACTGAGACTAAGCTAGCCGAGGCCCCAGACAGTTAACTATCCTTATGTTGTTAAGACGGTATTAGAGAATTTGGCTTATAAAATTTTAACCCCTAGTGATTGGAAATCTATAGCAAGGACATGTTTAGAAGCTGGACAAAACTTACTGTGGCTTTCAGAGTACAGTGAACTCTGTAGAATACAAGCCCAATAAAATAGGCAAACCGGAGTTAATATGCAAGTCATCTTTGACCAACTAGCAGGTAAAAGGTCAGTATGCAGACATTTCAGTACATATTAATTACCCTTTGATAGTATATGAGCAAATTGCTGTTGCTGATATCAAAGCATAGAGCTCCCTCCCAGGAAAACAAGATCAAGGGGAAGCCTTCATGAAAATAGAGGAAGGTTCAAATGAACCCTTTGCTGATTTTGTGGGACGTCTGCAGACAGCTGTCGTATGAACTATTGATGGAGATGCAGCTACAGGAATTATGATAAGACAACTTGCTAAAGAAAATGCTAATGAGATTTATGGAAGAATTATATGGGGATTACACAAAGATGGTCCTTTAGAGGAGATCATAAGACGCTCTGTCACAGTGAGCACAAATGCCTTTTACACCCAGGCTATGATGTAGAACATGGGAAGACAGGGTCCTTCCTGGCAAGAGACTTCCAGAGAGACTCATCAATGCTTTCAATGTGGCAAAGTAGGGCATCTGAAAACTCAATGTAGGCATAGAGAGAGAGTGAGTGAGAGTCCAGGGTGGGAGAACAAGACCCAAAACCCCATGTCCAAAATGCAACAGAGGCTTCCACAAGGGGCTCAGAATGTAGCTTGACCCAGAGTCTTTAGAAGTTCAATATTTTAATATGATCAATCAACAGAGAAGCAATCAGATGGGAGAAAGGGATTACAAGTGGGGAGAATACAGGCCTTTTAACTGGACAGAAGAGCAGTGACCAGTGCAAGCAGCTTCATTATAATCTCCAGGTGATATGGAGAGATCCAGAAAGTGGTGAATGGAAGAGACCAGATAGGGGCCTAGGCTAGCTTAGTCCCAGTGGAGGAACTGCAGGAGGCCAGCCACCACAATGTTATGAGATGGAGTGAATCTGTCTCCTTGGCTCCAAAAGCTTGAGCTCCCACCTCCAATCCTCTGTCTTATCTGGCTCTGTTCCTGGCTAAATTTGTCCCACTTTATATGCTCTATTTTAATTACATCATCATAGGTGGGAATCTTGTAGATCTATATTAAGTACTAAGTAAATGTACTGAACTAGAGAACTATTAATCATCTTGCTAAACTAGATAACCATTGTATTATCAATTCCACTGAGTTAGTACCTTGTAAGAATCCTTGTTTCAAGCACAGAGTTCTGGCCCATAATATACCACATTCAGTTTTGAGCCCCTACATGGAGTAATAACCCACAATTAAAGAAGCTGGACTCTAAAGAATGGTTGAATCAATTCACAGCTCCATCTATAATTCATTAATGTTTCATTTTTTCCCACATTTGAAAAGTGTTCCTATCTCTTTATCATTCATCATTTGGAATGTGGTTCTTATGTAAATTTGATTCAGTTATCTATATATTTGAGAAATAAGGCCTTTATCAGAGAAAGTTGCTTCACAATTTTTTTTGACAGTTACAGTTGCTGAATGTAATTCTCTCCATCCTACTCCCTTCCATTTATCCTATTTTCTCTCCTTTTACCCAGTCCCTCCTCAAGAGTGTTTTGTTTCTAACTACTGCCTCCTGCAATCTGTCTTCCCTTCTATCACCCCTCCTAACTTATCCCTTCCCCTTCTTACTTTCCTATATGGTAAGACCGGTTTCTATACCCAATTAGGTGTGTATGTTATTTCCACTTTGAGTCATTTCTGATGAGAGTAAGATTTACTAAGTCCTCTCCCCCTCAGTCTTCTCCACTATAAAAACTTTATTGCCTCTTTTATGTGAGATAATTTACCCCATTTTATCTCCTCCTTTTCCCTTTTTCTCATTGCATTCCTCTATCATCCCTTAATTTTATTTTTAAGATACTATACCTTCATTTTAACTAACACCTGTGCCCCCTCTATATAAATACTCCTTACTGCCCTAATAATGAGAAAGTTTTTAGGAGTTACAAGTATTATCTTTGCATGTAGGAGTGTAAACAGTTTAACTTTAATACATCTTTTATAATTTCCCTTTCTTGTTTACTTTTTTTAATGCTTCTCTTGAGACTTGTATTTGAAAGTCAGGTTTTCTATTCAGCTCTGGTCTTTTCATCAACAATGTTTGAAAGTTCTTTATTTCTTTGAATATCCATTTTTCCCCCTGAAGGATTATATTCAGTTTTGCTGGGTAGGTGATTCTTGGTTGTTACTCAACCTCTTTTGCCCTCTGGAATATTATATTCTAAATGCTCTGATCTTTTTAATGTAGAAGCTGCTAAATCTTGTATTATCTTGACTGTAGCTTTATAAAATTTGAATTCTTTCTTTCTGACTGCTTGCAATATTCTCTCCTTAACTTAGGAACTCAGAAATTTGGTGACACTGTTCCTGGGAATTTTCATTTTGTAATCTCTTTCAGGAAGTTATTGATGAATTCTTTCCATTTCTATTTTACCTCTGGTTCTAGAATACCAGCAGTTTTTCTTGATAATTTCCTGAAAGATGATGTCTAGGGTCTTTTTTTTTTTTTTTTTTTTTTTGATTACTATTTTCAGGAAGTCTAGTAATTTTTAAATGATCTCTCTTGGATCTGTTTTCCAGGTCAGTTGTTTTTCCAGTAAGATTTTCCATGTTGTCTTCTATTTTTTTTTTTCATTCTTTGGGTTTTCTTCTATTGTTTCTCGATTCCTCATAAAGTCATTGGTTTCCATTTGTTCAGTTCTAATTTCCAAGGAATTAGTTTCTTCAGTGCTTTTATACATACCTTCTTTTCTATTTGGCCAGTTCTCCTTTTAAGGAATTTTTTTTCAGTGAATTTTTGTGCCTCTTTTTCTACTTGGTCAGTTTTGCTTTTCAAGGTATCCTCCTCAATAGCTTTTTGTGCTTCTTTTATTATTTGGTATATTCTGTTTTTAAAAGTTTTTTTTTTCAGTATTCAGTATTCTTTACCAAGATCTTGACTCATTTTTCATGATTTCCTTGCATCATTCTGATTTTTCTTCTAAATGTTACTTTTTTTTTTCCCAAAATCCTTTTGGAGCTCTTTCATAACCTGAAACCAATTGGAACTTTGATTTTGTTGTCTTCTTTTGAGTATGTTTTTTGATCTTTCTTGTCACCATACTATCTTGTTATGGTCGGAATTTCTTTTCCCTCTTTGCTCATTTTTCTAGTTTATTTCTTGGCTTTTTGTTAAAGTGGGACTCTGCTTCCAGGGTAGAGAGTGCACTGTCACCAGCTTCAAGAGTTTTATATAAGCAGCTGTTTTAGATACTTCTAGGGATTTATAAGTTTTCATTTCTTCCAAGATAGTATGATTTAAGGGCAGGTGTATTTACTACTCTTCTGGCCTGTGCTCTGTGTATGACCACAAGCATTCTTTTCCGTCCTGGAATTGTGACAAGAGTCCCTGCTCTACTGCCACCACAAGCTCTGGTGTGCTAGTGCTCCTCCTCGCCCTGGGATTGTCTCCCAGGATGGCGATCCGGATTTGAGCGTGGGCAAAGCAACAGAATCCTGCTCCCATTGCCAACAAAGATACACCAACAGTCTCCTTCTGCTTAGTTGTTTACCCTTGGGGGCTGAAAGCTCTGGAAGCAGATGCTGCTTTTACTGATTCAGTGGCTCCCAAGGTCTGCTCTTGATTTTCTGAGGCCCATTCTTTGCAAGGACAATCTACACTGGACTTTGCTCCTTTCTCATTCAGGTGTGACAGACCTTTCTTGCCAGCATTTTAAGTTGTCTTTGTCTGGAAAAAATATTGCCCCATCTTTTTGTGGGTTCTGCCTTTCTAGAAATTGTTTTTTGGCATTATTCAAAGGTATTTGGAGGGTTTATGGGGAGAGCTCAGCCAAAACTATGCCTTTTCTCCACCATCTTGCCTCCTGTTTCCCTCTTTAACCCTTCTATTTTCAGCACATAGCAGTGCCTAGACTATAGGCACTTAAGTGATCATTGATTACACAGTGTAAAAAAAAAAAAAGAAGTTTGACTTTTGAATGTTGGCACTAATAAAATGACTTATTTCTCCTAAATTTTAACTTTGACCAGAAAGAGTATAATATTTATAATACAAAAAGTTAAGTATTGTATTTGTGATTTTTTTTTGTTGTCCTACTTTTTTAACATCACTATCAATTTCTAATGGCTCCCTCTCCCAAATTAACACATTATTCACATCTGAAAAAGTATAGCTTGCTTTTAGATCACATGCTTAAGAAGATGAAAGACTAGACATTTCCTTGGGTACTCATGATTTAAAACCTCTCTATAATAGAAACTGTGCATCAGAGATGAAGCGTTTTCGTCTGTCTCCATGGTAGACTACAGTGGTCAAATTCAAATAGAAATAGATCTCTATAGGCTGCATATTGACTTAGAAAACCACAAATCAGAAAACTTGAGGAACTAGGTTGGATGCAGTATCTGTGGGGAATGGTGGAGAGCATAGCTTTTTTTATGGCATTCAAATAAATCTGAAGGAAAGAGTCTAGAATCAAGCTGTGTAGAGAGCTGAAACTCTGAAAAGGTGTACTTGAATCACACAGCAGAACAAAGGCTAATTACCTATTCGATGTGAAATAATGGCTCTATATACATATATTTAGATGAGATGGTGATGTGATGGCTCTCCTCATGATTGGTGCTTGCTGAATGTTTGGTGGTAAGGTAATTGGAGGGCTTGAGGGAGAGTAGTCAGTCTCACTTGGCTGTAGGACGAGGAGAGAGGCTGGAGAATCCAGACTCCAGAATCCAGGATACATCTTGGGCAAGCCACGTGGCAGTTTGCCTGCTTCCCTCACTTCTCCCTCTAAAGACCAAGAACTTGGATTTATCCTGACTCTGACTGATCCTGAGGCCCTCCAGGGAACTAGCCCAGACATTATAAAGCTGAAACCCATTCTTTCTTCCCCAAAAGGGGACATGGAACAATATCCTAGGCTGATGAACCTTGAATTATCAAACCCATAGGAAGAGGCTGAAACAATTTAAGATCTAACCCCAGAGAAGCCATTATCAGAAAGGAAGAAGTCAGAATGTTAGTAATAGAGTAGAAATAAAAGGAAGAAAGAATGAAATTACCAAAGATCTCAAGTAGAAGAGAACTGAATAAACCTAGATTTGTCCTGGTCAGGTTGAGCACTAGAAATGAGAACATGACTGCATTTAAAAGTAGAGAACCTGCAGGGAAGTGGATGAGGAGGCAAGGATTGTAAATTGGAGAGGGAAGACCTCTAATGCATGTACCTTGGCTAAATAGAAATGTTCCCTGAAGGTAAATAGAGATTTGGCACTCGGTGTTAACTTTGAGCATTTTCTGAAACTTGGAGAGACTACTCATCTTTTGCCTTGACTAGAGAAGTCTGAGCTCATTGAAGCTTGGGAGAATGGGAGAACATGGGACTTAGGAGATTATTTTAAAGCTTATGGATAAAGGAAGGCTAAAGTCAGTGATGAGCTGCATATTAAGGAACAGGAGTTGGGAATTCTTCTGTGGGTAGCAGTCCTTACTGTCACTTGCAGGAATTGGTATTTTTCTAGGAGTGTGAGTCATAGTAGAAAAGAGATGAAGGGCTAACTCCACAAGACAAGTGATGGAAAATGCTTAGAGAGCCCAGAATAACCACTGTGAAAGTTTGGGACTTTATGAGGGATTCAGAAAGTAGATAAATATAGACTATGAAACAGAGAATGAGGGTCTAAAGTAGACAGAATGGATGGGGGAGAAACTGGGAAGAGAAATTCTCTCAGGAAAGGAGCAAAGAAGATGAAATTTTAGAAGTTAATCAATAGGATAAGTTAAATAGTAAACAAAGAAACTATATTATGCTAAAAGGAACTATGTAGATAGAAAATCAATATCAGTATTAAATGTATGTGCTCCAGATGCCTATTCAGAAAGGAAACAGTAACTGGGCTATGGGAATACAGAGTAACAATAAAGACAAGATATTTCAGTGTCCCTTTCTCAGTTTTAGATAAATCCAACAGAAAGATAAACAAAAGGGGAAATATAGAATTTAACAAATTTCTGGAGACTTTAGAGTTAAAAGATTTATGGCATCTTCTAAATTGTGCGGCAAAATAATATACACATTTCTCAAGCACTACATGAAAACTTTATAAAAACTGACCATAAAATTAAGACACCTAGAGATTGCAAACAAATGTAAAAAGGCAGAAATAGTAAATACAGTCACTTACTTAGAGATTACATATAGAAGGCATTTAATAATGAAAATACTAAAAAAAAAAAAAAAAAAAAAAGGGAGACAACAATGAAATAACAAGTGAGCCAGAAAACAAATCATGGAAACAGTAATTTTGTAAAAGAAAATAATAATAATGAAATAACATACCAAAATTTCTGAGATGCCATGAAAGCAGTGCTCAAGGAAAGAGTCACATCTCTACAAACATACATTAAAAATTTTTTAAGAGAATTAATGAACTGAATATGCATTTTTTAAAATTAGAAAGCCAACAAACTAAAATTGCTCAGAACTGGAGATGTAATATTAGAGGGGAAATAATTATACTGGAAGCAAAAGACCTATAAAAATAATAGATAAAATTAAAAGCTTGGTCTTTGAAAACATTAATGGACATATCTTTAGCCAATTTCATTTAAAAGAAGAGGGCAGAAAATCAAGTCAACAATAGCAAATAAGTAAACTGATCAGAGACTCAAAAGAAATAAAAAAATTATTTAAACCTAGTTACACACTTATATGCTAATAAAACTAAAAAAAACAAGGAAATAGGGCAATGCCTTAAAAAAATAGAAAGATCCCTAAACTGTCAGAATACTACTGGATAGAGATTTTAAATAGCTCATTATTGGGAAATGAAATAGAAGTAGATAAAAAGAAGCTACTCAAGGGAAAAAGAAAGGGGAAAAAAAACTGCTTCTGTCCTAATGGATCATAGAAGAATTCTGTGAAATTTTTTAAAATAGTAGATATACTACACAAATTCTCAAAAGTAAGAAAGAACCCTAGTAGAATATATGAGACAAGTCCGGTCTTAATACTTAACCCAGGAGATACTAAAAGACAAAAAATATATAAATAGGCCAGTATCATTAATGAATATTGATTCATTTTGTTAAAGAAGTCCTGTCAGAGTACATTGATTTAATGAAAAAAATCACTCATTATGATCAATTTGGATTTATATCAAGGAATTAATGATGAATCAATGTTAGGAAATCAATATAATTAAAAACTAAAATATCCCAAACCACATGATTATCTCCCTATAGCTAACAACAGTTTTTACAAAGTATATTTATGCTTTTAAAAAAATACAAATTATGTGGCTTGAAGGATTTTTTAATATGAAAAACCTTCTGTCTAAAACCAAAAGCAAACATGATATACAATGGGAATATACTACAACCTTTTCCAATAAATAAAGGAATAAAACTAGGATTCTCACTCTCACTTTTCTTTGATTTAGTTCTGGAAATATCATAAGACAAGAGAAATTTTAAAAAGCATAAAGAGGAAATATAACTTCCCCTGTATACTGGGGACATGAAAATCCTGGGAATACAACAAAATACTAATCAGGATATCTCTAGCAATATTTTAGGCTACAAAATATACCCTCAAAAATCAATTGCATTTTTACAAAATAACAATATCCAAGTAATAATAACAGGATAATCCCATTCCTAATAACTATAAAATGCACAAAATACCTGGGGATGAGCCTACCAAAATTATATTTAATTCCAAAGTGCTTCTTAAAGAAATAACAACAAATAGCTAGAGAACTATTCAGTGTCCATTAAAATTAAAAGCTTGGTCTTTGAAAATATTAATGGACAGATCTTCAGCCAATTTCATTTAAAAGAAGAGGGCAGAAAATCAAGTCAACAGTAGCAAATGAGTAAACTGATCAGAGAACCAAAAGAAATAAAAAATTTATTTAAACCTAGTTACACACTTATATGCTAATAAAACTAAAAAAACAAAGAAATAGGGCAATGCCTTAAAAAATACAAAAATCCCTAAACTACTGGATAGAGATTTTAAATAGCTCATTGTTGGGAAATGAAATAGAAGTAGGTCATGCCAGTACAATGAAAATGACAATACTACCAAAATTTCCACTTCTGTTGCTTTACCAATCTAAATACCAACAGTTTACAGGTCTTAATAAAATAATAATCAAATTCATTTGAAAAAACAGGAGATATTCTGCATTAAGGGAAGTGATAAAGGGAAGTTGGGATGAAGAGGGAGTATATACAGATATTAAGAATTTAAAACAGCAATTATTAAAACTGATACTGGTTAAAAAAAAACAAGTTGATTAGAAGATTAGATTAGTCAATCCTGGCTGTCAAGGAGCTTAGTTAAATGAAGAAGATAGATATGCAAGCAGCTATGTAAAAGTAAAGTAGATCCAGGATATATTGCAAATAATCTCAGAGGAAAGGCACTTAAGTTAAAGGGAACCTGAAAAGTGTTCTCATAGAAGATGATTTAGCTCAGAGTTTAGGAAGCTGGAATGTTGGGAGGCTAAAGTGAGGAGGGAAGGAATTCTGGCCATGGCGCCAGCCAGTGACAATGCCTAGAAAAGATGACTAGAAGGCATGAATGGACAGTATGTGAAGGACAGTCAAATGCAAGACTGAAAAGGTAGGAAGAAGGCAGGTGATGAACGACTTTAAATACTGGTAGATTTATATTTGATTCTGGAGGTAGTTATTTGTTCTTTGTTCTCAGAGAGGACTAATATCATCAGGTGATGTCTTTCACTTGTGAGTGAATAGGATTTAAGTGGGGCAGAATTGAGCAAAGTCATTAGCATCATTGACGCTTCCAGAGTCATGGAAAGTCTGGCGGCAAGACAAAAGTGAAAACAATTAGCAATAATCCTGATGGTAACAGGGAGTCACTGGAATTTAAGTAGGGGGGAGGGGGGAGGAGAGGGGCAAAAAGTGGGGGGGCATCTAGGTGGCACAGTGGATAGAGCAGCGGCCCTGAAGTCAAGAGATCCTGAATTCACATGTGTATGTGTGTGTGTGGTGTGTGTGTATGGTATTTTTTGAACCTACCAATTTATAAACATAAGTGGAACTATTATTCAGCAGCACTTCCATAAGACAGAAGTTATAGCTGCTTTGAAACAATTACACATCTATTAGTTGTTCTGCCTTGGATATTTATTATCTTTGTGACTCTGGGCAAGTCATTTAATCTGTGCCTCATTTTTCTCAGTGACTTTCCTCAGTGTGTTATTTCCAAATTTGCCTAATATATTGTTTATTGTTAATTAATTTTGATCACAATTTACGTATACTTTGTCAGCTTTATTAAATACGTTTTTAGTCATTACTAACATACTAGTATGTACAGGTAATAATTTGCCATGGAATCTGGAATATTTGCTTTTTTAATTAAAGGAATAGAGCAAAATGAGGAATGTGATGTTAAACATAGGGATTATTTATTTCCCCCATTTGATCTTTTCAGTTACCTTTTCCCATTCTTTACTATATAATTTAGAAATTTATACTTTTAAATTAGGCTATAAATTTTTTTCTAGTCATTTTTAACAGGTCCTCTCTGCTAATAGTGAGAAGTGGTGGGGGGTTTGTTGGTTTTTGTTTTTGTTTTTTGTATATAATTTCCTGATAATTTAAAAAAATATTTATTGATTAACTGAAAATATTCCTAATAAGTCCATTACATGTTAATATAAATATTATTTATATTATTTTCATGAAAACTATATTTTTATAACTTTTTATTGACAGAACATATGCTTGGGTAATTTTTTACAACATTATCCCTTGCACTCACTTCTGTTCTGACTTTTCCCTTTCCTCCCTCCACCCCCTTCCCTAGATGGCAAGCAGTCTTATACGTGTTAAATATGTTATAGTATATCCTAGATACCATATTTGTGTGCAGAATTGAACAGTTCTCTTGTTGCACAGGGAGAATTGGATTCAGATAGTAAAAATAACCTGGGAAGAAAAACAAAAATGCAAACAGTTTACACTCATTTCCCAGTGTTCCTTCTCTGGGTGTAGCTACTTCTGTCCATCATTGATCAATTGGAACTGAGTTAGATCTTCTCTTTGTCAAGATTTCCACTTCCATCAGAATACATCCTCATACAGTATTGTTGAAGTGTATGATGATCTCCTGGTTCTGCTCATTTCACTTAACATCATCTCTCCAAGCCTCTCTGTATTCATACTGCTTGTCATGTCTTACAGAACAATAATATTCTAAAACATTCATATACCACAATTTACCCAACCATTCTCCAATTGATGGGCATTCATTCATTTTCCTTTTTCTAGACACTACAAAGAGGGCTGCTACAAACATTCATGTACATACAGGCCCCTTTCCCTTCTTTAAGAGCTCTTTGGGATATAAGCCCAGTAGTAACACTGCTGGATCAAAGGGTATGCACAGTTTGATAAATTTTTGAGCATAGTTCCAAATTGTTCTCCAGAATGATTGGATCCATTCACAACTCCACCAACAATGCATCAGTGTCCCAGTTTTCCCACATTCCTTCCAACATTCATCATTATTTTTTCCTGTCATCTTAGTCAATCTGACAGGTGTATAGTGGTATCTCAGAGTTGTCTTAATTTTCATTTCTCTGATCAATAGTGATTTGGAACACTCTTTCATATGAGTGGAAATAGTTTCAATTTCATCATCTGAAAATTGTCTGTTCATATCCTTTGATCATTTATCAATTGGAGAATGATTTGATTTCTGACAATTTTTTTTAACCCTCAGCTTTTGGCACAAAGGTGATTTGCTCTACTTGTATTTATTTGCATTCAAAACTAGGTTGCTGCTCAAACTACTTTAATCCATATCTTGTACTTCACCTACATAAAATACATCTTTTCTCTTGGCTGTTAAAAACATGTATTTATTAATCTTAACTCAGCATTGATTTTATTTTGTTAGCAGGAAGAATTTTGAGTTGTTTTGTCTTCAACATAATAACCTAAAGTTTTCTGACAGTTTCTTTTATAAGAATTAAATTTAAGCTGTCCATGTTGATATAGAAAAGCAGTGTCTCAGATAATCCCAAGTGGGGATAATTGAAAATTATTTATTTATATTCGGAATGTAATTTTTTTCTCTTTTTTTTTCCTTCTTATTGAAAGAATCCATGCCAATCTGTGAAATTTCCCTGATCTTATATTATTCAGCTATCTTCCCTCAATAACCTTTAATTTTGCCTCACATAAATAGATAACCCTTCTCCTTGCAAATATAATCCCTCTTCACATTCACAAGTGATCCCACTCCTTCCCTTTGCTAGTAAATTGTCTCTCCAACATCCCTATACTCATTAATCTTCGAACGTTCCCTATCTACTGTTTGCTTCTTTGCTGCCTACCAATGTACCCATTTTGTCCCATCCTTAATAAAGCCTCCTTTGAAGCATCCATCCTCTTTGTACCCATGCCCTTTCATGGAACAGAACGATCTGTAATCAGTGCCTCTACTTCCTTCTCTCTTCTTCTCTTAACCATTTGAGATCTGGTTTCCCCCTTCATCATTCCCCTAGAACTGCTCTCTCAAAAGTAATCTATGATCTCTTAATTACCTCTAATGGCATTTTATCAATCTTCATTCTTTTGATTTCTCTGAAGCCTTTGACACTATTGATCACTTCTTCCTTGGTACTCTTTTAGGTTTTTTAGAACCCTTCTCTTGGTTTTTCTCTTATGTCCAACAACTCCTCAGTCCTTTCCCTGGAACTTCATTCAGTCCATACTTAGTAACTTTTCATGTTCCTCAAATCTTTGTTCCAGTCCTTTTTCTCCCTATATACTATTTCTTGAGGTTATCACATCAGCTCCCATGGATTCAATTATTATGTCTATGCTGATAATTCCATGATCTATTATCCACCCCTAACCTTTATTCTGATTTCCAGCTTCATACTTCTAACTACTTTAAGTGCCCAACGATAGCTTGAACTGGATATTCTGTGGCCTTCTTAAATTTAAGATTTCCAAATCTGAAATCATTATTTTCCTCTCAAAACAAATTTTAAAAACCGTCTTTTCCGCTAATTTCCCTATTTTGGTCTGTATCACCATCTTTCCAGTCACTTAAGTTCTCACCCCATATGTTATCCTCAGTTCCTCAGACTATCCCCTCACCCTCCCTTCAATATCCAATCAGTTATCAAGTTCTTTAAATTCTCCTTTCACAGTATCTGTTATATTCACAATTTTTCTCCTTCTGTCTTCTGATATTGCTACTGCCTTGATGCAGCCATGTTACTTCATACTGAGATTATTAGAAAAGCCTTCTGTTTGGCCTCCTTGCTGTACGTTTCTCCTCATCCCAGGCTATTGTCTACTCATCTATCAAAGTCATCTTTATAAACCATAAGACTGAGTATGTCATCCCTATTTCAATAAATTCATTAGTTCCCTAATATCTCCAAGTCAGATTTAAAAATCTACTTGTAAAGCCCCTCACACAATCTGATTTCTTTCTATCTTTCTTATAAGTTGTTTTACACCTTACTTCTTTCCATGTTGTCTGTGATCCATAAGCTCCCTTTCTGGTCTTCCAATAAAATACTATATCTCCTAAATCTTTCTGTATTTACTGGATGTTCTCCATTCCAGCATTCTTCTTCTTCCTCATTTCTGTCTCCTGATTTCTCCAGTTTCCTAATATAGACTCAGCTAAAATTTTGGCTTCTACTAGAAGCTGTTCCTGATCTCCCTTAATGCTAATGCCTTTCTTTTGAGATTACCCCTGTTTGACCCTGTGTATATATTATATGTACATAATTATTTGCCTATCATCTTATCCTTTTAAAAGTGAGCTCCAGGGGATAGATGGCACAATGGATGAAATACCAGCCCTGGAGTCTGGAGAACCTGAGTTCAAATCCAGTCTCAGACATTCAAACACTTAATAATGTACAATTATATCTTATTCTTGCCCTTCAGCCTTTGTTACCAGAATGTTCTCTAACTTTCTTCTTAACATTCTTCAAGAGCAGAGTCCATATATTAAAAGCATCATTTCACTTAAAATCAAAAAAAAAGGAATTTGAATCTTTACTTTAGCAACAACCCTTTGCCAAATCATGTAAGTTATATGGATCTAAATTTCTTCATCTGTAAAGTGGAAATTAAAAAACTTTATAGCCCAACTTTTTTTCCCTTATGAATTTTTCTTTTAATCCTTCTTGTCTAAAGTATATTTTTTAAAATATACTGTAATTCTCTTTTGTATCTTTTTTGTTTGCAGAGACCTGTGATTTCATGAATGAATGCAATTTTCTCTATGTGTATAATCTACTTTAATTTATAATTTTAAGTTGTCTGAGGCACAGGAAGGTGAAAATAGCTTTCTGATGATCATATTCTTATATGTATGTGTCAGATCAGACTTGACCCCAAGTTTTTTTGACTCTAAACTTTTGTTTTCCATCTCCTATATATCATATTGCTTTTCTAGTTATTGGACTTTTTTTTAGAGCATGTATTACTTCTTTGTGTTATCTTTTGTTTTCTTGGTTTTTTTATTTATAAATCTAGTTTAATTCAGTTTAACATCTTCTCATTTACATTCACATTGCATTTTGCATCTCTTACAGTAGCTAACAAACTGCCATATACATATTAGGTAGGAAATAACAATGTTTGTTGAATTATTTAATGTGTCAGTGATTTATTTAAATAGGGGTCAGGTAATGGAAGTAACAGTATAGACTTTGGGATTGTTCCCCTATCCCCACCCCAGGGAAAATACTTGACTTTTGATATTCCTTTTATTATCTCCTTAGCAATATCTATAATTTAATTCTTGAATATCTTTGCAGATAGAGGTAAGTTGAAGTTTGTCCAAATGTTGAATGATCCATATTGCATAATTCTGATATTTTATTTCACCATAGACCTGAGTTTGGTCATTCAGAAGAGCTCAAGCCTTTAAATTTTCCCTCTTTCCTGACACTTAGTCCTTATTATGAGCATATAGTTCTGGTTTCTAACAGAGAAAAGCAGGGCACAGATTTATAGGAGATGCAATGTATAAAATGCTGAAGTCTAGAGTCAAGAAAACCAAAATTCTAATCTAGCTTTAGGCATTTAACTCTGTGATCCCAGACAAGTTAAATAATTTCTATCTACCTCAGTTTCCTCAGTTGTAAAGTGGGGATAATAAAGTCTCCCAGCATTGTTGTAAAGATCAAATGAAATAATATTGGTAAAGTGTTAAATACACACACAGCAGGTACTTGCTAAATATTTGTTACCTGTCCTTTCCCTCAAGTTGATAGGGAAATACCATTCTAAATAAGTCTTTGATCTCTCAGCTATTAAAAAATAATTAAACTCTTTTTAAAAATTGTTATTTCCCAATGACTACATCTTCCTAAACAAATAAATATAGTTAAATGAAACAAAGCAATATGACCATGTCTGGCACCATATGTCATTGTGTATGCCTCTAGCCCACCACCTCTTTTGCCAAGAGTAAGGAGACATAGTATAAATTATTAGTTCTCTGAAGTTACATTTAGTTAGGACTTAGATGTCTTTCAGAGGTTTTTTTTTTTCCTTTACATTATTATGGTAAATGTGAATATTAATTTCCTGAGTCCATTTATTTCTCTCATAACCTATTTGTCTTTACAGGTTTCTCTGAATACTTCACATTCTTCATTACTCATGATACACTAATATACCATTATTGAGTCATTTTTAAGAATGAAGAAAATAGCTAAATTTTATGCTATTCTTCAGATTGGTCACAAAATGAACGAGAGAGAATAGGGGATGGAGAGGGATAATTAACTTACAGTAAGATTTAAAAAGCAAGATTTATCAGAGATAAGCCAAAATTATGTTAATCATAGTATTAGTAGCAACAAAAACAAAAGAAATTACCAAAATTAATTTTATTAAAAAAATAAAATAAAACATGGGGCCCAAAGTATGACTATTTTACTTGGGAAGCAACCAGCATGATCACCATGATTCCAGAGTGTTTTAATGGTGATATAGAATGAATATGATGAGAGGAGTGTCTGGGAATTCATTTCCTTGTGAGGGTAGATTGTGACAGAAGAGGAGAAACATAGAAGTAGGGTAGTGGAACTACTTGTTTAACCCCAAAGTGTGAAGAGTGAGTGAGATTCTAGATCCTAGAACTGTAATTGAAGAATATTCTACAACAAGCAGCTTCCAGAGTTAATCTAGCAACTGCTGCCGTGTATTTTATCTTTTTTTTCCTCTGGAGAAACAAGAGATACTTTTGCTTTAGGGGACACATAAATTGTCTGTTATGTCCCATGTTATCCTTACAAGATTAAATTTAATTGATATTTAGAGTTGGGCACACAAGGAGGTATAGTATAATTGTAAAGATAATGAGATTTCTGAATTTGGAATAGAAGAGACTGGATTCTAATTTTGCCTTTAACATTTGACTAATTTTGTGACTTTTGGAAAATCTCTTTAAATGTTCTGAGATAAGCTTAGAGGCTCCTTATCTGTAAGATGGGTTTTGATTTGCATCCCTAACAAAATTCACAGACCTTTCTTGCTTCCCAATACCTGAAAGTGCATCTCTAGACCAGACCAACCAGTCAAGTCAACAATATTTAAGTGACTGTTATATGCCACACACTGTATTAAGTGCTGGATTTACAAAGAAAGAGGAAACACAGTTCCCACCATCAAGGAGCTTACAGTCTAATTAGAGGAGACAATGCAAATAACTATGTGCAAACAAAAAAAGATTTACAATAATTTGGAGATAATTTCAGAGGGAAGACACTAACATTAAGGAGGACTGGGAAAATCTTCTTGAAGAAGATGAGAATTTAGTTGAGACTTAAGGAAATTAGAAAAGCCATGAAGTAAAATGAGAGAGGAAGTTCCAAGCATGAGGGACAATCAGTGAAAATGATCAAGAGAGAGTAGCCTGTTCAAGAAACCGAAAAGAGGCCAGAATCATGGATGGGAGAGTATAGAGAGGGTGGGAGTAAGCTGTAAGAAGACTGGAAAGGTAGCAAAAGGCTTGATTATGATGGACTTTAAAAACCAGAGAATGGTATATTTGATTTTCAAGGTTTATGAATGGGGAAACGATAAGCATGCTTTAGGAAGATCAGTTTGGCAGCTGTGGAGAGTATAAAAATAAATATTAAGGCAGTATATTAGAAAGACTCATCTTTTTGAGTTTAAACTAGCCTTGGACACTTAATAGCTGTGTGACCCTGGTCAAGTCACTTAACCCCATTTACCTTAGTTCCTCATCTGTAAAATGAGCTGGCCAAGGAAATGGCCAACCACTCCGGTACCTTTGCCAAGAAAGCCCAATGGAGTCATGAAGAGTTGGACATAACTGAAATGACCAAACAACAACAGCTAGTATTAAGCATTTACTCTTTGTCAGAAAAATGTCCAAGTAGTGGACTGGAGTGAGGAGAAACTTGAAATGGGGGATGGCAAGATGAGAGGTATGATTGCCTCTGGTTAGAGCTGAAGAGGAACAGAGGGAGGTTTGAGGAAATGACATATTAGGAAGTTAGAGCATTTGAGAGATTATCATCATGTATAACAAAATCCCTTAGTATGAAGTCAGAAGTTTAGGAGGAGACAAAGACTGAAGCAGGTACTGAATTCACTGAAGAAAATGATAGATAGTTAGATAGATAAGTAGTTAGGTGATAGATAATAGTCCCCAGAATCTTGATTAGATGATAAATCATCTTTGAATGAATTTCAGAGGAGAAGTGGTTACTTAGCAATGGTGGGAGAGTGAGAGCCTGGAAGTGGTAATGGCAAGGAATGTTCTAGTTCCACTACCATGAGTGAATTAGATGATAAAAGTAAAATGTGGAAAATATTGAAGCTAGGTCCTCAAGAAGAACTCAGGATGAAAAAAAAAGTCCTCAGATCCTCCTCAACTCCAAACTCATCCTAAAAGCTTGCAGTTTCCTTGTCTTAGATAGTTACCATTTTTACCCCTATGATAACAAGCAAAACATATTTCTTGGCTAGGAATTGAACCTCAGCCAAGGCAGCAAAAGTGCCAAATCATGACCACTGGACTACCAAGGAGTTCAGTCAGAATTGTGATATTGGATTTGTATGTCCCCAACTGCATGAGATTCTTTGTTCCTATTCTAAAAATAATTTAGGACAACTATATCCTGTTTTAAAGCTTAAAGAGATGTAAATCTTAACTTTTTTTTTTTTACTTAGACCCTAATTAAAACAAATAGGAGAGAAGAGGAATGCAATTAAAATACAGCTTAGCCAACACATCTTATAAGATCATAAAATCATAGAGCTTGTAGAGACTTCAGAGGCTATCTAATTTTACACATGAGGAATCTGCAACCCATCTAAAAAGTAGGCATTGAATCCAGTCTTTGACTAAAGTGAGTGTTCAATCCAACATACCATATTGCCTTACCATTAGTATTTGTTAAATATCCAACAGAAAATATTGAGTAGAAGGACCCAAATAGAGTAAATCCAATTATAACGAATTTCTAGAAGATTGTTAATTCTTTTTTCGCGAAATTTTCTGATTGTTGCTCAAGATAAATTCAAAATGATCCCAAGTTAACTAGTATTTATTACCATGTGCAAAATACTGCATAATTCTTTGCCATGTCACCTGTTATCCAATTTTTGTAAATAACAGTTGGAATTCATGATTTATTTACCAAAAAAACACATTTTTCTTTCATAGTTGTGAATCGCATTGTAACAAGATCAGTAAAGTGATAGCATTGAAATAAGCAATAGTGTATTTACAAATAAAAAAAAACAACAACAAATAAAGCCATAAGTTTTTAGAGTCTGGTAAGGTTCAGAGAGATTACATCTTTTATATAGTCAGCCAGTAAATCACTGATGAAACAAAACAAAACAAAAAAAAACCCAAAAAAAAAAGTATCTTGACCTCCTAAACTTTCGCTTCAGTACCACATTCAATGAATCACATTGTTTCTATATGTTTTATTAATTCTGATTTCTAAATGTAAACAAACACTATAGTATGAACATATTCCAATATAGATAATTTAATACAAGTTGGTTATGGTTGGATGCTTTTTTTTAGACTTATAATTTTTAGATAAATGTAACTTTCTTTTCCCCAGCCCTACTTAGTAATTTTATAGGGTTAGGGAAATAAGAGAGAAAAAATTTACACTGAATAATATTTTATTTATATTCCACATATATTTTTTAAACCAAGGTTTTAACAGGTAAGCATTTTAAAAACTCAGAACTTAAAAAAAAATTAAGTGTCACATGGTTAAGAGGCAATAGGGTTCCCCACTATAGACCTGACCTTGGTATGGAGAGACAGAATGTGGGGAAGAATTCTTAAACTGTAAAACTTCTGTATCAGAGTTGATTGTCTTAATAGTTTTTACCCATTACTCACAATTAGGAAATGAGCTGGTAATTCAAATTAGATTTCTACTAAAATGTGGGGAAAATACTTTTGAGGGATGTTGCAAAACACATTTCATTAAAAGAAAAAAAGCCAAAAAACTTGTTAGTGCGCTCTGTCTAGCTTTACCATAATCTGTTGTATCCACAAGCTGAGTAGTTTCTTCCATAGTCCACAAATCTCTGTGCTGCCTGTTAATAAAAATGCAAATTGAAGTGTACTACAAACCTGGTAAGTTTTCTCTTCCAATCCATCTTACTTACATGACATTACTTAAGTGTAGGGAAGATGTTATATTGTTATATGCAGTTATGAATGTTTTAAATGAATGTTTTTTTCTTAAATGTTTTCATTAAGTTTTTTTTTTTATGATTGACATGATTATGAGACAAACTGAGTTAACAATAGCACTGTATTAGAAAAGTGCATTTTATTTTGTTAAACTTTTAAAGAACTATAAATACAGGTAAGTCTCATTGGAATTTTTAAATCAATTATTGAACTTAGAACTGAGAAATTAAAAAAATAACTGAATAACACCATACTCTTTGTTATGGAAGAAAAATATTTGTTAGTCAATCCTGTATGAGAATACATTACCTGTCTTATTGTCTAAATTATTGTTCAGAATATAGTTTTTTAAAATCTAATTTGAAGATTCTGTATATTGTGTGTATATTGATAATTTCCCCCAATTTTTATAATTGCATATGATTAATTTCCATTATTAATTTCACAGTGGAATTAAGCCTGTATTTTGGTGCCTGCAAATATTAGAAGCATATTCTAAAGTGTGGATTCTTCATAATAGCAATTTGAAATGTTATGGCACATATACTTTTACTCTTGCAATGGTTTACTTTTTTTTTTCCCCTTCAAATAAGACAAAGAATCTCCCATCAGTTTTAAAAAACAGTGGACTTTGGTAAATGAAGGAAAATTGATAAGAGTGCACAATAGATACAAGGGCCTAGGGTCTTAAGATTCATCTTCCTGAGTTAAAATCTAGCTTCAGATACTTATTAGCTGTGTGACTCAGGGCAAGTCACTTAATGCTGTTTACCTCAGTTCCTCATCTGTAAAATGACTAGAGAAGAAAATGGCAAACCTCTCCATTATCTTAAAGAAGAAAACCTTAAATGGAGTCGAGAAAAACTGGCCACAACTGAAAATGACCGAACAACAACAATGGTCCAGTTTTCTGAATGATATTTTCACATAGAAATTCTACAAAATTCGCACAAATTCCACCTTAAAATTGTAATTCATTATATATAAACATAGCTCATACTTTTCGTATTTATCATATCAGAATAAAGAAATAATTAGATCCAACTAGTTTCTTTTTTCCTGTAGTTTATTACTTAATTAGATAACACTACAAGGCAGTTAGTAACTCTAAATAGACTTTAATGTTCAGAGTGAATGTCATAATTTTTACATGATTTTTTTTTTGTTCACTACTGTTTAGAATATAAACTTTTTAACAGGATTGTATTCTCCTGACTTTAACGATAAAAGTTATAAAGAATTTTTTAAAATTTTGCAAGGTTTGAGATATAGTTTGAAAGGCAGCATGGTGGAATAAAGAGAATGGAACCCTGAGCTGCAAAGACCTGGGTTCATAGGCAAGCCTCTACCCTTTGCTGTCATCCTCTGGACAAGTTTGTTAACTTCTCAGTGTTCCCAAACAACTCTCAAGACCAATTTGCCAAGAAAGTAGTGAATGTAACCTCCTCAAAAACAAGGATAGATAGTGTTCTTGCCTTTATCTGCATCTCCAGTGTTCAGCACACTACTTGGCTGACAAGTAGTCAATATAAACATTTCTTGACTGACTTCAACTTTGACAGAAGAGTTCCTCAAGAGCCTATTCCCTCTGCTAGATAACTTAGTCAATTAATAGCTCACATTTATGTAGTACTTCAATTTCTAAAGTGCTTTGCCAATACCTAATATATATTTAGTATGAATAATTTTATGTACCTTAAATGTCTCTTGCAATTGAAAAAGTTTTATAAATTGGGGAGAGATACAGTATCACAGCTGAAGTGTTACTTCTACACAAGATTTTCCTGATCCCCTCAATTATTAGCAGTGGAATTGATCCTTTTGAAGTCATTCCCTTTTACAGTTTATTTTCTTTATCCTTTTGTATTTATTTACTTGTATACATGGCACATCCCCCCACCCCAGTAGAATGTAAGCTTCTTCAGGACAAAGACTGTTTCTTTTTTTTTTTTCTTACCGAAACTAGCATTGTGCCTGACACATAATCAAAATTTAATAGATGCTCCTTACATTGAATTGAATTGATTTCATTATCATTGACTTTGATTTCAGATTTCATAATCTACCTAGATTATTATCAGTTGTTATATAGAGACTTAAAATTCTAAGTATGCTAATATGTTCTTGATACTCTTTTGTTTAAAGGAAGATTTGAGTATCCTAAATTCTTTGTTGATGCTACCTGTCAACTCAAATGGAGAGAAAAAGGAACTTGGCAACTATTTTAGCCTTGCAAATAAATTCACCAAGTTTACTGGCCCATAAAAATTTCTGTTTCTCTAACCTCTTCACTGAAGCTCTATAAGTTACATAATAAACAACATTTGTTTTATGTACTTATTCGTCTGCTAAAAATTCACTATTTGTCCTGGGCAAGTAAGTATTTGCAAGGTTGAATTTTATCATCCTAAAAGTTTGATTTGCAATAATCTGGTACTTTATTTATGCATGTTCTTTGCTTTGCAAAAGAATGCAGACTTATTTCTTTAACTTTTAAAAAGTTTTTTTTTTTTTTAAATCAGGCTGAATCTTCCATTTGAAGTATGATATATCCACTTCTTTTTTCTAATGTGCTTTTAGTAGTGCCTTTTATACAATGCTTTAGTAATATCTTTTTGGTTAAATAATATTGGCTTATAGATTTTAGAATTAGGAATTGTGTGAAAAATTTGAATGGGGAAGATATTTTGGTTTGTTTAGCAGTTTTACTAAAAGATTTTTGGTTTTGATCATTAATAGGTTCTTATTTTATAGTTATTATCATTTAATTTATATTGACTTTATGTTTTATTTTCCAATATTGGTCTCCGAATAATGTCTCAAACATTCACTGCTTACTTACCCATGCCTGTGCCACGTGCTGCTCGGACTTTTCTCAGTGTTTTTCTATTCCTATCATATCTTATAAATAAATTTTACTAACATAATTATTTTTTACTTTTTTTCCAAGCATTTTTTTTTAGTTTACTGAAATATATATTGCATTAATAGGTTGTTTGGGGGCTACTATAAGATTACTTTTCAACCATGTTCTATAAAAATTTAAATCATGGTTTGTCTTCTCATTTAATCAACATTTAATTTAATGAAATAATAAATCCAAGGAACAAATTATTGTTCCCACCCCACATCTTTAATTATAAATACCATTCTGAAAAATAAAGAGGAAGGTATTGGATATGACAAAAATAGTGCCAAGAGAATTGACATTGTCACAGTTGGATTTAGTTTGAATTAACTCACTTTCAGTTCATTGCTTTTAAACACTCAGTATGTTGAGAATTAGAGGGAATTACAGAGATTGTCATTTTATAGAAATAGAAACAGATGAATGAAGAGATGTCATGTCTTGTCCAGTGTCACGTAGATAATAATCGAGCTCCAGTTCCATTTGTTATCTACTGTTTATGTCTCCTAAACCAATAGACCAGTATTTAAAAGTGGAATCCTCCTAAATTTCTGTTCGGTTTCAGGTTGGTGCTCTTAGACCTCAGGTTTCTAGAAGTTAGTCCATTGTATAATCATTTCTAAAAAAAACTGTTTTTGAAGTTTTCATAGTTTTTTTCTATATCATTTTTTGTTGTTGATTCTTTAGAATATTGATTAAGAACAGTATGGTATAATAGATGGACACCTAGCTTCAGAACCAGGTAGACCAGAGTTCAAAACTTATTTGCCTCTGAAACATAATTGCGTATATGTCATTTTATAAGCTTTGAAGGGTTTGGGCCACTCAAAGATTATTAACTATGTAGAAAGTGATCCTCATTAGTCAAGGAATATTCTCATCTGAGTAGTTCCCCATACTAGTGAAATCAAAGCTCCGATTCCTCTCCCTTTAGAGGATTAATTATCTTTAAGTATAAAATATTTGGAAATAGTAATAATTATTCTAAATCTAGGCAAGGTTAATATTCATTCTCATGTTACAAATTGTCTTTCAATTTAATTTTTATAATATTACTTAATAGTATTTTTAATAGCCAAGTGGACTAGATTTAACCTTTTAAAACAAAACAAATATTTGAGAATAGGAAATTTTATTTAACAAGCCTTATGAATTAACATTTATCAAAATGACTTCTTTTTCTCTTCTTATTTTGTCATAAATTCACTTAGAATTAAAAGTATTTACACTTGATATTAGTGCATGAGTAATCAGTAGCATATGAAATCTAAGCATGTGCTTATTACTAAATCACATTTTTCTTATCTTTTACCTTTTTTATAAAAATGTTGGTTCCATTACTGTATAGTCCATTCTTTTTTTTTATTTTATAGATCAGCCAAAATGGGAAGTACTGGATTCTGCTCTCCTCCAAGAAGAGTCAGTGGGACTGGTTAAGATCAGTATCTGAGGATTTTACCAGCTATCATCAGGTGTGCATTGAGCAAAACCATTGTAATTCTCTTGTGTGTATGTATCTAAGGTATAGCTTAATATGTAATCAGTTTAACATATGTATTTATTGTTTAATATATGCAGTTATTATTAGATATTGAACATAGTGTTTATCCTGCAGTTATGAAAGCAGCAAAAAAATTATGCTTTCAACTTTGGTATTCTGTTAACTTACAGATAGGCATTATTATCAAATATTTTCAGCTGGTCTTAGAAAACTGTAATATTTGAGCATCAGTATTGAAATCATTCTTCATTGCTCAGTATGTACATCCAGGAATAAAATAACTGACTCTTTTAAGGAGTAATACTTAAAAACAGAAGGTGAACTATTGTCTAAAAGTGTCAAGTATATACTTGTACATATTTTCACAATTGCACCTTTGATTTTTTTCAGTACATTTCACTGACGTAAAATTCATTCTAATTAGTTCAAACCAGAATTATATTTCTTATGGTTAGGTCACATATGACAAATACAGCCAATTTCTAAAAACCTTTGACTTAGCAACTTATGGAAATTGCATGTATTATAAGTTGTTGCATTTTTAGAAAAAAATTAGTGCCATTTATTTTATTTTATAGGTACACAAAAGTATTATGTTATTGATAGGAAATAATCAGAATATTGTTCTAACTTAGCAGAAATATTTTGCAACGTTCTACAAAGCCATTACTAGCTGGTACAGCTAATTAAAGTTATTAATTTAGAAATTTCTGAAGGATACACAGGAACTCTTACTGGAATAGGGAAGATTAAAGAAAATGAATTTTTGAAGATCATTAGGTAAAAAATTTTGAGAAAATAAGAGAAATGTAGTTTGTCAATAATTGTTGGTGTCAGTAGCATACTCAAGGAAAGATGCTACAAAGTGCTGTCTCAGTTACCTGGATACTAATTGATTACTTAATTAAAATTTTTGCTATACATCTATGTGATACATTTAAATGAATTGCTTGGTGTCCTACCTTTTTATATGTATTGTTACAATCTAAATCTTAAAGTGTTGTAAGACCAGGCCACTCACTATGAAATCATTGTTAGTGCTCAGAGATCTTATGCTCTCTGGATTTATCTGTGTTCTAAGAAAACAACATGACTACAGACCAGGCCTCAGTTTCCTTAACCATAAAATGAAGGCATTAGAGTAGATATCCTGTTTTTTTAAGCTATAGAACCACAAACCAAATAATTCCAGTAGATAGTTTGTAAGCAAGAATTTTTATCCCATAACAACAGTGTTATAAGGAATTTTTTTCTGTTTAAAAACCTTGGAAAAAAAAAGCAAATTGAATCCAAAATAGGCAGCAATGCCTTCCATCAGCTGTGTTCAGTTTTTACTTCAGAAATTGGCCTTTTTAATAGAGATGCCAAGTTATTTCTCTGTATACTCTAGTGAATTGAAGAAACATTGTCTTTTGGACACTGCAAGACAGCAATTCATAATTACATGTTTACTAAGTACTTGATATTGGCAGGCCATTTACTTTTCAGTATTAGTTTTTCCAAGCTGTATAGCACTTTCTGTCTTCCATTTAAGAATTTCTTGAAAATTAATGTGTATGAAGCTCTTTTAATAAAAGATCCTTATTGTTATTGGTGTTTTTTTTAAACCACATACTTTACAATGCATTATATACATCTTCCCAGTATAGGTTATCAATTCAGTTACTCTGACCCACAGACATTTTTGCCAGCTTTGAATCACCTCATATAGTGAGTAGTTCAGTTTTACTGTTTTTTAGGTGCTCTTGCGCAGACATTGTGTCCCAAGCAAGGTCTTTGATCCTTCCAAAATAATGACAAGGAGCCATGATCCTGACCTAATTTAAATTTCACAAGATTTTACCATTTCAAGATGCAGACTTGTTACGAAGATAAGACATTTCCAGTCTTGAACTCAGAAAGCCTATTGGGTGTGATAATACTGGTAAGAGGAGTAAATTGTTCATTTCGGGGGAGTACATTAACTCTTTCAGGCCTTGTGTCCATTAAGTAAATAGCCTCTTCCAGTTTGCCAAATGATACATCAGAGTTTTCACCTAGCCTTACTTACTTTTTTTTTTAATTTTATAGTAGTCTTGAAATAGAACTTAGTAGCATTGAGGAAAATTCAGGCATGAAAATTTTTACTGAAATATTTATTTTTAGTAATATATGTACTCCTTATCCCTTGACTAAAAAAAAAAAAATGAAGCTGACATAATACAGCTCTTCATATAAATTTTGTGTGGATATCTCCTATGATTTCCCTGAAATACTATAATATCCCAAAATGTTAAGTTGGAGTTTCAGGGTACATGTGGAACTGTTCATCCTGAGCAATGCATTTATATATAATTTTAACAAATATGAAGAAATCTACAGATATTACATTAGACCAGCTGAATCCAGTTGTATGGGTTTTTTAAATTCAGAAGCATCACATAGCAAGTAAACTTTTTAAAAAAATAAATTAAGTTTAGTTACAAACTAGTTGTTTCTTATTTTTTTTTCCAGTCCCCTTTTGCTTTCTTTTACGACCACATGAAACTTGAGAAGCCATCTAAAGCTAAATCATTTAGTGGAGTTGGGCAGTTCCCAAGTGTCCAACAAGAAGGCCTGGTTTAGGCTGCGATGGCCACTGTCATTCCTGGTGATTTGTCAGAAGTAAGAGATACCCAGAAAGTCCCTTCAGGGAAACGTAAGCGTGGTGAAACCAAACCAAGAAAAAACTTTCCTTGCCAACTGTGTGACAAGGCCTTTAACAGTGTTGAGAAATTAAAGGTTCATTCATACTCTCACACAGGAGAGAGGCCCTACAAGTGCACGCAACAAGACTGCACCAAGGCCTTTGTTTCTAAGTACAAATTACTAAGGTATTAAACTCTCTTTATCTTTCAGATTATATTTTCTATTATGTTGGCCATTTTAGGCCCTTGTAAAAGTATTTATTTGTGTACACATTCTTCAGCTGATTTGCAGAGAGGAAATGTTAAGTAAATTAGATTTTGAATTGTTTTTAGAATTCCAAATTGCATTACTTTATATGTTGATGTCTTTGGGTTTTTTTTTTTTAATAAAAAGCTTAATAAGAATAGAATTTCCTTTTGTACAAGGAATTGCTACAAGAAAAGTGTATGGACTGAGAATTTTTGGTTATGGACATTTACGTGAGTATGTTCAGTCTATTTGCCCTTGTTATGCTGGCTAAAAGCCAGCAAAAACTAAAACAACTATTTAAATGGCTCAAATATTGCTTTAACTTAGTTATCTTTGTAGTATCATATTGTAAGCTAAAAAAAAAAAAAGGTTCTGTTGGGAAGAAACTTTAGTATAGGATTTTAGCTTCCTTTTTAAAAGTGAGCACATGTAATTTTTGATCAAAATAATTACTTACAGAATATATCTGTGTTTAAAGGCATATGGCTACTCATTCTCCTGAGAAAACCCACAAGTGTAATTATTGTGAGAAAATGTTTCACCGAAAAGATCATCTAAAGAATCATCTACATACACACAACCCCAACAAAGAGGCGTTTAAGTGTGAAGAATGTGGCAAGAACTACAATACCAAGCTTGGGTTTAAACGTCACTTGGCCTTGCATGCTGCAACAAGTGGTGACCTTACCTGTAAGGTATGTTTGCAGACTTTTGAAAGCACAGGGGTACTTTTGGAGCACCTCAAAACTCATGCAGGCAAATCTTCTGGTGGGGTGAAAGAAAAAAAGCACCAGTGTGAACACTGTGATCGCCGTTTCTATACCCGCAAGGACGTCCGTAGACATATGGTTGTGCACACTGGAAGAAAGGACTTCCTTTGTCAATACTGTGCACAAAGATTTGGACGGAAAGATCATTTAACTCGTCATATGAAAAAAAGTCACAATCAAGAACTTTTGAAGGTCAAAACAGAACCCATGGACCTTCTAGATCCCTTTACCTGCAATGTTTCTGTGCCTATAAAAGACGAGCTGCTTCCAGTGATGTCTTTACCTTCCAGTGAACTAACATCAAAGCCATTTACAAACACTTTGCAGTTAAACCTTTATAATACACAAATTCAATCCATGCAGAGTTCTGGACCAGCACATCAAATGGTCACCACATCATTACCTTTGGGAATGACATGCCCAATTGATATGGAATCTGTTCACCCCTCCCACCATCTGTCTTTGAAATATCCACTCAGTTCTACCTCATATGCAATTTCTATGCCTGAAAAAGAACAGCCATTAAAAGGGGAAATTGAGAGTTACTTAATGGAGTTACAAAGTGGTATGCCTTCCTCATCCCACGATTCCCAAGCATCTTCATCTAAACTAGGCTTAGAGCCTCAAGTAGGACCCCTAGATGATGGATCTGGGGAACTGGCCTTATCCAAAAGCTCCATTTCCATTAGTGAACCTCTAAACACATCATCTTTGGATTTTTCCCAGTTGTTCAATTTCATACCTGTCAATGGCCCACCCTATAATCCTTCTGTATCGGTGGGGAATCTTGGACTGAGCTATTCCCAAGAGGAGACACATTCTTCTTTGGCTCAGCTTCCACCACAGACCCAGGATCCTCAAGATCCTGCAAACAGTATAGGCCTCGGTTCTCTGCACTCCCTGTCAGCAGCCTTCACCAGCAGCCTAAGCACAACCACCACCCTACCACGCTTTCACCAAGCTTTCCAATAGGACACAGAAAGCTGTCTTACTAAAAAAATGTATTTGTAGAAATGCCTTAGGTGACCATTTTTAATGTAGTGCCTACGTTAAGACATTATAAAATCTCTGCTTACTTTGTATCATACCAGTTTCATTAAGCCAGTAAGAAATTGAAACTAACTTTTTTAATGAGCTCAGAAACCGTTTATGTTCAATTATGTTTACTTTGCTTAAGTCTCAAAGTGTTTGGTTGTCTTTTCACTGCCAATTGACATGCTTTACAAAAGAATTGAGATAGGAAAGCCATTACTGCTAAACTTCAATATATCCCCTGTTAAAAATTTTCAGACATTAATCCTTTCATTTTTATCCAATAATAATGGCTCTACCCATTAATGTTTGGCTCAGTAAAAAAAAAAAATTGCAACTGAACAGTAATTTACAAAATTTTGAGGGAGACCTGGAGACTTCCTAAATTGTTAAATAGCTTTGATTTGATACATAATTTAAAAGTATCTTATAAATTAAGAATCCAAATTTTGGTGGCAAAAATGTTTTTATTTGCTATCACAATTTCAGGTCAGTATGTTTTGAAGACTTGCTATTGTCTGGCTAAAATACACGTGGTCTTTATTTTAAAACATTAAAAATATTTTAAAACAGCCACTTAAACACAAAGCAACAGTATTCTCATGAAGTAATACTCTTCTAGTCAATAAATATTTTCATTCTGACATGAAATAATATTATTTCATGGCACTGGTAAGAAGAACGTTATGATTGACCTTGGAAAAAAAAGTATTCAATAACAAATTATTACCACAAATTATTCTGTCATTTTCAGCTTTCAATTTAATTCTTAACTTGCTGTCTTTCATCTTAGTGGTATTAAAGTTAAGGTATCTTGGAGTCTTCAGAGTCTGTTCAAATCCATAGACCTCATCAATCTTTTTCACCTTTCACAGCCAAAGCGTGGGTCAGGTCCAGCCAGAAACTTTATATTGATTGTCAATTAGCCAACAATCAGAGAGCCATTGTAGATTTGCAAATATCAGAATATGTTTGTAGTAGAGTGGATCTTCTTGGCTTGTATGGTGTGATTCTCCTGAGCAATAAGATATTAATCACACCTGCTAATCCTGGGAACTTGGTTAGGGACAATTTCCCCTGTTGCCAAGGTTTAAAACAGGACTCTTAGGAGTAAAGTAAAAGCATATTGCTTACACCATTTTTTATTTAATACACTCAAATTCTTCCCCAATCTTAAGAGCCAAAAGAAGAAAAAAAAATCCCAACAAAAAAAATTTTAACCCTCCTCTCCAATAAAACATATTTTCTATAGAGTGGATATTTTTTTTGCCATTTTTATAAGAAATTTAAAGCTAAGTACATAGCAAGTATCTTTGAGACAAAGTTTTAAATGGCTAAACATATATACAGTAAAACCCCACTTTTACACTTCTTTGGGAAGTAAGGTAGGGGGATTACTACAAATAGGCAGAAAGTGACAAGAAAACAAATTAAAGTTGAACAAGCCAAATCCTAGTAATATAGTATCTAAACCCATAAAACATTTTGCAATCACCAAGTCAAGTGCCTTGCCACCTTATAGATGCTTAATGTGTATTTTAATTGAATTAGATGGTCTTTATCTATTTTGAGTAAGTACCTTCTCAAAGGACAAAATATTGAAGTTCTTTCTTCATTGTCAGCTGGAAGTCAACCCAGGAGACCATTTCTATAGGTGACTTTATAAGGTTTATAGGATTGTCAGAGGAACTGTAGATCTTTCGCTCTCTCTCTCTCTCTCTATTTCTTTTTTAAGAAAAAGAAAAAAAAATTGTGCCAAGCACTCAGCAGAATAGCACATGTTAGAACCCCTAATTTTACAAGATTGATTTCACTCAAGTGAAAAGGGTATTTCCCTGAGAATTTCTGAGAAATTTGTGCAAATTACTGAATCTAATACAGTAGCAATATACCATATTTAAAAAGTTGGGGCAAGGACAGAAGGTGTAAATTGTGAGGAAATGTAAATTGTAATAATGTAAATAGGGGGGTTTCACTGTATATATAGCACTTCACAAAAACAAAATCCCATTTAAGGAGTTATTACTCCTGCTATTTTATCCTGCTCCTATTTTTGTATATCCTGGGAGCTATATACAGGTGTAGTTTTTTATACTTATATTTAAATTTTATTACTAAAAATAACTTTTTATAAAGACTATTTGTTCCAAAGGCATTAAGATGAGATATGTTAATAAGGAAAAACCTTTTTTGACATTCTCAAACTGTCGCTAAGCATTTGGTTTAGGCGATTGTTTGCTCTGAAAGTGGACGCTTAGCTCTGCTTCCTGCTTCCTTTAGTTTCTATGAAACAGATCACTAATCTCAAACTTAGTTGAATGATTCATGTTCAGTATTGCTTTTCTCACCATGTTTAGAAGGAAAAAGAAAAATGGTGACAGAGCACAAATAAATAGAAAATATATATTTTTAAATAGCAACTATAAATTAAATAGCAAATGTGGAATCACTGCTTTATTCTAGCATTTGTTTTTAAACAGTAGGAGTGGATTAATGAATTGGGACATTGGCCTTTGTGGGCTGTATATTTTTTTCCTAATGTAAAGGGAATACCAGGATTAATTGACCATAGATTTTTTTAGAGGTGGGATATGGCAATATATTGATATTAACCCTAATTCTCCCCATATTTTGAAGACCTGCTATTCAGATACATGGAAGAACATCTATATGGGCACCATTGTTAAAGTAGCATATTCTTAATTTTCATATATTTACCATTTTTGCCTATTGCAATCCCATAGACTTGAAATTAAATTTCAAAATAGGAGAGAATCTATCCTAATTAGTTTAAAATTGGGTATAATAGTCATTAACCAGTTTTAGAAGAGCACCTACGAAAATACATATTAGTTTATTTGAACTGCACAGCATTCTGACCTAGATATAACACAGGATTGGCTCTTAGATTTTTGGGAAAAGATATTGTCATTTGTTGGTGTTTATTGCAATTAGACTTGATTAATAACTTGTTGCCAATCCTGTTTTCATCTTCCATTAACCAGAATTTTTATTCTCATTATTTCTGGTAGTGCCTTAGCTTGGTCTTTTTTTTTTAAGGGGGTGGAGGTGGTGATAGAAATTAATAAAAAATATTTCATTTGGAAGTTTGGAACTCAGACAATATATATCATTCAGTTAGAACTTCTGTTTGTGACTACACTTTTTGTCACTGAACACAGAAGTATGCCTGTATGAATGCAGATTGATACTGTAAGCAATATTAACACATTAGTATATTAATTAGTATTATCTATTTTAATCTATTGGCCACTACTAAAATTTCCATTCTAAAGCCCTAATACCAAGTTCATATTTTAAAAATCATTTTATGTGTCCTGGCTGATCGTGCACCACTCTTTGTGCAACTCCTCAATTTCAAGTAGTGTTTCTTTTAAAACTATTTTTTGTCTACTTGTTGCTTGTGCTTTATTATTAGTAAAATTGTGGAATATAGTGATATATTGTGTTAATTTGGACAGTAGCGGTTTTTAAAAACCATATACTGACTGAAACATGAGCCAGAGCTGAGTGCTTTATTTTAAGCTAATAATGAATGTTAAAGAGTACATATTTTCAGGATCATTTGTCTAGTGAGCAATACTTGTATTATAGGCCAATATTTTAAAAAAATAAAGCTTGGTCAACCTCTATGTTACACATATTACAAGATATAGCACTTTCAAAAAGAAAATCTAAACCTTTTAAGAAATTGTCTTATAGGTTATGCTTTTTTATTATAAAATCTTTTATTATTTGTTTCAAGTGCCATTAGATTACATATATGTAGGCCTTTCATATATTGCTTTGTGTACAAAAAATGGTAGATTTAATTTTAAACAGGTACATTTTACAGTGTTTTCTTATCAATTTGCTATATTGCACAGAATCCAGTGTGTTTTTTCATGAGGTTTTACAATTATTAAAACTAGATTTACATGTTTCAAAACACACTGTCTTCCCCGGGTACATTAAAACATATATACACCCATACCCCAGGCCATTAACGTTTTTCCCTAGCCTACTGAAAACCATATGATATAATGACTTTGGAGGAGATCTTTTAAACAATTATATTATTCATAATTAGCTATGATAGCTTATTATAAATCTATGATAAGTAGATGCCTATATTAACTTTGTCTTTTTTTTTCTCATACTCTATTTCAGCAGCCATCTCTCTACACATCCTACTCCACAGAGAATCTGTTGATTTTATTTACCTATATAGACTTACATACCATTATGTAGGTTTATCCTGAAGATCCTCAACCCATATACAGCAAGACAGAATAAAACCAACATAGTTAAAAATGTATGTAAATGATTCTTAAGGCCCTTATGTAATAAGGTTCTCAGTGCTCTGTGGTTGGAAGGCAGTGTCTTTTGATAACAGTTATCTAGCCCTAGAAATGACACAAAACTATTGCTAATCATATATAAACACTTTGCAGTATAAGCTTCAGTGGTACAGTTGAACCAGAATGAATGTTTATCTTCTCAGAAACACTCCTGCAATATTATTCTTTTGGATCATGCTGCTAATGTAACTTGGGAAACAACTCCTCATGGTGCTACAAACTTTCCTGTCTCATTCAGATGTATTTTTACCCATAGCAAAAGGACTATATTTGATCTATAGGTGTATGATATATTTTTATACTGTGACTTAATTTGTCATTAACGAACTTTTACAACACCACAATGTATTCGTATGCACTTGCAAAAGGAAAATCTTGGACATGGAAACCTTCCAGAACAAGCCCAACTTTTGTTCATAAGATGACTGATAGTTAAAATGAATAATGGGCTTTTTTATATATATAGTGTGGAGTGAAGAACATACTGTATGTTGCTAGAAGCCCTTTGAATTTAAAAGAAACTGGGAAACCATTAGGAAATGGATGATGTCGTACCTGAACATGAGTTGAATTGCTGATATTGTATTGAGGTAGTTTTTAAAAAGTGTTTGGACTTGAACGCTAAAATATTCTAATGATAAAGTTTTGAGTCAAAATAGAAAACAAAAACAAAACCCTGCATTCCAGACTGAATTTGTATATGTCTCTTGCATTTAAAATTTGCTATCCTGTGATATGGGAAATCAAATTGCTTATCATGTATATGTACTTAAAATGTATTCACAAACTACTGTTGTATTTGTATAAAATATAGACAAAGATTGCATATATATTTTTGTGTATAAGCTCTGTGAAATAGCAATCACATTATGAAGCTGCAGCAGTACTTCATTTTAAACATTCACATCCAAAGAAACAGACTATTTATTATTCAGATATCCTGATATAAAATATAACTTGCTGCTATTAAACAATAGTGCTGCAGCTTCTCATGGCCTACAGTGTTATGTTTGCTGTACAAAAACAAAAAAAAAAAATATGTGAACACCACAAAATATATGAATAAAAATACAGAATGGTTTTAGTTAACGTAGAACTTCTGCCTGAAATCTTAATAGATCATGGTTTGGCTTGATGTCATGAAACAGATATTTGGTATTCTTCTGCCCTCTCAAATTGGATAATTTTTTTTTACTTATTTGGGAATAAGATTCTAATTTAATATTTTAATATTTAGTACCAGGATATATTTTGTGAGTGAAGTGGGATACCTAGTTTATTGTTCATTTATAATTTATATTTTTAAAAGGAAAACTGCAAAATATAAGTAAAATTAAGCTTATTTGTATGCAGAAGTAGTGTGGACATATAAAGACTTGGGGGTTAGAAAACTTAGGTTTAAAACCTTGCTCTTAAATTTATTAATCAAGTGACTATAGGCTAGGCACCGCTACCTACACTCTCTACCTTCAGGTTTATTGTGAAGAAAAGGCAGTTGATAAAACCATACAGCCCTGTAAAAACATTAAGTGTTAATTAATATCGAGATCCCCCCATTAAGGCTGAACTTTAAAGTACAAAATTGATAGTATTTCTTACTATTTTTTAAATTTCTTAATTTTTCCTTTGGATATTTTCCAGAAAAAACCTTAATATTTCATTTGGACCAGTGTGGACTTTTAAAAACCCCTTACCCTCTTGCATTTTATTTGGGAATATTAGTAAATAATTTCAGGATTTTTTTTTTCACTTGTATCATTGGACTTTTTTTTTCATCTCTTTAAATAGGATGTGAAGTCCTATTTTTCCATTTACCTACTTTTTTTTAATATGTCTACTTTCATTAGGAAAAAAAGTTTTAAATTGCTAAGAAAACATATGGCTATCTTAAAAGAGGAACTTTGGATTTGAGTTTTTTTTTTTATTTCAATTAATCACTTTTGAAAAGTGAGGCTTTTTAGAAAATAAATAACCACATTTTAATTTATCTTTATTAACATCTCTATAGTCATAATTGGAAGAATAGATTGTTCTAGTTTCCTGTATACTCTCCTTAATAGAGGATATATCTATTTTACCTCTTATATTGGAAGTGTTCTAGTTTCTGTGTATTGGATGTTCCCCACTACCATCCCTTTGATTTGTTTACATTTCAGTTTCCCCAAGTCTTCTTTGCCCTGTAAAGTGAGAGTGAAGACCTAGACAGTTTGAAGGAAAGGTTCATCTGATGACAAATAAAGTTCTATGGATCTAGAATCCACAGCTAATGAATCAAAGATTCTGTTGAGAAATATCTGTCTGAGATAATATAAGGGAACGAGCACCAGCTCTGAAGTCAAAAGAACCTGTTTCAAATTCTGCCACACATTCTACTTGTATAACCTTGGCCATGTCCCTCTATGTTCGAAGGTCCCAGTTTTCTTTTATAAAATAGGAGAAGAGGGAATGGCCTAGGTGGTCTCTGAGAAAACTTCTATCTCTAGATCATGATTCCATGGACTTTTGCAGGCCTTTGGATAATAATAACATGCTTCTGTTCTTTGCATTTTTCAAAGTATTTTCATGAACATTGCCTTACTTTTGTTTCACTATCATTTGAGGTGGAAAGGGCAAGATTTTTATAATGAGGAAGCAGCTTTTAGTGACATGAAATAAAACGACCCAATAATTCAGTCAATAAGTATCAGGGACAAATCTACAACCACAAGTCTTAGGACTCCTAGGTCAATGCTCCCATAAAGATTTCCTATGAGAATGACTTATTAATGACCAATACCTGCTTTTCCCGGGGATAGTACAATACTGGTAAAAATGGAAGTAGTCTGATAACAAAGATGTAATGGCAATGACAGTCACCAGAAGCTTCAGTGTCTTTCCTGAGAAAAAGGATGGGAATGATAAATGGGTGATTATAGAAGAAAAGAAGAATGTCTTATTATGAGGCATTTGAGGGAAAAACATCTAGGGCAAGAGACTGAAGAAGGATCTTTTTATCGGATGTTTTCAGAATTGGAGACTGACTAGCAAATTGCTATTAAAAACTTATTGAAAGAAATAATAAGGTATTCAAGATGTACTAGAAAGCCTTTTATGTCTTCCCTTCTCTGTATTGGTAGGTTAATAACCTACCTAAGGCACCCTACTCCAAGTAAAGATTTTACTGTTTATTGAGATATTATTATTTATGCTGTCTTCTGCCTGGTTTCATGTTTTAAGCCCTTTAGAATTACTTCTGAAGATTTTTGTTTTTAATTTAAGGTTTTGGGGTTTTGTTGGATTTTGCAGTGATTATTTGAAAGTTCTAGTGACTATATGCTACTTCTTGGTAATATAACTCATAAATCAAATTTTTTTCAAATATCTTAACTTGGAAGATATATGTGTAGTTTTATTTTAGAATCAATAAAAATGACACCTCAGCTTAGTGCCCCAAAACTTTGAACAGTCTTTGGCTCTTAGCCTTTCTTGTGAAGTGACCCCTACAATGATTACTATAAATTGTGTTATATATTATATCCATTTCCAGCTCGTTTATTGCCTGATTGAAAGAAGCTTAAACCTAGGTGTTACTAATACTAAAACTTAATAGGAATTGACCTTTATTGAGACAAAACATCCTTTCATTTTTTCCCCTTATGTTAAGAATCTTAATGGTGACTAAATAATGTAAAATCATGGAATCCTTTTTCTAACTTCCTACTCATGTAACACTGAGAAGTTCGTTTCATCCTTTGGGTCTCAATTTCCTCACCTGTAACATCAGGGTTAGACTAGGCCTTTAATGTCTCTTCCAGCTCAAAATTTGTTGTCATATGATTGTAATCACAGAAATTTTAAGATGTAAAGTTGGAATTTTGAAGCCACATATCTCCTGCACCAAATCCAGTACTTCTATTATACCCACCCTGGAAACAAGCATTGTGTCTACTTGAAGTCCAATTCTTGCCCCCCCAAAAAATCATTTTATGCATTCCTATACTTTGAACTTTATTGTATAAGGTTTCTGAATGAATCTCAAATAGAAAGGTTTGTTTTCTATACTACTGATGTCTTGAAATTTTATTTCGTTGACCACCAAAGTAAATTTAATCCCCATTGAAACAGATGTAATGTTAAGCTGCTCATCTAAAACTTCCCAAAACAAGACAAAAGAAATTGATTATTGATTCTTTTTCAAACATGATGCCATAATTATGATATATCTACTATATCTTTTCTCTCTAGTTCTCTTTTATGTCATAAAACTCTTTTCTTCTTTTCAATGTAGTTGTATTTTGCCTTTTCTCTTGATTTTCTGTTTTCCTACTCATTTGTGTTATTCATTGTATCTTCTTGCTTATTGATGAGATCTCTGCAGCATCATAATTCCACTGATCATTTGTTCACTGTGGAGGGTCGTACCTGTGCATATTCTACCGTTAGTGGAGTGATGCCCAAGGCAGAACAGATATAAATTCTGGTTTTTATTTAATTTCTTCCTGAACTTTTGAAACTAAAAATCTTTAAGCTAGTATCTTGTTACTTTGTCAGTCTTGGAAAAACTAGAGATGATAAAATAAAGTTGCCAAATTTCATTAATAATTTTAGAGTCTGACCTGAAATATGGTCTTGAAATGAGGTGAAGACTTGACATTTTGCGAACTTTTTTTTTGTTTGTTTAATCACAATATTTTTTTCAGTTGTATTCTGGAAGAAGTGGAGTAAAAAATACATTTTGAAAGTTCCAGATGCTCATAGACAATAGGTGTACAAATGATAAAATTAATATTTAGTAGTTATCTGTTCTTAATGTATTTAATAAAATGGTAACTGTGAGGTCTAGTTTAAAAATGTTCATTTAACCTACTCTTTCTGCATAGTAATCATATACGTACAACAAATAACTATTTTCTTCAAAAATGATAGTCACAATGAAATCCCATAGATATATCTGAAGAATCAATGGAATTATGCTGATTAACATCTGCAATTCAGGAGATTCAATATGGCAACTTGGGACAATTCTACTGCATATCCTACTATGACAATGGATGAGGCATTACAAAAACTCTGAGGCAGCTAATTTCATTTTTATTTCCTGAAGATGCTTCTTGAATTTCTTCATCTTTTATTGCTAATAGGAGGCAGGGGTAAGTGGTTTTCCCTTTTTCATTTCCTAAGAATGATTTCCTTTGTTGCAGTATATCTTTAATATGAAAAAGTAGGTCAATACCATTTCCCTATCCTTTTCTGAAAACAGTTACAATACTAGGAAGAAGAAATAGTAATCATCGAAAGTTTTTTCTTCTCATTTATAATTCAGGAAACACCATTTCAAGAATGAATAGTAGCTATGTTTGCTGATATTCATAAGGGTTCCAAGAGGAACCTAACAAATAATGGAACAGTGCTAAGGCAAGATACAATTAAACCATTGCTGTTGCTTAATAACGACAATGAAAAAGAAATAAAAAGAATAGTAGTAGCTTATAGAGCCTAGCAGATAAATAGATCTAAGCAAGTAGCCCTAGAGATTGCCAAAATAAATATAAAGGTGAAAAAACTATTACATACACATTTTCTATTTTTCCCCCTCAAAAGATACTAACACATATAAATGATTAAATGGTTGACTTCAAAACAATCTGGGAAGACTTGTATGAATTGATATGCTGTGAAGTGAGCACAATTAGAACAATTATTTTAGAATAATATTTGAACAATGTGAACAGCTTTGAAAGACTTGACTCTTTCACTGTACAATGACCAATCATGATTCCAGAGTCCCAACAATGCAGAATGAGGCATTTTTTAATATAACCAATGTGGAAATTTGTTTTCTTGGCCATGTTAAAAAAACTTTTCCAGTTGGGTTGTAGGAATGAGGTAGAGTGGTGAAGAGGAAAGTTAAAAATGGGGAGGTGGGGAGAGAAGACTTAATTAAAAAAAAAAGATTAATTTTAAAGTAATCTATAAAAAAGAAACCAACACAACTAAAAGATATTTTGACATATCAGAAAACCATAATAATAAGAGCAATAGATATATATTCAGCAAATGTGAAAGGGCAAGAAAATTCAATAACCTGGAGAGATTGTACTGTGGTTGTGTTTCTCTCAGTGCAACAAATTAAAGATTGGTCTCTCTAAACAAAAAATGAAATACCTGAGTAAGTGATTCTATGCTCCAGCTTATCAGAAAGAATAAAGTTTTCTTTGAAGGAATAGAAGGTTCATTTTAAGCAGGAAGCTGGAAGTATGTAATAAAGAAAAGAAAGCTAAATCTATTAATGAGAAAGCAGCTTCTTCAAGAAATGATGATGATCTACACATTATACAAAAAGAAAAGTATACAATACCATTCCTGAGTCAGCTGAGGAGGTATCAGTTTATCTATATATTAAATTTAGTGAACAGTTGGGAAGTACATTATCTTCCCATTGTATATCCCTAGAAAAATAATAGAGAGCTTCCTAAGGCTTCTCAGACCTGACCACCTATACCCACTTCCAGTAATTCACATAAAAAGAAATACTACTTCCGGAAGTCTGTTGATCAATAAACATTTATTAAGCAAACACTGTGTACCAGTTATTGGGGATACAAATATAAAATAGTTCCTGCCCTCAAGAAGCTCACAATCTTATTGGTGAGTAGTGAAGACAACACAAAAGGAAACTAGTGAAAGGAAAGGAATACCTGGCTGGAAAATTAAGAGCTGGAGTTCTTTTCCCTGCCCTCCCAGGCTTCCAAGCAGAAGCATAGAAAATACTGATGAGGTATGAGTAACAAGGTTACCGGATCTCATAGGACAATGAAGTTTCTTATGAAGTTTCTGGAGCATGACCATGATAGAATCCAGTTCAGAGCAGTGCAACTAGATGGGGAACAAAGAAGAGCCTAGAAAATATTGCCTAGGAATTATGTAGTTGTGGGCAAAAAATGGAAGGCTTTGGGCAAGGAGTTCTTGATCTGAGATCCATGAACTTGTGTCTTCATGTGTCTGGGTAAATGTATAGATAACTATTTCAGTCTAATTGTTTTTCTTTGTAATTCTAGTATTTTAGTTTATACATTTGAAAACCTGAGAGGGAATCCATAGGCTCCCAGATTCTCAAAGGGATCATAATGTCAAAAAGGTTATGAAACCTTACCATGGAAACATAAATTTGATCATTTTTTTATTGCCAAATGAAAATAGGTTCTTCAGAAGAGAGTGGATATGGGCAAGGAATATCTGGTTCTGATATCAAAGCACAGGACTGGATCTCTGGACAATAATTTCATAAGTAAGAATCATAGTCTTTTTCTTGGCTAGGGATGAAATATATCAAATAAGGGTCTGCAAAAATTTCATTGTCATACATGTGGATCAATAAGATGATACAGTGAGCTAAGTTCACAAATCATGATCCTTCCAAAGAATAACAAATATGATAGGTACACAATGATTAAAATAAAGAATAAGAAAAGATAGTGCTTCTCTGTAGCAGTCTTATGTGGGGGGAAGAAAAAGAAAAAAGGTTAAGTTAAATAAAGAACTTATTAAAACTTCCTTACTTATCACTGACCTACAAAGCAGGTTTCCTTTTCAAGCATTGGTTATAATGATTTTTATTTCCCCTCCCTTAAGGTATGACCCAGCCTGACCGCTTATGGCAGAGAGTTTTAAATTAATCCAGCACCATCATGGGAAGGAAAAACAACTGGATATTTGAGGGTTCTTCCTTTCTCATGGAAGATCCTCTACCTGTGGAGTTTCCATGTAGCAAGGAGCTATGTACCTCACTACAAGGTAATTGCTTATGCCTATTCCAGACAAAGGGGGTCAGACATATGAGATTCCTAATGAGAAGAGAGAGCAGATGACAGTGAGTAGAGACACAAGTCATTGAGTAAATTTTATACAGTGATAGAAGAAGAAATAAAGAAGATCTTTAGAAAGAAGACAGAAGACAACCCAACCACTCCAAAAAAAAAATGGAAATTATTTTACTTGATCTCCACCCAACCCATCTCCCCCCAAAAATGATGAACTAAAAGCAGAATTATTAAGAAAATCAAAAAATTATCAAAGGAAAAATGTGAGCAGAATTTAGAATTATCAAAAAAACAATCTAGGATAAGCAATTTAGGATACACATCTTTTCCAAGAAATAGAGGCTCTGAAATGAGGGGAAGGGTGATTGCTGAGGAACTAGAAAATACAAATTCACAACAAAAGAGAAAAGCATTTTAAAAATGTGCTTAGACATTAGAAAGGCTATGAAAAGGTAATTTGAAAGTTTTAGGTCTCCCTAAAAGAAAAAAAATAGTAAATGAACAGTCTGAATAGCAAAAAATAACACAAGAAAATTGCTCCCAAGTATTATCAGCAGAGCAAAGATTGAGAGAATCCACAAATTGACAAGAGAAATTCCTAGTAATTATGACCAACAAATGCAGTTTTTAAATTGTGGAATTTAAGTGTAATAACAGATATTACAGGGACCTAAGAGGAAGTTCTTCAGCCTTTGACAAATAACAATTTGAATAGCCCAAGACTGATTCATCATTGAGAATGAACAAGCATTCATTTAATATCTATCATGTCCAGTTGTATATTAGACATTGGAAATACAAAGAAAAAAAATGAAATGGACTATAGTTTTAAAGAATTTACGTTCAAGAAGAGATGAAAATTTTATATTTCATAAAGCAAATCTATTTAGGGGATACTGAAAATTATATCTTATAAAATAGATGAAGAAAAAGAAAAGGATTTTCATCAAAAGGAATTGTTCCTCAAAGAGTCTAAGGATGAGTTGGTCATTTGGATGTCCATTTAAAATGACAAAAACAAGAAAGGTAAGTATAATTAGCAAAAGACTAAGCAATGAATCGTTTCATATGATTTGAGGACAAGACAAGACTTCTTAAAAATTGTATTTTGAAATTAAGTAGCTAATCTGGAGCAGATAAATTTAATGGTCTAGAAATTTAAAAATTAAAAAAAAATCTGAGAAAGGACAGGATTAAAACCCAAATTGATAGGATACACTAAAATCTATATTCCCTTATAAATTAAAAACAAACTGTGGAGAAGCGAGATTATGCAGGTGGAGCTGTTCAGGAAGGAAGAGGAAGCTATAGGAAAGAAAAGAAAATGTGTGTGTGTGTGTGTGTGTGTATTCCTCCATATCTGGGGTGTGAAAGAATAGAGGAAAGTGGTCTTTCCATCCCTGGTGAACTGTGAAAAAGAGTAGGTTAAGAGAGAAGAAAGGGAAAGACTGAAGACTAAGAGGTCAGTCTTATCTAGTGTGCAGAATGATCACACAAAAGAAACTTAAGTTTATTCAGATGAAATTAGAATCCCAGGAAACCTCTTTCTCTAAACAGGATTTTTTTGTCTTCCTCGGAGATAAAGGGTATATGAACCCCTAAGTATATTTAATATAGCAGGTTAACAAACAAGAATAGGTTGACAGGTAGTACTGCTAGCAACATTTATAGAGGGCCTACTATGTGCTGAGTACAAAGGTAAGCCCTGAGAATACAGTAGAGGGGGTGGAGAACAGACCCTCCTCTCATGGAACTCACAGTCTAATGGGGGGGCAACTGGTAAACAGTATATAGACAAGATACAGAGGCAAAACTTTTTCTGAAAGGTACAATTTTCCATTAGCAAATGGCTTAGATACATTCAGTGAAATATGAGGCAAGAGTCTCTGGGAAAGTAAGAATAAGGAGAGCCATGGGAAGGGCAAGTATGAAAAGGTTTAGAAAAATATCTATGGTGATTGTTGTTCAGTCATCAGCTGAATCTGATTCTATGTGACCTCGTAAACAAAGTGTGGGGCTTTCTTGGCAAAGATACTGAAATGTTTTGCCATTTACAGATGAGGAAACTTAAGACAAACAGGGCTAAGTGACTTGTCCAGAGGCATACAGCTTGTAAGGTCTAAGGCTGCATTGAACTCTGATCTTTCATATAAGAAAGGTTCAGTGTTCTCTCTACTACAGCACTTAACTACCCCGGTGAAACAATTAGGAATGTGTTAGAAAGGATTACTTTGCTTCAGTTGAGGGCCCAGTCATAGTGACAGAACATAAAGATATAGTAGACCCATTTAGCACAGTTACATGATTTTTACCAGGTTTTTTTTTTAGCAGCATATGAGTAGGAACAAAGGTGGTAGATGGTGGAAGTAATGCAAAGTTGAGGCTTTAGCTGGGAACATGGTATAATTTAAGGGAATAGAGAGTAGAGTCAAGTCAGTGACTAAAAATGGAGTTTATTTGGGAGTAAAGATTTCAGACAAAAATACCTTTAAAGAAAAAAATTAGAAAGGGAAAGGTAAGTAAGCAAGATCTTTAATTCTCAGTTATATATTAATTGGACAAAACAGCAAAACTTGTACCCAGCAGAGCCCTATCTTATATGAATGGGGAATACCAAGAAACCTATAGTTTAGAAATGGGAGACTAGATTTCAAAATAGAATAGGAAAGAATTAAGAAGGGAATTAAGCAAATTAACACTTTTTTAGGAAAAGGTGCCTCAAATGAATGTTACTTGACGGGAAATGAAGATGAAATGAGGGAAGAGAGGATTCTAAATCACATTTATATCTGATCTAGAAAGGGAAAGGAGGAAAATAAAACTGACACAAACTCAGGGAACTTGAAAAGTGACAGTATATAAATGAAGACTGTGCTCAAATTAATAATTTCTGCAAAACAGAAGACTACTCTGTAGAGACTACTCATTTAAAAGAAGGGGGGAAATGTGGTATTCTCTTCTTTTAAATATAATATGAAGGTTCTCTCTGGGGAGGTTTCTTGGGGAGGTATCCCTAGTATCAGTTCAGATCAATAATCACCCCAAATGCAGCCAGGGATTTAAGTAGTCTTTTATTGTCTCTTCCAAAATCTTATCTCCTTTACTTGGGGCTCGGCTAGTTTTCTGGAGGCCTTTTCTCTCCTTGGTTCCAAGAGCTCTTCCTGCTAGTCCTTTGCCTCTGCTCCCTTCAGCCTCCAGCCAGCACAAAGGTGGAAGATGGAATGAAACTGTCTTGCCTTTGAGAGAGGGCTTCTCTCTGAACTGACCTGACTGGCTCACTGAAGTTCTATTTATGCTGGGTGTAAAAGGTTGACTCTGCCTCTGAGAGAGTTGGATTATGGGATCTGAGAGTGGGATTATGGGTTTCTGATTTGTGAATCTCATACTGAATAATGACTTGTGAATCTCCCAAAAATGTGAACGCCAATGAGTACTTAAATACATTAGTGAACTAGAGGATTTGCGAGGTACCATGCTAAATTAGGCAACTGACCTATCACTTTGTAAGGATTCGCTCTAAGGTGTGAACCAATAAGCATTGTATCAATTCCATTGAATTAACACTAGAATTCTAACATCTCCCTTGAATTATCACCTTGTTTCAAGTTGAGTTAACACTAGGATTCTAACATCTCTCGCTTTCTTTTGTTTTAGAACATAAGGTGGTCATGACCTCCCTGACTTCTCAAGGAGGTGAGAACCCCCAAAAAGAAGGTGATCACACCTTCCCTAACTGCTCAAAAAAGAAGTGAAAACACCATAAAAAGAAGGTGGTCACATCCTCCCTGACATCTCAGGAAGGGAGATGAAAACACCAAAGGAAATAGGAAGTCAAATCAGATTAGCCGATTTTTAAAGGGGCTCATTTGAAACAGGTATGAAACAAGGTATACATAAATCCATCTATGGAAGGCATTACACATAATTACATAAGCACATAGCAATATAACACAGGCTAGTAGTAATGTAACAAATAACATGAATCAACATGAGAATTTATATATGTCCCTAAGTTCTAGAAATAGTCCAAAAGGAATCCATTGTCCATTAGTTCATGTGCCAGAAATCCAATAATTCCTGTAAGCTCTGAAGTACTGCAATAGTCTCATCAACAATTTTTCATCTCAAGGAATCCAATGATTCCTGAAGATTTTTAAAGTTCTTTTAACAGTCTCATTGTCAGCCATGCTCTTTCAGTGTCAGATGTTTCTTAAATCTTCTCCTTTGTTTTGAAGTTTTTCTCTTTTTCTGTTTCTCTCTGATGGACGAGGCAAATGTGGCTCGTTGGCACCCATCTGATTCCTTCTCCACCTGTAGAGATACAAGCAAACCCTCTTTCCCAAGCAGTTAACCTATATGGTCCCTTCCATTCACCACTTTCTGGATCTCTCCATATCACCTGACAATTATCTAAAGATACTGGAGATGCTCGCACTGGACACTGCCTTTCTGGTGGGTTATAAAACCTGTCTGCTGGAGCCAGTGCATCTTTATCGAAAATTAAAAAATTAATGGTATAGAGAACTAAATTTAGAAGTTCTCAAACCTCTTAATGAATGAAAACATAATACTTTAATATTATAATCTTGATGTGATTGGATCCAGAAATAAATTTGGAAGTATGCTAAGAAAGGACTAACATGTCTATACCCTTAAATCTAGAGATCCTAGTGGTAGTTATAGTAAGGAGTTCAGAAACACCATCCATCCACAATATATGCTAAAGTATTTGATGCAGTACTTTTTATACTAGCAAAAAAGAAAGTAGTTGCTCACGGATTGTGTAGCATGATGGATAGAATGTTATAGTGGGAGTCGAGAAGAACCGAGTTCAAACTCTGCTTCAGATACTTGATAGCTATGTGTCTTTTGGCAAATCTTTCAATCTCTTAATTAAAGTGTTCTCATTAGCAAAATGATAACAATATTTACCTTAGAGTTTTGTTGTTTTTGAAAATCAAATGTGTGTGTGTATATTTATAAAGTGCTTCTCAAACTTTATAGTGCTATATAATTTCTATGCTATTTGAAATGATGAATTAAAGACTCCAGAAAAACATGGGAAGGCATGAATGGATGAAAAGTGAAAGTAAGCAAAACCAGAGGGAAAAAACTTAAATGATGATAACAGAAATGGAAAGAACAATAATAACAAAAATCTGAAACCAAATGCTTTTGTATTATGATGATCAAGCCTAGTGACAAAGAACAGATGATAAAATGTACCTTTCTCCTTTCTTTTCAGAGGTGGGGAATTTTGGATCTGAGACAATGAAAATATTGTCAGACAGAATTAGGTTATTTGTATTCCCTATTTTTTTTATTTGTATTTGATAGAAGGGAAGATTCCAGAGTAAAATATTAGGGGGAATATAGTCATAAGTAAAAATGATACAAAAGCAAAATAACATTTTCACATGTGAATGGATTAATTCTTCAAAAATGAAAGAACAATAGGTTAGACGAGCAAAAAAAATAAAAATAAAAAAAAGTTCCATACTAACATTTAAATTTTTAAAAAATGAAACTATATTCCCTCTATTGATGGATTATATCCAGTTTATCATTACATATTTCATTTGTACATAATTTGCATGTTGTTCTCCCCCACTTCCATTAGACTGAGATCTTGAAAATGGAGTATTTTTTGTCTTTATGCCTTCAGGATTTATGCTTAATGTCTAGCACATACTAGCCACTTAATAAATGCTTTTTAACTTGAAATAAGAGCCTGGAACAAAAGTTGATATCAAGTAATTTTTTTAAAAGGAGGAGTTGCAATCACAAATCTAAAAGAAAAAAAAATTAAGTCATCATCAATAGGAATAAAGAGGGAAACTACGTCATAATTAAAGGGGCCACAGACTAAGCACCAAATGACAAAGTATCTAAAATTTAAAGTCAAAATGAACTATTACAAAAATAAGAATAGTAGCAATTATAATATTTATAGTTGAATTTACTTTCAGACATAGATAAATCTAATATCAAAAGGAAGCCACAGGGCTTTAAAAAAAAAAAAAACTTGGAAAACTTAGATTTTGAAAGGGTAAGGAATTTTCAGAAAAGGAATATTAAATAATGTACATGTTTGCCATACAAAAATCTTAGAAAAAATTAATCTTGTGCAAGAAACATATATAAGTATACATATATGTATGCACAAATATATTAAAAGATAAAAGACTAGTTTTAGAGCACTGATCACCAATATTTCTGCTCTCAGGGTCCATTGTTTTCATCTCTCATCCTTGGACTGAGCCCCTGGTTCCTCTTGCTCTCATTGATAAGTTTATATCTTTTTTTGCCTGCCCTAGGCTCCACAACAGTTTTTGCTCTTTCTTTTCCATGATCCTCTTTGAGTTTCTTCTCCTTCAGCTTTTCAGCACCTCTCTTTGTATTTTCTGTTGGAATGTAAGCTTCTCGAGGGCAGAGGCTATCTTGCTTAATTGCATTTCTATCCCACAGTAATGTGCATGTAGTATTTAATAAATGCTCTATCTTCCTAATAATGCCATGAACAATGAGTACAACAAGAACAAATTACAAAAATAACATGTAAAACAATAATAGGCTACCAAAATTTGGGAGATGTAACTAAAGCAATTGGAGGATTAATATTAGAACATTATTGTTTTGAAACTAGAAAATATAATAAACCCCAAATAATCACAAGATATTTTGAAAATTAGAAGTGAAATAGATGAGATTTTAAACAAAACTATTAAAGCAGGTACCTGTGAGGCAGGTAGGTGCTATTGTCCTCTTTTTTACAGATGAGAAAACTGAGGTTTATCAAGGCTATTGACATGACCAGAGTTATACAACTAGTTACTATCTGAAGTAGGATTTAAATGTTATCTTCCTGATTCCAATTCCAGTGTTCTATCCAGTACTGAAATCCAAAAAAGATTAATGAAGGCAGTAAACTATTAGCTGACTTGACTTTTTTAATGAGGAAAAAAAGAAATTATCAAAAAACAAAAAATTAAACTAAATTTGCTGTAGCCAGACAGGAAATAAAAATTAGAGGATGTGAGCTTTTTTTTTTATTTTATTTTAGTTTTGAATTTTGAATTTAAAATTCTTTCCTCCTCTCCTCCAGCCATTGAGAAAGCAAGCAGTGAAATCATGCAAAACATATTTTGACATTAACCATGTTACACAAAAAAAGAGAGAAAGAAAAATTAACAAAGTGAGAAAATTATACTTCAAATTACATCAGTTCTCTCTGTGGAGATGGATAACATTCATCATGTGTACTTTAGGATTGTCTTTGAATTATTTTGTCATCATGACAATATTGCTGTTAGGTACAATTATCTCCCAATTCTTCTCACTTCACTTTGCATCTGCTCATATATTTTTATATTCATATATTTTATATATATATTTTTTTTATATTCATATATTTTTTTATATTTTATATATATTTCCCCAAGTTTTTATGAAACAATCTCCCTCATCATTTTCTATAGCACAGTAGTGCTTCACAATCACATACCACAACTTGTTCAACCATTCCTCAATTGGGGGGGGTGTCTCCTCAATTTCCAATTTTTTGCCACTACAAAAAGATCTGCTGTGAATATTTTTGTACTTACAGGTCTGTCTCTTTAATCTCTTTTGTGATACAGACTTAGTAATAGTATTGCTGGGTCAAAGGGGATTGCAGTTTTATACCCTTTTGAGTATAGTTCTAAAATGTTCTCCCAAACAGTTGGACCAATTCACAACTCAATCAACAATTCATGAATGTGCCTATTTTCTCTCATCCTCTCCAGTATTTGTCATTTCTGATAGGTGTGAGGTAATGCTCAAAATTCTTTAAATTTGCAATTCTCTAATCAGTAGTGATTTGGAGCATGTCTTCAAATGACTAGAGAAAGCCTTGATTTCTTCTTCCAAAAACTACCTGTTCATATCCTTTGTCCATTTATCAATTGGAGAATGGTTCTTTTATAAAAATAAAACCTTCATCAAAGAAACTTACTATAAATTTTTTAATATTACTTCATTGTTTAAGTTATCTTTTAAGCAAAATATTGTTTCCAATTATGTTTTTAAATTTGGTATGTTTTTTCCCTTTTATTTTGTCTTAGATCATGATTGCTACCCAACTCTTTTTTTTTAACTTCAGCTGAAGCATAAAAGATTTTGCTCTAGCCTCTTATTTTTACCCCTATGTGTGCATGTTTCAAGTGTGTCTCTTACAAACAACATATTGTTAAGATTCTAATTTCTAATCTATTTTGCTAGCTAATTCCAGGTTAGTTTATCCCATTCACATTCTCAATTATGATTACTAGTTTTGCATTTTCCTCCACCCTATTTTTTATCCTTCAGTCTCTTTCTTTTTATCCTGTTCCTCTTCAAAAGTGTATTTTGTTTCTGACCTTAATCTACCTCTCCCTCTCTTTTTATCATCTTCCTCCATTTTTCCTTTTCTCTTCTACTGGGTAAGATAAATGTCTGTACCCAACTGAATGTGTATATATATTCTTCCCTCTTTGAATCAATTCTGATGAGAATGAGGTTGAAACACTGCCCACCATTCTCCCATTTCCCCATCCACTGTAAAAGTTCTTCCTTCTATGCTTCTTTTATATGATTTAAATTTCTTCATTTTACTTCTCTCTTCCCCCTTTTCTCAATGCATTTCTCTTTCTCCTTTTTTTTAGATCATCCCAACATGTCAACACACCCATGCTCTGTTTAGATTCCTTCTAACTACTATAATAATGATAAAGTTCTCTAAATTACATGTATCTTCCCATATAGGAATATAAATAGTTTAACCTTATTCTCATGATTTGTCTTTCATATTTACCTTTTTTATACTTGAGTTTTGTGTTTGAACACCAAATTTTCTATTCAAATACCAAAATTTCTATTTTTTCATAATAAATGCTTGAAAGTACCCTATTTCAGTAAATGTCTATATTTCTTCCTGAAGAATTATACTCAGTTTTGCTGCATTGGTTATTCTCGGTTGTAATCCTATCTGTTCTGCCTTCCAGGATATCATATCCCAAGTCTTTTGCTTCTTTAACATGGAAGCTGTGTGTGAAACGTACTTTGGCTCCACAATATTTGAATTATTTATTTCTGTGCTGCTTGCAATATTTTCTCCTCAATATGGGAGCTGTGGAATTTGGCTATAATATTCCTAGGAGTTTTCATTTTGGAATCTCTTTCAGGAGATGAATGGTAGATTTTTTTCAATTTCTATTTTATCCTCCGAATTTAAGATGTCAGGGCAGTTTTCTTTTATAATTTCTTGTTACAAAGAAAGTTTAATTGTTTGAGAAGGAAGAGTGAAGACACAAAGCATGGAAAACAGTGATGGTACAATTACATTTTTAAATTTAAATTTTTGAACATGGAAACTTATGGTTCTGACAAATAAGGCTTTACATTAAAAAAGACTAAAGTAGAAAAATGTCCAAATACTTCCACCAAGCCAGATAGCAATATCTTGATGGGCGTATGCTACAAAATACCTTGCTGTAAAGAGTAAATGAAAGATGAATTTCTAGAAAAAGTACAGACAGCATTGAATTACAGAAGACTCAACTATTTGAATTTCCAGAGCTCTATCTCTGTTAAAAGCAGAGTAGCTGATAAAATCTTGACTTGCCTTAACAATTATTTGATTTATCAAAAAGTGGAAAAACAAGAACCAGCACCTTGCTGGTAAAAGTAAGAGAAGGCAGTACAACCCAACTCTATCTCATAACCACTCCAAAAAAGATTGAGAAAGTCACTCACCAGGGAAATTACAATGATGCATTTCCCCATCCCAAACTAGGTTGATACAAAGAAATACCCAGAGGCCTGCAGGTATAGAGCAGAGGAAGGTTTGTGTAGACACTGTGGCAGATGAAAGGTAAAATTACTGTATAGGAACATGATGCTCCATGCTATCCAAACCAAGCAGATCTCCTGATAGAAAGTGGAAAGTTCCCAGGAAATTTCTGCAAAAAGTTCAGAATCCTTCAAAGTGTAGTGCTCCACCCTATAACTCTTCAATCAGAGGGGATTGAGGAGTTGAGGTGCTAAGTAACAAAAACTACATCACTATGATGATGAGATTTCATGAGATAAATTTATCTTGGGTGGGCCTGTTATTCTATGGAGTCCAAATCAAGCAGAACTGCTAATGAAAAGTGGAGGAAAAAAACCACAAAAAGGAAAAAGAACTTATATAATGTAAGGAATGAAGAATATGCAAACATAGTGGAAGATGTTGAGGCAGTAGGCATTCCAAGAACCTTACTTTCATCTGAACTAGAAAAGAAAGACTAAAAACACTCAAACTTTTTTCTCAACAAACACAAAGTTTGGTGTAAAAATAGATGTAAACTAAATAGGAAAATTGGTCGGGAAAAGGAGGTAGGGTTAGTGAGGAACTAGTCATGAGGTAAAACATTTTACTGTTCAAGAGTGAAGCAAGAATAGAATATTAAAAGGTAAGGAAAAATAATTTTAAGACTGATCAGAGCAGAAAAATGGGGGGGGGAACAAAGTAGAAATATTGCTTCATATTATAGATCCTCTTTCACAATCTTCTTTGTAAAAAAAAATTGTAAATACAATTTATAAACAAATTTGTAAATAAGAAAAGATAAAAAATAAGGATAAGAATCTGTGAGTGAACATAGTGGAAGTAAAAGCAAAAACTAACTCTCATATGTGAACTTAAATGGGATGAACTTACCAATAAAATGAAAGAGCATTGCAGAATGGCTTAGAAAGAATCCATCAGTGTGTTATTTATAAGAAACATACTTGAAAAAGAAAAATTCATAGAGTTAAAAGACTAAAACAAAACCCATTATGCTTCAGGTAAACTTAAGCAAGAGTAGCAATTATTTCACATGTGATAGTAAAAAGAAACAAAAAGTAAATAAGGTATTTATACTATCCTTAAAACACCAAATATAACAAAAAGATAAATAAAAAAGACAAGTTGCTAAATGAACTTTAGCAAAGTTCAACAGAAAGGATTCTAGATATTTTTGAATTGGGCATGGCACCTTTACAAAAATTTTCAATATCTAGAAGTTTAAAAACCTAACAAATTCAAAGAAAGAAAATATTAATCACATCCTTTATGAAATACAATCAAGATGTTGACCACAATGTAATAAAAAAAAAAATGTTCAATAAAAGCTTTTTTTTTTTTTTTTTTTTCTTTTTTGCTGAGGTAATTGGGGTTAAATGACTTGCCCAGGGTCACACAGCTGGGAAGCATTAAGTGTCTGAGATCAAATTTGAACTCAGGTCCTCCTGACTTCAGGGCTAGTTCTCTTCACTACGCCACCTAGCTGCCCCTCAATAAAAGCCTTTTTAAAAAGCAAGAACTACATAGTAAAATTGTTTTAAAAAAAAAAATTGTCAAAGAATAAATTTTTTAAAATTAGAAATTTTTTTCAACAGAAATGACAATAAGAGAGTAACAAAACTTTTTAGATTTATCTGAAGCAGTCCAAAGAGAATATTAATTAGGAAATGAAATATTAATTAGGAAATGCAACAAGAAAAGCAACAAATCAAAAAATTCTCAGCCAAATCCCAAAATAGAAATTCTGAAAATAGAAAAAAGACTGAATTCCTTAATATATAAAACTATAAACAGTTTTTAAAATTAATAGATATTAATTGGTTTTAAAAAGAGAAAAATCAAATTATGTTAAAAAAAAAGGTAAAAGGAAAATTTGCAATCAGTTAAAGATCAAATAAACTATCAACAATGATTCATCTGAAACTATTTGTAAACATCGTTATATTTTCATTGAATTGTATGACAATATAGATAATGTAGATGAAATGGATGAATATTTACTTAAAATATTAAGTATCATAAGTAAATTAGGAGGATAGCTTGCCTATCAGAACTTTGGAGAAGGGAGGAATTTATGACCAAACAGTTAATACAGAACATTATGAAATACAAAGTGGATAATTTTGCTTACACTAAATTAAAACTTTTGCGCAAAGACAAACAATGCAGCCAGGATTCGAAGAGAATCAGAAAGGGAAGCATGCTTGCACATTTTCTGGATAATAGGCAGTGAGTGCTCTTACTTTTCCAGTCAGCAGTGAAGCTACACAAGTCACTGTGGGAGCTACAGTACTTGCTCCCATTCTTTTTAACATGATGTTTTCAGGAATGTTGCCAAATGTCTTCAACAAAGACAAAAATAACTTCAAGTTCAGTTACCACACTGATGCTAAATTATTTAACTTTAAAAAGCTGCAAGTCAAAGCTAAAGTGGAAAGAGAATTGGTGCGTGACTGCAAGTGATTGTGCACTCATTGCAACCTCTTAGGCTGAACTGTAACATAGTATGGGTCAGTTCTCTGACACTTGTGCTCATTTTAGCCTGATAAATTAATACCAAGAAAACAAATTCTCCACCAGTCAGCACCACACCATATTATCCATGTATGAAATTATTGGTTACAGCAAATAGAGAAAATTCGAATGCTAGGGTTAAATTCATTTAACTTGACAGTATACTTTCCAGTAATGTACACATGGATTATGAGATTGATACATGCATTGCCTGACCTTGTTCAGTGTTTGGGAGGCTCTGAAGGAAAGTATAGGAAAGAAGAGGTAAAAAAAAAATTAGCCTGCTTACCAAAATGAAGATGTACAGAGTCATTGAACTGATCTCATTGTTGTATGAGCATAAATCCTGATCAGCACACCAATACCAAGCTAGAAAACTAAATTTCTTTCATTTGAATTGTCTTAAGAAAATTCTGAATATCACCTGGTAAGATAAGGTACCAGACACTGAGATCCTTTATAAAGCTAAACTGCCAGGCATTTAAACTCTAACGTAGAAAGTGCAACTCTAATGAATTAGCCACTTTGAATGACAAAAATGTGTTTGTCTAAAAGACTATTTTATAGACAATTCACACAAAGCAAGTTTTCACCTGGACATCAGAAGACGTGATACAAGGACACTCAAGATACCAAGGTACTTTAGAATCAATTGTGAGACATGAGAATTACTGGCATAGGACTTCCCAGCGTGGTGTGCCTATATCAAAGAAGGTGCTATGTGCTATGAATAAAGCAGAATTGCAGTAGTTCCAAAGAAGCATGAAAAGTACAAATTTAGAGACATCTCCATTTCAAATGTTGATATGAACTATTTGTTCCTAACCTATAGTATGAGTTTCCAAGCTCATATTGTTCTGGTCAGCCACAGTTGGACACAATGTACCTTAACCCTAACATAGTGATGTTATTTTGGTCATTTTTGAGAACAAATAACAACAACCAGCCAAAAATCTCAGCTACTATATATTTTCTTTCTTTGCAGCTACTCTGTTGATTCAGTGGTTCTTCACCTGAGACTGAACTCTTTTTAAAAATATTTTCATAACTACTTCAACATAACTGATTTCCTTTATAATCCTCTGTATTTTATTTTATTCATATAAAAAACAAGAAGTGATCCATTTTTACTAGACTAATGAAGACATTCATGACACACAAAAATGTTAAATATCTTCCCCTATGATATTTTACTTGGGCAGCTCTCTGCTTTCCTGCATCCTTTTTAGTTTAAAGCTTTTGATTAAATTTTGCCAGACATCTGGCAAATACATTCTTTAAATATGTGCAAATATATGCACTTCTCTATTCCTGAAGAGTTTCAAATGTGAGATCTAATCGTATCTTTTCTTTGACTTCCCTTTCACTTTGATAGAACCCTTTTCTATGTTCCATCACTCTGATAATAATCAGATCTCCCCTCCTCCTCTTCTTCCTCAGATTCCTATAACACACCACCATTTTTTTTTCCTACTGAAGCTTGAATGTTTCCTTTAGGAGACCTTTATTCTTCCTAGTAACCTGGGCTGCAGAGAGGCATTCTTTCTGTCTCCCCAATAGGAAGAAGATCAGCTTACACTTGAAACAGAAATAATAGTCTCTCAACAGCAGCAGAAATAGATCAGTGTATACTTAATGTTAATCACTGAATAATGGATCTCCCATTTTGCATAATGGTTGAAATTTCCAGGCTTGATTCTTGAATCTATTGTAGAGATCTACATTTTAACTCTAGCACTTGATATAAAATTAGTCTACTTAGAACAGTTTTCATCTCTTTATTTGTTGACCACATGCAATTCCTATCCATTATCTCAACAATTCAACACAACAGATTCTTTTCTTTTCACTCTGGTACTAATTTTAGAGACCCAAACTGGTATCACCAGTTTTTCCATACACAAATTAATTGATAGAATTTAATCCACTAATTGTAACAAGGGAAAATGGTGTTTTGGAGATGATTCTGATCTCTTCAGAGAAAAATAGTTCCAAACTATTAAAAGAAGAGAATCTTGGGAAAAATGAAAAATGGTTGCTTCATCTTAACCCTATAAAAGCAGAACCAGGAGAATAATACATACAGTAATTATAATACTACAATTATATATGACAACAACACTAAAAGATATTTAAATATTGATTAATTATAATAGGTCAGTCTTAGTTTCAGAAAACAGCTGATGAAATATACATCCTCTGGAGTAGAGAAGTAATGACACGTTGCATTCATTGTCAAAAGCAGTATCTAAATAGGTCTTTTTTTTACAAGAGAGGACACAATAAGGGATCAGGGTGGGAGGATAGGGAAGAAATCAGTAAATGGTATTAAAAATAATATGCATCAATAAACTTGAACCCTCTTTTTCCTCATTATTTTCCTTAGTTTCCCTTGGCAACTTTAGTTCAGTCTGAATTTTAGCACTCCTAAAACGTCTTGCTGAACCATGCTACACATTTGTTTGCCATTACCAGCCGTTGCTTGTATCATTTATTTGTCTTTTGAGCATCTCAATTTGTGTGTGTGTGTATGTGTAATATCAATGGGGTGTAGAAATCTATCTTACCATACAGTAAATTAGAAAGGGGAGGCTCTAAGAGAGAAGGGTAGGGTGATGAGCTGATGAGATAGAAGAAAGAGCAGTTTTATGGGAAGGTAAAAGTCAGAAGCTAAACACTTGAGATTGGACAGAGAAAATAAGAGAGAATATAATAAATCAGGAATATAGGATGGAGGGAAGTACATAATTGGTAATCATTACTGTGACCAAAAAAAATTATTACATGAGTTTCTCTGACAAAGACTTTATTTCTCAAACATAGAAAATGAAATCAAATTTAGAGAAATAAGATGCATTCCTCATTTGGTAAATGGTCAAAGGATGTGAACAGGCAGTTTTCAGACAAAGTAATCAAGACTCTCTATAATCATTTGGAAGAAAAATGCTCCAAATCCTTCTTGAAGAGAGAAATGCAAAGTAAGACTACTTTGAGCTACCACTTCAAATCATCAGATTGGCTAATATGACAGAAGAAGAAAATGACAAATGTTGGACAGGATGTGAGAAAATTAAAATACTAATGTGTTATTGGTAAAGTCGTATAGAGATTCAACCATTCTGGAGAGCAGTTTGGAGCTGTGTACAAATGACTATAAAACCATGCATATCCTTTGACCAAGAAATACCACTACTAGATCTGTATCCCAAAGAGATAAGTAAGTTAAGAAATTAAGTAAAAGGACCTGTGTATATAAAAATATTTTTTGCAGCTCTTTTGATGGTGGTATGGCCTTGGAAATTGAGGGGATGTTTATCAATTGGGGAATGGCTAAACAAATGTTTAAATGATTATAGTGGAATACTATTGTGCTATACGAAATGATGAGCAGGATGCTCTAAGAAAAACATGGAAAGACTCACATGAACTGATGCAAAGTGAAATGAGCAGAACCAGGAGAACATTATATACAATAATTCCAATATTGTATGATGATCTATTAATAACTTAGCTATTCTTAGCAATACAATGATCCAAGCCAATTTCATAGGATGGATGATGAAAGGTTCTGTTTGATCTCCAGAGAAAGAATGTGAATGCAAATCAAAGATACTTTTCCTTTAGTCTTTATTTTTCTTGAAGTTTTTGTCTTATGTTTTCTTTCACAGAATGACTTAAAACATGGAAATGTATTTTGCATGACTACATGTATAACCTATGTCAAATTGCTTTCCTTTTCAATGGGAAGAACAGGAGAGAATTTAGAAATTAAAATTTGAAGGAAAAAATGTTGCAATTGTTTTTACATGTAATTGGAAAAATTAAAACATTAAATAAGAAAAAAGTAGGGGGGCACTCAGTCTGGTTATGAATCTTCTATGCTTCCACATCACATTTTTTTAGACATTCCATTTTGTGCTTATCAAAATTGTTTCTTTTTGCATCATTAAAAACTTAGGCCGTGGGATCCAAATTACCCTTACTCTGAATGTTTTAAAAATCCGTTCTCCCCAAATCTAAAGTTCACGTCAGACTATACCACTTTTCTTTCTTCTACCTTAAATTCTAAAGTAGAATATTCACTTTTTCTCAAGGTTTCCTTCATTTCAACTCCAGCAACCACTTTTTCTTTATTAGTAAGAATTCTATTTAGACTACATTTCCCTTGTTCATTTTTCCAACTTTTTGCAGAATGAAGTAATTATTAAGGCAAAACATATAATTGTGAAGGGTTTTATTTTTGCAATAACCTTCTGGCTCAAATATTTCCCCGCTCCAACCCATCTTCTACTTAGCTGTTAAAGTATCTTCCTAAAACTTAGGACTATATGACTTCCCTACATACTTTTTAATAAACTGTAGTTGGTCTCTATCACCTCTAAAATTAAATATGAAATTCTCTGACTTTTAAAACCTTTCACTACTTGACCCCTTCCTACCTTTCCAGGCTTCTCACACTTTACTTTCTAAGTACCATGTAATCCAGCAACACTGGCCTTCTTGCTGTTCCCTCACATAAAACAATCAATCTCTTGATTCCATACCTTTTCACTGTGTGCCTGGAATATTCTCCCTCCTCATTTCTACCTCTTGGCTTCCCTGACTTCTTTCTTTCAAATTCCCCCTTTTTTAAGAGGCCTTTCATAGACTCCTCCCTCCTCCAGTGCTTTCCCTTTGAAATTACCTCTCATTTAAACTTTGCTTAATTTACATCATGCTTAATAACCTCTCATTTATACTATGCTTTTAATAATCTCATTTTTTCTTCATTGATATTTACCCAAATACTCTACTCTTTACTTGTCTCTGGATTTTTTTCATATGAATACATCTTATTAATATTGCCTGCTGCTCCCCACCCCTCACTGTGCTTTTTGCCTAGCCTGTTTTCTTTTTAAATAAATACACCCCAATTCATCATGATATATATACGGTCAGATTTCTAATTCATCTTGCTACTGTCCTTTGTGTATTTTTGTTTAGATATATAAGGCTGATATTTTTTCAGTTTTATAGCTGACCCCTAAGTTTTCTCTCCCTTGCATTTCTTGATATAATCACTTGTTAATCTTTCTTTGTCTGCAATAATTTCTAGTTTCTAGCATTTCCATTTCCTTCTTATTTGAAAATCTTAATTAGATTTGTAAAATTTCAGGCAAATATATTTTTACTACCTCTTGTTAGACATGCTCCGTTCTAGGCGAAGAAACCTATCATTTCAGAAGTCAAGTCCTGCTCTCTGATATAATCTCAAACAACTGCTAACTTCCCAAATTGGCTTTTTGCCCCCCTAAAAGCTCTTATCTTCGTTATTTTAGGACACATATTGTATGAGCTTTGAATTGGTTCTGTTCTCTAAAACAATTTGGAATTATGTTCAAAAAGCTATTAAATACATATAGTAGTCTGTTTATAATGTCACATGATGTTAAGTGGGTTTTTTTTTATCTTAGATATCTTAATTAAATTAAATTAAATTAATTCTATTTACCCTTCCCCTACCATCCCCCAATAATAATTAAGTAAACATTTACCCACAGATAGAATAACACAATTTCTCAGCATGAAATCATTTGTTCTTTAAAAATTATTTGGATTTTGCTGTTGTTGCAGGAAGGCAAGGGGTTCAGATTCATGAGTCTGTCTGATTGGGGGTGGGGACTATCCCATAGTGTGACATCCCTCTGATGATACAATTAGCAGATCTTCTATAATTTATACAGTTAGAGAGTTGTTTAGAATATTGAAAGGTTAAATGATTCATTCATTGTCACACAGCTAATACGTATCAAAGGCAGTTTGTGAAATACAGGTCTTTCTGTATACATATTCCCATACATATAGGGAATCAATGCAAAAAATGGAAAGGAAGGAGAACTAGAATAACAAATTTCAAACTATATTACAAAGGTATAATCATCAGAACAATTTGGTATTGGTTAAGAAATAGAGCGGTTGATCTATAGAACAGATTAGGTACACTTTATATGGAAACAAATGAACACAGTAATCTAAGGTTTGATCAATCCAAAGGTCATAGATATTGGGACAAGAACTCACTTTTTGACAAAAACTGCTGGAAAAACTGGAAAATAGTCTAACAGAAATTAGCATCAGACAAACAGGTCACACCATATACCAGGATAAGTTCAAAATGGATATATGATTTAGACATAAGGGTGATATAATAAACAAATAGGAGTACATGGAAGAAAATTACTGTTATATTATTGTTAGTGGGAGAGTTTGTTACCAGATGAGAAAGAGAGGTTCACAGGAAATAAATAATTTTGATAATAAAAAAAATCAAAAGGTTTTGTATAAAATCCATTGTAACTAAAGTTAGAAGGAAATTAGTAAAAACTTTTCAGCAAGTTTCTTTGACAAAGCCTTCATTTCTAAAAGTATAGAGAACAAAGTCAAATTTATAAGAATAATTCATTCTTCAAAAATGAATTATCAAAGTACATGAATAGGTAGTTTTCAGAGAAAAATTAAACCTATCAGTAGTCATATAAAAAAATTAAAATAAATCTGAGGTACTACCTTACACTTATCAATTTGACTAAAATGATTAAAAGGAAAAGAAAACATGAATTCTGGAGTGTTGGAAAATAAACACTAATGAACTATTGGTGAAGCTTTGAATTGGTTCTGTTCTCTAAAACAATTTGGAATTATGTTCAAAAAGCTATTAAAGTGTATATACTCTCTGATCAGTGATATAGTTACTAGCTCTATACCCCAAAGAGATCAAAGAAAGAGTAAAAGGAAGGGAGAATATTATCCACTTTCCCCAGTGCAATTGATGTATGTAAGAATATAGTGAGACACACCAAGGTTTTGATGTAGTAACATGTAGTATCAATACCTTGTGATCCTTTTTTCAATATCTCTTTGAGTCAGAAGGGGCATTGTAAATGGATAGGCTAAAAACTGTCCATATTTTGAGGACCTTAAAAGGCTGAATTGTTAACTACATTCACTTATTCAAGAACACCATTTTCCAGAAGCTTTTCAGAAACATCAAATCTACCATGTTAAATCAGCTTCTACACATGTATTAATGGAGACAGGAGCTGTCTTCTGTTCTCTTGCAAAGGTGGAATAGTATTAGGTATAATTTCATTTATAGGTTTAAGTATTAATGTTTCTCAATTGGTGTTTCAGATTCATACCTTAATTAGCCTTCTGTCTATCTCTTCCATTCTAGGCAAATGTGATGGAGGAAGAAGTTGAGAGAAAGGGAAAATAGGATTAAAAACTGGTTAGGAATTTTAGTCCTATCAGGATACTCAGAGAGAGAAAAGAACTATCTGCTGAAACTGTTCTTCTCCTTTTCACTTTCAAAAGTCCTTGTGCTATACTGAAATATCTGCTCAATTACCTATGTAAGAAAAAAAAAAAAAGGGTGGGGAGTAAAAACTACCCCACCTCATTTTAGCTCTGATACTTTCACAGGATGTTAACATTATCACAACCAATTCAAAAGATCTTAACCTGAGTATGAAAAGTCTTTGATGAAATGACTCAAGAAGTCTATTCCAATTGGAGAATTTTGTTAATGTAATGTAATGTAATGTTAGAGTAAGAGAGTTAGCTGGAAAGGGTGATATTTCAGGAATTGAAACTACCATGGTATTCTAGCTAAAGTCCTTGAGAAATAACCACTATGGGATATGGGTTAGGAAAAGCTTCAACTTTTGCATTGGCCTGGCCAGGTTTCCTTCTGCACCCCCTTTTAGATTGAAGAGGACTTTATCAGTTTCAAAGTGTTGGAAGATGCGGACCTTCCCATTGTTGTCCTAAACATAGAGTTTGCATCTGAAGCCAAGGACAGGTGGACACCTTAAAGAGAAACTCCTGAGTGTCCCCAAAATGGGCGGTGGGGAGGATGGCTTCTAACTACAAGAGCTAAGAGTTACTCCTTTGTTTTGTGTTCTCTAACCTTGAACCCAATTTCTCTTGGACTCTATATACTTGGGGGAGTGTGTGTAATAGACTTGAGGTGTCGTGGGATAGGTGTGTTATACCAATATATTTAATTATTATGTACACCAACTTGGGAAATAGCCCTTTTCTAAAGGTGTTTTAAGTTTGACTACTAAATTCTCAACTGATAATATTGGGAGGAATCATACTAAAATTGAGTGGGAGGAATAACCCTTTTGGTTTTTTTCTTTCTCATTTTTCTTCTTTTTGATCTGCTTTTCTTGTGTAATGTGATAAATGTGGAAATATATATAAAAGAATTGCACATTTCAAACATATATTGGATTACTTGCCTTCTAGAGAAGGGGTTTGGGGAGAAGGGAGGAACAAAAATTGGTAACGCAAGGTTTTGCAAGGGTGAAAGCTGCAAATTATTTTTGCATGTATTTTAAAAATAAAAGACTATTTAAAAAAAGTAACCCTTGACCTCTCAGAGATCTCCCTAGGATTCTGATAAAAAAAATATTATCTTAGTGAGCTCTAGAGACCCAATTCATGCATGAGAAAGAGAGTTAGGACAGTGTGCCTCAAAGTTTACATAGGCTATATTTTCATTTGCCACCCAATTCTGGGTGCATAATAGATGAGGAAGTTAATATCATCATATTAGGGTATGGCTAATAGGATTGTCACATCTTACATTTTATCTGTGTATTATGCATCCTGTTAACTTTCTGATCTTTACAAGCATAACTGTTTGTATTCAGTAAGTACTTCATAAATGTTTCTTAAGTTGTGATTTTCCTAATTATAATATGCATACTTTTACATTTTAAAAAATATATGATTTCATTGGATGTGTGTATACGTGTGTGTGTACACACACACACACACACACGGAGACCTCAATCAACACAAATTTATCCACATACAGTGATTTTCTATGGCTGGAAAAAATGGATGATTTGCTGGCCAGCCTTCCAGTAATGAACACCTCATCACTTAGTTTAGCTAGTTCTTGGAAAAAAGACCCAGAAAACATTGATCTTGTATACAAAGACTTTTTAGCTTGGTAGAAATCTGCCAATTAATCAGCAGACATTTATTAAGTATTTAATTTCTGCTAGGTACTAAGGAGAATGAAGAGAAAATTATTTTTATAGCACCTACTACGTGCCAGGCAATGAATGTACAAAGCACTTTTTTTTTTTTTTACAAATATCTCATTTGATATAACAATCCTGCAAGGTAGGTGCTATAATTTTCCTCTTCTTACAGATGGGGAAGCTGAGGCAAACAGTTTAAGTGTTCAGGATCACACAGATAGTAAATTTCTGAGGCTGGATTTGAATTCAGTGTTCCTAAATATAGGATCAGTGCCCTATTATCTGACCCACAAGCTATCTCTAAGTATTTGAGATACAAACAAAAAGCATAACAATTCTTGCTTTCAAGAATCTTGTTATACTCTAGTAGGAGAAACAACATATATAAATCAAAAAATACAAAATAAAAACATAGTAAATGGAAGGTTATCTTAGAGGTGATAGCACATATGGCAGAATATGTTACAGAGGGGAAGACAGATGTGGTATTACCAAGAAAGGTCTTCTGGAAAAGTTTCTTGGGCTTAATCTTGTAGGAAATTGAGATTCTAATGCCCAGCTTGGGGTAACATACTGTTTTACAAACTCTGTTATTCACACATCTCAATGATGCATTGAAATAGGACTTTAGTACTGGGATCATCATATTCTAGATAGTTAAATGCCTTGATTTGTTAGAGATGAATCTGACTCAGTCCCCCAGTTCAATGATGGAATCATATAAGGCACTCATAGTTAGTTCAACGGTTAACAAAAGATTTATTTTGTCATCAAATGGAAAAGATATAGATAGTCAACAAGAAGATTATCCCCCTCACCCAGGGCTATGAAGTTTATTTAAAGGTCCACAAAACAGTTTTTGTTTTTACTATAGTCCGGCCCTCCAACACTCTGAGGGACAGTGAACTGGCCCCCTATTTAAAAAGTTTGAGGATCCCTGCATTAGAGGATGACTTTTGGGATTTCACTAATGATTTTTTTTTTTTACTTCAGACATATCATAAACTGTCTGAATCCCCCTTTTCCAAATAAAATAAATATAGCAATAATGGCTATAATAGGCAAAAAGATAATTTATTTAAAAAACAAAACTATGGGTACCTTGGGGAAAAAAACAATGTTCTGGTATTATTTGAAAAAGCTAACTGCAATAAATACATTAAAAAGCAACATGAAATAATCGTTACATGGATAACAGCAGCTTGCTTGGTGTCTTGGGGAGGAATGAAGTGAAGAAGAAAGGGAGGAAAAAAATTGGAACTCAAAATCTTACAAAATGCATGTGAAAAATTCTTTACTTGTAATTGGAAAAATAAAATACTATTGAGAAAAAATATAAAGAAAAAAATGAAAATTTTAAAAAGCAATATGACTCAAAGAGGGGCTATAAGACATAGCTTATGAATTCTGATGTTGCCTTTGCCCAATTTGAATAAGTTGAGTCATTTATTCAATTTTCCCACTAATAATATGGAGCTTAATCAGATACCTCTTAAGGCTGTTATAAGACTTCATTATATAGATCAAAAATTGTTATTAAGTGTCAGAATAAGTCTGGAGTTTTCTTCAACTCTTCTTTGTTCTGGGTGTCTTTGTTTTGGGATTAGAAAACTATTCTTTGGTTCTTCAATCAGGTGTTTTCTATGCTTTGAAGATTAAACTAGGAAAACATTCCATTCAAAGCAATCAAATTTCCTTATAAAATTAGTAGACTATTGCAGAAAAAAAGTAGATAATTTGTATTTATACTTATATTTTTAGGGAAGGGTGAATTAACCTAAAAGGGTCATCCCAAATTGCATGCACCCAGTGCTTCCCTGGAAATTTCCATGGATAGCAGGAACATGATGACTCTGAATGTGGGACCTTTGGGAATGACAAACTTGAATGCTTCAGGCCATATGGTGACTAAGTGCTGAAAAGACTTATTATTTTGGTATGATGCAGAAAACTCTTGACTGATCCCTCCCCCTTTACATCATGGAATTAAAGTGTAACATGAGTTAAAAAGAGAGGCAACTTCCCACAGATTCTCTTCCTTCAACCTGGCATTAAACATGGCATCATATAACTCTATGACTAGCCCTTCCTTACCACAAGATCTTGGTGAATCTTTACACATGGCTGTTAGAGTAGGGGGACTCCAGTAGTTGAGCTTTCTCTACCCCTCCCCCCATCTGTTCTTTCTGCTTTGTGTTTTTGTTCCTGAGTAGGAAAATGAGCATTAACTGCCAGGTGGATGTGGCAAGGCTTGAAGGGGACCTTCTGTGCTCAACAGGTGCAGAAATCCTAGGTCCATTAGGTGAATTTGACTAGTGGAAAAAATAATTTCTTCAATATGACTACTTATAAATGGAGACCAAATCCCTGAGTTGTTTATGTCAAAAAATACGGATATTGAATGAAAGGTCATATGCTATGTAAAATAGTTGATCAGTCTTACAAACTTCTCTACATTCTCATGAAGTATCTCAGCCTCCTAGAGATTGTAATAACAGTTATAAGTTCACTTATTGAATATTGCTTTTAAGTTGTTCTTTCAATGCATACTGTACTTCTTTCACGTTTAGTATTCCTTTTGTGTGATGGAAAAAAATACCTGTCCTGTACCTGATTATACTGTGCATTCAGTACTTTTTTATTCTTCTCTTTAAAGAGACCTTTTTAATAGACAAATGGAGCTAGTTTGAAGACCTATAGTTAACTATAAAAATAAACAAAAATTTGTGAGATGTACGTAAGTAGAACAGATCCTTTGAAGATCTGTGCCATTTTAGATTACAAATTTGTTTACAATATTAACGAACAGGATGAAGTCTCTGTTTCCTTTCTGAATAGCCACTTTGCTGTCAATGTACTTCATACACACACACACACACACACACACACACACACACATATGATGTCTAAAAAGTGCTAGTTTAATTTTAAACTTTGTTAACTTGATCCTTGTGGATCATTAATCTTCACAATGATCATATTAGGCAAATAATGCAAATCTCATTTTACAGACAAGAAAATAAAGGCTCAGAAATTGAAAGAGTTTGCTTGAATCTTTGGGAATGATGACTACCCAAACATCAGCAAAGATGTTTTTGTTCAGTCATTTTCAATTATGTCCAGTACTTTATGATCTTATTTGGGATTTTCTTGGCAAGGAAAATCTTATGTCACGTCTCCAGTCTATTTTACAAATGAGGAAACTGAGGCAAACAGGGTAAGTGACTTGATGAGGGTCACAAAGTTAGCAAGTGTCTGAGACCAAATTAGAATTCAGGTTTTCCTGATTCCAGACCCACTACCTATATCAAGAAACATAACAATCATATTTATTTACATAGCCTCTGTATGCTTTATCACAATGCATCTTTACAACAGCTTTTTGAAAATGTTATTTTCATATTACATTTTACATCATTCACCAGACAACTAAAATCACCAATACCTTAATCATCATCTCTCTTTAAATCTTGATGGAGGTTCAGCCCAGACCTTTGAACCCAAGTCTTTCTTTTGAATAACAATTCTTATAGTCCTGTATTAAATAAGTTCAACCCCAGAAACTGATTTGATTTTATCAATATAAATGGCATTAAGGAAAATGTATTAACATCTATTTTACCATTCTACCTGAAGAACCATGGGACTTTTCCATCTGATTTGCAGCTTTAACCTTCTATATGTTTTTCCCCATTAGAATTCAATTAAAATGGAAACTGTCTTACTTTTCTATTTGTAATCCCCTTAAGCACAGTGATTTGCATATAGTAAGAGCTTGATAAAGGCTTCATCCATTCATTATTTTGAAATAACAATAGAAAAATGAAGTTTGATCACTTGATTAAAATAGTGTGAAAGCTTCACAGAAATCCTGAGTATGCTTCACAATCAAAGGTCTATATCAATTTTTTTCTTTGGGTAGGCTAGTAGAGAAGTAGGAAATAGTTCATGGAAGAATACGTAAGAGAAAGATCAACAAAAGGAAATATATAACAGATTGATTCCCCACCTTAAAGATTTTTGTTTTTATTCCCTTTTTGTCTGATTCTTTGTGACCCCATTTGGGATTTTCTTGTGGAAAATACTGGTATGATTTGCGATTTCCTTCTCCAGACCATTCCAGATGAAGAAACTGAGGCAAACAGAGTTAAGTGACTTAGTGAGGATCTCATAAGTAGTATTTGAATCAGATCTGAACTCATCTGGCTCCAAGTCTCAAACTCTATCCACTGTGCCACCTAGCTGCCTTTGCCATACTCCATGATCACCACACTCACTGTATAGCTGGATAATCAATTACAGTACAATGGAAATCATGTTGGATTTGTAATCAGAGGATATGCGTGAAGATTATGGTTTTGCTACTTGCCATCCATGTGATCTTAAGTAAGTCACATCAACTCTGTGAGGAAGTAGTTTAGCCGAAAGGTCTCTTCTGTTCATATTATATTCATATTCTTTAGTCCCCCTCATTTTCTTGCCTGATCAGCAAGTATATTGTTGGTACAGTACTTCCCTCTCACAAGGTATTTTTAGTCAACTAAAGCACTTTTTTTTTTTTATTCAGAAAGAAATCTGAGCACTGTGCCCAGGGAAGGATAGATTTTCTTCTCCATCTATCAATCCACACATAGCCACACTCTAAAAAAAGTACAACTTTGGTGGTTCATAACACTTTAGTCAGAAAGTCATTCAGTTCTGTTAACTAGTGCTAAAATCTAGTGGTTATTTTGGCTATGCTTAGTGGAATAAGGATAGAAATGTCTAAAGCTTAATATAGATAGTAATTTCTAATTAAAGCCTAGAGTACATAAAAACACATTCTCAGTTCACTGTAAAAATCTTTCCTCAGGCAGTAGGCTCATTTATTGTTTATTTTCTTTCTAGTTTTGTTTTTGTATTTTAAGTGTTCACCACATTATGGTGATCCAAATATACAACTTAAAATAAATAGCAAATATATGAACTAAGAACCTAACAGCATTATACATCTTTAGTTATCTTAGATAACAATTTTTTAAAGTCTGCCAAATAGGATTTTCTCCCTTCTCTTTCTCCTTGGTTATGATTTATATGTACATGACACTGTTTTCAACAGTTTATATTCAAAAAATAGAATTTTGTACTTTTTCATTGAATTAATGAATAATATTCTTCTTCTTTCATTGCCTCCCATCATATTTCTCATTCTTTTTTCTAATGCATTGTCTTCCCTGCATTAGAATGTATAAGCATAAAGACTATCTTGTATTCTTGTGTTTTTATTCCCAACTGTTCTGGCATATAGTAAGTAAATATTTACCCTACCTACGCACCTGTCTGCTTACCTATCTACTTCTCTATCAATCCATTCATCCATCCATGAATTATTTAAATTTTAACAAGGTTTATCAGCAAAATACACTCAAATTCATTGCATTTGAATTGTATTTTAAATTGTTTAACAAAATAACTTATCCCAAAATAATGTTCAGTAACTTCAATCTATATGTCTCTATAAGGCATGCTTATGCCATGAGTCCTATCAACATATTTTGACACATCCTATTTCTGAGGTCCAAAACCTTAAATAAAGCTACTATATGTAAGGTACCCAAATCAGACCTTAATAATTACCACTGAAGTTTTGCTAGAAAGGAAAAACATTTTATAAGATTTCTAATGAAGAAAAAAATAGCCAATAACTCATATCTACATAAATATATGTATATATTGTATATGAAATTGTTTACATACACACATTTTATCTTTTAAGCAAATCTAAGTTAGGATGATATGTGTGTGTGTGAAAAGCCTCATTTTAAAAAATATTTTCTATCTCATTTAATCTAAAACTTTGAATGTGGAATTTTGTATGCTTTGTACTAAAAATGAAGTTATTTTGATAAGAATAGTGGAAGTTGCAGTAGTTTCTGAGCTGGAAGACCTGAGCTCATATTCTGGCCCTAACATTTCCTAACAGGAGGAGGAGGGAAAGGAAAAAGAGGAAGAGAAGGAGAAATTATCTCTCTAAGCTTTAAATTCTCAAACAATATTTTCCATAGCACAATTGTGAAAAAAACATTTTTTATACTTTAAAGTGCTGTGTAAATATGAACTATTGTTATTTTGTCTCAGGACTGTTTCAGAGCTATGGCCAATCAAGAGGATATTTTTTTTTTTTTTTACAACACATTAATTTTGCATTTAGAACACTTAGCAATAGAATGATTTTTACGAACTTCTTTTGCCATGAGACGTATTAGATATTAAATTTAATACCTCTTCTTTACTGTATATTCCAATAGTGATATATTAATTTTAATATGTCTTCTTTACTGGGCATTCCAAGAATATAGTTTACTGCTATTCAGTCCTATGCGTACACAGTAGATACTTACCAAACAATATTCCTAATAAAAAGAAAGTGTGAAATGGCTTCCTTGTTTATTTAGATTATGTTCCCACCAAAATAGGAGGGCATTTTTTTTCTATGTCACACCTATCACATTGGAGTTGCTCAATATCCAAATAATGCTTTTTATTTGTGGTTTGAGAAGGTACACATAATTACAAAGAATGCTATGAGGAAGCTAACAAACTGATAAAATGACACCATCTTTTGTCAAGGAGCTCAAAATAAAAGTAGTGAGTCAGAATATAGCATACATGTGAAATAACAGCAATGACAAGGTGTGGAGTAAATTCACTTTTAGTAAGTATGAATCTAGAATAAGTGTGGTTTTGTGGACAAGAGTGCTAACCTCCCAGTCCAACCCACGGCTTGAATTCAAGTCCTACCACTTATACACAATTGCTGTTGACTATAGGCACTCAGTGCTTTAAGCAATTCTCTAAGACTATAATTTGTAGATAGTTACCATTCATAATGAAAGATTTTCTTTTTGTTGTTGTTGTTTTCCGGTTATACATGTACATTAATTTTTAAATACACATTTCTTTATGAATCATGTTGGGAGAGAAACATCAGAACAAAAGGGGAAAACTGTAAGAGGAAAAAAACAGAAAAAAGAAAAAAAGTGAATATAGCATGTGTTGATTATATTCAGTCTCCACATAATGAGAGATTTTTCACTAGGAGTTCCCATAATCAGTAAAGTCCCAAGTTCCCCCAAAAGGATGATTCTGTGTGTACACCCGCTCAAGTTCTTGTTAATTTGCCCTGTTAACCTCATATTTAACAAGTGTAATTTTTAATCACCAAAAGACAGCCCAGTGGCAGGATGAACATGTAATTTTTTTTTTTTTTTTTTGGTCAGAGATGAAAAATCTTCAGGAATGTTACACTCTTCTTGGCTTCAGGAGCCACCAAGAATCCTAGAATAATTATGCTAGTGAAAATGTGATAAAACTTTTCATTTACAAAGTATAATTAGCAGGATGTAATCAAAGGCAGCTTTATTAACAAACAGGTATAATCCTGTTTGCCTCAGTTTCTGCATCTGTAAAATAAACTGAAGAAAGAAATGGCAAACCATTCCAGTATCTTTGCCAAGAAAACTCTAAATGAGGTCACAAAATGAAGTGACTGAACAACAGTGTATAAGTGAGATATAGTCAATGTGCTTGTTTTGCTTAACTCAGTAGTACATTTTGTTTCAAGAGAATATTCTTAGGAAGAATTGGTAAATAATAATGACCAAAAAACAATCAATAAAGCATTTATTTCTAAAATTGTGATGAGGAAACAAACCCTCTTTCTCTTCCTATATAATCCAAATGATCATTAGAAATGGTCATTTCACTAGAAAAATCCTACATACCATGCAAGTCAAAGGAGTCAAATCTTCAAATTAAGTCCACATCATGAAAACCTGTAAAAAGGACAAAATCTATATAATGGCAAAATAGATCAATAAAAGTCTACCTCTAAGAAATTACTCAAGTTATAAAAGACATGCAAATTGGAAAAAAAAAAAAAAGCTATCAAGCATTTAAAAGATAGAGGCCCCACTAATGAAAAAACATGTTCCTTTCTGTCCACGTAATGGTAGCAGTAATAGATATAGTGCAAGCTAAGCAGAGAAATTATATACAAAGAACTGTTCTCCCTAAAGTGCGCTGAGTTTTTGTTTTTGTTTTTTTTCCTGCACATGCCCAAATTTGCAGAAAATAATGCAGAAGGGTTTGGTTGGAGATTCTTTCACCATGTACATCTTCAACTCATCAAAACTCCCAACATTCACAGGCATACTTCACATATGTTTATAGCCTGATCAATCCATATATAAATTCTACTCACCATAATAAGATACTCAAGGAAGGAAGGAAGGAAGGAAGGAAATAAACATTTATTAAGTGCCTACTATATGCCGTGCACTATGCTAAACACTTTACAAATATCTCATTTAATCCTCACAACAACTCTAAGAAGTAGATGTTATTAGTATCCCTATTTTACAGTTGAGGAAATTGAGGCAGACAGAGGTTAAGTGCTTTGCCTAAAGCATCTGAGAAAGGAAATGGAAATCTTGACTCCTGGCTGAGTGCTCCATCCATTGCGCCACCTAGCTGCCTCAGTAAAAAAGAGCAAGTTATTCCTAAACTAAGAGACATCATTTAAAAGAAAAAGATATTCCAAAAGAAAATAAAGAAACAAAACCTAATGGGATGAAAATAAACATGAAAGTAAAAAAGTGAAATTAAATTTTTAAAGCAATTATAAAAATATTGGTATATTTACTAGTCCAAAATCTTACAATCAATACGGTTTTCTTGGAAACCACATGATAACTGGGATTCCTTTTCTGGTGTAGTGACCCTCTTCCAACATGCCCCTCTTTTGCAGGTGCTGCATCCCTAGTTTCATTGGCTAGGTTAGTCAGGTTTGCTTATTTCCTTAGGGATGCTTCTTGGTCCACATAAATTTCCTTTATAATACAGGAATGTGAATGGCCAACTCCTGGTCCAGAAGTATAAATATTACTTTGCAGTAGCTCAGCTTTTCACAGACTATATGTGAAATTTGCACACTGAATGAATCTGCACTCTTGATCAATTCTAATCCGATACTACAGGCGGTTTCAGAGTATAATCAAACATTATGTTAATTCAGTAAAATAGTACACCGGGGGAGCTATGCTTTTTGTTCACATTTCACAGAGCCACAGCTGGGTAGTTCAGTCACACCCAAAGCAAAGAATGCCTCTGCAGAGATATACATCCTTTTCTCCTTTTTCTTGTTAAATCATATTTTTAAAAATTCTGAACTTACCAAAAAATAAAATATTCACATATAAAATAGAAAAAAAGAGAATTTTACATGAAACAATATCATGTACAGGTTGACATTACCTTTAAGTATACAATACAACAATTCTGACTGTCCCTCTTATCTCTTCTTTTTAAACTTAAAATTATTTCAATAATTCTCTTCTCTTATTTAAATGGCAACCATGAAATTATCCCCTCTTATCCTTTTATTCCCATTAAGAAAAAGAAAAACTCATGTAAGTCAAGCAAAACAAATTCCCATATTAAAAATGTGATTTTTAAATTTTATACATTGAATCCAGTATCTGTATGCCAGGAAGTGTTTATCATGCAATGATCATTATGGTTCTTAAGTCTTTCTAAATTATTTTTCATATATAATGTATATATGTATGTATATATTTATATTGTAAAAATTGTTCTCCTAGATCTGCTCACTTCACTCTGCATCCATTCATACAAGTCTACCCAGGTTTCTCTGAAACAGTCTCTTTCATAATTTCTTATATCACCTTAATATTCATATACAGAATTCACTTACCCAATTTTCTCAACCCATCCTCAATTGAGAGAAATTAAAATTAATTTCAAGATATCTGCTACAATAGAGAACTGCTTTAAATACATATAAGCAGTGGATATTGCTGGGCCAAGGGTTTTGCACAGTTTATTAAACTGTGGAATAGTTTTTTGAGGAATAGTTCCAAATTGTAGAGCATTAGTGTCCATTTTTCCATAGGCTCTTATAATGATTATTATTTTCCTGGTTTTTTTTTCACATTTTCAGTTTTTTACCATCAATATATTCAAAACTGAATCATCTCTTTTCCTGACTTTACTATTACTATTGAAGGGACCACCATGCTCTTACAGGCTCACAACTTTTGGTGTCATTCTTGACTTCTCATTCTCTCAGTCCTCATATCCAAGTCCTACCAATTCTACCTTCACAACATCCCTTGTATACACCTTCTTTACTTATCTAATACTGCTACCACCTGGTACAGACCCTTATTACCACAAACCTAGGTTTAAAGTGTGTTCCTGGGTTTATATTCTCGTCTGTCCCTCTGCCTCAAGTCTCTCTCCCCTTCCAATCCATTCTCTGTGATCATATCATCCACCCATTCAAAACTCTAGTGGCTCCCAAGTCTCAGCTAAAATCCTACCATCTATAAGAAACCTTTCCAAGTCCCTAATAATCCCTTTTTCTGTGTGATTGTCTCCAGATAGAGATTATTTTTGCCTTTTTTTTTATCCTTAGTATTTAGAATAATGTCCATCACATAGTAGACACTTAATAAATGCTTAATGACAGCTTTGATTTATTCTGTTATTTTTACCAATATGATAGATGTGAGATGGAATCTCACTGGGGTTTTAATTTTAATTATTATAAGTGATTTAGAACATATTTCATATGTTTCTTATTGAATTTCTTGCTTTGAGAACTGCCTGTTCGCATCCTTTGACCATTTTATGTGTTGGGGAAAATCTTTAATTCATAAATACACATACATATATATGTTTTATATACAAATATACATACATATACAGATGTGTATGTATACAGAACTGTGCATGTGTTTATGTATATACTCTCTAATAAATACTTCACATCCAATCTACATAAGGAACTGATTCAAGATATGTTTATATATATATATATATATATATATTTGAATATGTATATATAATATATATGTATGATAATAGAAAACAAGCAATGATATGGAGGAGAATAACTATACTGGATTGTAAGTTATATGGAGGGGAAAACAAAGTAAGAAAGTAGGAAAGATACAAAAGGGACCATGTAAAGGACTTTAAAAGTCAAATTGGATTTTATATTTTATCCTTGATGTAACTAGAGGCCAACTGGCATTTAGTTAGTGAAGGTAGAAGGAAAGTTGGGCATAGAACAATTTGGAACTTGAAAATAGAATGGGTAGAAGTGGGGAGAGACTTTATACAGGGAGACTGATTTTTTAAAAAGGCTCTTACCTGTATTCCAGGTGTTTCAGGAATACTTTAAATTTTATTCTTTTTCCTCCCTAAACGTTTACTCTGTTTTAATATTTCTCATTGTTTCTCAGTCAGTGGCTATTTGATCTATATTCATTTTAGGAAGAATATTACTTGGGCAAGGTTAGAACACTTTGTGCTCTAAACTGCTCATTTTCCTTCTTTCCACTTCACCTCTCATTTCATTTAACCTTACATTTTGTCCCTCTTGATTTATTTCTTCCAAGTATTTTCCTTGTGGAATTACTCTCTTCTTCCGAGTTTACTTTGTTTGCTTTTTCTCAGTCCATAATATTTCTTAAGTGTATTTGTTATTTTCTTCTGTTGAATCACATTTCCAGTCTCATTTGCTTAAAGAGGGCGGCAGATTCATCTCCATCTTTTACTCTTGGATGGTTTCAGGAAGCTCTGCTTCATCTTGAATATAGCCACTACAGCCAGGCACTCTGTTGTAGGAATTCCTGGGTTTGGGCTCAGTCTTCTGAGAGTTTAACTTGAGTTTTAGCCTCAGCCGCATCCTTCTTACATAAGCTTTAACCCAGAGCTGGCTCCCCCTGACTCCCCTTGCCACCCCGCCTAGGCCTCCAACTAGATGTTGTCAATCATACTGGCAGGCTTCCAGGATTATTTTGATGAGCCTTCCCTGACTATCTTAGGTTTTTGGAGAGCAGCAGGCCAGCAAGTCTATCCCTGTCTCCCGCTGAGCTTGGGCTTCTGGATGAGGATAGTTATACTGCATTGTAAGGTATATGGAGGGGAATACAAAGTAAGAAAGATATAAAAGGGACCATTTAAAAGACTTTAAAAGTCAAGTTGGATTTTATTCCCTGTTTATTCTTGGCTGGGCACAAACTGCCTGGGTTCTGATCTGGCCCTGAATGTCTGATCCAAGGAATGCTGTGGTACCAGGGTCCCAGCACTCACTCAGCTCTTTCTCCTGGAGTGAATTGGGTACACTGACCGGATGCTGTCTTCTGCTTCAAGCCCTGGACCCAGAGCTTCCTTACATTGTCTCCTGAGGTGGGTCTGGACTGCCTACATCTTTTGCCTTCCTGGCTATTTCTGCTCAGGGCAAGTTTCTAAAAGAGGAGCCAATAGTTAGCTTTCTTTGGCTTCATTTGTCATTGTTCTTTCTGGTACATTAGCTCTGTTTGGGGGGTTTGGGGGATTTCTGGGCTACCACACTTTTCTTGTAGTACTCCATCCCCAGTTCTGATGCTGAAAGTTCTATTCTCCTAGACACCTTTCTTAGGAAGGTGACTGAGCCCTTAGTGGAGCTGGGGTGCTTTACCTAAAGAACTATATTCTACTTATTGAAAGTCCAGCAGATTAGAAACTGGTAACACATAGATTCTATCTATCCATGACATTTCCAAAAAAGCCACCACCCCTCCTATCCTCTAGGTGGGGCCACAATCTAGGAATATTTCAAGTGTCATATGCCCTGAAGGAATGCTGCTGTCACTTCTTTCAGTTGAGTAATATTTAGAAATGTGTCCCCACCTTGATGGGGAAAATGAACAGCTTAGAACACAAAATCATGAACCTTGCCCAAGGAAGTTTTGTTATAGTGTAGCCACAGCCCTGAACAAACTCTTCCACCCATTAGTGTTTTAATCAATAACAATTTCTGAGAACTCCAGACTGGTCTTCTAAAATTATCTATTTTTCCTCCTTCCCTTCTCATCTTCATCTTTATCTCTCAAATCCTGGTTGTTCTGTAAGGTTAGCTTAGAATCATAGTCTCTGAGTTGCAATAAAGCACAGAATTTATCATCTATATTCCCCACATCTAAAGAATTATCTCTGCCACATTTCTAACAAATGGTCTGTTGATGAAGAACTCACTCCCTACATCATGAGGGAGTCAGTACACTTGTAGACCAATTTAATTACTGCTAGCTAAGGATAATTGATAAGAGGGGGGAAATGACACAAAGGAAATTTATTTAAAATAGGGATCAGCATTTCGAAATAAAGTAAAGGGGGGAAAGGTTAGAACATTATCCTGGGAAATAAAAATACATATATTTTATCTCACATTTAACAATAGTTGGGATATAATTGCAACTATGGTCTAGTTCTCAGCAAAGAATGAGTCTATTGTTGATTCTGTGGGGAGATAATCTTTTTCTAACAAAACTAGATGATAGTTTTCACTTTGTTTCACTTCTGTATCATATTCACCATCAATCTCTTGCTCCTTTGACATTCAAATCATTGTCTTTTGAAGCAGCTACAACAAAGATGACAGAGATGGGGAGGATACATGCAGGTGTTAGACTGAAAGATGTTTGAATGGAGATATATTTCAGAAGAGGTTAATTCATGAATGAGCCTTTCCTAACTACCTCAGCTTTAAAAATAATGAAAGCTCATAGTTATCTAATTTTTTTATAAATTTACAAGGTGCTTTCTTCAGAACTCCTCTATCAGGAATTTGGCATTCGAATAATGTGGCCAACCCAAAGGAGTTGTGCTTTCTCCAGTAGAGTTTGAGTGCCTGGCAAGTTAGTTTGAGAGAGGATCTCATTGTCTGGTATCTTATCTTCAGAATCTTCCTAAGACAATTCAAATGGAAGCAATTCGGTTTCAGTTTCCTAGCATGGCACTGGACGACTGGTCAGATTTCACAGGCATACAACAATGATATCAGCACAATGGCTCTGTAGACCTTCATTAGGTCAGTCTAATTCCTCTTCTCTCACACTTTCCTTCAGAGCCTCCTAAACCCTGAGCTAACTCTGACAATGCATGTGTCAATCTCTTTATCAATGTGCACATCCCTGAAAGTATATTGCCAAGGTAAGTGAACTTATCAACAGCATTCAAAACTTCATCATTTGCTGTAACCACACTCCCTCCACTTTGTTTTTGGTTTGTAGCCTTTTGAAGTTGAAGAACTTACCAAAAGTGTGTGGTAGCTGACTTTGATTCCATGTTTGCTCCCATTGAAGGCATATAACAATATGGCTGAAAATATGCAAAAATTATGGGAAACAACCCTGTCCAACTCCATTGGTAATTGGGAAGGCTCAAGAGCATTATCCATTGTTCTTGGATAATGAACATTATAAAACTGATGTACTATGCTGAGCACATTGCTTGAATGCCAAATGTACACTTGCCAAAAAGATTATTTTATGGAGAGCTCACTCAGGACAAGCACTTACAAGGTGGTCAGAAAAAGCAATATACTCTCAAGGTCTCTCTTAAAAACTTGAGAATTGATTGTATGTCATGGGAAAACTGGCCCAGGTCTGCCCAGCATAGCATGCCCTCAGAGAAGGTGCTGTGCTCTATGAGCAAAGCAGAATTGAATTGGCTCAGAAGAAACATGATATGTGCAAAGTTAGAAAAGCCACTCCAATTTTATACGGACTATTTGTATCCAACCTGTGGCAGAGCATTCAAGCTTATATTAGGTCTGATCAGTCATTGTCAGACACACTGTAATCCAACTCTAACATAGTGATGTCATTTTGGTTCTCTTAAAAAATAATGGACAACCAATCCTATCAGGTAAGTAGTACACATTTTACAGATTATAAAAAGAGAGAGAGAACTTGAGAGAGGTTAACTGATTTGCCTAAAATGACACTGGATTTATCTATTAGAGTTGGGGTCCAGATTTCTAGGTCTTTCTACTAAATCAGTAGTGTCAAATTTAAATAGAAAAGGATCCTTTCCCATTGTATACTAACTTAGAAAACTGCATATTAATATTAGCTATGTTTTAGTGTGTCTTTATTTATTTTGTTAAATATTTTCCAATTACATTTTAATTTGGTTCTGGCCATAGGGAGTGTTATGGAATGACTGCCTGTTTGACATCTCTGTACTAAACCACATGATCTCCCTTTTATTGTGGTTCTTATATCTGAATTATCTTATAACATATGCTACTCTATAATGTAGTTATATGTAGGCAGGTAAGTGAGGCAGGGGATAGAGTGCCAGGCCTGGAGGGGGAGGGCAACTTGAATTGAAATCCTGATTCAGACACTTATCAGCTGTGTGACCCTGGTCAAGTCACTTGACCCTCTCTGCTTCAGTTTCTCATCTGTAAAATGAGTGGGAGAAGGAAATGGCAAACTACTCCAGTATCTTTGGCAAGAAAACTCCAAACTGGGTCACAGAGACTAGAACATGACTGAAAGAACTACATGTATATACTCTATGTATATGTGTACACACACATATATACACATATACATACACATGCAGGAATTCTCATTTTTCCAACTAAACTGTAAGCTCAAAGAGAAGAATTGTATAATTTTTTTTTGTTTCTCCTACAATATTTAGTACATCTTTTATAAAAGGAAAGGGAATGAGCTGTGATTTTATTGTTATAGGGAATTTAAAAGTGAGGACACTCCCTATACCAGTATATTTGGGGGTTGAAATATTTGCCTAGAACACTGGGAAGTTAAATGAATTGATTTCTCAGGTGTCCCTTGGCAGTATAAATCAGACACACTTCTTTGTGACTTCAAAGTCAATTCTCTGCCTATTAACTATGCTGTCTTTCACACCTTATTTATGACAGAATCTTAATGAATTTTTGCTGAATGGATGAACAATATAAAATTCATAATAATACCAACTCTGCTTTTCAGCCAGGCATTCCATTTAACTAAGTAGAGGTGGGTGGATTTTGGGAGGGAAGAGAGCATTACACTGAGGATTTTAAAGCATTTTATATCTATTACTCTGCTAATATTGACAATACTCCTGAGAACTCAGTACAATTTTAAAAATTCTTTAGTGAAGCTCCTCCTAGTCACACCCAAATTCTCCATTCTGAATCTATTGTAAAGGCTTTGCTGAGTGAAAAAAAATTGAAATGTGTCTCAAACCTGTCACTAAAGAGTATTGATACAGTGATTTGGGCAATTACATTAGATCTTTATTGGCGTGTTATATTGAGCAAGGAATTTACTTAATTTTTCATACCCTCCATTTCCCTATATGTAAAATGGGGGATAATAATACAATATTATACCTGTTTCATAGGCATTTTGTTTTAAATGGATCTGTAATTTTTTCAGTATAAGAAAGTTCCTGAGAGGAATACCTTTTACTAATTGCAGATCCATAACTTTTCGGCAATTTGGAAGTCTTAGAAAGTTGGCTGGGGGCACCAAAAGAGGAATTGATTTGCTTATGCCCACAAAGCAACTCTTGAGACCAGATTTCTATGAAAATGCTTGGTACAATTTAAAAGTACTATGTAATCACAAGATATTATTATTATATGGTGGAGACCTAGGGTAAACTAACTTTTAAAAATAAATAAATAATATTTATTGGCATGCACTTATTTTATAGTTTATAATATATGTGGTATTTGAAAAATTTGAATTTTTAAAAAAAATAATCTACAGTTTTGACTCATTAATTTAAATCAAATCTCTACTGTTTTGAATAAATGGTGAGCTTAATGCCTATAGAAGTAATGTGATTTATCTAAACTCTCATAATAAGTTAGGAGCATGCTCAAGCACAGAAATCACACTCTAGGACTGGAAGGACTCCAAGTCAGTTGTGTCTGATTCTTTGTAATCCCATTTGGGGTTTTCTTGGCAAAGATACTGGAGTGGTTTGCCACATCTTTCTCCAGTTTATTTTGTTGTTGAGGAAATCAAAGCAATCAGGGTTGTGTGACTTGCCTGGGGTTATACAGCTAGTAAGTGTTTGAGGCCAGATTTGGACACAGGAAGTTGAATCTTCCTGACTGCAATCCTGTCATTCTATCCACTGTATTACCTAGCTGCCCATCTCCAAGATATTTTATTCTTATTCAGTTCAAAAATAACCATTTAATGAGGGGCCTCTGTGTTTTTACACCATGAAATTTCAAGTTCTTGATATGTTGACTATGTGCTAATATTGTGTTAGGCTCTTCAGTGATATAAGGCAGAGATTCTTGAGTCTGCCGTTGCGACTTTACCCCCACACACACACGCACACCTGTAATCCAAAGTAGAATTATATAACTTCATAATTATATATATATATAATTATGAAGTTATATATATATATATATATATATATATATATATATATATATATATAATTCTAGCAAAGGTCAGGAGAGTAAGGAAGGAATCACTCTTCTTTCTAAAAGGATAAAAAAAGCCTTCATAAAAGAGAAATTCAACTACATCACAGACATGGAAGTATAAATGCTCACAATAAACTTGTGCCCTTATAGTACTCATAAGTATTCCCAGCAGGCTGACTAAAATGACCTAACTCAGAAGTGGAAGTGAAGCTTTTGGTTCCAAATCTAGGCTTTGACCATTTGTTTTCCAAAACTGAGATAATACTGAACTTGGTGTTTTCTTCATAAAGCAGGTGTAGAAAAAAAAAAAAAATTAATTACTTCGTACCAGGAACTATCATTAACAATTATTTGTTTTATGTTTAGGAGAATTGTATGTATGAATGAATAAGGTTCCTAACATCTTGTATTTTCATGTATTTGTTCTACATATGTATCAGAAATAATGCAGACTTTCTTTTTTTTAAAACAAACTTTTTCTCCTACTTTCTACTGTATATTTGCATTGTTTCAGGGCATGACTGTGACTCTATTTTTTATTCTTTCCCCTTTTGTTGCCAATTTTACTACAAGACTTCTGTAACTCATTTGTCTAAAATCTCTCTTGCTAGTGAATTTACTGGGTGGGCTGAATTGCTATGGAAGGTTAGAAGGATTTTAAGGAATTCCTTCTAGATGTTGCTAAAAAGTATTGCTAATTTCCTCTGGATGTTGAATGGAATGCCAAAGCCTTAACTTTTTTTCTGTTATGTAGGGGAGAGGCCCTTGTTTTAGGGTTACCAGTGATTTTGTTTGTATCAATTACATTAACATTGCAATTCTTTACTGCTGAATATTGCACCTAATTGTTCCCTTAATAAGTTATACAAATGTGTGCTGTTCTTATTTCAACTGGAAATAAGTAACTGCTTCCAGTAACTGCTGGAAGTTATTTAATACAGCTGGAGACAAAAGTTGACAATCACTCGAGTCTAAAAAGTGTGAAATTATTTCATTTCATTGTTGTGGTCTATGTAGTCTAAGAATGGATTTCAGCTGATGACACTTGGGGGGAAAAAACAACTTCCTTTTAATTAGGGACATAGAAAAGGGAATATGATATAAGGTGAGCTGTAGGGCATATGTTTGTTGTTTATATCGTGAACTCTTCTCAGGAATTTTTTTAATGTAAGATTTTTGAGTTATGTGATTGAGATAATACTTTAATCTGAAAGTGATTGTTTTTGCCTTCATTCAGACTTTTCTTTTTCGTAGGGAAAAAAAAAATCCCACCAGCAACAGATGTAGCTTATTTGTTGGGGTTTGGGGACGGGGGTGGGAGAGGAGAAATGAAGGAAGAGAATAAAGAAGGGAGTAGTGATGTATCAGCGTGAGTGGTTACTCTTTGAGGCTCATTTGGCCTTTCCCCCACCTCTTTCTTCAACCGAGGGGAGCTGGTCCCCACCTTAAGGGGGCCGATGCCATCACCAGTTCCCCTGCCTCGTTTCTTTCCCAGAGAATTTTCTCCTTCAGTGGATTTGCGGCCCTGCAGCAGCCCTCTGGAGCTCCCAAGGAAGGGGGGGAAGCTATTTTTAGAGGGAACTCCCTCCCCAAGGGCTCGACGGCTACCCCGGAGACTGGCCTGGTGCTCCATAGACTGGGAACAGATACGTTTCCTGCAGAAGCTGGGGGCCGGGGGGTTTGGCTCCGTCTATAAGGGCACCTACCGAGGGCTTACCGTCGCCATAAAGCAAGTGAAGAAGTGCAGCAAGAACCGGCTGGCTTCGCGACAAAGCTTCTGGGCCGAGCTCAACGTGGCCCGGCTGTGCCACAAAAATGTGGTGCGGGTTGTAGCCGCCAGCACTTGCACTCCTGCGGGCTACGACAGCCTGGGGACCATCATCATGGAGTATGGTGGCCACACGACCCTGCACGACGTCATCTACGGGGCTAGCTCAGCAACCGACGATGAGGAGCCCGGAGTCGGGGAGCTCTCGGACCTGGGAAGATGCCTCCAGTATTCGCTCGACGTGGTCAGTGGTCTGCTTTTCCTCCACTCTCAAGGCATCGTCCACTTGGATCTGAAGCCGGCCAACATCTTTATCGGGGAGCATGAAATCTGCAAAATTGGGGACTTCGGGTGTTCCCAAAGGCTGGAAGATCTGCTGGGCTTGAGCGCCCACCATTGCCATCTGGGCGGCACATACACACATCGGGCCCCGGAGATCCTCAAAGGAGAGGCGGTGACTGGCAAAGCAGACGTCTATTCCTTTGCCATCACGCTCTGGCAAATGGTCACAAAGGAGGTGCCTTATTCAGGTGAGCACCAGTACATCCTGTATGCGGTGGTGGCCTATAACCTCCGGCCACCGCTCACATCCCCGGTCTTCGCCGACTCCATACCTGGCCCAAGACTGGAACACATTATCCGACGCTGCTGGACTGCTGACACTTTGCTCAGACCCAGCTCAGAACTGCTCCTGGGTGATCTCAATTCCTTGCACGCTAACTTGGCAGGCTTGAATGCTAGAAGTTAAGTCAACAAAAAGCTTTCCTATGTGTCTGCTTATTTCTGTGTTTTCTCTTTCTCTTCCCTTGCTTCCATGTGGAGACTTGGAAAGATTTTTTCTTTTTAAAAAAAAAAAATGTTTCTTGATTGCAAGAGAGACTTTTAAAAAAAATAAAGTGACGTGAACTTTTGTGGGTCTCATTTAAATGAAGTTGAGTACAGAGTTCCAAGTTCTGTAATTAAAACCTACTTCTAATTAGAAACTAACCTCTGAGCATTATGTCATTTTGAATTGGCTTTCTGCTGCTACTTTAGTTTCAAAGCTCTTTAGGATTGCACACATACAAACTTACAACTTGTGAAGCTGACAAAATTTGCTTTTATGAAATAGAACCCAGTTGTAGACATTCAGCAGCCAATTCAACTGAAGATTACTTTTTGAAAGAAATGCATTATGCATATATTCATGTAGCTATTTATTTTGCACTTATGCCTTATTCATTAAATCTACACTGGATCAGTTTCTGATAGATAAGCTACTTCCCACAGTTGAGTGGACCATAAACACTCAATAAATGTTTGATTTGAGAAAACCAAGGCAGAGTTGAGTGACTCGAGTCACATTCTTAGTGGTAAAATTGAGACTAGAATTTGTTTCCTGATTTCTAACTTTAGTCTCATGTTTTAAATATTTATGAGAAATTTATCACCTGAGTATGTAATAGCTAATAGTTACCACATATATAGCATTTACTGCGTACCAGGCACTGTGCTAAGCACTTTCCAATTGTCATCTTATTTGATTCTCAAAACAATCCTGAAAGATAAGTGCCATTATTAGCCCCACTTTTGAAAGGAACAAACTGAGGCAAACAGATGTAATTTGCCCAAGGTCACATTGGAACTTTAGTTTGTTTTTTTTTGTTGTTGTTGTTGTTGTTGTTGTTGTTTTAAGCTGAGCCAATTAGGGTCAAGTGATCTGTCTAAGGTCACATAGCTAGGAAGTGTTTGGAAGCTAGTTCTCGCAAATTAGAAGTATTTGAGGTCAGCTTTGAATTCTAGAACTATTGACTTCAGGGCTGGTACTTTATCCTGTCTTACTGATTCCAGACCTCAGTGTTGTATGAACCATTGTGCCCTCTAGTTCCTAGTAATGGTAAAACTGGATCAAAGAATGTACAGTTTTGTGAGTTAAAAAAAAAAACAAGCACACACACAAAACTGTATTCCAAATTTTTTCCAAGACTGTTGGACCAATTCACAGCTCCAAAATGGTATAGTGCAATGTTTGTCATTGTACAATCCAATGGAATCTTTTTCCAGGGGATTATTTTAAGGTCAAGCCATTTTCATCATACTAAAGTATTTTAATTTCTAATATAGTGAATATTAATAGATAAAAGCCAGCAATAGATAAAAAGCAAAAGGTCTTTGGCGGGGTCCTAAGTAATTTTAAGAGTAAAATGAATGCAATACTAAAACAAACAAACAAACAAAAAAAGAACCACCAATGGGATATGGGATTATAGGATGTTGCTTCAAATGTCAACTATAAGGTTATATCTATGTGAGCCTGAACAATCCCTTTAACTCCCAGATTTCACATTTTCTTGTATAAAATGAAGGGGTAAGATTCAATGATTTCTAAGGCCCCTTTTAGCTCTAATTCTGTGATTTTATGATCCCTCCAACATTCACTATTTTTTTCTTTTGTCATCTTTGCCAATCTGATTTTTCCTCTTCCATGTTGCCCTTGACATTCATTTTAAACTGACTTCAACTATATGCAAATGTTGAGATTTGAAGAAGACATAGTAAGACATTGTTATAGGCCCATTGAGATGAGGATCCCATGAGATGGATACTCTAGCCCAAAAGTGTGGATTTCTAAGATATCCCAACCTTGAGGCTTTTAAAAAATTTGCTCATTGATCATTATATACTACAACAATGATACTGTATGAGGATGTATTCTGATGGAAGTGGATTTCTTCGACAAAGAGAAGATCTAACTCAGTTCAATTGATCAATGATGGACAGAAACAGCTACACCCAGAGAAGGAACACTGGGAAATGAGTGTAAACTGTTTGCATTTTTGTTTTTCTTCCCAGGTTATTTTTATCTTCTAAATTAAATTCTCCCTGTGCAACAAGAGAACTGTTTGGTTCTGCATACATATATTGTATCTAGGATATACTATGACATATTTTACATGTATAAGACTGCTTGCCATCTAGGGGAGGGGGTGGAGGGAGGGAAGGGAAAAGTCGGAACAGAAGTGAGTACAAGGGATAATGTAAAAAATTACCCTGGCATGGGCTCTGTCAATAAAAAGTTATAATAAAAAAATTTGCTCATTACATCCCAACATTTGACCTGTAACAAGCTATTTTAAAGTGTATATACAAGTGGAATATACTGAATCTTGAAAGTATTTTCAACAGGATTTTTCTGATCAAGATAACTAGCTTATGAAGATAATAACATGAACCACTACTAGCTGTTCTGTACTAATGTTCATCTTTTACTAATATTCAGAGGTACTGAGAGGTTTCATAAAAGGGGGGGAAGGTGAAGTTATATGACACCCTCACCTGTGTGAGATGATATGAGGATTTTCAGCTAACTAGCACCAATAATTTTCCTATTTGGTCTTTGGTAAAATTACATTTGTTTTCTTTGAAACTGGCATAGTTGTTAGTTTTTACTTATTAAATATAATAGAAAATAGAATGAAATAAATTTAATGTTACTTTTTTGAAGTTTAGTTATCTTACAGAAATTTTTTTAAAGCTCCATATTTAGTTCAGGGAATATATTTTCTTTGAAATCCAGTCTAGCTTTGGGTGGTTTAAACATCATTGGAATATGTTCTATGCATAATGAGATCCAAGTGTTGATTATAGCCCCAGTTTAAAAATCTGAAAATACTTCAATTCTCACTTTTTCTTAATTTAGGAAGATAGAAAACAGACTTTTTCCTTCTTAAATTTGCATTTTTGATGTGTACTTCTGTGATACACCAGGTCATTTTCTAGTGAAAGAAATAAAACAATCTGAGGTTATGGTAGTATTTAAATTCATTGAAATTTCAAGGGATTTTGGATTTAGTGTTCTTTTTTTCCTCTTCTCACCTCATCCACAATAAACCTTGAAGGAAAAATTCTAGGATAGGTATCCTTTGAGGACATGTGGTAATGCTGGATTTGAAATAGGGTAGAACTGAATTCAAATCCTACCTCAAGCATTTATTAATTGTATAACTTCAAAGAAACCATGTAACCTCTTTCTATTTCTATTTCCTTTTCTCCAAAATCTCATTTCTAATAGCACCTTCACTTAAGGGGAGATAATATAGGTAAAGAACTTTGAAAATTTTAAAGAAGCATGGAATGATGATGATAATGAAGTAAATAGAATATTAGGCCTGTTCTCACAAAGATCCGAGTTCAAATGTAACCTCAGACACTGTGAACCTGGGCAACTCTAATTGCCTCAGTTTCCTTATCTGCAAAATTAATTAGAGAAGTAAATGGTAAACCATTCTGGTATGTTTGCCAAGAAAACCCCAAATAAGCTCAGAAAAAGTTGAACACAAATTACTGAACAGTTGTTATTGATGAAGAAAGTGTCACTTGAACATTGAGTATTGAACCAAAATAATGAATCAGAGGAATTGAATGAATGAATTGAATGAATCAGAGGAAATGAATGAAACAGAGGAAACACCCCTCTCCCAAGCATATAGGACAGCTTATGTAAATATAAATGTACATAGAAGAGGGAAGTGACAGGCTGAGTATAGGGAACTTCTGCTTGTCCAGTTTTTTAAAAGAGAGACAATGTGAAAGGAATCAGTATGAAATGAAGGTAGAAATGTAGGCTGGAGCTAGGTTATGGAAGGACTTTGATGCAAGCCTAAGAAGTTCCTATTCACCTAAAGATAATAAGGAGCCACTAAAGATTTTTGAGTAGGAAAGTCACTTTGAAATTACAAACCTGAGATACTGGCAGGATGGTGATGCCCTTGACAAAGAGTAGATTTAAGGGATGAAGATGACATGCCTTTGAAGTATTTAAGTAGAGATGTCCAGTATATAGTTAGAGATGTGGAATTAAAAATCAGGAGAGACTGGAATGGGTATGGAACATTTCATAGATATCACACTTACTTGTTTGGCTTGCCAAGCTTGCTGTTTCTGTGTCTTTTCTCTGTCATTTTTGTTCTTTGTTAAAGAGCATGGTTCTCTGGATAGGGAAAGAGGAAGAGAAATTTGGAATGGAGGTATTGTAAAAATAGGTTAATATTAATAAAAGAAAAAAGTACTCAAGATGGTCACTCATGCTTTATATTTGTTATAGGACTGGCTCCCCCTTTCTGGTTATATCTGGTCGGGTGATATCTATCCTCATTATTTTTTATGCCATTTCACAAATATAAGTCATTATGGACATATGTTACAGTATACTTACATGTATCCTGCATCTTTCCATTGACCTTTTTGCTACCTAACTTTTTTTATGAAATCATGATGTTCCAAAATTCATATTTATACCGAACCACCAAAATAATGTTTGTATGCAAAAAAATAAACTTTCTGTAGCTTCATATAAGTGGCTTAGGAGCACTGAAATCACTATACAATTTCTTAAACACCTTCTAGATTTAGAAGAAATGTGATTTAGTGGATGGAATACTGAAAAAATTGGGAAAACCTACCTCTGGATCCTGTCTCTGATACTTAATAGCTATTGAAACATGGACAGGTTCCTTACCTTTTCTAAGTCTGACCTTTTTATATCTTACAGTTTGTTGTGAAGATAAAATCAATCATAATGCATATAAAATATTTTACAAACCTAAAAGTATAATAAAAATGTCAGCCTTTATTATCATTATCTCTTCTTATTTAATTATGAGCCCAGCTCATTGGCCATTTACAACACTTGTCCCAGCTATAGGTACTCAAATACTATGTCAGTAGACTGCAAGTTCTAATTATATCAATATACTTTCAACATCCAGTTTGTCTTTCCATTGTGGATGGTTTGGTTGGTCTCTTAGACATCTGTGGACCATACTGAAGAAGCTGTATAGGATTTAAGGGTTTAATACCACCAGAACATGTAAAAAGTATTGGCAAATATGATATTTCCTTTCACAGAAAATTTTACTCCATGACACCAACAAACAACCTTGTTTTATATCTAATTTGATGTTGTCCCTCAGTGGATAGTTTTGTTTTTTTAATGGATGCCTTTTGTCTTACCTTATATTCATTTCTGAATTCAGTCCCATCCAGTACACTTTTCTTCATAATAAAACCTTAAAAAGAAAAAAAAACAGTTAAGAAAAGCCATTCAATATGTAGACTCTATCTATTACCCATATTTTCCTCACTTCTTCAATGAAGGAAAAGAAGTACATTTTCTTAATTCTTTTCCAGAGCCATGCTTGGTCATTTTATTTTATAGAAGGTATATTTTTGTTTTGTTCTATTTATATTTTTGTGGTCATCAAATATATACGTTTACTGGTTCTTCATATTTTAAATTCATTTTTTCTATGTTTCTCTCAATTTTTCATAATCATTTGTTATTATGACACAGTAATAATTCATTTCATTAATATGTCACAATCCCTAAATGTTAGGCAATCCCTAAATATTAAATATTTATGGTGTTTTAGGGTCAGTTTCCAAAAAGTGCTAGAATAAATTCTTTATTAAATGTGAGGCCTTTTTTTTCTGCCTTCACCTCCTTGTGATATATGTACATATTGTTATTATTGTCATTTTAAAGATTTCTGTAGTCACATCTGTTGTAGGATTTTATATGATAACATGCAAGGTAGATACTTTATTTAAGGACAGCCTTTAAAGCTACATTTGTCTACCAAATCAAATGCCTTTTTATAACCAATAAATCCCTCATTTCAATGTTACTTAGGAAGTGACATGAACTGTGAAAACTTAGTCTTTTCCAGTTCATCTTGCAGATGAGAAAACTGAGGCAAATAGGGTTAAGTGATTAGTAAGAGTAAGTTTCTGAGTCCAGATTTGAATTTATGAAGATGAATTCTCCCAACTCCAGTTCCAATACTACTCACTATGCTACCTAGCTGTCTAAGAACTGTATTATTCCTAGAAATCTCTGCTCCTTTCCCTTTCTCTGACATTCTGCCTCTATTACAATAGAAATGAAAGGGGACCACATAGTATTCAGGCCATTTGGTTTTGTTGATATTTGAAATCTGTTTCATGTTGATATGACCAAATATATTCATCATCTAAATACCAATATCTTGTGGTGATAACCCCTCTTCATGCTTATTTAAGCAAATAGCACCTATCACTACAATTATACAAAAAATCCTGACAGGACAACAGTCTGATAAAATACTCTTTGAATTCCTAAAGTCATTTCCATTCCATGATAAAGTATTGGAGTATGGTATTTGGGGAGGAATCTGGCTATATTCTCAGGTAAATAGGTTATGGTGATTTGGCATAGTAATCTAGCTATTATTTATAAGTTTTTCTTTTCTGTTGGAAAATACTTTCTGAGTTCCAAATAACAGAATTAAGAATTTTTAGAAGACAACTTTTATATTTTGGGAAATGGATGCACATACATGCACATGATGTGACAATAAAGTGTTTTAGTTTTTGGACTAGACTTAGAGCACCATGAGATTCCATGAATTGTCCAACATCACAGAAATCGTCTCTTACCAGAGACAGGTTTTTTGTACTAAAGTCTTCCTGATCCAAAGACCTGTTATCTGCCATACTACCTCTATTATAAAGCTTTTAATGATTTTTATGTATTGCTTATAGAAACCAATCTTACTATTCTATTCATGCTTTGATTTTAATATAATTAAAAATTCATTTCTATACATAATATAGTAGGAGCTTTTTGCCTAAAATCAAAATATTTGAGTTTTAGTACCACCTCTGACATTGTGTGACCAAAAACAGTCATTTAACCATTCTATGTTTTATTTTATTCTGTAAAATAGGAATAAAAATACTTGTAGTACTTACCAGATTATCATAAAAGTTAAAGACATAATTCATAAAATGTATCCTAATCTTAAAACACTATGTAAATGTTAAACTGGTATAGTAATTTTTATTAATTAAAAGAGAAGACTATTCACTTAAAACTAGTGCCCAACTGGACATTGCACCTCAACAAAGGAACAGACCTGCTGAATTCACGTCAAAGAGATTCCTCCTGCTTTTAAAGCTTTTTTGAAGTAGGAGAGGGAAGCAATGCCTATAAAGAAACTATACTAGAAAGGGAAATGACGAATTGATAGGTACAACTTTTTCTTGGATATAAATATTACTACCTAAACATGATCTGCTATAAAAATATAGAACTTCTAACTGGGACTTTTTGTCTAAAAAAATAAAGTTACAAAAATGCCTATCAGCAATCATCTAAACTGTTTCCCAAAGTCCTAAGTAATATGAAATCTTACTATTGGAATGGACCTGCTTCTATTTAATGTTCAGCAAAATCCCACTCAATGACCAGCCAGCCTTTTCTTGGACTAGTCACAATTTTGTTGTATGTGTTGACATTTTGATTTTTTAGCCTAAGCATCATTCATGTCTGAGTATGTTTTCTGAACAGATTCATTCATTCATTCATTCATTCATCCATGGGAATGCCATTATGGATAAAGATTTCTTGGAACTTTTTAGAAACTTCAAAATTCATGTCTAAGTAATTTGAGATCCTTGAATGAAAGGTGAAGACAAAATATTTTCATAATCATAATTACGAAGATTCACTCTAGATGACTACATCCTTTAAGTTAACCGCAAATACTCTTAAGACTTTTTACCTATCAGTTTCACAGAATCTGAGTTGGAAAGAACTTTGGTGGCCATTGCTCAAACTTGTTATAAATGCCACAGATTTTTTTTCTGCTTTTATCGTAACAAATTTATTTTAAAGAGTGCCAACTAAAACTAACCCTAACTAAATCATCATAGTGTCCAGGAATGTGTGTGTTTTTGTTTGTTTGTTTGTTTGTTTTGTTTTGTTTTGTTTTGTTTTTAGGAAAAGATCTTATTCCTTTTAAGAAAGGTAAAGTCTTCTACAAGTTCACACATTTAATTATGTTTTGGCAGTTGCAAGGATGACATAACATTCTTTTGAAGAATAGAAACACTGTAGACATTTAAAACAATCCATATTTTTAAAACTAATACTTCAAGCCTCTCTTTTTTAATGCTGTCATTCTTTGGACAATGTGTTTCTGTTTTGCATGTTGCTCTGAATGCTCACAAGATGGCACTAATGGTAAAATATGCAGGAGCCTGATAAAAAAAAAAAAAGACACCATGAAGCTTGTATTCAATAGTACATGCCAGAAGGATTCATAAGCTACACTACTTTAAAAAAAAAAAAAATCTTAATAATAGAAATGAAAGTTATTCAAAATAAAACAAAACTTGCTAGAGTTCTTACCTAGTCAACTCATCATTTAAATTCATCTTGATCATTTAAGTTGCAGAAATGGAGAAGTGGTCCACAAAGAACAAATCCAATTCCATTGGAAGTTTATAATTGTGGTTTAAAGAGAGAGTTAATATTTCTGATAGTTTACTATCTTTAGCACAATGGGGATTAGTCTGGTGCAAAAAAAGAGAGGCATCCAAAACAATTATAAAAATCTAAGTAATGAATGAGATAGTGCTTTAATATGAGTTGGCTACATGTTGACTAAGTTAATCTAACTAAATTAGAATAAATAATTTGTAAAAATAAATACCTTATTTGAACCATTAAGGACTGACTTTTGATAGTTACAAGAAAATATATGCTACTTATACTTAAGGGGAATGAAAATTTCACTTCCTATTTATTTCTAAATGATTTTATTACTATAATGCAAAAAGAATATAGCATTTTAAAATGTATTATTAAAACCTTAAATCCACTGAATTCACTGATGAAATCATTCTTTTAAAAATAAAATTAAGAAGGTTTAGAGAAGACTAATTTTTTAAAATTGAAAATTAATCTTAAATCACCAAACATAATGTGCACATTACAACCTAATTTGCTTGGGAGAAATTTTCTGAAAAAAGCTCTATCAATAAGTTTCGATGTGAGGAGAGATCTAAGAAAAATTATGATACTGAATCCTTGGAGAAAAACAAAAAAGGCAAGAGATATGGAAAGATGACCAAAGGAGATGCAAAAGACTAAAGACAATTGGTCCCTCTGGACAATGATAATGTGATATCATTAAAATGGAACTCCTGGAGTGAAAAGAGACATTGATTCATAGTCTTAATTCCCTGGGGCTCTGAGAAGAAAAGGTAATTGGTAGTACAACTAATATGTACCTAAGACAGGAAATGAAGCGAGATATTTTAAACTCCTCTGCCTATTTCAACAGGCTGCTTCTGTTGGTATTTCATACCTATTAAGCATCCTTGTACAGCTTGCTCTCCTTTCTTTCAGATAAGCAGATTCCCTAACTACGCAGTCTCCTTTGGGAGTTTACCTTTCCTTTCTAAGCAACTCCTTCAACCTCCTGTTTCCTTTCTGTCTCCATGCCAGTCTCATCACAATCATTGGAATGAGCTAGATTTTTGTGTCCCTGCCTCCCCACCCCATCTCTTGCCTGGTTTCCACCTCTCTGGCTTCCACATCGACTTACAAGCCTGTTTTTCAACTTGGGAAGTGAGGGGCAATCTTGGGAGTAAAGGTCAGCATGTTCTGCTAGTATCAGTGGGGACCTTCTCCCAAATGTCACTGTCCTCTGTACGGCATGGGCAAATGAATCTGCTGCACATAAATGAGAAAATTAGCTAGAGAACCTTCCTCAAAGTCTCACAAATATTAAACAGCAGAAACAAGATTCAAATCCAGGTTTCCTGATCCATTACTTCAAATTCATTGCTTCCTCACTCCTCTCCCCCAACTAAGCCATGCTGCTTTTTAAACTACCTACTTCTGGTTTAATTACTTATACATAATGACATAATTTAGCCCTTGATCCATATTAGATTTATGTAGATGCTATAGTGTAGAGCAGAGCATCTTAAACTGTGGGGTGCAACACCATATGGAAATGAATGTATCATGAAAAAAATTGACAACAGTAAAAATGATGAGATTTGCCTCCCCTCAATTCCTGATCAGGAAACCAAATGATGAGATTTGGCTCCTCTCAATTCCTGATCAGGGAGCCAAAAATGATGAGGTTTGGCACAGGGCAGGGAGTTGTGAGGACCCCTTCTAGTCGGTGCAGGTCCTTCGTAAATGAATTTATGAACCCAAAAAGTTAAACTGGCAAAAAGAGTTTATTGGCACTGGGAAGTCAGCTTTTGCTAGGTGGCTGACGTCCTTAGTGACAGAGTAGTAGAGAAATCCTCTAGCAGAGAAAGTTTCTAGCAGAGAAATCCCGACAGAGAGGTATATAGGGTCCTGTTAGGGAAATAGGTGAGAGATAAAGAGGGAGTAATGCTGAAAAGAGAATGTCTTTTCAGCAGACAGAGGGTTACAGCAAAACCTGCTGCAACCCCAAAAAGAGAGAGAGGTTCCTTGGAATGATTAGGTCCTATGCAAGGGATTGAGCTGAAGGAAGCTTGTTTTATGGGCAGCTCTTGGTGGGGACTGAGAGTTGGATAGAAATATAGATCTCCAGCTCAGGTTAAGTAGGAGTGGTCCTGGACTCAACTAGTCCCACCCAGATAACAGAATGAATGAAACCACATTATCTTGATTCCCTGGGGCGGGTCTCCCAGGGGAGAACTTTTCTAAGAATTTCCCAAACTTTTCCCTCAAAGTCCGGGAGAGAGAGTGAGAGAGAGTTTGGGGGCTCCCCTCATCAAAAGGGTTCTGAATTCTGAAATATTATCACATATTTATTAGATTGGCTAATACAATAGAAGAGAAAAGGGACAGATGTTGAAAGGACGTGGAGAAAATGAGGCATTAATGCATTGTTGGTGGAACTGTGAACTGATTCAACCATTCTCTTTAATGTAGAACCATGCTTTTAAAGGACTATAAAACCATGCATGCCCTTTGACTTAGCAATATCACTACTGGGTCTGTGTTCCAAGAGAGATTTTTTTTAAAAAGGAAAAGAGCTTATATGTATAAATAGAATGTATAATGTAATACTATATTTGTAAAGCTCCTTTCTAGGGGCAAAGAATTGGAAATTGAGGGGATGGCCATCAATTGGGGAATGGCTGAATAAACTGTGGTTTGTGATTATGATGGAACATTATTGTGCTATAAGAAATGATGATCAGTATGCTCTCAGAAAAACCTGGAAAGACTTTCATGAGCTGATGCAAAGTGAAAATGAACTGTTTACAAAGTAACAGCAATATTGTAAGATGATCAGTTGTGAATGATGTAACTATTCCCAGCAATACAATGATATAAGACAACTGAAAAAGTTATAATAAAAAATGCCATTTATCCTCAGAGAAAGAACTGATGGTGTCTGAATGCAAAATGAAATATACTTTTTTTTTAATTTTCTTTTATTTTTCTTGAGAATTAGCCAGTTTATTTTTGATTTATGTTTTCTTTTGCAACATGACTATTAAAGAAATGTTTTACATGACTACACATGTACGGTCTCTATTGAATTACTTGCATTCCCAATGGAGGGGTGAAAAGGGAGGGAGAAAATCTGAAACTCAGAGTTTTAAAAAACAAATGTTAAAAATTGTTTTTACATGTAACTGGGGAAAATAAAATAGTAAATAAAGAAAAAAAATCATGTTAGTCTGGAAAAAAGTATACAGAAAAAGAAAGTTCAGAAGAGGCAGATAAAAACATCAGAATTGAATCTAATGGGTTGAATATATATATATATATATATATATATATATATATATATATATATATAGTGTGTGTGTGTGTGTGTGTGTGTGTTAAACTTAGCAGGGTGGGGGGAAAAAACCCAGTAAAACAAAAATTAATTCAAAATCAAATGTCTAATGAATCCTAAGTATTTCTGGCAGCACTTGCTGTGTAGTATCATGAGACTTCACCACAGCCTTGGTTGTGAACACAACATGCATACTTTGCACCACCCATGCATGAACATTGCCAGAAACACTTTCACTCAGAGTTGATTTAGGGTCTTAGATTATGAAAGGTCTTAAAGTATTAAAAACAATTATGAAATTTTAAGTTTTAGGTATTCCTCATTTCCAAAGATCTGTGTTCAAATCACTTCAAAGGAGAGGAAACTCAAAGAGATTCTATCTCAGAGCTCACCAGTTAGTGATGCATTTGGAACTTGGTTTTGAGGAGACTGTGTTCTTGAAGGTTTTGAGGAGAGTAAAACCAAAAACCAGAATTTAATAGTTCTTATGTAGCCTACTACATGAGAAGGAAGCATAAAATAATTGGGGACTGAGAGAAGATTTTAAGAAGATGGTGGAGTAGGACAAAAGCCTTTTGATGCTCCAAATTTCCTCAAAAAAGAAAAAAAAAAGATAAAACATTGCCTGAGAATGAATATAGAGCAGCAGAAATAAACAGGAGTCAGGGTAAAGCAAGAGAGCCAACAGCTTACTAAAGGAAGATTGAAGGGCTTTCCACTGTGAAGGGACACCAAGAACAGCTGTGGTGACCTGATGGGGTCTGGGCTGCAGCTTCAACAGGGCTGAAGGGGTAAGATGGGGAGAAGGAATTAGCACATTCCTGATGAATGCCGAATGTGAGCACTTGTAAGAGAGCAAAGTCCCTGACTTCTGTTCCAGAGCATAGAAGACAGCTAGAATTTGCCACTACCAGAACCATAGTAAGAACATTTGTAAGAGAGTGTGGCTGGGGGGCCCTAGCCATGGCTTAGGGGTGAAGAGGAGTGCCTCAGGTTGGGTCCCAGGTTAGGGCCCAGAAAATAATAGTAAGAAGGACCTTAGGATTGGGGCACCATTCCCCAAATTTTGGGAATAGAGTTTGATTATAATAATTTCTAAAAAAAAAAAGAAAAAAAAAAAGTAAAACTGAGTAAGAAAAGGAAAAAGAAAAAGAACCCAATAATAGATAGCTACAATGGGAACAGAGAAGACCTGGCTTCATATTCAAAGATAGTAGACCTAAAAAAGCCATTCTTTTTTTAATGAGAAATATCAAATGCTCCCAAGCCCAAAAAGAGTTCTTGGAAGAATTTTAAAAGGATTTAAATAAAGAGATTCAGGAAAACATTTTTTTTTTAAATGAGCACTTCAAGAAAATTAAAAAATTATAAAAAGAAAGTCAACCAACTGGAGACAAAGAATCAAAAATTTAAGGAAGGAAAAAAATTATTTGAAAGGTAGAAATGGGCAAAGAGAAGCTAATGACATTATCAGATACCAAGAAATAATAAAAACAAAATCAAAAGAATGAAAAAAATAGAAGAGAGTGTGAAAAATCACATCAAAAAAACAACTAATCTAAAAAATATATCAAAGGAAAATAACATAAGAATGGTCAGACTACCTGAAATTTTTGATTTAAAAAAAAAAGAATTTTGATACATTAAAAGAAATTATCAAGGAAAATTGCCCTAAAATTCTAGATAAAGAAGACAATGCAGAAATAAAAAGAATTCACCAATCACTACCTGAAATGGATGCCAGGAAGAAAATGTACAGGAATATTACCATCAAATTTGAAAGCTCCCAGCTTAAGGAGAAACTATTGCAAGCAACAAGAAAAAAAAAAACTAATTTAAATATCATGCAACTAAAATAAATATTACACAAGTCCTAGCTGTTACCATGCTGAAAAACCATAGGTCTTGGAATTACCACTTTTCATAGAGCAAAAGAACTGGGATTTAACCAGGGCTAACTTACCCTGCAAAGAAGTATAATTCTCCAGGGGAAAAAAATGGAAATTTAATGAACTGAGAGATTTTTGAGTGTTTGTGACAAAAACAGCGTAACTTAAACAGCAGAAAATTCAATGTTTAAGATCCAGGAGAAATGTAAGATAAATATTAAAGACCAATTATAAGGATCTCAGTAAAATCAAATTGTTTATAATTTATATGTGAAAATAGTATTAGTACTCTTATGGACTATCATCATTATTTAGGTAGTTTGAAAGAAAGCTTAGGCTGAGCTGTATATGATTTTTTTAAAAAGTAAAACTGTAGGGAGAGATAAAAGTCAATGATCTCATACAAATGAAGCATGAAAGCAAGAACTGATAGAGAAGAAGAAAGTGATGAGCAATAAAGGATGGTAGTACTAGAATTTACTCTTATCAGAAATGGATAAAGAGTAAATAATATATGTATCTACAAAGATATCAAAGTGTTCTAAATTTAGAAAAAATAAGAGAGTGAGGGGATATGATGGGTAAAGAGGATAATATATGGATTCTTAGAGGAGTGGGTAGATTAAGAAACATTAGGGCAAGCTGGCTGATAGAAGTAAATTAGAGAAGGAGGAATAGAATAAATAGGATAAGTATGGTGAGGGGGAAATATACAAAAAGTAATTAAAACTTACAATGTGAATGGAATGAATATACCCATAAAACAGAAATGGATGTCAGATCAAAAATCTGAATCCAAAAATATATTTATTGCTTTCAGGAAATACAATAAAAATGAGAGAAAAAATAAATGACTAGATTAGAATTTATCATGTAAAAAAGCAGGAATAGTAATCATAATCTGACAAAATTAAAGCTAAATTGTTTAATTAAAAGAGAAAAATAGGAAAACTACACTATATGTCACCAATATTATCCAATATTGATTTATGCCATTTAAAATAAGTAGGCAGTATAAAATTCCTGAGAATATACCTACCAAAACAAATACAGGAGCTACATAAATATGAACATAAAGCAGTTTTTTCTACAAATTATTCGTGGGTAAATAAAGCCAACATAATAAAAAATGATAATTTTACTTAAGTAATCTATTTATTCAAAGTAATCCAAACTAAGATACTAAATATTATTTTACTGTTAGAAAAAAAATAATAGCAGTTCATTTGGAAGAACAAAGGTCAGGAATTTCAAAGAAACTGGGGAAAAAGATATGAAGAAAGAAGATTCAGCAGTAGCAGACCTTAACTTATATATAAGGTGAAAATATTATTAAAATGTAAAATGGATATTTGATTATTTTAAATTAAAGGTGTCTTGTATAAATGAAACCAATGTAGCTAAGAATAGAAGGACTAAAGAAAATTGAGGGGAAATCTTTCATAAATAATCTCTTATTAGGATGTAATTGTGCAGACAAATATATACATATATCTGAATGTAATTGTAGCTTTCTTTAAGGCAGGGAGAGGGGAAGAGGGAGAAACAAAATGCACAGCAAAGAACAAAAAAAAAAAAAAAACCTACAAGGAAGCAAAGAAAAGCTGAGTAGTTTTGAAAACAATATGTAATATTTATTATATAGGTTTTCTTGAAATGGAAATTTATATTGAATCCTCTCTTGTGTTCTGGTTGCTATGTACATGGAAATATTCTTTTTTTCACTTTGTGTTTAAGTTTAAATGAATAAAATATTTACCAAAAAATAAAAGATAACTGAGGACTGATCTCTTAGTACTGGACTCCTCTTCTTCCATATTCTGATGAGGTCTTCTTACAGATAAGGGGAATGAATAACTAAACTGATTGGTACACACTGGTGAGACTTTAGAGAAATGGAAATCAGTTTTTTAACGCTTTGGAAGAAGACTAAATTGAGGAGAATAAGCTGATCCTATTCTTCATTCAAGGAAACTCAGACTTTTTTTGTTCTTCAATCACTACCCATTATTGCTGTTACTTTATCATTGTATCATTAATTTGTTATAACTATATTACAGTCTAGTATTGCTTATCTCAACTTCTAATCAAGGGGGTAGGCTAGGTCCCCAAGAGCACAATTTCCATGATCTCCTCAGAACCCAAGGGTAGTCCTGAAGGGTTGGGTAATTTTTCTACTGCTATAGCTGAGGAATCCCCAATTTGTGTGTTCCCCACCATTATTATTTAATATCAATTAGCCAAAACAAATTAGCTTTCAGAAATAAAGAGGTGTTTGCTGAGATGGTATGGTACAAAAAAAGATGTTTACTGAGATGGTATTGGTACAAAAAAATCTCACCACCACAAAAGTCTGGACATACTCTCCAACCCATACAGACACAATCTAGGAAAAGCAGGCTCCCGTTTAGAGTGCATACAATAAAAGAGCTAACTCTTAACTCCAGGAAATCATTTTGCTGGAGTCCTCAATATATTTCCCTTGGTGTGAAGTCACCAAGCTCTTTATAAAGCTTTGAAGCAGGTTGTGGTCCCTTTAAGAAACTGTATTTCCTATTAATTGGTGCCCTTTGAATTCCAATAGGAGATCTGGCCTTGTCCCAGCCCCCACTGGTTCTGATCTGCTCAGACTTCCTAACCCCCGCTAAGACACCCAATATAATAAGCTTCCATCAACTAAAGTCTTTTCAGATGAATCTTGGCAGCTCCCTTTGGTGCCAGGACCTTCTGTCCACTGAGAACTGCATTCTAGTGCAAAACTCCATTTTCCATAGATTTATCCACTGGAATATTCTTTTCCAGTGCCATCCTCTTTTATTTATTTATTTATTTATTTTTATTTATTATAATAACTTTTTATTGACAGAACCCATGCCAGGGTAATTTTTTTACAACATTATCCCTTGCACTCACTTCTGTTCCGATTTTTCCCCTCTCTCTCTCCACCCCCTTCCCTAGATGACAAGCAGTCCTATATATGTTGAATATGTCGCAGTACATCCTAGATACAATATATGTGTGCAGAACCAAACAGTTATCTTGTTGCAGTGCCATCCTCTCTTTACCCTCACCTATTTCCCTAACCAGACCTTATGCCTCTCTGTCAGAATTTCTAACTTTACTTCCAATATCCATAATAAATCTCTTTTATCAATCTAGGTTTTCGGGTCTGTAAATTCCTTTACAGAGAACCTCTGTGCCACCAGAAGGGAACCCCCAAAACTCCCTACCCTTGCACCGAATCCCAAGGAATTGTAGGGGAGCCAAACCTCTTCATTTGGTTCCCTGAACCCTGAACCTGCCACTAGATCTTATCATTTAACTCCCTAACCACCAGAAACCCTAATCTCATTTTGTTTCCCTAAATCTAGACCTTATCATATTTTGGTTCCCTAACCGGGAACCCCAAAAAACTAGACATCAACTTCAAATCTTTTCCCTGTGTCCAGCTTGTTCTCAGTTCCTAATGTGGGCACTAGTCACAGCTATCCAGTTGCAATGCCAGAATGACAATAGGAAGAGAAGAAGTCCAAAATTATTCTGATCCTTCAGAGTTAAAGAGATACTAGTTAAGATGAGGAAGAGGAAATGTCAAGGTAAAACTATTATCCTTTGATCTTGATTCTTTCTCAGGGGCTTAATTGGAAGGCTTCTAGGTACTCCAATGTGTGGGTCCTGAACTGGCTCACTTTTTATAGGCAGTTCATAGCCTTTAACAAATTAGAATAGACTTCCTGACCCACCTCATTTATGAGTTGATTCTATTGACATGTTCTCCCCTGATTAAGGTAATAGGCTTTGGAATCTTATCATTTAAGTAGGGTGAGATATTTGATTGACCAAATTAATTATGTCTACCTTTACATCACTATTGATTATGTTTCCTTTCTTTATATTAAAAAAAATCCAGTAGCCTCTAAATCTTTGTCTGGTATGATTAATGACGGCAATAGATCAGAATCTGGGAAGAAGTTATGGATCTCTTCAGAGGAAGAAGGGATATATCATCACTTCAGGAAGGCTGAGTTGTGAGGGGAGGAAGAAGAGACATTTGGAAATTCCAAATGAAAGAGAGGAATATTGAAACCATATCCCTAGACAGGCATAAGTTTCCATAAACATGAGAACCTATACACAGAAAGAATAATATGTGTATAATAGTTCTTTTGGTAGTGCTTGAATTGGCTGTCTTGTGTGGGGTCCTAAAAGTTGCTAAAGATCCTGGGAATTGGATTTCTCCCAAGGTCAGAAAGAGAGGAAATTTTGGCAAGAATGAAACTGGAAGGTAGAGTTTTCCTCTAAAGGAGCAGAAGTTTAAAAAAGTCTCTGGAGAGAATGTAAGGAGAGGAGGGTGGTAGCATTTCCCACCAGTTCACTGAATAGTGGAACTGGAGTCACTGGAGAAGTAAGTACGATGCTGTTTTGGATTGGCAGCTCAGAAATTTTCATTCTCAAAGGTTTGCCTCCAGTGAGATTAGAGATGTGAAAGCTGGAAGGTCAAGAAGCATGGTACAAGACTGTCTTTTTGTTTTTGTTTATTCTGTTTTAGTTATGCCCACTTTCTCAGGTGGCTAGAGGAAAAACATCCAAATACACTGTAAGGAATATGAAAGAATTGAAATCCCTTATGCCTTTCCCCTACCTCATTTTAGCTGAGTCAATCACTGGCACTACTCCCTAATTGCATCCCTCTGGTAAAGAGTGCCTTTAGCTAATGTAATGTTGATCCTCATCTTTCATACTGTCAGTCACTGCCTTCTTTAATCTTTTCCTCTAGGTTTTTGATAGTTCTCTTTCCTTGTTCTATATATCTGACAACTCCTTTTCAGTCTCCTTTGCTAACTCACACCATGGATGTCCTAGATTCTGTCCTAGTCACTCATTTCTCTTGTCCTTGTGCAACCTTTCCTTCTTTTCTCCCCTTATACTAATTTTCTTAGTGATCTTAGCCAATCCCATGGATTTAATCAATGATTCTCAGATAGACTTATGCAGCCTGAAATGCTCTCCTGACTTCTTGTCACATCTCCAACTGCTGATTGAACATCCAGAACTCGATGTCCTATAGATATCTTAAGCTCCACATGTCAAAAATAGAATTCTTTGTCATCTACTCCTCAACCGTCCCCTCTTCCAACTTCCCTAAAATTGTCAAGAGCATCATTATCTTCCTATTCACTTAGGCTCACAACCTAATTGTCATTCTTGACTTCTCCCAATCTTTCACTCCACCCCACATATCCAACTGGTTACCAAGTCCAGTCATATATCTGTCTTCATAACATTTTTTCATATGCTCTCTGTCTCCTCTGACACTGTCATCACCCTAGCATAGGCCATCATTATTTTATGCCTAGGCTATTACAATAGCCTGCTGTTTGTTTCCTACCTTAGGTTCCTCTACATTCCAGTTCATCTTTTATTAAGCTGGCAAAATCATCTTCCTAAAGCACATATCTAACAATGATATACCCCATTCTTAATTATATATATATATATATATATATATATGTATTATATATATATATTACATATAATTCTATATAAATCTATCACATATAGGATATATATATATATATAGGAATAAATTATCTATCACACATAGGATCAAATAGAAAATCCTTGCTGATTCAAAGTCTTTCCTAATACTCTTCAATCTTTCCAGTCATCTTATTCTACAATTACTCTGTGATCCAGCCATATTGGCCTCCTTATTATTCCACCCACAAAAGTACTATCTCCCAACTCTACATTTTTACTGACTATCTCCTATGTCTAGTTCCTCTTCTTGTTCATCTCCATCTTATCTCCTTCAATTTCAAGCTGAAATGCTATCCTCTAAATTGGTCCTCAAACTACAGCCCATGGACCAGATGCGGCAGCTGAGGACGATTATCCCCCTCACTCAGGGCTATGAAGTTTCTTTATTTAAAGGCCCACAAAACAAAGTTTCTGTTTTTACTATAATCCGGCCCTCCAACAGTCTGAGGGACAGTGAACTGACCCCCTATTTAAAAAGTTTGAGGACCTCTTTGAGTTTAAAAGCTGTCTTTATTTTTTCCTCCCTGCTAATTATTTCTAATTTATTTTGAATATATCTAATTTGAATGTTATTACTATTAGACTATGAGATCCTTGAGGGCAAAAAAGGGATTTTGTTTGTTTTGCATTTCTGTGTATACTGAATGATTAATACAGAACCTGGCACCTAAAAGGTGCTTAATAAATATTTGTTGACTTCACTGATCCTGTTTCTCATAAACACTTGCAATTATCCCCAGTTTGTATGTTTCCTGTCATTGGTTTGTAGATATGACATTTTGGGATAAATTTGGTATTCACACAGGAAAAGGTAACCTTTCCTAGTGCAGGATTGGAGCCCTAATCTCAGCCTGTTATTAGAGAATCTCTTTAACTAAGGGGACAATTATTTAATCTCTAAACTCTCCAGTGATGAATTAACATTAATCTGGAAATTTCAGTTCCATCCATTCATCATGATCCTAATTTGTCATTACCTTTCTCCCCTTCTTTAGTGTTATAAGGGCTTCTTCTTGCATTATTTTCTATTATTTTTTTTCAGAATTACTAAAAAATTTTATACCAATACTACAAGAATTTAATTCTGACATGATTTTCTAAATCTATTTTTAATTTTTAAGATTTTTTACACATTGACTTATAAGATAAATTAAGTCAAATGGTTACTAATTATGTGCATTTGTGTGTGTATATATATACATGTGTATATATATATATATATATACATGCAGACAAATATGTATACATGTATGTGTGTATATATGTATAATTATAGTTATAGTTATAAACTCTTTGCTGTTTGGTTTTTTTCTTATTCGGATTTTCCCCTCTGATTTTGGAATTGTTTTTCAAATCTTATTTGGAGTTGCCCAAAAAGTTATCAAACTGTTCATACCCTTTGATCCAGCAGTGCTATTACTGGGCTTATACCCCAAGGAGATACTAAAGAAGGGAAAGGGACCAGTATGTGCCAAAATGTTTGTGGCAGCCCTGTTTGTAGTGGCTAGAAGCTGGAAACTGAATGGATGCCCATCAATTGGAGAATGGTTGGGTAAATTGTAGTATATGAATGTTATGGAATATTATTGTTCTGTAAGAAATGACCAACAGGATGAATACAGAGAGGCTTGGAGAGAATTACATGAACTGATGCTAAGTGAAATGAGCAGAACCAAGAGATCATTATATACATCAACAACGATACTGTATGAAGATGTAATCTGATGGAAGTGGATTTCTTTGACAAAGAGACCTAATTCAGTTTCAATTGATCAATGATGGACAGAAGCAGCTACACCCAAAGAAAGAATATTGGGAAATGAATGTAAACTGTTTGCATTTTTGTTTTTCTTCCCGGGTTATTTTTACCTTCTGAATTCAATTCTCCCTGTGCAACAAGAAAACTGTTTGGATCTGCACACATACATTGTATCTAGGATATACTACGACATATTCAACATATATAGGACTGCTTGCCATCTAGGGGAGGGGGTGGAGGGTGGAAGGGAAAAATCGGAACAGAAGTGAGTGCAAGGGATAATGGATAATGTTGTAAAAAATAAATTACCCTGGCATGGATTCTGTCAATAAAAAGTTACTATAATAAAAAAAATCGTACTTGGAGTGATACCTATGCACTATTCAAGCATTTATGAATAGTTATTCTTGTTATTGAATGCCACCAGTAAGAATATAAGAATACATTCGCTGTCTTAATAAAACTTTTCTAGTTAAGTTAAAACAATGTAACATTTGTTAGATTTATTGACTGGCCAACCCTTTAAAGTAATAAATCTCTTATTACATTTGCTAGTAACCTTTTGATTAGTTTCCCTGCCTCAAATTTCTCTTTATTCTGATCCATATGACTGCAGATTTCAAAATGTAGTCAGAAAAAATGAAATAGACCCACACACTTAACATAAAGTAAAACAAAAATCAAGATTGTATGATGATAATAACTCATAGTTTATCTATTTTATACATGAGAAAATTGAGATTCTGAGGTTAAATCACTTACCTTTAGTCACATGGCTGATGTCTGAGATAGGATTTGAACCTAGACATTCCAAGACCAGTATTCTTTCCACTATAACATGTTGCTTTTTATTTCTAGGTTCAGAAACTCATTTGCCTTATGCTACTAAATCAGCTAGGTAGTACAACAGATATATTTCTGGGGCACTCTAGTTTAAGAAGACTTGATTTCTAAGCTGTGTAATATTAGTCAAATTCTTAATTTTAATTTCTGTTTGCCTTTCATCTGGAAAACAGGGATGATAATAACAGCACCTACCTCTCAGGGCTGTGAGAGTCAAATGAGATAATATTTATAAAGAGCTAGCATAAAACCTGGCACATAAAAGACCTATAATAAAATGCTTGTTTCCTTACTTCCTACTTAAATAGTTTACTTTTTAATGTACAAAATGTACATTCTTTTTAGAAATTAAACATTCTGGATTCCTTTATTATATATCACATTAAATAGTTCAATAGCTAAAATTCATACTTTAAAAAGTGCATTTCAATGGAAAACCTATAGAAAACATGAAAATAGAGCAAAATCAAAACAAAATCAAAACAAAAAACAAAAACCATACATTCAATTAACAAAAAAAAAAAAAAAAGAAGAAGAAGCAGTTGAGCTGGGCTAATAATAAGACAGCTTCCTGCACATTGTTAAATATAAGTATCATATTACAAAGAGGAAAAAACTAAGAGTCCATGTAGTAATAGAAGAGACAAAAGAGATTTAAACTAAAAGAGGGAAAAACTTAGAAGAATGTCAAGCAGTGCCAAAAATGTGTCCCCTTAGAGGTTTCGAGACAATGACTTCAGAGACTAGAAGTATATTTTCCTTCCCTCCTTTCACAAATGAAACCACATCGGAGCATGTTGTGCAATTCTACCAAATATGCAAATACTTATTAAGCATACTCTATTTTAACTTCAAATTCTTAAGAAATTTGGGAAGTCTTGTGTAACAAATTATAAATCATTAAAATGAGAAAAATTATCCAATTACCTTTTTCTTGAGAAAGTCTCCCTCTGAAAAAATGTAACAAGTTCATTGTAGGTGGATCATATTACAATCATGAAATGTCAAACTAAGCTCACCTTTTGCTAATTAAAATGATATGTATCTTCTATTTTATTTCAACTTGGATCAGAACAATAGACCAGGAAAAAAAATTTTTTATTCCTTTATATAAACTCAATTAAATGTATTATTCAGGGCAGATTATAAGATTTGAAATTATTTTGTCTTAGTTTCCTCAATTTTTAAAACAAAATGGAACATTAAATAAATTATTTCCAAGGTACTTTGACCTTCAGTTCTTTCTTTTTATGACTGTATAAACTGTCTTCCTCTTTATTGCTGACCACTTTTTATCCATTGGCTTTGTCTAACAATACTTATACCAGAAAAAGAACAAATAAAGTGGAATAATGAAAATATCAGTCTGTTTTGATGGCATTGTTTTCAATGTTTGGGTAGAGAGAAGGTAATTTTTATGGACCAAAACAAGATGTAACAATCAGTTTTATTTCTTCATACCTTTTCTGTACCATGGAAAAATCTATCAGTGCTGGTGATGGCTGACTTTGGCATTTTTGCCCAACATGGCTAAGATAAGGAGGTTACCATTTATTGGTGGAAGTCCAGGACATAAGAATCCCCAAAAATGGGGAATCTAGAAGCAGAAATTCCATCCTTTCCCCACTTTTTTCCTCCTCCCACCCTGCCCTAGAGATAGCCACCACTGGACACAAGTAGGTGTATGTATGTATGTATGTATGTATGTAAGTAATATTATCTTATACCTACTTCTGTTTATCAGTTTTTTTTCTCTGGATTTAGATAGCATCTTTTTTCATATGTCTTTTATGGTTAATGTGAGTATTTACAATAGTCAGAATAGACACTTAAGTTGTCCTTAAGACAATATTGTTGTTACTATATGCAATGTTCATTTGTTCCTGCTCATTTCATTCTTCATTATTTCAAACAAGTCTTTCCATGTTTTTCTAAGAATGCTGAACTCATCATTTCTTGTAGTGTTAAATCACAATCATACCACTTATTTAGACATTCCGTAATTGATAGGCATCACCTCAATTTCCAGTTCTTTGTCATCACAAAGAGAGGCTCTATAAGTTTTTTTTTAGAACTTAGTTCTTTTCCTTTTCCCTTAATCACCTTGGAGAACAGACTTAATAATGCCATTGCTGGATCAAAAAGCATAAGTAATTAAATAGCTCTTTGGACATAATTCCAGCTTGCTCTCCAAAATGGTTGGATTCATACATAGTTCCACCAAAAGTGTATTGTTATCCCAATTTTTCCATATTCCCTCTAAAATTTATCACTTTCCTTTTCTATCATAAAATAATAGGTAATCTGATAAGCATAAGATGACATCTCAAAGTTGTGTTAATGTGAATTTCTCTAATCTTTAATGACTTAAAGAGCATTTTTATATGTTTTTTTTTAATAGTTTTTATTTCTCTATTGAAAAAACTGCCTGTTCATATGCTTTGACCATTTATCAGCTAAGGAATGAGTCATGTTCTTATAAATTTGACAATGTTCTTTATATGGGATATGAGTCCTTTATCTGAGAAACTGTTGATAAAAAATTTTCTCCCAATTTTCTATTTTCCTTCTAATCTTGGCTACATTGGTTTTGTTTGTACCAACTTTTTAATTTAATGTAATTTAAATTATCTGTTTTATACCTCACAATACTCTTTTTCTCTGTTTATTCACAAATTGTTCTCCTACTCAAAAGTCTGATAGGTAATATGTTTCTTGTTTTTCTAATTTTGTTATGGTACTTACTTTTGGGTTATGTATCCATTTTAATCTTATCTTGGCAAATAGTATAAGATATTGGTCTATGCCCATTTTCTGCCAAACTGCTTTCCAGTTTTCCTAACAATTTTTTTCCTACCAATTAATGAATTCTTATCCCAAAGCTTAGATCTTTACATTTTGTCAAATACAAGGTAATTATAACCATTTGCTACTGTTTTTTGTTTGTCTACTCTGTATGAATGTATAATGAATTTCAATATTATTTTGTCTAGCTCAGTAAGATAATTTTTTGGTAATTTAATTGGAATGCCATTCAATAAATAGATTAGATAAAATTGAAACTGCCTTCCTATGAACAATTAAGATTTCTTCAATTATTTAAATCTGACCATTTATATCAAAAAGTGTTTTTTTAATAATGTTTATGTCTTTCCTGGGTTTGTTTTGACAGGTATTCTCCCAGATATTTTGGACTGTCTACAGTTAATTTAAAAGAGGTATCTCTTACTATCTCTTCTTGAAGGGTTTTGTGGGTAATATATAGAAATGCTGATGATTTGTGTGAGTTTCTTTTATATCCTGCTACTTTTCTGAAATTATTATTTCCACTAACTTTTTTAGTAGAATATTTAGGATTTGCCTAGTATATCAATGTATTAGGTGAAAAAAGGATAATTTTTTTAAACCTCATTGCCCACTCTGATTTCTTTAATTTCTTTTTCTTCTCTTATTGCAATTGCTAGCATTTCGAATATAACATTGAATAATATTGGTGACAATGGGCATCCTTGTTTCAATCCTAATGTTATTGGGAAGGTTACTATCTTATCCCCATTACAAATTACAGTTGCTGATGGTTTTAGGTAGATGTGTCTTATCATTTTAAGAAAGAATACCTTTCTTTTAAATGTTTTGTTTTTATAAAGAGGAATAAATGTTGTGTTTTATCAAAAGTTTTTTTCTGCATCTATTGATATAGTTATATGATCTTTGTGATTTTTGTTATTGATATAATCAGATATGCTAATAGTTTTTCTTAGGTAAAACTATCCCTGTATTCCTGGTACAAATCCCCACTTGTCTACAAGGTATAATCTTTGCAATATATTATTGTAATCTCCTAGCTAGCATTTTATTTAGAATTTTTGCTTTTATATTCTTAATGAAATTTGTCTATAATTTTTCTTTCTCTATTTTTGTTCTTTCTGGTTTAGGTATCAGATGGTACTGGTTTTTTTTTTTTTATTTCATAAAAGAAGTTTGGTAGGACTCCTTCTTTGTCTACCATTCCAAATAACTTATTTAATATTAGAATTAATAAATCTTTAAATGTTTGGTAGAATTCACTGGTAAATCCATTTAGTTCTGATGCTTTTTTAGGAAGTTTATTTGTGGTTTGTTCAATTTCGGTTTTTAAAATAAGTTTATTTAAATATTCTACTTTCTCTTCTGTTAATCTAGACAACTATTATTTTATAACTTTTTTTCATTTCACTTAAATTGTTAAACTTAGTGACATATTATCAGACAAAATAATTTATAATTGCTTTAATTTCATCTTTATTAATGGTATATTCATCCTTTTCATTTTTAATACTCGTGATTTGGTTTTCTTCTCTCTTTAAAATAAATTAACTAATGGTTTACCTAGTTTTTCATAAAACCAATTTATTATCTATCAATGATTTTCTTACATTCATCTTTAATTTTTAAAATTGCTAATTTTTTCTAATTTTTTAAGTAGCTGACAGTTCATTGGTATGTTCTTTATTTTATTGTATAAGCATTTAGAGTTATAAAATTTCCTCTGGTTATTACTTTTGCTGCATCCCATAAGTTTTGCTGTTTTGTCTCATTATTGTCGTTCTCTTTAAGGAAGTTATTATTTCTGTGATTTGTTCTTTAACTCACTTATTCTTTAAGATTAGGTTTTTAATCTGTGTTTTCAAGGTCCCTTATTAAACATAATTTTTATTGTACTGTAATCTGAAAGGGATGCATTTAATAAATCTGATTTTCTGCATCTGACTACAAAATTTTTAATTCCTTAATATATGTTCAGTCTTTGTAAATATGCCATGTACCACTGAAAAAGGTATATTCTTTTCTATTTCCATTCAGTTCTCTCCAGATACATATTATATCTAGTTTATCTAAGATTCTATCCACCACCTTAAGTTCTTTCTTATTTTTTATTTGACTTATCAAATTCTAAGAAGAAAAGGATAAAGTATTATAGTATTATTGTTTATTTCTCCTTGTATATAATTTAATTTTTCTTTAAAAAATTTAGATCTTATATTATTTGGTGTACATAGATTTAGTAGTGATATTGCTTTTTTGGAGGGGTACTTTTTATCATAATGTAGTTTCCCTGTTTCTCTTTTTTAATTAAATCTACTTTAGCTTTAACTTTTTCTGAGACTTGCTACTTCTGCTTTTTTTTTAAAACCTCAGCCAAAGCATAATAAATTCTATTCCAATCTTTATTTTATTTGTATGTGTAGCTCTCATTTTTAAATGTGTGGGGGTTTTGTTGTTGTTGTTGTTGCTGTCATTTATTTGGTTGGTTAGGTATTTAAATAAATAAAATATTGTCAGATTCTTATTTTTAATCTATCTTGCTATCTGTTTCTGTCTTATGGATGAGTTTATCCCATTCACATTGAAAGCTATAATTTCTAGTTGTATATTTTCCTCCATCCTATTTTTCCTATTCTCTTTCTCATTCTCTCTTTTTATCTTATGCCTCCTCATATATCTGATTTACTTCTAACCACAACTTCACTAATCTGCACCCTTTTAAAGAGTTTCTCTCTTATCTTCTCCCTGTACCCTTCTATTCCTTAATCTACCCATCATTTTAAGAATCCTTTCCTTATTCTTTCCCCATCCTCCTACTTCTTAATCTACACACCCCTGTAAAAGTCCCTCACTTAACTTGTATCCTCATCCTTCTGTTTCTTTTTAAATTTAGACTTTTATATCCTTCTAGAGATGTTATTCCCTCTTTAATCCACTTCTGATAAACAAAAGGTTTAGCACATCAGTTCTCTACCCCACCTATTTTCTTTTTAACAGTTCTGCCATTGATGCCTTGTTTGTATGAGATAATTGCTCCATTTCACCTCTCTCTATCCAATTTTATTTTTTAGAGTCACCTCATCATACTCAGTTCAACCCCAAGTCTTCCATGTGTGTTCTTTCAAACTACCCAAGTAATGATAACATTCTTAAGAGTATAAATAACATTTTCCCAAATAAGAACTAAGTAATTTGACTTTCTTGAGTCTCTTATAATTTATTTTAAATGTTTATCTTATGTTTGTCTTGGATCTTATTTGTCAAAATTTCCATTCAATTCTATTTCCCCCCCACAAATACTTGAAGACTTTCAATTTATTAATTTTTTTCCTTCTATTCAGGGATGAATCCAGTTTTTCTGGATAAGTTATTTTTGGTTGAAAATCCTGCTTCTTTGCTCTTCAAAATATAATGTTCCAAGTGCTTTTAGTGTAGAAGTTGCTAGGTCTAGTATTATCCTGATTATAGCTTTACTATATTTTTAAAAACTTGTTACTTCACATAAATTTTTTTTCTTAACCTGACTTTCAAAATTTGACTATGATGTTTCTGTTAGTTTTTATTTTGGGATTTCTTTCAGGTAGTGATCAATGGATCTTTTTTGTATTTCTATTTCCCCCTCTAACTCTACAACTTCAGGACAATATTTATTAATGATGTTTTGTAATATCTAGATTATTTTTATCATAATTTTCAGATAGTCCAATAGTTTTTAAATGGTCTCTCTGTTTTTAGATCAGTTGTTTTTGTAATGAGATGTTTCACATTCTCTTCTATTTTTTTATTCTTTTAATTTTTTATTATGTTTTATTTATTATTTCTTGATGTCTTATAACATTATTAGTTTCCCCTTGCCCAACTCTAGTTCTTAAAGAGTCATTTTCTCCTTTAAGTTTTTGGATTTTTTTTTTCTAGTTGGTTGACTTTATTTTTATATTTTTCTTGATTTTCTTAGATTGTCCTTTTTTCCCCCTAATTTTTGCCTCAATCTTCCTTATCAGATTTTAAAAGTTCTTTTTTATGTTCTTCTGCAAACTTTTTTTTGGGTTGTGACCAATTGACATTTTTCTTTGAAATAAGAATGGCTTTTAAATTTTTCATTATTTTCTTCTGAGTATAGAACTAGATCTTCCCTATCCCCATACTAGCTATTTATGTTTGGGTTCTTTCATCCTTGCTTACTCATTCTTTTTATTTATTTATTTATAGAGTGACTTCTTATTATAGTAAGGTTCTAGTCCCAAGTGTGGGCAATTATGCTTCAAACTTCCCGGTTTTTTTATACTATTGTTTTCTAAGTCTAAGGGGCTCAATCCTGGGTACGCCTACTCTACCCCCCCCACACACACACCCCGCCCCCTCCCCGAGCCACGGGAAGGATTTAGCCATACTGTTATTGCAAATTCTCTTGTTCTCTGAAGTCCCTCCCATGACTGCAAACTTCACTCACCCTTTTGCGGAACCAAAAAAAGGGACTTTACTCTCCTGAAAGTGCCCACAGTCACCAGGGTCCCTATCACTCTCTTACCAACCTCACCAGACTTGAATTTGTCCCCACAGCTTTAGCTCAGGACTGCATCTGGTCAGCATAATAGGCTGGCAACCCAGGATAGGAAAGTATCCTCTAATCTCCCCCACTGACCTGCTTGATCCCCACACTTTCTGTGAGGTGAAAAGTTCCTAACACTGAGGCTGCCAACTGCTGAGAATCTGATTGGAGGTGTTTGTTCTTCTACTGGGCCAAACCTCTACTCCTTAGAGGTGGAGTCTTTCCTAAAATCCTCCCGAATTGTCTACGGATGACAACTACTTTATCCAACTTTTAATTATTTCTGTTGCTTAAAGTTCACTTTGAGGCAAAATTTTACCTTGTTTGTGGAAGAAATTTGGAGATCCTGGTATGTCCTGTCTTATTCTACTGTCTTCCAAAATTGAACCCTCTGACTCTGAGTGATCCATTTGGATGATCTGTTGTTCAAGATGTGGAATCACTATCAGGACAAGACCCATATGTACAGAGATACTTAGAACATCTGCTTTTATTGCAGAAAAAAACTGGAAACTAAAGAGATATCCTTCAATTGAGAGATGATTGAACAAATTATGCATATAAATGTAAAGAGATGGTATTGTGCCCTAAGAAATAACAAAAAGGGATTGATTCTGAGAAAAACAAATCCAAATGGATGTTGAAATCTGGACAACAGAAATACTTTATCTGCCTAATCTCTCCAAGACAAATTCTTTGCGATAATTACATATCTCTACTAGAAGGCTCGCCAATGTTTTGGAGTTTGATTGAATGATCATTATATCATCTAAAAGCAATAGTATCTGGAGGACCACACCATCCATAGCTGATCTTTTCTTTACCTGGACTATCTTCCTCCATCACAGTGAATAAACTTAGTCAGAACATACCTCCTTGCTTCATGAATCCTCTGATATTTATTATAAGGGGGTCATTGAACTAAGTTATTTTTCAAATTACATCTTGTTGCAATATGGTATAATGTACAATGAAAGCTTGAGTTCAAGTCCAGAGCCTAGCAAATATTGGCTTTGTAATCTTGAGCAAATCATATAATTGGGTCCTAAGAAATTTATTAAGGATATAATCTGTAGAGAATGAGTTGATCTGCTTAGTTCCCTATGATAATGAAATCAAAGTCCAATCCCTAACCCTATAACAACTTCTAGAATCCTGAATGATCTTGATGTATGGCTATGAGCTTACACTTTACTGTAACTTAGGAAAACTAATATAATAAATAATGACTTATTTTCTAGCATTTTAAGATTTACATTCCTAAAAATTCTTTGAGATAAGTTCTACAAGTATTATTTCCAGTTTATAAGTAAATAAACTGAGACTCAGAATTGTTGTGAGTGTAAAAATAAATAATATTTTTGTAATGTAGATAGATAAAATAGGTCCTTTTCAAATCTGAGACAAACTATGAGTTTATTCAAAGTGGTAATTGACTACTTGGAGATTCCCCTTTGTGGACTGGCAAATTTTAAATCATGGGATTTATTCTCTTCAGTTTGGCACTTAAAGCTCTTTACAATTTGGCTTCATTCTACCTCGCTAAACTTATTGCACACTTCCTTCATGAACTCTACCTTCTCTCTATACTGGCCTACTCACTGCTCTCTGAAGTTGAGATACAGCTCCAGAAGTTGAATAAAAAAATTCCACGTCTTTCCAACTCGTTTTCCTTCATACTTAGAATGACTCCTACCCTCACTCTGCCTTTAAACATCTTTGGGGGATCAATTCATGTGCCAGATCCCATGGGAAACTTTTCCTGAATCTTCCTGTTAGTGTTCTCTCTCTTCTAAAAGTGTTACATATATATGTACACACAAATAAATGTATTTGTTATATTTATGTATATCTCTATATACCTACCTGTCTACATAGAAAGATGTAGATAAAATATGTGTGTGTACGTGTCTTTGTTATACTCCCCTCTGTAGAATGTAAGCTCTCTGAAAGCAATGACTGTTCCCCTCCCCTTTCTATATACTTAAGTCCTGATGAATAGTAGATGCTTAATGATTGTTGGATTGAAAGGCTGGATGATTGGTGAAATACTGTTCTCTTATTTGGGATATTCTATATCGCTTCTTAAAGCGTGGTCCACAAACCACTAGGGATTCCTTAGATGATTTCAGAGAGTTCATGGGATCAAAACTATTCATTATGATACTAATACATTTTAATTTCTAATATGGGAATATGAATAGATATAATCTACATAAAGAAAAGTTGAGGGGTCCTTAATAATTTTTAAAAGTGTAAAAGTTTTCTAAGATCAAAAAGTGTGAGAACCTCTATGTTATAGGAAAGCAAACAGAGATCTACAGGTACATACAATGTGACATCTCATCCAAATGGTTTCACTGAAAGATAAGGTGTCCTGAGCACAGGAGATGATTGTAAAATTATATTTTGACTTGGTCAGAACACTGCTGGTATATGCATTAGGTGCTGGGTGCTACATTTTAGAAAGGACATCAAGGAGCTAAATAGTATAGAAGAGGGACTTTGACATGTGAATTTAGGAATGAATTTGGAATATAATCATATATATATATATAATCATATATATAACTGGAGAAGTCTTAGAAATCAAAATAAACTGATTCTCATGTATAAGAGAAATCATTTTTTTTTTTCATTCAACTAAGGGGCTTATGTATTCTCTACCAGTTCTGAGATGTAAAACTTGCCCAGGGTCACACATTATCAGAGCTAAGATATGAACCCAAGTTTTTAGTGACCCTGTGCCCAGCTTTTTTCACTATTTATTTCTGCCCACTCATTTGATAAAATAATATTTCATTTTTTCCATATATATGTAAAGATAGTTTTCCACATTCACTTTGATCTACAATCACTCTTCATAGTTCTCTCTCTGCATTCAGAAATCATTTTCCACCCCTGTCTTTTGGAATTATCTTGGATCACCATATCATCACTGTGAAGAACTAAGTCTACCGTAGCTGAATATCACCTAATCTTGCTGTTATTGTGTACAATGTTCTCCTGGTTCTACTTATTTCACTCTGCATCAGTTCATGTACATCAGGAAAAAAAATTTGTTTAAAAAACTTCTTTGTCCTGACACTTACAGTAGGATTTTATTTGTGTCTGACAGCCTAGACAAGTCCAGATAGAGCTAATTTCCCACTTCATTTTGATTCTGGTTACCTTGTTTGCTTACCTGGGAGAACATTCCTAGATGTTCTTTAAGAAGTTAAAAAATCAACCATATCTTTTATAAACAAAGTATTTGAAAAATGCAGTTGCTACTTACTTTTCATACAATAGCTTAACTTCATTTTGCCCATAAAAATACACATTTTCCTTTTTTGCATATTAATATCTATGAATATGTATATATATGCAAATATACATGTGTATATATCAATGTATATTTCCTTTTTAAAACTGATAGGATGACACTGTCATTGCAACAATGTACCAGCAGATGGCTGTCATTAAAACCACATTAACCACATAAAGTTTGGTACCCTTTTTATTATCAGTTTCTGAAAATGTACAAGTATACTCTCTTTTTTTTCACTTCCTTCCTTTCTTCTTTCCTTCCTCTCTCTCTTTCTCTCTCTTTCTTTTTCCTTCTTATTCTGGCTCTTAAATAACCCAGTGATGGAGACACCACAGGTAGTTTGATCCTGTTTTATAAAGGAGAACATTGCCTCAGATTTTGTGACTTGATGTCAAAGGCAGGAGCCCAGCCCCTCATGCTGTTCTGCATTTACCCCTTCCACAACGCTCGACACCGACCCCCTCCTCTCTATACTTATTACCCGGACCCTCCTAATATAGGCTGTCACGGCTATCTCCTCCCTCCCGTATTGAGCTTGCCCTTTTATGGCTCTTCCCATCTCCAAACCCGCGCCCCTTTTGCACACATACATTTGCCCGACATTCTTCTTTGTCGCCACCCAGCGAAGCTCAACCTTATTTTCTTGGCATTCAAAGCCCTCTTCATCCTCCCCATCCCAAAGCCCCGCGCTCCCGCAACCTCAAACAAAGCAAGTCAGGGCTTCTTAAGTACCACAGAGTGATTGGGAGAACGTCCTTACTGATGGGGGGCGGAGGAGGGGCGGAGGTAGCGTATGTGGCTCTAACACAACGCTGTCTGGCTGAGCGGAGGTTCGACTTCCTTCCCTGACTTCCTATTAACGTTCGCTGCCACCCTCGGCTTCCTAGAAGGGAACAAATCCGAGGGAATCGAATGGAGCCGATTGGCCACTCTGAGCCAGGATTCCAGTGCTCAGAAAGCGAAGCGCCCACTCCGCCAAGGCGGCAGGGGTCACTGGAGCGACGCAAGGCGCTCTGTTTTTCATTCAACTCTCTCTTCTTATTCCCAAGACCAGCTGCTCTCTATGGCTCTCAGTGCCGAAGATTTCCTCTTCCGGGTTAGTCGCCCCAAACGCGCGTAGCGACGGGACGTCTCCGTGGCTATAAAAGCGCCTGTCCGGCCCCGCCCCTTCCTCTTTGGCGAAGGTATCCTCGCTTGGGCCGCGTGCGGGCTGCGGTCCCTGCCTCTCCTCCTGACTCACCGCTGTTCGCTCTCACCGAGGAATAAGTCGGTCAGGAAGCCGCTTCACTGCCATGGTGAGGAGGACAAAAGGGGCTGGGAAGCTGGTGGTCTCGCGAGCTTGCCGGCCACGGCCAAGTCGAAAGGGGGAAGCCGCGTGGGCCTGGGCGGCTTCAGCACACGTGACTGCCCGCGCGCGCTCCCGGGAACCGACTCCTAAAATGAACCCTTAACCTTTTTTAAATTGGGAATCTTCTCCTTTTTGCCTTCCTTTGGGTCTGGTTTTCTTGTTTCCCCCCCCCCCCTCCCTCCGCACCTCTATAATGGCTTCCTTCCTCCTTAGGCGTTCAAAGACACCGGCAAGACACTTGTGGAGCCCGAAGTGGCCATTCATCGGATCCGCATCACTCTAACCAGCCGCAATGTGAAGTCTCTCGAGAAAGGTAACTGTAGGTGGGGGAGGTGAGGAGCGGAGGACTTAACTTGCACTTAAAAGATTTTAAAAAAAAAAAAAAGCCTCTCGTGGTACCGGTGTGTCTTTTGGCATGTTAATGCTATGAAACCTGCCCCAAGTGATGGAAGGCTTTAGCGCCTGGGAGTAATGAAAAAACTGTTTCGCTGAATCCAGAAGGGATGGGGAGGGGAAGAGGTTTTTTTTTTTTTTGTTTTTTTTTTTAAACCGAAGGCTACTTTACAAAGGTTCATTCAGTTGGTAGGCTGAATGAATTGGAACTTTTAGAAAAGTTGGCAATGATGATAAACTTCGTGGTTGAGTTTCAGTGATTATTCTATACGCTATTCTGAGTCAACTCTGGAAGGGCCATCTTGGTTACTTTTAGGGCTACTCAAGGTTTCTGTCAATGCATTAAAAGAAGGCCCTTTTCTTTCCTTTTAGTGTGTGCTGACCTAATTAGAGGAGCCAAAGAAAAGAACTTGAAAGTGAAGGGACCTGTTCGAATGCCCACTAAGGTATGGAAGATCTTTCAGAGTCCTAAGATGAAAGTAATATCTATGTGAAGGGTTTTGAGTTAGTAACTTCATGGGGAAATGCAGCAAAAATGCCCCTCAAAGCACTTTTCTTTATTTCATGGGGAAATGCAACAAGAATGCCCCTCAAAGCACTTTTCTTTTAAGTCTTCATACCTTTAAAAAAAAAAAATTAAGAATGGTGGTTTGCTCTAAGAATGCTTAATGTATAATTAGAATATTACTAGGTGACCAAAACTTGCACTTAAAAGATTTTCAAGCATAACTTAAAAGATTGGTTTGCCATTTCTCCTATTTTAGACACTTCGAATCACAACTAGAAAAACTCCTTGCGGTGAAGGTTCAAAGACTTGGGATCGCTTCCAGATGAGAATCCACAAACGCCTTATTGATTTGCACAGTCCTTCTGAAATTGTAAAACAGATCACTTCTATCAGCATTGAACCAGGTGTAGAAGTGGAAGTCACCATTGCAGATGCCTAATCAGTCATCTCTTTTAATAAATTGATTGCAACTATTAAATTTTGTTTGATGTCTTTGAATTCAAATCATTATCATCATAATTCCTTGTAAAATAATATTTGGAGTAGGTAAAATGGAGTGATTCAAGAAATGAGAATTTAAATGCCAGCCGATAAAAATTATTTTTTTAGGAAGTCAGAATTGGAGAGGGTGGGGGAAGAAGAGGTGGTGGTTAGGGTACTGAAAAAGGTCCTGACTTGTGCCATCAATGTAATTCAACTTTATGGAGGTTGTTGGAATTTGTCCAAGGTCACAAAAATGATGTGGACCTTATGTTAATTTGGCCCAGATTTTGTTTTTGATTTAAGGAGAGTAAACTATTACACAGATTTGTCAAATCATTTTCTGTTCCAGTTGTTTTTTAAATGCTTTTGAGTATATCTAGTCTCTATTAATCTTATAATTTAACATTTGACAGTTTTAAATTTATTTTTGTATAGTTGCAATAACCTACTAATAGTAAAGCAAGCTTCACATAAATGAATACAGTATGTTTGCTTTAAATTATTCTAGGAAGAACTGGGGATTTTGAAAAAGCCAGTTGTCAGTTCCATTAAGGGACCTACCTTGCCTAACATTGATCACTTCTTGATCTTAATTGTCCTTTTAGACAAGCCTAGTAATTTCTTTTATTAGAATAAAACTTTATTTAAAGGACCTGCTACTACTAATAGGAATCTAATTTGACCCAATAATTCAAACCTTGACAAGCTATGGATTATAGTTGCTGTCTTAATGGGAAAGGAATTGACATAAAAATCATAAATGTTAAGTATTGCTTGGCATGTGTGGTGAATTTGTTTGCAAGGGATTGTGCCTTTGGCAGTTGTTTTTCCCCTTTTGTCAAACTTGAAACCTTGAAAGAAGACATTACAGGAATTTATAAATGGAATGTAGGTAAGAATTCCAGTGTAGTACTTTGTTGAGCAATTTGCTTTTATAAAAAATGGAATGCTTGATTCGGTACTAACCAAAAATCAGTTTGGGTACTTTTATGATTTGGAAATCTGATACATCCACAAGAAATATCAGTTTCCTCTTCTCCAGGAAGGAAAGGTATATTTATTATAATTGATGCTCTTGATTCCAGTTTGTCACTTTGTTATCTTTTCAAAGCACTCCTAATAGATTTTTCAGCTGCAAGTAGCAACTACAGAAGCACTAGCAAAGCTCTTAATTGCACAAAGATGATTTCCCAAATGATGGTTTAGGGTGAGGGCACTTGGAAGCATTGCTGTTCTCAAGGCTCCTGGGTTCTGAGTCCCAAGTTTGTCTCCATCAGGGTCTGAGGGGAAATGGTGGTGGTGGGTTGATAATCTAGGCCCAGGATGTTTCTATTGCAGACAGTTTGGCTCTTCAGTTAGACTAGTTTACCTGCCCTCTATATGACAGGTGGTTGGCAGTAGAAAACTTGCTTCCTCAGATGATTTGATAACATTTGTGATGATTTGGTAATGATTCCTTTTGAATTTTCCAAGCTTTCAAGTCTGAGGGCAGAATCTACTATATGGACAATGTTGGGAAATTAGTATTATAATCTAATAGGCATGAAGAACCTTTTAAAAGTAAAATCCATTTACCCACTAAATTAAGGACCACATGGAATGAGCCTGCTTATGTACAAATCTAGAAGTATTAAATATTACTATTTAGGTAAGGTCTTATAAAGCTTATAGACCCCCAAAAAGCAAGTCAAATTTCGAATTTAAATCAAAACTTGTTAATTATGCTTTTAAAACTGATTTTTCTCTAGTTCACTTCAGATTCAAGACATACTTTGAATATTGCTTTCCTCAAGTGGTTATGCATTTTTAGTTAATAGCTAAAAACAATCCAACCAAACATGAAGTGTAGAACCAAAACTAAAACAACTATTAAAAAGTGTGGTGTGTTAATGATTTAGTTGCCCATTATTGAAATTGGTTTCAGTCAGAAAAACCACAGTTGCATTAGATTTAATAAGTATTACATCTATGGGTCTCAACATGTCAGATATTCTAAACACATGAACTATCTCAGAGGAACTGAAAATTTTTTTAAATTTCACTTTGAATATATATTTTAATATTTACATTTGTATTTTTTAATAGGGCAATAATATTCCATGGAATACCACAATTTATCAAGCTGTTTTCTGGTGGTTAGATAGTTTTACAATTTCTCTTTAGAAATAAAATGACTGAATTAGTAAAACTACTATGAATGTTTTTTTGTAAAGATTACTATGTGCTAGACAGGGAAAGAATAAACATAGTTCTTATTTACTCAAATTTGTAGTCGATTTCTAAAAAACGGATATAATCTTGGTAGAGGGATATTGGGTTAAAAGTCAGTTTTTACACTGACTACACAAAAAAGTTCTACATTGAAATTTTGTCTTTTTAGCCAGTGTAGTTGGCCAAGAAGTTTAATTTCATAAGAAAAGTATTTCAATTCTTAAAAGATATTAAGCAATTAAAGAGATTATTAATTTGTAGCATACTCTATTTGGAGTGAGTTTGGATTCAGACTTAACTGTAATGTTGGTATGCTTGGACAAGTCCTCCAACTTTTCTGAAAAAAGGGTTTGGACTAGACAGCCTCTGAAATTACTCTAAAACTGATGCTTTCCTAACGGTCTACTCATGTCTTGGCCATTTCTCCAATGAAGAATGAGTTTGGTTTGGGGGGACAGACTTGGGATTGATTGCACAAGTACTGGACAAGGTGTGATTTCCACCAATAAAAACTATGATTTAGTAGTGTCTAAAATAAATGGAAATTAATACTTCCTTTGATCGAGCTTGGAAACTGAGGGGATAGTGGATTGAACTGGGAAGAGTTATGAGGGCACTAGTCGAACGTGATGATGTTGAGGCCCTGTACTGGGGTGACAGCAAGTAAAAGATAAATACATGTTTAAATGAGGGAATTTTGTGTTAGTATTTGGGGACCATTCTATTTGATTCAATCACCACAGTAATCTGCACTGAGAAGTCCCTATCTTATTATCTCTTCCATTTGGATGTCCTGACAGAAATCCCTACACCCCCACCCCCTCATATTACCATCCAGATCAGAGATTTTAAGTACTGTAATATGCCAAATCTTTTGCACAAAATCTCAATGGATAGAATAGTCTATTTTTCCAAAGGTAATATAAGCAAAAGAGGCATGAGGGAATCTGGTGGAAGGTGGGGAGAAACAGTGATTTGTACTCAGTATACAAGTTGCTGGCTGGTCAGCAAATACTGTGTGGAGAGAAATGATTCTTCATACAGAGGTTTGGGCTGTGAATCACCTCTGAAGAGCAGTGATTGATGCCTTGGATGTTAAAGTATGAGCCGTGCTGCGCCTGGACAGAAAGAAGCTGGAGCAGCTGACTCGGGGCCAGCAACGGGATGCAGTGAGTACCCAGGGCACTGAGTTGCGGCTGTCTCTAGCTCCTTTCAAGTGGGAACACAAGGAAAAACTTTTTCAATAGACTGACACGACTCGCCTTGACTCTGGGTAAGAGTTTGTCCCATGCATTTCGCCTACATCTGCTACTAGGGGAGGAGGAGGATGAAGTTGGCCAGCCCTCTTTCCCGGATCAAAATGCAAAGGATAAGGCGTCCGAAATGATCCAGTTGCCTAAACTAGCTTTTTAATATGGAAAGAGTGAGCACTGGGACTGCCTTTCGGCGCCACCTAGATAGTCATTGCCCTAGTTACAGGTTGGGCAGCGGACAGGTGCAGTTTTATTGAACCCAATCTCTAATTCAGTTTCCTGGATATGAAAAAGCCCGGGGCCCCTGCTCGGGTGCCTGCGTAGGCACAGCCAGTCAGAGTCAGAGGCCAAGCAAGCACTTGCTGGCTCTTTCAGACCTGATCTGGAGCTGTCTGCACTTGTGGGAAAAGAATAGAGGATAAAGACCACACTTCTTTTGGGGAGCAGGGGATTTATGTGAACCTTTTTCACTGGCACTGTAGCATTAGGGAAAGAGTGAGTGAGAGAAGGACGAACAAAAGGATAAAAGGGGGAAGAACTGGACTTAGACCCACACTGGCCAGATTAATGTCAATTATATCTCTGTTGATTGGGAACAATCCATCTCAAGGTAAGATTACAAGCAGCTGATGTCACTTAGAAAGCTAGAACCAATCTGTGCGACCACATGCTGAGAAGAGAAACCTGGCTATCTTTAGGTACCCCCAAGCAGATGGACACAAACATAGGGGCTTTGCTTCTATTGTGAGTTCCTTAAGCTTGCCCAATATTCCTACATTCTTACAGGGTGAGACATTAAGGGGCAGGATGCAATTGGAAGCTGATAGTTAAGTCAGACAAAAGTTTACTGTGTGCCAAGTACTATGCCTTAGCACCATATTTATGGCTATGAAGAAAAGGAAAAAAAAAATCCATATTTTGGAGGATCTTTCCTGAAGGAAACATCAGGTAATTAACTAATATATAACTTAATTTGTATAGTGTCAACGGAAAGTAACCTCTGAGAAGTCATTAGCAGCTGTGTGGAACAACAAATAAGTTCTGCAGAAGGTGAGACGAACTGAATCTTTTAGGAAGCCAGGAAAAGAAATTAAGAGATAGAGGTGAGAAAATCTATACAAAAGTACAGGTATGGCAGGTGGGACATTGTTTGCTGTGAACTGCTAATAGAACAGGATTGCTGTCTTGGGGAGTGCTGGGCGGAGAGTAAAGTGTGAGAAAACTAGAAAGACTGGAAGACCTCTGGTTACAAAGAGCTTTAATTGCCAAGCCGAGGAGTTTGTTTTTGATCCTGATGGCAATAAGGAGCTGCTGGAGTTCACTGAACAGGTGGATAATGTGATCAGATGTACCTTTTAGAAAAATTACCTTGGAAACTGAGGGGATGGTGGATTGAACTGGGAAGAGTTTTGAGGGCACTAGTAGAATGTGATGATGTTGAGGCCCTGTACTGGGGTGGCAGCAATATTAGTGGAGAAAGTTGTGAAGTTAGAAATGATAAGATTTGGAAATGGATCGAATATGTGAGGTGACTGAGGAGATGACGATGACACCAGAGGGAAAGTTTCCAGTCTGGGTGACTGGGAGGGTGGTGATGACCACAAAACTGATAAGTAAATTCAATAAAGAGAGGATTTTGAGCGGAAAGATAATGAGTTCAGATTCAGTCACCCCCAAGTTTGAGTATCTTTGGGATATCCGTTTCAAAATGTTCCACTTTGGTGATATGGAACTGGAATTCAAGAGAGAGATGAGGGTTCTATGTATAAATCTGGGAATCATCTATATCCCAGTCACCAATACAGGCAGACAATGTGTGACTTATCACCCAGGAGAAATAGTAGCATCAGGTTTACTCATACAGAATCCTAATAAGCAGCTTGGTGATAGTCATCCAGATTCCGATTTCAGATCACAAAATCCAGCAATATATTGGACAGCAGCTGTAACAACTGACCGACCTATGCTCACGATCTATATAAATGGCCTTCCATTGGAAGGATTGGTAGACACTGGTGCAGATCGGACGGTCATTAGAGGTGCCAATTGGCCCAGTCACTGGCCAAAGATTAAAGCAGACACCTACATGTCTGGCGTAGGAAGATCAATAGCAGCTGAAGTTAGTGCTGCCCCTATGACATGGACTTTTGAAGGCAAAACAGGAGTTTTTACTCCTTATAAGTTGAAAAAATCCCCATCAATCTGCGGGGAAGAGACGTTTTTACAGCAACTAGGGTTAAAAATGAGTACTTTGGTTTTTTTAAGCAGGGCTGCTGTTGAAGGCCTGCCAACACTTTCACCTGTTCCTATCCAATGGAAAACTGATACATCAGTCTGGATAGAACAGTGGCCCTTAAGTAACGATAAAATTCAGGCCTTATTAGATATAGTACAGGAGCAGCTTGACCAAGGACACTTAAAACCTTCTCTAAGTCCTTGAATTCCCCAGTGTTTGTAGTAAAAAAGAAATCTGGAAAATGGAGGATGTTAATGGATTTAAGAAAAGTGAATGAACAGATGGAAACTATGGGAACTCTTCAACCTGGACTTCCATCTCCTACTCAGTTGCCTAGAGAATGGCCTCTTTGGGTCATAGATATTAAGTATTGTTTCTATTCTACCCTCTGGATAAGGAGGATATAAAAAGATTTGCCTTTTCAGTGCCCAGCGTTAACTTAGCTGAGCCTTATAAAAGATATGAATGGACAGTTTTGCCACAGGGAATGAAAAACAGCCCTACTGTGTGTCAAATGTATGTTGCTGCTGCTCTTGCTCCAGTAAGAAAAGCATTCCCAAAAGTTATGCTATTACATTACATGGATGACATATTGGGATGTGCACCTGAGGAACAAATGTTAGAGGCATGTCTACAAAAGACCATAGAAACACTAAGGAATTACAAATTATACATAGCACCAGAAAAATTCAAAGACATGCTCCTTTTCAATATTTAGGATATGAAGTATACCCTAAGGTGCTTACAGTTCAAAAACTGTCCTTAAGAACAGAGAAGCTAAATACATTGAATGATTTTCAGAAATTGATAGGAGATATCCAATGGATGCGACCAGTGTTAGGTTTGACTACCTATCAGTTACAACCGTTATATGACATTTTAAGGGGAGACAGTGCTTTAAATTCACCACGCCAGCTTACAAAAGAAGCTCAAAAGGCTTTGAGAGAAGTTGAACTGGCTTTATCCAATGTGGTTGAAAGAGTCACTCAAAAACCCTTGGAGATATCAGTTTTTGCCACACAAGAGGCACTCACAGCAGTCCTTCATCAAGGAGACAGTGTGATAGAGTGGGTGAACCTCCCGGCACAACCAGAACAAAGCCTTACACCCTACCCAGTGCTTGTGGCTAGAATTTTATTAAAGGCCACTAAGCGAGCAGTACAATTATCTGGGACAAGACCTGACAAGATATATACCTTTTATACCAATACACAAATTAATGTGTGTTGTGAGACCATCCCAGAGTGGCAAATTTTATTAGCCATGGCTCCAAATTTTTTACATGGGTCTCCATTAAAGATAACTAGACTATTACATAATTGGCGATGGATTCTTGAAGAAAAGTTTCTAAAGTTCCTCTTAAAGGACCAACTATCTTCACGGGTGCATCCAAACATAATATTTGTGCTGTGTACTCTCATGATCTAACTATAAAGAGAGTAGTCAGAACTCCTTTTCAGTCCACTCAGCAGAATGAATTGTACGCGATCATTCTAGCTCTTACTTATTATCCAGGAGACATAAATATAATATCTGATTCGGCCTATTCAGTAGGTGTGGTACAAAGAATTGCCACAGCCCAAATAAAATTTGCAGCCTCTAATATATATCAGCTCTTTAAGAAACTTCAAGAGCAAGTGAGAAAGCATCCAGGTAAGATCTATATATTACATGTCCATTCTCATAGTGGACTTCCAGGTCCCATATTTGATGGCAATTCAAAGGCAGATAGCCTTCTAACTATGTTGGTCAATACCCCTTTGTTCCAAGAAGCCCAGGCATCTCATTCTAAATATCATCAGGCTGCTCGAGCTTTACGTTTACAATTTGGAATAACAAGAGAGGAAGCCAGGAGCATAGTAAAAGCCTGTACGGCTTGCCTTCCTTTCCACGCTCCTACACTGCCTCCAGGGAAGAACCCTAGTGGTTTGAGACCCAATGAAATCTGGCAAATGGATGTGACCCATTATAAATCTTTTGGTCGTCTGTCTTTCATCCACGTTGTGGTAGACACCTTTTCGGCATTCACTTTTGCAATGCCAGCAGCAAAAGAGACAGCCTGAGTGGTCACTGAATTCCTCATACAAGCATTTGCCATTATGGGTGTGCCACAAGCAATAAAAACAGATAATGGTCCTGCTTATACTTCGAAACATTTTGCACACTTTTGTGCACAGTATAAGATTTTACACACTCAAGGACAGGCAATAGTGGAGAGGAGAAACAGAGATATTAAGACGCTCCTCCAAAAACAAAAGAAAGGGGGAGCCACACGTAACCCTAGAGAACTTCTAAATCTAACCCTTTATACTATTAACTTCTTGATTTTTGACAAAGATGGACTGGCTCTGGCAGACAGGTTTTATAACCTACCGGAAGGTCAGTGTCCAGTGCGAGCAGCTCCACTATCTTTAGATAATTGCCAGGTGATGTGGAGAGACCCAGAAAGTGGTGAATGGAAAGGACCAGATAGGCTAACTGCTTTGGGGAGAGGGTTTGCTTGTATCTCTACAGGTGGAGAAGGAATCAGATGGGTGCCAACGAGCCATATTTGCATTGTCCATCGCAGAGAGATGGAGCAGACCCTTGAAACAAAGGAGACGACCCAAGAAATATCGGGTGGTTCTGTTGCTGATTGTGCTCACCATTGAAAGAGCGTGGCAGTTATGGCATTTGACTCATGGACAGCAAAGATTGTAGGACTTGAAAACCCTCAGGAATCATTGGATTCTCTGAGACATAGGACTTGAAAACCCTCAGGAATCATTGGATTCTTTGAGACATAGGACTTGAAAACTCTCAGGAATCATTGGATTCTCTGAGAGATGATAAGACTGTTACGGGACTTCAAAATCTGCTGGAATCATTGGATTCCCTAACACATAAAAAGACTTTTGCAGGACTTCAAAAACTCAGGGGGATCATTGGATTCCCTGATATGTGAAGCAATGGACAATAGATTGGTTTTGGACTATCTCTTGGCTGCTGAAGAAGGTGTATGTGTGACTGTTGTCTACATACCCTCCTTTTAGGACTTCTGGTGATCTTTTCCAACACCATGTTGATTTATATTGTTTGCTATTCTGCTACTTGCATGTACAATTCATGTTTGTTACACCACATCGAGCCTGCACTGACTGTGGGGAGAGTCATCCCTAATAGCCTCTACGTTATTGCTATGTGCTTGTGTAATACCTCCCATGCTGATGGGTTTGTGCATAATAAGACCCTTCAGCCCAGAAACCTGCTAGCAACCCCCACTTCCCTTTGGTGCTTTTCATCTCCCTTCCTGAGAAGTCAGGGAGGCTGTGATCACCTCCTTTTCGGTGCTTTCACCTCCTTCCCTGAGAAGTTAGGGAGGCTATGATCACCTCCCCTTGGGGGCTCTGACCTTCCTGAGGAGTCAAGGATGGCATGACCACCTGTGTTCTAAAATAAAAGAAAGCGGGAGAGGCACCAAATGTGAAGATCGCGTATTTTAAAATCAGCCGGAGTCAGGAATTCAGGTTAGGGGAAAATCGTCTATCTTTATTCTCAGTGAAGAAGGATCCGAGGTGGAAGAGAATCGGTGATAGCAATGTGTGTAGCCGAGTCAAGAAGCTAGCTAGACCAGCAGCCACATGACCAGCAGCTAGGAGTATGGAACCCAGGCCCAATCTCCCCCAGCTTCTCTTCCTGTCTCTCTCTGCCTCCACCCACCAAAATCGTCATTTCCTATACAACACATCAGGACTTGCATGGAGAGTGGGCAGGGACCATTCTTTATCCAATCATGTATATTAATTAGAGTATAGCCCAATTACTATTTAGCCTCACGGACTTGGGACCTCAGTGCATCAACTCAAACCTCAGCCCATTACAGAGATAAGAGGTGAGAAAACCTATACAAAAGTACAGGTATGGCAGGTGGGACATTGTTTGCTGTGAACTGCTAATAGAACAGGATTGCTGTCTTGGGGAGTGCTGGGCGGAGAGTAAAGTGTGAGAAAACTAGAAAGATTGGAAGACCTCTGGTTACAAAGAGCTTTAATTGCCAAGCCGAGGAATTTGTTTTTGATCCTGATGGCAATAAGGAGCTGCTGGAGTTCACTGAACAGGTGGATAATGTGATCAGATGTACCTTTTAGAAAAATTACCTTGGAAACTGAGGGGATGGTGGATTGAACTGGGAAGAGTTTTGAGGGCACTAGTGGAATGTGATGATGTTGAGGCCCTGTACTGGGGTGGCAGCAATATTAGTGGAGAAAGTTGTGAAGTTAGAAATGATAAGATTTGGAAATGGATCGAATATGTGAGGTGACTGAGGAGATGAGGATGACACCAGAGGGAAAGTTTCCAGTCTGGGTGACTGGGAGGGTGGTGATGACCACAAAACTGATAAGTAAATTCAATAAAGAGAGGATTTTGAGCGGAAAGATAATGAGTTCAGGTTCAGTCACCCCCAAGTTTGGGTATCTTTGGGATATCCGTTTCAAAATGTTCCACTTTGGTGATATGGAACTGGAATTCAAGAGAGAGATGAGGGTTCTATGTATAAATCTGGGAATCATCTGCATAGAACTCATAATTGAACCCATGAGTGCTGTTGAAATCACTGAGATAATAGGTTTTTTTTTTAAAAAAAGAGGGTCTTGAAGAGAGCTCAGAGGGAGAGCCACTGTTAATGAATGTGACATGGATTAAGAATTAGAAAAACCTGAGAAGGAGTGATCTGACACACATAAGAAGCAGGATAGGGCAATGTCTGAAAACCTAAAGAAAACAATATGCAAGAGAAGATAGTGATCAATGGTGTCAGAAGCTGCAGTGGGCAAGAAGAAAAAAAATTTTAAGCATTTATTTAATAGTTGAATTGCTTATATAACAGTTTTGATCACTAGAAATTGCTATGGTTGTCTGACAGGTCTTAATTTGAGGTCTGTGGATGTTTACTTTTTATTTTTTTATTACAGCTTTTTATTTTCAAAACATATGCTTGGAAAATTTTTCAACACTGATCCTTGCAAAATCTTGTGTTACACATTTTTCCCTCTCTTCTCCCCACCCCCTTCCCCAGATGGCAAGCAATCTAATATATGTTAAAAATATATATAATTAAATCTAATATATGTATGCATATTTATACAATGATCATGCTGCACAAGAAAAAATAGATCAAAAAGGGAAAAAAATGAGAAAGAAAACAAAATGCAAGCAAATAACAAAAAGAGTGAAAATATTGTGTTGTAATTCACACTCAATTCCCACAGTCTTCTCTCTGGGTATAGTTGGCTCTCTTCATCAAAAGATCATTGGAACTGGCCAAGCCAGAAATATTATGAAAAACAATTAGAGTTAGTAGGTAAGATATTGTTAATAACTTTGGAAATATGAATTTGGAAGTTAGACTAGAGACACTTAAAAGAATAAGAGGAAAGGAAGTGGAGGCACTAATTGGAGACAGCTTTCTCAAGGAGTTAAAAGACAACCCAGTCAGAGAGAAGACTAGGGTAAAGGCTAAAGAAATTTACATGATAGCTTTATTTTTTATATTTTTATATTATATTTTACATTTATTATAATTTTATATTTAAAAGGAATAACAAATTGTACATAATAGAGTTTACAGTTTCATATGCAATCATCTTTTTTATTTTACTCTGTTATGGAAATGCTTGTTTAAATTAAAAATAAAATAAATGTGAGATAGAAAAAAGAAACAGTTCTGAATATGCATGTAAAAGCTTATAAACAATTCTATCTTAGCCATTCTATATCTATGACTTCAAGTTACTTAGTTTCTCTAGACCTCCATTTTCTTGTCTGAAAAATAAGGTAGTTGGGTCTATGTGATCTCTAAGGCACCTCTTTAGTTCTAAATCTATGATCTTCTTGCTAGACCTCATCCTTTGTGCCACCCAGCCATCTTTATGCCTTCTTGCTTTGTTTGCTATAATATGTAACATAAGGATCTGAATATGCTTGGTAGGATGCATATTGCAGTTGGAATTAGAAGGCTCTAGTTTCAAACTCTGCTTTCTACCCTTATTGTTCTGCCAAACAAGGACCTCTCCATGTCTATTTTCTCATCTGTAAAAAGAGGATGATATTTATTGTAGCTTTGATAATTGTTATGAACATTAAATAAGATAATGTATATAAATCATTTTGAAAAACTTCAAAGCTCTTTACAAATGTTAACTGCTATTATTTTCTTCTATATCTTTTTATAAACAAAATAGGAAAGTTCAAAACTGCACCTCATATTTAAATATCTACTGTTACTTATAGGTTCTTGTTAAATAATAACTTTTTGCTTTTCCCAGATTGTATAGGCTCTTGGAACATTGAAAGGATAAGCCCTTTTCCTAGACAGTTGTAATATAATAAATCCCATTTTTTTGGCTTACAAATAGTTTCTTCCCAATACATAAAGTTTCTTTTGAGGATAGCCTTAACATTGAATCTAAAATTTATTTGTTTTTCTGACTTTAACTTGTTGGGATCCAGCAATATATAAAAGCATTGATAAATATTTGAAACCCATCCATTAACACCTGGGAGGGCCTGGAGAACGCATTCAAAACTTGTTTTGTTGACTCCAATAGGTACTCCTAGCACTGAAAGCTTGACAGCACCAACATAACAGGAACATTTTACTATCTTAAAGAATCAGATGGCCTCTGCTATTCCTGCAGTATGGAGAAAATTATAATAAACATTTGTATGTGAATACCAATATTGTATTTGTATATTCTACCCTCATGTAAATTTCTTATTGAAGTCCTAGGAGTTGTTATCTCTTAATTTCCTACTTCCCCATCTCTCTCATAAATTAATCCATGATTCCTAGGCAAGTCTTTTAACCTTTCTAGAGCATAGTTCTGCCAAATGTAAAAATTAGGGGATTTTTTTTCTTAGGGGACTGGATAAATATTAAAATTCCTTATAATTTAAAAATCTTATGCAGCTAACATTAACCTAGATCTCCTTATACCTAAAATACAAAGCTGAAATGGGGAAAATGCTAGGGAAGAATGAAAGGAGGTCATTTGGAGTAGTACTTAAATTGATTTGTGATTTCTTCATTAAAGAGCTTTTTTCAATAATGTAGTTTGTACTCTATCCACATCTGCCTCGTTTGGCAGCTCTTACCATGTCCTCTCATAAATATGTCTCGGGTCCATTCAACATACTATTGCCTTTCTTGTGTTATATTGGTATTATATCAATACCAATAGATTGCCCACCAGTTATCCTTCTCTTTTCCTAGATTATTGGCCCATTATAAATATCTGTTAGTACATTATTTAAACCTCGAGTTTATTTGAATATAGTAGTGACAGTCACAGGGATAGCATGAATCTTTGAAACTGAATGCCTAAGGAATTCTGCTAAATGTGTCTGATAAATTTACTGAGTTGCATTATAAAATGTCTGGTAATATAATTGTAATCTGGGGCTCAATCCTAGGTATTTGCATGTGACTATCCTCACATAGCCTGGAGAAAATGCTTAGTCATAGTCTATGCTTGTGAGTTTTGAAGGATAGGAGGGATGTGGGGAGTATGGCAAGAGCTTGGAAAGAGGAGAGCTTCTTTTTTTCTGTCTTCCTATCTTGGAGTGCAAACATACTCAGTTCTAGGGTCTCTCTTCAAGAAAAGATCTTTGGAGAGAGAGAGAAACTCCAAGAAGTCCATATGAAGAGGAGGAGCTAATACTTTGAAAATGTCTTCCTTTACTATGTACCATATTAGAGATTGGTATCTTTTCTAAATTTCATTTTTATTATTATTAACATAGTGCTGTGTATACATTGGATGCTTAATTCATATTTGTTCTATGATATATGAAGAGGCATGTCTCATATTTCTATTACAGCTGTTATTATACAGTATTTAGAGACTGCAAATCTACAGCAACTCAGGGAATTTTCTGCCTTAAAAAGTAGTGGAAAAAGAATAACTTCTTCATTTTCTTTGAGGTATATTACCTTTGTTTTAGAATAAAAAATGAAAGCCACAGAGCTTAGTAAAATTTGTGACTAAAATTGTGTTAAAACGATTATTTCCATTCCTAAGTAGTAGGATAACATCCCAAGTATATTTAGGGCCAGAACTGGGTTTCAGGTTTAAAACACAAAAGCCACAGATTTAAATGAAGAAATCTTTTTTACAGTAGTAGGACAGTGGAGTCGCATGTAGACTGTCACAGGGAAGAAGGAGTTGATTGATTTTCTTTGGCCCTAATTAAATCAGAATTAAAATCACAGGTGGAATTTGTTCAGATATAGCTGTGATAAGAAAAAAAAAGATATAAAATTCTATTATCTAAAGTGCAGTGGATTTTCTCACAAAGAAGGTTGTCCCTCCTTACTAGAGATCTTGAATAAAAAAGTCTTTATGATTGTCAAGGATGTGATAAAGAGGATTGTTATTAGGTGTGACTTAAACTAGATGGCCTCAGAGGTCTCTTCTAATTCAGTCATAATTACAAAATGCCTCCTATGTGTAAGTCACCAAGCTAGGCATTGTGATAACAAGAATTAAAACACACACACAATCTTTCCTTTGACAGAGCTTACTTTACAGGGAGAAAGACGCAACTTATTCACAGAGGATTAAAAATAAAACATCAGGATGGAAAGAACAACTAGAAAATTCTGGGAAAGGTCTCCTGCAGGAATTGGACAATTGATGAAGCTTTGAAGGATAAAAATGAACTGTCCTCATAGATTGCCCATCAATTATCTTTCTCTTTTCCTATGTTATTGGCCTATGTCACAGATACAGAAGATGGGATCTTAAGTTTGAGGAAAAGCAAAAAAGCTAATTTGGTTGGAAAATAGGGTGCTGCAAGGGGACTAATATAGAAAGGCAGGTAGGACACAGATTATGGGGGCTTTAAATGAAGGCTGAGTTTATATTTTATTCTAGAAGCAATAGGAAGCCATTAAAGGTTTTTCATGATGAATGACATTCGGGAATTCCTTTGCTTCAGAAACACTAATTTGGCAGCTATATGGAGAATACTTTGGAGAGAAAAGTGATTAAAAATGAGACCAATTAGGAAGCTGATTGAATGTGTTGGGAAAGGAGGAAATCAAACCTGGGTAAGTGAGAGGATGATAAGGAATTTAAGGATAGGTTTTGCCAACTGTGTTCTGCACATCAAACTAAATATTTCATAAGTATCTCACACTAAAAATTCATTATCCTTCTTCCCAAGCCAATACTTTCTTTCTTTCTTTCTTTCTTTCTTTCTTTCTTTCTTTCTTTCTTTCTTTCTTTCTTTCTTTCTTTCTTTCTTTCTTTCTTTCTTTCTTTCTTTCTTCCTTTCTTCCTTTCTTTCTTTCTTTCTTTCTTTCTTTCTTTCTTTCTTTCTTTCTTCCTTTCTTTCTTTCTTTCTCTTTCTTTCTTTCCCTCTTCCTTCCTTCCTTCCTCCTTCCTTCCTTGCTTCCTTCCTTCCTTCCTTCCTTCCTTTCTTTCGTTTCTTTGTTTCTTTTTTCTTTTCTTCTTTTTCTTTCTTTTCTTTTCTTCTTTTTCTTTCTTTTCTCTCTCTCTCTCTCTCTCTCTCTCTCTCTCTCTTTCTTCCTCTTTCTTCCTTTTCCTCCTCTTACTCCTTCTTCTCCTCCCCCTCTTCTTCTTCTTCTTCCAGATAGGAAGCACAGTAAATAGAGAACTAGGTCTGGAGTCAGGAAGATTTGTCTTTTGAGTTCGTCTGGCCTCAGGCACTCACTAGTTGTGTGACCCTGTTTGCCTCAAATTCCTCATCTGTAAAATAAGTTGGAGAAGGAAATGCCAAACAACTCCAGTATCTTTGCCAAGAAAAAGCTGTGGTATATGAATGTAATGAAGTGTTATTGTGTGTTAAGAAATGATGAACAGGGAGATTTCAGAGAAACCTGGAAAGACTTGTAACAACTGGTGAAATGGGCAGAGGAAGATGAAATGAGCAGAACCCGGAGAACTTTGTACATAGTATCAGCAACATATGTGATGATTAACTATGATTAATTCAGTTCTTCTTAGGAACACAATGATCCAAGACAGGTTCAAAGGATTCATGAAGGAAAATGCTATCCATATCCAGATTGTGTGACCCTGGGCAAATCACTTAACCCCAATTGCCTCAGGGGGAAAAAAAGAACTGATGAACTCTTAATGCAGATTGAACCATACTTTTACTTACTTTATTATTTTTCATGTTTTTTTTCTTTTAATCAGTTTTTTCCTTTACAACTATGATTAATATGGGAAACTGTATCAAACTTCCTATGATCTATAGAAGAGGGGGAGGGAAGGGAGAGAGGAAGAAAAATCTGGGACTCAAAATCTTGTAAAAATAAATGCTAAGAATTCTCTTGACATGTAATTGAGGGAAAATACAATTATACAAAGAAAATGTGCTCTTTGAGTGAAGGGACTAATTTTTACCTTTATTTATATCCCAACATTAAGCACTGTGTCTGCTGAGTACTTAATAAATGCTTTTCACTGACTGGAGCCCAAAAGAGAGATCAGAGCTCTCTCAGTTTAGGAAATAACTCTTTGGAGATAACCAAACCCACTGAATTGGTGAGATTACTGAGGGATAATTAGAAAAAAAAAAAAAAAAAAAAAAAAAGGCACTCTGGTATCTTGGGAAATACCCACATTTAGTCTGCAAGAGGGATATAGATAAAGATTCACTGAAAGAGACTAAGGAGAAGGGGTCAGACAGAGAGGAGGAGACAATTACTAGGAGAAGGAGTTGTTTGACAGTTAAAAGTTTAAGAGAGAAAAATCCTTTGTATTTATAATCACTGTTAATCTTCCAAAATCTAGTTAATCCCTCTCAAATTATGAGGCTAGAAACCTAATTTCAAAGGATTGAGCAGTGAATGGAAGGAATAGAGGCAATGAGGAAACTTCATTCTTTCTGGCAGTTTAATTTTAAAAATGGACCTGAATTCAAATGTGGTCTTAAATATGTAGTAGCTGGATGACCCTGCACAGTAAGGTAATACTGAGTATTACCTTAGTATGCTTCAGTTTTCTCATGTGTAAAATGAAGATAACAATAGTATCTACCTCCCAGGGTTGAAGTAAGAATCAAATGAGATATTTGAAAAGCATTTTACTTCATTCTTGAATCATAGTAGGTAATATATAAAATGAAGATAATAGTAATCATTAGTTCCATTACAAACATACATATCAATAGAAAGATAGTATGAGAGGATACCAGGATAAAGTGAAGGTGTTTAAAGATAGATGAGGTTCTACAATTGTTAGTAACCGGGAAGGAGATAGTAGATTGAAAGAGACTGAAGATGAGGGGAAGAAGAAATGATTGAATAATCATGATTGTAAGAACAAATAGAAAGCTATTCTTGGCAAGGATTACTTCCTGAGAACAGTTTAGAACAAGTGATAATGATGCCAATGGGTGGAGTAGGGGTGTATAGGAAGCTTATGATTGATGGCTTCCATTTCTTAAAGTGGGAGGTGAGGTCCCTACCCAGAGGAACAGAGTCTAGATGGGAAAAAAAGCACTGTGGAAATAAGTTTTATGTGATATAAAGCAACCAGATAATCTTAGGATAGTCTCTTTTAAACTATGCTTATAGTTTTTATTTTTCTTGGCTCAGGACTACTTAAAGATTCTTGAACAATTATTGTATTCCTCAGAATATCCCATATCATCTCTTTAAGTGTAAATGGATCATATGGCAAAATTTTAGACTTCTAATGTAAAATATTGAAATAAAACCTCAAATTATTTAGTTTTTTGTTGTTGTCATCATTTTTCTCTCAACAAGGTAATATCTAAATGAATCAAACAAGTAGCTATTTTGGCTTGATTTTTAAAGGCCTCCTGAAAGGGGTAGTCTACAACCTTTTTTTTGTTAGTCATTTCCAATTCTTCTTTATGTTCTACCTTCTATGAAAATAGAAAATTACTAGTTAACAGATTTCTTTAATAATTATTCTTAGGCTTGAAGACAGTTAAGTCACTTTTTGATTTTTAGTTTTCTAGACTTTTTTGTTTAATCATGATTTCTTTTATTTTCTGTCTTTTTTTTTCTATTGCTAAAACAATATCTTCCCACATACCTTTCAGATTTTCCATGTTCAACATAAAATGTTAAGGCCAAGATTAGGATTAGCCAACTACAAAGTGAAGAGTTTATATCTCCATCTTTTGTGCAATCTTTTCAATGACATTAACTTTTTATATGGTAGCTCATTATATTGTCCCCAGTTATTTTTAATTTTGTTTTTGTGATTCACTTCACTTCCTCATCTTGTCACTCTTTATTCCTTTCCAGTTTTATTTTTAATTATATTAAACTTCATTCTATATACTATTTTTCTACCTTTCTTCTAAGGTATTAACAATCTTACTCAATTTATTTTCATTTACTAACTTCACAGGAATATAATCCATTTGGATATCTGATTTCCTGTATGCAGATAACTCCCAAATATGTAGCTCTTACCCTAACCTCCTTCAAGACTTATAGTTCTGTATTTTCAAAAGCCTGTGAGACATTTTCCTTTCATTGCCCTATCATACATATAACTTTAAAGTAAGAATAAACAGATTCCCACATAATCATATCTGAAAATATGTCTTCATTGCATTTTAAGTTCATTACTTTCAGAGGTATTGTGTTTTATCATTATTCTTTCTTGGGTTTTGCCATTGATCTGAATTATAAAGTCTCTCAAAGTTGTTTCTCTATAATGTTATTGAATGAATTGTTCCCCTAGAGCTGCTCATTTAACTCTGCATGAGTTCAATAAGGTCTTCTCAGTTTCCTCTGAAATAGTCCATTTCATAATTTTATGGCACAGTGATATTCCATTAATTCATGTACTACAAGGGGATATACTTTCTGAGCATACCAATTCACAGTTAATCAACAATGAACTAGTATGTATTTGCAGCCCCTCCAAGATTCATCAGCTACTTCTTTTTTCTGTATGAGGTAGAATTTCAAAGTTATTTTAATTAGCATTTCTAATTATTAATGATATAGAGCATTTTTCATATGATTATAGAAAGCTTAGCCTTCTTTCTTTAAAAAATGTCTGTTCATATCCTTTAACTGCCTTTCAATTGGAATGGCTCTCATTCTTATGAATTTTGAATCTCCTGCTTATATCTCTTGGAAGTGACACTTTTATCTGAGAAACTTGTTGCAAAAATTTCCAGTTACCTGTCTCACTTCCAAGTTTATGGAAATTTTTAATTTTACATAATCAAAATTCTCTGTTTTACCTTGTGTGATCCTATTGCTTTAATCATGAACTCTTCCCCTATCCACATATCCTAGCTTCCTTGTTTCTTTAATTTTTTATGATATGATCTTTTATGCCTAGATAATGTATCATTTGGAACTTGTTGTGTATTGTGTGAAGTGATTGTTCAAAACAAAACTTCTGCTAGATTGCAGTCCAGTTTTCTAGTATTTTTTTTTTTTTAATCAAATAGTGAGTCCTTTTCCTGGTGATTAGTGATTTTGTTTTTTTGTTTTGTCTTTTTAACACCATGCTGTCATGTTTGTTTGCTGTTTGCTTTTCTATATTGTTGACCTAATCTGTTGCACTGATTGACCTATCTTTCTGCCTTTGTTTCTGTCTGCCTCTATCTCTCTTTCTCAGTCATTCTTTGTCTCCTCTAAGCTGGTAATAAATAGTTTTTATGATCACTGCTTTCTAATACAGTTTGAGATCTGGTACTGAGAGGACTTCTTACCATTTATTTTTATAATTATTATTATTTTGAAATTATTGACGTTTTGTTCCTTATGAATTTTTTTCTAGCTTTATAAATCTAGAAGTTTGCTACATGGATACTATATTTCAAGAAAAATTGCACACATCTATTAGAACAAGAGGACAAAGTAAAGATAGAAAATCTATTCATCATCTTCTAAAAAAACTCTTTAAATAGAATATTTCCAAAGAATATCACAGTCAAAATATAGCGCTCTCATATCAAGGGAAAAGTACTGCAAGCATCCATAGAAACAGCTTTAGTATCAAGGAGCATAGTCAGTATCATTCAAAACCTGGAAGCTTCAATTATAAATAAGAGATCTTAAAATATAGAATTTTTAAAGCATAAGAGAGAGGCTTACAATTAAGAATAACTGGCCCTATAGACCTGAGTATCATCCAACATGAATAAAAATGGATCTTTAATGAAATAGAGAATTTTCATCCATTCCTGATGAAAGGATCAAAGCTAAATAGAAATCTTGAAATAAAAACACAAAAAATCAGAGAAACCTAGAAAGATAAATTTCCTTGAGCAAATGTGAACATCTGTATGATAAAAGTAATGAAAACATTCTAATAAAGGAAGCAGAAACAGATAATTTAAAAAAAACACACCTTTATTGTTTTCAAGGTATCTTGACAAAGTTAAATAAGAAAACCAGATTTAAGAGATAGGTTGGTTCTGTTCTGAAGGTTTAAAGAAGGGCAAGAAAATGAATCACAAAAAATACTAATGTATAAAGGAGGAAAAGTGGAATGGAACTTTCTCTTTCTGGTAATTATAGCATATGAAAAGTGTATACAAGCACAGAAAAAGAGAGGTACAGTGGGCATTAGATGAATCTCATTCTTACTTGAAGCAAAATGGGGGTGAACACCACATACACACACAGCTTGATGTAGAAAAACATTAAACTCAGCATGTGAATTGTGGGAATAGAGAACATGGGAAGAAAACAAAGGATAACATTAAAGAGAAAATACAAGTATAACAAACCACATGATCCTAAAGAGGAAAAAGGGGGGTGGGGAAAGAGAAAACAAAGATTATTATTATTGTTAATAATGATAATTGTTTTTATAAAAGGGATTACCTAAGATTGGCTTAGCCAATTAAGAAATAGCTGAACAAATGTAGTACATGACTATAATGAAATATTATTATACTCTAAAGAAAAAAATTATTTCAGAGATTCATGAATAATGTGAATTGACAGAGTGATATGAGTAGAACGAAGAAAATAATTTATTAAAGAGTATCAACATTTTAAAAGAAAACAACTTTGAAACACTTGAACTTTGATCAGCATAATGACCAACCACATTTTCAAGGGAACAAGGATGAAAAACATCATCTACCTCCTGAGAGAGAGATGATGGCCACAAGGTATAGAAAGATGTGGCATATGGATATGTCTTTGAATATGGCCACTGTATAGATTCATTTTGTTTGATCTTGGTTATTTGTTAGAATGATTTTGTTTACCTTTTAGTTTTAATGAGGGTCTGAGGTTAATAGTCAATTCATATATATATATATACACACACATAAAAAAGGACAGAGAGAGAGAGAGAATAAAAACCGTTGAAATAGTCTTTTAAATACACACAAGAGAACAGAAGAAGGCTCAGAAAGAAACACATATAAGCCCCAAAATTTTGAAAGTAATATGTTGAGTTTGTTATGTATAAAATATAATTTACCACATAATTATTTTATTGATTATATTTGAATTATATACCAATTTTATATTATATATTTTAAATTGTTGCTTTTAAATGTGTATTTAAAAGCATCAATAAGAAATGCAATTCAAAGTGTCATATAAAATCTTTTTATTCTGTTTTTTATGTGGAAATTCGTTTGAGTGTTTAAATTCAAAATAAATTTAAAATTAGAAAATTCCCAGAAATTTGAGTAAATGAAAAAGATATATCAAGCATTTATTCTATGCTTAGCAATGTAGATATAGATACAAAAACAAGTTCTTAAGTTTTTCAAAGTTATTTGTCTTTACAGTGTTGTTACTGTGCAAATTATTCGCCTGGTTCTTCTTACTTCACTTTGTTTCACTTCATAGGAACTTCCCAGGTTTCTCAGAAGCCATCTTTTTTGTCATTTCTTATGATTCAATGATGCTCCATTACAACCATATAACAATTTTGTTCAGCGAGTTCTCAATTGATAACCATTCCCTATTTACATTTTTTTTTTTTTTTGGCCATCTGAAAAAAGAGCTAGAAATATTTTTGTAAATCTTTAGTTTGTTTTGTTTAGAGCTAATCTATCCCTTAATTTCTCCCATTTCCTTCTCACATTTTCCTTCTGTTTCCTATAGAGTAAAAATGTATTTCTGCACCCAAATCTGTTCTGGCTTCATTTGACCCATTGATGAAAGTGAGGTTAAAGTATTGCCTACTCCCTCCTTCCTTGTTGGTATAGTTTTCTATGTGTGCACCCAAATTACCCAAGATAATTTCCCCCATATTTCGTTTTCCTTCTCCCCATCAAAACTTTAAAAATTTCCTAATCCCTGTCTTATTAGACTTCTTTTGCTCACCATGACAATGATAGTGTTCCAAGAACATATATGTGTCATCTTATATTAGAATATAACATTTCATCCTTGATAAGTCCATTGTTGTTTGCTCTCATTTGCTTTTTTATGTTTCTCTTGACTAGTATTTATATTTCAAGATTTCTATTTAATTCTGTTCTTTCATCAAGAATACTTGAAAAATCCTCTTTTTATTGTAAATTCATTTCCCCCTTGTATAAATTTACTAACTTTTTGTCTTATAAATTATTTTTTGGTTATAAGATTATAGCTTTTGTATTCTATAATATCATATTCCAAGATTTTTGTTTTCATATGGTGAGCCCTTTGCTCCTTTATAGTGAGATTGCTAGATCTTGTGTGACTCTAGCTTCTTTATAATTGATTTTTTTTTTTATAACTCCTTACAATATCTTTTCTTTTCTCTCTGGATTTTCACTAATTTTTATTTTGAGTTTTCATTTTGAGATGTGTATGTGTATGTGTGTATGTGCTTTTCGGGAGGTCATTGGTAGATTTAATTTTCCTGTTGTCTTCTGATTCTAAGGAGTATGGCTATTTTCTTTTGTGATTTCTTTAAATGTAATTTAGGATCCTTTTTTGGTAATAGTTTCCAGTTAGGTCAATAATTCTTAAATATTTCTCCTTGTTCTAATTTCCAAGTCAGTTATTTTTGTAGAGTTCTTTTATACTTCAATTTTTTTTCAGTCTTTTGACTTTGCTTTAATTTTTCTTATTGTCTCATAGAGTCTTTAATTTCTGTTTGGTACATTTTAATTATCAAGAAATCTGTTGCTTAGATAAATTTTTATAATTCTTGCACTAGGATATTAATTCTTTTTTCCGATTCTTTCTTCCATAGCTCTCATTTCATTTGCATTTCCCTCCATCAGGATTTATGATCCTTCCTTACCCCCAACCTGTCAGAACCAAATTTATGGTCATTCCTGGAAGTTCCTGCTCACCAGTGCTCAACTCCTCTGCCTTTGTTTCCTTTATTGCTGAAACCCTATAAGAATCCCTGGAGTCCCTCTCATGCTGTTGGATACTTTGAGACATTAGTCTTATTCAGCCAATTAATCAAGCTCTCCATTGAAAAATATTAAAAACTCTCTAATCTCTATCTTGCCTCAGTTTCTCCAGCATTACAAAAGCAGTCTGATTCAGGAGGAAACCTAAGGAATGCCCTTTGGATCTGAGCAATAGAATTATGAGGTTTCCCCTGGATGAAGCTCCAGTAGAAGGCTATTAGAAATTGTCAATTAGCAATTCCCAACTAATGTAGAAAGCCCTACATTTTCATAGTGAGGGAACTATAGATTGACTTTTGATTTGGATTTCCAGTCCTAATTAATCTTCTGAAGGCTTCAGATGGGACTAGGGATTGCATCTTAGAAGTTGTTTCACTTTTTATTGTTCTAGAGGCAATAGGGAGCCATTGGAAATTTTAAGTCAGGTGATTAGATATATTATAGAATCATATGATTAGATTATGTTACAGAATAATTAAGTAAAAGATGTATAGAGGGAGAGGATTGGGGGATAAATAAAAAAAAAAAAAAACAACCAAAAACATCAGAAGCAGCAGGCAATCCAACTTGACACATTAGCTTGACTTTTAATTTTTCAATGACAGTAAAAAGTATGTTGGCCTCAGTAAGAAGCCAAGGAATTGTGGACGGATTATAAATTTTTGAATGATTGTTGCAATGTATTTCACCCTCAAATAATTGTTTCAAATTTTTCTTGGATTTGAAAAAAAACCCAAAATTTTCATACTATTGATTATTCTCATTGAAGTAACCTTGTAATTCTGTTTTGAGAAGCAGTGTGAGAGAATGAATTGCAGGTCAGCTTTAGTATCAGAAAAGTATTCAAGCCTTTCTTCTAACATATGCTGCCCTTGTGCTCATAGCCTAGTGTTTAAGGTAAAGATGTGCTTGTAAATATTGTTTATAAACATTGAACACCTTGATTATACTGATACACTTTTAACTTTAGTCTGTATTATTTACACTTTCTCCATCATTTTTTTTAAATCTGGAAAACCAACAAAACAAATTGAGCACTGATTTGTATCTTTTGCTGATTTCTGAGGTAAAAATATTCACATTGAAATGTTAACAATGGTAGTAAGTAGAAACTGATTTCAGAACATCCTTGCCCCAGACAACTCTCTAAGAAAAGTTGTTGATCTGCTTTGGCAAAGGGAGTTTTTAAACCTAGAGCTACCCTCGCCAATGAAGTTAAAAGACAGGAACAAAAGCAATGTTATATTATTGATAATACAACTTAATATTAGCAAATTTAAGTGGTTTAAGAATTTATGTCTGACTTTAATGAGTTACACAGGCATATATGCATATGTGCATATATCTTTTAAGAAAACAGAATAACATACAGTCAAGAGTGAATTAAACTCTTCCACTTTTGGCAAGTCATAATTTTGGAAAGTGCTTTGCTATTAAAAACATTGTTCAATAGTTGGCTATATATTTAAATTGTAAAACTTGACAAAAAATGTAAAACTTTCATGAAGGATCATAAAAAGTGAGCATCAGGAAGTACTGTGAGCTCTGTTCTCCCAAAAGACTATTTATAGATCTAGAAAACACACTCGACTACATCCTGATCAGGAAATTAAAAAAAAAAAAAAAGCACAGTGAATCAGTTTTCCCCCTGATTGGCTTAGGGAAATAGATGGAAAGGTCTATAGATCTTTATAGGAAAAAGTTTGGACCAGGAGTATACTATGTCGAACACTTCAGCACAAGGGTAAAGCTATGTACTAGAGCAAGGGAAGTTGCTACATCCATACCAAAGCACTGATAGTGTCCACTACACAGTTTGAGGGTAATAAATCCAGGGCTGATTGAGAAGGATACATGTACCCAGATGTGTTATTCTGAGTAGGAAGCAGTCACTGACCTTCAACTGGGTACCAAAAGCAAAGTTGAGAATCAAGCAACAGAGGTATAGGTTAGGACCTTCTCTCCCCCAGGATTAGAGCAAGGTCTCAGTTCCAGCTTCTAGCCTAGAATGAAGGCTGCAGAGGAATAATTGGAGCACAAATCTCGGGCAAAAGAGGAGCCTACAATTAATTCTGTACCTCAGAACCAGCTGGCTGCAAAGGGCTGAATCTAGCAGTAACAACTATTGCTCATTCCTAGATCCAGGCCATAAACTTGCAGAGTTCAGACCAGGAACATGGCAATCAGACTTTGTCCTGGATGTCAAATCCCTTTGGGATCACTGAAAGGTCTAGCTTGAGCTGTCCCTGAAATCACGAAATAATACAATGCAGTATTCCAAGAAAGCAGCCACAGGACCTCTTCAGAAATGTGCAGATTCTATACTTAGCATTAAGTGTGAAGACAGAAAGTGGACTGGAAAAATGAATAAAAAAACAAAAAAGAAACCCTAAAAAGCTGTTATGGTGACAGAGACACTGAAAGTACAGATGACACCAGGACATTTACAAACACAGCCCCAAAAAACATTATATTTTGGTCATGAATTAAACCAGAATTACTGAAAGAGATGAAGCAAGAGTTTAAAAAAATGTTAATAATGATTTTATAGTGCAATGGATGGAGAATCAGTAGAATCTGAATTCCAATCTAGATTCAGACATTTGACAGTTACTCGAGGTATGACCCTGGGCAAATCAGCCCCGATTGCCTTGCAAAAAAAAAAAAAAATTATAAATTAAGTAAGAATGGTAGAGAAAAAAATATTGGAAGAGAAATAGGAATTATGGAAGAATTGGAAAGGGGATTAACCACTTAGCACAAAACCTTGCCCATAATGACTCTGATAACACAAGGCATTTTAAAACAAAATTAAAAAAAAACTAGAAAAATAGAAAGGAAATTAAGGTATCTCATAGTAGAAACAACTGATCTAGAAAACAAGTCAGGGAAAAAAATTAAATCATTTTATTACCTGACTTATAACGACCAAATACCTCCCAATATCATAAATCTTAAAACTGCCTCCATCTTTTAGGATTAGAAGGCAAGGTAGATATAGAAAGACTACTGGTCATCTCCTGAAAGAAACACTAAAATAATATCTCCCAGGAACACCATTGCCAAAATCTAGAGTTTCTGGGTCAAAGAAAAAATACTTCAAGCTGCCAAAAAGAAAAAAAAAAAAAATACCAAGACGCCACAGTCAGAATCATGCATTTAGCAATCACCACTTTAAATGAATGGAGAGGTTGGAATATGATTACTCCAGAAGGCAAAAACTATAGGCTTACAATTAATAATGGTTTACCCATCTTAGAGGAAGCAAAAATGTACCTTTAGTTAGAGAACAACTTTGTTCAATGAAGAAGGCAGAGCTGTGTAGAATCTTTGAAGTTCAGACATAGGAGTTGGGAGAAATAAATAAACACAAATGAACAAACATGAAGGACTCACCAAGGATAAATGGTTTGTGTACAAATATGAGGAGATTATATATTTTTCCTCTGAATTTTATTATCATGAATGGTCATAGATAATTAGATAAGACTTGGGTATGTTTCTGTTAGGTTTAGATGATCTCAGAAGACGACTAGACAGGGAGGAATAGAGGCCTACTATGGGTGGGTGGGGGAAGGAAGGAAAGGTTAGGGAAAATTATCTCACTTAATTGGGGTGTACAAGTAGACCTCTATATTAGTGTGGAGGGAGTGGAAGGAGAGGCTGACACTTAAACCTCATTCTCAACTGGTTAAAGGAATGAAGAAAACATACACACAGGGTTGGCATATATATTTCAGTAATATATTTCATTAAACAGGAAATGGGAAGGAAAGTTATACAAAAAGATTTACAGTTCTTTTTAAGGTGGCAAAAAATGGGAAATCAATGGGTTGTCCATAAATTAGGGAATAACTGAACAATTTATGATATATAAATGTGATTTGATAGAATACAATTGTGTTGTAAAATATGATTAAAAGATATGGTTTCAGGAAAATTTGTAGGAATTTATGCACACTGAAATAAAAATAATCCGGAGAACAATTATACAATGACAACAATATTATAAAGACAGACAACTCAGAAATAATTAGGGACTCTCTTCAGGATAATGATCAATCACAATTCTAGAGGACAAATGGTGAAACCTCCTCATAGAACAGTGGAGTCAGTTCAGAATTTACATATATATATTTATATATAAAATAACTATTATATATACATATACATACATATATATACATACACACATATATATATATATCCTTTATATATATATATATATATATATATCCTTTGCCAATGTTAGGAAGGTGAAAGAAGAAAGAAAGGAAATCTATTACTATTTTTATTTGTCTTGGGTAGCTAATTGACCACTTGAAAGGAAGTTGACTCTACTTCAGAGCAGTGTTGAAAAAAACTGAATTCAAGATTCTGCCAAAATTTTTTATTTTTCTTTTTTGGAGGCAATTGGGGTTAAGTAATCTTCGTAAGATCAAGCAATTAGTAAGTGTCTGGGAGTAGATTTGAATCCAGGTTAATGCTCTATCCATTGCACCATCCAACTACTCTGATTCTAACAATTTATAGTAGAATTGTTTTTCCCAAATTTGGGATTTCTTTAGTATTATAGAATAAAGAAGTTTTTTTAACCTTTATATATCACATGCTATGTATCCATATTTTCACAGTATCCCAATATACTTACATGCCTTTTATAAAAATTAATCTCATGAAATTTCCAACATTTTGATTACTCATCTGTTGATAACTTTGTAGTCAGGAAGAAGGATCTTTAGGCATTTTCCCTTTCTGATGAGATTTTTTTGCATGTCAAACCCCTGGAACATTTATGCTCCTAAATTCAAGTTTTAATGGATATAAAATATAGGATCTTGGCTATAGATTTAATAATAATAATAACAATAATGGAAATTTACAATATAAATATGATGCCATTTCAACCGCACAAAAATCATTTAAAATAAGTATTATTGATATTATTATCTTCGTTTAACAGATAAGGAAAAGGAGGTCAGAGAAGGGAAATAATTTTCCTACATATAACTAATTAATGTTAGAAGATTCAAATCTAGGCTTTTAAAATCCATTGTTCCATCCACTTTGTCAAACTGAAGACCCCCTGATTAAAGAAGTACTGGGATAGCTCCCCCTCTATCTTTGTTGAGGTTGTCCAGATAGAACAAAAATTCTGAAACAGTAGTGCCAGTGATGGAGCAGCTGGAAAGTGCCATATTACATAGAGTGCCAAACCTGGAATCAGGAAGACTCATTTTCCTGAGTTCAAACCTGGGCTCAGACACTTACTAATTGTGAGTCTAGGCAAGTTATTTTACCCTGTTTGCTTCAGTTTCCTCATCTGTAAAGTGAGTTGGATAAATTGCAAACCTTTCCAGTATCTTAGCCAGAAAAACCTCAGATTGGTTCACAAAAAGTAGGATATGACTGGAATGACTGAACAACCATGTCAGTGATGTTCTTGGTAGATTCTACCTTTCAAGGTCTTTAATGAAAACCAGAGATCTGTTCAGGCTATCATTAGCCTGATTAATCTGAGAGAAATTCTCAGAAATTTGTATACTTCTGGATTAGTTAGCCAAGGAATGGGAGCCCTATCTGAATCACTGAAAATATAGATGTAAAAAGAAATAGATTTGAGCCTGTTTATAATATCTTTGTTATGGTAGTTTCAGTTCAGTGGTAAGCCTGGTCATGTTACCCAATTGTATATAAAGAAATTCTGTGGTGCCCTCCTAATCTTCTTCTTATTAGGGAAAGCTGAAATTCCAGTTGTGACAGGAGTCAAGCAGCGATCTTAACCACGACTTCTCCTGTAGTATCTCTCCCAGGGCAACATGGAGAGCAGGGGGCATATTCTTGCCCCCCCCCAAAAAAAAACAACTAACTCAGTTTATTTAAACTGAGAGTAGAATAAAAGTATCAAAATTTATGAAAAATTAGCAAAACTTCCAACAGAAACAAGTGTGATTTGGAGATGATATAAAATAAGAATCTAAATTCTTCTAGCAATACCTCAACTGGAATTCTTAGAGAATGGAATGAAGTAGTTAATAACATTTATCTATCTATCTATCTATTTGTTTATTTATTTTTGGGAAGGGGGAAAGAAAAATGCTAAAGGCTAAATATTAATCTAATGGATTTAGTCAAAAGTACAGTACATTTTTACCTTTCTACAATTCTGAATTTGCATTGGTTTCAGAGTTGTCATAAAAACTAATTCTTATTATGAAGTACTATAAATATAGAAAGAAATTGAGCTGAATGAAAAATGCCTATATAATAGCCTAGAAAAACCTCTGTGAGATTTTTCCTATAATAAACTGTAAAAGCTCAAATTTATGTAGTTCTTTAAGATGTTTTAAAAATATTCATATCTTTCTAAATATCATCTTTATTTCCGAATATTGCCTTTCCTTCCTCTTCCTTCCCCCCCCCTCTACTCTCTTTTCTTTTTCTTTCTGTTTTTTTTTTTTCCCCAAGGGGTGGATCAAGGGAGCTATGTGACTGGACAAATCACCAACAACTTTCCTCAACTGAAAAAGGGGGATAATAATAGCATCTGCTTTGCAAGGTTGTTATGAGAATCAAATGAGACAAACTTGTAAAGCTCTTAACATAGTGCCTGACACATGGTAAGCACTCCATAAATGCTGATTCCTCTCCCTTTCCATAGTCTAATCAAAGGAAACAGTCACAGAGTACTAGACTGACAGGTTTTAGTGTCTGAATCCAATCTTAGCAACTTAAATTGCTGTGTTATCACCCAAGTCACGTAATTGCACTGAGCCTCACTTAGCACATAAGGAAAATAGGGCTAACAATAACTTTAGTACTTATCTCAAAGAATCATTGGATAAGTTAAAGAAGATAATTTATATAAAGCATTTTGCATACAGTAAAGCTCTATATAACTCGCAGTTCCCATCATTATTTAGATGTTATTAGGGATCTAGGATCTGGGGCAAATCAGAAGTATCCTGATGTAAAACTCTGATGAAGAGGGGGAGATGGGATTCTCTTTCTCTTCGGATATGCTAGAGAAACTCTATAAATATGAATATATCTGGTGTTAATCATTCCTATCACTGAAGTAGGACTTTCTGAGTAAATCAAAAGATTTGACCAGGGAGGTTAGTGGTTGTTTTCCAGCCACTCCCTTTCTTCATTGAAGACTAGGCCAAAATTTTGTAATGTTATTGGCCTGCCTACTACAAACTCCTGACTCCTTGCTATATGTTCCCTAAAGACACTATAAATAAAATTGAATTCCGACATTATTAATCTTATAGCAGTTCTACTATCTGGTCTACATATGCTCTGGGAATTCCATGAATGAATGACTTTTTAGATCCTGTATAAGGACTATATATTTTTCAATTTTACAATAGTTTTTTTTTTTCTTTCTGGTTTTGCAATTATTTCATGCAGACTCCCTCTTTCTCTCTCTCTCTCTCTCTCTCTCTCTCTCTCTCTCTCTCTCTCTCTCTCTCTCTCTCTCTCTCTCTTCTCTCTCTCTCTCTCTCTTTCTCTCTTCTCCTCTCTCTCTCTCTCTCTCTCTCTCTCTCTCTGATTTGGCTGGATCAGAACACTGTAATAAAATGCAATCCTTTGGAAACTGACTAGAAGAAGCTGGGAACATTAATTACTTTCTTTTATTCTTGGCAAGTGTTTTGTGGCACTAAAGCAGAGCAAGAATCCTGAGTGAGATTTTCAGAATAAGGACTTGGTTCCTGTTCATCTTACCCTGATCTTGTTATGTCTGTTTGGGGGTGGTATATACTAGTGCAGCTCATTAAATCCTAGGTTTAGAGATAAACAACACTAAAGAGAACATTTAGCCTCACCCTCTCATTTTAAAAAAGAACCTGAGGGGTGGAGAGGTGAAGAGACAACTGAAGTTACATTGGCTTTGGGGAATAGCTGAGATTTGAATCTAAGCCTGACTCCAAATCCATCATTCTTTTTGACAGCTGCTCTTGTTAATTAATTAAACTTTTCATTTTAAAATGTGCCTCTCGTTTAATTTAATACAAATTCTAAAAGCTAATTCTATTCTTCTTTACTTCTGTCAGTTCCATATTAAAAAACATTTTAAATAAATGTAAGCATAGTGTGACCACACATTTATGCTTATCTTCAATCCGAAAAGACTCTAGAGATACAAATCATCGTTATTCCTAAAATAATGATTTCTTTTTTAGAGTTATCTTTTATCAAAATTGTAAAAGTTGATTTTTTCCAAGTGTTGACTAAGTCGATATGTATATATTTTTGTTTTGGTTCATATCTCTGATTTCAGCAATAATAAGGAAATTGCCTCTGCCATTGCCAATCTGGACAAATGGTCTTTTATTTTTATACTCTTAGAGAGTGACTTGGGATACTGAAAGGTCAAGGGATTTTCCTGGGGAAACACAGCCAGAATTTGTCAGAGGTGGTAGAACTTGGAAGGCATCTCTCCACTTATTTTCCATGTTGCTTCTCAATAAAGTCCTTTGAATAAATATAGTTCTGTTTAAAGACTTAAAGAAAAGCTTAGAATACTGTTTTTGAACTTTTTTATTGCTAAGTAGAGAAACACATTTTTCTCATCTAATAGACCAAAACTAGTCCAGGAATCTGTTTTATCTCCTACTGTACCAGAACAATGATGTGCTCTGCACACCAGCTGGGTATGCCATAAATACTCGAAGGGTAGCTGACAAAGAACCACAAAACTTAAATTTAATTTTTTAGTTGTGCCCCTTACCTAACCTAGAAAAACAAAGGGAAATGCTACCTGTAAGTATACACTTTATTTTTCTTAAATGCTATGGCTTTTTAAATTAATATCGTTATGGGCAAATAACTGTACTATATAGTTTCCATTTTTGAAAGAATTTCTGTAATATAGAAATTCTTTCAAACTACTCATAAGTATGTGTGTGATAATGTGAAAATATAGAGAATCCAAAAGAAATATTCTTCTCAATTATAGTCCCCTTTTAAGGACATAGGAACTAATTATTCAATTTTTGGATTACTTAGCTATCTTTGTATGCTTTTTGCCTGGTCATTATTATGACCATTATGTGTGCTGAAAGAAGAAAAATCCAAATTAGTTAAAATTGTTATTTCTTGGCAGCATTGGGAGGAGGGTGAAATTATTGACTAAGAGGAAATTATATAGCCTAAAGGGTTGCTTTGCTCTTATGGTCCTTGAGTATCTAAGAGAGGCCTGCATTCAAGGCCTCATCATGCTCTGGGAAGAATGCGATATTAATATCCTTATAAAATATTCTTTAATTCCCCTGGAGTTTCAGTAGCAAACTACATTCAAAAAGACCCGAGTCTTCCTGCCAGAAATAAATTATCCTTAGTAAGTTTTGCTGCCATTGCCTGGTCCCGGATTGCATTCAAAAATTTTGCCTTGCTTTTTCAGGGCCTTATTCAATGAGAATTAGAATATCCAAAGAAAGACTAATGCTACTACTTTTACTAACTACTAACTACCATCATTGCCACTTAGTTCATAATGACCATTTGAGGTAGGTGTTGTTATTAATCCAGTTTTACCTTTCAGGAGATTGAGGCTAAAAAAGATGAAATAACTCGGGACAAGGATCACCTAGCTTAAGTATTTGAGACAGAATTTGAACTCAGGTTTTTCTTTCTCCAAGTCCAAGCACTCTACCTACTGTACCAGTTATTTGGGTCTTAAAATGAAACTTCCCTCTCTTGGATTACACACTCCCACTACTCCTATCCCATTTTAAGAATCTTAGATTCTTCTCTCTCCTCTTTATCCCTTCTTCTCATATATTCAAGTCCTATAAGTTTTACCTGAGTGATATCTTTTAGATAAATTCTCCCTTTTCAATCTCTACTGATACAACTCTATTACATCTATCCTTATTTCTAAGACTATCCTCAATTTGGTCCCCAGTTTAGTTTTCTATATATCTTCTTTTAATTTGTATTTTCATGTTATTCATGGCATATGAATATGCAAATGATCACCAGGGAAGTACTGGTTTAGGAATTCTTTTATTGACTTAACATTTAGATCCCAGAGAGTTGCTTGAAACATAAAAAATAAAAGGATGTGCCCAGGGTTTGTGATACAGCTAATAAATAAGAGGGAGGATTTGAATCCAAGTTTTTCTGGCTCCAACTCTGATATTCTACCCATTCACCACCATACTGCTTCTATTTTAAATGTAAAACTCTTATTAGTCATTACTTTCACATTTTACCTCCTTTTCTAGATAGTAACATCTATGAGGAAGATGGAGATTTCTTCTTCTCTGTAGCACCCAGCACAATCTCACTCAATGTTATAGTGTCACCCTATTTACAAAATCAACAGAATTATAAATCTGGATATTCTGAGCCACTCCATCCTCCTCCAAAGGAAAAAACAAAACAAAACAAAACATATACCTATGTTTTGTTCATATACAAAAATATATGTCTCATTCTGCATCTTGAATCCATGACTGTTTTTTTTCTGGAGGTGAGTAGTCCATTGATCAAAACGACTAAGATCTTTCAAAGTTACTTGACTTTACAAGGCTGTTGTCATTGTATAAATTATTTTCCCAGTTCAGGTTACTCCACCCTGAATCACTTCAGACATGTCTTCCCAAGTTTATCTAAAGTCATTCTTTCATCATATCTAGTGGCCCAATTAATATTCTATTCTATTCTTATTCCTTAATTTGTTTAGCTGTCCCCAATTGTTGTTTATTTCCTTAATTTTCAGATCCTTTCTACAATAGAAAGAGCTGCTATAAGTATTTTAGTCCATTTGGGTCCTTTTTTCTTTCTTTGAGATATCAACCTAGGAGAAAGAAATACCTTTGGGCCAAAGGGTCTGCATAGTTCAATAACTTTGGAGGCATAGTTCCAAATTGCTTTGAAGAATGCCTGGACTAGTTCAAAGTTTTAGCAACCATGCATTAATGTGTTTGCCCACAGCTCCTTCAGCACATTTGTCACTTTTTTTACTTTTTTGGTCAACTTTGCCAATTTGAGGCATGTGAGTAAAAACTTAGCATTGTTTTAACGTATATTGCTCTAATCAGTAGTGATCTGAAACATTTTTCACATGTTTATTGTATTTCTTCCTTTGAAACTACTAGCTTATGTCTTTGTTCCCATTTCTTCACTATCTTAGCTCAGCACCCCCTTCTTAGCAATGAAGCCATCTGACTGAAAATAAAAACAAACTCAAGAATAGAAGTCAGACCTCTCAATCTTAATGTCAGCTTTGTGCTTGCTAGCTATGTGACTTTAAACCCATCTCTCCATATAACACAATTAATTCAGCTGTCAAAGGCACTTGATGATTTTGAGGTTCTTTTGGCTGTACTATTGGGTAGCTTTTACAATGCCTAATCAAAATGATCTTTTTGACCTATTTTGCCTATAGTATTCTCCATTTTACTTTCTGTCATTTTCTTCTCACCTTGCTTTTCATATAAATTTATATCTATAAAATTTGTTACATCATTTCCTTCTACCAGTATACCTCTCATTGATTTACAAAACCAAATTTATACAAAAGTGAAACGAGGAGGTTTGCATTCTCTTGGAAGGATGCTTTAAAAAACTCCTTTAAAGAGCAAGCTTTTCTTGTTTGTGTACAAAATGATTACAAAAGTATTAAGGTAAACCTTTAATTAAATCCTAACTCATTCCTTTTACATAAAATGGGATATATGTTTGTTTAATTCATTAATACAACAAAAATATATTGAGCACATAGGTGCTGGTTGAGGTTTTTTATTTCTTCTAACATTTTTTTCCTTTATTCTAATTGTGCCTTTCATTGGTCTCCATGCAGATGGTTAATTTTTAAAAATTGTGATATAGCAAGTGTGACTTTTAAGAGTTTGTTCTCTACTTTAAAAAGTTTATACTTTCTTTTGGTTTTGCTTGTGAATTCTAATCATGATTTGATTACTGGGATTGAAATAGTGGTAGAGCTGGATAGAATGTTGGACCAGAGTCAGGCAGACAATTTCAAATCTGGCCTCAGATGATAGTTTTTTTTTTTAATCTTGGACAAGTTATTCTTCAGTTTCCTTGTCTGTAAAAAAGACATAAAATAGCATCTATCACCCAAGTCTTTTGTGACAATCAATGATATATTATCTGGAAAGCACTTGGCAAAAGTTAAAGTGATATGTAAATGCCAGTTATTATTATTGTTATATTTATAAGTTGCAATAATCTTTGTCATCAGTGTCTTCTTATTTTTGCTACTAAAAGCTCCTTCCTTCCACTTTTGAAGGAAAAGAAAGAATTTAACTGTCTGGAATACGTATAACTAAGCTGCTTGTTTTTAAACCCAAGAGACTTATGTAATTTTACATGGCAACATGTGCTAAAACTTTTGGAGGGCGGAGATAGAATGAAGAAACAAACATTTGTTCAAGCCTCAAAAGTGTGCTCTCCACTTTTCAAAAGAGCAATTTGTGAGCAAAACATATTCCAGGCCAATTTGGTCACTGTAGGATTCATAAGCTCACCCATTGGCCAGATTCTTCTCCACCCCAGACCTAAAGCTTATAAATATCTTGTTTAAATCATTGATTTAAGCAGCTCATTCCTTTCCAATATGGCTTTCATAGATGACATCTTTATGTGGCTAAATTCTTCCCTTCTTCTTTCTCCCCCCCTGCACTTTGGGCTTTCTTCCTGTTCCTGATGTTTTATATTGTAAATAAGTCCTTTAAAAAAAAAAGGTCCTTGCCCCTGAATTCAGGTTATTATGGAGATCAGTTCTTTCAAAATAACACTGGAAAATCAAGAACGTCCTCTTTCTTAAGATAAAAATAATGGTCTGAGTGCATTTTTTAGTTGAATATCTGGATAGCTAGAACTTTAATAATATCTTAGGATAATTTAGTAATTTAAATGAATTGTTACTAAATGACATAAATATTAAGTTCTCCCCCCTTCATTCTGTCTCAATGGAGATGTAAAAATATCTACATGCCTACTAAAATCATATCGATTTAAGCCATTGTTATAATAATATGCATTTTAAAATATGCATAGCAGACTAGCCCTTGGGAGAGACAAAATAGTTCATTTTTGATTATGAAATTAGCACCACTTGTAACACCAAGTTATTTTCATTGATGCTTATTAAGTCAGTATATATTTCTTATAAATGAGCCACAGAACTAAAAATTTATGAAATTTCTTAAGTTCAGTCATTCCTTCCCTAGGTAAAATTTTCCCATGTATTTTGACTCCAATGCAAGATCTCTATCACTACAGCAAGCTACCTTTCATATTACTATAATATTTCTTTTTTTTAAGTTACTTTAAATTAGCTTATCTAAAATTCCTCATCTAGGTTGTGGAATTAGTCTATCACAACCATCCTTTCAATGACAAGAAATTAGACAGGGATAATGATAACCTTAAACCTTGGTTAGTGAAAATGAGATAGGAATGACTGTAGCAAATGATCAACCAACCAGCATTTCAGGAGAAACAATATATATATAGACAGAAGTATAAACAAACAAACAAAAAAGAACTTCTTCCCTCCTTCCCATAAGAGAGTCCTTGTATCTTTACAGAATGAAACAGTTCTGCAGAAACCCTGGCTACATTCATTACAAAACACCACATGACTGGCTGGATGTTTAAGTGTAAATCCTGTGTAATGTTTTCTGTTAAAATTTAACTTAAAATAATTTCAAATGGATGAGACAGTTATGAGGGCATCAATCCTTTGGCAAGCATTGATGATTTTGTATGATCTTTTCAGAACCTTTAAGTCTAAGGGACAGCTAGCTGGCATAGTGGATGAAGCATCAGTAATGGAGAAAGGATGACCAGGGTTCAAATCCAGTCTCAGACATTAACACTCACTAGATGTGTGACCCTGCCTTGCCAAAAAACAAAAAAACAAACACACATACACAACCCCAACAAGAACCCTGAAATTTCAAGTTTATCCATGTTATACTTAAATAGCTGAACCCCAAACGACACAACAACCTAACAAAGTTCTAAGTGATATGGAATAATTGACTGGCTCCATTGTAGCTACAGTATGCTATTCATAGTCCTCCAATTGCTCTCATGTTGAAAATTTTAAAATACCATCATCATCAAAGGGAAATACTTCCAGTATTGTTCTTATTGTTTTTCAGTAACTTCAGCTGTGTTCCATTCTTTGTAAGCCCATTTGGAGTTTTCTTGTCAGAGATATTGGATTCTGCTTCTCCAGCTCATTTTACAAATAAGGAAACTGAGGCAAATAGGGTTAAGTGACTTTCTCAAGATCACACAGCTAGTAAGTATCTGAGGCCACATTTGAATTCAGAAAGATGAGTCTTCCTGATTCCAAGTCCAGTGCTCTAGCTCTATTGCTGTTCTCAACTCTGTAAAAAAATAAGATATCCAGGCACTATTCCTGCTCATCCGAGTTTATGTTACAAAACACATTCTGATCTCATTTTCCTACTATATCTGTTCAAATCTATGTTTTTCCCATCTGATATTTTTGTAGGTTTTTTTTCCCCCCTCCCTCTCTGAATCACTCGGCATATCCCTGATGATTTATGGCAATAGGGAAAACAGTCTGTTATATTGGAAAGATCACCAGCTCTGGAGACAAAGATCCTGAGTTCAAATCTTGTCTCTGATATTTACCTACTTATGGTTCTTGTAGCACTTACCTTTTCCAGACCTTGGTTTCCTTATCTGCAAAATAAGATGTAAAATAATAAAACAGGCAATTGATAAGGTCTTTTTAGCCTTATATCTAGGATTTCATGAGATTGGTGAAACCTTGATTTAGAAGGTATCAGTCACATTCCTTCAATTTAGTAGCATTATTGAATTTCAGAACTATCTTGACTATTCATTCGAGTCATACTTGGAATTCTCAAAAAGTAATTGATCTTGTGCCCTAATTCCTTTTCATTTTCTCCAGTATGGTACACCCTGACCATCTATTCCCTTTCTCTAACATTGCATTATTGCTACTCTTTGGTTGATGACTATTGTGTGAAGTCAAATATGTGATCTTATAGACTCCTTGTCACTGACAAGTCTGTAGTAGAATCTTTTCCATGTTTACCTTTAGAGGAAGTTTGGTAGAAAAGTGCATAGATTGTGGAATTTGGAGTCAGGAAGAAAGACCTGAATTCAAATATGGCCCCAGATACTTCTTAATTGTGTGACCTTGGGCAAGTACTTAACTGATATCTATTTGAGTTTCTTCTCCTGTAAAACAGAGATTATAATAGAACCTACCTCCCAGGGTTGTTAAGGAAATTAAATCAGAAAATATTTTTAAATTACTTTGAAAACTTCAAATTGCTATGTAAATGCTAACTATTATTATGCTAGTTATCAGTACTAAACTTTCTGCTGAGCTTTTCTAAGACAACAATTTTTCTAGAAGTCACAGAGGATCATATACAGAGCTTGTGTCAGTGCTGCAGGATAACTTTGTTCAATAGTAATACCATGATGGAGTTGGATGATGTAAAAGGAATAGTTGCAGCAACTTTAGTCTCATAAAGAATACCTATATTACTTGGAAATATGTTTGGAAGAATTGCACATGCTTAGCATATATTGGATTACTTGTTGTCTTGGGGAGGGGAAGAGAGGAAATATTTGGAATACAAGGTTTTGTGAATGTTGAAACTATCTTTGCAAGGATTTGGAAAAATAAAATACTATTTTTAAAAAGATTATCTATATTACTTACTTCCTAGTATTCTGGAGAAATACCAGACAGAATGCAGGATAGGTATAGATAGATAGTCTTGTGATTTCATATACTCCCATGGCAGGAAACTCTTTCTACCAAGGCAAATACCTAGAGCAGTGAATAGGAAGGGAGGCAATAAAACATTTATAAGTATGCCTACTGGTACATATGGATTTAGATGGAAAGCTAGATAATGGACTAGTCCAGAATTCAAATCTGGCCTCAGACATTTAACCCTTCCTAATTGTGTGACCCTGGGCAAGTCACTTAACCCCAATTGCCTCAAAAACAAACAAACAAAGATATGGATTTAGATAATGTTAATATGTGATTTTTTATGTCTTACTGATCGGGCAGCTAGGTGATACAATAAATAGATCATCAGGTCTATAGTCAAGAAGATTTATCTTCCTGAATTCAAATTGGCCTCAGATATTTAGTAGCTGTATGACCCAGGACAAGTCACTTAAACCTTTTTGCCTCAGTTTTCTCATTTGTAAAAATAAGCCGGAGAAGGATATGGGAAATCACTCCAATATCTATACCAAGACAAGTTTAGCTGGGTTCATCAAAAGTTTGACATGACTGAACAACAACAGTCTTGATTAATTTTGTTTAGTTAAATATTTTTATTTAAATATTTTACAATGACATTGTAATCTGGTTTGGTTTGCCCTCAGGAGCATTATGGCATGTAATTTATAGGTGTCATCTACAGCGTGAGCAGTTTAGAGATTTGCTCCAGATTACACAGCCAGTATGTGCCAGAAACAGGTTGTAGAGAGATATAAATGATAATGACTTAAAAAAATATATTCACTAAAGACATCTGTTTATTTAGGCTATGGCATTTGGAACAGATAAAGAACTTTATTTGATGACGGGAACTGGAATAAATTCCCGGGTTTGGGATTAAAGTGACAGAGTGGGTTGTAAAATATCTTTCCCTCCCCCGAACTCCCCACCCCGATGCAAGACAAGAGTATAGATTAGAGATTCACAAGCCTTTTCTCCCCAAACCCTAATTTCAATTCTTCTAATCTTAAAATATTCCAAGTACTTGGCTTGACCTACTTCTTTTTGTTGTAAAATGACATTATTGTTCATTTCCTCTCCCTTTAACTAATGCTCATTGTTTTCTTTTTAAAAATGAAAGAGAGCTTTGTTCCATTCTGAGAGAGCAAACTAACTTGACTCTTCCAGCCATTCTTCTGTGGAAAAGGCAACATTTATACAGTCACAAACATAAACCAATGAACCAGTGAATAAATTTTCAGGAGTATCCAAAGAAGCATTTGACTCTATCAGGTCAATGGGAAGTTAGAAGAATTTTGCTCCTTCCTGAGCTTTGGATTTATTATGGCTTTGAGCATATTTGTGAAACAACATGACTAATATGGAAATGTGTTCTGCATGACTGCACATGCATAACTTATATCAAATTGCTTGACTTCTTAAGAGGGAGAGATGGAATTTGGAACTTGAAATTTAAAAAATGATAAGTGCTAAAAATGTTTTTAAATGTGATTAGGGAAAAATAAAATATCATTTTGTAAAGGTATAAACTTAAGGATGATATCACAAATCTGCTGTTCTCTTATTCAATTTTACTCTCTTAATTAATAGGTGATGAAGACATTGAATTAGTATCCAAACAAGAAATGGAGGTGGAGTCAGCTTGAATCAATTTGCAAGATCTGATTTTTAAATTTTTGGTGTGAATATTCACATCTCAAAAATGGACAAAATGATACAAATCAGGGCTTGACTTATAATTTTATTCATTTTTTAGATTTTTAAAAGTGATGGAAAAATATTACTATAGTGCAGGTTAAGTTTGAAATTGTATTTACATATTTTTTTTCTCTGAGAGCTTGTTATTAAATATTTGCCAGCATACTGCTAGTATATGGATTTTATAGGATATTTGCATTGTGGGGCTGGCATGGTAACCATAAAAAGGATCAAAAAATAATATATCAGAGAAAAATTTCACCTTTTGTACAATTTTGTTGAGAGCTAAACTTGTCTTTCTGCTCAATTGAAATATGTATTCTTCCTTGACCAATACACATTCTTATTTTATGGAACCTGAACTAGGGAAAATTTAGCTAGGATGGAGAACAAGAGATGGGAAGAGTTTGAATACTAAGATTTGAATCCTGATTTTGTTACTAAGCAACTGTAGGCCCTTGACAAATCACAATCTCTTAAGCCCACAGATTCCTCATCTGTAAAATGAAGGATACCAACTAGGTGATACCTAAAACTTTATGACTCTGTGGCCTGTTATAGATACCTCTGATTTACTCAGTCAGTTAATCAGGATTTATTAAATGTCTTCTATATGCAGGCATCATGCTAAGCTCTGGTTATACAAAGAAAGGCAAAAGATAGCTATTACTCTTGAGAATTTCACATTCTAATATATGAAAACAATTATGTACAAATATGCTATGTACAAGATACATAAGAAGTAATCAACACAGGAAAAGAACAAAGATTTAAAGAGTTTGGGAAAGGCTTCCTTTTTCCATTTTGCCAAATCTATTTTTTTAAGAAGTGGTTTTCTTCAGTATATATTTTTTCCATTTCACCATTTATAATTTTTAAAGGAATTGTTTTCTTCAGACAATTTCTGTGTTTTCTTTTCCAAAACTCTCATTTTCTTTCTCCATTTTTCTTCTAACTCTCTTTTAAGATTCCTTTTGAATTCTTCCAAGAGAGCATTTTGAGATGGAGACCAGTTTGTATCCCCTTGGAGGCTTCATTTGGAGGCTTTTTTGCCTTTAATGTCCTCAGGGTTTGGGTTCTGTTCTTTCCTGTCTCCATAATAGTTATCTATGGTCAGAGTTCTTTTTGCTTTTTTTTTTTTTTTTTAACTTATTTTTAATGGTTGAGGTCTGCCCCTAGGGCAAAAGAGATTGTCCCCTTGTCTCCAGGGCAACAAGGATTTTACATTGCCTTAAAAGTGGTGCTGCCAGCTCTTTTCCCACACTGGATGGGACATGGCCAAGTCATGCTTATTATGCTGGGTTTTAGGGACTCACTATTTGCATTCTATAGTTGCATTGGATGTCTTACAGCTAGTCTACTGATCCACTGGCTTCTGAACCAGGACAGACTAGCCAATGCTGCTGTATTTTGGCTAAGACCTAGCTACTAGATGCCTTGGCCTGCCCTGTTCCTCCCTGCCACCACACATGAATTGAGCCATTTTCCCTCCTTTGCCCAATTGATACAGAGCTTTTCTGAGGTCCTTCCAAGATATCTTCTCCTGGAAATTTGTTGCACTCCAAATATTTGTGGGTTCTGTCATTCCAAAAACTTGTTCAGAGGCTTGATCTGATGTTGATTCTGAGGGACCCAAGAAGAGCTCAGGCAAAGTCCTATCTGTTTTCTATGATCTTGGCTCTGCCCCCCACCCCATCCCTACCCCCACCCCTCCTATAATGGCTGAGAAAGTCTTCCTGTAAGTCTGTCAACTCCTCCAATTTGTAGAATTCCCACTCTTTTCTTAGGATACCTCAGGGTACCATATGTGACGCATGATCCTATAAAATATGGGACAAGTGAAAATAAAAGTAAAAAAGTGAAAAAAATATAAATAGATCTAGTATTTTCTTCCATGCCCTTGAGATCTTTTGGAGAATACTTTGCAATGCTCTACTTTGGAGAACACTAAAATAGAAGTCTTGTCAAGATACAGTTGTGAAAGAATTGTAGGAAAAGCACTTGATATAATGTTAAGGAACTTGGATTTGTGTCCAAAAACTACCATTTCTAGCTTGTGTGATCTAGGCAATTCACACTTGTTCCCTGATTCTTGATCTTATCTATAAAAAGAGTTTAATAATACTTGTGCTACCTCCCTCTTAAAATTGTTTTGTGTGAAGTGTTTTATGATCTGTAATGTACTGTAGAAAGGAGCTGTTAGTAGTAATAATAAAAATAGATCTACCTGTTACAATGGAGGTAAAGGAAGGAATTGTCAATTTCTAACCTGGTAATTAATGTCAGTTAGGCAAGGCAGATATAACAAGCACTTAATAAGTGCTTACTCTGTGTCAGACATTATTCTAAGCATTGGGGATGTAAATATAAGTTAAAAAAAAATCCTTGCCTTCAAGGAGCATATGTTCCAATGAAAACAATATAAGACAAAATAAGGAAGCTGTAAAGTAAGGGAGGAGAGGGGAGGAAATAAGATGAGGTGGGAATGGTGACTTTTTACAATTTAAATAAATAGATTTATTATTTATTTTAAACATTCTTTCCTTTTTAAAATTTGAGTTCCAAAATTCTCTCCCTCCTTTCCCTCTCCAACTGTTGAAAAAACAAGGGAAATGATATCGATTACACATGTGAAATCATGTAAAACATATTTCCATATTACCCATGTTAGAAAAATAAAGAAAATTAAATGGTATTCTTCAGTTTATCTCAGAGTTCATCAAATTCCTTACTGGATTTTGAAAGCATTTTTAAAACTTTTAAAATTATCTTGGATTGGATTACTGTAGTCAAGTCTTTCATAGTTATCATCATTACAACATTGCTGTTATTGTATACAGTGATCTCCCACTTCTTCTCACTTTACTTTGCATCACTTTAGATGTCTTTTTTTTTTTCTGAGACTCTCACCCCCTTTGTCATTTCTTCAAGTACAATAGTATTCCATGACAATCACAAATCACAACTTGTTCAGCCATTCCCTAATTGTTATAATCTTTACCCAGAAGGACTCCTGTTCTCCAGCAGCCACAAGCTTCTCCTCTCCTTTCTGCCCTCAGAATGAGAGCAGGTCCCCTGTTCCCTTGTGATCATCCACAAGCGTTCCTCTCAGCCCCTGTAACTAAGACTCCAAATTACTTTTGGGTAATAGAATTGTCAGTCAGTGCCAGGTGTATAAAGTTTAGTAAAGGGTCCCCTCTAATATCTTTTTTGACCAGTTGTCTGACCCCCTTAGTGTCTCCAGCTGACAGTTTCTGATGTTGTTGCTGCAGCTGCTTCCTCCAAGGTCTGCCATTGGTGCTGCTGTAATGTTGGGTGGGGGGGAATGTATGTGTTCTGAATAGGCTTTACTCCTAATGCCACAGACCTCTCCTGCCAACCACCTATTTTAGGCTAGAAAAGTCTATCATTCTTACCTTTTGTGGGCTCTGCTGCTTTAAAATTTGATTTAAGGTGCTATTTTAAAGTTGTTTGGAGGGGAATATTGGGAGAGTTCAGAAGAATTAAACTCTACCATCTTGGCTCCTGGGCATGGTGTCAGTGAAGTCACAAGCAAAGCTTAGAAGGAAATGAAATTTGGCCCACCTGGACCCTTTCCCAAAATGGAAGCCCAAGGAAGTAACTTACCCAGTGAGAGACAGGCAAGTAGAACCTTTAATTTTCTCAAGCATTAGCTTGGTCATGAATGACTTTATCCTCAGAGAGAAACTGTTCATGGAAGGAGTTGAGGGAATTGAATAAACAGTTGAAATATGTTAGTCCAAGATATTAGTATTTTTGTTGATTTGCAGATTATTGGATAATTTTTCACTATGATTGGGGGGCAGGGAGGAGAGGAGAGAGAAACAGTGAGGGAGAGAGACAGAAAGATGGAGAGAAAAGGAGAAAGGGAGAGAGGGGGAGAAATAGAGAGAGAGGAGGAGAGAAAGAGAGAGAGGATGAGAGAGGATGAAGAGAAAGGGAGAGGAAGGGAGAGAAGGAGAGAGATGGGAAGAGGGAGAGGGAGGGAGAGAGAGGGAAAGAAGAAAAAAGAGAGGGAGAGAAAGGGAGGGAGAGGGAGAGAGAACTGCAATGTAAAAATATCAGTTCTACCATTAAATTCCCCCTACTTTGATTTTTAATTTTTAGGTTATTCCTACTAGACACCACAGAGCCTTTTTATTTTCCCATCAAACTTTCTAAAAAAGATGATCCTGTTTTTGTGGATTTCACTGACAAAATATTTGCCCATGAAGTTCTCTTAAACTTAAACATCAGTTACTGATGATGCACTTTTTAATAGTATTTTATTTTTCCAATACATGCAAAGATAGATTTCAACAATCACCTTGCAAAACCTTGGGGTTCCAAATTTTTCCTTCTCTCTCCGCCCTTTCCTTTTCTCCAAGATGGCAAGCAATTGGATATAGGTTAAACATATGCATTTCTTCTAAACATATTTCAATATTAGGCATGTTGCACAAGAAAAATCAGATTAAAAAGGGAAAAACATGACAAAGAAGAAAGAAAAACAAGCAAACAATAAGAAACAAAGGTGATAATACTACATGGTCAGTCTCCATAGTTCTCTCTCTAGATGTGGATAGCATTTTCCATCACAAATCTATTGGAATTGCCTTCAATTATCTCATGAAAAGAGCCAAATCTGTCACAGTTAATCATCCCACAAGCTCTTTGTTATCATGTAACAGTGATCGTGCTTGCTTCACTTAGCATCGATTCATGTTAGTCTCTCCAGGCTTTTCTGAAATCAGCCTGCTTATATTCATATGTTATAACTTATTCAGCCATTTTCCAGCTGATATGCTGCTAATAAATTACATCATCTGCCTAACAAACTAATTTAAATTAAAAAAAATAATGCATCATCTATAAGAGATCAAAACCAAAGTCAACTGTTCCTGCTACTATTGGCGTTTCAATTCTGGGTACCCAGGACCAACATTAATTCTATCAGGTTTCTGCGCACTTTAACCTTAGTTCCAAAGCCCATTGGTATGAGATTGCCTTTTACCAATGGGCTTTAGGATTGGCATTAAGAATTCTCTTCATGTTTGCTCACAAAACAAGGATTAAGCTCAGTTCTCTCAGGAAATAAGTATTATTAGTCTTTTCTCTCTGTCATGTCCCCATTCATCATAATTAACAGACTCTTTGGAATTATAATTAAATTCTATCTCTTCATAAAACCTTAGTTAAATTGTAATCATTTGTAATTCTATTTTATCTACATTTCGAGACATCTTTACTAGATAACTGAAAGTTTCTTGACATTTTCACTTTTATCTTTGATTTTAGTAGGTTTGAGCAGTTCTGTCATTCACAACTTCTTGAAATATGACTTACAGACTTTCTATGGTTGAAGTTTTTGGGTTTTCTGATGATTTTGAGATTATAATCCATTTATAAATTGTTCTAGCTAATATGGAAAAAGAAAATGAACTTACACTGTTTGCAAAATATTGGCAAGTTGTGCTTGGCTGAAACTCTCATAGTCCGACTTCTTAGTTTTTCTTAATGTTAGGCTGGAATTTCAAAAAATTAGAGGGGAAAAAGTCAAATATATTTTAGGTGACTGATTCTGTTTAAGGACGTTGATTACAAAAATCTGTCTTTGTCTATTACTGTTAGGAGTTTTTATTTGCATATGCAGATGTTTCAATTAATATTTTGCTGCTTTTCATAATATATATTAGGGAGAAGACTACAAGGGGATTTAAGGGATATGTGTTATATAGTAAAAAGAAAAGTAAAAGCTATCCAAAAGCTTTTATTTGGGTCTGTTGCTCAGTAGAAGAAATAAGTCTGTAAAATAGACAGGAGAAAACAATCTTTATAAGAATGAGACCAAACCAAGGTTGTAGAATGCCAACATTTTTTTTTAGCTACTAAATATGAGTAATTAATATAACATGTTTAAGGACATAATTAATTCTGCTTACTATTGAATAATCAAAGTTGCAGACGAAGTTGCTGAAAAACCAACCCAAACCATTTATTTCTTTTTTTAAAACTTCAGTTATGGCTGTGTCTTTCTTAGGAGCATAATTCAAACAAAAGAAGTCCAATTACGTTGTTTTAGAATCTTATGGAAGACTGCCCAATCATTTATTTCATCAGGATCTAACATATACACATTAGGTGCTTAATAAATGTTTTTTCTGCCTTCCCTTCTTTCCTCATCTCCACTCCCCTTTGTTATGTTCAGATGGGCATAGAGTACGAATTCAGGTTGATATTTATTTGCTCCAAAGCTTCTTAGAGAGGTGCTTGGTGGTTCTGAGAAGTCACGTGCTTGACCCAGAGTTCACAGCTAATATGTTGGAGACAGGGCTTTAACCCAGGTTTTCCAAACTCATGGAATTGAATCTTTATTCAACTTTTTCTTGAAAATATTTAGTTTTCATCTCCAAATACTGAATATCAGATCAGCAGTCTGAATATGCTGATTCAGCCTATTCACAGTCTCTCTGTCTCTCTCTCTCCTTGGGGAGAGACTGTGACAAAATATATAATTTTAAAGGGTCTTAGTTCAGGGATACAGGCTGTATAAAAAGTAAGTAGAAGAATCCAGATGTCAACAAAACAAATAATTAGGGAAAGAAGGTACTGTTAAAACTGTTTTAAGCAAGACTGTCCTTTTCCTACTGCCAAAATCAAATACATATCATTTGACTAATAAAGCAGTAATCTCATTTATTTAGAATTTTAAAGATTTCTAAATATATGTATTTTCCCCTTTTATTTTAAAGCAGATGGTGCAATTCTTCAATATAAGCAGCAAGACCTTCATAAAATGTTGATTCTTTGGAAAATTTAAATTTCTGAATGATGAGTGATAGTGATAGTGAGAAGTCCATTGTTTGTTATCCTGCAGAATTGCCAAACGACTTAATCTTCAGGTAAGCAAAGGTGGGGGGAAGAAGGGGGAAGATCCTTTAGCATTTTCTTTGCAATAGCATGCTTCATTCAGGGCTCCTACAACACTGACTACTTTCAGCTCTGTGGAACAAAAAGCTCCTCTCTGGATAATCTCATCACCATAGTGCTAACTAAAGCTTTGGAACCATCTCCTTCAGAGTACTAAAATCTCAAAGGCTTCCTTTATAGAAAGCAGAAATTGGACTTCCATCTTACTCTACTTTGTATCTGCAGATTTGCCCAGTTTCAACTCCACAGAACAAGGTGCCTCCATCAACTACAACCGTCCCTCTTCCAGCTTCCTTTTGTGTGTTGTCTTCCCTCATTAAATTGTAACATCCTTGAGGACAGGAACTGTTTTTTCTCTTTCTTATTTGTGTCCCCAGAATTTAGCCCATTTCCTGCTATAGAGTACATGTTTAATAAATATTTTTTGAATTGAGTTGAATATAATCATAATCTTTACATTAGAATCACAGAACCAACATCATTCTTCAGTATACCACAGTACAGGCAATAAAGCACAGCTCTACTAAGGTTCCAGGGTGGAGGCTATATTCATATTTGTTGGGAATATCTGAAAGACAGAATTTATCGTTGTTTTCTGGGATCCACCTTCAATAACTTATTGCCAGAATATCCAATACAAGAGCCCTTCAAACCTTTGACATTATAGACTATTAAATGACGTTAGAAAATATTGACAAAGTTATTGTTAACACAAATGGTGCAAAAGATTTTAGATTAAATATGCCTTTTCTTTGAATTCCATAAAGCAAAACCCTTCTAAAATTAGAATTTCTTCTCTTTATTTTCTTTAAAGAATGCATTATTCTCAAAGGTCTATTCTTGGACCTATTGTTGAATGTTGGTATACAAGACAATTAATTAAAGGAGTATAGAATAATGTTCAGTCATTTTCCATCATGTTAAATTCTTTGAGAGCCTATTGGAATTTTCTTGGCAAGACACTCAAGTGGTTTACCATTTTCTTCTCCAACTCATTTTACAGATGAGAAAACTCAAGCACATGGGATTAAGTGACTTGCCTAGGATCATACAACTAATAAATGAGGCCAGATTTGAATTCAGAAAGAGAAATCGATCTTACTAAAATCCTAACACTCTATCCACTTTGCCACCTACCTGTTTCTTGTAGTATGATGCATGGGTTTAGAGCTGGGAGTTCATATAGTCTAACTCTCTCATTTTGCTGATAAAAAAAATAAAGGAAACATAGAGAGGTGAAATAACCCAAAATCACACAAGTTAATAAGTGACAAAGCTGGAATTTAAATAAAGGTCTTCTTTCTGACTCTGAATCCATCAGATTTTCCACTATCATTTCTTTTCTCTTAAATATTTTTTATACTAATTGTGGATAATAAACAAGAAGATACATACACATACACACATGTACACAAAGGTATAACTTTGATACTGTAGATATCTCCAAATTTTGATATGGCATAATTTATGATTAGGATGTCATTATCGCAGAACATCTCTTATTCAAAACAAATAGACTAAATAAAAGTAATAGAATATCATCATATTAATATTTAACATACAATATGTAGTCATATTCATATAGAGGAATTAAGGAACTATAAAGAGGAAAAAGGTGGATGTCAATAGAGGAATAAACAGAAGGAATTAACTCTCTTGCCCAAAAGAAAAAAATAGATGATGAATATGGAAAGCAGAGCACAAATCTGAAATGGAAAGATAATATAATATTAATAAGAGACTTCAATTGGTCTGCTAAAACTATAATTTTATTCTTAAAAAATAGAAAAAACAATAAGAGGAACTTTTGAACTAGATTTTGTGCAGTAAGAAAGAATCTAGAGATAAAATGTAAATGATGATTCTTAGTTTTTTTTTGGCTATATAAGGGTAGAGGAAATTAGGCACAATCTATAAATTTGGAAAATCATGTATCAAAGAATTCAAAAAGAAAATGGTTCCTTTGACCTAAAATTATTTTAAAACATTTTATTGATATATTTTATTTTTTATCTTCTACTTCATGTTATCCAGTGGTTTTTCTTGTCTAACATTAGAATGAAAAAAGAAGGAAAAAACCCAGAACTAATCAACACATGAACTGAAGTCTTTAGTATATGCAATATTCTGCACCTATACTCATCTACCTTTGCAAAGAACGAAGGGATGTGCATTTTTTAACTCCACCAGAATTTATTTTCCTCTTTTGCTTATTTCCATCTACATTGTTGAGATCATTTTTATATTGTTTTGTTAATTTTACTTATATCACTCTGCATCAGTTCATATATTTTCTATGATTCCTTGAATTCTTTATATTTATCATTTCATATAATCCAGTACATTCCACTCCATTAATGTGCCATAGGTTAAGCTATTCCCTAGTCATTGATCATGGCCTAAAATTCTGTGGTGGAAGTTTTAACAAGAAAAATGGTAGGCTATCTAGAATGATAATCTGATGACATGGCAACAAATGAGAATGGAAAAAAATGGGATGGCTATTTAACAGGATTGTTATAGATCAAGGCTTCTTAAGCTTTTTTCACTTGCAACCCTTCTCTCATAAATTTTTATGTGACCCCATCTTGAATATGAGCTGAGGTGTTTCTGGCAGCATTTATACATACACAGTGCAAAGTGTGCATGTTGTGTGTTCAAAACCAAGGCTGCAATGAAGTCATACAATGCAACACAGACAAGTACTGATAGAAACATCTCTGATTTATTATGCATTTGATTTAATTTTTTATTTGAAACAAATAGAAAATAGAAAGAAAATGAAATATAAAAAAGAAAAAACAAAAAAGAAAAAATTATCATGTGCATAGCAGAACATATGAGAGAATTCAAAATATGTAAAAATAAATTTCCATTTCAAGAAAGCAGATGTAATAATAAAACAGACTATATTCAGAACTGTCCATTTTTTCTGTGCTTCCTTCTAAGTTTTCTTTTGTTCTATGCTGTGTACTTTTTTTTTGTTTATTCTTTCCCCCTCACTTTCTTACCTCCCATCCCTCCCCAAGCCCAAATATATTTATGTTTACATATATGTTTTATATATATATATATATATATATATATATATACACATAAATACAGATAGACAGACATATATGCATACATATATGTCTTTTTCCTAACTTTGGTACCTCTTGTATTTCTGATTTTCCATTAATTTTTGGTCACTGCATTCAAAAACTTCTTGTTGCTGACATTTTTCACTATCCCTACATTGTTACACAACCCCATGTGGAGTTGCAACCCATAGTTTAAGAAGCTTTGATATAGATGACAAAGAATATATTCACTTTAGATTTGTAGAGAAAGATTTCTAGTGGATGGAAGCAAACAGTAAGGAAAAATTTTTAAATAGCATCCTGTTCTTGGAAGAGTGATGCTAAAAATACAAAATCTCAATATGAACTAAGGCTGGTGATGAATTCTAAGAAAAACAGCAAATAAAATTTTTTAAAAATCCTTTTAAAAGCTCTTCTGGGAGCAATAACAACAACAAAAAGAAAAGCAAAAAAAGAATAAGATGAGAACCTAGAGTGAATAGATTAGCATTAACAATGGGAGAAAAGTAGAACTATTCAACTCTTATTTTATTTATATTTTGACTACCCAGAAAAATAACCTTCTGTGGGAAAAAAATAGAGGAAAAATGCTGTGAGTGAGAACTGAAAATTAAGGTAAGTGAGATAAAGTTAAGAATCTCTTACCTGCTATCAATGAATTAATTCCTCAAGCATCCAAGAATTACATTCCTGCATTCTGAAAGAACTTGTGGATTCTAATGCTAAACAGCTATTGAATGACTTCTGAAAATCTGTGAAGAATGAGAGATATTGCAGGCAAGTATTGGGCAAATATTGTTTTAGGTTTCAAAAAAGAGAAGAGACAAGTTCTCAAACTATGAGTTAATTTTAGTTCCTATTAAAATTTTATAACATTATCTAAAGAAGATAGTTTGTGAGCATCCGTAAAAGGAGGTTTGGAGATTTCTTAGTATCACTATGGACTTATCATGGTCACGTCAGACTACATTTTCTCTTTTGACAGGTAGATAAGTAGACAGTGCACTCAATTTTCAGTAAAGCATTTGACAGTTCATCATATATGAGACTTTCCAGAGCTGGGTAGTCCCTTACAATTCAGTCTGATATATTGCTCCCTCTGCTGTACAAATTGAGGTACTTTTATTTCTCCATAAAGTGTCCCATTCTTTACTGCTTCTATACTATTGTTTATACAATTCTCTATATCTAAAATATCATCCCCCCCATCTTCAATTGTTATGCAATTCCTACCTGCCCTTTAACTTCATTGGACTTGTCACGTAATATTTTGCATTATAGTCAGTGTTTTTGACTTATTCTCATGCTAAATTAGGGCTTCCAAGAGGACAGGGATTGGGTCTTTTGCAAACTTTGTGATTCCCTCAGCACCTGGCATATTTACTATGGATCACAGGAGGTTCTCGTTCAGTGTTTCAATATATAAAATAACTAATTATTTTCTTGTTCTTCCTGTTGTTAACCTTTCTCTGCTTATTTCTGGATTGTTGGTAATTTTGAACTTGATGGGGTTTTTACCACCAAAAAAATAGAATGTTTCTGTGTTTGTCCAGAACTTCAGTAAGTGATTAGCACAGTGCCTGCTACATAATAAATGCCTAATAAATACTTGTTAATTTGATATGTAGCTTTTTTTTTTCTTTTCAGGGTGGTGGCTCTGTTTTTAATCCATCTAAAAAGTTTTACTTCACTAAACTGTTTTCCTTTTTTTGCAAAATATGTTTTATTTTTTAAGGAAACCTATAATTATGAGCATGTTTTGATGAGATCATCTTGAAAGTATTCCTCATATTAGTAAGTCAGAACTTAATATTACTACGTTGTTGTGGTTCAGTCATTTTCATTTGTATCTGACTCTTTGTGGCCCTATTTGGAGTTTTCTTGGTAGAGATATTTGGGGTGATTTGCCATTTCCTTCTCCAATTCATTTGATATATGAGGAAACAGGCAAACAAGGTTAAATGACTTTTCCAGGATCACACAGCTAATAAGTGTCTGATGGTAGACTGAAACTCATGAAGATGAGTTTTCCTGGTTCCAGGCCCTGTATGCCATCCAATGTGCCATCTGTCTGTCCATTACTACAGGACAGAATATTAATTTAATATTATTACATTATATAATATCAATATCCCTAGAACCATTTAAAGCTTCTTCTGTGTTTTTATAGCTGTCTTTTTTTGGAATGAATTTTATGTTTCCATTCTTTTCAAAGTACCACAATGATTTCTAAAAGGATATGATATTAGAGATTGGAATTCTGCATTAGGATGAGAGAAAGAGGACACTGAATAAATAAAAAAGTTTTATGAAGTGCTACTATATTCAAAGCACTATGTGAAGTGATGGGGATACAAATAGAAAAGCAAGACAATTCCTTCTTTCAAGAAACTCCCACTCTACTGGGATAGACAACATATATAGATAATTTCAGTTTTAATTTGAAAATCCTTGGCTATCTCCTTTAGGATCTGGGGGGAAGTGGTTGTTCAGATAATAGTGGTGATTTGACTTATATGGCCTATGTTTTCAAGGAGCTGATATTTTGGGGAAAGAGAATGGCATATATGGCTATTCATTTATGAAAAAAATTCATTATCATTACTTAAATTTTATGATTTTCTCTCAGTTTGTTTCATTGATATGCTATTTCCCCTTGATTGTGGATTTTTTAGTAAACAGAAAACATTAAGTTGTGAGAAATTTAGATGTTTTTAATATATGATCATGGTAGGGTGGAAAAAAATGTTACTCATAGGGTCAGTAATACTTAAATTTATATTCCATTTCTAACACTTACAATTTGTAATTATATGACTATTTAACCTTTGATTAATTAAGCTTTATAGCTTCTTATAACTTCTGTTTATTTTGATGGCACCACTATTTTTCCAGGTACCTATGTTTGCCCCATTGGAGTAGTCATCCATTACTCTTTACTGTCTCTCATCTACTCAGTTGAATATTCAATCAATTACCAAATAGTGGTGATTCTTCTTGCTACAACATCTTTCATATAGACCAAATTTCTCCATTCACACAATCCACAATTCTACTTCAGGGAATCATTAAACATCTCTAGACCTCAGTTTCCTCATTTGTAAATCATAAATAATAATACTTGTAGTAGCTATCTCACAGAGAATATATGAGATTCTTCATACCATGACTTTTTCATATACACAAATATCAGGCGTCATATTTACTTCTTCTTGTATAAAATGGCTACTACTTATTATTTTTGCCTATGTATAATTTGTTTTCTACCTTGAAAGTGCAGGTAAAATTTGACATTATTTATATTTTCAAGTTATTATACAGAGTGTTCAAATGTCATAGTGCAATTTAAGATTTCATAATCTATAAAGTATATTAAGATATTTGGGACACTTTGTAAATAATAATAGCTCACAAATATGTAATGTTCTTAAGATTTACATGAGAATTTTAGCAAGTAAGGTCAAGTATATTAACCCGATTTCATAGGCAAGGAGATAGAGATCTTAAATGTTTTGCTTAGTATTACATTATTAACTTTTAAAACTATGACTAGAATTTGGGTCTTTTAACTCCTAGTCAAGTAGTTTTTCTATTATACTCAGAATTAAAGTGTGAATAGGTAATTCATTGATAAAATTGAATTCTTGGTTGTTACTTCTTGAGAGGCAATAAAACACATGGTCTATGCAGGGGTCCTCAAACTTTTTAATAGGGGGCCAGTTCATTGTCCCTCAGACTGTTGGAGGGCTGGACTATAGTAAAAACAAAAACTTTGTTTTATGGGCCTTTAAATAAAGAAACTTCATAACCCTGGGTGAGGGGGATAAACGTCCTCAGCTGCCGCATCTGGCCCACGGACCATAGTTTGAGGACCCCTGGTACAGTATCAGTACCTTTAACCCCTGAATTCAGTATGAGTAGAATGACCTGAGAAACTATACTTTTAGGCCTTAATTGAAGTATAAAGTTTATTTTAGTAGGATGAGGGTTTTTTTAAATTACCATGAAACTGGTCCCAAAGGGCTGGATCTATACCAAAAATGGGTTGTTGGATCAGCTTATAGATCAAACAGTTGGATCTGATGAAAATCTGGCCATAACATTTGTTCCCTTAGTGACTGCCAAGATTAATTGGACTTATTTGATGAGTTGTACAAATGTCCCTTCCTCTATCTCTACACCATATGTATCCCCTTCTACCTCTACTTCAAAGTTACATGCATCCTGTCCAAAGTGATATGCTTGGTTTAGAGACTCACCTTTCCTACTTCAAGAATATTATTGTTTTTTAGTCAAACCCTTCTTCAATATACAAAGTAATGATTGAAATGGTGGAGAAACATGACCCACCCTTCCTATCTACCAACATTAACTTTGAAAGCAAGGGAAAAGTAAGATAAAATAGAAGAATAGAATCAAAGCCACTGGGAAAACTAATCAGAATAACTTTATGGACTGTGGTCCTCTACCGTAAGCACTGACTTAGCAGGAAAATTTGTTTTGATTCATAGAATTCAGTCTTCTGCCAAGTTGAATGGCATGCTTCTATTCAACATATTGAAGATTATCTGTATTTCAGTTGTGATCAAAAAATTCCAGCCAACATTTTCCAGCCTTATTTGGCATAAATAAATACAATGGGCTTTCATTTTGTCTTTTCTTTTTTTAATTCTGAATTCCATTCTTTATACTAAAATAATATCTTACATTCACATGAAAATTAATTACACATATATCTCATTAATATGACTCTTTTTAACCACGTAGAGTTCTTGTGGAGGATTCATGCTTCATTTAACCTGTGTGAAAACCAAGTCTACTGACTCTAAATTTAATTCAATTCAACATTTATTAAGCACCTATAAAGTGTAGGATACTTTTTAAAGGACTAAAGATAGAGAAAAGAACAAAACAGTTCTTGTCCTCAAGGAATTTAAAATTTTCTTTTGGGGACTAGGATGTATGTATAGTATCTACATAAAGAAATAAAGACAAGAAAATTTGAGAAAGGAGAGAATATAATAGTTAGAAGGATTAGGGAAGTGTATGGTAGAGGTAGGCAGTACCTGACTTTTGAAGTCAGGAATCTGTAAGACCAAAATAAGGAATTACATTGTATTCAATGGGAACAGCTTGAGTGAATGCATGGAAATAAGATAACTAGTTAGTCCAGTTTGGCATGAAAGGAAATAATATGAAATACAGCTGGAAAGGTAGGTTGGAGCCAAACTGTGCAAGAGCACAAGCACAGGCTGAGGAGTTTATATGTTTTCCTAGAGGCAGTGGGGAGCCTTTGAAAATTTTCAAACTGGGAAGTAATAAAGTCAGAGCCATGCCTTAGGAAGACTATTTTGGCAGCTGTGTGGAGGATGGGATGGAGAGTTGAGATCAATTAAGAAGCTATTAAAATTGTACAAGTGAGTGGCAATGAGGGACTGAAATGGGATGCTGGCAGTGCAAGTGAAAAAGGAGATGGATGCAAGAATTGTTGCAGAGGTAGAATTGCCAGAATCTGATAAGTGATTGGATATAAAAAATAAGGTATAGGGAAAAATCTAACATGGCTCTGAGATTATGAACCTGATGGCTAAAGGTTGATGGTGTCCTCTGTAGAAAAAAGGAAGCGTGACAGAAAGCGTAGGCAGTAAGAAGATAGGCAGTTTTAATTATTTTGAGCTTGACATTGAAGTGGAAATGTCCAATAGTTAGATGTGGTCTTTGAAAATGTGGGACATGGGATGAGACACTTTAGGGCTTCATTTAGGGATGGATGATTATTGAACAAGTGGGAATAGATGAGATCATCAAGTGAAAGCACACAGTGAAAGTAGGAGAGAAGTTCCAGGAAAAATCCTCCAGGATTGGTGGGAGGCAGAAATAATGAGGTAATGACTCACTCAGGAAAAGAACCTGAGAAGGAATGCTTAGACAGGGGAGAAGTATTGAGAGTATTAAAGAGCAGAAGGTGATCTATAGTAGAAGAAAGAATACTAGAAAGTCAAGAAGGATACGGACTAAGAAAAAGCTGGTGAACTGAGCAACTAAGAAATAATTGATAACCTCAGAGAGAGAAATGTCAATGAGGTTGGATATCATGTTATAAGGAGTTAAGAAGTAAATAAGGGTTGAATGAAAAAACTGAAATATGTGTCTGTGTGAAGTTGACTAGGTCAAGATATGGAAAGAGGATGTGGCAGTTTAAAGATGTCCTGATTCTTCCTCCTAACTCAATTTACCTGATAGATAGGGAAAGTAAAGGATATGAAGTGAAGAATGTGCAGCAATAGAGAAGGCATCCAGAAATGAGAATTGCTCTCTCCAGAAAAATGCAGTTATAAGCATGAGAGAATGAAGAAATTATAAGAGGAAGTGATTGAGAACATAAGGAAGTTTCCAACTGGGAAATGGTCAAAAGATATGAATAGGCAGTTTTCAGACAAATAAATAAAAACTATCTCTAATCTTGTGGAAAATGTTCTAAATTGTTATTGTTTAGAGAAATGGAGATTAAAACAACTGAGGTACTACCTCACACCTAACAGATTGGCTAATATGACAAAAAAAGAAAATAATAAGTGTTGGGAGGGATGTGGGGAAACTGAGACATCAATGCACTGTTGGTAGAGATGTGAACTGATTCAACTATTCTGAAGAACAATTTGGAATTAAATTCAAATTGCTCTAAAATTTGGCATAATCTTTGATTCACCATTCTGTGGCTAGATCTATATCCCAAAGACATCAAAAAAGGTGGGGAAGGTAGGAAAGAAGATATTTGTACAAAAATAGTTATAGTACCTTTTTGTGGTAGATAAAAATTGGAAATCAATAGGATGCATATCAATTGGAGAATGGCACAGGCTGTGATATATGATTGTGATAAAATATTATCATACTATAAGAAATGATAAGTAGGAAGATTTCCAAAAAAACCTCTAAAGATTTACAGGAATTGAACTAGAAGAACACTGTTCACAGTAACAGCAATGTTGTATGAAGAATTGTGAATGATTTAGCTATTGTCAGTAATACAATAATCCAACCAATCCCAAAGGATTCATAATGAAGCATACTCTCAACCTTGAGAGAAAGAATGGGTACTGTCTGAATATAGATTGAAGCATGCTATCTTCCTTCTCTCTTTCTCTGCCTCCCTCCCTCCTTCCTTTCTCCCTTCCTTCTTTTCTTTCCTTCCTTCTTCCCTTCCTCCTTCCCTCTTCTCTCCCTTCTTTCCTTTTTCCCTTTCTCCCTCCCTACATCATTTCCTTCCTCCCTCTTTTCCTTTGTTTCCTTTGTTCCTCCATCCCTCCTTTCCTAGCTTCCTCCCTTCCTTTTTTTTCTTTCCCTCCCTTCCTCCTTTTCTTCCTTCCTTCTTCTTTCCTTTTCTCCCTCTCTCCCTCCCTTTCTCCTTGTCTCTCTCCTTCCCTCTTTACTTCTTTCCCTTCTTCCTCCTTCTTTTCTTTCTACACTATGTATATCTTTGTCTTCCAAGTAGTAACTTTTCACGATCTGTAATAGTTTATAGATTTTGCATATTACTATTGTATCACTAAAGTGCCTCCCAACAAACAACTACATTTTCCAATGGGTGAAATTAAAATTGACTCCCTCCATAGATCCAGCATTCTGAGACAAACCAGCCTTCTCTGTTTGCCAACAAGTTGTTGAATTGATACTATTCCTGTCCAAGAATTCTATTTCCTTTTTTTTTCTATTTTCAAAAAAAAAATGTTTTTTCTTACAGGATTTGTTAAAAACAACTACAGATCTGAAATCCAGATTTATTATGGAACAAAGAACAAACCTCTTCTGGATTTTCAGGTTTGTAAAGAGTTGGCAGCAGTCATGTATTAATAACTACTGGAGACATAGGAAGCTTAGAAGTAAGAAGATGAAAAAACCAAAACAAAACATGACCCTGGCTTAAGTATGTGTGCATTTAAAAGGAAGTGCATAATAATGGTGATTATCTAGACATTAGGAAAAATAGTAGCAAATGCTCTCCTAACTATGGCCATCAATAACATCCATTAAAAGAGCCAATGCTGCTCTGTAATGGAATTCTGCCTAACTTGATTACTTTAAAAAAATTGAACTTTGATGTTTCATTTCTTTGCTAGCCCAAAATATTTAAAAATATAGAGAAAGCTTGTTTTTAAAAATGTAATAATAAAAAAATTTGTCTGAGAGATTATACCAAGAAAAAGGTTAGATTAGAAACCCTTTGAAATTCCTCTTACCATTTAGAGGCCTTCTGTCACTATTTCCTCTTCCACTCTTGTTTTACATGAAGAGGCAACATTTTTCTATGGTACTATTCACTGAAGGAGTTTAACACTCATGATCAACTCAAGTATCCAATAATCATTTAATATGGAATCAGAGAAATTCAGGATGCAAACTACTTAGGTTGAGATACATTACAAATAAAGTCTCATATTACTCAGAATGGACCAGATTTGAAATATGAAGCAGTCTCTTATTTCAAACTTCTGGGCTTTTTGTGCCATGGTCACAAACTGATCTTTGGAGACCTTGATTTTTAATCTTCTCCTCTATTCCTATTTCCAGGGTTTTCCTTCAGCTTCCTACAAGTGAAAAGCAAAAATTTTTTTCTTTTCTCCATGATGCTTTGGTTTTGATTCAAAACTGTTATACACAAACCAAATGACTCTCAATTTGACTGATGCTTTCCTAGACTATACCCATAGGAAATATCTGACTAGTCTTTCTCTTGGCTCAGTATTTTACTCAGTTTTCTTGAACTGCTCTTCTTCTGAGTTTGATTTCCTCCTAACTATTCTTTTGCTCTTTCAGCTATAATTTCCTGTCTTTAATACATTTTAAATTCCAAGTTCTCTCAGTCTTTTCACTTTGGATGTGTTCAGTGTGTGTGTGCTTGTGTGTGTGTGCGTGTGTGTGTGTGTGTGTGGGCGTGTCTGTGTTTTTATGTGTCAGTTATAGTCAGTAGTAGCTTTTCTGCCACTAATTTTGATAAAAAGCCCTTTTCACTTAATCTTTACAACTCTGCCCTCTGGTGTCATCAGTCGACGTAGGCTAGCCTAAGGATTTCCCTCCCTCGTTCACAATCATTCAGTATAGAGTTTTTTCAGGGATACAAGTTGTTCAGAATCATATTAATTTGTAAAAAATAGCTACAGCCTCTATGGAATCACTCAGTTTTTCTTTAAAAATACTTTTTAACACATTTAAACTTTCTTCCCCATCCCCAGGCTTCTCTCTCAAGCCATGATTGTTTTTACGGAAGGGTAGATTGGGGAGATATGGCTCTGGTTTTGAAGTTTTGCAATACACTCAGATCCATGACAGTTGTTTTATAAAGAGTTTTTCTGCTTTAAGTGTGTGTGTGTGTGTGTGTGTGTGTGTGTGTGTGTGTGTGTTTAGATAAATCTTGTTTGCTTGATTGGTAAAAACTCCATTTTCAATATATTTTCACTATCCAAAGTATCTTCTAACTGGTAGGTGGTAGTGAGGTTACTCAGTTATTTCTATCTCTTTGTGATCCTTTTTTGGCAAAGATACTGGAGTGGTTTACCATTTCCTTCTTCGGGTCATTTTACAAATGAGGAATCTCGGGTTAAGTAACTCACCGTTTGAGGTCCTATTTGCACTCAGGAGGATGAGCTTCTGCACTCCTGGTCTGGTATTCTGTGCAACTATGGCACCACCTCGCAGCTCCATCATGGGAACCACTGTTTCAGAATTTTCATTCTCTTGATAACCTAAACAAAGGTGGTGGGTGAGATACCCCAGTGCTTCCTTAATCGGGGGTCTTCAGTTTGACCAAGTGGATGGAACATTGCATTTGGGGTAAAAGAAAAGCCCTAAGTTTGAATTTTACTTCTCACACTAATTAGCTATGTAAGTAGACACTATTCTGATCTCTGTCCTCTTATCTGGTCCCTTCTGTCCTTTGACATTGTCACCACTTTACTGTAGGATGTCATCACCTTCTATCTGGGTGATGGAATAGCTTGGTGCTGAGTCTGCCTGCTTTGTCTCTCCTTATTACAATCCATTCTCCATTTAATCATCCAAATAATTTTCCTAAAATACAGATCCAATCATGTCATTCCTTTATTTTTTCAATAATAATATTCAATAATTTATTCAATAAACTCCACTAGATTCCTTTTCCTTCCAGGATCAAATAGAAAATGCTCTGGCATTCAAATCCCTTCATAATCTAGTTTCACTTCTACTTCTCCAGTCTTCTTACACCTTCTCTCCCAATGTGTATTCTTTGATCCAGTGACTGGCCTCCTGACTTGTCCCTTATTCTCCATTTCTTGGCTTTGGGCATTTTCTCTGAACACTCCCATATCTGCATTATTCTGTCCCCTTCCCTCCAAATGATCTCCTTGGAATTCTTTAAGTCTCAACTAAAATTCCACTTTTTACACGAAGCCTTTTCCAACCTCTTTTAAATTCAATTCCTTCCTTCTGTTATTTTCTCTATATAGTTTATTTGTATATATTTATTTGTATGTTATTTCTCCCATTATAACCCAAGTTTTTTGAGGGTAGGAACTAACTTTTGTCTTTTTGTGTCCTCAGAACTTAGTACATAGTAGATATATAATAAAGATTGATTATTTGATGCTCTCATTCGTTATGTAGTATGGTGACATGGATTAAGTTGTAATGCCAAGAAGAGTGCACATTAAGCCATTTGCAATACTTCTGTGTTAATTCTTTTTAAGGTAGCCTTGAATCAGTGTTAGGAGAAAATACATTTTGATGTTTTATCAGTTTGTGCTCCATATTTTAGAATGAAAAAATTTGGGTGTTGTTTTTATATTTGATAAAGTTTAATTTTTAAAATTCTCCCAAGAATGGGCATAGGAAACCATTAAAATGGGACAAAAATCTTTTCTGAAATTTCACAAAATTGTCATCAATTACTTTTGAAAGAAAGTGGCTTGATTTCAGGAAATTCTCAAAGCTTGAAATCCACAAAAGAATTTTGACAAATTAAAACTACCCCTGATTGCTACCTTACAGTTCCTAACTACTAAAATCTCAGTGAAATTTGAAGATCACTAGCTGCTTCTAGGAAATGATTTGCCTTTAATGCTGTCTGAAAGGATATAATTTATATGATGGAAAGAATTACCTTAACACCTAGTTGAATGTTATCTTTGTGGACAAAAGCAAAGAATGGAGACAACCAGGATTGATTCTTCTACATAAAATCAGAGAACTGTTGTTTTTCTCCATCTTTTTGAGTATTATGGAAGTGCAGAAACACTTTTCAGCCATCCAAGAAAACTGGCATTGTTGAGTTCTTTGCAACTATTTGGATTCATAATATCTATTATTTTCCTTTACTTTGATAGTGCATTTTTCAGACTCGGATTTGTCAAATATGTAGGAGCTATTCTTTTTTTCATCATTCATGTGTGATCCTTTTAGATCTTCTCCATAAATTTCAGTATTTTATTCAGCTATGTACTAGATCCTAAGGAAAGTTTTTATGTTAATATGGCAAAGGTTTGAATTGAAAGGAATATAACCTCATTATATAATACAGCTTCTTTCCAATGTCAGAATAGCAAATCTTTATGAGCTTCATGGTGTATAGCACTGATCTTGGAATATAAAATCTAATGATTTTGAGATATCAAATTATTCTTACTTTTTTTGGGGGGGACAGAGGAAGTACAGGCAATCAGGAATGACTTGCCCAGGATTATGTAGTTAATAAGCGAACTCGGGAAATCCTGTGTCCATAGACACAGTTCTAGCACTGTGCCACCTGACTGCCCTGACCTGTTACTTTTTATAAGTGATATATAATATATAATAAAATAATAAGATTTATAAGTAATATATAATATATAGTAAAGCTCCCTTGAGTTTTTAAATTACTTAATATGTGATTTTGGAGTAAGGCCCAGAGAATATAGGATTCCTAACTTAGAATATCTTGATGAAGAGATGAAGAATTTTACCTAGCCATTTGTTTATATCTAATTGCCCATTTTTCTGCTGCCATTTGGATAAATAAAATTTTTGAACAAAGTTTAACTCAAATCGGACAGCTAAGAGGAAGAAGTATGGAAACAACATAATTGCTGAAGGATTAAAAAGAATTTCATGAATGTTTCCATTGTTTTTATTTTCTTTCTTTAAAAATCATTTAAAACTGTTATCTGTTCAGAATAAAGATGGTTAAACTTAACCTTGTCATTAACTTGATAGAACACTAGGTGGCGAAGTTCTATGAAGAAACAAAATTTCATGCACTTTTTTTTTTTTGATCTCTCTCTAGAAAAGGGATCATTTTTTATTTTCTATAGTCAAATGAAACTAGATTTTCTATTTTAAAATAATAGCTTTATTTCAATTTTGGCAAAACAGTCCAGGAAATAATATTTAACATACCTTTTCTTTTTTTTGGGGGGAGGGGTGTCTCAAAACACTGTCTTTATGGATAAGTAAGCCACCCACTGCACAGGAAGGGATAACACACGTCAGAATCCCATGGAGTCACCACAGGAAGGAAGAGTTATAAAATAGGACAGAAACACTCCAAGGAAATACAAGTTCACACCTATAGGACCTGAAGAAATAGCTCTCCTAAAATTTGTGACTGAGGAAAGCCATGTATAATATGATATGTACTACATTAGAGACCAGATTTCAAATGATCCTGAGGAGGTATTTGATAGGAGTCTTTGGCACCTAAGGAAAATCAATCCAGGAAAGATAAGAATTTTTTAATAAAATTCTGAAGATACAAAGGCACAAAAATTTCAATGAGAAGGAAAAGTTGTAAAATGTTGTATAAAGAGAACATGTCATAGTCTTGTATAAAGTACTGTTAGGAGAGCTAAATCTCAAAAGGGACTGATGAAGACACACAAGCAGCTCACCAACCAGTTTGGATTTTTTACATGATCTTTGCAGAATATGTAAATAAGAGCAGAAAAGAGATATTGGACATAAAAACATATTATGGTCCTGCAAAAAAGACTCTTAGGTGTGCTAAATCTCAAAAGGAGTTGAAGTTGATGAAGAAATCTAAAATGGACAACTAAACTAAACTAAGCAACTAAACCCAACAATAACCAAAAGTTGTTACCTTAAGGAAAAGAGAAGGATCAAAAATAAAAAAAATACTGCAATCAATGAATGAATTATCTGAATGGAATGACAAATAAGCACCAAGACAAAGAAAGTTGAGCTACTTAATTCTTATTTTACTTCTCCTTTATTTGCCAAACTGAATGACTATTGGATTGGAAAGCACAAAACACAGTAGCCAATTAGGATGCTGGCAATATCCAAAATAAGTAATAAGATAGTAAGAAAATACTTAGTTGGCCATGGCCAATGTCTAGTAAGCAATTAAGTTCCTACTATGTGGCAGGAACTGTGCTGAGTGCTATGAATACAAAAATGAACATGATGAATTCAGGTTACCTTGAGCAGATGTTCTTGGGAACAGAGGGAAATGGCAGGTGTGACTGATCTTTGAAAGGGAGAGATACTACAGGACTGAAGAAAAGTAAGTTTCCTGAATTTCAAAAAAAAAATAGATACTACAAGTTATTGTTCAGTGGACTTGAATTTTATTTCTGGGGAAATTCTAGAACTGATTATTAAAGGCATAAGGAACATCTGAAAAAGAACATAATTACAAAGATCCAGTGCAGTTTACCAGAAGCAGGTCATGACTAACTATATATTTTTTCTGAACTAGTATATCAGAGGAATGCTGCAGGCATTGTTTGTTTGGACTTTAGCAGAGCATTTGATGGAATGGATCACATTATTCTTGTGCCAAAGATGGAGAAATGAGAGGCAAAAGGTGATAGCTGAATCTAGAACTAGTTGAATGGATAGGCTCAAAGGAGCCATTAATGATTCGATGTGAGTTTGAGAGATTTTTAGTGTAGCTCCCCAGGATTATTTATTTTTTATACTGTGCTATTTATCATTTTTAAGAAAGCAACTTTAATAAATATGTGGATAACTGACACAATGAATGAAAGAATCAGCTTCAAGGGAAAAAAATGCTGGGCTGAATATAATGAGACGTTAAATCAGAATACATATAAAATTTTATTCTTTAGTTTAAAAAAAATGGCACAAGTTTGTTCAACAAGATTCTTGAATCATGGTGGGAAACCAGCTTGTTAAAAAAAATTCTGATGGTGTTAGTGGATTACAAGTGTAATATGAGTAAATGGTTTCCTCAGGCAGTCAGGAAGGCCATTATAATAGTGCCTACTTGGAGAAACTTAGTTTATAGGAATAAAGTGGTTTATAATCCACCCTGTTCAGAGTACATCTAGAGGAGTGTCCAGTTCTTGGATTGAATCTGTGTTGTATGAAGATAAAAACTCACAATACTTAATCTGGAAAAGAGAAGACATAAACTGAGCATCATGGTGCATTCCTGTAATCCCTGAAATTGGGTAGCTGAATCTAGTAGATCAGTTGAATTTTGCTAAAGCTGATCAGATGTTCACATTAAGTACTAATATGGTGCACTACTTCTCTCTGCTGTAATGGAGCCACCAGACTGCCTGAAGAGGAGTGACTTGGACAAAAAAGCAAGTCAAGCCTTCTATGCCAATCAGTGTGGGGTTGGGTCTGTAAATGATAGAGGCACTTCCAGAGTAAAGGCTGGAGGGAGAAGAGGAAGGGAGAAGTGAAAAGAAAGAAGGAAATGGAGGAGGGAGGGATGTGAAGATGGGAGAGAAGAAGAAAAAAGGAAGGAGAAGGGATAGGGAAGAAGAGAAGGAAGATGGGAAGAGATGGGAGGAAGAGTGGGAGAAAGGAAGAGAAGAGAGGGAAAGGGAAAAGGGGAAGGTAGAGGGAAACACAGGGAGAAAGAACAGAGCAGGCAAAAATTCTGGGAGGAAAATAATAGCACATAACTTTGAATCACTTTTATGTGGAGGGATTGGATTTCTTCTGTTAGAATAGATTAAATTTATTTTGTTCTAGAAGCAGAATCAGGAATAATGATTTAAAGCTGCAATAAGACAAATTTAGGCTTATTGAGAGGAAAACCATGCTAACAATGAGAACTGTCCAAAAGGGAAATGAATGGGCTGTCTCAGGAGGTAATGGGGTCTCCCTTCACTGGAAGTCTTTAAGTAAAGAGATTAAAATCTCAGATGTAGCATGGCTAATAACAGTAGGTATCTAAAGAGTTAATGGGAAAAAACCCTGTGCCTAATTTAAAATAATTGGATGGCATTTTATTCTTTTGGATCTACTTATTTCATTTTGCATTTGTGTGTCTTACAGTGTGTTTATGGATTGTTCATATTCATCATTTCTTACTGTATAGGAAGTTCTATTCCCTCACAGACACAGTTTTTTTCAATCATTTCCCAAGTGAGAAGCATCTACTTTTTTTTGGTACTCTGTTATTAGAATGCTGAATCAATATTTTGATTTATGATAGGCTTTTGTTTATGTCTTTGACATCCTTGAGATCCAAGTAGTAGAATCACCTCTTAGTAGGATAGGTGACTCAAAGCTTTGAACAGTTTAATCAATTTTTCTTGCTTAATTCCAAATCAGTAACTTAAGTGATATACCAGTTCCCAGATACAGCAATAATGTCTTTGTTCCTGTTTTTCTATAGAACTTTCATCATTGAATAGTTGGGGAAGATGGGAAAGGGAGTTTTTTGCCATCCTTCATAATTTGCCTAGTGTGTTTATTTTAATCTGTAATGCAACTCCTTATCAAATAAGGATAAGGATGAGGTTAGCTAGGTGTACAATGGATAGGGTGTCAGGCCTGGAGTCAGGAGGAGCTGAATTTGCATTCAGATCCAAAGACTGTATGACCCTGAGTATATCATTAAACTATGTTGACTTCACTTCCTCATCTTTAAAGTGAGCTGGAGAAGGAAATGGCAAACCACTCCAGTATCTCTTCCAGGAAATCCCCAAATGGAGTCACAAAGAATGGGACATAACTGAAGTTACGGGATAACAAACTTCTTTTAAGAAATGATATGATGAAAAATTACCCTTGCATATGCTTTGTATATAGAAAGCTATAATAAAAATAAAATAAAAAGGAAACAATATGACGTACTGAACAAAGTTTTGGATATGATATCAGGAGGACCTAAATTTAAATTTTTTCTCTGATACTTAATAGCTGTGCAACATTGGGCAGGTAAGTCACTTAAATTTATTGAACCTTACTGTACTGCAATTATTACTATTTGTATATCTGCTTTTGTTTTTATGCAGTATAGAGGGAAAACCATCAGTTTTTACATTACACATATATTTTCCAGATTTGAATCAAGGAGTCTTTGAAATGACCTTTGATTTTGGGCTAGAAAAAAAATTGATTCTTCACCTCTAAGTCTTCTTCTATATTCTCTGAGATAATTTTGAGCCTTCTAAAAATGGGCCTGTATCCAATTCAGTATGTAGCATTGTGATCAAATTTCGGAAGCACTAGAATAGAGTGTGTGAATTAGCTCACTAAGGAATAATGTTATCCATAAATTCTAGGGCAGATTTTCCATGCCCGACTCATCTGACTCTTTGACATTGGGAATTTCAGACTTTTGTGTTTTGTGTCCTCAAAGGAAACGTGGAATTTGTGAATCCTTCCTCACATGCCCTTTGCTCCTTCTCTCCACCTACCAACCACTGAATAAACTTTCATGAAATGTTTTTGATATTTTTAAACATGTTGACAGATTAAGAGCTGCTCCTTGATGGGATGAGGGTTTGGGGTGTGATCTTCTTTGGTATGAAATTCACTCTAAATGGCCTGGATTTAGATAGATTAACAGTACAAAATTTCCCACAGTATAAAGCCATTTCCTAGAGGATATTTGTATTTCTTTCTCATATACATAGGGAAGAATCATCTTATCTTTCCATGCTTCTCTGTATTCATTATGTTGTTTCTTATGCCATAGTAATATTACATATACGTACCACAACCTATTTAATAATTTCCCAAGCAACAGACATCTACATTGCTACCAGCCCTTTGCCACCAAAAAAGGAAAGGAACCTCTTGTAATGATTACTTATTTTTCCCAGCAGCATGTTGTCCCAGGAACTTCTGATGTCAGATTTTCTTTTTGCCTGATTGTGTTTCCACCCTGCTTCCAAATTATCTCTTTTAGTTTACCATCAACAGCTTTCACATTTCCTTCAATATCAGCATTCCCATTCAACAGACAATTCAACTAAACAAATTTTTCATAATTATCTATTGTATGGAGTGTAGTATAAGAGAAATCAAATTTAGATATAGATCCCTGCCTCAATGGAACATGCAGTCTGGTAGGGAGATGTGTCATGAAGTAATCAAATTAAAATAATCTAAGTTGAATAACTTGTGGGTAATGGTGGAGCAGGAAGATCATTATTCATCTCTTAATAACTTATCAAATAGCTTTTCCCCATAACTTTTGAAGCACATGAGGAATTCAAAGAAGCCTGGACTTAGATGAGTAAAATGAGAATGAGGAACAGAATATGAACAAAGACTATAACAATGTACATAAAATAATGAAATTTAAAAAAAAAACACCTTGTAAAAATAATGTCCAAATTTGGACCAGAGGCAAGTTGAGAAAGTTCACTTTGTCTTCTTCCACTACAAGGAAGTCTTAGTGGGGAGAAAATATGGGATGGAATAAATGTCAGTTTTACTAGGTAAAGTTTTGCCTACTTTTGGTACTTTTTTGTTGTTGCAATTTTTGTTGCAATAAAATGTTTGCTGGGTAGAGGAGTGAGGCAGACTATATCTAGAAATGGATTGCTAAATAAATTAAAGCAATAAAAATGAAATAAAATTTTAAAAGGATAAACCCGATTTGGGGCATATTACTTTGGGAGTGCCAGCCATTCAAGTAGAAATACCCTGAGGCAGTTGGAGATATGTAGGTCTATCCATGTCATTCTTCACCTCAAACTCCTCTGGTTCCCTTTCACCTCCAGAATCAAATAGAAAATCCTTTGTCTTTGTCATTCATTTGTCACATTACCTAGCCCCTTCCTACCTTTCCAGACTTCTTATACCTTACTCCCAGCCACATGCCTTATGATTCAATATCAGTGACCTTCTTGCTGTTTCACAAAGAAGAGACTCCATGTCTGAGCTCCAGCTTTTTTCTCTGAATGTTCCCATGGCTGAAATGTTCTCTTCAACTCCATCTATTGAGTTTCCTGACTTCCTTTGAATTCCAACCAAATCTCATCTTTTATAGCCTTTTACAATCCCTCTTAAAGCTAGTGCCTTCACTCTGTCAATGTTTTCCTATTTATCCTGCATTAAGCTTGTTTGTGTGTGTGTGTGTGTGTGTGTGTGTGTGTGTATTTTTTTTTTTGCATGCTGCTTCTCCAATTAAAATCGAAGCTCCTTGAAGGCAGGGGATATTGTTTTTGCTTCTTTTTGTATCCCTAGCACAGTACGGTGCTTGACACATCATAGTCACTTAATGTTTACTGATTGACTTGGACTGAAACTCAATTAAGTGATCATAGCTACATATATAAATTTGGGGATCCTAGGGATAGAGATAATAATTGATGCTATGTTACTAAGTGATTTTGCTAAGGAAAACAAAGAGAAATTCAAAGATTGAACCTTGGGGAATGCCCACATTAAAGGATAATTAGGAGGAAGAGGAGAAAAATTAATCAATTTAAAGAGGTTGATGAAAGCCAAGATAAAGTGGTGCCCTAAAAACCAAGGGAGAAAAGAATTCTCCCAAAAAAGAGGCTAATCAGAACCATTGGACTTCATAATTAAGAGGACTTTGGAAGGACCAACTTACATAAAATAGTGGAGATAGATCTGAGATTATAAATCATTGGAAAAAAATAGAAGAATCAGATGTTCACATTTTCTAAAAAGTTTAGCAATGGAAAAGAGGGGAAGGCAGATGTAGCTTGAGAAGGTCCTTGGAAAAACAGTTAAGGGAAGGCTTTCATAATTAAAAAGAACTTGCCTTGGAAGGATGATCTAGGGGATGATGACTGGAACAGACTGAACGGGCTATAATCTGACCATAGGAATAGATTTTTAGTAAAGAAGGGAAAGAAAAGGGGTTTCTAGATAGTGCAGTGGATAGAGCAGCAGCCCTGAATTCAGGAAGACCCGAGTTCAAATTTGATCTCAGACACTTAACATTTCCTAGTCGTATGACCCTGGGCAAGTCACTTAGCCCCAATTGCCTCAGAAAAGAAAAAAAGGAAAGAAAAGAAAATAGAGAGGTGAAAAAAGGAACTTGAGAGATTCCTTGTGCATGTGTTTCAGGGTTTTTTGAAGTAGGAAGCCAAGAAATGAGTGTGGCCTATAGAATAAGAATAATAGTACATCTTTTAAGGTTGTTATGAGGTTCAAATAAGAAAATAGTAAAGTACTTAGCACAGTACTTGATACATAGTTAAATATAAAAATGTTATTTTGATTTTTATCCCCTTCTAGTATGGGACTTTTGGGCTGCAATTTCTCTTGTCATTTTTTTTAACCATCAAAGCGCTGCTTCAGTCAAGTTTGGTGAAAGTTACCTAGATTTTTTTTGAGTGACTAGATTTCAACCTAGTTTACCTCTGTTGGTGAAGAGGAAGTGGTCATACAACATGCCATCAACTCTCCTGTGAGCACAGATTTAGAACTAAGAGAACTTTAGAGATCAACTTATCTAACTTCTTCATTTTATAAAAGAGGAAATTAAGGCACAGAGAAGTGAAATGGTTTGCCTACACCCCAGAGCTCTTGACTCCAAATCTTGCTCTTTTACTATTTTACAACACAGAATAGCAACATATTATTGTTCATTTCTTAAGGCAGCCATGTTATCCTGGTAGTGGCCAAAGCCTAGGTATGGTGATGTTTTATGCTTTAAAAATAAAACTAGCCAGATGTCACATTTTTTGCTTTGTTTTATGGTATGAAGCAACTCTAGGATGGTCGAATTGTACTGTTGTGACATTCTGGGGGGGAATTTCTAGTCTTAAATATTTGTATTTATAAGAACACAGGAAATTAAATTGGGAATTTTTCCTCCTACACATGCCTCAGATTAAAACTCTTCTTGGGATAATATTGTATCAGTACCACATCTTTGGTGTGTATGGTTTAAACTCAAAACTGATGTTATCAAAACACTTTTGACAGCATAATCTCTCTGGACTGTGTATAATCCTCAGAAATATGTGTGGAGAAGAGGACAATATGATTCTCATTCCAGACTTTCAAGACTCATGTCCCCCAAATCATCAATCTCTGAGCTCTTCCAGATTTCTCTGTTTTTGTGTGATCAACATTTGGGGTTTTATTCACTATTCCAGTATTTAGATTTACGAGTATCCAGTTGAACTAAGGAATTTTGGTGACAAGGATATTTTTATCCACTTTAAAAAGAGAAGCCACTATAGCCTCTTCTTTAATCCTGCAAGAGTATTTCCATTAAACAGGAACAAGAATTACAGTAAGACTCAATTTTATTCTACTTGTGGTAAGAGCTCAAAAGAATAAACTCAGTGGTATTGGATCCCACTTTTTTCTTGATAGGCAGGCATGGAGAAGGGCAGAGGAGAGACGGGGTAATGGTGAAAGGAGAAATTGAGGGCAATATGCAATGTTTTATTTTCATAGGATCCTAAATTTAGAACAGGGAAGAATCTCAGAGTGTAATCCTTTCCTTTTACAGATAAGAAAACTGAGGCTCAGGGAAAATAAAAGACTTACTTAGAATCATGTAGCAACAGAGCTATGTTTTGAACCAGGTCTTCTGATACTAAGTTCAACACTCTTGTTACTTCTCTCCTAAGAGCTGTTCATAGCTGAGAAAGTTAGCAGCTCAGCATTTGCCACAAGGGTGAGGACATAGTGCCATAGAATTAAATTACATTTCCATTCTTCCAGTCTTTGGATCTGTATAATTCAGATACCTAGGCGGCAAGTTCCTTCCAAATTACTTTTATCTGTGTTGAATATGTTCAGTAAAGGCAAAGGACTGAGGAAAAAGAGAAGTTGAAGTAGGTGATAGAGGCAGAATCTTGAACAAGTTTAAAAATTGTTAACATTTTATTAGGTACCCATGATATGCTTTGCCATGTTAGAATACAAATACAACTACTCCTTTTTTCAATTATATACTTTGCTGGGATAGGGCTCATTTACTCAGGATTGTCAAAATAAAATACCAACAGCACCCTCTAAAAATTTCTGCTTATTTCTGATATAGTGTTTGCCATAGAAAGAAGGGTCAATCTTTTTTTTTTTTTTTTTTTTTTTTTTTTTGGCTTTGGGGAAGAAGTGGGATGGAGCCAGGGTGGCTATGCACTTAAGAGTTGTTTTAGAGCTCTGAACTACCTAGGGACTAGGGTTGTTATTAAAGAGGGTCTGCCACTGACTCAAGGAAACCATCAAGCCAGTTTTCATTCTGTGTCTAAGCCATCATTTAGTTCATCTAGGCTGGATCACCCCCAACCTAAGACATCCACTCTACCTGGGAATAATTGCAAGATTCCCATTCCCAAGACTCATGTCCCCCAAATGATCAGTCTCTGAGCTCTTCCAGATTTCTCGGTGTATTTTGTATGACAACATTTGGGGTTTTATTCACTACTCCAGTATTCAGATTTACAAGCATCCAATTGAACTAAGGAATTTGGTGACCTTATTGGCAAGCTTAGGATCCTCATCAAGACAGAAAATTTTTTGCCAGAAAGTTTCCTCAGATGTAACAATGTATGTACATGAGGATATTCAGTAAATCATTGCCGATATCAATATATTACACAACCCTCTCTCTCAGTTCCTGATTTTGCCTATCAATCATGAACTACCTCAAGATTCTCAGAAGCCTGGAAGAGTTTTTAAGGAAAAGGAAGAGAATTGGGTTGTCCCATGTAAAGTAGGATGTGTCTCTAACATATGTGTCAGACAGAAGAGTTCTAGGCAAGATAGAAAGGAACAAAATAAATTAAGAAGAATGATCTTTTGATAGGTCAGGTTTTGTGTTTTCAGGAAAAGATTATCAGAAAATGAAAGGGGGAAGTAATAAAAGGAAGAAGACCTGAAAGACAATGGGACCATGGAGAAATATTAGGAAACCATGGATTATCTTTTAGAGCTTTAGTGGAAGTGTTTTCACATTGTGAATCTCTCCTTGACCCCCAAATTATTGTGCATTATTCTAATAGTACTGAGATGACAATTACAGTATTTATGGACACAATAAATAAAAAAGGTACTAGCTGTGAAAGATCTGACTTGAATGCAATACTATACCTATAAATGTAGAATACATGCAGACATGGCATTTGGAAATGTTAACCATAGAATGTTTTAGACAGGGCATATTTTATAAAACCATAGGGAAAGAATGGAGATATAAGGTAAAAAACAAACCTGTGATTGGACTATTGTTTTCCATTAATATCCAAAATTTAAAATGACAATGGCTCTCAGCAATTAGTTTTGAACCCTGTGGGAAAAGAAATGGTCTATTTTGCACTCATGAAAGGATATTTAGGCCTCTAAGTGATCAATTTCTTTTTTACTTTATTCCTGATATTACCAAGTTGTATAAGTAGAATTGGAAATTAGTCACTTTAATCAAGCAGCTCTAGGGAATCAATGACATTGGTTTTTTTTTCCTGCCATTTGTCTTTTTTTAATGTTGACAGTATTTGGGAAGGCAACAAACAGAAATGTTTTTTTTTTTTTTTAAATGTTATCAAACCAGGGCATGTTGAAATAAAAACAATCAAACAATAGACATATTAAATATTTACATAGTAACATAAGTGAAATGTTATAAGTATGAGGTTTTCTTTTTTTGGTCATCCAATGTTGATAGTAGAAAAATTTAGTAAACAAAAATATGTCTTTTCGAACCTCATATCACAGACAGTAAATAATTTTTTTGCATTGCTTCTGGCTACAAATAGTCCCATACAAATCTCCAACTACTTAAAAATCATAGTCTGAATCATGAAAAACAAATCAATCCATTTATGCATATACTATGATGCAGTTAACATTAAACATTTGGTAATAAAAATGCCTCTTCAATCACTGTAAGCAGCTAAAGAATTAGTCCTTCCATTTTCTTTTCCAAAATATCTTAACTGAATAGCTAGAGTAAGTTCTTGTAGACACCATAATCATACTGCTGTTTCTAATGCCCGAATCATCAAAGGTTATTGAAAATTTCCATACATTGGGATTATGGTTTGTCTCTAGAACACAGATCTTTAAAATATAACACTGACATTAAAATGAGAAATCTTGGTCCCTTTCCACTGAAGAAAAGACTGCTGCTGAACTGTACTTGCAGCAGAATGATGTTTATGGGACTAGGTTTTGAGGGTGAGAGTGGGTAGTTCTCAGCCACTGACTTCACGTGGGACATGGGTAGTTTGATGACATTTCCCCATCCTTTTTAAATGAGTGCAAATCTATGGAAAATACAAAGAACTCCTGCAAGAGTATAACCATTGATGGTGACATTATAAATGAATACATTTGATTTAAAAACAATTGTGTGTGCCACAATTTGCTGATATGAATCATATTTAAAGTAATTATCGCCTCCCCACCTAGAAAGGCAGGGTCAGAATGTGTATATTTTAATTTGGGTCTATTTTTTCCCCTTCTAAGTTTGGATTCAGATTTTGGCTTAGATAGATAAGGTTACTAGTAGATGAGTAGTTTATCCTCTGAGCTAGTCAGTCCCCAGTTATTCTTTTCAATTCTGTTCCATCAGTCAAAAACAGGGTTTCCCTTCCTGGGTAAAGTATACAGAATCTTCCTGAGTTCAGCCTTTACTTTCAGGAACCCACGCAGTGGCTAATCCAGGCACATTGAAATAACTTGTGCAACCAGTTTTGGGGTGTGTGTGTGTATGTGTGTGTGTGTGTGTGTGTGTACACTGTGGCATCTGAATATGTCGATTGGGGAAAAAAAGTATTCCTTTGTTCTAAGGCTGTTGTTGATATTGCCCCTCTGTTGCTGTGTAGAAGTCATCCAGCACACTCTGTAAATAATCAAATGTTGGCCTTTCTTCTGCTTTCTCCTTCCAGCACATTTTCATGATGTCATAGAGCTCTTCTGGACAGTTTTCCATGCGTGGCATCCTGTATCCCTGCCCCAGAGCCATCATCACATCAGCATTAGTCCTCCCTGAGGCAAACAAAACACACCGTTCAGAAAACCAGCCTAAGTACGTCAGCTCTCAAGTACGACACTGTTCTCCTGTTATCCACGTACTGCAGCCATTAACATAAGCAAGTTTTAAAGGCCAAGGAGACTGCTCTGACAGACTGAAAATATACATTTTCAGTCTTGGGTTTCCAAGGTAGTATTTAGCCTGCCAAATATTTCAGAATGAGGCATTGGGGAAATAAGACTATGTGTGCCCCAAGAGCCAGCAAAGTTTGTAGAAAGCAAGCCTTTTTGCTCAATCTCATCCAATTTACTTTAACGATTTGAACTAATGTATGCTGGAGTTCATCTATCTGGGGCATTTGTTCTCTTTCTTTTAAAAGCCCACCCATCCATTCTCAGCTGTCAAAACTCTCCTCCTAGCCTTTTCAATTCTCTTGTTCCTTCTATTCTTCTTATTTACACTCTTGGGTTATATCAACACTTTCCAAGTCAAATCAATGTTTGTAAAATTGCCCAGAAAAGTGGGGGGTTGGATTATCCTGTCAAACCTATCTGGGTCATTCAAACAAAAGTGGGTTCTTTTAATTGCATGGAGTCCAACTTACCAAATGCCATGTATGGGTGATGGATTCAGGATCAGAGGACCTGGATTCAAATCTTGGCTGTATCACTTACTACTTATGTGACCTCAGGTAAACCACTTAACATCACTGGTAAGTTTGGGCCTCTGGGCCTCAATTTGCTCATCTGTGTAATGAGGACAGTTTCCAGCTCTAAATTTATGATCCTATGATTTGTTTTCAAATTTACAGACTCTGATGACTTGGATGAGATCAATTGTCCAAGCACAACACAATCTATCAACTCACTAAGTCATCTTTTAACAAAAGGGGATAGAGGTAAATGAGCTTGAGTCATGTCACATTATCTATGTCAGCCTTTTTCTATTAAATGGCATTTTATTTCTTCTAATTACATATAGTTATAATTTTTAGCATTCATTAAGAAAATATTTTTTTTTTAGTTTTGAGTTACCTTCCTCTCTTCCTCTCCTCCTATGATGATAAACAATTTGATATAAATTACACTTGGTCAGCTTTTTTCCAAATTAACTTTATAGTCTATCTGGAGTCTCTTTTACTTGAATTTATTGAGATAGCAATAATAAATAATATTATATAATTATATATAATATAATTATATATAATATAATAAATAAATGGGATAGCAAGATTAAGAAAGTTTCACTAATACTGGAACTATGAGAATTTAGGAGAGATGGTTGAATCTCTAGGGCTACTTGAAAAGCCTGATTTGTTGATTTTTGACAATGAGGTGACTCTTCACACATCAAGGATTTGATTTAGTGTTTCCAGAAGAAATCATCCATTACTTGAACAAGGATTGAGCACAAGAAGAATAAAGGTGCTCATAGGCAGTAAGTGAAAGGTGCTAACAATGTAATTCAATAAATATTTATTAGAAGCTTACTATGTGCAAGGCACTTTGCTAGATAGGCACCAGGACTACAAAGAAAAGGAAACAGTCCTTGGGTTTACATTTTATTGAATCAAACAGATGGATCAAGCAGGCTTGAATTCAATAAATATTTGTTGAGAATCTACTGTGAAAAGACAATGGTCTAGACACTACAACGAGCTATCCTGGTGTTTTTCCTCACCAATGCTAGACATAATATAAATTGATTTTTTTTTTCAAAAGAAAAGTCTATATAGCAGCAATGGATTATTTTTAACTCCTATTTTTACTTTATTGTAGTTTACAAATAACTATAGTAGAAGTATTATCAACTCCATTTTACAGATGAGAAAACTGAGGGTTTATAATGTTAAGTGGCTCACCTAGGGATGCTTGGCTATAAAGTATCAGAACTGGGGACCAACCCAGGCTTCCTGACTATAAATCCAGAGTAATTTCTAACAAATTATATCATGACCTAATAATTCAAAAAATCTAAATACTGGAACTGAGAAAATGGCCATGGCCCTTAAAAAGATTCTACTTTCGGAGATATGGTTATGTATGGCTGGTATGCATTTCTTTGGTTTATTTTAAAACACACATACACACATATTATATAAAAATATATACATATACACATACATATGTATATGCTATATCTATCAATTGATTGATCTATCTTTGATAGACCTCTCAAAAAATAATAGGCTTTACACTATTTCCCCTTCTTCCTGTCTTTCCCCTTTCTAAGTTTCATGCAAGTGACAAATGAATCTTCCTTCTGCACAGATCTGATCACATCACCCTTATAGTAAAACAAAACAAAATAATGTCAGTCATTGCCTTTTCCTATTAGGAAAAGGCAATGACTAACATTTTCCTTAGTCTGACATTGAAATTCCTTTGCAAATTGGCATAATTTTACTGTTCCAGTCTTTTCCCCAACCCCTGTCATACGCACTATGTGCCTTTACGTATTTTATGTTCCAGCCAGACTTGACTCCCAGCTGTTTCCCAATTTTGTCCTCCTCCTTCCTGACCATGTATTTGCTCAGGTCATCTCCACATGTCTGGACTCGTTCACACTCTCTTCCTTAAAGGCACATCTGAGGCATTATCTCTTCCACGAAGCCTTCCCTGAACCCCCTATTCCACTGAATTATTTCTCCCTCCTTGAAATCCATTTGTCTGGATCATTTCTTTGCCCTACTCACATTCTATCCTTATTAGGTCACAAGATCCTTGAGGGCAAGGATTGTGTCATTTTTTTCATCTTTATATCTAACACAATTTCTTCATATAGTTAATCAATAAATGTTGGTGCCCAAATGATCTCACTAGGGAAATCAATCAAACAAAAGGGAGAGATGTATAATTTGAAAGCTAGTAAAGTAAAAAACAAACAAACAAAAAAAAAGACCAGTCTTTACATTTTCCCATGTGCATAGTGCTTTATAGAAACAGCCTGTAGCTCCAAAAGACCTGGCAGGATTTTTTTTAGTTTAATGACAATAAAGCTTTTGAGGCTTCTCCTCTCACTAGCTTGTAATTGTAGCTATTCACTTGCTAAATTGTTACTGATGTTTCTACTGCTGCTTCATTATTCTGATACATTTGGCCAGCTATGTTTTTTTGTTTTTAATAGCAATCCACTACTGGTATTAGTGTTTAGTCTTTTGCTGGCTTCTATTCCATTTAGCTGGTTTTTTAAAATTATAAATTAATATATATAATATATTGTATTGGATTGGTGATGTTTTTTCTTCAGTATAAAGCATGTGAAATATTGACTTATTATGTAAGCTTCTAGGGGTAAAGGCAAGAACTATGTACTCATGTACTATGTGAAAATGATGTTAGAATGTTATAGCTGGAAAGCATCTTACCAATAATTTCATTTAAAAGCCTGGCTTTAGATAATGCTCTGGGTAGTAACAATCAGGTAGTAGTGGCAGCACAGTTAACTAAGACCACCCCTTATCACTGCTACAGATTTACCATTAAAGGTTCTTGGGTACACTATACCAGACAGATCTAGGGAGGGAAGTTTGAGCAGTTTCCTTCAAACTAATGCAGCATGTCATTAGGGATGTATGTATTCAGTCTGCCTTCTTCAGTTACGAGTCTGAGAGATGGGAGACACTGGCATGGGACTAGTCAGCATGATGTGCTTCTATCAAAGAAGGTAATGTGCTCTATAAGCAAAGTAGAATTGCATTAGCTCAAAGGAAATGTGAGACGGGCAAAGTGAGAGACATCCCCTCCCCAAATATGTATGTGGAGTGTTTGTACCCGGCCTATGGTACAGCCTTCTAAGTTGACATTGGTCTGATCAGCCACAGTTGGACATACTGAGCCCAACATCATGATGTCATTGTAGTTCTCTTCAATCACTCAGGATAAGGACCCTTCTAAGGGACAAAGCCCCTGAAGGAGGCCATAAATAGTTTTCTGGTAAAGCCAAACATTATAATCTAAGCAACATTTTGAACAAATGTTCTAGATCTTGACAGCAGTCCTAGATCTCATTAGTGGTTTTTATGATAAAAAAAAATTTTTTTTTGCCTACTTTTACACCTCAGTAGCACAATCAGGATAGGGATTTACTTAATGGAAAGCTTCAGGAAATATCAATACCTGAAACTCAAGGAAAAAATTTGCACAACTTTCTTTATTTGGGGTTTCTGTTCACCGCAGAAGAGCTGTGGCATTTCCAATACGCTAACTTTTGTATTTAACTTTATTCACTTGGACCGATTTCAGAAGAAAGGAATGCTTTTACTTATGTTAAGTTCCAGATTTCCATCTGTGGAAGTTCAATATTCAGTATAATGTATGCACAACAACTGCAGATTTACTTGGGGATTTCTCTTCCCCTTCTGTTCTAGGATGTTCCTGATTAAGAAAATAAAGTCAGGAGTCTCCCTTGGAAGCAACTTCCTCTTGAGGGTTTTCTGCTCCCATCTCTATCCCCAGCTCTTTTTCTCTTCATTCATATATACCCTCCTACATCCATTTTTTTTTGAAGTTATTTCTCTCTTTTTTTTTTGGCAGTGAAGCAGCAGCTTCTGAGTCCCCAGACAGAATAAAACATAACTAGGGAGTAGCTGATGATCTGGCATGCTGTCACTGGCTGGTTTGCCACATGGAAGAAAAGAAATAATCTGGCTGATACTGTAAAAAGAGCACTTACTTTAGGATTATATTTAAATGTCATCATACATGCTTACTATTTGTATAGGCAACCTTCTTGATCTCAGTTTTCTCATCTGTAAAATGAGTTGATTGGGCTGGATGACCTCTGAGATCTCCTTTCAGGTCCAAGACATCAAGGTGGCACAATGAGTAAGAAGACTGGACTTCAGAGTGAGTAAGACAGTTCAAATCCTACCTCAGACACTTAGCTTGTGATCCTGAAATAAGTCATCTAACCTCTCTCAGACCCAGTTTCCTCATCTGTAAAGTGGGGATGCATACCTCACAGGGTTTTTGTGAAAATAAGATAATATAGGTACAAGGTTTTGTTTTGTTTGCTTTGCAAAGTGCTATAAAAAGCCTAGGTATTATTAAAATTTATTATCCTACATAGGCTTTTCACATATGCCAGGTAAGCATGGAGAGAAAAGAAAGAGGAAGAGGAGGAAGAGAAAGAGGAACAAGATCATGATGATGATGGCAACAGACTAAGGACAGAATAATGTAAAGACAGAAGAAGAAAAAGTCCCTCAGACTGAGAAGTCAGTAATGCTCCTGGGTTCAGGAATCCCTAAAACCTTGGCTCCAAGTACCTTTGCGCAAACATCCCTGTGCTCACTAGAGGAGTACTATATCACGTTGTTACACAAAAGACTTTAAGAGAAGGATGATCTCTCATACACTAGTCAAACTTCTAATTCTATCATAATCTTAAAGGGTCCACTTTTAATACCATTTGTGCCTAGAATGTTGTTCAAAATAAACATATTAAGTCAAACTTAGAGAAATGGTAGCCTGGTGTTATGTTGGCAGTAACATTATGATTTTCTTCTGATAAAGAATTTGGAGCTTTTGGCGTAAGAACATTTCCCCAATACATCTTAGCACTGATTCTAGAATGAATCCCAAAGTTCATCTAGTCTAATCCCCTTCATTTTGTAGATAAAGAAAGTCAGGTCCACAGACACTCAGTACCTTCACCAAACTCACACAAATAGTGTCACTTGTGGGATTTCAACCCAGTCTTTTCATGTCAATTAGTGTTCTTCCCACTGTATCATATGATTTTGAAACCCATATGCCAAAATGTGAGAGAGAGCATTGGATGAAAGTTGAGAAAGAGATGGCTGTCTGGGCCATTGTTATTGTGATGTAGAAATCACAGATCATGTTTTGAATTGTGCTGGTAAATCAAAGGATCTGGAGAGTGCTGATTTTAAAAAAAAAAAGCATAAAATTTCTAGAAGCTGAAGGAGGTTTGGCCTTTGACTTGCTAAATGGTCTTGCAGAAACAGAGTCATATTCTGATGCCCAAGAGGTCAGAAAGCTACAATTTTTTATCCCTTAACAAAAAAGGCAAGTGAGCAAAAATCAACATGATCTGGAAAAAATCTTTAAAAAAAAAAAAAAAAGAAAAGAAAAGAAAAGAAAAGAAAATCAGTTTCAAGACTAGTGCTGACATCAGTGCCCATTCACTGCTCTTCCATATATGTGTGCACACTGAAATAAGTTGGTGCTTTCAAATAATTGATGTACTCTACTACTACTACTACTACTACATACTCTGCTTAAAAGGGAAGTCTATAGCTAATTTTAGCAATACTTTTCACAAAAGTAAGTTAAGTTCTAATTCTTAAAAAGTTATCCTTCAGCTAATTAGAAAAATTTGGTATCAAGAACAACTCAAATCTTAGAATTTGAGAAGAATTCTACATAACTCCTTTTCATTTTAAGACTCTTGTTACAATTCCAAGCCCAAGAAGTTGCCTTATTTATCTTTATCAGAATAGTTAAGCTGCTGGTAGTTAAAGAAAGAGTTGGGAGGTTCCTCAAAGGTCACCCAATCTAACCTACGCCTTAACAAGAATTCCCTTTATGATATGCTAGTCTCCAATAGTTTTCTAAATCTGTCCTGTTCCACTGATCCTTTTAATTGGTTTTTTTTTTCCACACATGCCAGGAAGCAAAACAACAACATATCAAAGAATGAACACAACTGAGTGGATACAAACAGATTTACAGTACCTGGATAGGGAATTTTTCCATAAGTTACGATTTCATATAGGAGAATTCCAAAGGACCATACATCTGATTTAATAGTAAAATATCCAAAATTTATTGCCTCTGGAGCTGTCCACTTAATAGGGAATTTTGCACCTATGAAACAAGACATATTTAGTTATGAGCAATTGGAAAAATGTTAGCCTATACCTAGGAGGAAATAATCTTTTTTTAAAAAAAAATTTATATTGTAGTTAAATTTTTTAAAAATATAAATCATTGGAGATATTAGCTCCCTCAAAGTCTCCACAAAAGATTGTTTAATTCTTTTACTTATAAGTGCAACACAGATTTAAATTGTGTATTAATAATTCTCAGCAAACCTTAGGGTTTCCATTGCCATAAATGATTTCTATATAAGGTGTTATGAGGGATGAAGCTTTTATATTCACACAAGTCAAAGTAAAGAGTATTAACTTGGGAAGAACTGCTAATGTCTTTCTGCTGTCAACAAATCAAATGATTTAGGCTTGAATTGTAATTTGGAGCACTTGGGAAACATTGAAGATGATGGGATTTTCAGTGAGTATATTTTGCAGAAAGCTGACCCTATAAAATACAACTTAACTTTAGTATTTTGTGTGGTACCAGATCAAAATTCAAAGTGAAGAGAGCACTCTTATTTACATGACTAATTTCAATGAAATATGTAATAATGAAATGAAACTTGAAAGACTTAGTGAAAAAAATTCAAAGGCTGTCTTTATAATGTAGCTAGTTCATCAGTCCAAGTTCAGCTACTGTTTGTACTAACCCCACCTTTAAACTTGATAAAGTGTAATAGTGGAGCTAGAAAACTGCCTAAGATAAGTAGGTCTCTGTAGGCACAGAGTGATCTTTTAACACAACCAAAGCAGATATAGAACAAAGTACAACCAAATTTTGAAGTTATTTCTTTATCAACTCTCTAAGTGGGGCCAATTCTTCCAAATGGCATCAGTAACAAATACATATGGCACACTCTTATAAGAGAAACAATCTGAGACAACTCAGTATCAACTTAGTAGTCCTTTTAGAACAAGACAAGGTATGTGCACGAATGTTTGTGGCAGCCCTTTTTGTAGTAGCTAGAAACTGGAAACTGAATGGATGTCCATCAGTTGGAGAATGGCTGAATAAATTGTGGTATATGTATATTATGGAATATTACTGTTCTGTAAGAAATGACCAACAGGATGATTTCAGAAAGGCCTGGAGAGACTTACACGAACTGATGCTGAGTGAAATGAGCAGGACCAGGAGATCATTATATACTTCAACAACAATACTATATGATGACCAGTTCTGATGGACCTGGCCATCCTCAGCAATGAGATCAACCAAATCATTTCCAATGGAGCAGTAATGAACTGAACCAGCTACGCCCAGAGAAAGAACTCTGGGAGATGACTAAAAACCATTACATTGAATTCCCAATCCCTATATTTATGCCCACCTGCATTTTTGATTTCCTTCATAAGCTAATTGTACAATATTTCAGAGTCTGATTCTTTTTGTACAGCAAAATAATGTTTTGGTCATGTATACTTATTGTGTATCTAATTTATATTTTAATGTACTTAACATCTACTGGTCATCCTGCCCATCTGGGGGAGGGGGTGGGGGGTAAGAGGTGAAAAATTGGAACAAGAGGTTTGGCAATTGTTAATTCTGTAAAGTTACCCATGCATATATCCTGTAAATAAAAGGCTATTAAACAAAAAAAAAAAAAAGAACAAGACAAGGTAATGAAAAAAAAGTTATCATATCATAGTATCATATTAATAATATCATAGTATGATAGAAGAAGCCTGTTAAAAAGATATGAATTTTGTCCTAAACCTCACCTATTTCCTTATTTTTTTTAACCTACATCTTTATTGATGACAAAGAATAGGTAGTACTCAAAAATAGTATTGGGCATGATGTGCAAAGAATTGTTCAAGTTGTTTGTTGTCAATTTTTTAATGTGCTGGAAATAAATTTCTGCTCCTTGACCTTTAATTAGTTAATATGCAATATCTGAACCAGGTTATGAAAGCAGATTAATTTGCAAGATTATGTTGAGTTAAGTGCACATTATGGTAACAGCTTCACATTTTGATTTCTAATATAAAGATTGATCTAAATTATGTTTTTGGAGATAGACTTAATGTTAATCCTATGTAGTTAAGAAAAGACTGCTTTGATATCTAATTAAGCAAAAGCTTTAAAAAACCCAAATTTTATTGTGCAAAAACCATTTTTTTAGTTGCTTAATTAGAGGGAAAATTGTAGTTTGTGTTAAATTTCTAGTTAAAATCATCTGGAGTCAATCAAGATGGCAATTTTAAAAAGCAACTTATGACTTATAAGAATGGCAAATTAAATAGATTGATTGTGGTACATTAATATCTATAACCAAGACTTTTTTTTAAAGACAGCCACCTCATAATCTATATATGACACAAACTTGAAAAGCATCACCATACCTTCTCTTGCTGTATACTCATTATCTTCAATTATCCGAGCAAGGCCAAAATCAGCGATTTTACACATCAGTGAATCTGAAACGAGAACATTAGCTGCCCTCAGATCTCGATGGATGTAATTCTTCCTCTCGATGTATGCCATTCCTTCTGCTATCTGTAACAAGAAAAAGGGCTCTCATTTTCTGTCCTTAGCACATTATGCAGGACCAATAAGAAAAAACAAAAACAACCATTTCAAATTTATTATTAATATTTTTTGATTATTATCAATAAATAAACCAGAATTGCTGTTGTAAAGGCTTCTGGAAATACTATACTTCCTAACATTTCAATGAAGATAAATCTTTTCCTTCTTAATATAATGTTGCATATTTATTGCTTCAAAGATTCTCTAAAAGTAGAAAACCTTCAAGCTACCTCTTCAATGACATTAGTAGTATTGTTCCGTTTCACAAATGAGATAGAAGCAGCAGGAATGGGATGTGAGTAACTAGAAGAAACAAATTAATGGATAAAAATTAACTAATGAACCAAAATGGGTCTATCTAAAGAACCACTTGCTTAATACAATGGGCTTTATATTTTTGATTAGTTAATAGCTTCAGCTCTTTGTCTTTTAAAAGCTTTTACAACTCACCTATTTTAAAAAGAATTTTAGTTTAACAAAGAATGGAAACAGACACTGAAAATTTAAGTAAAATGGTAAGATTAGACATATTACTGTCACTATAAATTTATATGGTGACAACAACAATAATATAAAAAATTTATAAAATCTCAGGACTCTGGTCAAAGCAGGGGACAATAGTAACTTCAAAAGGCAGATAGCAAAACATACCTTCCAGTTCTTGAGAAGTAATGAACTTGAGATGTGTGTTCTCAAACATGGCTTATACATTGATTTATTTTGATAGATTATATGTATTTGTTACAAGGAAGGGGTGGAAAATGGTGTTGCAGGGAGAATGTTAGTGTGGTAAGAGATAGCTTTAAAAGAGCATCAATAAGACATTTTTAAAATGCAAAAAAGAAAGAAAAAAGAACAATTTTATCACCACCCCATTAAATTATACATACATATATATATATATAATATATACATACACACACACAAGTGTGCATGTGGCCACATACATATATAAACATTTTTTAACACACAGTATATAGTTTCTTACACAAACTTCTTATAATTCTTTTTTTTAAAATATATATGGAGATGTATGTGCTGAGGATTAAGTTCCCAAAACAAAATTACCAAAAAATTTTTAAAAAGAAAAGAAAATCTTGCTGCATTCCCAAACATGATTTCCAAGAATAATAGTACCAATTCAAAAGTTAAATAAAATCCTTGTTTTAAAGCTTTTGAAGAATGTGTTGAGCTCATTAATAGGCAAACTATCAAATTAGTTGGCTTACCATAATTCAGTTTAATAAAACACTTTATGACTCTAATCCAGTATATGGTTTAGTAGTTCATGATAGTTTCTCAATTACCTTTTTTTGAGTATTAACAAGATCCATGATTTTAAAAACCTCCAATTTACTACATGCTAGGCTCTGAAAATGGCACTTCCTTTAGAAAGGAGATTGATTTAATATATATAAAGATAAATAAGATACAGTTTATATCATTTTTAGCTAAAGGATGGGGAATGAGAATAGAAATGGAAAGCTTGAGAAAAAAAGTTTTAGATGATTACTTTATCCATAGATCCTACTTTCCATGCCAATTCATTCTAATTAAAGATATCTAAATGTCACCTTAATGTATAATATGAAATTTAATTTATGAGTAACTGATTATTTAATTTACTAGTTTATTTTTGAATAGTTCCATAGAAATTGTAGTTCTTATCTAAATTACCTTGTATTGTATATCTAAAAGCAAAGGCCAGAAAATGGTGTCATTGTGTAGAATTGGAAGCTTCACTTGTACCTGGCATTTGCAGCAATTCTTAATCTAGCAGAGTTTCATGACTCACATCAAATCACTGACCCCTTCTGATACAAAAAAAAAAAAGTTTGAAAAAATTCCCAAGCAAGAGAGACTGATTTCCACATATTTTTTGGAAACTATCACTTAAAAGAGTTTGTATATTCATATCTATCTATTGACATATACTCATACATATACATGTGTATAGACATATGTACTTTTTATTCTTGTAGTTCAGAATTGACAGCTTTTTTGTTCGTGTATGAACATATTTTGAAATTTGAGTTCATCTGGTCAACGAAAAGATGAAAACTATGTCAACATTTGAAATCAGGAATGTTGTAATTACTAAATTAATTAGATATCAATATCTAACACTTACATAGCAATGAAGCTTTACAAAGTGTTTTACATATATTATTCCATTAGATTTCACAACAACCTTCCAGGTACTGTTATTATAGTTCTCATTTTACAGATGAAGAACCCAGGCCCAAAGAACTTAGAGGACTTGCCCAAGGTCATACACCTAGTAAGTATCTGAGGCAGGATTCAATCTCAGGATTTTCTGACTCCAAGCACAATTCCCAAATATTCTAATAAGTTTGAGAATACCCTCAAAAAGGGATGAAATAAAAGAAAATATCATGATATGAATTATTTGATTTCTTTGTTCTTTAGGCAAAACTCTAGGACAAAAATGATGAGTCAATAACAGATTGTGATCTACTGTGAAGGAGCCTGCCAGGGATTTTCCCACCAATGGCTAGTGAAATCTATTTCTGTTACAAAACATTTTACATACATTATTTCATGTAACCCTTATGATTATTCTTAGGTGTAAGCAAGGAAGGTAGTATGAATATAATTTTGAAACAGATAATTGACAGAGAAGTAAGGTTCAGAGTAGAGAGCTGAAACCCAAGTTTTCTAACTTCAAATTCAGTCTTCTCATTAGAGCATACTGTTGCTAAAATGTTAGATAAAAAGTGTTCTCTCTGTCTCTGTCTCTCTCTCTCTCTTTCTCTCTCTCTCCCCTCTCTCCTCCTCTCTCTTCTCTCCTCCTCCCTCCCTCTCTCCCTCCCTCCCTCCCTACCTTCTGTTCTCTTCTTCTCTCCATCTCCCCCTTTCCCATTCCACCTTTCTTTGTCTCTCTATCCCCTTCCCCTCCAGATAAACATAAGCCATGGAAAAATCCTTGTATTATTGCATATCCTCCCTCAAGTACCATTTTAGAACTATTATTGTGCAAGGAAGTCAAACCAATGATCTTCATTCACCTCAACTATTAATTGTCTTAAGCTTCATTCACCAAGAAGAGATTATAGATATTCCTAAATTAGCTGCTCCTATAAGAAGTGAACAATGATCATCCCTGTACAGTTGGCATGTCCTATGTAAGAACAAAAACAGAAATACCAGTTTGTTGGTGAATCAATTCCTTTAAAATATTATTTATGCTTCCTTAATCTTTGAAGTTTAAGTACAGATTCTAAAGAAACTTTCCAAGAAAGTATAAAAGATATTGATCTCTTTCCTCAGCAGAAAGTACAACTTAACGAAGTAAAAACTTCTCTATCCAGATACGGTAGGTTAAAAAAAAGAGAGTGACAGCAATAAAAATGTTTTTTAAAAAACAATGAACAGAAACCAGCAGATAAGGCTAAGGAACTAATTTAGAAAAAATGATTTCAAGTTTGGTTTAACAAAGTAGTCTGGTATGTTGAAAAGAATCATGGACTAAAGCCATAAAGAAAGTTTAAGAATATCTTCCGTGTCTTGAAACTAAAAGTAGAAGTAGCAAAGCAGGTGCCAAGATGTATTTGTAGAGGGGTTTTCCCCCAGGCTACTTTGACACATAAATGAAATCACATCTTACAACAAAAAAATACTCTTTTACATGCATGTAGAAAAATTCCTGTAAATTTTAAATTACATTCATATTCTTAGAGTTGGATCTTTTCTGATTCTAATTGTTGGCCCAACTGATCAATTAGTTATTAGAATTCTAGGTGGTGCAGTGAATAGAGTGCAAATCCAGAGTCAGGAAGACTTGAGTTCAAATACACCCTCAGACACTAGCTGTGGGTGACCATGGGCAAATCACTTAACTCTGTTTGCTTCGGTTCCTCATCTGTAAAATGAGATAGAGAAGGAAATGGCAAGCCACACCAGTATTTTTGCCAAGACAACTCCAAATGAGGACATGATTGAAATGAATGAACAATAAAAGTGACAGAGCTGGTTAAATGATGATCAGCACTTTAGTGAACAACAGCTTTAGTCTTAGTATAGGACAGTTCTATTGCCAAATGTATAAAGACAGATAGCCTTAAAGAAAAAAAAACCTTGATTTTTACTCTAGATGCCTTCTTCTTTCCTATACTTCATTTCTAAATCTGTTGATATTGTAGTAATTACTTCATATCTAAATATGGATTTAAGTTGACTTCTACCTATGGGTGATATTTTTTTTTCTCAAAAGAAATTTTTTTTAAAGAAAAAAATTAGCTCATCTACAATTTGTAAAGCACTTTCAGATTTGCAAAACCCTATTATGGATGTTAGCTTAGTTGTTCCTCATAGCAACCTTATCAATTTTCAAACACTAGGTTTACTATGCGCATTGACTAGTATGTTTTGTGTACCAAATCTATTCCACTAACCTCTCACTCTATATTTTATCCAGCAGCAGATAATTTTTGATGATTATTGTTTTATAATATACTTTGAAATCTGGTATTGCCATGCTACTTTCATACACACACACACACATATATATACACACACACACATACACATACACATATTTTTTCATTAATTCCCTTGATATTCTTGACCTTTTGTTCTTTCAGATGAATTTTATTGTTATTTTTTTCTGCTTCTATTCGATAGTTTTTTGGTAGTTCAAGTGGTATGGTATTAAGTAAATTAGTTTAGACAGAATTGTCATTTTTATTATGTTCGTTCAGCTTACCCATGAGCAACTAATCTTTTTCCTATTGTTTATATCTGACTTGATTTGTGTGAAAAGTATTTTGTAATTATTATATATGTGTTATATAATTGCTAGGTTTGTCTTGGTAAGCATATTCTTAAGTATTTTATTTTGTTTAAAATTAATTTAAATGGAATTTCTCTTTCTATGTCTTGCTGCTGAGCTTTTTGGTCATATTATCCTATCAATTCTCAAAATAAAAAGGAGATAAGTGAGAGGTCACCTAAGCTGCTCTTGAGTTCAATTTACCAAGTTCAAATGAATTCTATCCTCAAATATTTAAAGAAATGGCAGATGTAATTATTGGCCCATTATGAATGATCTTTTAAGGATCAAATCTTTATTTTATTCCTTAAAAGAAAATGAGAGCAGACTATAGGCTAGTGTTCATTACTGATTCCTGGCACAATTCTAGAACATATTAATATTAAAGTGAAGGTTAACTGTCATCTGGATAAAGGTGTTAAACCCAGGCTCTTCCTAGTGTGTCCTGAACAAAAGTAATATGTAGTTTGGAAGTGTTTAACAAAATATATAAAATTACAACAAAAACATAAATAATGCTCATTTGTGGTTTTCTAAGTAAGTCTTCAGGAATCAGTTTCCATTTGTGTTTGATGCCACTGATCTAGGAAAAAAAAGGAATGAGCTGATTTCAAAGTGAAAAGTCAAGTCACATAAGACTAACTAAACTAATTTTCTTTGTTGGCAGTTACTAAACTATTAATCAGTGAAATGCAATAGATATAGTTTACTTTTGTTTGCATGTTCACATCCCCATTTGACTTTAAACTCTTCATGGTCAGGGATTGTATTTTGACTCTCTTCATATCTCCAGACCTTATTTAGAATAGTACTTGTTATGTAGCAACCACTTAATAATTATTTATTAGCAATTATTAATATCAGCAAAGCTTTTTGACAAAACATTTCACATTATTCTTGTGGAGGAGCTAAAGAGATTAGCTATAATTAAGTAGACTGGCTAGACCCAAAGAGTAGAAGTCATTGTTGGTCTGACTTCAAAGGAATCAACTCCAGTAGAATTTATTTTGAGATAGGTAATGCAAGTTACTATCTCCATTTTACAGAGGAGAAAAATGAGGCTTAGGTTGAATGACTTGTCCACAAACAGTTAACAACTAATTTTATGTATTTAGATGAGGGAGCTGAAGCCAAAAAAGGTTACATGCCTTGTCCCAGTTAACATAGTAAGCTTCTTCAGTGGAATTTGAATCCATGTGCTCAGACTCTAGTTGTTGTTCAGTCACATCTGATTCTTTGTGACCACATTTGGGGGATTCTTGGCAAAGATTCTTGGCAAAAAAGAGTGATTTGTCATATCCTTGTTCAACTCATTTTATGGATGAAGAAACCAAGATAAATAGGGTAAAGTGACTTGCCCAGAGTCACACAACTGGTAGGTTGAGACTACATTTAAACTCATGCCTTCTGACTCCAGGTACAAGACTCTTTCTACTGTACCACCTATCTGCCTTTGGGTTATTATACATTAAAATACTAATGGATGAGCAGCTATATCCAAGAAATTAAAAAGAAAGTCTTCTTCATGAATACAGGCCAGGCAGAGTTGGTTTAGAAAGCAGATTGGACAAACTGAATTTGGATTAGCATAGAAAAAAGAAAAAGAAAGACTTTCAGTGAAACAGGGAAAGTAAAGAGGGTTTTGCCCACTGAGTCAAAGAATAAAAACAAGATAGACTGGAGTGTAATACCTCCTAATACTTCCTGGGGTAATGAGGCTAGTGCCCTGTCAGAATGAAAACTATAAAACTAAAAATAAAATATAAAATCATACCGATCCTTTCATCCAAAGAGCATTGAGTACTTAAAAAAAAAAGAAAAAGAAAGAAAGAAAGAAAAAGAAAAAAAAAAACAATTTGCAGGTTGTGATTGTTTAGCTGTTAATAATTTGGGGATGGAAGGGAATTATGAAGAAGGAGAAAGGTCCATGGGATTGGGAATGAGGAAATATGCTACTTTTTAAAATAGAAAATAAGGTCAATTCTTTAAAATATGGAGCGCTATTGATTCCCGACAACAGTCTAGAATAGATTTTCAAAGGGGCAACTTTATGAACACTTAGAAAGAAAAGTAGTGTCCACTATTTAAAAATATGAGTAAGGATGGGACCAACCTGGGACTTGATCACCTAATTGATACAAGCAAGTTAGGCTCCTGCTATCCATACAAGTGATAGAAACTTACACCCTTAAGAGAATTGTTTATAGTATGAAGGGATTAAGTGTTTCATGTAGGTCAGAGACAAAACTCAAACCCACATTGTTTTGGCTCAAAGACCAATTCTCTATACACTATACTCTGCTGCCACATTAGGAAGTATGGTTCATTGATAAAAAATCATATCAGACTAACTTCTTTCCTTTTGGAGTTTTATCAGGGTTACTTAGAATAGTCAATAAGGACATTGCTATAGACAAAGCATATCTAGGTTTCAGTGAAGAATCTGATAAAATCTTTCACAGTGTCCTTGTGGTCAAGATGGACAATTAAAGACTGGCTGATGGTCCAGTTGGCTGGTTTTAGAATTGGAAAAATGACCAGGACCAAAGGTCAATGTTTAGTGAACGGAATTATCCTGAAGCTAGGTCTTATAATAAAAAGCCTTTGGGCTTTATTCTTGGTCTGGTTATGGTCAACATTTTTACCAGTGTTATAGGAAATAATAGCAAGCAATGCTTCTATTTGTAGATCATCATAGCTGGGAAACATTGTTAATAATTTGATAGAATTGTTATCCCAAAGGATTTTAACAGACTAAAATAATGGACTATAAATGATAAAATTAAATTCAATATTGGTGGATACAAAACTCTGTACTTGGATTAGGAAACACACAGAGACACAATTCATTAAGAACAAAGTGAATGAGGCATGGGAAGAAAGGAGTTCATAGGAAAAAGACTAGAGAATTTTTGTGAACTGCCTACTCATTAAGTCAAAGGTGTGATAGGGGAGCCAAAAGAATTAAGGTGAACTTAGCATACATGAACAGAAACAGAGTTTCCAGGGATTTGAGCCATGCTGCATTATTTACTGGTCTGACAATATCTGCTGTATTATGTCCAGTTTTGGGCATCACATTTTCAGAAATATATTGATTAGATGGAGCAAAAATTTGTCCTAGATCATTAGCCAAATGTATACACTCAATGGATCTTTTAAACAGAATAGCTGCACTATTGCCGAGTCAAGTCTTTTATGTGACTTTTTATGTACATATGTACACATTTATATATACATATTGATATTTATGTTGAAAACATTTATATGAATAGACATAGTGAGTTAGCATTCATTATGTATACAAAATATCCACTATGTATAATCATGTAAATGTTTCCAATATAAGTGTTAGAGTATATATTTCACTTATTCCTTAGCATATTAGCCATTGGGGGACAAAGACACTGTTTCTTCAATGTAGCATGTAATGGGCTGAGGTTTGAGTTGATGCACTGAGGTCCCAAGTCCGTGAGGCTAAATAGTAATTGGGCTATACTCTATTAATATACATGATTGGATAAAGAATGGTCCCTGCCCACTCTCCATGCAAGTCCTGATGTGTTGTATAGGAAATGATGATTTGGGTGGGTGGAGGCAGAGGGAGACAGGAAGAGAAGCTGGGAGAGATTGGCCTGGGTTCCATACTCCTAGCTGCTGGTCATGTGGCTGCTGGTCGTGTGGCTGCTGGTCTAGCTAGCTTCTTGACTCAGCTACACAAATTGCTATTGCCCATTCTCTTCCACCTCCGATCTTTCTTCACTGAGAATAAAGACTGACGATTTTCCCCTAACCTGAATTCCTGACTCCGGCTGATTTTAAAATACGCGATCTTCACAGTAGCGTACTGAATGGAACAGTTTCCTGAAAGTAGCATCCATGTACAGCTACTGGCTAAGAATCCTGGAAGCATAAAAATTAACTGACTGTGGTTAGAAATTCTCTAGAGAACTTCAGGGAAGAAAAGCTGTAGATAAACTGTAAGATACCACATCCTGACATATTTAAAGTGAATTGGCAATAATTCACAGACTTCCTAGGGTCACATTTACTGAATAGTTACTATGAGCCTTGGATTAAGTATTGTATAAGATTAAAAATAAAAATAAATCCTAAGGCAGAATCCTTGCCTTCAAACAATGACACAAATGTACATAAAACAAAGAGGCCAGATAATCTATAATCAAGTACTCAGTGGTATGGTATAGCAGAAATTCATGTTATTGTGGGTGAGAATTATCAGAAAAGACTTCATGGAATAAGAAGTGAGGCTTGAGCTGGATGTCAAAGGATGAGTTAGACTACTAAAGCAAAGGTGCTGGGAATGAGGGAAGTTTACAGGAGAGGGTAATGGAGAATTCAGAACAACTAGAACAAAAGTTCTGCCTTGGGAAGTAATGGGAAATAAGATTGGACAGATCATTGATTCAATGTTATTATGGAGGGCTTTAAAAACCCTAGCTTCCTTTACTGAGATCTGAATCTGGTACTTCACTATGGCATGGAGGTTGTCCTGGATTCCATGCCCACAGAGTGTTGCACTCATATGGTTATGGCTGAAATTAAGTCCAGCCCAGAAGACTCCAAATGAAGGCTCAACAAGATTGAGAGAAAAACAACTTGCTGGTTCTGACCAGCAGCATAGGAAAGCTCATCATTAGAATATTGGTTACTTGAGCTCCCTTCCCACTCCCCTCCCAGTCATGAAACTCTTTCAAATCATGGAAGAGTTGCAGTCTAATTGATGAAAGAGTACTCATAGCAATGTAAGCTATTTATCTTGAACAAAAATCATAAAATTTAACTGGAAGGTCCTCAACATTCATCCAATCCAACTCAAACATGAACCAGAAGGTAATTTTCTCTGTTGACTAGGTCTAGTAGAATGTAAATTTCTTGAAGGCAGGGCCTATATAATAATAAGCATTTATTTAGTTTTATGGTTAGTACTTTATATTATCTAATTTGATAGATTCATAACCCAAATCTACTATTAGTGCTATAAAGTTCTCAAAGGAAAGCAAAAGAAATTGAGTAAGAAAGAGAGACAGTGAAAGTTAGTCAGAGACAGAGACAGAGAGAGTAAGAGAGCTTGAAGACATAATGTGACACACCCATAATAACTTCCTATATACTGAGGTCATTCCAAGATTTTCTTTCCTCTTGCCCAAACAAAAAAGTTTGATTTTACACAATTTTTCAAATGACAGTATAACATCCTCTTGCCTTTTAAATGAGGCAATCATGTTTTCTTGTTTTGTAATTATTATGACAATTTTAGCTGTATCTATCCATTTTGTGTGTTTCAAAGGCTAAAGTTTATTCTCCAGTCTCAGCAGGGCTATAATAAAGATATGGAGATTAAAATTATAATTTATATATTTAATGAATGAATCCTATATTAATTGCTTATTCTTTTTATGTGTTTTAGTCAGTTTCATATTCTTAGATTAATATAATCTATTTAATCAAACTCCTAGAAAATAGTGACCTTGTCTTTTTAATTTTATAAAGTACTATACTAATCAGTGCTTTCTGATGCAAATTCCCAACACAACTTGATCCTAAAAGAACCAGATTTCTTTTCACTAGTGATAACAGTAGTAAAAATGGAACATATACTTAAGGTATCATGGATACTGGAAAAGAATATTGGTCTTGGAATCCGAGGATTGGGATGGAATCTTGTGTCTGCTATTTACTATCTTTGACATCTCTGATGAGTCACAAACTTTCTGGGCCTCAGTTTCCTCACTTGTAAAATGAAAAGGTGGGCTAAATTTTCTCCATAGTCTCTTTCAGCTCTAAATTTGTGATGCTGGCTACTTTATAAGAGGAAGTCAAATATATTCAGAAATAGGAAATTTTAGAGCTGAAAAGGACCTTGGTGAAAATCTAAATTAATCCTTCCCTTTTTTTATAAATGAGGAAAGTAAGGTTTGCAAAAATAATATGACTTCTCACTGAAGTCATATAATTTTGTAATAAAGGCAGGACTAGCAGGATATAGGCTATTTCCATGCCAATGAAGTTCTAATTTGAATGTGTCTCTATTACAAGTTCACCAAATGTTTGAAACAAACATTCCATTGACAAATACTAATGTGCTGTATGAAATAATGAGCCTGATATTAAAAATAGATTTGCACAAAACAATAAAGAGTAAAGTGGACAAAACCAAGAGAACATTGTATAAAGTGAGTAATATTGTTTTTAAAAACTTTGAAAAAAAAACATCCTAATGGTAAAGGATATTCATTACAGATATTCTGTATAGATAAAATTACTAGATTCAGGTAAGAATAGTACAGCAGTGCTTTCTTTTATAAATTGCCTCTAAAAAAGATTGATTGACTGTTTCTTGCTGAGGAAGTTCCATTTGCTTGATAATGACAGCAAGGTCTGGTATTCTGAACAGAAGGAAAACAAACAGCTAAAAAGGGGAAGAAACACTGAATAGTCACTGAAGCGTCACTTACCAGAAATGGTTTTCTACTGTACCTGGGAAACTGAATCACGAAAGGAGAACCTCTGAGCACAGAGCTGGGATTCATTCATTCTGAGTTTTTAGTTTGGTACCAGTCTGATAGAGGTAGAGTCTTAGTATAAAGGCTAAATGCTTCCCTTCTATCTCCACCCCCTTTTAGGTAAATAGGATAGCAATATCACTTCCCACATTAGGAGGCTGTGAGAATTAATTTGATTCAATTCAATAAATATTAATTGCCTACCATGTGCTAAGTTCTGGGGATGCTCACCAAAGTTATTTGATTTTGCCAGCTTTTGAGGATCTTGGCTAAGCTCTTCTCAATGACCTATGGCATCACTGTATCACAGTCCCATTTTTAGTAAACAGAATTGACACAACAGCATTTCAAGTAAATCTTATTCTTGACTACCTTACTTTTCACTACTTCTAACAATGTCTTATCTAAGTTACATGAACAAAATCACCATAGTAGTGGAAATTACAAAGAATAACTGCATTCTTTGGGCAGGGAGAAGATGAAGGTAGGAGATGGAAAGGCATATTGGAGGAAGAATCAAAAAGTCTCAGTAATTTGAAAAGGATATCAGAGTTAATAGGGAAACTCCATAGAATATTAAGAAGGAATAGAAGAGAATACCAAAAGAAACTAGAAATAGATTTTGTTCTGTTAATACTGATGGAATTTATAAACACTTAAACACAATTTTAATTTTCAGAGATACTATAGCGACAACTTCATAATATAAGACAAGGGGAAAATACAGGTAAGGATTAGAGTGCAATTTAACCCTTAATGATAAAACAGCAAACCCAAACCTATTTTGTTTTTAATACTTTTATTGCAATTAGGTTATGCTGACACTAGGTGGCAATATGGCTTTAATTCAAGTGGTATGAACCATGGCGTCAAATGCAAAATAGAAACAGGCTACTAAATCATACAAAAAGATCTCTGTGGGCTACAGACTGACTTAGAAAACACATATTAACATTTATATTCTATTGTAGTTTTATATATTTTGTTAAATATTTCCCAATTAAATGCATCTAGAAGATGTTTATCAATTGTCTTCTGTTCTTACCTAACTCATCCTGAATATCTTCTAGAAACCAGATTTCCTAATTTTGACATTTTTGATCTGCTTGTAGTCAAAAGCCCTGTGCAGCTTTTCTCCATTATTTGCTATGATATTTCAGCTTTAGGGAATCATTCCTTTAAATGATTGTACAACTTGGGTCATATCACAAAATCTTGGACTTGGATGATACCTCAGAGTACATTTAACATAACCCCAGACAACATTTCACACAATCTGAAGTGAACCAGAATCCCTCTCCAACCATCAATGACAAATGTTTATCCACTTATAATGAAGGAACTCATCGCTGCCTGATTGGCCAATCCTTAATAACAACAACATTTGGTCTCATTTTATCCTTGCAATTATCCTGGGAGATAAGTGCTTTTATTATTCCTATTTTTCAGATAAAGAAAGCTTAAGTAACTTGCCCAGAGTAAAACATGTTAGTGTCTGAGGTGAGATTTAAACTCAGATCTTCCCCACTCTAAATACTACATGTTATATCCATTGCCCCCATTTATAGTCACCTCTAATTATTGGGACAATTTTCCTTACTGAGAACTGCATCTCTGCCAATCTTGCCCATTGTTTCTATTTCTGCCCTCGAGGACCAATCAACATAATTTTTCTACTTGGAAATCCCTCAGTTACTTGAAAATAGTTATCTTATCCCCATTAATTTCCCCATCCACAGTTCCTTCAGTTATGGTACAGTTTATTCTTCTCATTATTCTGATCGTTATCTTCTGAATGAGCTCTAATTTATGAAGGCTATTCCTAAAATGTGATGATGCAAACTGAGCATAATTCTTGAAAGATGCTTTGACCAGATCAGATTACAATAATCAATTAACATTTATTAAACATCTACTATATGCCAGACACTATGATAAGTGCTAGGAATACAAAAAAAAATGATAAAAGACAGTCTCAAGAAATCTACAACCTAATGAAAAAGACAAAATGCAAATATATACAAAGCAAGCTTCATATATACAAGATTCATAGAAAATAATTCATAAAGGGAAGGTCCTAGAATTAAGACAGAAAAAAAGTCTATCCTCTCATTCTAGAAATTATGACATTCTTAATGATCAGTTTTTATCTCTCTGGGCCATTACTGATTTTAAACTTTTCTATTTTGACATTTTTATAACTTTGTGATTATATGATTACTCTTCTTTATCCCCTACTGCTTAAACAAGTCCTCACAGGTGTTGAGAACTATTCTTGTAAATACAAATTAAAAGAGCTCTAAAATTTTACTTCATCCCTATCATATTGGCAAAAATGGTAAAAATGATAAAAAGAAGAAAATTAAAAATATTCAAAGATCTATGGTGTAGTTTGAAATTATTCCAAATAGTCAACAAAACAATTTGGAATTTTGCTAGAAAAGTAATTAAATTATATATATCATTTGATTCCAATGAATATATTGGAAATACACCTAAAGAGAGTCAAAACTAGAAGGAAAGATTCCATATACACAAAAATATTTAGCAGCACTTTTTGTTTTTACAAATAAGCAATCAAAAATTAGAAATTAAGATGCCCAATAGCTGTAAAAATGATGAATAAATTTCAACCTATTAGTGTAATTGAATAATGTTGTACAGAAAGAAGATATATATGAAAAAAAAATTATTTCAGTTTTTTGGCCTTTGTATCCCCAGTGCCTAGCACATAGTAAGTGCTTAATAAATATTTGTCAGTTAATCGCTTGAGCTGATATTGATTGAAGTAAATAGACCAAGAGAACAATTTACACAGTGAATACAATAATGTCAATGAAAACATTATTGAAAAACACCACAACTCTTCTCTATGTAATAAACAATCTTGATGACAAAGAAAGCTAGTGAGGGAGAACTCATCCTTCTCAGAAAAGAAGTGATTCAAAAGAATGAGTAGTGAATTTAGAGTTGACCAAGGTTCAAAGCCACGTACTACATACGTGATCTTGGGAAAGGCATTTTACCATTCTAAGTTTCAATTTCCTCTTCTGTTAAATGAGGAAATTGTCTTCCACTAACTCTAAATCTGTACATTATTAAAAAGTACTAAATAAGACATATGTTGTCAACTGTATCCAGGTTTGTACCTGACACAAAGAAGAAGTTTAACAAATGCTTACTGATTGGATAACTTGTACAAGAGAAGATTCAAAGGCAGTGGTGATAGAGGAGGGAGGGTTTCAGGAAGTGATAGTGATATAAAAAAGGCATCATTAAAGCATCTATTTTTAAAAAGGAGAACTAGAAGAGAGAAGTCCGTATAGCATCTCTGTGCTGAGAACATAAAACTCCCTCAGGGCTTGGTCTCTCTAATAAGGAAATAATCTTCCTTTTCACTGAAAGAAGAATGAAAGTACCCCTTTTATTTGCAGGATAAGTGAAACTCTACAGCAAATCTGAATAGAATTAAGAATGACCTAGTTAGTGTCATACTGGAAGGAAAAGGGTTTTGGCCAAAAGGGCTAGAAGTCATGTTGGGAAGAGGTTACTCCTGAATATCAGAAAAGCTTTTCCTTCCCTAACTATTCAAAATCAGGAAGTGATGACATCATGGCTCATACAGTGTGATGTTGTAATGTGTATTCACCCAACTTCCTGTTTCCATTGGGGAGGGGAGGGGAAATTGTGGACTGAAGAATCTAAGGTTTCTTCTTGCGAGGAGGGTAGATGAACCATAGAGCTTTGGGGAACACTTCTCTGCAACACACCCTATACTAGATAACCTCAACAGAGTTATACTTTGTTTATTCAGACAAACTGTCCTTTCTTCCCATCACACTCTCAACTTGATATACTCAAACTTTTATTAGGAAATCTGAAAACATTTTGATAGTAATCTCATGTATGCTATAGAATTTCCCAATTCTATGTTGATGGTTATTGTGGAAGCAAAGAAAGGCTGGTAAGATATTATGCAATCTAAATTGCTATATATTAGTTTCCCCCAGAACTTAAGCACCATAATTTATCAAAGAATTTCTGTCTTTTCCCTGATATTTTTAAGCGGGGAGGCCAGAGAAAGATAATAAAGACAGATTTGTATAAACATTTAAGGATCTGATAAGTAAAATATTTGTACTAGACAGGTATTCTTTAAGGATATATAAGAGTGAGTTCTGACTAGCTTTCCTTGCTCTTTACTCTATTCAGAAGCAACCAGTAGGATGTTTCTGCAGTTTAACCCTTTATAAATTCTTCAGCTTAACTATATGTGTGTATGTATATATGTATATATATATATATATATATATATATATATATATATATATATATATATATTAAACCTTTATATATTCAGACAAAGTTCATTTTATTTATTTTTTTTATGGGAGACAATCAGGGTTATGTGACTTGCCCAAATTATACAGTTAGTAAGTGTCTGAGGCTGGATTTGAACTCCTCTTGACTCTAGGGCCAGTGCCAAAATCACATTCTATTTAGAGAAACTTCAATTAGCATTCTTCTATTCATTCAACAAGCATTTAAAAGTCTACAATGGTCCAGAAACTGTAGTAGGTACCAAAGATTCAAAAAACAAAAACAAAGTAATCCCTGTTTTACAGAGACTTGCATTCTATTGGAAGAAAATAACATACATTAAGTATAATAAATGCTGAATGCTTGCTGACCTACTTGAAACTAGGAACAATCAGAAGAGGCCTTGTGCAGGAGTTGGCCTTTGAGCTAAACCTTGAGAAAAGCCAGAGATTCCAAGAAGCTGAGAAAAAAGAAGAAGGTATTCCAGGCATAGGAGACAGTCTATACAAAGACCTAAAGTTAAGAGAAGGAATTTTGTGTATAGAAAATGTAACATTTTAGCTAGGGAAGTAGTATGAAATAAGTTTGGCACGGTAGGTTAGAGAGCTTTAAATGTTCCATCTGTTTACAGTGGAATTTGTATTTTGTTCTAATACACAGTAACCCACTAGAACTTCTTGAGCATGGGAGTGACTTTATCAGATCTCTGAATAAGAAGTATCTATCTGGAAGTTCTGTGAAGAACAGACTGGAAAGAAGAGAAATGGGAAGATCAATTAAACAATTACAATTGTCTAGCTGAGAGGTAACAAGGGTCGAAACTCAATGGTGGTATGAATGGAGAGAAGGCAAACAATGAAAGAGGTATTTAGGAGAGAGAACTGAGGTGGCAAGGTGACTGATGGGACTTTGTAAAAGATAGGAAAAAGTTAAGAATGACTGATACAGATTCTGCTCAAAGGAGAGGGAGGGAGGGAGGGGAATGAAATGGGAGGGAAATTATGAAGGGGAAACATTTTCTTGGTTTTTTGTTTTTTTTTTCACCCAAGATATACTAAGCTCCTAGAAGAGAGGGATTGTTCCATTATTGCCTGGATTCCCAGTACCTTTTCCAGAGCCTAGCATTTTTCTATTAAAGACTGTACAAAACTCCATCCTACCACTTTGGCATGACATCAAGGGGCTTTTCCATTCATTCCTTATGATAGCACAGATGTGTCCTGATAGATCACCATCTCAGAATACCTACTTGGCTCCATGTAGCCACTGTGGAAAGGTACTGTTTATATTCTGACATCTAACAAATCATTTCTCATTCAGATCTGAAGCTACTTAGACTAGGTTAGCAGTGCTGGTAGGTATGGCTGTGAAGAGAAGCAAGGTTTACTTCCTCAGTTCAACCCTAACCTACATTAATAGTGGTGATTCATTAAAATTTCCTTTTCCTTGGTTATAATTAATAGCTAAAAATCCTGATCCTGATTAAATTACATGTGTTACTGAATTAAAGATGTTGGTAAACATACTCCTGCATAGTACACCAATATCACTATATCATTTCCTATGAATATGATTTGTAATTTACAAAAGATCCTTTTCAAAGTTTTCCTGTGAAATGCTTTTGAGATGAAGATCTTAAGGAGAAATAAAGGGGGACAGGGAAGTAGATAAAACACGTAAAATATATTTCTCCCAGAATTTTAATAATTTTGTTTTAGGTTACTTTATACATTCTTAAGATAAGATTGTAACAATTCAATATAAAGAAAATGACCTTCCCTTCATACATCATCACAAAAATCAATACAGAGGATTAAACAAACACAAAACTCTATATGTATCTGAAAGACATAAGGAAACTGTCAGAAGTCAACAGTTATGGAGAAATCTTCAAAAATATGCTATGTTAACAGGAAGTCAGGTGTATTTCTTGGCAAATTGCTTCTGCTTTCATGTATACTCACGTATATTATACTTAAAAAAAAAAAAAAAAAAAAAAAAAAACAGTGGCCACTATTGAAAAGATTACAGATCAGTTAAAATCTCTAAGAAATGTGATTAGTCACTCTAGTATACAAGAAGAAATGGGAAAAGAAACCCTTTAATTATCATTGTTTTCGTGAAAATATGAAGTAGTCAGCTTAGTGGTACCATTAGCAGATATTTGTTTGTACAATTGGTATTTTACTTAACTAATTTAGCATTAAATTAGTTCTCATAAATCCTCATGAGGAAAGCAATTCAGTTCTAATTTTCCCATTTTTCCATGTGTGGAAGTGACTAAAAAGAGGTTAATTGGCCTAAGGGAAGATGACTGAAACTAGAAATCTAAAAAAGCTTTTTATAAGAACATACAAAATAGCTCTCATTTTCATAAAAAACAAAATGAAATCACGGGTAATACAGTTCTGAAGAATAAGCATACTTAATACATTAATACAATCACTCAGAAATAGCCATTTTTCTTCTCTCCCAAGGATCTGAATGTACATTTCCCCAAGGCCATTATATGGCTATTACATGGGGAAATACTGAAAGGAAATTTGGCTTCCTAGAACAATACATTTTACAACATCCAACAAAAAATTTAAGGATAGAAGATATTCATAAACTAGAACATGCTTAAATTTTTAGTAAATTTACCTGTGCTGAAAAGTCAATTAGCTTTGGAAGCAGCAATTTCCCACCTTCATCACTCTTCAGGAAATCCAGCAAACTCCCTGTTTGTAGAACAAGAAGTCAGTGCTATTTCTCCCTGCCCTGGGGGGAATCCACACTTAAATTTAAATAATTATCACTTTACTGTATTCTGGAGCTTTGTAAGTTTTTTTGTATTGAGTTACAACATTTTCCCAAAGTTAAATTCAACTACCTATATTCTTCATATCTTTCACAAATATAGAAATACACACACACACACACACGTGTATGAAAATAGGTATTCCTTCAAATAGGAATGTTAATGCGAGATATAGGGATAGAAATTCTCTTTCTCTGTTTTTCTGATCTGTGTGTCTCTGACCTTCTGTTTCTCCATCTATCTCTGACTATCTCTGTATCTTGGTGTTATTTAGTTTCTATTAGTCTTGTCTAAAAGCTAAATTAATGTGAATTAGTTATCACATTTTCTGAATGCTCCAATAAAAACAATTCAAAAATCATCATATTTCCTTTTCCCACCCCTCCCACTTTTAATATTAATATTATTATTAGGGAAGCAGCATAGTAAATTGAACAGAGTACTGAATTTAAAGCTAGAGGATTTGGATTCTAATTCTGGTTTGGGTAAATCCTCCTCAACTCCTTCAAATTCCTTTTCAATAAAATGAAGAAGTTCAGTTAGATGGGCTCTAAGATCCATTTCTAAATCAAGATTTCTATAAATTGATAGTTTTGCCTTTTAATTTAGATTAAACTATTGAATTTCTACTAATGTGGAAATGATCTGTCCTAAAACATCTTGGGAAGATTTTTCTTTACTGACATGAAGTATTCACATTAAAGTTCAAAGCAAAGAGGAGTAGGATCCTGCAACAGAAGGGGAAGGCTTTTTCCCCTCCCCCCAAAAAGCACAGAATTCTGAGAGTTAGACTGATTTTGGTTGATTAATCTCTAGCATTACTGATATAAATAGTAACATTTCTGATCAGCTCGATGACAATATAACCATTTCATCATTGTTCCCAGGATTTCTTAACTTCTCAATAATGTTAATACATTTATTTCATTTTTTCCCCTACAGCTGTTTTCTGGTCCATCTGACCATTTCTTAGTAATTTTTTTTTTCTGGGTAGACATGAAGAAAGCAATTAGATGATCGCTTTATAGTTTTTCACCTATTTTTTTTATTTCACAAGAATAAGACTGCTGGATAATTTAAAAAATTGAAATTTTAAAGTATTAGAGTTGCTAGCCATTGACTCATTGCCATATTACATTATTGGAAGAATGTTGCCACCAAAGCTTAAGTACCAACATTCTTCCAATAATGTAATATGGCAATGAGTCCGAGAACCCTATACAATTCAAAGTAATCATAACAGGCAAGCCAAAGGGCACCAGAAATACATCAGATAATGAGTTAAGTAAGCTTCAATAAGATTTACAACTATTACTAAGTCATTAAAGGTTTTGAAAAAGAAGGTCTTGTCAAATAACAAGAACTAAACATAATAAGTGTAGGAACTTGAGTTTTTCACTAATACCTGCAAGATACCTTGTCCTGTAGCTAAGATTTGATAAAAGAAAATGGATAAGGATTGCACAGAATGAAAAGGTATATCTATATATCTACCTACATATATATATATCTACATATATATATGCATGTATACATAGGTATGTGTGTATGTATATGTTATGTATATGTCTGCTTATCTAGACAAATAGATGGAATGCCTATACTAAGGTGGTAGAACCAGTGAATTATCAAGGTCCATAGATGATACAAGAAGATACAAAATTAACTAGTTTGGGAATATAGAGTTCACATTTTAAAACTATGTAACAAAATACTCCTATTTAGAAATTAATCTAAAAAAAGAGTATCAGATTTTTCAATATTTCCAAATATACATGATTGTTATATGTCCACTATTTCATGTCTTAATAGATGGTCTTTGGGTTAGTTCAGCATAGAAGAATCAGTTCCCAGAGCCAAGAAGATAGTCATCATTTGGTAGGCAAAATAAGCTTCCCTCACTGATTTAGATTGGAACACTGACAATAAATAACTTGCCCTCAAAACTGGTCCCACTTATTAACTAACATTTTCTAGAATTTGTGTATTACTAACTTGACTTTGAGAACTTGAGGTCTTCCCCATGTCATGAAGAGGAATCAATATGGGACTTTGGTGAAATTGTTTAATGCTATTTAAAATACACTTACTGGGATAAATTGTAAATGCTTACCTTTTGCCATGTATTCTGTAATGATGTAAATGGGTTCTTCTTTGGTAACTACAGCATAAAGTCTCACTAACTTGTCGTGCTGAAGTGTTTTCATGAGATTGGCTTCTTCTAGGAATGCTTGCACAGACATGGTTCCTGGCTTCAGAGTTTTCACAGCCACTTTGGTACTATTATTATAGTAACCTAGGGAGAAAGAGGAGTGAGAGAACAAGATGAGGGTGGCTATACTTATTCCATGGAATTGTTGTGCATTAATAGACTACAGTTAGGTTAAAATTTTACTAACAATAACTTATACTTATTGCACCTTACAACTTCCAGAGCATTTTTATGATCCTCAGAACAATACTATAGATTAATAGTATAAATCTTATTATCCCTATTTTACAAATGGAGAAACTGAGGTTAAGCAGGGTTAATTGATTTACTCAAGAATGCTCAGCTTAGTAGCAGAAATAAAATCCCAACTGAGATCTGCATGACAAGCACAGTATCCCATTACTAATCTATAGTCACTAACTTATATATACCAATCTATTAAGTATGACAGATATATGTAATATTGAAGCTAGTTATATTCTACTTGGGATTTTTTTTTTTTACTATAAATGTAGATTGAATAAAAAATCACTTAAGTTGAATAGATAAGCTGTATTTGGTTTTTATTTTATAAACCCAAAATTTGGAAAAAAGAAAAAGGGAGAAAAAATAACCCAATAGAAACAATATCTAAATATAACTTTATTATTTGAATAATTCAATATTCCAAACAATTTGAAAGATAGAGGTGATGAAGAAATAGATGCTAACTATTATAACTAGCAAAAAGTAATTAGAATTTTCATATTTTCCTTACTACTTCATTTTGCTTCTTTTGTTTATGGAACAATGTTCAACATTCATTTTAGTGTTTAATAGTAGCTCACTGATATTTAGAGGAGAAGAAGTATTATAAGCCTTCTTAGCACAAAAATAGTTTAACTTCCCTATCTATGGAGTATTTTAAATATGATTTGTGTTCCAGTATGCAGTAACTGTGGTAAAAGCTGCTCTGGGCTTTCCCCCAGAATATTCATTTTTCTCACATTCCTGAAATTTTATCCAAATATTTTTGGGATGTTTTGGTGGCTAGATACCAGTAATGTAGCTCTTCTGCCTTACTGAAAATAAACAGAGCATGCTCAGGCTCCTTGAACCTATGACCTCCTTTTCCATTGACATACAGTTCCTGTTCCTTTCTTGTTTCTGCTTGGCAGCCAATAACTGTCTGCATAGAAGACATCACATTTAATTTCTTATGAAGATATTTCGGAAGTATTCAGGAAGGTAAACGTAACTCAGGTTTTTATTTTTCTTATGAGTTACTGGGAACCTTTATAAAGCCCATATTTTGGCAGACCCAGAACAATACTGATAGAAGGGAACTCTGAACACCCAGATGGAATACATAATCAATAGAATTTGGTTCAAAAACCATCCATGGGAAACAGAAGACCAAATCTACTTGACTTCACTGCTCAAAGTTTTCAAAACCATTTGTTCTACTAGTAACTCAAAAGGAGAATAGGATTCAGACTGGAAGAAACTTTAGGAATAATATTGCAAATTGGTTCGAATACTTCTCATAGTGTCACTTGGTATATTTATTTCTCTAATGTAAAAGAATATTTGGTAGATACCAAGATAGCAGAATTCAAAAAGGTACTTCTAAGGAGCAATGTTATTAGTCTAGTTTAACCAGTCCCTGAAAGGATGGGTAGTAAACTCTTCTTTCTGCATAGATTCATGCACATTAACTCTATGAATACAAATGGATAACAGCATTTCCCCAGGAATAAAGAAAACATATAACAATAAAACAATAAAAACAATAAAAAGTATAACTTCCAACAGGTATTTAGATTTCTTAGTCTTTGCTTCTCTGGGGTGACTAACTTAATTCAATTCACTAAGTATTTATTAATAACAATAGCTAATATTTATAGAATATATTGAGGTTTTAAAATCACATACACACACATATGAAAAATCTCACTTGAACCTCACAACAACACTGAACTAAGTGCTATTATCCCCATTTTACAAATGAGAAAACTGAGGCTGAGAGGTTAAATTATTTACCCAGTATCACACAGCATCTACTACATATACAATGCTATACTAACTACTGATAAAGTTACTAAGATAAGGCAATGTTTCTAACTTTATATGACTAATAGTCTAGGAGAGGCATTAGAAGTTTTGTATATGAAAACAATTCTATATTGCACCATATTTTCATAGTTACAAAACTGACAAAGCTGTGGAGGATGAAATATTGAATAATTTATTATATGTTGATTATATTTAAAAATTGGCTCAGTAGAGCAAAATGAAGTCTTAAAAGCTCTCTTCCAACAAGAAGTCTCCTATAAAAACATTGATTTTTTGACATAGAATTATAGAGATAAATTTGTTTGCCAGCCCTCTGAGTAAAAGGAACATAAAAGAACAATTATGTTGGCCAACATGAAAGATTTTAGCAGAGCCCAAATAGAAGAGATATCCTCTATAGAGATTTACTTTGTAAATGACATTGTACAAACATTATCAAGTCTCAGGATACAACAGAACCTCCTCAATCCAACAGAATCTGCCATCCAGAAAATCCTGGTTTCTTTCCCCAAGACAGTAGGCAAAATCAAAATAACTCTTTGTTGACTGATCCCCTCCAAAAAAAATTTTTTTTTATAGATTGTGAAGTTCCTAAAGCACAGTGACTACTTTGTTTATATCTGGATATCATCAGAGTCAAGCTTAGTGATAAAAACTTAGTATTTAATGCTTGTCTGTAAATGTAAACACCACTACACTACACCACACCAATCCCACCTAAAGAAAGGTAACTGGGGATTTGGTGCAGAAAGTATTCAAAGAATGTAAAACAGACTATAGCAAGGAGACCACAAAGTTTATATAGGGACAGCAAGCATGAAATTCAGCTCAAGTATTTTATATACCAAGGGAAGTAGGAGATAAAGATGACTAGATATGTTGGCTCAAGAAATTTCTAGAGAAATTTTTAATGATCCCAGGTATATAGGTATATGGGTGTGTGTGTGTATGTACATAACATTTACTGATGAAAATCATAGTTTTCTGATCCTCAAATTCAGTTGTACAACCCTATATAGGGTCATAATCCACAGTTTAAGAAACTTTGCTCTAGAGATTGGAATGCTAGGCAAAAGAATTTGAACTTAACAGAGTAGAAAATAAATGTGTGTAGACCCATTTGAGTTGCAGTGAATTAAAATAAGATACCATTGAAGGATTCTGAACAGAGGAATGAGAAGTGAGAAGTCTAACTGATTTGTGTATAATTAAGGCAATCTGATAGCAATGTGTGGATGTTTTGAATGAGGAAGAGAACAAGTGGAAAAACCTGTTAGAATAACATTCCATTAGTCCAGGTGAGTGATAACTAAGACTGTCACTAGGATGATAGCAAAGGTAACAGAGAGCAGGGGAGTAGATATGACTCAGTTTGTGGAAATGGAAATCAGGTTTGATAACTGATCAGATGTGAAAGAAAGAAGAGGAAAAGATAACAAGATTTCAGATTTAGGGGATCTAGCTGAATGACAATACTAGTGACAGAAACTATGAAATCCAAAGAAGAGCAGATTGAGGAGAAGGAGATAAAAAGTTCAACTTGGCATCTGTTATATGTGGGGTGTCAGCAAAACATTTATATATTGATGCCCTGAAGATGGCTGAAGATGTGAATCTGGAGCCTGAGAAAAAGAAGTCAAAGGGTAGAGATAAAGATTTATTGTTGCTCAGTTGTTTTTCAGTCCTGTCCAACTCTTTGTGACTCCATTTGGGGTATAGATTTGGGAGTCTTCTGTGTAAAAGTGATAGTTAAAGTCATGGCAGTAAACTGGATTGTAAAGAGAGAATGAAGAAAGAGAATTTGGGCTTGGGCAGAAGAAAAAGGGTCAGGGTCAGTAAAAGATATAGAGAATTAATTAAAGATATAGGGGGAAAAAACAGTGACTTGGTATTTGAAGTAAATTGAGGAAAATATCTAGAAAAATTGTTCATCAACTTTAGAAAATTTAAGGATAAGGACTCAAAAAAAGGCTATTTGATTTCAAAATTAGGAAGAAAATGGTACCTTTGAAGAATAGTGTCAAAAGAATTACTGGAGTACAGAAATGAGACTTCAAGGACTTGAGAAGAGAGTAAACACCTTTTTAAAGGAGTCTGGTAATGATCTCAGAGGAGGAGAGGAATGAGATTGTCGCTTGCTGGAAAATAGCATAGTAGAGTGCTAGGACTGGAATTTAGATGACCTCAGTTTAAAACTAATCTTTGATACCTAAGCTGTGTGACCACAGAAAAATCTTCTCACCTATAAAATGAGGATAATGTCTAGAGTATCTACCTCATAGAACTGAAAGTGAAATCAAGTAACTTGTGTAAACCACTTTACAAACTTTAAGGTGCTATGCAAATATTAATTATAATTAAAATAGTATTGGGATATCCAATATCTCCACTATGTGGCCAGGTATTCTCCTAAACTGAATTTTTCATTTAGTCATTTCTTAATATACAGTATTATTACATTACACAGTCACACACCACAGTATTTTTTATCCATCCCTTCATTTATGCTGACATCAACATTTACTGTCACAAAGAATATTATTAATACTTGGGGATATATTGGATTTATGTATCTGTCTTTGACTTCCTTGTGATCAGCTGTAAATTACTGGATTAAAAAAGATAAATAGTTTAGTAATTTCTCTTATATAATTCCAGATTTATATCCTGAATAACTAGACAGTTTCAAAGCCCTCTCAAGAGTGAATCAAAGTCTCTTCAATATTGACTGTTCCCATTTTTTATTTTCTTTGCAAATTTACATAATGAAACCTCAGGGTTCTTTTAATTTCCATTGTTCTCACTCTAGTTACAAATGTCCATCATTTGGGAGATTACTGAACAAGTTATGGTATATGAATACTATGGAATACTTTGTACTGGAAGAAATGATAGAGGGGATAGCTTCAGAAAAACCTGGAAAAATTTGTGTGAGCTGATGCTGAGTGAAATAAACAGAAGCAAGATATATGTATGTGTGTATGTGTGTGTGTGTGTGTGTATAATATAAAAAAGGTCACCAAAATGAAGATTGAAGACAGGGATAAAAAATGAAAGTCCTAAAAAAGGGATAACAAAACATACATCTTCTCTCACTTCAGGATACAGGAGGACTACTAAGATATAATACTGGTTTCAGTCTGATATTTTTACGTAGATGTATTTCTTTGTCAAAAGGAAGGGATCATTCTGGAGAAGAAGGAAAAAATGAAGGAAAAAAGAAAGGAAAATGAGAAAGAAAAGGAGGAGAAGAAAAAGCAGAAATAGTAGCACAGCAGCAACATAGCAGCAGCAGTAGTAGTAGAGTAGTAATACTATTTGCAGAATCAGAAGACCTAAATTTTCTCTTCCTCTACTAACTACATGCCCTCGAATAAGTAATTTACCTCATTGGGGTCTCAATTTCTTAATGTGTGAAATGAGAGATCATATTAGTTGATTCATTCACTTATTCATTCAACCAAAAATATATACTGAGCACCTACTACATGCAACTATTAAATACTGACAAATGAGTTATGGTTCCTGATCTCAATGAGTTTTCTATCTCATAAGAAGAAATATAACATAGAGATATAAAATAAGTAAAAATAATACTAGGAGTGCATAAGTATATAAAGACCTCTCCTATTCAGAATCCCTTCCATCCTGGACGTTCAAAATTTCCAATTCATCAATTATCATTGTGTTCCAAACTCTATTTTATGGACATAAAATTAGGCAAAATTTTATTAGCTAAATAAGGACAACATTTCTCCTTAAGAAAATCAACATTGAGAATAAAAGTTCTGAAATTAATTAAAACAAAACAAAACAAAATTAAAAGCCCATTTAGAAAACCCAAAAATCTACAATTTTTAAACTTGTTCCTGCAAGTAAAATGTGCAGTTTCTCTATCTTTCTCTCTCTCTCTCCCCCTCCCACTTTCCTTCCTTCCCTTTTAAATATAAAAGGCTTTTCAACAACTCAGTTGGACTTCTAATCTGTATTTCAAGTTCTTAATGAAGAGAAGTAACACAGAAAGTAATATCTGCAACCAAAATTATCAGTTCTGTCTTTACTTAGACAAATATCTTCCCTATCATTCAAACTAGAATTCAATTATTTCTGTTACCAGAGAGATTTTTCCCAGAGACTTTCCCCAATTCCTTCTTAATTCCTCAACTTTCCCATTATCTACTCTCCCTTAATTCTTAGAGCTGATGAATTTCTAGAGTCTGTGATTTCTCTGCTTCCAGAAAGACAATGTTTTCCTACCCTCTAAAGGGGAAGAACATTGCCTAATTTGAACTAACCTCAACTGCAACAACAGTTTTCCTTTTTATCTGTTTAAAGTCTATATTCTTTTTGACAAATACTCCATTCCATATACCTTTTCTGCATTGAGGAAAAAGGCCTGGGGAATGTAGGAGAAGCAGGGAGAATTGAAAACAAGAAGGGCCTAAATGGCCAAAGCAGGGACAGGCACATATTTAAGGAAATTTTAGAACTCCACAAGGTCATCCCTAGCCTGATGGTGTATTCTAATTTTGCATCATTAGAATGATACTGAGTGAAAGAAAGTAAAAAGAAAAATGTCTTGAAGGATTCTTAGAAATTATCTGGTGCTTCAAGGTTCTTTTGTTAAAACAAATATTGACAACTCTTTTAGTATAATCCCATGTATTGGTATTTTATTGCATGAATTAAAAATAGTATTCTGAGTAGAAGTCAATGACAAAGAGGTCCAGATTAAGAAGCACTAATCTAATCCAAATCCATAATTTTAGAGATATCTAAGGCTCAGAGAACAGGAGTAAAATATTATTTACTGAAGATAACTATTAAAATGCACACAACATTTGGGAGAGAGAAAAAGCAAAAACCTTTATTATTTAATAATTTTGCTAATACAGATATTAGAAAAGATTTGAGACATGAGTTCAGGATACATGAGATGGAAGGAAAGAATCCTGGGTAAAAATTCTAGAACAAATGAGATTGAGAAAAAGATGCATAGATAAAAGAGGATTGGTCTCAGTGAAGAATAAGGATAGTTTAAAAATTTAGCATGTATTATTAAGGGTTTTCTCTGTATATAATAGAGCTAATAAGACATTAAGTTTCATTCAGGAATGGGGTTCCAACATTTGGTGATAGAAGAGAGAATCATAAGCAAGTGCCAAAGATAATTGTAGACAATCTTCTATCGCATCACTTTCCTAAGTGAAGTCCACTACCCTTGACTATCAATGTCTAACCCATCCTTTTCCTGAGAATTAAAGGAAGGTGCCCCCAAAAATATTAACTACTTTCCAATCTGCCTTAAACTTTAATGCCACCAATCCGCTCGATGCTACAAAAATAAACCACTTCTAGTACAATACTTCCTTTGAATAGTCTATATTTGTTAAGTATTAATGCTTTCCCTTAAAAACCTCTTAAACTACTCCAGACTGAACCAGAAAAAACACACATGATAACAACAGTGTGAATGAAAAGATCAGTAAAGGCAACCAAACTCTAAATGATGCAAAACTTATAGTGATCCATGGGAGGAAACTCCTAAGACTCCTACTTTGTCAAAAGTAGTTGGTCACTAAGCTGCCTGTTTTAGCTGAATTGTTTTTCATTGTTAAAAAAAGATGATTCAATCTCAGGAGATAAAGAGAATATCCAGAAATGGCTCTGATGCAAAATTGGCCTTAATGAGCTTATTAAAAAACGCAAGCATGGCAAAATATTTTATTTCTACTATAGAGGAAAAAGAGAAGAAGAAATGCTTTTCTTGCTCTAACACTTTTATAGAACCAAAAAAAAAAAAAAATGCCCTCTATAAAACAGGTTTATCCAGTTTATTTTCAAGGAAACAATTAATTCCATGAGATGGGGGCATGTCTGCATTGCCACCTGGTGATTCTATTTTCTATTTGTCAGCTAGTGGTCAAAATTATTTCTCTATTGAAAGATTTCCTTTTATGTTCTATTTTGATTCAGTATGGCTTGCTGCTATCAAAAATTCAAGACTATATTCTGCAACAAAAGCCTTAATATACAGGAAAGATAGAAAATAAAAAATCAATAAAACCACATCCTAGATTATTTTCCCCCCAACAGCTACCTAAAGAAAATAATAATTCATGAGATTATAAAACTGATTTGTATTACATTAAGAAAATCCATAAAATGTAAAAATATGGTCTTTTCCCTAAGAAACGATTTTCTCCCCACCAAAATTATAATAAAAGAGAGACAAAAGCAAGATACAAAAAAAGAATCTTTTGGGGTTATATTTCAAAACTAGAAGAGATTAAGTTATAAACTCTTTTAAAATGCTTTACAAAGAGTTGCCAAAAAATCCAAAGTTACATGATATTAGTTAGCTAAAAAGTTTGATAGGAGATAAAAACTATGCTTCCCAAGGTCAGAAAAAATTATTAGAAAATACTGTGACTGCTAAAAATATTAACATTTGCTAATAAAGTTTATAGTCAGGACAATCAGTAAAATAGTTAATTGCATGTTTTTCAGGGATTTTGTCACCATTAACATAATAACAATAATTCAAAATGATGAGATATGAGTTCATAATCACATCTACATGGCCTATTTATATAGCACTAAAAATCAAATATTACTTTTGTCAAGGTTATTTACTAGAGGCCTCCAGTTTCAAATATAGTAGTCACTGGACTTTCAATATCAACACAAATGGAAAATGGATATTTTTGATCATTCCAAGATGTGATTAAAAACTTTCTTACTGAGTGACACTAAATGATAGTTGAAGAATGCAGAAGTTTGAATGAACTTGTTAAAGAAGGCCTATTTATATTTGCTAAACACTGGAGTCAGGAAGAGCTGAGTTCAAATATGCTCTCAGACACTAGTTATGTGACTCTGGGCAAGTCACTTAACAGTAAATTTCCTCATATATAAAAAGAGCTGAAGAAGGAAATGGCAAAAACCATTCCAGTATCTTTGCCAAAAAAACCCAACAGGGGTCACAAAAAGTAAGACATTACTAAAAAGTGACTAAACAACAACAAAACACTGAAAAATGAATTTTTTTTTTTTGCTTTTTAAGCATGCAATTGATTTAGAAATTTGATTAAATTTATAGAAGTAATAGGAACTATGTATGTGATTTATTTGGCATAGGGAAATTCTAGGATGAGGAAAACCCCTTTACCATGGCAGGTAAGTACCTTCTTTTTAACATTGTCTTGGTGAAGGTCATTGAAAGGTGAAGGGATATAAACCCAGACAGCAAGAAATCTGATCTAGGTTAAATACATGCAATCCTTTTACACATATTTCCATATTTGTCATATTATGCAAGAAAATCATACCAAAAAGAAAAAAAAAAAAAACATGAGAAAGAAAAAGCAAACAAAGAAAAAAAAAGGGTGACTAGTTCTTCACATGACAAGGATGCAGTGAAAGTACCAAAACTTTTCCCAACCAAATTGAAATTTTATCTACAAGAATTTCTCTTTCTTCAGCAAACAAATCTCAGAACCAAAGAGTGAGAGGAAATGTAGTGCTTAGCTTCATTGGACAACAATTTTCCCTAGTGTAACAATCCACAAAGGAAAACATTTTGCCCCAGTTAGACATCAAGAAGAACTCATAAACAAGAGGAAACATCTTGAGGAGAAATAGTCTCTTTATTCTTCTCCCTCTCCCTGAACTGGTCACTTCCTAGTATTTATTAATTACCTTTTCAGACAAAAATATTACAAATTTTAACAAACTACCCCATTTCATGCATATTTTTCATTTTTAACAAAAATTTGTTTATTCATTTGACTCAGTAGGAAATTTTTTAATTTTTGTTTATAATAAATAAGAAAAGATTACCTTTCTCCATAGATTCTTTAAAAAAATAAAAACATTACTCAGACCCTCAATGGCATATATCTTAATGTGTTTAATTTTTTAAAAGCACTCATGTCTCCAGTAAGAATGAGAAATTTAAAAAATACATTATTAAATCATATTTTCTTACCTACATTAAATCATATATACTACATTCATGGATACTATTTCTATGTTAAATGTATTCAGTATATTTGTTAATTTCATTGCTTACAAAAAAGTGTCCTGAGTCAAGGGCAAAATCATAGGAGTAAATCAGCAATGATTTCTAAGTCTCATTTTTAGTGGTGCATTTTATAATATTGTCTCCTCCCACTGTTTAAAAACAAACATCATACATATAATATACATATACACATGTATGTTGATATACACGTATGTGTATAAACACATACAAAAATAACTTCCTTGCCCGGACCCTATTATCTTCAAGATAGGGTGTGCCAGATAAAGAAAATCTCTTTACTAACTGTGTGAAGGAAATGGGAAATGACTCCCAATAACTTTGCCAAGAAAACTCCAAATGAGGTCACTAAAAGTCAGACATGACTAAAATGACTAAAGAACAATGCAAATTGACAACTGTTTTACAATTAATAATATAAAAAGCAACCTCAGCACTGAATAAGTTGAAAAAAAAAAGTAAAGTAAAAGTTAAGTATCTTACCCATAATCATACAGCTGGCAATAATGAGTTAGAGCATTTTCATATGGTTACAAAGAGCTTGATTAGTTTATCTGAAAACTGTTCATATCTCTTGATCATTTATCAATTGGGGAATGGCTCTTATTTTTTTTTTATAAATCTGACTCAGTTTCCTATCTTTGAGAAATCATCGTTTCTTATCAGAGAAACTTGCTTCAAAATCCTTTTCAAAATTACTATTGCTAACTGTATTTTCCCCATTTATTCTGTTCTCTCTTCTTTTATCCTATCTCTCCTCAAAAGTGTTTTGCTTCTGACCACTCCCTTCCCCAATATGCCCTTCCTTCTATATCTTCCTCATTCCCCCCCCCGCCCCTTTCTTATTCCCTTTCCCTCCTATTTTTCTGCAGGGCAAGGTAGATTTCTATACCTACATTGAGTGTGTATGTTATTTCCTCTTTAAATCAATTCTGAAGGTTCACTTCCTCTTCTTTATCTCCTCCACTGTAAAAACTTTTTTCTTGTATTTTACGGCAGATCACCTCTCCTTTTCCCTTTTACCCAATACATTCCTCTCTCACCTCTTAATTTCATTTTTTAAAGGTATTATCCCTTCATATTCAATTTACATCTGTGTCTCTGTCTATATATACTCCTCCTAACTGCCCTAATAGAAAGTTTTTATGAGTAATACATCATACTCCCATGTAAGAATATAAACAGATTAATATTATTAAGTCCCTTACGATTTCCCTTTCTTAATTACTCCCTTATGATTCACCTGAATCCTGTATTTGAAAATCAAATTTTCTATTCAGTTCTGGTCTTTTCATCACAAATGCTTGAAGGTCCCCGATTTCACAAAAGATCCAACTTTTCCCCCTGAAGGATTATACTCAGTTTTGCTGGGTAGGTGATTCTTGGTTGTAATTCTAGCTCCTTTGCTCTTTATACTTGAATTATTTATACTTGAATTGTTTCTTTCTGATGCTTGCAATATTTTTTGTCCTTGATTGTGATATCCTAAGATTCAGTGCCACATGGCATCACTGGGAGATCATGAGTGCTAAAATTGGATTTTTGTGGCTATAATATTCTTGGCATTTTTCATCTTGGAATCTCATTCAGGAGTGATCAGTGGATTCTTGAATTTCTATTTTACTCTCACATAGTTTTTTTTAATAATTTCTTGAAAGATGGTATCTAGACTTTTTTTTTTAATCATGGTTTTCAGATTTTTGAAATATCTCTCCTGAATTTATTTTCCAGTTCAGTTGTTTTTCCAGTGAAATATTTCACATTGTTTTCTATTTTTCATTCTTTTGGTTTTGTTGTTTTTTGATTTAATATCAAGTCATTAGCTTTCATTTGCTCAATTCTAATTTTTCAGGAATTATTTAACTTGGTGAGCTTTTGTACCTCCTTTTCCATTTGGCTAATTTTGCTTTTTAAGTCATTTTCCTTTTCATTAGCTTTTTGTACTTTTGCATCACTCTCATTTCTCTTCTTAATTTTTCCTCCACCTCTCTTACTTGATTTCAAAGACCCTTTTGAGCTCTTCCACTGCCTGAAACCAATTTTTATTTTTCTTGGAGGCTTTGGATGTAGAAGCTTTGACTTTATTATTTTCTTCTGATTGTGTATTTTGATCTTCCTTGTCATCCTGGTCATTTTCTATGGTTGGAAATTTTTTTCTATTGTTTGCTCATTTTCCCAGCCTATTACTCAGCTTTTAAGTCTTTGTTAAAGTAGGACTCTTTTTCTAGGGTAGAGAATGCAGTGTTCCCAACTTCAGAGGCTTTGTGCAAGTATTCAGAAATCCTTCTAGGGACTTTTAGTTTTTCAGTTCTTTCAAAATGATATGACTCAAAAAGAAGTATGTCTGCTACTCCCCTGGCCTATACTCTGGTCTGTGAGAGACCATAAGTACTTCTTTCTGCCCCAAGATTGTGAGGAGGATCCCTGATTCATATGTTTTAGTATACTAATGCTCCCCTTTGCCCTGGAACTGTGAGCTAGGATCATCTGAGTATGAGCAAAGCAATAAATTTCTGTCTCAATGCTAGTAAAGTGACCTCTTTGTTACCAGCTGCTTGAGCCCATTCCCCTTTGCCAAGGAAGTCTGTAGGCTGAGACCTCCAGAAAATGTTGCTATTGCTACAACCTTCACTACCTCTGCTGCTATTGATTGAATGGCTCCCAAGGCTTGCTGCTGTTTTGTTGGGACTACTATGCTCTCCCATCCTGGTACAGTAGACCTTTTCTGCTGATTTTCTGTTTTAGTTGGCTGAAAAATTGCTTGACTTTTTGCTAAAATTTGTTTAGTTATTATTTCAAGGTATTTGGAGGGGTTTAAGAGAGCGCTAAGTTAAGTTCTTGTCTTTATTCCACATCCTGGTTCCATCTCTTTCCAGCCTCTGATTTTTGCTAATTATATACATCCTTGATATTGTCTTCCTTCCTTATAACTACTTCCTCACAAGTTACTGTCAGTTATATACTACACAGCCTTACACTACCTATGTATTTTTCCATTGTTTTTGGAAATCACTACAACCTTGATTCTCCCAAGATTGTGATATCCTACGATTCAGTGCCACATGGCATCACTGAGAGAAGATGAATGCTAAAAATGGATTTTTGTGGAAAAGAGCAACTTGAGACCATCAAGAGTGCCAATGAGGTTTCTTCCTTAAAACCTAGCACTTCCTACTATCCAATTTTGAACTACCCAGTTCATTGTCCATATTCATAGCTGGAATAACATCCTTTTGTATCCACTTTGTTTTCACAGCTAAGGAAGATTAATCTTTTTTGTATTACTGTGAATTTCAACTGAGGAAGTTTTGATTTCTCTGACCAACTTCATATTCTAAAGTGCCACTATCTCTTCTTCACAATGTGGATGAAGGAGCTAGACCTAAATATGGTTCTTTAAATATTAATAATGTGATCACATCTTTCCAGAAATCCCAGAAGATTAGTTCCATTTTACATCTGTAGTCTTTCTGGTTTTATCTACAAATGGTATCTAGAAGACTTGATTTAGGTGGATCACACACCAAGTTCCTTGAATTCTCATTTTTTTTTCCTGTTATGCTTGTAATGTTTTTTGAATTGATTCTACTCATAATTCTAATCCTCAAATAACTTTGCAAATAATCTTTTCCTGAAAATAGATGTTCTTCTTTGCCAATTGGCAAGGAAATTAATCTTTTCTGGTTGTGATGATTTAGGGGACTCTATTTCCTCAAGTGTTTTGTATTGATTATATAAGGAATGGTAAGGATCAATGTTTCTACTCTTATATTTTTCAGAACAGATAACATTTGGAATAGTTGAGACTGGAAATGCTGCAATTGCATATTGTTTCTTCTGCCTATCTTTATAATTCCTTCCAGTTTAATATTTAATTTAATCTCTCTTTTGATCAGTCAATAATAATTAAGGTACAGATTAAAGTAGGGAAGCATCAATGAAAAGAGAAAAGAGGTAAATAGGAGGCAGTTCGGTATAATAGAATTGATGTTACCTTCAGATTCAGAGAACAGTGGTTAGAACTCTATCTATACTATTTATTTTCTATGGCTTTGGCCCGTTCCCTTTATTTCTCTGGATCTCAGAATTCTTATTTGTAAAATGAGAGGTTGAATTATATGATCTCTAAGATCCACTTCCTTTTTAAATCTCTGATTCATATGACCTGTGATCCATGTTTTATAGACTTATTCAAAATGAAATTTTATCTCTTAATAATATTAAATTTATTGCTTCCTGTCACTCACATTGGAACCCTCAGTCTTATTTTATGCTTCTCAGATCAAGTAACCAGAAGCCATTAAGGCTAATACCATAAATAGAAGAGCTAATTAGTTGAAAAATAAATGAGTTTAAGGAAGAAAAACAAGGAGGAGTTAGCATGACAGTGGTTAGCATGGTTAGCATGAGGTCAGGAGAACTGAGTTCAAATAATTCTTTTATTGCTTATTACATATATGATCTTAAACAAGTAACTTAAAACTTTCTTAGCCTCACTTTATTCATCTGTAATATGGAGACAGAGGGGGACAATGGATAATTTCTAAAGTCCCTTAAAATTCTAAACTTATAAACTTATCAAATAACTGAAAGAAATGACATCTAGGTGGAGACAATTAAGGACTGGGAAGGAAGAGTTAATACAGCTGATATTAAGAAAACAATTGGGTTGCCCAGATCCCTGGTAGGACCAAGGAACCTGAGTTACAGATGGTTAATGCTTAACATAAGCAGTGTATATGGAAGATGAATTTTTAGAGGTTAGGAAGGCCCATGTTATATATGTGAGAAGAGGGAGAAGATTAATTTTAACCCTAACAATGCAGAGCCTTTAGAATAAAAGATTCAAATCATCAAATTAGAACCTCTAGGAACAATCATAAAGTTCATAAGATTTTTGGACTTGCTTAAAAGCCTGACAGAAAATTTGAGGAAAATATAATAGGTAGTTATCATATCCCCTTAAATTGCTAACCTTACATATTGGAAGAACTTCCTAAAAACAATTTTCCTGTTTCATCATTTATACCCACAATCTTACTGATATTTGTTCCTCCTGACTGATTAAAAAGTCTGTACACAGAATGCTTGCCCCCGCTCCTCCCTTTCCCCTAGTAAGTGACCTAGATGCTTCATTTGACAAGTGTTGTCAGTAACATCTCTAATACCTAATGCTCCATGAGTAGTGGAATTTGGATGCCACTTGTTTTAAATAGTGATGGCTAGTCTTGTCCTTCCTACTGACATACAAAATTGCAATTTTGTGTCTTTTAGTTTGGCTTCAATATTGAATATCTTTAAGTCCTTTATGAAATCAAGAAAAATCACTATATAATTGTACTTAAATCCCCATTTATTGTTTTCTTCTTTGATAATCATATTCTTTCTTCCCCTCAGCAAATATCTAAAGCACATATCTAATATGCATATTGGCATATAATCCCACCTATCACTTATTATTAAAATGGGGGAAAATATATATAGAGAGAACTGCAACCCATGGAGGGTTGGAAAGAGAAGATGATCTTGAGATGCAAAGACCTCAGTGCAAAATGGGAACCAACATAGGACCTAGAGTCCAGAAAGACCTATGTTTATAAACAAGAGATATAGAAATCATGAGAAATAAAAGGGATAATTTTTATTATATAAAATAAAAACTTTTTTAACAGAAACAAAACCAATATAGCTAAAATTAGAAGAAAAGAAACTGGAAAAAAACTTTATTGCAAGCTTCTTTAATAAAATTTCAAATAATATAGATAACTAAGCTGAGTTTATAAAAATAAGAGACATTCAGCAATTAATAAATGGCCAACAGATATGAATAGGCAGGGGAAATTTTTTTCAGAGGAGGAAATCAAAGCTATTAATAATAATGTGAAAAAATACTCTAAATCACTAATAATGAAAGAAATTAAAACTAAAACACCTCTGAGATATTATTTCATATGATTCAGATTACCTAAGATGATAGGAAATGAAAATAATAAACACTGGAGAATATGTGGGAAAATAGGTACACTAAGTCACTGTTGGTAGAATTGTGAGCTACTCTAATTATTCTGAAGAACAATTTGGAACTATCTGCTTGGTAGATGGCAATAAATTAAGTGGTAATGATCTAGTAGAAGATTCTTCTTTTAGAATTAGTCCCATTTTTAAAAAAAGAAAACCTTAAAGAAAGTAAGAATTTGTCTTGAAACTCCCTACCCTCCTTTTCTATTTCATATGCCTTCTCTTCAGATATCCAGAATCTTTTACTCCTCAAAGTCTTTTACGAACCTAAAGTGATCCAAAAAATTTTCAGTTTCAAGCCTTCATGTATGACTTTTCTATATCCCTGAAATATTTTTAATTTAAAAGAATTAAAAAGAGATAGAAATTATTAAGGCAGAATTAATGAAATTCCATTAATGGCAAAATTCTGTCATTTACTCCCATTGATCATTGGCACATTACTTAAACTTCTCTCAGCCTCAGTCCCAATTCTCTGCATGTGCTCCTACTTTACTGCATATAAAGCCTGCTCTCAATTCATATTACCTTTATTAATGACATAGAAATACATTTTATGACCTTTAAATATTTCTTCAGTTCATCTAATTTGGGAAAAAGTAGTCATTTAAATCTGTAGCATAACAGTAAAAAACAAAATTTCCTGTTTTTCTCCCTTAACTGGTTATTTAAAAAGAAAACTGTTCAAAGGGGAAATGGATACAAGATAGGAATCATTCTTGTCAGGAAAAAAGATGTATTTTCCAGACTGTTCCTTATCTTCACCAGGAATAAAGGAAGGCAACTGAAGTATTGTCACTGAAACTAATTAATATTTTGTATTATCATATGCTAAAACAGATACAAAGAAAGTTCTCTTATTCTAATTCTCATTACATTTTTTAACATTCCAAATAATCTAATTTACAATGTGGGAAAGATTTCTATATGATCCTTTGACCACTCACCCATCCAGACTTCTCCAAATTGTCCAGCTCCAAGCTTTTTTACTAGCTTAATTGATTCACGGGGAATTTCCCAAGCATCTTTATCCCATGGTTTTTGTGGTTTTGGACTAATACATGCCTTCTCAAGCCTTCTGCACAGACCATCTGGCTGCTCTAAATTTTAAAGAAAAAAAACTCATTAAAATAGGATTTTGTAGTTACATCATTTTCAGAAATTCTATATTTTAAACTGGAAGTATTTACCTCAAAATTGTCCTAGCCTATAATTTTAAGGTTTTCCTTTAAATGGGTATTAATTTGAGAAGTTTCTAAATGAAAGGACAGATTTATTTTTCTTGTTATTGTTTTAAAAATTTTTGATAGTTATTTAAAAAGTTGGAGGATAACTCCAACTGTGGCTCTCACTCTAATAGAGATGGATTATGACAAACCACAGTGAAAATATAGAAATACCTATTCCAGTGTATTGTGTTAATGAGAGCATTCATAATGCCATAGTAACCACTAACAATGGTGATATCCTTAATTAGGACACTACCAATAATGACAACAATTGCACAGACCTGAAAGAGACACAGAACTGAAGTAAACTAATAAAAATGGTGAAGTAGGTTAGTGGCTAGGTGACCAGAATTAAGACAGATGTAAGAAATGTGGAGGAATTCGAATGGACAAGACTTGGCAACTGAATGGCTATGTGGAATGAAGAAGATGAAATTGTAAAGCTAAGCATTAAATAGTTGTATCCTCAATGGAGAGAAGGAATAAACATTGTGTACCACAATGATGTACACTGATTGTACAGAATATGTGTTCATTTGTATTTTCTTCCCTTAAAAGAAAACATTAAAAATCTTCCTAAGGCCCATCAGAAAAAGAATACGTTAGGTAAAACTTAATCAACTTGTTTCTCTGATAATTGAACTAGGACAGCACAATACTTAAACATTACTATTTTCTTATTAACAGCAACAGTATATGGGATACTAACTGATAGATATGTGTATCCCAAGATATTATAAATTACCAAGATCATTAGAAGTGAAGAAGCATTTGCTTTTTAAAAAGATAAATAGCTAAAATTTTAAATATAAAAAGCATTTTATACTATTATTAATTATTAAAAACGCGTGTTGTAGTATTTTCTTTCTCTACTTACTTTGATAATGCTTAATCATGTCACTGATACAGGGGAAAGTAATTCTTGGAGATATATAATAACCTCCATTGTCCAGACTTCTAATTTTGTAGTGCTTAATCACATCACCATGCAGTGGGTCATAATCTCGAACAGAGAGAGAGTAACTTCCTATGGAAAAATAGGTTAAGAAATAGTTATAGATTTCCATTTTATTTTACAGTATAGAAAATGTATGTTATTAAATATGATAAATGTAAATTAAGTTTAAAACTTTTCACAGTTATCCTTTAAAAATGAAATTTTGTCAATCTTTTATCTTTACATAAAGTTTTCCCCAATTGACTCCCCTTCTTTTCCTCCTTGAGGGCAATCCCTCATAACAGAGAATTTTTAACCAACATATCCAGAAGAAAAAAAACCCTGACATTATATTCAGTGTCCCACACTCATAGTTAGTCTCTGCAAAGAAATTAGAGCATTGCTTGTTGGTTTTTTCCTTCTCATTTCCCCCCTTTTTGATCTAATTTTTCTTGAGCAGCATGATGAATATGGAAATATATATATAGGAGAATTGCACATGTTCAACATATATTATTTTATTTGCTGTCTAGGGGATGAGGGTGAAAGGGAGGAAGAAAAATATGGAACACAAGATTTTGAAGGGATGCTGAAAACTATCTTTGCATGAATTTTGAAAATCAAAAGCTATTAAAAAAGAAATTGGAGGAAATATATTCTCATATATATTCTTTAGGTTAAATTTTGGGTGTTATAATTCCATGAATTTTGATTGTTATCATTTTGTTGTTCTTTCCACCTGCACTAGTGTAACCATTGTATACTTTGTTTCCTAGTTCTGTTTACTTCACTTTAGACCATTCTTATGGTCTTTCCATACTTTGCTGTAGTTATCATATTCATCTTTTTATGTCCTGCATATTTTACTACTCTCTAGCCTGTGGGGTTACTTTGCTTCTAGTTCTTTTGTATTAAAAATATTGGATAATATTTTCATACACACTCACAGGGCTTTTAAAAAATTCTTTGACTTCTAGGATATTTGCCTAAAAATGGGCTCTCTAGGTCAAAGGGTTTAGAGACATTAGCATATTTCTTAGTATAAGTTCAATTGCTTTATGTTAATGATCAAATTTTAAGATCTAGAGTTTTTAAATATTCTTTTGAAATATTTCACACACATGCACACACACACACACACACACACACACAGGGCTTTTAAAAAAATCTTTGACTTCTTTAGAATATTTGCCTAAAAATGGGCTCCCTAGGTCAAAGGGTTTAGAGACGTTAGCATATTTCTTAGTATAACTTCAAATTGCTTTATATTAATGATCAAAATTTAAGATCTAGATGTTTTTAAATATTCTTTTGAAATATTCAAAAGATAAACAGTATCAACTCTTTTAAGAAACTTATCTAACATATTTAAATTCTCTCATAATGGATTTTTTCATTTGTTTTAAAATAAATAGAAATATAACTTCCTGATTTATTTTCTTTTAATAATAATAGCTAACATTTAAATAATGCTTACTATGCAACAGGTATTATGCTAATTTTACTTTATTACTTTTTATTTACTTTGTTTATAACTTCATTACTAATTTTACTAATATTACCTCTTTGGACTCTCACATCAACTCTGAGAGTAAATACTATTATTTCCCCCATTTTACAGATGAAAGAACTGAGGAAAATGATTTAAAAAGAGTTAGTAAATGTCTAGTTCTGGATTTGAACTTAGATCTTACTGATTCTAGTTCCAGCACTCTATCCTTTGTGTCACATAGTTACCTTTATAAAACATTTGGATGTTTGAAAACTATTTTAAAGACTCATATATTGTAAGAAATAATCATCTTTATAACAATGGCTTATTTTTATTGTTTTTATACTATACATAACAATTCAAAAATATTTTTTGTAATTCAGAATTATTTTCAAGTTCTGAATATAAGCATTTCTTAGGAGAAAAAAAGAGAAAACAGGATTGTCCATGAATCTTCAAATTTCCATCATTTATAGCTGGTTTTTAAAATTATATAATAAATTCAACATATAGTTCCAAAATTCCTCTTTGCCCCCTCTTTGTCTCCTTGCTTTCCTTCTAAATTTCAGTTCTTCTGTTCATCTTTAAATGTTTTACTGACACATACTTTTTAAAAATGTATTACCATTACTAGCCCTCTTTTTCAAACCAATTTTCCATCTTTCCAGGAACTCCCCCATTTTAAACCTTCTTTTGGGACCAAAAACCTCATATTGATCTGGGGGATTGATCTGGGGGGGAACCTCCAAAATGTATATCTCTCCTCAAAATAACATTGTGAAAGCCTACTCTTTCTATAATCTCCCAAATTTTAAAGTTTTAAGTTTTTGCTTGTACTTCACTTAGTTATGTTCAAAATAGTTTCAGTAAACTGCTTCAGGAATACTTTTTTAAAAATAAAATAAATGTGTCCTACCTTTTAATGTTTCACTTTCTCGGATAAGAAATGCTCCTGCACTATTTCCTGGTGCCAGAAGCTGTCTTTCAGCATCTTTCCGGGTTATATCCTTAAAGAACCATCTGAAAAGGAAATTTGAAACAGTTTATTGATGTTATTTCCTTGGGAAGGAATGGTATAAATAAAGTAAAAATACAATAGATAGTGCATCAGTTAAATGAAATTTTGGAAGAACTTACTCTTCTGTTTCCAAAGTATTGATTTTTGCTACATAATTGCTGGGAATGAAACCTTCTTTCTTGGATATAAGAGATCTAGCTTTCCACCATTCTCCATGCCTAGAAGAAAAAGATGTATAAAAGAATGTTCATATCAATAATTCAAGAACTAGTTATTGCCCTTTTTGGTAGATTAAGCTAGAACTCCAGTAATTTGAGTAATTTGAGTAATAACATCACTCTCCTCTTTCTTGAGTCCAAACATAGGGTGAATATGGACTTTATATAAAGCACTGATTCATAAGCCCAAATGTGAGTCACTTTAGTGTTACACAGAGCATTTTTAATGGATTATATTACCATATTTTAGAAGCACACATACACACTTGTATTAAGGTATAAGTCAATTATTTAATTCAATTCAACTTAAGCAAATGTATCACTATTCTTGTGACAAATTTAAAAAATAAAAGGAAAATGAGACAAGTGAGCAAATGTCACCCTTTTGTGTTTTATTAACTCCATTATTTACCTGGTTTTTATTGCAATGTTCATTGTAGGAAAACTCTGAATAAAAAATTCCAATGTAATGAGTCATTTCCTCATTCTCCAGTTTTTATAAAGAAGTTATACATAGAACCAACTATATGTTATGTGTGTCTGTGTGAGGGGAAACAAATAAAAGATGAGAACTAACTTATATGATTTGCCTTCTCTCCAAGATCATTGAGAAGTATGAATTGCCTACTCAAATGCCTTCATTCTATTACAGAATTGGGAAAAAAAAGTCTTTGGCTACAATATGCATGGGGATCTTTACAGTTTTCCCTCATCAAATTTATTCAGTAATTGACATGATAGCACATATATTCCAAACAGGTTGGTATATCCTAGAGGTAGCTAAGGTTAAAAGATGTGGAATGTAATTCTCAGGTCAGGAGCTAGTCTACTGCTCTAAGTAAATGAGATAGAGTAGGAGGGGTTAGGGAAATAATATGGGAAATGAGATACTAAATATCTATCAAAGTTACAGTATTAATACTAAGTATGGGCTTACCAAATAAGAATGGTTGGTTTTTTATCTTAATTTACTTTAAATTTATAAAACCAAATTAAGTTTTTTAAGTAAAAAGTGGTATCCTTAATAGTGCTTGAAGCCTGCTCAAACAAAAAAAAAATTCCTAAAGTTGTACAACAGATGAAAACAAATGACATTTTTCTACAAAGTAAAACTAGTTAGAGAGTTTTACTAGTCAAACTTAAAAAACAAAAATAGTTACTTTGATCTTGCACTATCTGAGTACCAAACTGCACTAGTGGCAAAGATATAAAGTTTCACTTTCACATGACAAGATTCAGATTAACATTGAGTTACTATAATTATGATAAAGGCTGTGGATAAAAAGGGTATGGGAATCAAAGGCCAGAAGTTGCAATGGGAAAATACTTACTCTTCAAGGATTTTCAATTTTTCTCCTTTCTTGAAGGATAAATCATCAGGGTGAAGGCCCTCATAGGCATATAAGGCTATTACCACATTCCCTTGCTCTTCTGGATCTGTTAATGAATAACTCAAGTGAAAATACCTAAAAGATAAACCCTCAGAAACATTGATCAAATGCTTGTTCTGTGCACAATACTGAGTCAGTAACTATACAGAGGTATCTTAAAAGGAATGACACATGGTTCCTAACCTTGAGGAATAAAGGAATGGACAGTCTACAAGGATCCACATGAAGAAATAGATATAATTATTTGCAATAGCATAGGGTGTATACAAAAACTAAGGGGAAGTTACTTTATAATGGACCTGAAAGTGTTCTCAAAAGCACATGGATGTTCAGATGAAAACATACCTTTGTTTTGAAACCTTTGTCCTGGTAAAAGTTGAGTGCCTTGATTGAGCACCTACAAAGAGAATATGTGTTAAGCATCTCTTCCCAATAATGGTTTTTCTGGATCATATCTGTGTTCCATATAGTGTTTTTATACTAATAGTGGCAATTGGGATGTAAATTTGATGCTTCTATTTAAAAAAAGGGAAAAATACAACTGAAAATTCTGAAAACTTATGTTCCATAATAGCTTATGGGATTGAGCAGAACTAGGGAGGGATCCTGCAAGAAGACAGGATAAAATGCCAAATGGAGATTCTCACCACTGTCTAGTTACTGTAAATTCTGATGATATATTTTCTTGACTCAGGAAGCTTCTAATGCTTCTTGAAAGATAGTTTGAGGGTAAAGTGATCACAAATCCTTTAATTTTATTTCATTGATCATTTGATTAAAGTGATTTAATATAAATAGTACAAAGTATGCACTGTTAAAAAAAAAAAAAAAAAGAAAAAGAAAGACCCCACCATAGATATCCCCAGGCTGATAGAATTCTATCATGAATACTAAGGCTTTATTGGGTTTTTTAACCTGCCTATAATAATTAAATGAGCTCTAAATATGCTTTTTCATTTGGAATTCCCTTTTATACTTAATTTCTTGATCATTAAAATGTGTAGAATTAATGCAGTGTTTGTTTATATAAGACTTGAAGAAAATAATCCAAAGATTAAAAAAAGACTAAAATCTTGAGACTAGAAAAATCATATTATACAGCTATTATTACTGAGTTTGCCTCTTTGAATGATTTTCAAATACGTCATTAATTTATGCTTTTAAAATGAGACAACCTGTATTTTATATGCATTATTAGCTGATGACTCCCTATTTTTAGTAATCAGAGCATAATATGTATATAAAATACCTAAAAATTTATAAAGTCTTTACATTTATCATCTCACTTGATTTTCTCAATAACCTTATAAATGTCCAATTATTATTGCTATTTTACAAATTAGGAAAACTAGGCTCAGAGGGATCAAGTGATTTGTGCTAATCTTACCATAAATGTCAGAGTTTAGACTTAAACTCAGGACCCCAAGTCTAAAACTCCTTCCTTGATACTATGCTGTCCCATCTTTTTTGACATAATGTCTCTTTAAAAAATGTATTTCCAGTTATGGCTATTGATTTTTAGTTGATTTTTTATTTCTATTACATTTCTATTCTATTATTTTTCTATTATATTTATTTCTATTATTCTATTATATACCTATTACATTCTACTATTTATTCATTGGTGCTTTTGTCCATTTACCCTTTTGACCTGTGGTGTATATTTTCATGATTGGTCTAGCATGTAAGTAATTACCATGGTCATCAATTAGAGCAATTAGAATCCTTGATCTTCACCTACATAGTCAAAGGTGCCAAGTGAAACACCATAGTGCATTGTTCATTATTATTAAATTTTCAACAATATTTAGCTATTTGTGATTAATAAATTGATTTTTAACCTCATTATTATTGAAAAAATTTATAAAGCAGATAATTTCTCCCTATTAAAATTAAATTAAGCATATTTTAATATTTTCCTTTACCTAGTAGTTGTAATCCAACAGAATTGGAAATGCAAATGCAATTAAAAAGCACTTGATTTAAAACATTCAATTTATGTTGAATGTGCTAGGAAAGAAGGATGCAATTTTGCATGGGAATTTTAACATCTCATAATGAGAGAAGTAAGAATCATTTGCTTTTCTCCCCACATTTCTTTGGCTTTCTATTTATAAAGACAATGATTTGAATGTGGCAAATACAATTCCATGAGATTTGTACTCATATGAGAAATATTATAACTTCAAAAAAGTCCAAGACATGCAACTGTTTAATTTTTGTACCCTCTCACTTTCTATCACATCTCAATTCAGTCACTCTTAACCTTTCTCAAAAAACTTTCCTCCAACTCATAAATGCTCAAAAAAACTTCTATACATGTTTAGTACCTGAAAAAATCACCAACTAAAACCAAAATATTTACATTTTTATATATTGATTGTAGGAGACCAGAAACTACAGAAATAGTATAGCTCTCCAAAATATTTTATATTATAGAGATATTGTTTAAAATGTTCTTAGTGGTTAGGTATTGAATGATCCTATTAAACTATACTATGAAAAATATGTAATTGATTTTTTTTTTTGGTGGTGATAGGATATGAAGAGGAAGACATAGAAGGTTTAATATCAAGTACATTTAAAGTCCCTATTCTTAATTTTTTTTCCTTCCCAAGAAATGTAATTTTACTTCTTTGTTAGCCAAAACCTTTCTGGAAAGAATGAAAATGAAACATCACTGATTTCATTGTTATAAAAGCTTGGCTAGGGCTTCCAGTAAAAAAGAATGAATATATTTAATTTTTTAAAAATTCAATTTAAAAAAAAAAAGGATCTACAATGTTCTGCCCTATACTAAAAATTAAATTCTTTTCCTTAATAAGTTTGAATAGTAGAGGAGAACACAAGGGAAATCTAGGAAGGAAAGAAGAGTTGCTTGGTAATATTTTAGATGTATTTTGCATTTTAGATACACTTTGCATTTGCTAATCTCACTATATATTCTAATACAAACTTTTTGCCTTTACAGAATAACAGGTTTATTCTCTTGAATTTGAAGTATTTGGTTTGGTTTTGGGGTGGCTTTTTTTTTTTTTTTTACCATCAGTGATATAAAATTTTTTTTCTCAATGTACAAAAAAGAATGGAATTGTCATTATACAATAAATGGCCAGATATCTATATATCTGCCTTTGTGCATGCCTTTAAAAAGGATGAATTACAAAACAAATCACTTGAGAACCAATCAAGATGACATTTACATTCATATGTTCTCAATTGAATTTTAATTATTCCAGTCATGCTTGGATCTTGTTCTTGGAATTCTCCCCTGAGACTATCTACTTACTGGCCTTTGCTGTTTATTGGACGTTGGATCTCTCACATAAATAGTTCGGTCAGTATTACGTACTGGTTGGGTCTTCAAATCTATTCCATCGTGAGGTGGATTGTCTTTTCTTTTTGATTTTATACATCCCATATTTCCTGTTGGGAAAAAAAAATTAACTTTTTAACCATACTAGAACTGATTTTTCATTTTAATCATCACACATGCAATTAATGATATTATCAATTCACAATTCTCCATTTATATCATAGCTGGTCAATAAAGTTATATATAGATACTATCAATAACATTAGTAAAAATGTAATTGCTCCTTCCTCTAGGAATTATCAAATAAGCAGAAAAGCAAATTCCAGACATTAAGAAGTACATAACAAAATTTAAAAAGTAATTTCCTTTTAATAATAATTTTAGCTTTACTAGGAGCTTACTAAGAGGCAACATAACTTAGTGATAATGTATTGTGAGCTAATAAGTCCTGTATTCAATCCCAGCTCAGATACGTATTAAATATGTGCCATTGAGCAAGTCACTTAACCTGTGTTTGCCAATTTTCTCATCTGTAAAATGGTAATAATAATAATAATAATAATACCTACCTCCCAGGGTTGTTGTAAGGCTAAAATTAGATGATATTTGAAAAGTGTTTTGTAAATTTTAAGGTATCTTGAAAAATAACTATTTTAATTTTATATGATAAAATAAAGGATACTAGACTTCATTAGATATTGAAGAATCACAGATATACCATGAAATTCTTTACATAAAGGTTATTTTGAAATAATTATTTCTAATTTTCATTTCATACAGATGGAAAAATAAAGAGATTCAGACTGTCAGTAATTTGTAGGAAGTCAATAAGACTTAAACAGAATTAGGATTAGAAATTCATCATACTCAATTATTTTTTAAGAGATCATTTCAGTTACACTACATTATCTCTGATCTATTTAGATTTGTCAGAAACTAGTTCTATTTCAAAGTATTATTTTGTAAATCATAAAGATATTTACAAATTCATTGTTGAAATTCAGGTTACCAATTTTTTCAATCAGCACTCACTTTCGTATCAACACTGCCTTTCTAAGTACATACATAGATATACATTTAATTACAATTTATTCTAGAAACCATTTATTTCATATGTATTTTATTTTCAAAAATCAGACAAAAGGAAGTTTAACATTTCATTTGAAAATAAAGACTATGGATCCACTATGTTTCACCATTCGTCTCTTATTTCTCCTACAGATGACAAATGCAATCCAGATATACCGATTAATATTACAATTAAAACATAATTTTCCTATTTGCAATATTAGTATGTTAATTCTAAGGAATCAACTTAAAAGTCACGTAAAAGCCTACTATATTGAAAAAAGTAAAATAGATGTTTCATTTAATGTTTCAATCCATATTCAGTCTGTCATAGTCCTACTGATGCAAAATATCAGATTACCATGTTCTTAAAATAGTTTATCTTTTCATTGTGCAGATATTAGGGATATGATTAGATATTCTTGAACTTTATAGATATATTGATCTCAATATATTAAATCTACTTTAAGATAGCACTACTATAGGCTTTAGAACAAAGAAAGTCAACAACAAGGCAAATTTCTCCATCTAATTCTTAGGCTTCCATAGTTAGGACAAGACAACAATTGCAAAAATAAGGATTACTTGTTCTAAATGTTTATTTGTTCATTGTGAAGAGAAAGGGAATGATTATGATATCTCTGGAACTTTTATAGAAAATATATTCTGGGATCCTCAACAACTATTCAACATCTACTATAAGATAGGCACTGTACTAAGCACTGGGGATACAAAGAAAGTTCAACAACAACAAAAAACCCCAAATCTATTCTTAAGGAGCTCAAGTCTAATAGACAAGACAAAATGCTAACAACTATGTACAAACGAGCCATATAGAGAACATATCAGAAATAATCACCAGAGAGAAGGCACACGAATTAGCAAGGAAGATCCAAAAGATCTTCAGAATGTAGGATTTTAGCTGGGAGCTCTGGAAATAAACTGTTTGTTTTGAGGAACAGCAAGGAGACCAGTGTCACTAGAGCAGAGGATGTGAGGAGTGGTGTAAGGTGTAAGAAGACTAGAATGGGATGGTACAGATTGTGAAGGGTTTTTGAAAGCCAGAGAATTTTATACATTTCATCCTGGAGGGGATAGGAATCCACTAAAATTTATTTACTAGGGAGAATGATACATTCAAACGTATGCTTTAGGAACATCACTTTGATAGCTGAATGGAAAATAGAATGACAGAGATTTGTATCAGGTAAATCATAAAAGCAGACTACTGCAAAATAGTTTATGTTTAAAGTGAAGCACCAGTATCAGAGGAGAGTAGGGAGCATATGGGAGAAATGCTCTGAGGGTCTATTTCACATAGACGCAACTTGGATACAGATTGAATAAGGGACTTGAAAGCGAGGAGTTGAAGATGACACTCAAGCTGCAATCCTATTTTTGACAGGAATAGGGAAATCTGGAAGACCAGGGGGTTTGGGGAGAAGTTATTAAGTTCAGTTTTAGACTTGTTTAATTTGAAATGTCTACAAGACATCCTATTTGAGACATCCTATCTCTTCAAATAGTTGAAGAGATGAGACTGGAGATCAGCAAAGAGGTTAGGGATGGAAAAATAGATCTGAAAGTGATTGGTATGGGAACAATAATTGAGCCTATGATGAGATCACTTCACCATGTCAACTACTTAAGCGTTTAAATTATTCATTTTATTATTCAATTTGTTTCAATTATTCAATTTATAGAAAAACAAAGAACTGAATGTTTCTTTCCCAACATACCCCAACTCGAGTGAGCCTTGAGCACATATCCAATACTACAATATATTCCTAGATTTAAAACACTTAAAAAACAAATTACCAACTCTGAACTTTCAAGAGTCTTACTAATTTAAACCTTGAGTCTTCATCTCTTACTTCTAATGAGAAAAGAAATGAAAATCTCTCTCTTTTTTAACCTAAGAATTGCCCTTTATCTCAATTACTAAATGAGAGATTGCTGAAAACAAAACTACTGTCTTACCACAACTTCCTAAAATTCAAAAACTGAGCCTTCCTAGGAATGACAACTATCCATCTTGTGCCTAGTGGAAACTCAGAACTTTCCCCTTTTGTAAAGAGAGGTATGACATGAGTTGGTTACTAGATTGAGGATTTGTATTGGGGATATTAGAAATGTCCTTTTTCAATCTATTTGATGTAATATTTGCATGAGAAAACCCTTTAAACTTCCAATTTATTGAAAATATGTTTTCATAATATATATAACAAATGTAAGGTTTTATCTTTTTTAAAAGATTTTTTTTATTTTGACTCAGAAATATTTGCTGATGTGTATACATTATTTCACTGTTTCCATGCACATGAAAATTCAGATTTATTTAAAGATATATGTGGTTTTATATGTTGTGTATGTATAGGTAAAAAGACTGTATAAGATTTTTTATTTGGGGAAGATTGTTAAATATCTAGATTACTTGTGAAATAAAAATGAACATAAATATAAAAAAGAAGTATGGCCTTATTGGTACAACATGGTTAATCACCCAACAAGCACAGAGCAAGTTTGATATCCTGTTCCTATTTTTTTTTTTTTAAAAAGCAATACAAGAAATTGGTCAAATTAGGCCAAAGAGAAGTATGGGAAAACCAGATTTGAATGATGATATTCTTAATTAAAATGATGCTGAAATTCATTAATAGACTTAACTATTAAAAGAATTCCTACAATGAAATTATTTCTGTGGAATGCCATTCTGCCTTTTTAAATTTCCTTCCATTAGCAGTTTGCATAACTCAGGTTTTGCTTTTACTCACCCAAATAGAAAAAAAAAGTGTCCAAGATAGCATACATTTATTTTCCTGTTATCCACTTATTTCTGCCTAATGGAATAAAAACCTCTGCATCATTAATTTCCATCTTCCAGACAATAAGCAAATTAGAACTCATAAGAACTTGTAGAAGAGTCTTAGGAAATTTTAGGTTCTCCATAACTTCCAGAAAAACATAAGTGGGGCTAGTACTCAGTAAACTTTTTCAATGAGCATGCCAGACAAAGAAAAATTATCTGCAAAATCAGTCCTGTCTCCAACAGCTAAAAGTAGCCAATCATTCTCTAACCATCAAGTCCACAGGGATAGCCAATATCACTATTTTCACTACCGGTGCAGACAGACGTTCAGGGATAAGACCCCATAGGGTCTGGGATAATGGAAAGCAAGTTACCTGGGGCTGGTTAGCAGATATGAGAATGAAAGCTAAATCAGATAGTGATTGACTCATAGTTTTATTTTAGGAATTTCACATTTAATGTAAAGGTGGAAAGTTTAGAATGCTATGCTTAGAATCCAAAGATATTATTAATCATTATGATACTTAATTCTCCTTAGTTCTAAATACTTTAATCATTTTCTGACACATATTTCTATCTTTTTTCTTGAGAAGGCAACATGATACCATGGAACAAACCTAACCTGGATTCAGAGGAATTGGTTTCAAATACTTCCTCTGATGTTTATAAGTGTAATTTTAAGTTTGCTTAATTTACTTCAGCCTCATTTTCCTCATTTGTAAAATAAAAGTGTTGAACTATACATCTCATAAAGTCTTTTCAAGTTCTGAATGAATCTAGATTTGATCTTAAGTATCTCATTCACTTCAAGAACGTGATTTGGACAGACTTCTTTTACTACCAGAGGAAACAAGAATTTGTTATTGACATTCATTATCTTACTCATTTTTGAATGCTGTTCATTCATTTTACTAGTTCGGTGTATTGGAGAGACCACTGGAAATATATAAAATATATTATTTATTATGATTAGGTTAGGTGTATAACAGAAACAGAGGGTTAGTTCAACATCAAAGAAACTAAACATAAACCATATTAATAACAAAAACAATAAAAATTACATATTTATATGAACAAATAGAAAAAAAATTCTAATGAAATGCAATACATTTAAAAAATATCATTTAAAAATCAAGAGCTAGCATTAATTATAATAAAGAAGCAAGGGTATTATTATTTAATTATGTTTTAGGAATGATAGCTAGTATATAAAGTAAGCTGAAGGAATGAACATTGGTAAAGATAACTTCAAAATATTTTTACTGGATGATACCATAGCTTATTGAAAATCTTAGATATTCAATGAAAAAATAATTAATAATTTTCATAACTTGGCAAGATATGGAATAGATGCATAAAATCAATCTTTAGATATATTACTAGCAAAATCTAACAAGAAATAGTTTAAAATTTCCATGCAAAATCTTATATAAAATACATTAGCTATCAGGAATCATCCCACAAAGATACACTCAAAATCATTAAAGACTTTATATACATAAAGGAATACAAGAAATTGGAAAGAAATTCATTGTTTCTGATTGGATAATAATGACAAATAAATTATCTTACAGATTTAGTGCCATATTGAACTACTAAGAGCTTTACTTGAGATAGTTAGATAAAATCACAACAAACTACATCTAGGGGGAAATAAAAAGTAAAGAATTTTAACAAAATTGGTGGGGGGAAATGAATGAGCTCTAGTATTACCATATCTCAATTAGATGATAGAGCAGTAACTAATAAAATTATTTGGTACTGGATAAAAGCTAGAAAAGTTGATCAGTGGAACAGACTGGAAAAGCAAGATCTCAAAGTGATAGAACAGAGTAATTTAGCATTTGATAAAATTAAGGATACCAACTATAGGGGGTCAAGATTTCCAATTTAACAAAAACAACTAGGAAAACTGAAAAAACGCTGTTGTCTGAAATTAGGTTTAGACAATGTCTTATTTACACAATAAATTCCAAATGAATATATGACCTAAATGTCACATCATTTAAAAAAAAAAACAGAGGTGACTATAAGGTGGGACCTAGCAAAACTATGTGTGAGTGGACAATTCTTAACTTTTTAGTTCTTAAAGAATTAATTAATAAAAGATAAAATGGGCAATTTGAATTACATTAAATAGAAGCACTTTTGCACAAATAAAATCAATGCATCTAGAATTAGAAGAGAAATAGCTAATCAAGAAGAACAATTTGGAGCAAATATCTTTGTTAAGGGTCTGATATTCAAGATATATAGGAAACTGATACAAATATTATGAACAATTATCACTCTCCAATAGATGAGTGGTGAAAAGATATGAACAGGTAGTTTTTAATAATCATAAGAAAATGCTCAAAATTACTATTATAAATAAAAATGTAAACAAAATAACTGATATTTTACTTCATTTTCAACATATTGGAAAGGATAAGAATGATTTAATGATAGTGAAATTGTGGGAAGATACATACACTAATACATTGTTAGTAGAGTTGGTTGAATTGACCCAACAATTCTAGAAAATTGAAATTCTATATTAAAAAGTAAATCGTACATATCATTTGACCCAGTAATACAAGTAAATATATAACTTAAGAAGATCTAAGAAAAAGGGAAAGGTGTTTATATTTAAGTTTTTTATCATTATCTTTCATGGTAGCAGAGAAGTAATAGTTATAAAACAGATACTTATCAATTGGAGAATAGCTGACAAAATTATATCACATAAATGTAGTTGTGCATTACGAAATTACAAATATGAAGAATTCAGAGAAACTTGGGAAGACCTGTATGAATTGTGCAGAGCACAGTAAACAGAATTTGGACAATTTTCATAGTGACCATAATAATGTAAAAGAAGATAATACTGAGAGACTTCATAAATAAGCATCTAGTCATTTACATCAAAGGACTGATGATGAAGTATGTCTACTACCTCTCAAAAGAAAGTGTCAAACTATTTAAAGATGTGAAGTTAGGTTCTACCACTTATTACTACCTCTGTGATACTGAGCAAGCCACTTAACCCATCTATGTCTCCATTTCTTCATCTGTGAAACTGTGGGTTGAAGACTTGTAATGTCTCTTCCTTTCTTAGATAGCAGTAAACATATTTGTTAGATGAGAGCAGAGAAGACATACATTTCATATATGATTAATATGGCAATGTGTTTTTTCTTGACTATGAACCTATTTGTTACAAGAACAAGATTCTAACTGAAGAAAGATTGGCAGAAGTCATTGTGAAGTTACAGTGATAATAAAAAAAAAACTTCAATAAATATCTGCATTTTTAAATGAAAGAAATATAAGAAGGAATAGTGAACATAGTCAGGAGAGGTTTGAATCTCATCCTGGTCACTCCATACATAACTCAGTTGATTCATTTTTTAAAAAAGGAAAAAATTATACTTTGTACCTCATTGTTGTGCACACCAATATCAACATCTCTGTCTCTGTCTCTCTTTCTCTCTCTGTGTATATATATGCATACAGACATGCATATTCATATATTCAACTTTATGAACCCACATCTACTCAACATCAGGTCCAGTGATCTTATAGACTACAGCAGCTTTTTCTCCTAAATGATAAATCTAGCAAATATGATAAATCTAGCAAATATGCTTATGTATATAATGTGATTTAAGCTCTAGATCAGATGCTATTTTTTATTCTGTGATGGAATGGAGATAGGTATGGTTAGAACAAATCCTAAATCTGTACTCTGACACTCCCAGTAAAGGACTTGGTCCTTCGGTGTGTAGGTTGATTTCTTTTACATGCTACAAGAGGAGGAATAGAAAAATGGGAAGCTCTAACCAAAAGAAACTAAACCAATACCAAAAACCCCATAAATAGTAATAGAAGGAAGAGAGAAAAGATATGAGAGAAGAAATATGCTATAGAAATCACATATTTTTTACATAATTCCTTGGATTCCTTGGTTCTCCCCTACCCCAAAAGAGCAGCGAGGAATAGAGTATCTGTTAAAAGAGAGACTACTTCTGGCTTGCTCTCTTCCTTTGACTCAACTTGTGGCAAATAGCTCTCTTTCCCTCTAATGAGGAGTATGAAAGGAGCCATCATTCTTTCACCCAGCCCAAAATGTCATACTTAGTACAAGGGGCTAAAACACATGTATTGGTTTAGGTGAGTCCCAAATTCTCCATCTGTTTTGTGTTTTTGCCTTAAGTACAGGTTATGGAACCTTATATACTTATGGATACCTATACACTATGGAGTGATTCCAGGATAAATGTGTCTAGCCTTAGAATAAAAAGAAATAAACAGATAAAGATTTTCACGTGGATAATTTGTGTAATTATTATCTACAATCTAGACAGAGCCAGACAGTAACAAGAGAAAGGAATTTGCATATTTTTATCTGGCTATTCAGAATTTTAAAAAATTTGTCCTAGAAATATGATGCTAGCATAAAGAAATGACTCTAAAGTTAGTGAGAAGAAGGAATATGAGAAATTAAAAGTTCAACAAAGAAAAAATTCTGTTTCAAACTTCTTCTCTCCTAAAGCCTTCCACAACACCCCAACCTCATCTTCCCAGCTGAGGACCACTCTCACTCATACTTTTAAAAAAATAGAGCATTCCCAGAAGTTCTATCTTATTTCCTTCTCATTTCCCACCTTCTTAACATCAGTCATTCTCCTCCCTTCATGTCTAAATCTTTTCCTCCAGCCTCTAAAGTAGTACTTCTCTTTACCAAATCTAATCCCTGTATATATACCCTCAATCCTCTCCCCTTCTATTACTGAAAGATAGATACTTTTAAAAATTCCAACAAATTTCTCTAGATTGCTGACCTGTTTTAAATATTTACATAACTCTTAGTTGGGCAATTTTAAACAGAGGAAGAGAAATGTGGATTGCTGAAACAAGTGGGGATTTTTGGTTTTGTTTTTCTCAATAAAAAGGAACTTTCAAAAAATGAGCTCATGAAAACTAACCAATGAGAGAGACATTTAAAGTATCAGCCTAATAATCCATATTAACTAGCAAATATTTATATATTTTACATTTATCCTATCTTCTTTTTCTGCCGATATTCCCTGACTACTAAACCTCAAATGAATCCTCTTCATGCCCACACCACAGTTGTGTAATTTCTCTCCTATAATATTCCAAAGGGTACCTATTCCAATCTGCTTTCTCTTCTTTGTCAAGAGATGGCCTTCTTCCCCGGCTAAATATACTCGTCAAGATGGACAAATGCTTCAAGTCTCCTCCTTCATTCTCCTAAATCAATGTGTTCAAATGTGTTTGGAACAGTAGGGATGGCATATAGGAAATAGATAACTAATAAGTGAATAGGGGAAAGATTTGACCATAGCTCTCCTGATTCTGAGCATATCAATTAAGTTTGCTTTTATAATATCTTTTTTTATAAGTTTCAATTAAATGCATGTCTATATTCTAATACCATGAACTATAAATAGCTAATCAGATTAGAATTCTATGTTATGCTAGTAAAATAAACACAAAAATCATACAAATGAAGCTTGCTTTCAACGAGAAGAAAGAATAGATCCCTTTTTTTTTTTTTTTTTTTTTTTGGACATAGTAGCAGCTTCTTATTGGTCTATGTCATGAAATTTCCTTGTTAAAAAAAAAAAAAAAGAGCTCCTTACTGAAGTTAATAAACAAATCATGAATGGAGCACAAAGAAATATTTCAAATCTTGGTGGTAGTTCTCATTTTTAAAGGTCTTATACTACATACACAAATACTATTTATAGTATGGTTTCTTTTTCAAGGATCAGCTCAGGAGTCATTTTTTCCCCTGACCTTTCTTCAAACCCCCATAAAAAGTGTTATATCTTCACAAATCCTCATAAAGTACTTTTTCTGGATTTATCAATTTCCCCTATCATAATCTATATTATATTTGTGTACATCACATCTTTTTGAATAGACTATAAGCTCTGTGAAGGCACATTTGATTTGTTTTGTTTTATCAACAATCTTTTAATTTACTGACTCTAGCATCATATCTTACAAATAATCAATTCAACAAGTATTTTTAAATATGGCTATTGGTAGCATGCAAACCAGGCAGTCAGAAAATAAGTGATTATCAATGAATAATTATTCTATGGAATCACAGATTTCTAGAATCGCAAGGAACCTTTACAGCCATTCTATAAGATCCTACATGAACCACTGAATTCTTTTACTTTACAATTATTCAATAAATAAAGAGAAAAACCACAAAAATTAAATCAGTATGCACGTACTATTGTTGCTATTATAGTCAAATTTTTTCAGGCAGCATTTTGAGCTAACATCATATTTGGGGGAAAGTAACAACAATAATTTCTAGTGTGTAGTGATTTTTTTTTTTCCTCTTTGGTTCTTAAAATTTTGCAAAGAGCTTTTTGTATGTCATTTCATTTGGTCCTTACAGTTAATCTGGGAGGCAAGTACTATTATTATCTCCATTACAAATGAGGCCAAGTGAAGGTCTCATGATTTGTTCAAGATCACAACTGATAAGTGTCTGAGGGAGGATTTGAATTCAGATCTTACTGACTTTAAATGACTCTAAATATTGAACATTTATTTATTGGCTTAAGGTTTGCAAAACACTTTACATATATTATCTCATTTGATCCTCACAATTATCCTCTATAGTCACCATGCTTTCAGATAAATATTATTGATTTTTTCCATTTTACAGATGAGGAAACTGAGACTGAAGTTAAATGACTTGATCATATCACCTAACTATTAAGTCTCCAAGACAATACTAGAACTCAGATCTTCCTCATTTCTATATCTGTAAGCTCACATCACCCAGCTTGAAGAATTGCTACATATTTATCTAAATCTAGATAAAGATGTAGGGACTCAGAGTATATCACTTATGCCTCTAATGCCATGTAAACAATATTTTTCAATACAGAAAATTTTAACCTGAGGTCTTTAAGTCCCCTCCCCTATATTTTGGTAATTATATTTCAATATATTATTGGTCTTCTTGATAATCCTGGCCTTTATCTTATGCATTTGAAACTTTATTCTGAGAAGAGGTACTTAAGGTTTACCAGACACACACACATACATGTGTGTTCTTTCTCTCTCTCTCTCTCACTAACACATATGTAATTAAAACTTTTTGCTTTAATATATATTCTTTGTATACCTAATTCTTGTGCATGGGTTTCTTTTTCATTTACTGATTAGATGCTTGTTTTCACTTATTTAGAGAGGCATTTGTTACCAAATGAAGGATAAAGAATGGGCAGAAAAATTGATCATTTTCTCCTAATTTTTAAATTACTCTGAGAAAGCCTTAATTCCCATTGCTAATTGGGAATTGGCCCTAATTTAATTAACATATTCCATGTTTGGCACTGAAATTTTTATAACATATTTTCTGACAAGTTTCAATTAAATGCATATTTACATTTTAATACCGTGTACTATAAGTGGCTAATCAGATCAAAATCATATATTATGCCAGTAAAATTGCTACAAGAGTCATATAGATTATAAAAGAGTAGGGAAAAGTTTGGTTTATCAAAAGAGAATTAAGATAAAAATTTAAAAAGAACAATGTACTTAGGGTTAATGAAAAGCTCATATAATCAGAAGAGTAGATAAACTTGAATCATAACAACAAACATTAAGTAAATGCTACCTCAATATATTATTTGTTTAATTATGTCAGCTTGATATTGAATAGTTAATAATTCATCAGCTGTACCTATTTGAATTTTTCATTACAAACTATCTGAATCACACAATTTTACATGACTTTTAAGAATGAGATTTAGTATTAATGCAATTATTCAATAATACATGCCAGAAAACAGAATTTCCAAATATAATATCAACCCCTATTTTTATAGGGTCTACATGCATAGAGTGTAAGCAAATGCCATACTAAAGACAAATCTTCAAAAACAAGAGCTGCAAAATCAACTTTAATTTGACAAATAGATTCAAAATCGCATTCAGTAGGTAGTAGGAAATGTTTTGTAGTCAGAAAAACAAGATTATCAAAAGATAAAAACTATAAATTAAAATATAAAACTAAATGGCTATACCAAATATGGTAAGAACAGTTCATAGTACAGAAGTAAAGGAAGTTAACTCCCTTTTCATAGCAATCAATGAGGGCCATAATTTTTATTATTTATTTTTGACATTTTTTTCTTTATAAATTTTGAGTTGCAAATTCTCTTTCTCACATTTCTTTCCTACCCACTAAGTAGACAAACAATATATTATCAATTATATATGTGAAAACATGCAAAATATATTTCTATATTAGCTATATTGCAAAAAATGGAGAAAATTATACTTCAATTTGTATTATGAATTCATCAGTTCTTTCTCTAGAGGTGGATAGCATTTTTTCCCTCATGCATCCTTTGGAATTGTCTTGGATCATTGTATTGATCAGAGTAGCCACGTCTTTCACAGGGGATTTTTACATTATTGGTGCACAATGAATGATCTCCTAATTCTTCTCACTTTACTTTGCATGAATTCATATAGGTTTTGCATTATTTTTCTGAAACTACCATAACTGGTGATCTGAAACTGACCATAAGTACTCCTCTCTGCCTGAACTCTGACCCACGGCTGCGATTGGGGCAATAAGATTGCCAATTGGTACCGCTGTATCCAAAGCCAACAAGAGGTCCCCTTTAATCTCTTTCTGACCAGTTGTTTGACCTCCTTAATATTTCTGGGTTAAAAGCTCCCAAAATTGTTGCTGCTGTCACCACATATGTACAATTTGGACAGATCTCCACACTGGAGTCACAGACCTCTCTTATGGGCCTCCTAAGTTTTCTTAGGCTGAAAAAAAAAACTTTTTGTTGGCCCTGACATTCCAAAATTTCATTTGAGGAATTATTTTAAAAGTAATTTGGTGGGAAATGTTGAGAGGTTCAGTTGGGTAGCTGCCTATAATCCATCATCCTGGCGTCACATCCCTCATAATCCTTTTTTTTTTTTATCATATTATATCAAATAATCCCATATGTACTTAATTGAGAGTTTCAATTTTAAAAAGATTTCTGGATAGGTACTATAAAAATCAGAAATCATGGTGACTGTCACACATACTCTCCTCATTTTTTGTATAAATTAAACAGACATCCAATAATATTTGCATTTATTGGGTTATGTGGAGTGTTGATATTTTAAATGCAAGATAATATCAGATAGTATGAGGTAGATTTATAGGAAGGAGAAATATATCAGACTAAGAGAAAAATGGTGACTTCTTATTCAGAATAAGCAGCACTTGGACAAAATGTGATGTGTTAAGGGACATATCAATTCTCCAAGAGCCTCCACAGCTGTCGATCATAACATCTGAAGGAGTTGCAGGATAGCTTTTGCTGACACAGGTATTGTGGACCAGGAATAAGATAAATTGGAGGCAGAAGGAAGAAGAGAGAAGTCAGACAACGCAACGGCCTCTTAGTCAGAGAGGTAAGAGAACAGCGACTGCCTCTGTCTCCTTGTATCATCCTCTTACACAAGGAGACCACTCTGCAGGTCTGGGTTGGATCTCCAGCAGCCACTGTCCGATGGCTCCCATGTATTCCAACAGTGATGGAACTGTGTGAGAAAGTATTCTAAAACAAAACTGAAGGATATGAGTGCTAGCAGTTCATTAACGTTTGAGGTTTAGTGGTATAGAAAGCCAGTTGCTATTTTGTCCTATACGTTTCTAGAGGTCAGTTACTAAGAAAGTGGAACTAGTGCTTTATAGGCTAACCGCAGTGCTATGTTGTATGAAAGCAGTAAATAAATGTTCTCTGATGATTATGACTATGAAAACTACAGAAGGGTTTTGATCTGACAAAGAGTATCCAGTTTCAAGGACTTAAGTAAACAAAGATTTATTCTTTGACTTTCAATAGCAGGCTTCCTAGGGAATATTTTGGCTGTTTGCCTTTCTTTTCAGGATGACTGATTTTCAGAATTAAATTTCCTTCATCCTCATCATGAAAAAACTTATATAATACCCACACCTATACCATGCCACATAAAGAATCACATAGTTTCTACTCTCTAAAACATGGCGTCATCTATCTCTTTACTTTTTTCAAGTGTCACAGTTCTTGGAAAAATTCCATGCTTATACTTAGTCACTACTTACTCCTTTTCTCTACTCTTTGTCATCTGGCTTCTACCTCTACCACTCTTTTGAAACTGTTCTCTTAAAGCTCATCTAATTTAGTGATCTCTCAAATTCCTAAAGCCAATGGTTTTCGCCAGTCCTCATCTTTCTTAATTTCTCTAGAAAGATACTATTGGTATCATACCATCTTTTCCTTTGACATCAGAGATGTAATGTTCTCCTGATTCTACTCCTATCTCTCTCCAATCATTCCTCTTCTGTTTCTTTTTCTGGCTTCCAATTTTCTCTTGACTTCAAGGAAATAATTCCGCAAGGTTCTCTACTCTTGTCTCATTAATTCACCATGATAATAGATTTACCAGCATGGTTTCAATAATCTCTTCTATGCAGAGGACTCTTGAGTCTACATCTTTAGGCTTAAATTCTTTTCTCAATTCTGGATCTTCATCTCCAACTACCCATAAGACAACCATATGAATGTCCCACTTATATATCAAACACAACATTTACAAAGGTGATTTTATGATGTTACCACCTAAATCTGTTCCTCCTAATTTTACTATGTCAGTGGTACCACCATTCACTAACACTTCCTTATTTGAAATTTTGGTACTATCTTTTACTCTTCCCCTTTTCTCAAATTCTTATATCAATGTCCAATACATTCTACCTCACCATACCTCCTATATTTGTTCCTTCTTAATTCCTACTATCACCATCCTAATACTGTTCCTCAGGAAAAGCTGCCTGGGCTTCTACAATAACCTCTTGATATGTTTTCTCCCTTCTACTCTCTATACAGCTTTCATACTGATAACAAACTAAGAAAAAAAATTAACCTTGTCATTTTTCAATTAAATGGTCATCAGTGATACTGAGTATAGTTCAAAGTCTGAAAACATACTACCCTTTCAGTCTTATATTACTACTCTCTCCTCACTTCTGAGCCTCCTATCCATGTTATTTCTTATTCCTGGAATCCTGAATTTTTACATATACTTTAAAGTCTAGCCTCAAAACCCACTCACTCCAGGAAGCCTTCCCTAATCCAATCTGTCAATAACAATTTATCCTTCAATTTCATAAAGCACTTCATTTTTAAACATTCTTATGTATTCACCATGCATTATAATTATTTGAGCTTCATCCTTCAGTACATAGGACGCCTTTTCAGTCTCTTTTTCTGTATCATCATTCATAGCAAATTCTCTACTTACAGATGTGCCCACAGATGTGCACTGGGACCTTTTTCTCTTCTTTTTTATGTACTTTCTTTTGATAACCTCATTGGCTTAATTATATCTCTATGAAGATGAATCCTAGCCAGTCTTCAATATTTTATTAGCATCTCAAATTTAGCATGTTTAAAACACAATTATCTTTACCCCAAAACCTCCTTCTCTGAAGAATGTTTCTATGAACAACAAGATTATGTGATGATCAACTCTGATGGACATGGGAATTTTCAATAATGAGATGATTCAGGCCAATTCCAGAGACTTGTGATGGAAAGAGCCATTTGCATTCAGAGAAAGGACTATGGGGCTGAAGTAGATCACAACATAATATTTCCACCTTTTGGTTGTTATTTGTTTGCTTTTTATTTTCTTTCTCATTTTTTTCCCTTTTTGCACTGATTTTTCTTGTGCAACATGACAAATGTGGAAATATGTATAAAAGTATTGCATGTGTTTTACATATATTGGGTTACTTGCTGTCTAAGGGAAAAAGTGGGAAGAAGGAAGGAAGAAAAAACTGGAACACAAGGTTTTGCAAGAATAAATGTTGAAAATTAACTTTGCATATATTTTGAAAATAAAAAGCTATTTTAAAAAAAGAATGTTTTTATGTCCAGAGAGTGTAACTTTATGGTGACCCAGGTTCACCTTCTTGAGGTCATCCTCAATTTTTCACTGTACACATCCATTCAGTTGCCAAGATTTATAGGTTTTACCTCCACAACAGCTCCTGACTCCAGCCCCTTCTTTCTATTCTCTCTAGCCATTACCATAATTCAGGTCCTTATCATATTTTGCAACAGCTTTCTAACTGGTCTCTCTGCTTCATTTCTTTTTCCTCAACTATGTCTTCTTTATTGGACCTTTTAAGAATCTCTAGATTTAGACCTAGAAGAGCTCTTAGCAATCATCTAGTCCAATTTTCATTTTACAGATGAGTAAACTGGGGCCAAGATAGGATTAGAGCTTAAATTCTCTGATTCTAAGTCCTGTACTCTTTTTACTATACCACCTTTCACATCTTATTGATTATAATGTATATTATTTTATTATCAGATATATTTGATAGCAATAAAATCATAATTTAAAGTTTTCTAAAATTTGGTTCTTTGCTCAATTTTTAAAAGAATTTTCTTCAATTAATTTAACTTCATGAAATTTATCCTTCCTATACCAGGGTTTATTTTTCAATTGACTTCGTCCTCTTCTCAGAACTAGATGAAGACTTTGTCCTCTTCTCACTTAGTTCTGTTATAATGAAATTTTTTCTTTTCATTCTCAAGGCATTTGTTTAAAGGGAAAAAGGAGACTAGGTAAAAGAATCATAGAGTGAGAAGAAAAATGTACTAAAGATATATATGTATATTATATATATGCTTATATAATATACACACACATATATACATATACAAGTAATGAAGACATAATTCAAACATTCAGTTGAGGTGAAAGAGGACATAGTCACTCTAATGATTTCTAGCTGCTAAAGGAGAACATATATTAAAATTCTGTATTCTCTAAAATTCCATCCTTAGGTGGTGATCATGGATCAGTTTACTTTAGTAAGCTCTAGAGTACATTCTTTTTGTGACCAGTCAGCATGTAGGATACCAACCACTAGATACATGCAATATATAACATGCACATACCTACATATATGTGTATGTATTTGTATGTATGTATATAGATAGATAGATAGATAGATAGATAGATAGATAGATATATGCAGGTATAAGCTACATTATTGCCTGAAGTTTATTCCTAGGGCCAAAATAAAAAGTGGCTAAATCAATCTTACATAGTCCATATTCTTTTATTCTTTCAGTGAAACCTGTGTCTCCTTATTGAACTCCATTCTCCATATAGACATTAAAATGAATTGTAAATTGATTCCAAATCTCATGAGAAGCTATATGTTTTTCAAGGAGAATTCAGAGGAGGAAGTTAATTGTTTCTACTGATATGGTGTATGTGCATGTGTTTTTATATGGTTCTCCTTGCTGAAATCAGGAAGTAAACTTCATCCATATTGTGTGTAACTTAATCCCAAAGGTCAGATGGTAGATAGGAACATCTATCTTTCACTTATACCATTAGAGACATGTTTTATTTTAAAATTGTACGTAATTTTTACAGATTTCCATAAGTGTAAATGGCACTTACACTTTAAATATTTTATATGTTTAGAATTCTCTAGCAAACAAATGAAAATTTGAAAATTAAATTTCATAACTATCTTATAAATATAAATTCTTTTCATTTTCTCTTTTATTTTATCCCCCTCCTTTCTCAAAGTATGCTTTACCCTCCTTCAACAACTTTTTTGGGAACTCCCTCTTCTCTTCCTCATTTCAATAAGATGCTTTCTGCACCTGTCTCCTCCTTTCATCTCTATTTCACATGAAAAAATGGCCCTACTCCTTACTGAGGAGCTAATTCCTTTACCTGCACAAGTGAACCTATTACACCTCATCTTCTCCACCACATTGTCCCCCTACCATCTCCACTTTGATTCATTTTAATGTCTCTTTATCTATTGGTTCCTTCCTACAAAAAATGTCCATATCTCCCCCACCCTCAAAAACCTCTCACTTCCATCCCTACTAATGATCATCCTATATCTTTTCTGTCATTTGTGGCTAAACTTCTTGACAAGACCATCTATAATAGACTCCTTCACTTTCTTTCCTCTCATACTCTTCTTAACTTCTCACAATCTGGCTTTGGACTTTATCATTCCATCAAAACTGATCTCTCCAAAGTTACCAATTATCTCTTACTTGCTAAATCCAATGTACTTTTTTCTCAATCCTCATTTTCCTTAACTTCTCTGTAATCTTTTATGCTGCTAATCACCCTCTCCTGATACTCTCCTTTGATAAAGTTTTGGGACACTACTACTTCATTCTCCTGACTGACTGCTCTATTTCCATTTCTTTTATTGGTTCCTCGTCCAGATCCTGCCTTCTTATCATAGGTGTCCCTCAGAGTTCTGTCCTGAGCTCTTTTTTTTTTTTTTAAACCCCTTTATCCTATTTTACTTGGAAATCTCATTAACTTTCATGGGATTAATCACTATCTCTATGCTGACAATTCTCAAGTCTACCAATCTTGCCCCAAATTTTCTTGACTTCCAATCTCAAATCTCTAACTGCCTTTCAGGTATCTTGTATTAGATGCATCTTAGTGCCATATGTCCAAAGCTGAATTTATTATCTTTTCCCAAAATTCTTCCCTTTAATACTACCCTTTTACTATAAGGCACTATCATCTCACCAGTTCCTCAATCTCACAAACTAGGTGTCATCCTCCATCCTGATTATTTTTCAACCCCAAATCCAATCTGTTACCAAAGCCTGTTGATTTTACCTTTATATCATTTGAATAGACCAGACCCCCTTTCCCTATCTCCAATATTGCCCCTCTCTTGGGAAGGCTTTCATCATCACATTCCTGGACTGTTGCAATAGCCTGTTGATGGGATTGCATGCCTCGGGTCTTTCCCCATTCTAATCCATCTTCTTCAGTTAGCCACCAAAGTGATTCTTCTAAAGTGCATGTCTGACCATGTCACTTCCTATTCAATAAATTCTAGAAGCTCCCCATCTCCCTTCTCCAGGACCAAACACAAAATCTTCTGTTAGGTATTCAAAGCCTTTTATAAACCACTCTCCTCCACTCCTAGTCTTCTTACATCTTACTTTCTGACAAATATTTTTCAATCCAGGGTTACTGGCCTCCTTTCTGTTTCCTGTACAAGATACCCTTTCAACTCTGCATTTTCTATGGTTGTCCTTCACACCTGAGGGCCAATTCCAGTGCTCCTCATCTATATCTTACACTGGATCCAGAGGGCTCTGGAGGAGAAAGTAGGGCAGGTGACCTTAAACAGCCCTCTCTAACTTAAATCCAACACACTCACATGTCATAGCATCTCCTCCCTGAAGACATGGTCTTTGAAAATGAAGAACAAACAAAAACAACCTCCACACCTGGAATGCTCCTACTCTTTTATATTTGTTGGCTTCCTTGTACCAACTAAAATCTCATCTTCTACAGGAAGCCTTTCCCCCTCTTAACTCTAGTGCCTTCCCTCTTTTAATTATTTCCTTTTTATCTTGTATTTAGCATGTTTGCACATATTTGTTTGCTTGTTTCCCTCATTAGATTGGGAGTTTTTGAGGGCAGAGTGTCTTTCACCTCATTTTTCATGGCCAGCATTTAGCACCATGCCTGGATAATAGTAACTGTTTAACAAATCCTTATTGGCTAATTAAATGACTGATCTTCTGATTCTTTTATGCAATTAGATTTTTTAGCATTTCTGTTTGCCCATAAAGCCTAAATTCCTGTAGTCTTAAGTCTTTGTTCTTCCTCATTCCCTTTTAATAAGACCTCTTTCTATGTAGCCAGAGCTTTCCTTTTCCCTCACTCTCTTGTCAATTGTTCTTCCCTTAATAAGGTCTTTTTCTTTGTAATAATAACTTACCTACTATTTGTCCTCTGAATGGTTGATCTATGCCTTTGTAATTTCCCAGTGCTATTAGAAATCTTCATTATTATTTTGTTTTATCATTTGAATACAACTCCAGCAATTTTGGACTATAGAGTAAATAGAATAAAACAGGCCAGGTGGAAAATAACAAAAAAACAGACTCGATTCAATTTTGGAACTCATGATGAAAATGTTTGAATTAAGACAAAACAATGAATGATTTCTAGCTCCAGGGAAGTACATGTATTAAAATTCTGTACTCTTCAAAATTTCTTGTCTGGGGCCATATTCCTGATAATACAAATTTAATTACTGCTTTAAAAGATATATTCTCTTGGTGACTTTAGTCAAGATTTAGAATAATAATCACATTATAAGCATATGTAATATTTATGATTAGATATCCTTAAGTCACTGGGAGAAAATTTTACTTCCTCAATAATTAGGAATATCTACAAGTGACAATATGGGAAGGAAGAAAATACAACTTTGAAGATCAACGCAGTCTTTTTGCTTCTATATTTAAAGGAACTACCACTTAAGTGGTCTAAATCGGGTATAGATCAGATGCAGAATTTCAATTGTCTAATTGTAGTAATTGTCTAATCCAATTTCTCTCTCAAGTATTCCTTCTTTCCTGCATGCTTAAAATACTCTCCTTCTTTCCTTGACTTTTTTCACTATTCAGCTAAAGTCCTGCCTTCTGCAAAAACAAAACAAAAAAAAAAAAACACAAAAAATCCACTTTTCCCAGTTCTCCTTAATGCTTTTTCTCAATTGATTATCTCCAGTTTATGTTGTATATATCCTGCATGTTATCTTCCCCATTAGATCCCTTTGTTGGGAAAAGACTATAATTTGTCTTTCTTGATATCCCTACTCCTTGGCAAAATGCCTGATACATAGTAAGTGCTTAATAAATTCTTGTTGACTTGACTTTTTAAGGAACCCCTGAAAAAAATGTCCATCCCCTTCAATTAAATGCTTCTCCTCTCCCACCATGAGGAGTAGATTCCTACAATCAAAAGTCTATATTTGATTTTAAGGCTTTGTTGTTATTGTTGAGCCAAAATTGAACTCTTTCTGATTTCTATTTTCTTTAGCAACATTGAAATAGATTCCTTTTTCTACATGGTTTGTCTAATAATAACTTTAAAAGACCCTGTTTCCCCTTTTTTCTCTAAACTGATTATATTCAGTGTTCTGTAACCATTTCTCACAGAACATAGTTTTTCAAGTTCCTTTACATCTTAATTTTTGCAAAAGACACACACATTTATAAGGCATAACATATGAGAATACACTGGATTAAAAAACCGGTTTGTGTTACCAAGAGAAAGTCATTTAATCTCTGTGAGTTCAATTTCCTTCTCTATGGAATGTGGGTTATAATACCACATAAGATTACCTTAAAGTACCATAGAATTGTAAGCTAAGCCATGCACATTAAAGACAGAGTCTTGAACCTAGAGTCAGAAGCACCAGAGTTCAAATCTGCCTCAAATACTTGTTAGGTATATAATCATGGGCAAATAACTGGTCAGCCTCGAGTTGTTTTTTTCCCCATGTGTAAAAGGTAAATAATAAAAGCATCTATTTTTTTTTTTTTGGTTATAGTTAATGAGATAATGGAGAAAGAAACTAGGTGGCCCATTTAATAGAAAGCTGAAACTAGAATCAGAAAGAATCTTCTTCCTAAATTCAAATCTAGACTCAGACACCTAACAACTATGGGACTCTAAGCAAGTCACTTAGCCTTTTTGTCTTGCTTCCTTTAACTTTAAAATGGATTGAAGAAGGAAATAGCAAACTAGTCTAGTATCTTTGCCAAGAAAACCTTGAATGGGGTCACAAAGAGTCAGGCACAATTGAAATGAGTCTGGAAAACTTGAGTTCAAATTCACCTTCATACACTTACTAGCTATATGGTCCCGGGGAAGTCACTGCACTTGTTTGCCTCAATTTCCTCATCTATAAAATGGTCTGGAGAAGGAAATAGTAAGGGACTCAAGTATCTTTGCCAAGAAAACCCCAAATGGAGTCATAAGAGTTAGAAATGACTGAAACCACTGTGCACAATAACAAACTAGTAGTGTTTTGCAATGCAGATCAGTAAAAATCTGAGCCTAAATTTCTTAATCTGTAAAATGTGAGTAATAGCACTCACCTTGTCTAGTTATGAGGATCAGATGAGATAATCTGCATGAAGCACTCTAGAAAAGTTTAAGCTACATGTGTGCTAGCTAGTGACTACAATAAAGTTAAATAGATGTCAAGAGGAAGATGTCTCTCTCCAGTCATTTGGAAATTGTATTGTTTAATTTAGTACAGAGGGAAGGATTTATGCCTTCCTTTGAAACACCTGGCATTAATTAATCATTTTCAGAGACAGAATACTTAAACAGAACAAATGCTCCAAAAAAACAATTTACATGATAGCCCTTCTTCAATTATAAGCACTTTCCTAAATCTGAATGTCTCTCTAAATTCAATTATAGGATGGATGGATGGATGGATGGATGGATGGATGGATAATCTGTATGTGTGCCTTTATTTCATATGGAACTTCTATGTGAGGAAATTCCCTCTTATGGATATAGATGAACATCTACTGAGCAATGTATAATCTTAGAGTATAAAGCTTGGAGCACTATAAGTTAAGTGACTTTCCCAGGAAGGATCACATAGCTAATATGTGTTCATATCTTGTATTTGAACCTAGGCTTTCCTAACTTAAAAACTCAATCTCTATCCATCATACTATAGTACCTCTTTATTAGAAAACTAGCATTTAGAGTTCTTTTAGATTTGAACGGGTTTTATATGCTTACTCATTTGATCCTCGGAAGAACCCTATGAGATAGATGCTATCACCCCCATTTTACAGATAAGAAAACTAAGGCAAAGAGGTTAAGTGAGAAGCTCAGGGTCTGAGACAGGATAGACAGGCTGACAGAAATAGCCAGATAGCCAAACAGGATGTTCACAGGGATAATACAGTCTTCTAATTTGGCCATTTTCCTATTCATTAACATTTCCCCAGAGGGTTTCCTCAGAGAAGAAGATGATCAAACCATTGGCTTTTTTTGTCATTATCATAGACTTCGTGGAATAATGCATTTGAGGACCACCTATAAGATTTATTTTAGACCATAAACTCAATCTTGCTCTTCCCAAGCAAACTAAGTTAATCTGAGAAAGATGAGAACAAACAAATTAATTACTAGCATCATTGTGATATTGTTTCACTTCTCAACTGGCTTCCTAGAAGGATATGTGTGAAATAACAACAATTTATCTTACTACCATTAATATTTTAACATAAAAACCAACTATTGTTACCTCCTTTCTCAGTGTTTAGATAATTTCTTATCCTATACTCACTCACTATACTTCCTAAGGAGAAAAAGTAAATGTGCGATAGTATTCTTCAAGAATTTTGAAGGGCTGATATATAAGGAAAAGGGATTAGATTTGTTTTGATTGGCTTGAGAAGGCAGAACTAGGAAAAAGTAAATGTAAATTGCAAAGAAACAAATTTAGGCATGGAATAAGCTGCTTCAGGAGGAAGGCAGTCTTCTGGTGGTCTTCAAGTAAAGACCAGGTGCTCTCTTGTCCAATAATATAGAAGAGAATCATATTTACTTATGGACTGGGATAGATGGTCTTTAAGTTATCTTCCAACTCAGATTAAACTATGTTGTTTTCTACAATAAGCAATCAGTTAAGTACAATGATTATTGTTGTTTAAGTCATTTCAGTTTTGTTTGACTTTTCATGACCCTATTTGGGGGTTTTCCTCAGCAAAGATATTGGTTTGCCATTTTTTCTCAGTTCACTTTACAAATAAGGAAGCTGAAGCCTACAGGGATGATTGATTTTCCCAGGGTCAAATAACAATTAAGAGTTTGAGGCTGGATTTGAACTCCAGAAGAGGAAAATTCCTGACTCTGGGCCTGGCTCTCTAACCATTTTGCTAGCTAGCTGTCCCTAGTGTTAAATATCTCACTATAACACTGTTTGTTAGAAACTAGAATGCAAATTGTACCTCTCAGGATATAGCCTTTCCTATTTTGTATGAACTCTATCCTATTTTTGTAAAACACCTTTATACCTTGCTCTTTACCTGTAGCTCTCCTCATCTTCTTTAGGAAGAAGGAATGTGTAATTTAGATAATTTAACTTGAGTGAAATTTCATACAGCAGGAATGTGAATCTTCTCCCAGTGCAACACTGTTATTCATTTCTGGCCCCCATCCCTCTTGTGTCATAGATGTTTGTGAACAGCTAGTGCTACTCCACCCCACAAAGCTCAGGGAAGCATGTGAACTGTATAGTCTGGCCACAAAAGAAATGGGAAATAGAAAGGCAAGTCTTTTTGAGCCTTTTTCTGAACTGTACAAAAAAAAAAAAAAAAAAGGGAAAAAACCCCAATAACTCAGTGTAAGCTTCCTCTTGAGAGGCATACCATCCAGGCCCTGAAAAATAAAGGGACACCTAGAACTCCTTTACCTTATATTGTCCAAAAATGAAAACTGGAGCCATTAGAGAAAAGAAGTAAATTCCTTCAGCTACCTGAAAGAACCTTTATATGGAAGGTATAGAAGCTATGAGCCTTAGGTGAAATAGCAGAGTAAAAAAGCCCAGAAAATTCTGACCCTACCTGAAATTATTATAAAGTTCAAACAAGTCTAGTTATTTCATTTTTTAAAAGTAATACAAAATATTACCCTTCCAGTGTAATGTTTCCATGATGTAGCTTTCTTGAAAACTGGCACTATACTTTGGTAAAGACAGCAAATGGGAAGCGGAGAGCAGTGACATCAATGGAAAGAGACATGAGAGTGAGCAACTGGGAAATGTGTAGGAAGCAGCTGGGAGCCAAAATGAGGAGGATATGTGGGAAGAAGAAACAGTAAAGAAAAACATATGCTGCCACTAGGTACAGATAACAGTAGTAGAGGACTGATGAAATATCTAGAAGAGAAAAGAGAACAGACTAAGAACTGGAGGATGGGCTGACCAAGGAGCAACAAAGCACCAGAGGGAGGGAGAAAATCTAAATCTTGCCTCTTCTTGGAATGCCCATACAGGAAAGGATTAAAGACAACATGAGAATGGGGTTGGCCCACTGGAAGAAGGAATAGGTTTCGCTTGAATCCTTGGCAAATCCTAAATTATTTCAGTTTGTGAAGTTAAAGCCCAGCCCATTACTAGCACTTTGTAATACTATATAGCTTCTTTTGGAAAGGCAAAAGTCCATTGCAATGAAGAGAGCTTTTTTGACTTTATGAGTCCAATGTGCACCTTTGATGTGTTAAATAAAAACCTGTTCTAAGTTTAATATCCTATGAGCCTGATGCTTGCTTTAGGAAAATTGATAATCATTGCTTAGGAAAGGGGAAACATTAGTGTTCTTGGATACCATCTGGGTGAGGGCAGATAAGCCAAAAAGAAAAATGAATATAATAGGTCATTCATATCAAAAGTTGACTCAAGATGAACAAATTTTTCTTTTTCTCATGAAAGGGATTTGCTACATTGATGAAATAAGAAAACTAGAAGTAGCTTCCAATCTGTCAAGTGGCTTATATTCTAAAATTCTGTTTATACATTTATTTTTTATAATTTGCCTGGAATATGGGGGAATGAGCACTGCAATTGGGAATTAGGAGGACATAACTTTGTGTCCTGTCAGACACTGTCACCCTAGACAAGGGAACCTCTTTCTGAACCTATTTCCATATCTATAAAACAGAAATGATAATAGTTCTATTATTTACCCCCCAGAGCTGTTCTGAGGAAACTACTCTGTAAATTGAAACAGGTTTCTATATCTATATAGATCTATCTATATAAATGTGATTTATAATAACTTATTATCATATATATCATATTAATATATTATATTTAGGTATTCTTCCATATTGCTTTGGTATTGGAAATGATTAGTTGGTTGATTTAGAAAAACATGGAAAGATTCAGACCTATGAAAGAAAATGCTACCCACCTTTATAGAAACAGATGACAAATGGAAATAAGTATAGCATGTTCTTACATATATGTGTATATTTATAGGTATCTGTGTATTTGGGGGGTGTGTCCATGCTTAATTATAGATATATTTAGAGTGGGGAAGGGAGGAAATAAAGTAAAAAGTGCACATCAGAGAACAAAAGAAAACCAACTAGGAAACAAAGAACCAGTCAGTTTTGAAAATAATATGTAGTATTTATTGTATAGGTTTTCTTGAAATGTAAATGTATTATTTTATATTAAATCCTCTCTTATGGCATATAACAATTTTTTATCATTTTGTATTTAAGATTAAATAAAAAATTACTTTATCTTATTTTTAACACATTGTTTTATGAATCAGATTGTGAGAGAAAATGAGAGCAAACGGGAAAAATCATGCGTGAAAAAAAAAAACCAGAAAAACATTAACAAAGCATGCGTTGATTTATATTCCATCTTAGTTTTTTTTTCTGCATGCAGATGGCATTTTCTGTCCAAAGTCTGTTGGGATTGCTTTGGATCACTGAGATCACTGAGAAGAACCAAGTGTTTCATAGTTGGTCATTGCACATTCTTGCTATTATTGTGCACAATGTATTCCTGGTACTGCTTGTTTTTCTCAGCATCAGGTCATGTAAATCTTTTCAAACCTTTCTAAAATCAACTTGCTCATCATTTTAAATAAAATAATAATATTCCATTACCTGATATGCCATAACTTGTTCAACCATTCCCAAATGATGTTATCTACTCATTTTCCAATTCTTTGCTCTCACAAAAAGAGTGCTACAAATATTTTTGCATATGTGGATCTTTTCCCCTCCTTTATGATTTGCTTGGGATATAGACCCAATAATGGCATTGCTGGGTCAAAGATTGGATCATTTCACAATTCTACCAGCAATGCATTAATGTCATAGTTTTCCCACATGCCCTCCAAAATTTATCATTATCTTTTCTTCTCATTTTAGCCAATCTGAGAGGTGTGAGATGGTACTTAAGAGCTGTTTTAATTTGCATTCTCTAGTCAATGGTGATTTAGAACATTTTTTTTTTCATATAACTGTAGATGGCTTTAATTTCATCATTTGAAAATTGCCTGTTCATATCTTTTGACCATTGTCAAATTGGGGAATGACTTAAATTCTTATAAATTTGTCACAGTTCTTTATATATTTTAGAAATGAGACCTTTATCAGAAATACTGGCTGCAAAGATTTTTTTCCCAGCTTTGAATTTCCCTTTTAATCTTGTTTCTGTTGGTTCTGTTTATGCAAAATCTTTTAAATTTAATGTAATTAAAGTTGTCCATTTTGTTTTTCATAATGTTCTCTAGTTCTTGTTCAGTCATAAATCCTCCCTTCTCCAAAGATCTAATAGATAAATTATCCCTTATTCTCCTAATTTGTTTATGCTATCATCCTTTATGCCCAAATCAAGTCATGACATTCTTTCTCATGTCACCATTTTCCTATTAAACAATTTTCAGAGAATAAAAAAATCAACACCTAAAGGCAAGAGAGAGAGAATCATGTGTTATCTAAGCAGGTTGGAGCATGTTAGTATAGATAGCTACTAAACTATGAAAGAGTCCAGAGGATGAAAAAGGTGATCAGAGTACTTAAATCATGTATTTATTTGCCTTATCTCCACAAGAACATAAACTACTTGATCAGGGATTACTTTTCTTTTTTGTCTTTGTATCCCCAGGAACTAGCACAGTGCCTATAAGTTAAACAAGCATTTAAGTGTCTACCATGTGTCAGGCATTGTGCTAAGCACTAGGGATATAAAAAAAAAAGACAAATACACAGTCCCTCCCCAAAACATATCCACAATACAAAACATGCAAAAACTATATAGAAACAAAATATAGGCAGAATGAATTAGAGATAATCAGAAAAGGAAAGGCACTGTTATTAAGAGGGATGCAGAAAGGCTTTCCATTCAAGTAGGGACTTTAGCTAGAACCTGAAGGGAGCGGAGGGGCTGGAGAGATGAAGCAGAAGAGTATTCCAGTCATGGAATTCAATCCGTGAAAAGTCCCTGAGTCTGGAATATTCTTATAGAAGGAAGAGCAAGTAGATCAGTATCAATGCATCACGGAGTGTGTGAAGAGGGAAGTAAAGTATAATAGGAGAAAGAGAAGGAGAGGGTCAAATTATAAAGGGTTTTGAATACCAAAGAGAAGATTGTATGAACCAGGAAGTGGTTTACTGGAGTTTATTGAATTGGGGGCAATGCGTGGAAGGAAATATAGGTAACTAACAAGTAATTCACAAACAAAAATTCTATAATAACAAAAATTCAGTTGATTATCAAATCCCACTGATCACTAACTCATTTGGCTTTTGTACATTTGAAACTTGTCTCCATTGTTAATGACAAAGTGACTTGATCAGACCTACACTTTAAGACAATTTGCCAACTAAGTGGAGGACAGACTGGAGTGGGGAGAGACTTGAATTAGGGAGATCGAGGGGCTGTTGCAATGTCCACTCATGAGGTAATAAGGGCCTATACCAGGGTGTCAATGTTCAAAGAGAGAAGTGGCCAAATAAGAGAGATGTTGCAAAGGCAGACTTGACAACTGACTGAATATGGAGAGTGAGAAGTCAAGGATGACAATTAATATGTAATAAATGTTAGTTAAATTTAATGATACATTTACCCTTTTTTCTGGGACTTTACAAACAGCTCTGTGGTCTTAGATAGAGCACTGAGTCTGGAATCAGGGAGACCTGAATACAAGTCTGGCCTCAGATATTTGCTAGCTGGACAAGTCATTTAATCTCAATTGTAAAATGGGCAAAATAAAAGCACCTACTTCTCAGGATTGTTATAAGAATCAAATGAAATATTTGTGAATGCTTAGCACAGTGTCTGGAAAATACATAGTATAAAAATACTACTTATAAATAATAATAATAAATTTATTCATTTAAAGCAAATTCCATTGGCATAGTAAATAAAACTTCTGATTTGAAATCAGAAAGACCTAAGTTCAAATCCTGATTTAGACATTTCCTAGTTCTATGACCCTAGTTAGGTCACTCTCTCGACCTTAGGTTTCTCATCTATAAAATGGGGATAAAAGTAGTATTTATTTCACAAATTGTTATATGAAATTAAATTTGTTAATATCTATAAAGTGTTTTATAAACTCAAAGTGACATAAATATTTATTATTATTATTGTTATATGTCAGGCAGTATGATAGACTTTGGGTACAAAGAAATAAAGAAAAACAGTAATCTACCCTCAACGAACTTAAAATCTACAGTGCCAGATAAATAGATACAAAACTTGTCCAAAGTAAATGACAGACAATTTGGAAAACTGGGAGAGAGCACTGACACTTGGGAGCATCAGGATCCTCTAATCCTCACTCCATAGGTTTCATCTGGAACTGAGTTTTAAAATGTCAGGGATTTCAAGAGATAGAAGTGAGGAGATAGTATATACTCCAGGCATAGGCACAGAAACTGGGCATAGAAGATTATATAAGAGATTAGCAAATATGACTACAGTGTTTAATGAGGGAAAGAGAACAAAAAAAAAATATTGTGGAAAGCTAAATCATTTAAGATGTCCAGCAACCACATTCAAGTTAAACATAGTATATTGCAAGTATCAGATTAAGTTGATGAAATGAAACATAAGGCAGCACCATCTGTTCTTCAGTGACTGATAAGAATTTTTAAAAACCATACAACTCCTAAAGTTTCCAAAAATGCTTCTGATAACAGTCAAAGTAATAGATTAAAATAGTCATCACAAACACATGAAGAAAATCTCATAACCAACTCATCTAAATTTAGAAACTTATCTCTACTCCCCATCTTTGATTATTATTAAATTATTACTAATTCAACTCAAGTGATATTCCTGGCACAGCTAGGAGGCTAACAGCTTATAAACATGAAAATTGTAAGGTACCTTTGAATTCTGTTGGTCACCAAATACCATTGATCAATAAGTCAGTGACTCAGCTAGCTTTTGCACATTTGAAAATTGGCTCCAGTTAATGACAAAATGAATGGGAAGAAGGTTGAAAAAGATTACTTGACATTTTCCCCTCCTTTTCTAAAGAAAGCTTTTATATCTCTTGCTCTAAAAATAATTCCTTTCCAGGTCTAAAAAAAATTATTGGATACATATGACAAGCTTTGTGATGATAGTATGTATTTCAACCTTGGATTTGATTCTCATTTAAACTTTAATTAGAATGAGGTAACTAAAGCTTGACTCCAGGGAACCAACATTTAAGGTTAGGAATAGTATGTTTTCTAGCTGGAACAGTCCAAAGACCACCATTCTCTTGCCTTGTACCTCATTATTCTCCACCATTTGGGAATTCAGGGGTTGGACAGATGGTCTCAAAAGAAGGAATTGATTTTAGGACTTCCAAAGGGCTGGGAAAAGGAAGTGGGTTGCACCCTTTCTTGATGGATTGCACCCAAAGTCCTCTGTGTACTCCTCCATTCATAATTCAACTGTTTTTGCTCCCAAGTGAAAATATTCACAATCTATCTCTGACTCTCACTCAACCCTTTATAAATAAAAACAAATTAAAAGACTAACCCAAAGTGCTTCCTTGCTATGTCATAAACAGTCCAAACCAAAGGGTTGAAAGGAATCTAAGAGACTTTCTTATCTAAGTCAACTGACAGTTTACATATAAGAGATCTGAAGAGCTCTTGTGATTTGCTCATGATCACATGGCAGTAATATAAAAAAACAAGAGTACATCTAAAGTCAAGTCTAGGTCAGAATCCTTTGCACTCTGCTCAGTGCCCTGAAGTTGAATGAAATTGCAAAATGTATGTGCCCCTTCTAAAATCTATTTCAAAATGCTAAAGAAAATTAATCTTTCTAGTATTGATAATTTAAAATAAGAATGTTTCTTCCTCTTCCCTACATTCTTTAATTTGTTGGGTAATTTATGGAAGTAACTGATTGGCTTATTTTTGTCTTTCAATAACATGACATTTGGCACATAGTAAGAGCTTGACAGATACTTGTTGAGTATAGGAATAAAATTAGTTCATTTTCAGTGTGTATACAGATGTAATCTGTCCCTAAGAAACTCTAAAGCCATAGACAGCCTTCCATTATAGAACTGTTGTTGGTGCTCAATTGTTTCAGTCATACCCAACTCTTCATGACCCCATTTTGGGAGTTTTCTCATCAAAGATACTGGAGCAGTTTGCCATTTTTTTCTCTCTGGTTCATCTTACAAATAAACAACTGAAACAAATAGAATTAAGTCACTTGCTCAGGGTCTCACCGCCAGCAAATATGTAAAGCCAAATTTGAACTCAGGTCCTCCTGACTCCAAATACTGTGTTCCATCCACTGTGCCACTTAGCTGTCCTTCCTTCTGAAGGAGGACCTAAAAGCAACCCCATCCAATCATTTTGTCTAAAATTCCTTCAGTCACCTTCTTTGGGTAAATGGGTAACGTGTATTAACAGACTAAGTGTGAAATAACAGTTGCTGTGTCATTTGCTTTGGACTAAATGGGTATAACAAGATACTGTTCCTCTCCTCCTCTCTCCCCCTCCCCCCAGAATGTAATCTTTTTGAAGGGTAGGATTGTCTCACTTTTATGTTTACATTTCAAGCATCTAGCACAATGTCCAGAACACAATAAGTATTAAATATCTATCAACTGATTCATTTGGTCCCCTAATAGAATGCAATTCTTCTAAGTGACCTACTAAGCCATTAACATGAACTAATCATTTAATAAATGGTGCAACAATGATGGATTTGAAGTTTTCCTAACTTGTGCAAAATGAGAGGGCTGGATGAAAAAAAGATTCCTTCTATCTCTACAATTCTATGGTCAAATAGCTGCTTAAACTTATAGTTACATAAACTATTAGAGTTAGAAGGCTCCTGTGAGATCTCTAGAACACAGCCTCATTCTATCCCCAATAAATATGTCATATATAGAAATCTTATAAAGTAACTTGTAACTTATAAAGTAAGAAGGCGTGTTCATTATTTTACAGCCATATTTCATAGAAACCCTAGAGACCAGAATCATATTTTTAGAAAAAATACGTGCAGCTCTTTGGGTTTTAATATCTGAGAAACTATTGAAAAAATAAAATGTTTACTCCTAGTGGTCCAGTTTTTGAATGTTTGACTTCATGGTAGGACAGGAAACCACACGACAAATGAGGAAGGGAAAGTATCTGTCATCTTACATATATGAAAACTACTGTCTATTAGGGCAACTATTTCTGAGCTGATTGAACTTACAAAGTCTTCCCCTGCTATGAAACATAAACGCATTTATAACACATGCTGCTATTGTTTAAACTACTGTCTTGACTCCTTAGGATTGAGAAATGATCTGCTCTTTCAATCAATAAGCAATTGTTAATCACTTATAATATGACCAGGCACTTTGTTCTTTGCTCTCTTCAGAGTTATAAACATAGAAAAACATAAGAATGATTCAACTTCCCACAATTAAAAAAAAATCCTCATAAGCTCTACTACTTAACAATTAGACAAGAAGAAAACCAGTAATCATGGCTCTATTATTTAACTTTCTTTCAAATTTGGGAAGCAATGAAGGGAGAATGGACAATTTGAACAAAAACTATGATACAGAAAAGACCTCAATTTAATTTAATTTAAAGTACCACAATCCAAATCCTCCCTCAATTATTACCTGTGAGACCTAAGTAAGAGGTTACTTAATCTCTCTGGAAATAAATTACTTATTTTGAGAGGCAGTGTACTGTAGATAGAATTCTGGACTTAGAGATTGAAAGATTCCATTAGATTTGGGTTCAAATCTCATCTCAGATACTTTCAAATTGACCCTGGGAACATCACTTAACCTCTTTGTGCCTCAGTTTCCTCATATGTAAAACAATGGGGTTGAGGCAGCTAGATGCTGCAGTGGACAGAGTGCCGGCCCTGAAGTCAGGATGACCTGAGTTCCAAATGTATTTTGGTCCACAACCACAACTATAATTAAAACCAAATCCAAATATTACTGTTCTGTAAGAAATGACCAACAGGATGATTTCAGAAAGGCCTGGAGAGACTTACACGAACTGATGCTGAGTGAAATGAGCAGGACCAGGAGATCATTATATACTTCAACAACAATACTAGATGATGACCAGTTCTGATGGATCAGGCCATCCTCAGCAACAAGATCAACCAAATCATTTCTAATGGAGCAGTAATGAACTGAACTAGCTATACCCAGAAAAAGAACTCTGGGAGATGACTAAAAACCATTACATTGAATTCCCAATCCCTATATTTATGCACACCTGCATTTTTGATTTCCTTCACAAGCTAATTGTACAATAATTCAGAGTCTGATTCTTTTTGTACAGCAAAATAATGTTTTGCATGTATACTTATTGTGTATCTAAGTTTATATTTTAATATATTTAACATCTACTGGTCATCCTGCCATTTAGGGGAGGGGGTGGGGGGGTAAGAGGTGAAAAATTGGAACAAGAGGTTTGGCATTTGTTAATGCTGTAAAGTTACCCATGTATATATCCTGTAAATAAAAGGCTATTTAATAAAAAAAAAAAAAAAACCAAATCCAAAACTATAGCAAATGGACCACAACAAAAAATTAACCCACAATTCCTAGCTGTGTGACCCTGGGCAAGTCATTTAACCCCAATTACCTCAGCAAAAAGAAAACAAAACAAAGCAAAATAATAGGGTTACACTTGACATTCTCTAAGGTTTATTCCAGGAAATCTATGATTCTATGATGCTGTATTCCTTTGGATTTTTCCAACATGCCCCTACTCTGGACAGCTTCCTTTCCCTTCTCCCTGCTTTTCAGCTTCCTCTTGTGTATTGTTTTCCCCCATCAGACTGCATGTTTTTAGAGGGCAGGAACTCTCTCTTTTTTTCATATTTGCACTTTGCAAATCTTAACTATATATAAGACAGTTATCAACATTATACTTTATAATATATTCCAAAGAACAGCTTATCTTTATTTGTCTTTTTCAAATATTATGAGGTTTTTATCCATTATAAAACTTTTTGTTGTTTCTCTTATTTAGAAATTCTTTCTAACTAGCTGTTTAAAATCATCTTTCAAAAGATCAAATATTTTAATATTGATAACTAGTATTACTTTGTTGGCTTTGTATAAAATGTACTACTTGTCAAAGGCTCAGGATACAAATGTACAAGATCAAAAAATGATAATAAATGCCTTCTAAACAAAAGATTTCCTGGCTAATTAGATTAGACAATACAGTAAAGGAAAGTAAATATAATAATTACATAAGTACAGGATTTTACACTGACAAATTATTTAATTATAATTTTTTAGAATCTAATCCTTGCAAAGGTGAAATTCAGAACTCTTAGCAGAAGGCTTTATTACCAAGTCCCTTGATCTTTCTCCTCCTTTGTATTCTCTTCATGAAACTACCTTATATATTGAGAAATACTTCTTGATGAAGATCCTGCAAGAGAATTGGGAAAGGAAGGAGGACAGCGAGGTCCATAAAATGAAGTTGCCTAAGATCCTGGAGCTATGTCCTAAAATGTGATTTCCATTGGGTCCAAATGATCCTAAGCTAAGAGGCCACTTCTGAAGGAACAAGTAAGGGAAATTGAATTTTACTTCAGGAAGAAATAGAAACTATCTTAGTGAAGTAAGGGAGCTGGTAGCTTGTGTTTAAGTGGGGAAGAGGTAGAATCTTGCTAGAGGAATACTCAAAGATGAACACTGAACAGCCATATAACAAAGTCAAGCTTAGATGCCAATTGGAAAAAGGGGTAAACAAGTCTAGCCTCACTTAAGGGTTGAACCAGTTAAGAAGTGAGAATATTTTGTTAACTTGTGGATATAGGTATATATTAAGGGTATAACCAGTAACTTATGAGTATATCACTTAAGAGTAGAACTAACTTGTGTAGTGGTACTCAGATTTAATTTAAAAATATTTATCAAATGATTAATTACTCAAAAATTACAGGCATTTCTGAAATACTGAAGACTAAATAAATGATCGTCAACAAATAAAAAAGCATTTATGTTCAGGGTACCAGGCACTGTACTCAAAATACAAAGAAAGGCAAAAATAAGCCGCCTGTTCTCAAAGAGTTCACAGTTCCAATGGTAGAGGCAAATCAATAACTGTGTAAAACTATATACAAGATAAATTGGAGATAATTAAGAGAAGGAAAACACTAGCATTAAAAGAGATTGGGAAAAGCTTCATGCAGAAGATGGACTTTTAACTGAGCACTGAAGGAAGTGAGGAGATAAAGTTGGGAGTGAATTCCAAGCATGGGGGAGCAGTAAGTTAAAAAGAACAATCAGGAAAGGAAGTGTCTTATTCAAAGAGCAGGAAGGAGGTCACTGCTTGGGAATAAGATAATAAGCTTCAAAAGGAGGATGAGAGGTTATGAAGAACTTTATCAAACTGAGATTTTTATATTTGATCCCAGAGGCAGCGGGAAGCCACTGAAGTTTATTGATAAGGGAGTTTTGCTTCAGTCTTTAGGAAGATCAATTTGACAGTTTGAGTAAAGGATGTATCACGAAAGATTCAAGGCAGGGAGATCAACCAGGAGGTTATTGAAATAGATGATAAGGCCCACACTAAGATGCTGATAGTGTCAGATGAGAGAAGAGGGCAAATTGAATGATGTTAGGGAAATAGAATCAACAGGACTTCCCAGATAATTAGATATGAGGGGAGAAAAGGAGAGTAAAGAGTTAAAAATGGCACCTACATAGAAAGGTTGAATGACAGGGCAGAGCATGGCACCCTTGTCAGTAACAGGGAAATTAGGAAGAGGAGAAAGGGAAGATTGAAAAATAAAATTTTAGTTCCATATCAAGGTGATTTGGAGCTCAGCTATGGATGTGAGTGCTGAGATAGTCCCTGGAGTTGTTTTTTCATACTATATCATTTGACTTTTGCTTAAAGATCCTTTTTTCCCTTTTGGTATAAACTAATAATAGTCATTGTTCCATTCTAGATTCTTCCAATTTCTTTCCAGAACTAAAATATATACTTCTTTTTTTTTGTTTTTGTTTTTGTTTTTTGTTTTTTCTTTTTTTTTAATAGCCTTTTATTTACAGGATATATGCATGGGTAACTTTACAGCATTAACAATTGCCAAACCTCTTGTTCCAATTTTTCACCTCTTACCTCCCCACCCCCTCCCCTAGATGGCAGGATGACCAGTAGATGTTAAATAAAAATATATACTTCTAATAACAACTTTACTAATTTTGAACTGAATGGTAAAACCACATTTTCTTATTTTTCTTTTTTGATGAGGGACAAACTATACACATTAAATTTAAGGATTATATAGCCGTTATTTTGATCAGTAAGAATTATCCAATATTCCATAAGATGTTATCTGTATCTTTTAACTTTTCCAAATGCAATTTATTCAAAAGGAAACCACATTTTCTTTGTAAAACAGTATGCTACTGCTTCATTTGTGGTACAATATAAACCACTGAGCAAAATATTTACCAATATTTGTAAAGTGCTTAACACAGTGCCTGCCACATAGTAGGCACTTAAATATTGTTTATTATCACACAATACCATCACCACAGTACTTAGTATTGTGTACTATCCTTGTGAGGAATATGGACAATCTGAACATGTCCTGAGAAAATAATGAACAGCATGGTATCATATTGAGGAATTGGAAAAATAATGGGGATAGTTCATTAGAGGAGAAAAGACTTAAGAAAGACAGTTGTGTACAAGTGGTCAGAAGTCACTCAGATGCAAGAGGGATTCAACTTACTGGGCTTGACACCATGTGCAGATTTAACCCAAAATACTGGCCTCCATTGTTTTCTAGTTACTTTGGGTAAATCATGTGACCTCCTTAAGGCCTTATTTTATTTATATTTAAAAAGGGAATAGAAATACTCATATCACCTTTCTCATAGGGTTTTTTTGTGAGTAAAGTACTTTGAAAACTTTAGAGTTCTACATAAATTTATCATTTCATCATTATCACCACCATAAGTATTATTAAAATGCCCAACACCCTGCTGAATCCGATAGTGGCAAAATCTATACTTTTTGAAATGTTAAACTCTTTTCCCCTTTTTAAAGAAAAAGGATTTTGGTCTTTGTCTCCACAAAAAGAATAGTAACTCTAGGAACTATGAAATTAGAATTGATAAGGTTTAATGCAATTATAAATTAACAAATTATTCCAACTTCATATTATAACCTGGAAAATAGACATTTTAAAATCCTTTTTAAAAGTCTTTAAAATACTTTCCCTAATTAGGATGTAACTCATAAATTGTGAAATGGTACACTAGCTGAAAGCTATTTTAGGATGTGATTTAGAAATACATTTAGTGATTTGCATGTTGGTCCTTTGAGAATAGAGACCATTTGAGAGATTTTTCCACTGGGTTAAGATTTTTGTTTTACTCTTTTAAAACTAAGACTTAACATTTGTAAAAGAAGTTAAATGATACCATTAGTAATAAAATTTAAAAAAAAAAGAACTTGATTCCTCTTTCCTGACAAGGATAGAAATTTCCCATATCTACCTACAATAAAACAACAATGTATCTGTAGTAAAAAGTTTCCATTTCTGAGCCATTATGAGATTTACTTACTTATTCAACAATCATTTATTCATCCAGACTAGGAGGATATAAAAATGAAGGAGACATGGTTCCTGCCCTCAAAGAGTTTATAATTAACAGAAGATCATGTTGTCACAGTTATTAACTATATTGTGATGTAATGAGAGATACAATCAGTTTGGGTTATGAGAGGTAATTATGAGAGGTAATTAGAAGTAAAGACTTTCTGGGGGAGATAGGTTAAGGAAGGGTTATTCATGAAGGAGCTTTCATTTAAGGGGCATTTTGAATGATGGATAGAATGATGGATAGAATGATGGATGGATGGGAGATGCATACATGAAGATATAGAGGGAAGAAGATTCCACAAAAAAAGTATGCTAAAATCTGAGAATACAAGACTGAAATGCTAGGATTTTATTCAAATGTAAATGAGGAGTCATAAAGGTTAATGAGCAGTAAAGTGATATCACCAGAGTATTACTTGATAATGATTATTCCAAATCAAGGAGTAGTTTAAAATACATCAGGAAGTGAGTGGAGGTGGATAGAGCAGCTAAAAAACCAACAACAGTATGAGGGAGAACATACAAAATGATTCTCTAATGAGATATATAAATTTCAGTTATTATTTGAATAGACTATAAGATTATTAAGATCAAAGATTATTATTTTTTTAATTTTGTCTTTTAGTTACTTAATAAATGTGTGTTGGATTGGATTAAATAGGACTCATCCAGGCAGAAATAATTAGGAAGTTAAGTAGAGTTATGTAGAATTCCCATTCCATGGGAATGGAATAATTAAATGAATCTGTGATGTCATCAACATGTTTTCTTCTCCTATGATATAGCTTGCAACCCATCTAAGTCTGACTATTTTGTTGATGTCTTCTCATAAATTTACTATTGGGGATCAACGCAATGTACTAGAGCACTTTTTTGTTCCCTCCGCTGACAGGATGGACACCAGTGGAACATTCAGGTTGTCCCTGTTACCACTCACGTTCCTCACATGACCAGTTTTTTTTGCATTAGATATTTTCCCTTCCAGTTCTTCTTCAAAGTTTTGTATTTCACAGTCTTATTATTAACATAGATAGCATGTGATTGTTTTTTTTTTTCGAATAGTGTTTTTTTGGGGGGAAATTTTAGAGTCATTAAAGGGATTCCTTAAAGATGGTGTAAAGTCCTCTACATGTTAATGTTTATGGATAGTACTGTGCCTATCATTTGAAACCCCCAACATAGCAGAGCTTAACAGAAAAGGTCTATAACCACTCAAAAGTGTTTGGACTAACCATTTCTACAAGAGAAATCAAGTAGATGAAGAATGATTTGTTCTAACATATTAGTTAAATGGAAAAATTTATAGATCTTATTCATCAATATACACAAAACATGTATCTGTATCTGGAACAGATGGTATATATGGATGAGTAGGACCCATGATTAAATAGGAGAATAGGTAGAATGCCTTTAGAAAATTACAATGCTTTAATCACCCAAACCTCTCCCAAACAGATCTAGAAATAAATTGAAGAGACACCAGTGAAGTAAAAAGTGAGAGACCTTTGTGTTTTAATTTGAAAGTCATGGGAAAGGAAGAAAGCAACTCTTATTCAGATTTGGTATACAACAAGATTCTGTATAAGACACTCTGAAAGAGCTAAATATTTCTGAATAATGGATATAAGCTAATTGCTATAATTTTCACTTACAAAACATTACATCTATGTGAACTAAATAATTTTAGAATCAAAATCATTTGCTTGTGCATTTTTTTCTGGTGCAGACATTCTTTCCCTTCCAGTAATGTCCAGTATTTTTAAGCTGCAACATTTCAAAATGGCATTGATAATGATGCTGGCTTAAGTCCAGGTTTATACCTAGGTCCAGCTGTCATATGTATCTACTATTTCTACTTTATTAATCCCTATCAGTCTTTATGCCTCAGACTTTTTCCAAAATACAATCGCCTTCCTGAAGGTGCCGCAAGGGTTACAGATCATCTTAGAGGGAAGAAATGTTAAAGCTGAGAAAAAAGGGAAGGCAGATAGGGGACCAAGAAAGTGGAGTAGATAAACATACTATCTCCCTGTTATGTAACATGCAATTCCCCTTCTGGCCCCATAAGACAGCTGTTTAAAATCTGCAACTCTGGCCTCCAAGCTCCTTAGAACTCTTCAAAGAATTCTTCCGAGGTCTCAACCTCTTTCATGATAAAACCAATGCTTTATGAATGCTAGAACAAAATGCACAAGGACATTTTTAATAGAAGATAGAGAAAAGAGGCAAAACTACTTCAAATAAAGTGACTTTTATGCAATTATTTTAATAATTGTATTTAAATTGATTTTCTGATACCTCTTTCTGAGAAAATTATGATTTACTACAGTAAAATTCTAAAATATTGCCTCTGTCTAGTCTGAAAATACCTCGAGATTCTCCAAAGTAGATTAATAAAATCCATTTGCTTTAACATATATTGATCTAAACAATACAAAAAAAATCTTCAAAATATCACTACAAGCAGCCATTTTCATTTTGTTCTTTAAAAATAAAGGGAGCATATATTTTCCGGGTCATGTGAACAAGAAGATAAAGTACTAGACATTTTCTTTGTTCCCTGTGACCACTTAAACCTCTTTCAAAACAGAAATCTTGTGTCAAGGGGAAAGTAACTTCAGCAACTTCAACTCCACAGTCTAGGACACCCAGAATCAAAAAAAAAAAAATTAAATAAATTTTAAAACCTCCAAACTCAGGACCCTGCATTCATTCAGCACTTTCCCCCACCTTTCATGCTACCTGCAGCAAGACTGTACCAGCACACCCAAGAATGTGTCACAGGCTTACAATAAAACCCAACCCTATACTCCCCTGTATTTCCTTCCCTCAGGCTGGTAGAGTTTGAATGGCTAAAACAGCCAGCCAGTAGCCATAACCCCTTAGACCAGTGCTGCAAAGCTCTAGACTGCTAGTGCCAGAGCAGACAAGCCCAGAACACTGGTGGAGCAACTGAATTACCACTGTGGGACAGGAAATCTCATAATAAGAGTGGTTATTGGAGCCAAGGCAGTAAAAGTCCATTGTGCCACCATGGCAGCTCTTTGAACTGCTGGTGATAGGTCAAAGAACAAGGGGCAGAGAGACAAATACAAGATAGGAGGGCAGAACATTTTCTGTGGTGAGACTAGTGCTTTTGCAGCATTCCACTAAACATGAGGGAGGTGATTGAGGTATTTTGAGATATGGCTCTCCAGGAAACTATCATCAGAAAAAACAAAATCAGAAAGCGAATAGAAGATAATTCGGAATTAAGGAGGAGAAGATTGAAGTTTCTAAAGATATCAGGGGAAAAAACCAAAGACCTTGAACATAAGCAGATAATGTAAGAGAGACTACATTAGCAAAACAATACTTCAGATTTAGTAAACAAGTCTAAGCATTTATGAATAAATACTTCAAAATAAAGGAAAATGATTAAACATTTAATGAGACAGAGAAACCTTTGGAATATGAGGATATGGAACCAAAACATGGCAAAAATGTTTGTTGCAGCCCTTTATGTAGTGGCAAGGAACTAAAAACTGAACGGATGTCCATCAGTTGGGAAATGGCTGAATAAGTTAGTATGTATGGATGTAATGGAATATTATTGTTCCAAAAGAAATGATAAGCAGGCTGATTTTAGAGAGGCCTGGAGAGATATAAAATGATACTAAGTGAAGTGAGTAGAACCAAAAGAATTTTATACAAGGCAACAACAAGATTATATGATGGTCAACTCTGATGGACATGGCTCTTTTCAACAATGAGGTGATTCAGGTCAATTCCAACAGACTTGTGATGGAGAGAACCATTTGCACCCAGAGAGAGGACTATGGGAATTGAATGTGGATCACATCACCTTTTTTTGTTGTTTGCTTACATTTCATTTTCTTTCTCATTTTTTTCCTTGTTGACCTGACCTTTCTTGTGCAACAAGATGGAAATATGTATAAAAGAACTACACATGTTTAACATATATTGGATATATTGGCTTACTTGCTACGGGGTGGGGAGAAGGGAATGAGTAAAAATTTGGAACACAAGGTTTTGCAAGGGTAAATATTGAAAATTATCTTTGCATATATTTTGAAAATAAAAAGCTATTATTTTTAAAAAAAGAACCACAACATGCTATTCTTGAGTGTTTTTTTTTAAAAGAAACATGAGTAGAATATATAAACTTGCACAGCAAAAATAATAGGCAAAAAGAAAATGAAATACCAATCAAAAGAATTTAATTATCACCTACAGAAAAAAAAACCCTACAAACTATAGGCTTTAAATTTAACAATTCAATTCAGAAACAAGTGCTACATATGATCTAGGGAAGAGAAGAAGCATTTATATAGCACCTATTATTTGCCAGGAACTATACTAAACAATTTACTAATATTATTGGTCCTCATAATTGTGATAGGTATTATCTCCATTTTGCCACTGAGAAAAATGAGGCAAACAGAGATTAATGACTTGATCAAATCACTTGTTGTTAAAGCAAGCATTTGAGCTTGAATTTGAACTCAGATCTTCTTGACTCCAAACTTAGTGCTTTCTCAGCACTCTATCCATTACACCTACTGTATTATTGGAAGAAAGATCTTTAAATACAAAGAAAGGGAATTTAAAATAAAACAAGACTATTATGTACATACACAAAAACATATAGGAAGGAATGAAATAATGTTTTCAGAAGAGCAGTATTTCTTAGGATTCAGGCCAGGATTCACGTCCTACCCAGCAAATCAACGTTTAATAATACTTGGAAAAGATGAGCTTCTAATAAAAATGTTTTTTGAAACATTTTTAGAAAAAAAAAACAGAACTGAGGAGATTAATTGCTTCTTGAATATCATAAATGCTAGAAACAAAGAAATAGGTTTGTGTTTTGTTTTGTTTTGTTTTATGCAGCAGCCAAGGACAAAAACAGCAATGGTGACAGCAGGGTGACCAGGAAGAAACTTTTTTCTAAAAGTACACAAGGAGACAAGGATGAAGGCACAAGTTTGATAGGATATAACAGTAAAAAAAGTGGGCACGGGGATTATAAATAGAACCTGGTAATACCTGCCTACAGGTGAGACTATATCATAGCATGGGAAGGTTCAGGAAAGAGAGAAAGTGGAAAAAGGGTTTTGAAAAGAATATGTTATATGTTAGGGTTGAATCAAGGGCTAGCAATGAAGGGAAAAATCTTTTTTCATCAGAAGAACTTATAAGGGAGTAAGTGAAGAGGAGGTAGAAGAGATTGAAATGATGGGAGGCAAAGGAAAAAATTTTGCTTTGATGGTAAGAGGATATTTCACTGATGAATGCTCCCATAGGTGAAAAGAAATAGTCTATGAAGGGAGTTGGGTACCTTGTGTTGATTATGACCTGGGAGAATGGTATCTGAAAAATCTAATTATTCTTTATGGGAGTGAGTGGGGAGTTAAAATATCTGGGAGCGACTGGCAAATGTGGCATAGGAGAACACGGGCTCAGAGAGAAAGTTCTGCAGTAAATGGGCTGGGGGAAAGGCAAGAAGGGGAGGATGCATGTCAGTAATATGGTAAGCATAAGGCAATATCCTCTGTGACATCAGCAATAAATAATACTGTTCTGGGAATTAAGCACAATGGGAAAGGGAATTCACTGGGCAGGCTCTACAAACTCTACAGAAACTGCCTTGAAAAGCCTACCTAGAACAGATACCTAGAAAGCTTTGCTTTTGCTTTTCTGTAAAGAATATAAAGAAAAAACAGACTCCAAACAATTACAGAGGTCAAGAACCAGAGAATGAGGGTCTGGAATAGATAGCAAGAGAGGATGAATGGGAATGAGAGAAGCCCTTTTGTTGAAAGCAGCACAAAGAAATGAAATTTAAAAATCTAATGAATAGGAGCACTTGAAGGGAGGAAAGGAAGAAGAAATTTACTTAACTATGTGAAAAGGGAAAAAGAGAGGAAGAAGTATATGCTCAAATGAAATCAAGAGACAAAAAGGAACTAATAAGCAATACCCCAAAGAAAAAGGGGGTAAGAAATAATAATAGTAGATTAGCTATAAGAGAAAGTGAGCTAGTATTAACAAGGCTCCCTTTAAAAAGATAAAGGTAAAATAATTGAAAGAACATATTATTGTGCATTTAGCAGTAGAGAGAACAAAATAATAACTTGAAAAAAAACAACAATATTAGAGAGTGTGTGAAATATAAACCTTACTCTCACAATTTAAAATGTAAACGGAATAAACAATATAATAAAGCAAAAAAGAGTAATAGATTAGAGAAAAAAAAACAAAAATTTACTATTGGCTGCCCATATATTAAAAAAAAAACCAACAAAATAAAATAAAATTGATGGGATGGGGAAAAGATTTCTATGCTTTGAGTAAATCCAAAAAAGCAGAAGCTTTTGACAATGCAAAAGCAAATATTCAAAAATTTTAAAAAGGATAAAAATTATTATGCTGAAAGACAAACTCCTTCAAATTCCTAAAGGAAATACTATCTTAACTATAAGATGATTGAAAGGATCACCACAGTGATAGATTTCCAAGAAAACAATATACAAAATGATTACAGAAATGGGAATGGAAAGTGCAACTACACACACAAAAAAAAATAAGAATAAATAAAACAAAATTATACAGATCCAGAAGGACTTGAATGACAGAACACTCTCACCCTGTCCTTTCTCAGAGAAGGGAGATCCACAAGTATTATGCATTACTTATCAATATATTAAGCAGTTGTCCTTTTTTCCCCTCTCTTTAAAAATACCATTTGTTATAAGGGATGACTTTCTGGAAGAAGGACTAGAGGGAAACTTAGGAGAACAACAATAATATAAAAAACAAAATTTATCAATAAAATCTTATTTTTAAAATAAAGATAATTATGTCACCACTGCCACCACCACAACCCCAAATTAGTTAAGGATATCAAGTAGTATTAACCACATTTAAAAGAACAAACTGCCTTTGGAATCAGACCACTTGAGTTCAAATCCTCCTTTTGACACTTATTACTTGTGTAATCATGGGAATGCCATTTATGTTCCCTGTACTTTATTTCCTTTATTTGTAAAATAGAGAGCTTGAATTAGAGGGCCTTTGAGGTCCCTTTCAGCTCTAGATCTATTATCTGACTGCAAAGCATCTGAGAAAGGAATATATAATACTGAGCTCAACATTTACCTAAGAATCTCCAAGAACTTTAGTAAAAACAAACAAATAAGCAACCTCCTATGAATTACCAAGTGGTACATTTCCATCACACACATACACACACACAAACACACACATACACACAAACACATTCTCCACTGGAAACTTTGGGGAAATGATTTTGGTCAGAACAAATGAGGTCAACCACAGAGCTGGATTTAGAATTCATCATTAGTGTTGATCCAGTTCTGATTTGGCAACCACTCAATGTGCCTCTTTAAATTTAGGGTCTGTTAAATATTTGAACCCTAGTTCTTGTTTTCTAATTTGTTTTTTAACTTAAATGATTTTAAGTGAGATTTTTAACTTAGATGACTTTAAATCACATGCACTTTGGTATTAGAATTTGCTAAAAATCAAATCCAGATTCTAAGATAAAGTTCCATAAAAGTTGTAATTTCATTGATTAGATATGCCAAGAATCATCATTGTTATGAAGCAAAGTTTTGATTTCATAATGTTTGCTTCTTGTTTTCTTGGTAGGAAAACCCAAAGAAGAAGACAAGCCACGTTTGACTTCAGATATATGAACCCTACTTACTGATGTGAATGGACTTTGGACCTGAATTGAACATTGCCATCCTTGTCAACAGCTTCCATCTCTATATTCTCTATTATGTACATGCCTCCTCCACTTAGAGAGTTAAATTCCATGTTTACTTTGGGTTGTTGGCTAATCATGAGGTCCTCCAGAGAGCTAGTCCAGATATTACATTCTCAGAAGTTGAACCCTTTAATCAATTCATTTTCCTATTACCTTTGAATACAGCACTATTGAAACTTGTACCAGGTATATATAGCATATAGAAATAACCTCCAGGTAAAGTAGAAGACAAACAAGGACTCCTGAATCAAGCTTAGGCTAAACATGAAAAAAAGGTAATGATGAATGAATGAACTAAAAATGAATGAATGAAAAGGCATTACTAAGGATATAAATTTAGGCCACTTTTGACCTACACATAGAAAAAGATTATGATGAATGAATGAATAACTAATTAATGAATGAAAAAACAATAACTAAATTCCAAACACTGAGCTAATACTAGAAATACAGATACAAAAGCAAAGGTAGTTCCCTTTCTCAAGGAACTTAGATTGTAAAAAGAAACAGCATATATAGGGAGTAGCCAGTGAAGGATATTTTGGTTTTGAAATGAATATCCTAAAAAACATTATCTCATGTGAATTTCACAACAGCCCTTTGATATGGTATTCTTATTTACCAGATTTAGAAACTGAGATTCAAAGAGACAAAGCAGCTCATCCAGAATCTGATGATTACTATAATTGGGATTCAAACCTAAGTCCTTTGAATCCAAATCCAGAAATTTTTCCAGCATAACTAAAGACCAGAGAATTGCTCAAGTAGGCTTAAGAAGGAGCAGCATATAATAGTGCCAAGAAATTGACCAATAAGAAGAATATCAAGATTGAATAATGTAGAACCAAGTCATCATTCAACATCAGAATGGGGAAAGAAGCAAAGATTCAAAAATTCTACTCTGACTACTGATCTCCCTGATTCGCTTTAAGCTCCAACTAAAATGTCACCTTTTGCAGGATGCCTTCCCTAACCCTTCTTAATTCTAATGTTTTACCTCTTTTAATTATTTCTTATTTCTTCAGTAAACAGGCATACCTCATTTGATTGTGCTTCACTTTAGTGCACTTTACAGATATTTCATTTTTTACAAATTGAAGGTTTGTGACAACCCTGAATCAAGCAAGTTTATTAGAGCCATTTGGACATCACAGATATTTTATTTTTTACAAATTGGAGATTTGTATCAATACTGAATCAAACAAGCCATTTTTCTAACAGCATGAGTTCACATTGTATCTCTGTGTAATTGGGTAATTCTCATGGTATTTCAAACTTTTCATTATTTTTATATCTGTTATGGTGATTTGTGATTTGTGATTTTTTTTATTTTACTACTGTAAGTGTTTTGGAGAATAGCAAACTGAGCCTATATAAGGCAGTAAACTTGATTGATAAATGCTTTGCGTGTTCTGACTGCTCACTAACCAGTCATTCTCCATCTCTCTATTTCCTCTGGCCTTCTATTTCCTGAGACATGACAATATTGAAATTAGGCCAATAAATAAGCCTACAATGACTTGTAACTGTTCAAGTGAAATGAAGAGTTGTTTGTCTATGATGCAAAATTCACTGTTGTCATATTTTGAGAAATCATCACAGCCATCCCAACCCTTAGCAACCACCACCTTAATCGCAGGCACCATGACTCTCAAAGAACATCACTTAAAATTGTTGCAAGTAAGAGGGATTGTGATCTACATCAGTTTATTTATCTGGTATTTTCCAATTTTAAAAATAGTTCCACATACATTAGCTCACTAGTTTATCACAAAAGAAAGTCTCCTTTTAAGGAGGCAGGGCTAGTATCATGATCTTTATTTATTTATTTTGCAGATAAGGAAACTAAAAACTTAGTAAAGATGAAATGACTTAATCAAAGTCATTCAGCTAAATACTGACTGAGGTGGGACCAGAACTGAAGTTGACTCAGATCTACTATGCTGCTAATCAGCAATTAGTCAAAAGCCTCTAAGATCCCTTTTAGCTCTAGGTCTCTAATCCTATGATCCTAAAAAATTCTTCTGAAGGGATATAAATATACCCAGTTAAATAAGTGTATCAGGCATTCAAAGAAGAGACAGGGTGGTCAAAAAAGACATTAGTGGGTGCAACTAGGCAATAAAATGGATAGAGCAACAGCCCTGAAGTCAGAAGGACCCAAGTTCAAATCTGGTCCTTAACACTTAACACTTCCTAGCTGTGTGATCCTGGGCAAGTCACTTAACTCCAACTGCCTCAGCAAAAAAAAAAAAAAAAAAAAAAAAAAAAAAAAAAAGACACTAGTGGAGTGAGTGGTGTCCAAGTTGAATCTTGGAAGAAAAATAAGGGTAAAAATGGGATGAGAAAGGGAGAGACCATATTTCAGGGCTAGAGGAAATGGAAATGCATGGAAACAGATGAAATGTTGATATAATGATGAATTAGCAAATGAGCATATAGTTCTAAGAGCATGTTCAGTGAACTCGTAGATTTTTGGTGAGCTTGTCTCTGGGAGTTTGTGATGATGTGCAATGGAAGAACCTAACTGTCCACTTCAAAGCATGTGTAGGTTTTCTCTATTTCTTTTCAATTTACTACATGGTAATTTAAAATTAAAATTAAAAAAGGTTTTATGTTTGGCTTCTGAACTAGAACCAAGTAAGGATACACAAGGATAAAATGCTGTAAACTTCCTAGTAGGGAAAAAGAGCTTGAGCTTTTATCCTCTCCACCAATCCTAGCTACTATTATGTAGCCTATAAGTCAATGGCCCTGTTACATAGATATCTTTCTTCTTTTAGGTGAAGAATTAATTAAAGATGAAGGGTATTAGGTTAAGACTTTGTGGGATTTGGAATGTCAGAAGAGTAAGCTGCTAGAGGCAGATTCAAGAACTAAAATTAAAGCAGAGCTTACTGATAGTCAAGCCAGCTTCACCGTCTAAGCCCTAATGGGGCCAGCTTGACTTAATCTACTAGTAGATCAATGCTGAGACACCATGTTTTATAAACACAAGAGTGACTCTGTTCATCAGCTAAGCTGAGATTGAGAGCAAACTGTGAAGTAAATTGAGTGGATGCCCATCAATTGGAGAATAGCTGAATAAATTGTGGTATATGAATATTATGGAATATTATTGTTCTATAAGAAATAACCAACAGGATGATTTCAGAAAGGCCTGGGGAGACTTACACGAACTGATGCTGAGTGAAATGAGCAGGGCCAAGAGATCATTACATACTTCAACAACAATACTATATGATGACCAATTCTGATGGACCTGGCCATCCTCAGCAATGAGATCAACCAAATCAGTTCCAATGGAGCAGTAATGAACTGAACCAGTTACGCCCAGTGAAAGAATTCTGGGAGATGACTAAAAGCCATTACATTGAATTCCCAATCCCTATATTTTTGCCCACCTGCATTTTTTATTTCCTTCACAAGCTAATTGTACAATATTTTAGAGTCTGATTCTTTTTGTACAGCAAAATAATGGTTTAGTCATGTATACTTATTGTGTATCTAATTTATATTTTAATATATTTAACATCTACTGGTCATCCTGCCATCTGGGGGAGGAGGTGGGGGGAATGAGGGGAAAAATTGGAACAAGAGGTTTGGCAATTGTCAATGCTGTAAAGTTATCCATACATATAACCTATAAATAAAAGGCTATTAAAAACAAATTAATTAATTAAAAAAAGATACTTCCATTATTAATCTTCCTCTATCCAAATTAGTTCTGGGTAAACTTTGTTTACAAATATTTTTGAATAACCCACAAATATATAGGAATAGTGTAGATATTTATTCGAGTTCATCACTTGAACCTGACTCGGAAATGAAGAGAGGAGGTTGTATAAGTAAGGAAAATGAACAGCTATGAATAAATTTTCTGGACTGGCAGGTTTATTTTTGATCAAGACTGATACATAGATCTTGGTTGCCACTTCTGTCTCAAAACTCACTGACTGCTAAATTCCTTCTTCAGTAATAACTTTTAGAAGGCATTGGATTTGTCATCAAAGGATCTGGGTTTGACCTAAAGTTCTATTCCTTATTAACATAACATTAAACAAATCTGTATCTCTTACACTTTCTCTTTCCTCATCTGTAAAATGAGAAGACTAGATGAGATTATCTTTTAACTGTATTCCAACTTAAAATTTTGTAATCTTAAAATTAAGGCACAATTTAACCTGTAAAATGAGAATAATTCCTGCACCACCAGACATCATAGGATTACAGTTAAGATCAAAAGAAATAACACCTGTGATTTGCCCGAGGTCATATAGTTAAGTGATACAGGGTTTAGATTAAACAGTAAGGTAACTGCTTGTGTTAAAATCCCATCTCTATTACTTTTATGACTTTGGACAAGCCACTAAATTTCTCTGGTCCATTCTCCTCATTTTTAAAATAAGAGGATTGGGCTGGGTAAATACTAATATTTTGAGGTAACTGGCACAATTTGTATAGACTACTGAGTCAGGATTCAGGAAGTTTGGTTGTTATTTAGTTAAGTCCTATCTGACTCTTCCTGGCCCCATCTGGGTTATTCTTGGCAAAGATACAGAAGTGGTTTGTTATTTCCTTTTAGATCATGTTACAAATGAAGAAACTGAGGCAAATAAGATGAAGTGTCTTGCCCAGGGTCACAAGGTTTGAGGGCAGATTTGGACTCAAGAAGATCAGTTTTCCTGGACTATCACAGATGAATATTCCTCAGTTAGAAGTAGGAGCTCAAAAAAGATTTCAGAACATTAAATGCAAGATTTTAGTCAATGAAAAGACATTCAGAAATAGTACCTTCCACAACATAACTGCCAAAGAGGTCAGCAACAGCACAATCCTATATTTACATCTGTCCTTCCAATTGTATTTAATCTCTGACACAGGCCAAGCAGGAAATAAACTATAATAAGAACCTCTACTCTTGCTCAGGCATTCCTTAAAGCTTTGTTCTTTTTGTTGTTTTTTCTGTTTTCTCTTCCTGATTATCTCATCTGTTCTTCTGTGAAATTGTCTTCTAAATCTGTATCTTCATTTCCAACCTCTTCCCTGAGTCCCATATTTAAATTCTCCTGATGATAGATCAGATTCAAAGTCTATCACTTCCTCTACGATCTGCCCCCAAAACTCCATATATCTACCTCTCCTAATTGCCTTATTTCTGCTCAATCTTCTAACTATTCCCCATTATAAGATTCAGAAAATCTTCCTTTGAATCTTCCTTCTTACTCTTGATGTTTACCTCCACAATTCCTCTTAAATTCATCCACTTAGCTTCAACCTACTTATCTGGTCTTATTTTTATAACATTCTTTCTCACATACTCTATATGATCCAGCCAGTCAAGACTAATAGTGTCCCTGATCTAATCCTTCTTCAGCTTTTGTGAATTTTGTGAACATCTAATATACATTCCTACTTTATTTCTACTTGTAGAACTCCTTTCTTCCAGTGCAGGTGCCACATCTGCTAAGGATCTTTTCTTAATCGCCCCCCCCCCCAAAACTGGAGGATATCTTTGCATCTCTGCTTGAACTCCATTCATTTAACTCACATTATAACTACTTTTGTAAATAACATATCCCTCATCCACTTCAAGTCTGAAAGCTTATTTAATGAATGAGACTGAGTGCTTTAAAAAAAACAAAACATTTTGACATCTTCAGAACCCACCACTTAATAAATACTTGTTTAATTGAAGTTTTCCCAATAAACTTCTCCCTTAGCCATTCTGCTTATTCCCCAATCATTCCTCATGTCCATGTTTCCCTTCCTTTTTTGGTTTCCCTAACTAATGAGAGTGAAAAAAAAAAAAAGATTTTTGGGGACAGTCTAAAGAAGGTACTTATAAGTATACTCAATGAACCATATTTTTTGTCAATTCTATAATAAGATGAAGGACAACATTTGGAAACAAGACACATTTTTTCTTCATCAATTTAGATACAAAGTTCTCCTATGTTGAAAGGATGCAAAGAAGAGGGATATCCAACAACACAAAAAAATGGAAGATAAGGCAGTAATAATAGCTCTATCCCAAAGGATAAAATATGACTCCAAAAGGTCATAAAGTGATCCATCCCACCAAAGGAAGCATATAACAAAACTACATGGTACTGGCTCCAAAACAGTGATGGATTACTAGTTTAAATACACATGACACAATAATCAATGACTATAGTAATTTAGTGTTTGATAATCCCCCAAACTCTAGCTTCGGGATAAGAACTCAATATATCACAAAAATTGCTGGAAAAAGTGGGAAATAATGTCAGAAATTTGGCATAGACCTATATCTCATACCCCATAGCAAAATAAGGTTAAAAATGGGTACATGATTTTTGTGTAAAGAATAAAAATTCTATAAGCAAATTAGGAGAGCAATGGATAGTCTACCTATCAGATTTTTGGAGAAGGGGGGATTTGTGGTCAAAGAGGAACTATAGAACATTATAAAATGCAAAATTAACAACTCTGATTACATTAAATTAAAAAGATTTTGCACAACAAAACCAATGCAGCCAAGATTAGAAGGGAAGCAGAAAGCTGGGGGAAAATGTATTTTACAGCCAATATATGATAAAGGTCTCACATATATAAAGAACTAAATCAAATTTATAAGAATACAAATCACCCCCCCAACTTATAAATAGCCTGATGCGAACAGACCATTTTCAGATGAAGAAATTAAAGCCATTTATAGTCATATGAAAAAATGCTCTAAATCACTATTCAGTAGAGAAATGCAAACTAAGACAACTCTGAGGTACCACCTCATACCTCTCAGATTGACTTAGAAGAGCTATAAAACTCTGCATACCCTTTAAGCCAGCAGTGCTACTACTGGGTCTGTATGCCAAAGAAATCATAAAAGAAGGGAAAGGATCCACATGTGCAAAAATGTTTGTTTGTTGCAGCTATTTTTGTGGTGGCAAAGAACTCGAAAATGAGTAGATCCCCATCAATTGGGGAATGGCTAAATAAGTTATCCTGTGTAAATGTAATGGAATAACTCTGATTTAGAAAGACCTGGAAAGATTTACATGAACTGATTCTGAGCAAAAAAAACAGAACCTGGAAAACATTGTACACAGCAATAGCAAGCTTGTGTGATGAACAACTATGTCAGGCTTGGTTCTTTTTTATAAGTTCCATGATTGAAGTCAGTCCCCAAAATCTTTGAATGGGAAAATGCCATCTGCATCCAGAGAAAGACCTGTTTCCCTCTTATTTATTCTGGGTTTTTTCCTCGAGTTTTTCTTTTTTATTCTGATTTTTCTTTCTCAACATTATTCATAAGGAAATAAGTAAAACATGGAAGATACATGTACAACCAAAAATGTTGTTTTTTACATGTAACTGGTGGGGATAATGTGTTTTTTTTTTTTTTTAAAGAAGTACATACCCAGGTTTCTCTAAAGAAGAATGATTACAATGATTAAATTAAATTACAATGATTAAAATCAAAATTTTGGAAGCAGACCTTTTGGGTTCTCTACTCCTATTTACAATTAGGTACACATGAAGTCATTATCACCTATTTCATAGATTACAAATCTGAGAGGTAGTCTCCCTAGCAAGTAAGCTCAGTTGTTCAATCAATAAATCAACAAATATATGCCAAGAATCTTTTATACATAAGGCATCAATTCTATCAAAGGAATATTAACTGCCTAGAAATGAACATTTCCATGAAAAACTACAACAGTTAATTTAAATAAAATAAGGGTATATTGCCATATTTGGGATTTTGGTTTGGTTTGTGTTTTGGAGGGTTGTTTTGTTTTGTACATCAGGTTTTCTTTGAAAAGAGATAAATCAAGGAGTGGACATTTGCTTTACAGATGGATTTAGTATATGTTTCCTAAGGTAAATAATTCAATTGAGATATTTAAAATAGAATTATTGTTTAAATAGTTTCTTGGGAAATAGATCTACTCCAAATGGCAAGGATTTCTATTGTAGGGTTTGATTTGTAACTTTTCTGAGTACCTGTTGTGCCACGCAGGAAAGAGTTTTCATTGTTTTGGTTTTACCTTATTCCTTATCTCAGAAGGAACCAGCTGGTAGAACATTAGTTTTGGAGTCAGATGACCAACACTTTTCAATTCTGAGACTAGACTTGAAGCTTGATATTTGAGTTCAAATTCTGACAGACACTTATTAGTTCTGCAACCCTGAGCAAGTTATAGCTGCATTTAGCTATAAATTATTAATTATAAATTGCTATGTAAATATAAATAATAAATTATATATAATAAACATTATATATTATATAATAATACATAATTATATAATATAAATTATATATATAATAAATTATAAATTAACTATAAAATACTATGTAAATGTTGACTATTGTTATTAAAATATAAAATATATGTGAAGCACTTTGTAAGCTTTAAAGTTTATAAATCTTAAAGGTTAACAAGCATTTATATAACCATCTAACTAACAGCAAGAGACACATATATTCATTTTAAAATTTACTGAACAGTTTACAACACTAATGAATATTATTATCAAGACCACACTCCTCATCTGTAGAAATGGCTTGCCCATGGTGCTAAGTAATCAATGTCAAGTGAGGCATTTTGATGCAAATTTATTCTGCCTCCAGGATCAGCACACTTTTTTTTTAAATCTAATTTGAATCTAGGATCCTAGCATTGTAACCAGAACATACCTTAGAATTCATATAATCTAACCTCAATAGAGCAATCAGTGAATAGAGTGGTTAGCCTGAAGCTAGGAAGACTCCTCTTCCTGAATTCAAATCTGGCCTCAGATATGTACTAGCCATAAAATCCTGGGCAAGTCATTTCACTCTATTTGCCTCAGTTTCCTTATCTGTAAAATAAACTGGACAAGGAAATGGCAAACCATTCCAGTATCTTTGACCAAAAACCCCAAATGGGATCACAAAGACATGACTGAAAAGCAATTGAAAATCTAACCTCTCTCATTTTGCAGATTAGGAACCGGATGTTCAGAAATGTTAAGTAATTTGCCAATTTGAATCGACATTCTTTACTCCAAATCTTGCAGTCTTTCAACTGTATCATTTTTTTCTCTTCCCACATATAATATTGCTTCTTTAATAAAAAAAAAAAAAAATAGAGAATTTTTTGTGTAATCACTTGTCCCCTTTTTTCCTTGCCAAGAGATGGTAAGGAAGAAATGAAAAAATATATAAATATCAGAATGGTAAGAAAAGTGGTACTTTACTGGTAATTATTCAGGCCATCCTTCTGAGGCCCAAAGAGTAGGAGGAAGTGTTACTTCCTCTGATACTTGGGCACCAATTCCTCCTCCTGCAGCTTTGGTTCTGATTTGAGCAACATAGTTTACCCATGGAAAGGAGAAGTGGCCTAGTCAATCTCTAATTGACCATAATTTATAAGAATAGTGAAATAGTAGAGAGATGCACCAAGTTTTCAACATGCTCAAAAGCTCCAAACAACCAAAGGAATCATCCTGCTGCCATTGTATGTAAAGTGCTTTGCAGACTCAGTTTATATGTAGTAATTTTTTATTATTATATTTATTGTTGGTGTATTGATTAAACACACAATGCAACTACTTCTCCCAATGGCTATCTGAACATTCTAAATAAGAAAGCAAGAAAGAAAGAAGGAAGGGAAGGAAAAAGGGTGAGAGAGAGAAAGAAAAGGGCTTATCCCAATTCCTGCCTCTTAATCCCATGTGAGGAAATTCAGATACCTTGCTTTGTACCTGATTCTGCCAAAAAGTGGGGGAGCAGAAAGAGGACAGAACTAAAAACAAAGATTTATACTAACATACATTAGGATTACAAGAGGGATTCATAGGCCCTACTAAAAAAAAAAAAAAAAAAAACCGCCAGGAGTCTCCTCATATGGAAATCTGAATTACAAAAGAGAAAAGAAAAGACCAGAACTACCCTAAAGCTTTCTGACTACAAGAACCATTTTACAAATCCAACAGGTAACATTTATTCGAACTCTGATTCCATAATTGAGAAACACATCCCCCAAATTCTGGAATATAACTTTTAGATGTCCTGACAATTTTCTCTATATCCTTGACCTTTTTATCCAATTTCCTTTTTCCAGTTCTTCATTTAAACAGAAACATGGGTGTTTATTGAGGATACCACATCACTTACAATCTCATATAGTGGAGGTCCTTTCTTCCAATTCACACACACACACAATAGAAAAGCCAAGGGATAAGAGAAAAAAATCATCAAACACACTACACAATAACCACAGCAATGTAAACAGAACTATAAAATAACCTGAAGTTAATATTATTTTACAATAACCAAACCAAAAAAAAACAAAAAAAAAAAGCCAAAAAAAAAAAAAAAGTATAACCTAAAAGAACTTTAGGCACTTGGTAAATATATCATTAAAATGACGATATAGAAACATTATCTTCCATTGAATGTAGAGGTAAAAAGCACTGGATTTTGAGATAAAAGAACTAAGTTCAAATCCTGACGGCACCATATTCTAACTTTTCTGGATTTTATTTTCCTCATTAATAGATTAGCAGGCCTAGACTAGATGACCTCTCATCTCTTCCAGCTTTAAATCCTATCAGCTGTTAACTTCCTTCCCCAAATTCCCAGCTGGTCAGATTGGGAGGCCATATAGATTTTCCAAAAGGCAGGCAACAGAAGAGTTTAATTAAGGAAACACTCAAGGAAGTTTCATTCACCCACCCATCCCCAGTGCAGCTGTTCTTAACCTGGAGACCAATATCTTAATTTTTCAAAACATAATGGTATTTCATTTTAATGTGTTTCCCTTGTTATACTATGTCTTTTACCTTATGTCTTTACAAACATTTTAATGAGACTATAGGAAATGGTCAATCTCTGTCTCTGTCTCTCTCTCTCTGTCTCTCTCTCTCACACACACACACACACACACACACACACACACACACATTGAGAATCCATTGTCTAGCATAAGATGATGAAAATAAAAGCATTTAAAAAAAATAAAATTTACAATACAAACATAAGAGATTAACATAATTTGGGAATATAAAAACTATAATTATCATATAGCTATGTTTTATAAAGAACTTTAAGGCAAACAGATGATTTATTGATATAGTATAGATGGGCTCACTGAATTACCACGAAAAGAGTTAGGTGGGCAACAAAGAGCATAGAGCCGAACTAATTAAACTTTTTTTTTCTTGTTAAGCTGGCTCCCTCCCACCCCCAAAAACAAAACAAAACATCACAACTCTGTTAAAAGAGAAGTACCCAAGATGAATAATGCCATAGGCCAATTAAAAATTACTTTTTCTACAACTTTGTTAAGTAAAAGGAAAAGAAGTCTGTAAAAAATACCATAGGAATGAAGAAAAATACCCAGTGACATGAAAATAGAAACTCTTGATGTTCCGTCAGCATTTGCTGAGAAGGGCAGAATCTGTTGATTATCTAATTTTATGAGACTTAACCAAGAATGTATCACCCAAAATTTCTTCATTGTTCTTCCAGTTAACTGAGGTCAAGAAATTCTGAGGGAAGGATTGAAACTTAGAAAATTTCAAACGAGGAAGTTCAAATTTCTCAAACCAAAGACTCTCACTCCTCTTTGCATTTTCAGCCTCCTTCCCAGTCTTGCTCCCTTCCCTATTACAGATTTATATTTTTAGAAGTTGTGAAGGAGGTAGAGTGAAAACCAAAATGGCATATTAGAGACAACCCAGCTGAATTCTCCCAACATTCCCCTCCAAACAATTTTAAAATAATATCTCAAATCAAATTTTGAAGTAGTACAACTATACAAACATTTTTCTGATCTAAGAAATTTTAAGATGTCAGCAGGACTTTATGAAACCTGGGTGGAAGTCTCTCCAGATCCCTATGAAACTATGAAAGCAGCATCAATCTTTGGAAACTCTCAGCCCAGATTATAGAAGATTTTTTGTTGGTCCTGGGGATAGCTGGAATTGATTGGCAACTCTATTGCTATGCACAATTCTTGGTCACAGTTGAGAATGGAAAGGAACCCTTGGGGTCAGTCACAAGGAATCAGGGGTCATGGTCCCAGTTCCAAGGCAAAGAGAGTGCTACTGTTTGTGGTTACAGGGAATCAGGGACTTTTCCTAAATAAAGTTCAGAACAGTATAACAATGACTATACCTCTACCAGGGTCACACTATCTTGGAAGCACCAAAAACTTGAAGACTTTCAGGATTCGTTTCTTCCTACCCCCATCATGAGCAGAATTTAATGTTAACATAAAGTTCAAAGTCAAGGTTGGAAAATGAACACACAGCAATAACAACAACAAAAAAAATTTACCATAAAAGTTACTTTGGTGGCAAAGAAGACCAAAACTAAACTCATAAAAAACTTTAATGCAAAAACACCTACAATTAATGCCTCAAAGAAAATGCTAATGGAGACAAGAATTCCTGCAAAAGGTAGAAACTAGTAGAGGAATAATTGGGGGAAAAAAGAGTGAAAAAATTAAGAAAAGAGAAATAATAGCTTGGTAAAAGAGGCACAAAAATTAACTGAAGAAAAGAACTCCTCAAAGAGCAAAATAGGTCAAATGGAAAAGAAGGTATAAAAATTCCCTGAAGAAAAGAGCTCTTAAAGGAACACAAAAAGAGGTACAAAATCTCCCTGAAGAAAATAATTCCTTAAAAATTAGAATGGGGCAATTGGAAGTTTTTGACTTCATGAGATATCAAAAAAACAACAAACAAAATAAATAGAATAGAAAAAATGAAGAAACTGTAAAACACCTCATAGGAAAAACAACTCATCTGAAAAATGGATGAAGGAAAGAGAACTTAAGAAGTATGACTACCTGAAAACCACAATCAAAGAACGAATCAAGATGTCACATTTCAAGAAATTATTAAGGAAACTATTAAGGAAAACTTCCTTGATATCTTAGATCCAGAAGGTAAAATAGAAACTGAAAAAAAAAAAAAATCCATTAATCACCTCTTGAAAGAAATCCCCAAATAAAAGTCCCAGCAATATTGCAGCCAAATTCTAGAACAAGAAGCCAAAAGGAAACAATTCAAATGTTGTGGGGACATAGGAAGGATCACACAAGATTTAGCAGCTTCCATGTCATAGGAATGAAGAGCTTGGAATATATTACTCTGGAAAAAAAAGAAACTAGCATTATAGTCAAGAATAGCCTACCCAGCAAAATGTCTATTCTGGGGGTTGGGGTGGGAGGAAGATATTTAATAAAATGGAAGACTCTCAAGAATGTCTGATCACAAGACCAGGGCTGAATATAAAATAGGACATTCAAACACAAGACTCCAGAGAAGCATAAAAAGGTAAACATAAAAAAGTAATCATAAGAGTCTCAACAAAGTTAAACTATTTACATTCCTAAATATGAAGATGATTCATGCAAATCCTGAGAACTTTTATTTTGATAATTAAAAGGGATTTATATAGACAAAGGCATAGATTTGAGTCTATTATATTGGAATTATCTCAAAAAACAAATGAAGGAATGACAGAAATAGAGATGCACTGGGAGAAGGGAGAAGGAAAAAGTAGAATGGGGAAATGTTTCTCTCATAAAAGAGTCATGAAAGGAAGAACTTTTATAATAGAGGGGAAATAAGGGACAGGCAATGCTTGGTCCTCACTGTCATAGAAATTGGTTCAAGGAGGAAAGAATATAAGTAGAAATTCAGTTGTATATAATACTGTAACTTAGCTCATAGGGAAACAGGAGGCAAGGGGGGATAAGAGAAAGGAATGTGGGATGATAAAGGAAAAGGCAGATGAAGGAAGGCAGTGTTAAAAGCAAAATAGACTTTTAAGGGGAACCAGATAAAATGAGCAGAGGAAGAAATATAAGCAAATAGGATGGTACAGAGAAACTGTAGCTGTGAATGTGAATGGGATAAGCTAATCTCTAAAACAGAAGCAGATGAATGGATTAGAAAACAGAACCAACAACATGTTGTTTACAAGAGACACACTTGAAACGGAAATATATACACAGAGTTAAAAATAAAGGACTGGAGCAGAACCTAATATGCTACAGCTGAATTTTTTTTTTAAAAGGCAGAAGTAACAATCATGATCAGACAAAACAAAAATAGACCAAAGTAAATTAAAAGGGATAATAAGAGAAACTACATTTTAAAATAAGGTACCATAAATAATGAATTTCTTACAGTAATTTTTTTCGGATAGAGGCCTCATTTCTAAAATACATGGGGAACCGATTCAAATTTTTTAAAATGCTCTAAATCACTGCTAGAAAAATGCAAATTAAAACAACTTTGAGATACTACAGTACCTCACACCTATCAATAAAGACAATTGCTGGAGGAGATGGGGGGGGGGGGTATGTTAAGGAACTGTTTGTTGAGTGATGAACCAGTCTAATCATTCTGGAGAATAATCTGGAATCAAGACAAAAGAACTATGAAACTGTAAATGCCCTTTGATCCAGCAAGACCACAACTAGATCTATATCCCAAAGAGATCAAAGGAAAAGGACCTACCTGACAAAAATATTTATAACCACTCTTTTTTGTAATGGGAAAGAATTGGAAATAAAGGGGATGTTCATCAATTGGGAAATGGATGAACACGTTAGGGCATATGATTGGCATGGAGAATTATTGTGCAATAAGAAAGAATGAGAGTGTGATTTCAGCAAAACATGACTATATTTACATGAAGTGATGCAAAGTAAAGTGAGAAGAACCAGAAGATCATTGTGCACAATAACAGCAATGTTGTAATGATAATCAACTGTAAAAGACATGGCTTCTCTGATCAATACAATGAGCAACAATTCCAAAGACTCAGGATGAAAATATGCTATCTACCTTAAGAAAGAAACTGATGAACTCTGAGTGCAAAATGAAGTATAATTTTCTCATTTTCTTTTTTTTTAATAAATATATCTAATATGGAAATAGGTTTTGCATGATCTTTTTGCTTGCCTTTTCAATGGATGGGAAGATACTGGAAGGGAGAAAGAGGTTTTGGAAATCAAAACAAAAGAATGATAAAAAATAAATTAGAAATAAATCAGGAGGGTGGAGGTTGTGAGAGAGGAGAGGAAGTACCCATAAAACTATGTAACTTAATTGTCAGAAAATGCAGAAGTTATATGTTTAAATGCCCTAAAATTGCTGAAATTTTCAATATTAGTGACATTAATAAAAGATGCTTTCAATATTTTCTTTTAGATTCTTCTGTTAATTTTCATACATTTTATCCTGATTCCAGGATCACTACTACCTCTAATTTTCCTCCATTTAATCTATGGGTCATCATCACCCTTCCCAAATATATGATAATACATTCTCCAGAATGACAGAAAAGTAATTACAGCCCAAGAGAAGAAACTGCTTTCCAGGTACTTCAAGGGGATCGATAATCTGCAAAAGATACAAAAAAGGCTCTATATCCTAGTCAGGGAAGTGACATGGCAAAGATGTCTACTTAGAGCAGTATCTAGGGTCACCAAATGCCATGATCCATAGGCTATTCTATACAGAGATATTTAAACTTTTGTGTCTTGGACTCTTTTGACAATCTGGTGAAACCTATGAATCTCTTCACACATACACACATGTACACAAGCATACATACACTATATATGGGTATACATATATACACACCATATATACATACACATTACATTTTACATATAGGCACATATGTACTGTATACATACAATATATACATATGTGTGTATATACATATATGTGTGTTTGTACATACATCTATTGCTATGTATACATGTTATATATACATATATATGATTATAAGGCAAATCAATTAAATTTTAATATAGTTGTTGAAATAACTAAAAATTAGTTCACGGTTATACTAAATAAATTCAGTAATAAAGGACAGCTAATTAGGAAGGAGTAGTTCCTGAATATATTGAACACAAGAGTTTAGTGTTTCTCAAACTAAGTCTCCCTAACTTCATCATATTCCTATTAATCAATTTCTCCTTCAAGCTTCATTTAATTAATTTGTTTCCTGCCCATTCTATCTCTCCTTTAATCATCTCTCCTCTTTACAAGACCTCAAGCTTAGATAGATGAAGCCCAGTTTAAAATAGACTTCTCATTTTGGAAACATGTAGAATCAGGGGAAGATGTTAATACTATGTCCTCCTTATGTAAAAATGTGATAAATGGTAGTTGAATTAATTACATCTTACTGTACTTTTTTAATAGAAGAAAAAGATCTTTGCTGGAGCCTTGAGAATAAAAATCATTGTCTTAATTGCTAAATACTTTTAGAAATATGTATGTATGTTATATATGTGATATAATATTTCATATATCAGAATTTGTGATACATATTACATAAGGAGAATCAACTCCCATTTCCAGTTCTGCTATGATTCCCTAGATAACTTGCAATTTAGAGTTAGATGAGACTTTAGAAATCATTTAGTACAAATGTCATTTTAATAATGGAAACCAGTGACAGGAAAGGGTTGGTAACTTGTGCTAAGTCTCATGGTGGGTAAGAATGTGTCTCAGCTAAAATTTCTATTTCCCATGATGCCTACTACTACTTGCTTTGTATACAGCAACTATTAGTGAATATTCATTGAATTGAATAACTAGAAAAAAGTTTAATATCTGCAGATTCTCATTGTGGCAAAACTAGAAAGCTGTAAGATGGATTTTCATTGTCTATGTTGTTGTCGTTGTTGTTATCTATCCTTCCTTTTTGAAGAGGACCATGACATCAGGGAGGTGTTGCCATAACATGCAAGTGAATTGGATTTAAGTGAGGGTCCCTTCTCACTGTCCCTTCAAGAACCATCTGGGCCCAATGACCAAATATAAATCAGGATGACTGGAGATGGCCCTGAATGCAATGAGAGACCTTGGCCTTTTTAAGCTAACATCTTCAACAGGTCTCAGTTTGACTGAGGCCACACCCATTTAGTGATTAAGGTTAAGTAGCAATTGAGGCAAAGAATCTCTTTCACCTAGACCAAAAAAAAAATTTATAGTGTCTTTTAGCAGTAGATTGATTCTGTAATCCCATAAGCAACTAATGGAAGTCAATCCTTAAGATTTCTTTCAAAACAATCCTTTTGAGTGTACAATAGAGTCTTATCTAGGGGTAGAAGACTTGAGAAAATCCCTCTGAAAAGTTGTTCTGATAGAATCCAAAAATAGTAACAATAATACACAGGACTCTCATTGTATTTTATTGTGTTGTCATCCAGTCATTTCAATTGTGTCAGATGTGGCTTTATTTGGGCTTTCTTTGGCAAACATATTGGGATGGTTTGCCATTTCTTTCTCCAGTTCATGAGGAACTGTGGTAAACAACATGTACATGACTTGTCCAAGGTCACACAGTAAATGTCTGAAACTATATTTGAAGTTAGGAAGATGTCTCCCTAACTTCAGAATCAGCTTTCTATTCACTGTTCCACATAGTTGCCCACATTACGCCTAAGAGTTTGGAAAACATTTACAAATATTATTTTATTTTCTCTTCACCACAACTCTGAAAGAAAGGTGATATTATTACTATCCCTACTTTGAAAATGAGGAAACTGAGACTAGGGAAGCTTAAGTGAGTTGTCCAAGATCACAAAACTAAGTGCATGAGATAAGTGCTATTATCACCCCCAATTTACAGTTGAAAAAACTGAGGCTAGTAGACATTCTACAAGGAGCAAAAGTTCATACCACCAAGTAATTGTCTGAGATAGGATTAGAGCTCAGGATATTCAGACTCTAGGTCCAGAGCTCTATCCACAGCACTATCCTCATTCCTAGAATTGATTAAGACATGCTACTGCACAGGCTGATTTCAGAAAATCCTGGAAAGATTTACATGAACTGATGCTGAATGAAGTGAGCAAAACAAGAGAACATTGTTCACAGCAACTTCATGATCATATGATGATTAACTATAACGGGCTTGATTCTTTTCAACAATGAGGTGATTTAAGGCAATTCCAATAAACTTGTGATGGAGAGTGCTATCAACATCCAAAGTGAGAATTATGGAAACTGAATGTGGATCAAAGCATAACATTTCCACCTTTTTTTTTCTTGTTTGCTTTTTTTCTTTCTCCCATTTTTCCCTCTCTTGATCTGATTTTTCTTGAGCAGCTTGATGAATAGGGAAATATGTTTGGAGGAGTTGCACATATTTAACCTATATCAGAATTCTTGCTGTCTTGGGGAAGGGGGAGGAAGGTAAGAGGAAGAAAATTTGCAACATAAGGTTTTGAAAAGGTGAATGTTGAAAACTATCTTTGCATGTATTTGGAAAAATAAAATATATTTTAAAAAGACATGCTCACTGAGTGTCTTTTCTGTGTCCAATGGTATGGTATAGTGGAAAGAATACTGGATTAGAAGTTAAAAGACCTGGATTGTAGTCATGTGACCTGGCTTATTCTTTCTACCACTGTGATTCAATTTTCTTCCTCTGGAAATGTGGAAAATGATATCTGTCTGCCTTACAAGTTTGTTCTGAGGATCAAATTAGAATGAAAATGAAAACTCATTGAAAAAACAGGAAAGCATATAATAACTAATGTACTATTACTATTATGGATCACGTGGAAGATGCCAAAGCAGTTTCAGATACACAGCCCCGTCCCTAATGAATATTTTTGTCTGATTTAAACCTTCAGCTTTGGTTAATATTGTTATCTTATCCCTGTTGAATACCTGAAGAAAATATGATATAGGTGATCACTATCTGTGCATACAGATTTGAACAAAATTGTTAACAATTAAATTCAGCAAACTTTTAAGTACCAATATTCACATCAATAATTTCTCATTATATATAATACATGTTTAGAAATAAGAACTGGACCTTTGACCATTCCATTGATATCCAGAATTCTCTGATAAAGAAACAGTTTCAATAGTAGGTTAACACACCTTCTCTGAAACTTATAGTCAGAGAGTGGCAGATTCCTGAGCCATTAAATGAGGCTGCACAACATTCAACTATGACTTCACAGCCAATATGTGGTACAGAATAGACTTGAACCCAGGTCTTCCTGGCTGCACTCTTAGTACTTGAAAGTAGATAACCTTACAAATATTAACTTACTGAATTCTCACTATTATTATAACCATTATACAGATTAGGAAATTTAAATTTCCTAATTTAGAGACACAGAAGGCCAAGTGACTTGTCTACAGTCAGACAGCTAATAAGTGTCTATGGCCAAATTTGAACTCAGGTCTTCCTGACTCCAAATCCTATCCACTGTAAAAAACCTATCTATCCAGATGTGTATATTTCTATTTATATTCATTTCAGATAAATATACATTTTCATTTGAAATTATTTGAGAATATTTGAAATTATAAAATTTTAAACTTTTTTTTTAGTATCCTAATAACTTGAATCACTTTAAACCACTGAAATTCCAAAGAATTCCTTTCTCAATAAAAAAAAGTAAAGCAGTATAAGCACAATGATTTGTTTACTGATCTGACCAATCTTTCCATAGAAAAAAATTCATTCAAATAAAAAGAGAACTGATCCTGGGGTCTCTTTCCATATCTTTACAACTCAAAGACCTACTCTGATTAGCTAATTAAAGGTCAACTGTTAGCATTTGGCACCAAACTTTCATAGAATAAGAAAAAAATCTCAAATAGATTTTTGATAATCAGGAGCTTATGAAATTAAACCAATATCTTTCCTACACATGAGATAAGTAAAATGGCCATTCTGACACTTCATTTTTTCTATATTTCCATCATTTTTATATTACTTTTTTTTTACATGTTCTTTTCTATATGCGATGCTTTTTCAGGCAAAAATATTGCCTTTATTCTCCGAATCGTAACAGCAACTCTAGAGCGTTTATTATTGGGCGTTAGAGGGATGTCCAGTTTGTTGAAGATTAGATTATACAATGCAAAGACTCCTTGTATTAAATAGTGAATACAAGATAGCTAATATTTGTGCAACATAATCACGTCACAGACTAAATACTGGTTAGAAAACAACAAACTGAACAAAAATCCTATCAGTCTATCTTGGCAATCAAGCAATTTGAATTTGGATGCAATGTGGATTTTAAAATACCTCTCACCTTCTCTGGAAAGTTGACTTAAAAATCAAACCAAAAAAGTTCAAATGCATTAATTGCATTCTGGAGAAAGCTAAAGCAAACGAGATCATGCAGGAAAAAGTTGGGACTGGAGCTACACCCTTCCCCCCAGTGCAAAGGAAAAGCAAACCTCTGAAGTCTCAAAATAACTCTCGCTTCCTTTTCACTTAAAGGGCTGGAAAGTTTATCAGATGTCCAAAAGCCCTGTTCCCCAATAACTGTATGACCAGCAGCCCTGAGAACATCCCACATAAAACTCTGCTTCCTCTCCAGCCCGAAATGCGGTTTTAAAAAAAAAAATAAAGTTTACGTTTGGTATCGTTTCAGAGATCGAGTAAATCCTGTTCAGAGGATTTGGGAGTAGAATGCTGGCTTTGCTATTCGTTACCTATGAGACTTTTCCCTTCTCTGGGCCTTGGTATCCTTATCTGAAAACATAGATGATCCCTTCCAGCTCTAATATCTAACTCTGCTACATTCTCTGGGGATCCCAGGATAGAGGACTGATTGGATTTCTCAAACTGACAATTACCCTTCTACACTTCTGCCCATTTTGCCACCAACACCACCCCTAATCCAGCGCAGAGAAAGTGAAGGGAATTTCGCCTTACTTTCTGGAAAGGCACCAAGGAGGCGGAGAAAACCCAGCAACCTTTTCAACCTGTCGGAGGGACGTTCCACAACATCCACTCCTCTCTCCCCACCCTCCACCCGAAGCCCAGCACACAGCCCCAGAGAACTAATCTTACTATCCAACTCCGCACCTCAGACCCAAATAACACGAAAACAAAAAAATACCTCACAGCGGTTTCCCCCGCCCCCCGCTGCTAGCGAACCCCCCCAACACCACGCCTCTCCTGGGCTAGGAGCCCGCTACAGGTAAAACACCTGCAAAGATTTCTCGCCCCGCCTCCCTACCCCCCCCCCCCAACTCCTCCCTTCCTCCGGCCGTAGTTCTAACAGTCCGATTTGCAGCCGCCTACGGGTTTTTTATGTGGCCAAGAAAGCGAGGTGGGGGCCTGTAGCCAAGAGACCTAAGGATACCTTAGTTAAGGGCTGAGTAGTCAGGAAGGGGCAGCAGCTTCCTCCCAACTCCAGCTGGCTAAGGGACACTGCCCCCACCTTTCTGTAAAGCCGGGCACTTTTCCCGCGCCCCTAAACACACACACACACACACACACACACACACAGCCGTTCTTAGGCCACTCGCCAGCTTTTCGGCCCTGGTCTCAGCCCAGTTCTCCCCGCACACAGTAAGCGCTTCATAGATTGTTTGCTGACTTGTGCAAATCTGTGTCGTGCAGTTAGAGCCCCCACCAAAGGCTTTTACTCTCCAAGCAGCTCGGGGCGCCACTCCCTGAGACACCGCCTCCTCCCATCCCATCCCGATCGACCCACGGAATCCCACGATCCCGCTTCGCTACTCACACTCCTGGCTTCGAAAGTTGGGGTGCCGCGCTTGAGCTCCACGGTGACTTCAGCCCAGTCCTAAGAAGGGGTGGGGAAGGGAGTGAGGGAGGCGAAGCCCAGGAAGGCTTTGGGGAAGGGGAAGAAGGGAGAGGGAGGAGAAAAGGGGACGGGGATCGAGGGAAGGGTTTCAATATTTCCCGACAGAAAAGGGAAAATCCCTACTCTTTTGTAGCTGTCAGAGGCCCACCAGGGATTGAGGGGTGGTCGCTTTTCCCCGAGTCAGGAAAAAGTATAGAGCAGCCACCGAGTTTCAACGCAAACTCGCGCACCCAACCCCTGGCAGCCGGAGAGGAACTAAGCTGGGTTTCAGGGGGTTGGCTGAGAGGTTCCCGGCTACTTCCTGGTATTTCGATTTGCATACACAGCCTTCAATGGGGGAGGTGTCCGTTGGGTCTTCTTCTCCTGAAGTCTTACTCCTCTGTGAGACTATCCCAAGGAGCTTTAAGAAAAAAGAAAAAAAAGGGGGGGGGGAGGGGAACCCGTGCAAGCCAAGTGAAGACTGGTCTCTGGATTGGAGCTGCAGTTCCGAGATTTTCAATTTAGATTGGGGGGGGGGGGGGGTTGGGACTGGCTAGGGACCTGGGAGAATTATTTACCACTTAACACCCCTCATTTTACAGATAAAGTCACAGAGAGGTTACATTGAATAGATAGTGTCAGAGATAGGATTTGAACTCAGGTTTGATGATTTGGGACTTCTTTCTGCTACACTAAGTTACCTCTATACAGGGAAAAGGAAACAGGAGGGGCTTGACATTGGAAACACGAGATCCAATATTCTGGCTAGAGAGCTGGTCTAGGAGCGGGAACACCTCTGTTCAAGTAGTGTCTGACACTACTAGACTATGTGACTCTGGGCAAGTCCCTTATCCGTAACTCCAGGCAAGTCTGAAGACTAAATTGCTACTCGGGTGAAGCTAAGCATCATCTGACAGAGTTCCCCAAACCAAAAACAAACAAACAAACAAAAAAACCTCAACCAACCAACAAACAAATAAAAAACCAACCAACCAACCAACAAACAAAAAAGATAGATTTAAAAAAGAAAGAATGTGGATGGAATTTAGGATGACAATCCTACCCCTTCAGGACAGTTATAACCTAATCCCAAAGACACCAATTGCATGATCGGGCCTTGATGAAAACTCTTTCTCCAAGTCCTTAACATAACCTCACCCTTTTCCTTTGGATCCTTTCCAAAGACAGAAGCTCCTAAGAAAGTGGGCTCTCCACTCCAAAGAAGTAATAGATGAACAAAAGCCCTAACCTTTTCTTTTCTTCTGGGATAGAACAAATCTCACAGGATCATCCTAAAGGAAAGGGTTGCATTTTGCATCATAGGTGTCACTGAATTATCTTTCTCCAGAAATCCAATCCTCTTTCTATCTTTCCTATGTCTGTTGAGGGCCATCACAATTCTTTGTCATCCAGGTTTGAAACCGTGAAGTCATTTTGGACTTCTCATTTTCATTTATCCCACACATCCAAGAAGCTGCCAAATCTTGTCTTTTCTAAATCCACATATCTCATTTTGTTCCCTTCTCTATTCTCTCCTCTCACACCAACCATTATCCCATTTTTGGCCCTTATCATCTCTTACCTGAACAGTTTAATGGGATTCTGATTGGCTTCCTTGCCTCATCTCTCCCTATTGCAGTTTCTACTCCCACACATGTCAAAGTGGTTTTCCATTTTTAAATCTGACCAAGTCATCCCTGGTACTCTATAAATTCCAACAGCTCTCTGTTAATTCGAGGATCAAGTATCAAGTCTTCTGTTTGGCATTTTAAAGCCCTTCACAACTTGGCTGCAGTCTACCTTTCTAGCCTTATTATACATTATTCCTCTTCAAGTATTTCAAGATCCTGCCAAACTGGTCTTCTTGTTGTTTCTCATGCTCATACAAAAAATACAACTAAAATATCCAAACATGAATAGAAAATTAAGCTCTGATGTAATACATTAAGCAGAATCAGGGGAAAAAAGAAGAATGAAGTTATATGGAAAACTACCTGCTAAGATGAATTAAAGACAATTCACTTTTTCTTTTGTTGTTTCTTTGTTTATAGTGAATATCAATATACCAAGAAACATGACTCCTGCTGAAAAACTGTTCTATTTACTGACAGTTGTGACCTATAATTTAATTGTGGCATTGCATATTTTTCGATAGAAAAGTATGCAAACATGAAATTCATCAATTTGGTTAGCTATATAGATCGTGTTAATTTAATGAATACTAACCATTACAAGTTTATCCTATTCTCAAGGTATATACATTCTATGTATTTGGTTTTTTTAAATAATGAAGCATATTCAATCATATTCTCAAAAATGAAAAGGCTTTTTATGTCATTAAGAAATAAATATTAAAATATTGCTTGTTTCACCTTCTTAATTTTTATTTACCATGTTTATGTACACATTAAGACAATAGTATGTGCATTTAATTTATAAATGTACATGCTCATAATATATATCAAAGGTTTAGTACAGTTTTAAGTTTTAACAGCTTAACTTTAATAGCTTAAATTGGGAATGCATACTGATTTTTTTTTTGGTACTGATAAAGGTACGTAATAAAAACTGTTTGGAGGCCATTGTCTTAGAATCCAGCTTTTTAAACTGTGGTTCATTATCCCATTCTGTGAATGTGGGGGGGTCAAGAAATTGTAATTTATTATCAGTAAATGTTTCATTTGTATACCTAAATACCTGTGGTATATCTATATACCTGTGGTATACGAATATACCTGGGGTTACATAAAAATTTCTCAGTCTAAAAGGGATAGTGAGTGGAAAAGGTTTAAGAAGCCCTGTTTTAGACCATCTCTACCTGTTTTTCTTCCTGTTTCAGTACTTTAAATTTTTCTGCAAGAGTTTTAAAGACATATAATTTTAACATCACCAAATCTATTATGTGAAAAGCCTCTGATCAAGGAACTGGGGTTAGAAAAAGTAGTTTAACTATGACAAAGATTCTTCTCTCAACAACTAACAATTCAATGGATTTGAAAAGTAACTAAAATTTCCATAGTTCTTTAGGATTTGTCAAACACTTTACATAAATAATCTCATTATTTCCTTACAATAATCCTGAAGTAAATACAACTTATAATTTTCCTCATTTTACAAATAATGAATCTTCCCAACAACCCAGTGAAGTAACCATGACAGATATTATTAGGCCAATTTTACAGGTAAGGATACAGGTAAGGCTGAGAGAAGTTAAATACTTACTCAGCATCACGTATATAAAGTGTCTTGAGGTTTAGTGCTTGACCCTAAGTCTAATTCTGTAACCACCATATCTTACTGCCTCCTGAGTTATACAAAGAATAACTCAGAATCTGAGTTGAAAGGAATTTCTAATACCTTACTAATAATCTCCTGCACAACCTAGGTTTGGCACCTTCATCATCTAGTTTGTTCAATTTTAATTCAATTCCTCAAACATTGCTTAAGCACTTGCTATCATAAAGACATTAAATAAAAGAGAATCTTAAATCTTCAGAGATGGTCTATATATTTCTGAAAGTAAGGATGTTTTTCCTTATATCAAGCCAAAATTCCATTCTACAATTTTCACACATCACTCCTTGTTTTACCCTAAGGTCAAAAAGAATAAGTGTAATCTGCCTTCTACCTGATAATTCTTCAGATGCTTGAAGAGAGATATCATGGTCCTCTAAGTGTTCTCTTCTCTAGGCTAAACCTCTTCAGAGCCTAACATTGCATGATTTTCTATCCCTTTAATATCCTGGTTACTTCAATTCAACATATTATTCAAAAATGTGATGCTCCTACCCTTGGACTCACCAGTGTTTCTACTGGGTTTATATCCCAAAGAGATCTTAAAGAAGGGAAAGGGACCCACATGTGCAAAAAATGTTTGTGGCAGCCCTTTTGGTAGTGGCTAAAATCTGGAAATTGAATGGATGCCCATCAATTGGAGAATGACTGAATAAATTATGATATATAAATGCTATGGAATATTATTGTTCTGCAAGAAACGCCCAACAGAATGATTTCAGAGAGGCCTGGAGAGACACGAAATATCTTTGAAATGAGTAGAACCAGGAGATCATTGTACATGGCAACAACAATATCAATTCTGATGCACGTGGCTCTCTTCAACAATGAGATGATTCAAATCAGTTCCAATTGTTCACTGATAAAGAGAGCTATCTACACTCTGAGAGAGAACTATGGGAAATGAGTGTGGACCACAATATAGCATTTTCACTCTTTCTGTTGTTGTTTGCTTGCATTTTGTTTTCTTTCTCGGGTTGTTTTTTCCTTCTTGATCTGATTTTTCTTGTGCAGCAAGATAATGGTATAAATATGTAGACATATATTGGATTTAACATATTTTGACATATTTAATGGCATTAAATGGCAATTTAATGACATTAATTTAATTTAATTTTGACATAATGACATACGTATTGGACTACCTGCCATCTAGGGGAGAGGGTGGGGGAAAGAAGGGGAAAATCTGGAACAGAAGATTTTGCAAGGGTCAATGTTGAAAAATTACCCATCCGTATGTTTTGTAAATAAAAAGATTTAATTAAAAAGAGAAAAGAAAATAAAATGTGATGTTTCACAACAAGATTATAGTATAATCAATTCTGATGGACACAGCTCTTTTCAACAACAAGGTGATTCAGGGCAGTTCCAATCATCTTGTGATGGAGAGAGCCATCTGCACCCAGAGAGAGGACTGTGGCACAGATTGAGTATGGATCACAGCATAGTATTTTCACCTTTTGGTGGTTGTTATTTGCTTGCGTTTTGTTTTCTTTCTCATTTTTTTTTCTTTTTTGATCTGATTTTTCTTGTGCAGCATGATAATTGTGGAAATGTGTATGGAAGAATTGTGCATATTTAACATATATCGGATTGTTTGCCATCTAAGGGAGGGAGTGGGAGAAGAGAAAGAAAAAAAATAGAATACAAGGTTTTTCAAGGGTGAATGGTGAAAACTATGAATGTGTATTGAAAATAAAAAGCTTTTAAGATAACAGGAAAAGATAAGGATGAATGTTAGATGGGGTGTAGGAAAACTGAGATACTAATCCATTGTTGGTGGAGTTGTGAACTGATCCAACCATTCTGGAGAACAATTTGGAACTATGCCCAAAGGGGAATCAAATCTGTCCATACCATTTGGTCCAGCAGTGTTTCTACTGGGCGTATATCCCAAAGAGATCTTAAAGGAGGGAAAGGGACCTACATATGCAAAAATGTTTGTGGCAGCAAACATTTTTGTTGTGACAAACTGGAAACTCAATGGATGCCCCTCAGTTGGAGAATGGCTGAATAAGATATGGTATGTGAATGTTATAGAATATTATTGTTCTATAAGAAATGATCAGCAAGATGATTTCAGAGGGGCCTGGAAAGACTTAAAGGAAGTAAATGCTTCCTGTAATGATGTTAGGTGATCATTGTACATGGCAACAGCGATTATACGTTGATTAGTTCTGATGGACGGGACTCTTTTCAACAATGATATGATTCAGACCAGTTCCAATGATTTTGTGATGAAGAGAGCCCATCTGCACTCAGGGAGAGGACTATGGGAACTGAGAATGGATCACAATATAGCATTTTCACTCTTTTTGTTGTCATTTGCTTGCATTTTATTTTCTTTCTCATTTTACCTCTTTTTGATTGCATTTTTGTGTAGCAAGATAATTTTATAAATATGTATACATATATTGGATTTAATATATATTTTACCATGTTTAATGTATATTGGATAACTTGCCATCTAGGGGAGGGTGTGGGGGAAAGGGAGGGAAAAATGGAACACAAGGTTTTGCAAGGGTTAATGTTGAAAATTTATTCATGCATATGTTTTGAAAATAAAACGCTTTAATAAAATCAAAAAAGAAAAGAAAAGAAAAGGCTTTATTAAAAAAAGGGGAAAAAACAAAAGAAAATGTGAGGTACCAGACCAAACATGGTACTTCAGATGTGGTCTTTCCAGATAAGAATATAAGAGAACATTTAAGTATTTCAATGTATTTATCTCAATATTTCACTAGAGTATGAAATCATTAGTTACAATGACTTGTCCCTATATTCTCATTCTATACAAGATTTATACATATCCAAGATTTTTCACAGAGCATCATCTCAACATTCTGGAGGCTTTCCTCCAGGTCTTTTTGTATTTCATGAGTACCAGTTAAGCATCTATTTTCCCTTATATGATTGGCCTGCCTTTTTTTTTCTGATCACACGTTGGACATTTCCTCAATTCAATAAGTTATTCTACTTCTTCAGCATATTTGGAATATGTTACAATCTGCTTCTATGTATTTCTTCACTGGCTTTTGTATCACTCACCATGTTGATTCTTTGGAAATTATTGTGTTCAAGATTTATAGTCATGTAGCATCTCTAAGAGACTATTTACCTTTTTTAAAAAAATGAATTTTTTAAAACTGAAAATCAACTTGGAATTCTTCAAAATACCATTCAGTTTATCAGATATAATCTATTCAATCTAATATTTTAAAAATAAATATCTGTTGTTTAGAGGGTATTTAAACTATCTAGTTTACTATCATCTTTTAATTTAATTCTGGGTCCTACATAGTATTCATTTTTAGTTCTTGCCTCAGGTTTATGTGTTGATGAACTAAAGGGACTAACAATTCTACTGACTTCCTCCTCCATAGTTGAGAATGGAATACAAACAAGTATGCATTCTACACTACTATCACCATTAGTTATTTAATGTTCAAACTATTAATAGAATAGCTCTCCATTCTTTAATAAGCTGTTCTCAGCAGCAAAAAAGACATTAACAGCTGAAGACCGAGATCCCTGGAATGCTTTCCCAGGGACTTCCCCCAAGCTTACATCAACTCATTAATGATTTGTCTGAGTCCAATCATCCATTCAGTTCCCAATCCATATAATTGTAATAACATCTAGTCAATACTTCTCCCTCTTGAGCACAAGCATGGCATTAGAAACTCCATCAAAAGCTTTGTTAAATTTAAGTATACAATGCATGGCATATTCTCTCCATCTGCTTATCTACTGATCATAGACATTTAGAGGCAATTGGGGTTAAGTGACTTGCCCAGGGTCAAACAGCTAGGAAGTGTTAAGTGTCTGTGAACGGATTTGAACTCAGGTCTTCCTGACTTCAGAGCTAGTGCTCTATCCACTGTGCCATCTAGCTGCTCCCAGTATAGCTATTTAAAAAAAAAAAAAAAAATTGTTGTCATTGCTTACATTATTTTTTCAGGATTATGATATTTTTATGTATTCAACTTTTGCTATATGCTTCTTTTTTATCTTCCATTCAGGTTAGTCAAACACTTAAATTGGCTTATTGGTTCTTTGTGTATCCATATTAGTCTATGGGAGGTCCAGGCAGTGCTATGAGAAAGTTGAGGAAATAAAAATCAATTTCATCTTGAGGGCAGATCAAAAAGAGATCACAGAAAGCTTCTTGGAGGAAAAGGTATTAAGAGTTCGACCTGGAAGCAAGAAATATCAGCAAACAGATGCCGAAAGGTGGTGTTTGTTCTACTGCTTGGGAGTGGAATGGTCAGTATAAGCCAGGACACAGAGATAGGACGGGATGAGATAAGATTTGGAGAAAGAGACCAATACAGATTGGTTGGAATTCTGAGTACTCTAGAGTAAGTTAAAGTTCAGAGAAAGTCTAGAGATGGAGATTGGATTCAAATTGTCAAAGTTTCTTCATTCTCAGAATCAGGATTTTTAATTTAATCAGTATATAACAGCACTAATTTGGAGAGCCATAAAGCCAGTTTCATTGTGGCAAGTGACTTGATCTCTTTGGACCCTGACAAAATAAAGGGGAAAGAGGAAAGTTTGGATCATTTACCTGTTCTATAAGATCCCATATAGTTCCAAGGTCTTTTTAAATAAAGGTCTTGGCTAAAAGATAGAAAGGATGTATTTCTGAAGCAGATAGACTGAAGGAAATGGGACCAATTAGAAGACCAAATCCTTTTGCCTAGGTTACAAGTAATATAAACTAGAATATATAGAATCCTGGATGAATGTGAAATTTGAAGGAGTGGGAATATATGTGAGAGATATTTTAAAAGTAGAAATGACAAAAGTTGGAAACCATTTGGATGTGTTTGCGTAAAGAAAGAAGAGCAAAAAATTTATCTAGCCCAAGTGACTGGGAAAATGGGATGCCATCTTCAAAAATAGTGAGTTGGAGTAACAGATTTCATGAAAAAGATGACAATGAATTTATTTTAAATGTAATTATTTTTAGAGACTATTAGGATTTCCACGTAGGGCTTTCTAATAAGTTGTATACAAGGAATTAGTACTTTCCTAAAAATTGGAGAAAAAAATTTATAGATCTCCAAATCATATGCAGAGTTAGTAATTAAAGCCACAAAAGTAAATGAGATCATCAAGAGTGTGAATATTTCAAAGGCAGAGAAAAATGCCAAGATCAGAGACTTGGAGGACACTCATATTTCAGGGGTTGGAGGAAGACAAGGACACACACACACACACACACACACACACACACACCAGGGAAGCAAGTCTCATTTCCAAGCTTTCACTTTTGTCTCCTTTCCTGGAACACCTTCCTTTTTTCTCTATCTATCCCAAATTTATCTATCCTGAAAAAAGCATACCATAATATAAAGAACAAAACACTTGTAGTCAAAGGCATTTATTTCCTTGCTAGCATTTTGACTTTGGTATTAACTTTTCTGAGCCTTGGTTTCCTAATCTCTAAAATGAGAATATTCAAGGTAGCTATGCATCAGGAAGGTAAGTGCTTTATAAACTATAGTTATTCTTTCCACAACACTTGGATTAAAACTGCTCACTTCCCCTTCCCCCAAATCTAAAAAATTCATGTAAATTTTTTTTGTCCTTTCCTTTGTGCCAAAGAAGAAATCTAAATTATTATAGCATTAAGACATAAAATGTTGATATTATATAATACCATACGTATATTTTATGTATTTCTAAGCTTCTAAACTTTTTGTGTCATCTGCTGGCCTTTGCATGTAGTCTGAAACTTCCACAAAACTCCCAAAAAATTCTATTTAACTTCTTATGCCAACTCTTGATATATCAAAACTGCTATGGAGAAAATTGCAATGTGGAAGGAATAACTATATAAATTTCTATATAAAAGTGAATTCATAAAGTATTATTTTTAATCCTATTTAAGTGCTTACTTTTGTGCTTCATCATGGTAGAAGAATGACTCTGGATCTTTTTTTAAAGGCTATGATTATAGAACAAAAGCTTTGGCAATTCCTGCTCAGTCATAAAGACGTTGAGTTTGGACCAAAATTGTAGCATATTTCAGTAATCCTCAGATTACCATAAGGTAATTCATCACACAAGGGTTTTTCTCAAGTTAATAAATTGTTTCTGGCCAAGGCACCTCATTAAACTGTCTGCTAATCCAGAGGTTCTTAATCTTTTCTTTGTTATGGATACCTTCTGTAGACTGGTGAAGCCTATGGTCTCTTTCTCAGAAAAACCTTTTTAATTGCAAAATTTTGTAGCAGCCATTTTGTAGTGGCAAGGAACTGGAAACTGAATGGATGCTCTTCAGTTGGAGAATAGCTGAATAAATTATGGTATATGAATATTATGGAATATTATTGTTCTAGAAGAAATAATCAGAAGGATGATTTCAGAAAGGCCTAGAACTGATGCTAAGTGAAGTGAGTAGAACCAATACAACATTGTGCACAGCAACAAGATTATATGATGATCAATTCTGATGGATATGGTTCTTTTCAATAGCAAGGTAATTCAGACCAGTTCTAATGGTCTTGTGATGAAAAGAGCCATCTGCACCTAGAGAGAGGACTGTGGGGACTGAGTGTGGATCACAACATAGTGTTGTTATGGTTTTTGTTATTTTTGCTTGCATTTTGTTTTGTTTCTCATTTCCACCCCTTTTTGATCTATATTTTTTTTTTATGCAGCATGATAAATGTGGAAATATGTACAGAAGAGTTGTATATTTACCATATATTGGATTACTTGCCATCTAGGGGAGGAGGTGGGGAGAAGGGAGAAAGAAAAAAATTGGAACACAAAGTTTTGCAAGGGTGGATGTCAAAAACTATTTATGCATATGTTTTGAAAATAAAAAAGCTTTTTACAAAAAGCAATGTAAGTTGCAAAAAAAGTGACACTAGGAATTGGTACGGGGAGTTCCTCACCAAAAGATCCTTTCCTTTCATAATATAAAATCACAAGTTTAATTTAAAAAATTATGTACAAGATTAAAAAGGAAACAATTTTTATAACTTGGTTATTAAAATATTTTGAATAAATTTCACAAGACCCCCTATCATCTATCTAAAGTTAACTTTGGAGTTTATAAACCTCAGGTTAAAAATCCCTGAATTAATGAATGAATTTAAATCCATATCATTGGAGGAATCACTTACACCAATGACATCTATGGAGACTTGAAATGGATATTTGTGATATTGAAGTCATTGTTACTCTATAGAAAACTTTCTCTACAGACTTTCTCTATAAAGCCTTCCTTTACTGTTTCCATCCTCATTTAACCCTTTTTCTCCTTCTGAATGGGATAGCTAAGTGGTATAAATAATGGGATAGATTGCCAAGCCTGGAGTCAGGAAGACTCATCTTCCTAAGTTCAAATTTGTCATCAGTTATTAGCTATGTGATATTAAACAAAGTCACATTGTTTGCCTCAATTTCCTCATTTGTAAAAATTAATTGGAGAAGCAAATTACAAACCACTCCAATATCTCTTCCAAGAAATCCCCAAATGGAAAGTCAAGCATGTCTGACCACCTCCAACAACGTCTGAATTTTTCCTGTCTTATTTGCAGTCAATGTTGCCTAATTTAGCACTTAATCATGTGCTGTCTTGTATTGTTTATGACTGTCCATGTGGGATAGATCTGGATGTTGAGAATAGAGATGATACTATTTTGATGTCTCTACAGCACCTTGCACATCAATGCTGAGCAGAGGGCTCATTTACCAAATATTTGTTGATAGTTTATTGGTTGCAACAACATTAACATGTGGAACACAGAAGGCTTGCAGCATGCTTAAGAAAAAGAATCAAAAAGTCTTACAAAGGGACAAGTAAACAATAAGTAACAAATAAGTCCACAAGAGAAGATCAACTATATTGTATAAATCAGGGAAGACTTCTTTGGACCATCAAACAATTAATCATTTGATAAGCATTTACTAATCACCTACCTATGTACCACGCTCTATGTTAAGTGTTTAGGATACAAACACAAAATGAAATGGTCTCTGACCTCAAGAAATTTATAATCTGGTAAGGAGAGACAAAACAGTCACCATCAATAAACATTCAAATACCAAAGGCATTGTGCTAATGTGGAAACAAAAAATTGCAGAAAACAGTCCCCTGCTCTCAAGGAACTTCTAATTCTAATGGGGGAAACAACATCTAAAGAATGAAGCCCACACAAGATGTATATGGAGTAGAGTAACTAATCTGAAAAGAAATCATTAATATCCAGGAGCACTGATAGAAAACTTTAACAGAAAATGAAATTTTAACCGACTCTTGACAGAAGACAGAGAAACTAAAAGGCAAAGGCAAGGGAATAGGTTATTCCAGGCATGGGAGACACTCAATACAAAGGCAAAAGAGAAGGGAGATGCAGTGTTGTGTGAGAGAATCACTGGTATGATAGTTTGGCCAGATGGGATTCATGAAAGGGACTGGGTATTATGACACAAAGTGCAACTAATATTGGGAAAAAATGTCAAAGGATGCTAGATCTCTGTGAGTACCAGAAAATGGAAGGAATGTGAGTGAAATAGGTCCAAGATAAAAGAGAAGCTTATTGATTATAGAATTTCAGAGGGCACAGTAGAAGGGACATGAGTAGGACATGGAAGGGATAGAACTGAGTTTGTAAAAGAACAAATGAATACATAGCAGGGGTTAGGGAGTGGAATGACATCCTCTTACGAATTCAGAGATTTGGAATTATTGAGATTGGAAAAATAAAAAGAAGTTGAAAATTTCTAATCCCTATAAAGGAAAAGTCTGGGAACTTAGGAGTAGCTTCATTGGGTGATAGTAGATAAATAGACATTTTCAGGATCAATGCCCCATTAGTATTCTGGTATGGCTCTTGGTAGTCTTATGAGAAATTTTTGTTGGAATTATCAAGTACAGGCTGACTGGCCTACTTCTTTACTCCTTTAGGTTAAGTTTTTAGTATGACTTTATGAAAGGTAGTGAGGTATATGGAATGACATGTTAAAGATTCATTGTCTGGCAAAGCTCCTTAAACTGTGGATTGCAACCAGACATGGGGTCACATGGCAGAAAAGGGGGCATCCTAAAATTGTAACTTATTATCAATAAATGTTTGGTTTGTATGCCTATTTTATATGGCTATATACATAAAATTTCTCTGGCAAAAAGGGATAGCAAGTGAAAAAAAGTTTAAAAAGTCCTTCTCTAAAGCAATGATGGAGGGCCAGTTGTCAGTGTAGTATCAGTTTAGTTGCATCATAGAGGCTGACTTGTCTCATGCTGGTCTCTTACTCCCTATCCTTCAAATTGATAAAATAAGTAGTAGTTTTTCTAGGCTCATACACCAGAAAGATAGCTGAGGAAAGAAGGATCAGAATGAAAAGAAAAGAAGAAATGTGTTCTTATGAGCTTATAAAGGTTTTCAGAAATAAAGATCTTTGGTAGAAAAAAATTTGAATGCCTGTAAGTATTTGACTTGGATCATTTCTAGTCTATCAGATGCTGTTTGGAGGTCACAGCTTTATCCTGTCCATTTTCTTCCCTGTCCTTCCCTTCCCTATCCCTGTGTTTGATTAAATGTCACTATAGAAATAGTGATTTACTCATTCCCATCCTTCTACTACTTCAGGTAGAGCAAATGACACATAGATGGGAAGAATAGGCAAAAAATTAAATGGCAATTGTCTTGTTCTTTAGGAGGAGAATAGGTAAGGCTAGCTCTAGGCAATGCATTAAAACAAGTGAATATTTTCTTTAGTACTTTCCCTTTCTGAAATTATTTCTCCTGGCTGTCCTCCCATGACTTCTTCCCCCACCCTTGTTTCCCCAATAGCTTTCCCATCCCCTTGCTTCTGACCCATGACTTCATATGTTGGGGATTTAAAAATCTATCTTTTTTTTCTATAATATGTCCTCTCTTATGAATGACTAACTCTAGTGGTCAGGAGCATAGTAATTGAATATGAGGAGGCACTCTACTGGATTGATGGAAATAAAATATAAGACCTATCAGTACAATTTTGTATATTTAAAATGAAGAGAAGGATAAGTAATAAGCTGAATAAATGAAAAATTAATGCTTTTTATGGTCACCAGAAAATTAAAGAAAATTGAATTCTTATAATATAATTACCATGGGATAAAACGGCAATTATGTGGATTGTTGACTATATGGCCAAATTAACTTTCTTGTGTTATATTTGATTATGATAGTACTCATAAGTGTTCCAACCACAAGTTGTTTTTTTTTTTTTTTTTGCCACATAGTTACCTGCTCACAACCTTAAAAAGCATAAAGGAAACATTAGTTGCATTCAGCAAACATTTAACATCTAGTCTATCACTATGCTAGGTCCTGAAAGAAGAGTTCTGGCTTGAGCTGAGTATATGAAGGAAATTGATACTGTTCACATTTAGTAAACTTACATTACTATAATTTATTGATACTAAAACAAACCAGTAGCGAAAAGGACACAGCAAGGGCATATTGACAGTGTATCTATCCCTGAGTCTTACTTTGCTTTCATTTAGGGATACACAGCAGCACAAATCCAACCTGGAGACTCTCTTGGGATTCCAGATTGATTTGAGTAGATTGACTCATGAACAATCTTACCTTCTTTTTTAATTGGGAGTAAACAAATGTCTCAGATGTGCTTTACAAATTTACCACTTCCATGTAACAAAATCCTATATGTTGCTATGTTGGCCTAACTCCAGCATTCTGATCTTGGCAATGCTATGACAGCACTAAGGCTGTGAATGAAAACAAAAACAAAAATCATAAATAATCCTTATAATAAAGATTGCCTGAATTGTTACAATTTCCTTGGTGTCTTATAATTTGGCAATTTATATCAGTGTTTCTATCCTATTGCCCTGCCCCAGGTCCTTTTCATTAGAAAGGTCAAAATTTGGCTATGTGACATTGGGTATATAAACTTTGGTAAGATATGCTCCTGACTCTGGGTGTGTCTTGCATTGTTAATCCGATAGTTTATATATAATGTTCCTTAGAAGTTCTATTTTTATTTTTATATGTTATTATAAAGTTCTAAGGATGCTACTATACTAAAAATATAACTATTATATCACAGACTGTTCCTTGTTTACACTATTTGTAGTTTGTTCAGCTACATGTTAAAATCCATTTCTAAGTGATGGATCAGAATTCCTAAATGGAAAATAAGATCCAATAAGTTTAAGATGTTCAGAATGTATTCACTTTTACTATCAGAAGAAACTTGATTACCATTTGAAAACTAAATTACTCATGTAGTTTAAAAATTGAACTACAAATGGGAATTACTATGGGAATTTCAGAAAGCATTTCTAGACTTACTGAAACCATAGCAAGTTGTCATATGTAACTAAGCTTCTGTACACTAGTACCTCTTGTGTGAGTACTTGTCAATTCATTTCAGGGCTGCTCATCCACTTTTAATGTTCACTTTTATGTAACTCTTACCTCTGCCTCCAAAAAGCTGTAGAATTCACAATGGCCATATCTCAGTAAAACTGTCTTAGCATGGTGAGCTAAACCAGATTGAAGGTAACTAATAGGTCTCAAACCTGTTGGTGAGTTAGGGGAATGTGAATAAACCACCAAACATGTGAATACTTCTCTGGAATGAGTGGATGAGAACAGTTTGTTCAAACAGCCATGAAGGCAGCTAAAGCAGAAACAGTGCAATGCTTAGAGAATGGTCAGACATTGAAGATGTCAAGATCATCCACTGCATCCTGAGCCATCACCAATCATCTTAACTTTTGTTTTGCTATTGGACTTCAATAACTTTATAAGAGAGAGGCTGATGACTCTGTGCAACTCTACCCACTTAATCCAATTCACATTGGGGTCATCACCCATAATATCATTAGTCCTCTTCAGAAATTACGGATGGACAATAACAACCTAACATAGAAATCTATGAGGATCACTAGACCCAGATCTTTTTAAACCATGTAAGAAGGGATAGTGGTGTTGGTGGTGATACTTATATGTGGAACTGATATTATAGGACAACTTACACAAAATGAAAAGTATTCATGTGTGCCTTTTTAGAAAAGGTTAGGAAAATGAGCCACAAAAAAATATTTCTCAAAACAGCTGGTGTCAAAGGGGTTTGGAGAAGATGGCACACTAATTATATTGTGACAGAACTATCAGTCAGTCCCACTGTTCCAGAAAACAAGTTGGAATTGTGCAAGATAAATGACAAAATTATTCATATCTTTTGATCTTTGGATCATGCTGTAGTGTGTATGTCCTCAAGGAGATCAACAATAGAAACCGTCTCTTTTCAATAGTAGCAAAGAATTAGAAACAAAGTGGGTATCTATCAATTCATAAATGGCTGAACCAACTGAGGTATATGAAATGATACAGAATGAAGAATATAGAACTGAATAGCAAAATACACAATGACTATAACAATGTAAATAAAAGAATAACTGAAAAGAAGCTGAGCTCTGAGTAAATGGAAAATCAATAATTGTTTGAGAAAAAAAGATGATAAAGCCTCTCACTAGAGAGGTGGGATTCTAGACAGGCAGAATATCACATATACTATATACAGTGTAAGACATGATCACTGCAATATTGTTGTAGTTACTTGGTAAATAAATTGTTAATTAAATTTATTGATTATTGTTGTTACAAGGAAAGATACATTTGGTGGGGGATGAAAGTAGTGGAGAGAAACAGCTAGGAATGAGTATAATTTAAACATAAAAGGCATCAGTAAAACATTTTAAAATATTTTTTAAAAGCAAAGTTTTGTAAAAGGCTAAGATCCTATATAATAAAAGTTGACAAATACTGCATTATGCCTCACAGATTTTGCAACAATGCTTACTTATCTTAAAACAATAGATATGAAACATGTCCTTGATATAATGAAAGATCCTATAAATTCTCTGATGTTGTATAGTATCTTTATTTCAATATTTGTTTAGACATGCTCACTTTCTCTAAAATTGCTTTATGCTGGAGGTCTAAGTGACTATTATTGGATGCATACTGTAAGATTATTTCATAAAAAATCATTGAATCTCAAATTGAAAGGGACCTCAGAGCCTTTGCTGGAAGGCCATTAATTGGAAGGAATCCCTTATGTCTAGAGGCATCCTGAATCCCTTTTAAGGAACTTTAATTATGAGGAAAGGGGCAACTAGATGATACAGTGGATGGAATGCTGAGTCTGGAGTCAGGAAGACCTGATATCCAATCTCACCTCAGATCCTTACTACCTGTGTGACCCTGGGCAAGTCACTTAATTCTGTTTGCCTCAGTTTCCTCATAGGAAAATGAGTTGAAGAAGGAAAAGGCAAACTACTCTAGTATCTGTCCAAATGGCTTCACAAAGAGTTGAACATAAGTGAAATTACTGAAGAGCAATACAACAAATTACAAGGAAGTTTTTTCCTATATTAAACCAAAATTTGTTGCTGTATCTTTTCTGCATTGCTCCTAGTTTTGACCTCTGGAGTCAAATAAAACAAGTCCAATCCTCTTCCACAGTAGTTCTTAAAATACTTGAAAAGAGTTATCAGATATCTCCCTTCCAAGTCTTCTCTCTCTAACTTTCTGTCTCTGTTTCTGCTTCTCTCTTTCCCCACTTTCTCTCCCCCCACTTTGTGAACTTCCTCTTCTTTCTCCTTTTCCCTCTCTTTCTATCATGGCTAAGATAAAATTAGGTTAACCCAACTATTCAAACTTATATTTTAAGCAGTTTCTTGATCATAATGACCTCTACCTGTTTGCTGCCACATACACTGTCTAGTATATTAAGCACTAAATCTAGTTGTCAAAGAAAATAAAGGTGTCAGGGTAAAAGGAAAAAGAGGGAAAAAGGACTCTTGTCTCAGCCCAGCAAGAGTACAATTACTTTTGCTTTTAAATGCAAGGGAACAGCAAACCAGTTAACTACAAAATTAACACAGTTTCCTACCCTCTCCTCTTCTCTCTTCTTCTCCTCTCTTCTTTCTTCTCCTAAATACTTTTTGGAAATAATTAGTTGGTTCTTCATCATCACCAGTTTTTTTTTTCCCTCTAAAATGTTCACAAGTCATACAAATCATCCTTTTAAAAATATTTAATCCCGGGACCTCCATGGACTTGGACTCACATAGTCTGGATTCAATCCTGGAGGCTCATCACCCCCATCTGTAGTTCTCCAGAAAAATCTTTAATTTATGGTATAGCTCTTGTTTAGGTTTGCTCAAATGAAGTAATAACAGTTCATGCATAAGTATGGAGGCCACTAAATTCATATTGGGTATGGGATAGCCTTTATTTCACCCTACAGAAAATGCCTGAGGCACAAAGGACTCACAGAAAGTCCAAGGAGAGATGCAAAAACTCAAAAATGGAATATTAGATCTCCTCCATAAGATAAATGCATGTTGGGGGTTTTTGAACAAGAACCTCATTTATACCAGATCTGCATTATCCAAGAAACTCATGGCAATAACTGGAGGTGGTGGTGGGGGACTAGCAAGATCTAGGTTACCTGCTCTTTCCCACAGCTTTCCAGAAACAGGAACCATTTATGCAATTTCTCCTAATTGCATTGCTTAAGAATTCTATCTTTGCCTAAACTCTTGAACTTGAAAACTATTGAATTTTAAGTTAGAGAGAAGGAAAATTTCCTCCAAGATCTCTCTTCCAAGGCTGCGTGTAAGTAAATGTATATCTCTGCCATGTACTTCTGCATTTTTTCTACCAATACCCTAGTTGCTTTGAGTGCTTTGAGTAGGGAATGTTTATCCACAGGAATCCTAGTCTCCAATCTATGCTCAGAAAAGGAAACAAAAGTAAAGCATATAAATAAGTTGAGGTATGAGAACCTAAGTCCACCAGAAGTATAGACAACTTGCCTCATCTGCTTTATCAGTAAGTCACCATTAATTGTTCTGGTCAATGGAAGAAAGAAATCTCATCCTTTCTTGTTGCCCACTTGTTATAAGAACTCATGAGGAAAATGACAGAGCCCTGAAAAGATAGCAAGAATACCTTTTTATAAGGTTTGGGCTGGTTTGTGATGATTTGTTACCATAGAGGAGGCAGCTGGTTACTAGGAATCAATCAGAAGAACACTTCCTTGTGTTGTCTCAACAAGGCTTCAGTGGATATACCTATTCTGAATTAATGTTCCTGTCAGATGCCAGCCAACAAAGGTTTAAACCTTGTAATTTATCAGGTTCATTGGAAAACTCATAAATTTGATTGTTTCTTCTGAACCACCCCTCAACCCCCTAACAACTAAATTCTAGAATTTTCTCAGATATATAAGTTAAGGTTTTTATCTAAAGTTGCCATTCTGTTCCTTTACAAAAAAAAAAAAAAAAAAAAAAAAAAAAAATACTTTTTCTCTTATTCAATCCTGTATCTCTTCTGTTCTTCCTATCTTCCAAATAACACTGATAGTGATTCAGAATCTTATCTAATGGTTCATTTAGCACCATGGAATGTAGTTCTTTTAGGTTGAGTGAGCTGAACCCATCAAAGGAAAACCCAGAAGCTTTTGCTATTTTCCTGTTTATCTTAGATGTTAACTCCCCATTAGCTGTTTTTTTTTTTTTAATTCTATCCTTATCAATCCAAAAAATCATTCTCCTTAGCAGAGGAAACTGAAACAAAATTAGTTAAGCATTTCTATCTTCTCTCTGTAATTTTTCACCATTATATTCACCCTGAAAACTGATCCTATCCCATCTTTGATCTTTCTTGCACCTCCAATATAGCTTTTATTTTAAAAGCTGTTGTTTTCCTAGATAAGTTCATTTTATAACAAAATCCTGTTAGTGCATTTATAATTTTAAGCACTTGACTGACAAGAAGATACAATTATGCTGAACAGATTAATTTATAGTAAAAACAAAGGCAATTCACAGAATCACAAAATCTGAGAGTTGAAAGGGATCCCAAAGTCCATCTAGTCCAATCCATACAGTAAGAAGAATTCATTCAATCTGTAATATGCTGGACAAATGGTCCTCTTTTCCTTGTTGAAAGATTTAAAATAAGAGAAAAACCTACTCCCAGAACATTTTTGGACAGTTCTAATTGTTAGGAAATGTTTTCTTATATAAAATTTAAATTTTCCTCTGCAAATCCTACCTATTGCTCCCAGTTCTACTCTCTGGGACCAAACCAAGCAAGTACTTTTTCATGAAAATCCTTTAAATGCTTGAAGACAGTTATTATGTTCCTCTTTAACTTTGCTCCTCTACCCTCTCCTCTCCTTTATCCTGTTTCTTACTCTCCAATCTATTCTCTAGTAGCATGATCTCAAGTTCTTTGCCATCTTTATTGTTCTTCCTTCCAAATTTATCAATTTAAAAATGTTTGGTTTCATTCTGTGAACACTTATGTGGAAATCCCTTCTAAGAAAGCAAGTGGTAAACGTTTAGTGATTTATCATCCTAGGGAACAGCCTGAGATTCTGAGATTAAGTGACTTACTTATACTTGCACAATTAATTTGTATCAGAAGTAATACTTGAACTCAGATGTTCATTACTCTAAGATTATCTCTATCCACTATGTCATGCTGCCTTTCTAAATTTCTAGTTTATCTTAAAATGAGGCAATCAAAAGTGACACAATAATCCAAATGTAGATCAAAGAAGACAGAGCATAGTGAGACTACATTCATTTGTTCAATATAATGTGAAATATATAATTGGGAATAGTAAGGATAGATTCTTGAGGTTATTTTAGATTGAGAGGACAGAGTGATTGAAAATGATATGGATTATAATATAATGTGGATTACTTTTCCCATCACCAAAAATCTACTTCAAACTTTATTGTAATAATTGTCTAATTCATGTCCATTCTTTCCTTCACCCCTACAACTCATACTATGTAGGTAATTTTCTTAATCTAATTTCTGTTAAGACACCCTAAATGGTTTCTCATTGCTTACTAAATAAAATTTCTTAGTTTGATATTCAAGATTTTCCACAGTCTGATCCCAACTTCCCTTTCTAACCTCATATCAAATTATTTCCCATCATGTAGTCTATGCTCCAAATTGGATTACTCATCATCATAGGAACTAATCACTTTGGTCAGCCCTCTACTCTTAAATTACCCTATAACTAAAGCATCCTTCCAATCTCTTTTAAAAAATATGTCTTTAAAAATTTCCATAAACAAGTATGAATATTTGAATATAAATATGCTTGAACAAGAAAGCAAAAGAAAAATATTAAGAAAATGAAAAGAAATCAATAAACATGACTGTCTCTGTCTATATTTTCTCTGATCAATAACTAATCTCTAATCAAAAGATGTCTATATTGTTTTGAATGTTGTACTAGCCACATCACCTTTGTTTTTCTAATATGTTTTTTATTTGATTTCTTATAAAGATAGTATATATTTATTACCACAATTATTTTTAGCTACTTAATTATGACAAATATATATGTATATGTGTGCATGTTATTTCTGGTTCTCCTTTTTTCACTTCACAATATTATATATATATATCTTTTTATGATTCTTTAAAATATTTATATTTATTTTTCTTATGGTATAGTACTATTGAAATACTCCTCATATTTCCAGGCCCAGTTCAAATGTCATCTCCTCCCATTCCCAGAAACTCAGGGTCATGAGCTTGGAGTCATCTTTTCATCATAATCCCCTGTCCAACCAATTCACAAAATCGACTGATTCCATAATATTTCTGACATCCATTATCCTCTTTATTCTTACAATGCTAATTCTTCAGATCAGGCCTTCATTGCTTCTCATCTGGATGACTATTATAGCCTCTAACTATTATCTTTATTTCAAATCTTTGCTCTCTATCATAGAGACCAGAAAGTTTACAAAATAAGTTTGCTAATGTACCCTTGTTCCACAGGGTTGCTCTTGAAATAAAGGAGTTTGGGCACTTCTTAAATCTTGATTCATTTGATTTGACAGAGGTAAAGCTTGACTATACCAGTATATGGTCCTTTTCAATGCTAATTCCAGCTTTCCTCATAAACTCTTAGGCTCACAAGGCAAAAAGCCTAAATTAGATTTTATTTATACAGTAAAGAACATAAAAACCACTTATAGCTGTACCTATTGAGAGACAGGAGGGTTCTTTGCCATATTTTAGTGGGTAACTCTTTATGATCCCTGCAACCATCACAGTAATAATAGCAATGCTTCCTACCTGCAAGTGGCAGCTAAGTGAATAGAGCACTGAGCTTGGAATCAAGAAGATTTATCATCCTGAGTTTCAATCAAGTCTAAGGTATTTATTAGCTGTGTGACCTTGGGCAAGCCACTTAACCCTATTGGCCTTAGTTTTCTCATCTGTAAAATGATCTGGAGAAGAAGATGGAAAACAACTTCAGTCTCTTTGCCAAGAAAACCCTAAATGGGAATAATGAAGATTTAACTGAAATAACAGAACAACAACATTTAGCATCTTAGTAGGTGCTAGGGTTATAAAAATGAATATTGGTGTAATTCCTGACCTCAAAGAGCTTACAATCTAATAGTGGGATAAGATTTACATGCAAATAAAATCTCATTTGAAAGTCACAACAATCTTAGGAGATAAATCTTATTATTATCCCCATTTTATAGTTGAGGAAAGTGAAGCAAGTAGAAGTTAATGGCTTACTCAATGTCACACAGTTAATAGGTGCATGAAGTCACAGTTGAACTCAGTTCCTTCTGACTGACTAAAGATGCTTCCACTTAGCTGTTAGTATCTCTCTAGATTAGAACTCCATGATGCAGTAGATAATTGGTACCATTTACCCATTCCTGCATCTTGCTTAACTCATTGCTCTTTGCTTCACCATGATCTTTGCTAATGTCCCTGCACTCAATTCTTGCTTCTTTCCATTCAGCTCTTATTTCTTAATACATTTTCCTCCTATTCAGCTCTCCAGCTGAATTCTCCATTCCAAAAGCCATCAATAATCCTTCTCACTGAGGTCTGACTCCCCTTCCATAGATACTTTCTGACATTTCTTCCTTTTTTCTGTAGGACATTATGATAGCTTTTAAACTGTATAATCATGGTAAGATTATCTGATCTTCTTGTAGCTCTATTTACTTCTTCTGTTGTTGTTTTACAAAGCTTTATACCCTCTAGACAAAGGGACTATTTAGGTGTTCTGGGAATGTTTTTTTGCTCTGGTAATTTTTTTTTTTTACTTCACTTTCTTAATTTCTTTTTTTCTGTTCCTAGCTAAATTAAGATAAATCATCCTATCAGTTTCTTCATTCCTCCAAGCCCTGAAAAAAAAAAGGCTTTTTGCTCTTGATTTTGGGGAGGATAGAAACACTCTAACTCTTCCAGTTGTCTTTCTATTCCCAAGTTCCAAGATTCTTCATAATCCATCCAATTCAGGTCTGATCAAGTTATTATTCCTTTCTTTAAAGAACTTTGTGCTTCCCCTTCTTCTGATAAGATAAAATATAAACTTAGATTGGCATTTATGCCTTTTCCTAATCTGGCATTAACAAAAATGCCTTATTTTACTCTAATTCTTTTCACACAATTTATTTTTCTGCCATAATGTGCCATGGTATATTTATCTTACTCTTTGCATTTACTATTCTTTGTGTCTGAAATGATTCCTTCCATGTCTATGATTGTTGAAATTCTTTTTTTTTTTCAAGGCCTAAATTAGGTGTCACCTTCTTTATGAATCCTGCTCAGATATCACTAAGCAAAAGTGATTTCTCACTTTTAAAATTTCTTATGGGACTTCGCCTGAACCTCTTTTTTACCTATTTTACCTTGTATTATACTTGTTTGTATATCTTAGATCATTAGATTTTAAGCTCTTTGAAGGCAAAGACTGTGTCAATATTCATCTTGATATCCTTAGTACCTAATATAATAATGCATATGGAAGGTGCTTAATAAATGTTTATTGAATTTTTTTTTGCTGAGGCAGGTGGGGGTTAAGTGACTTGCCCAGGGTTACATAGCTAGAAAGTGTTGAGTGTCTGAGGCCAGATTTGAACTCAGGTCCTTCTGACTTCAGGGCTGGTGCTCTATCCACTGCACCACCTAGTTGCCCCGTATTGAAGTTGTTAAAGAATAAATCAATGAATTCTTATTCTGAGGTCCTAGAATTTTGTGATTTGTTTTCATTAATGTTTTTGTATTGTGTAATGTGAATGTTTAGAGAATTTAAATGTATTGAACAAAGAAGTCTTTTCTTAATTATTATCATAATAAAAATTAATAAGTAGCATTTATATGGCACCTACTGTGCATCAGATCCTTTTGCTGAATGCTTTACAAATATTATTTCACTTGATTCTCACAAAAACCATGTAAGGTAGATATTATTATTATTACAATTTTACAGTTGAGGAAATTGAGGTAAATAGAGATTAAATGACTTGCCAAGCCAAATTTGAACCCAAGTTTTCTTGACTCCAGACACAGAATCTATTTATTGATGTACCTAGCTCTCAATCCCATCTCCTTCCAAAAACTGTGGGAAATTTCCCTTAAATATCAGAGTGTTGCCATATTGGGTATCCCAAACTTCCTTTTCCCGCCAATGGACAGCTTTTGGATTATTGTTAGTACTTTATTCATTTCTTTTATCTTTTTATGAGCTCTTGTGAGTCCTTTGCTCTGTCTGCAGTTTTCTAAAGGGATAAATAAAAGCTTTCTCCATTTGACATATTTGTTGTATTGCTTACCAGAACTGGGGACCCCAGTAACCACATTTACTGAAATATAGACACGAACTACATTTGGAATTTTTCCCAGACTAAATTCTGATTAGGGATGATAAGTCAAAGAAAATTGTGTTTTATATTAACTCCAGTTCATGTGAAATCAGAAGGTTGATGGGACTAGTGAAATGCTGGATTATGGGGCCAGAATGCATATGCAAAGTCCAGGAGAAAATGGCCTTGAGTTTAGAGAGTAGATGTAGCAAGAGAGTAATTTATAACTCTTGTAAATCCTTTTGCTAAAGTCCTCCCAATATTCCACTTCCATATAGTGTGGCTTTTCTGCTGAGCTCTTTGTAGAGCCTTGAATCTGCTTTCCTCCTGTGTCCCATCTGTTCATAGCTTTTGAGGCAGACAATGATAACCACCAGCTGCTGATGTTCCAAGGATGCTTCTAGAATACCAGTGAAATATCCAAACCCTCTGTATCTTCCTAATATATAAGGCACTCCTGCAAACAAGGCTGAGTAGGAGGAAAGGGCTAAGGAACTTTCTTTTTTCCTCCTCTACTCCCAAGAAATTTGTTCTCATTGGAAAGCCCTCTCCTAATTCAGAATTTACTTGTATTCTTCTATGTTGGCAGATATCTCCAATTTTGACTAGCTTGAGGGATTTAGACAAGTACCAGAGGGTAGGACCAAGTCCCTCAGACAATCTGAACAGATTTTTTGTGGTACTTAAGGAAATGTCCAGGCCTTGTCCACATTTATTGCTCAATACAGATAAATTCTCACCTGATAAATTTATTACAGGCTAAGTAGGAATTGGGGGTGGATAGGATTTCCATCTTTACATAAAAGTAAATTTGAAAGAAAGTATCATCTTTGTTTATAAGCTCTATAATAATAATTATTATTATATAGGATCTATAACAATCTTATGAGTCTATAGAGTCATTGGTATTAAATGAAAGAATATTCTTTTGTTTCCTTCTCTTCCCTTCCCTTTTCTTCTCCTGTTTTCTCTTCCCTTCTTTTCCCTTCCTTTCTCTTATCTTTTCTTTGTCTTTCTTTCTTTACTATCTTATTTTCCTCCAATTAAATGTAAAATTAATTTTTAACATTTTTTAAAGTTTTGAGTTCTACATTCTTTACCTCTCTCCCTTCTTTCTCCCTTACTCAAGATAGCAAGTAATTTAATATAGATTATACATGTGCAAACATGTAAAATATATTTTCATATTAGTCATTTTGTGGAAGAAAACTCAAACTAAAAAAAAGAAATAAAGTGAAAAAGAGTATGTCAGTCTATATTCAAAAACCATCAGTTCTTTCTCTGAAGACAGACAGTATTTTTTTTATCATAAATCCTTTAGGATTGTCTTAGATAATTGTTGAGAATAGCTAAATCATTCATAAATCTTCATTGTATAATATTGCTGTTACTGTGTATAATGTTCTTCTAGTTCTGTTCACTTTATTCTATAAATCCTACATAGAAGGCTACCATATAACTTACCCAATTCAATGGCTGCCTACTGACCATTTTAATATATTAGAATATTTTCAACACATCAGTTTCATCTTTTTTGATTGGATGTTTTCTTCATACTATTGCCACATTGTTAGCAATGTGGTATAATCTATTTATACTCATCATACTTCTTTTCATTATCCTTTGGGTTACTTGTAATTTTATTTTTTTTCCAATTTGATTGCATTTCCTGACTTACAGCTGCATAGTCTCATGGGTAAAATATCAGTATTTTAAAAGATTAGCTTTTGTAAAAGAATTTACATTGGAGTTAATTGAAAATGTCCTTTTCTCAAATGAAATGTTCTCTTATTACTTAACTCTTGACCCAATTAAGGGTTGCAATCAGTTATAGGTGCCACATTTTAGGAATAAAATTTAGGATAAAAATAGAAGGTGAATAGGAATGTGAAGGACCTTAAAATTATCTATCATGACATTTTAGGAAGTCTATTCAGCTCTCTATATTCAAATCATTATGATATGTTAGTTTACCATCATGGAGCTGTTTTTTTTTTTCCTGTTATTGTTTGAAAGTTCTTTAAGGCAGTTTTATCTTAGAGAGGGAAAAACCCTGTATGTGTTGAATATACATCAATAGAATTGTAAGAATATCATTGGTAACAAAATGAATATTGGGCCTTCATCAGCTGCCAGACACATTCCTAAGCTAGTCTAACTAGAACAGCTAGGGAATGACAGCAGGAGAAAGAGCAACACAGTTGGAGTCTGAAGATATAAGCTTAGATCCTGGCTCTGCAACTTAATTACTACCTGTGGATAAATCAATTTTTTGGATTGCAATCTCTTCACTTATAAAATGAAAATGAGATGTTTAGATTAGATAACCTTTCAGGTCCTTTCTATCTCGAGGTCTCTGAGCCCTCTAGTATACTTTAAGAAATACAGATTTATAGTAACAAAACAAAACAAAACCCAGCCCAACTCAAGAGAAAGAGATGAACACAAAAGAACTATAGGAAGGTATGCTTTCCAAGAGACAATGGGATGCAATGAAAAGAATGCTAAGCTTAGTTTCGCTGGATCTCCATTCTTAGTCCTGGACATGACTGTGAACAAATCACTTAGTTTCTCTAAATCTGTAAATTGGGTACAATAATGGCAGACTTATGAAAATCAAGTGTGTTATTGTTCGGTCATGACCCCATTTGGGGTTTCCTTGGCAGAGATATGAGAGTTGTTGGCCATTTCCTTTTCCAGCTCATTTTACAAATGAGGAAACTGAGGCAAACAGGACAAGTGACTTATCAAGGGTCACACAGCTAATGGTTTTACCTCTTCCAGTTCATTCTACAGATGAGGAAACTGAGGCAAATAGAATTAAGTGACTTGCCAAGGATAATTGGTTCTCATCCTTCATTCTCCAAGAGGACAAAAATGACATCACAAGGTTGGATCAGAGTATGAAGTGTTTGACTATGAATGATCAGACCAATATAAGCTTGGAAGACTCTACCACAAGCTGAGCCCAGATAGTCCATGTGAACATTTGTGGCCAGGATCACACAGCTAGGAAGTGTCTAAAGCTACTCCAAAGATCAAATGAGAGAATATTTTTTAAATTGGATGTTCCATAGATAACCTAACACATAAAAATCTTAACATATAAAAAAATCTAATTTGCTATCTTTCCCCCAAAACCATTCCTCCTTCCTAACTTCCTATTCCTGGTAGGGGTACCACAATCTTCCCAGTCATCCAGGCACACAACTTAGGTGTCATTCTCAACTTTTTTCTTTTCCCTCCCTTGATGTTTACCATTAATTGCCAAGCCCAGTTATTTCTACCTTTATAGCACCTTTTATATGTACCCTCTCATTTCTTCCCTGACACAGCTACCATCACAGTACAAGTGATAATTTCATGCCTGCCCTATTATAATAATTTTCTGTTTGGTCCTTCCAGAAGTCTCTCTCCACTCTAGTTCACCCTCCATTGAACAAATAGATTAAGGTCTGATCATGATACTCCTCTGAGACTCAGTAAACCCTAATAGCTCCCTATTCCTCCTAGGATCAAATATGAAATCATCTATTTGTCAATGAAAGCCCTTGATAACCTAACCCCTTCCTATTTTTCCAGTCTTCAGACTTTACTCACCTCCACATATTCTGCGATCCAGGGGCACCGGCCTCCTTGCTCATCCTTGCACACAACACTCCATCTCCATGGAAACATTGCATTTTCATGGGCTGTCCCCTCTGCCCTGAATGTTCTCCCTCCTCAATTCTTTTGGCTTGCCTGCTTTCTTCAAGTGGGAGTTAAACTCCCACCCTTTGTAAGAAGCTTTTCTCTGTTCTCCAGTACTAATATTTTCCCTCTGATATCACCCCAAATCTTGTTTGTATGTAATTGTTTGCATGTTGTCTCCTCCCTTAGACAATGAGCACTGAAGGAGATTTTTTTTTTTTTTGCCTTTTATGTCCCCAGTATTTAGCACAGTGTCCAACACATAAAAGGTCCTTAATACATGCTTGTTGACTCACTAACTAAATGTGTATTAAATTGAATTTGGGATTAAAGGAATATGATGAAACCCCATATCCTGAAGTATGTGCAGAATGCTGCATGCCACATCTCTTGATTGGCTCGTTTCTTCTGAAAACATTTTTGGGACCATCATTTGAATTGCCCACACAGTAAACTACATAGAAATTAAACCTCTGAAAGCCAGGGAGCTGACTCATTATGAGACTAAGAGAATTGTAGCAAGACCAGTTCTTAATCAGAGTCCATCCTTTGCTCTCTACGGACAAACAAATGAAACACAATCCTACACATAAACTCTGTCACAGTTTCTACAGAAATTATGGCAGTCTTTCTTTTTAAAAATAAGCTCTAAGAAGTCAGGTGGGAATTTTGAAAGTACAGTTCTTTGACTGCAGATATCTAATCATTTACAAAATTATTTTGTTTTGTGGTTTTTTTTTTTCATGTTTTCATTACATTTGAATGATCACAGGAACAACCCTTCATTCCCTGCTTGTGTTTTCTCCTTGTCCTATTTTTCACATATAGCATTTCCTCATCCCTTCTTACCTTAATTTTCAGCTCATGCCAGGTATCATCCATGAAGTTAGGGAGGAAAAGTGAGCTATGTTAGCATATACAATTGTGGCATGAAGGAAAGAACACTAGCTTTGGAGTCTTTACTACTTCATGACTTTGAACAAATTACCTGAGCTCTCAGTTTGCTCATTTTTGAAATGAAGGCATTAGATTAGATGACCTATGAGACTTCTTCAAGCTCTAAGTGCATGATACTGTGATAATGGGTGCTAAAAGAGAGATTGTGGATTAACACCTGATGCATGGAAATGGGTGATGAAATATATTTAACCAAGCAAAACAACCAATCTCAGTGTCAATTTTTCAAGTAAGACATAAGCATGAAGAATAAATGGTTGATTACTTGGTGGTCTTCCCATTGACTGACTAGCCAGAGCTCACTGCATTTTAAAAATTACCTGGCCAGGGCAGTCTCATTTGCTACTACTATTCTGGGTTGAAGGACTCCTTCAAACACAGTGGATGACAATATGCAATAATCAGAGAAGGTTTTTGGGTCACCTTTCCCTCTCCTCAGGCCATGTGGCACCAAAAAAAAAAATGGCTTAGGATATTCATCTATTTCATTTGGTCTTTTGAGTATGAGGTGCAGAATGCAGTCTAGGACCAAGAGCTGGAGCTATGAGATTTTTAGAGCCTGTTATTCCAGGATAGATATGTAGTCAGCATATCAAGAAAGCACTAAGAAAGCCAAGATCCCACAGACAAGCCAAAGGAAGGCTAGTACTGGAATTGGTGGGATTAATGCTATGTTGGATCTAAATTAAGCTATGAGCCTAATTCCTCTTTCAATATTATGCTCCTATGTAGTGGGGGAAATATTTGTTCATACTACAACTTTGAATTGATGCTGCTTTGTAAAAGCTGATCTGACTGTTATGTAGTTAAGTGGAACTAGAATGATACTTTGAATCTTAAAAATGGGGAAGAACAGTTAGAGGGTTCTATCCAATGAGAGAGGTTGGAATCTTTCCTAACTCCTTGGGGGGAGGGATGAAATGTAACATGCCTGGAATTCTGGTAATGGGTACCAGAGTACACTCATGCTATATAATCTTCAGAGAAGGTTCTAACTCACATGGATAGAATGAGTTCCCTTACCTAGGAATGTTCTAGAAGAGTGAAATGACAGAGTCAGTTCCCATCCCATACTAATTACAAGAAAGTATTTTCTTTATGATGTTTATAGTTTTTTATTTCCCCAGTTAATATTAATTATATTCTGCTTTTGAATAAAATGCTCAAAATTGGACATATCTTTTATGTTTTGTGGGTCCATAAAGAAGGGAGGAAACTTACCCAAGAGGCTGATAGATGCCAGTAAGAGATATTATCATGTTCTGCTTTTGAATAAAATACCCCAAAATGGACATTTCTTTTATATTTGTGGGTCTATCTACAAAGAAGAGAGGGAATTTACCCAAGAGGTTGATAGATGCCAGTAAAAATATGAACAAATCTACACAAAATGGTGATGCTAAAACAAATCAAGCATAGATTCCTGGAGGTACTAATAATGTCAAGTGGATTATGGAATCTTGTGAATTTTTGATAACTATAAAATATATTAAAAATATTCTGGTAACTAGATTGAAAGGCTAAAACAAGTATAAAAATGCAGGATTTGCTTCTTACTATGTAGCCCTCCCATAATTTCAGCTTTTTAATATGCTAAATTATACACATATATTTGACAGAGAGAGGAAGAGATAAAATTCTAAGCACTTTTTCCAAAAAGAAAATAGAGCTAATGTCCATGAGAGATGAAAAAAGTGCAGAAAATATCTTTTTAAAATAATGTTACAAGTAAATGTGAATTGCATGTTATATCCATGTTCAAAGCAGAACAAATTCTTCTCAGAACATTTTAGTTGTTTTATATGTTTACATAGAGCAAAAATATATAAAATATATAGATCACATATACCTGATATGTGTATAAATATAAATATATATGTATGTAAAGTTCAGGTAGCTTCATGGGAAATTGTACAGTCAAAGACAAGAATAATGCCAGAAGTCAAGAACCATAGCTTATATTTACAATAACACCAAGATTGTACTATATAATTATATTTCATATGATTTTATCACTAAGAAAATCCACAGATAAGAAAGAATTATTTATGACTTATCCTATTGTTTATTCCTAAATCCCCTTAGGTTAAACTAAATAGACTTAACTGATTCTTTAAACCTGGATCACATTTTAAAAATGACATACAGCTTATTGACATGAAATTAAAACATATTTGTAGTTTAATTTAATAAATAATAATCACTATTAATATTAATTTTATAAGCAAGGCAAAAGCTAATATAAGGGCAATAAAGCCAACTATAATGCTCCTTTGACATATAAGCAAACTAATAATAATCTGAACTTGCTCATTGTTCTTCACTACTATAGCCATTAGCTAATATTCACTTTCCCCCTTGATTTATATGTGTATGTGTATATGAATATGGATATCACATATATACATATATACAAGTATAGATAACATTCTCTCTTTCTCTCTTACACACACACACACACACACACACACACACAGACACTCTTGTCTTTTATTGGTAGCATAGAAGGCTATATATGTTTTAGCTTGATGTGAATTGTTCATGATTACATTTGAAGCATAAAGGGGAAAAACATTCTTTTTAAATTCATAGTTATAGATTGCATATGAAATAAAATTAACAAACTGACATGTCTAGTAGGAACATTAAGTACTTTAAGTCTTTAAAAGAAAAGTTCTTGATTTGCCTTTAAATGCTAAAATGTAGCAAAAAAATCAAATACATCAAGAAAAGGTGAAAATAAATCAACAACAAAAATAACACAAAGATCAGTTTATTAGTTTAAAAATAATCAGAAATAGTGTTCAAAATCATCATAAGTCAAATTGCAAATAAAATAGGAATTCCAAATATGGTCCTTTTTAGGGGTCCTCTGCTACTTTTTTTTTTTTTTTGCATTTTATTGCAGCTACAAGTTAAACAGGTTTTAATATTTGATTAAATACCTTTCAATCTCATGAGGACCAAAAATTTTTTAGATGGGTTGGAAAAACTATACAGTGACTACAGGATGTCCTGTTACATTTATCTTGTTAGACAGACCCATGACTCACTATGAAACTTTAAAGATCGGAAACTGTTTTATTGTGCCTGGTTCTTTTTCCTTCTCATTAATATTAAACATAAATTTGATGCAAAGTTCAGGCAACATTTGGGTCAATAAAAAGGTAACTGTTATCTAATGTTAGCATATATTTTAATAGTATTCATAAAGAAGAGAAATAATTTAGGTCACACAGATCACAGTATAATAAAATAAGTATAAAAGACATCAAGTGAAAAATGTTGCATTTCTCTCAATAGCTTTAGTAGTTCCTCTTTCTTAAGCTAGCATCAAATAACAAAATAGTGGAGAGACAATTATTTCTAGATAGAATTTATTTCTTAACCTCTTTTTTTCTTTAATCTGGGGAACTGATGAGCAAGCTCACTTTGAAAACTACCCAGGGACTCAAGAACTGGAGACTTATATGGACCAAGAGTAACATGGCCTGAAATTTTATAGGGGTTTATAACAGTGATAACAATTTTTTTCTGTTTCATTCATTGCTAAGAATTTTCTATGTTTTAGTATTGATTGTAATGTTCTCCTATACTGTGGTGTTGAAGTTCTTGCTAAGCTCCAAATTGCTTATGGCATTGAAATGAATAGTATTAAGCCATGGAAAACCACAGACTTCAGTAAAATCCATAATAATGTGAAAAAGATAATTCTAGATATTTGCATTTGGAAACTAAGTGAAATACTAATGAATGGAAGATACGTGTTATCAAGATTTCTATATGCATCTGAGTTGAATTAATTCACCAATGTGATGATGAGTCCAGCATAAAAATGAATAGTAGGAAAAGCAGATGAGGGGAAGTGCATAGTATTTTCAATGATACTAATAACCTGTGTGCTACTAATGATAAAAGCCCATCTTGTTATATCATTAGTCTCCTGGTACTGCTATATTGCATTGAAAAAATACTAATTTGGATTTCAGAGGGTAAGCCTTTATTACTTATGTAACTGGGCAAGTCATTTAGCTTCTTGGGACTTAATTTCTTTATCTCTAAAATGAGATGGGTGGACTATATGATCTCTGTAGTCTTTTTCAGCTGTACATCTATAATCTTGTTTCCATTTTAGTACAGATAAGAATCATGAAAGATAAGAAGGGGGAAGGGTTATGATCTCTTTGGGGGTGAAGAGCCCATAATGATAAAACAAAAAGCACTAGTTCTGTAGTCAGAAAACTTGGTTCCAAACCTGCCTCAGACAAAGCAAGTCATAACATCTCTGGGCCTCAGTTTCTCATCTGTAAAATGAAAGAGTTGAACTAGACAGCCTTTGTGGCCCTTTCTAGTTCTAAATCTATGCCTTTTTGATAATCATTAAGCTAAATAGGCACTTTTTTCTTCTTTCAACAAAATAAAGTGAAATAAATCTTTATGGAACACACACAACTCGACCCTGTCTTCTCTTTTCAATCTTATTATTCATTTTTCTCCTTTCCATGTTCTTCAGTCAAACTGCACTGGCAGAATATGGTGGAGGGAATGGAAATAGGCATTTATATAATACCCACTATGTGCCAAACATTGTGCTAAACACTTTATGATTATCTCATTGGATATATTTATAGAAAGTACTGTTTGAACTGAGTTTTGCAGTATATGAACAATATTTAGAGGTGGGGAAAAGGTGGTAATACCAGGAATAAAAGATGCCAACCAAGTTCACTGGCATGATATAAGAGATTAAATTATAACAAAGAATGGGACAGTGAGTTGTGTTAAATGAGCTAAGATTTATAAAATTTATAAATGTGCTTTAGTAAATACTTTTAGCAGGTGCTTTAGTATCTACAAAACTTCATAAAGACTTTCCTAACTTTTCCAGGAGTTTTCTTGATTTCTATCCCACAATATTCTATGGTCTGTCCTAAAGAAATATAAATTCCTTGAGGGTAGGAGCTGTTATGTTTTCCCATCACTAAGCATAGTATCTTACACATAATAGATATCTTTAACATAACATATGATTAATAAATATATACCAATTTAATGATTGATTTTCATGTATGTTTTGGGCTAGTTGACCTCTGTGTTCCTTTCCAATTTTATGATTCTGTGAATATAATTGAAGGGAGCAGAATTTGGCCTAACAAAATTAGTGTTCAACCAATGCATAAGATAAGAACTTCTTTATGCTTTGAAACTATCAGCAAAAATGGAAAATGGATTGATAGATGAGAAATTTTGAAGTAAGAATGCACAGACTGTGAAAGGATGAAAGAGAAGTCAAAAATACCTTCTGAATTTCTAATGTGGGATCCAGGAAAATGAGAATATCATAAGCAAAACCAGAAATTCAGGAGGAAGAATTGGTTTGGTGATGAAGGAAAAGGGAAGAAAAAAATGGTAAATATGATTTTGGATGTGAATTGTACACTTCAATGACTGGCATAAAAATATTTTCTTATTTGCTAAAGTGGTTAAGAATCAAAACAAAAAGTGATGCAGTGTTCAAATTAGATTAGTTCAAGAAAATATAATTTTCAAAGGAGATTCGAAGGATGAGTATAGTTCTGGGAACAGGCAGACTATATGAGTCTCCAGTCTGAGAAAAATCTAAATATCAAGACTCATAGCTATGTGGTTGATCTTTCAACTACTGAAGCTTGTGATGACCAACCCTTTAAAGCCCAAACCAAATGCCTCCTCTTCTAGGTTATAATGGAATTGCAATATGCTTCAAGAAGGGAATACCCACACTGAAAAAAATCATAGATCTTAAAAGTATTATTATAGGACCGAAAAAGTAAAAAAATACATTTTTCTCATAGCAAAGAACTGGAAGCAAAGTAGATTCTACTAATTTGGGCAGTAGCATTGTATGGAGATGGTCAGGAAGCAGCAGCTGTGTTCTGAATCTGAGTTAGAATGATTACGAATTTACTTTGAATGTCGGGATGGAATGGGAGGCTAGAGAAAAAGGGGAAAATGCTAAAGCCTGGGGAACTCAAGTAACTTGCCTGAGTAAACCCAGATTGTAAACAACAGAAAGGAGATTTGAAGCTAGGCCTCTGAATCCAGAATCACTGCTTTTCTCACTGTTAAGAAACAAAAGGGGAAAGATTCTGGGAAGAAGGCAGAGTAGTTTGATAAAGTTGAAGCTCTCCCAATTTCTCTCATAAATGAAATAAGTTTGTGCCTCAGGGTGAACATACACTGGTGAAAAATCAAGAAGACTTGGGATAGAACAGGGATCTTCCTGATACAACCTGAGAATATCCAAAGAAAGACCCCAGCCAGGGATTAACCTATGTGAAGTGCAAACACCTCCAGGCTAGCTCCACTGAAACACCAAGTAAGGAACTGGAGCCTCAGCTGGAACTACAGAGACTTTCATCTTCTAAACTGTGGAGTTTGGTCTGTGACAGGGAAGGCTGAAGGAACCTCAGCTGAATGCCAGGCCCAGCTGTGCTGCAGACCTGATCATGGGAGAGAAGGAATCAGCACACCAGTGAGTGCAAAGGCAGTGGGGCAGGGATGTTGCAGGCTGTGGGCATTTGCAGGATGAGGGAGCTTTTGATTTGGGGTTCCTTTGAAAAATCTGAGATTCAGGCTTGGGAGTCCACACCAGAATTTGCTACCAGCTGAACTAAGTGAGATGTAGTTAAGACCTCTCTATGGCATTGGAAATGACTCATCCAGTATCTATTTTATTCAGAAGTATACTTGGTGAGTATTTAGGGGTGATGTTCTCATGGATGGCCAAGGGTGGGGAATACTTTGTAACTTCTATTCTCAATATATCCTTTCAGTAAATATTATTTTGTAAAAAGCTAATTGATGTTAATTTGTTATCTAATCTGAGTCTTTAATCACTAGATCAATATATTATCATTGATTAAGGAAAATATTAGCTGTAACAGGTAATAGCTATTAGGGAAAACATTGGAATGGAGAATTGAACCGATGTCATTAGAGAATTATCTTTTAACTCCTTAAGGTTACCCTCAAAACCTGGAGGGGAAGATATAGCCACTAGTATTTCTCTGGGGAACGTGACTCATCATTTCAAGTGGAGGTTGGGAAAAGGATCCCAGCCTTGAAAAAGGCTACATGGAAAATACCTTTCTTAAAGATGAAAGATCACAGAATTTCTTTAAAAATAATATCCTCTCTCATTTTTTTTCCACTGAAAATTGTACAATGTCAATGGGTAAGAAAAGAACAGACTTTCAAACTTTTTGTCTATGAGTTGCTGCCAATTTACTAATTATAGAGCTAATACCTTCAATACATGGCTCCTATCATGGTACTACTCTTTGCCTTTTTATTTATATTTTTTAATGATTCTATGTAGACTACAGCCTACTCATTCATCCACTTAGATACAATAATATAAAGTTAGCCATTACCTTCCCTTCATTTATTTGTACATTAAGTATGCACTAGACATATGTCCTTTGCTCTTCATTATTGCTATAAAGTTATCTCTGTTCCCCACTTCAACATCCTGATCAAAAATGGGCAAAGAGAAACTAAAGAACACAGGACACTCATTCATTTATTGAAAAGGCATTTATTAAACATCTACTATGTCAGTCAATAAGCATTTATTAGGCACTTACTAGCTGCCAAGTTTAAGAGCTTGAAACATAAAGAAAGGCAAAAGATTTTCCTTGTTCTCATTCTAATAGGGAAGAGAACACAAAAACAATTGTGCATAAACAATCTATGTACAAAGGGAAGACCCTAGTAGTAAAGTGATTGGGAAAGGCTTCCTGGAAAAGATGAAATTTTAGATAAGAGTTGAAAGAAGTAAAAAGGTGGAGGGAGGGAAATCCAGGCATAGCTCTAGGAATATAAAGACAAAAGAAAAAGACAGTGCTTGCACTTGAGGAGTTTTTTATGTTCTGAGGGAAAGGAGGTTGAGGTAAAAACAAGATCATTTGAGAGGAGGGAGGTGATTTTTAAAAAAGTTAAGAATTTGGGGAGACAGAAAAGAAGATGGAGCACATTCTAGCGATATACATGCAAAAGTAGAGAAGCAAACGATGGAATGAATGCCTAGGTCAGGAAACAGCAAGTTTGGCTGGAATATAGGATGTGGAAGAGAAATAATGAGAAATAAATCTATAAGGGCAGACTGGAGTCAGACTGAAAGGCATTAAATGACAACTTAAAAAACAACACTCTGTAGTAGATAGAAAGAAGGGGCTGAAGTCAAGAAGACCTAGCTTCATGTATCACCTTGGACATTTCCTAATTGTGGGATGCTGGGCTCTGTCCCTCAGCTTCCTGTAAAATGATCCCAAAAATCCTTTCTAATTCTCAACCAATAATTCTTTTTATCCTAGAATGATGAGAGAATAATATGATTCTTGAATTCCTAAGTTGGAAGCAGAGAATTTAGTGTTATAAAAATAAGAAGTCACTTAATTATTATTTTTTTTTTGGCAGGGAGGTGGGGTGGATAAGCAGCTTCATTTTTTTCAATCTTTGAAGGAAAGTGTGCCAAATACAATTCTTAGTTGAATCATTCTGAAGAGATATTTGATTGTTTAAAATTCTATAAACTTTAGTGATAGGTCAAAAACAGCTTTTATTTTGGAGTCTGAAAATAAATAATTTCACAAGGCTGTTTATTGAGTAGGGAGTGGCTTATGTTTGAAGTTCTCTGTTTACACTTCTTACTAGGCAAAGGAAAATGAATAGTAAATATTATTCTTTAGACTTTATATCTCAGTCTTTGCAAATCACATTTCTGTTTTTCCTGTGTTCGTCTATTTTACTTTGCCCCATGTCCTATGTGATGCAGCTTCATGATTTACTTTCTCTTCCTCTCTCATGAATGTCATCCAACATCTCCTTAACTTTTCATGGACTTCCCTTCTAGGTTTGGAACATTGTTCCTTCTCATTTCTACGTCTAAATTCTCCTGATCTCCTTCAAATCTCAGTTCAAATCTGACTTTCTATAGGAGGCCTTTCCTATCCATCTATAATGCAAAATATATATGTTTATTGTACATAAATGTGCTTATTATACATAAATGTGTATTTATACATATACATATATATATATATATAATGGATATTTGACTTTTCCATACTAAGTCTACCACACTATCCACTACACCACACTGACTGCATAAAAATATTGTTTGATACCTGCTTTGGGGATTATGCCCAGTTTTTCCAATGAGGAGTAGGTTCCCCAAAACCCTCTCCCCATACCCTGAAGCCAGCCTCAGTTTCTCTCTAGATGAGGACCTCCTGTATCCCCAACTTCCTGAGTTCCTAAAATTTTCTCAAATATATAGAAGAGCGTGACCCTTTTAGCTTCTCCTCTGGAAATACTTCCCCACCTCTTCCTCTCCAGACAGAGACTGCCTCCAGGTGGTTTGGGGAAATTTGGGACCTTTTGTACCTTATCATCTTTCCCTTTTCCCTCCAAATGAATAGACCATGGAATAAGAGAATCATTAAATTAATTGTGGAAAATGAGACAAAATTGTATCCAACAAATAATCTGTTCCATTGCTGAAAAACTGGTTTTTCTTGCATACTTTTGCATCCAAAGTAGTTTATATTGAATGAGGAAAGATAACAAGTAATGTTTTTGTATTTTTATACCATAGTATATTTTAAAATATGTTGCCACTGATAGACATACACCTATGTTATAGAAATACAATAAATATTTTAGCTATTCAGATTTATTCTGAAAAAATATCTAATTCTCAGGTAGATTATTTTAAATTGATTTTCAGTCATTCTGCTTAAATTCATTTAGACTAACCCTCATTAAGCTATGAATTTGGGATCCTTGCTGTAAATTCAGCTAATTTATCAGATCATCGTTTTAACTTTGAAAGGTATTTCTCCCTTTCCCACTGAAAATTGTGATCCTTGTTAATATGAATTTTCAGGGAATCACATAGAAGGTGCAGCAGAGCCCTAAAATTGGCTAAATATTCTAGATCTGTGATCCTGTTTGGACAGTTTCATGTACTCTATGTTGACATTTGATAAAAAATTACCTAATTTAAATTAGGGATTCTACTAAAACACAAATGCAGAATTGTAATGCAATTGAAATTCCAGATTTTATTGTAGCTGAATTCTCCCTAGTAAGTTGCTATTTCTGATGCTTTAATATTGACTTTCTAAAATTATCATTACTAATTCATCCCTAAGAAATCACAGTGACCATTTATTGTTGGTGGGATTTTAATGGCTGAATTAGTAATGATAATGAAAAATGACAAATTACTACATCCTAAGTTTCCAGAACAAGTTCTTGTTAGGTAGCCAGAAAAGTAGCTCTCTTTTTATATGTAAGATGAGTTTTAGATGTAGAATGTAAACTTTATATGATGAACTACGAACTTTTCCAGATGGAAAAAGCCATGGTTCTAGCAGAAGACAGTCATTGTCCCCAGAATTTCTCCTTCCCAGAAGATAAAAAAAGAGAAATTGATGGATCATAGCCCAGGGTCTAACTGTTTAGCCAAGGATGGTGGAGCAATTGAAACCTTTTTGCTCCTTATTTGTCTCCATAAAATCCCCTACATTAACTTATCTTCCTTAACTCTCTTTTTACCACTTTATAGGCTATTAGAACTAGCTAAGCAAGTTGCTAATTTGCTAGATCTCCTTCAGAGTCTAGCCCGAAACTAGGGGGTCCCACCCATTTTTAAGTCCCATTCCTCCATGTAGCAAAGCTTTTTGGGGAGACCCAGTGTTTTTTCTCCTCCAAGGCTCATTGATCACTTAGAGGAAACTAGAGGCTACTGGTTAGACTCATTTGGAGAATACCCTAAGTCAAGTAGTTTTGCCATTTCTGGTGTGGACCCCATTTTTTTCTAGGACTCTGGGACTGTGGGAGTCAGTTAGAAGGATGGGATTAAGGCTCCCTCTTATCAAAAGTACCTTTTGGCAGGAAGAACACCTCCTTGTGCCAGAAAAAGGACTCTTTAAGTTAAGAAAATCTCTCTGATCTGAGAGGTCCCCTTATGTGGACATGAATTCTCTTTGAAATTATAATTGAACTTATGTAAATAGCTTTTAGCCAGCTATTTAGCTTTTTGGCCCTATGAGAGGAAGGACTGTGGATGACTTTTTCTAAGAGTTGGGCACTCTGGTTTTGAGCCCCTCTCTCATCCCTGAAGCCTCGTAGGCCATAATGACTAGTTCTGAGATAGGGAAAGTTTTTAACTGTCATATCAAAAAAACAAAAAACCCTGACATATTTCTGTAAACTTAGAATTGGCCATTTTGGGTCTATAGAAATAATTAATTGAAGTTATGGAACTGTTAACATATTTTAGCAGATTATGGGAGTTTTAAGACTAATCATTAAGCTGTTTGGCACTATGACTTATTTCTTCTTAATTGACTTAAAAAGGAAATGTATTTGATATGAAATTTACTAAATATTCATTAATAAGTAATGATTTGACTTGTAACTAAAAGCATTCTTTGGCCCTGAAAGGCTTGCAGAATAGCTGCAGAAAGAAAAAGCTCCCTCTTTATGGGCTTTTCCCTTTTTCTCTCCCCTAGAGAGACTTGTGAAATCTGGCCTAGCTAATATGGATTAGATAATTACTATTAACTAGTGCATGCTAAAAATGTGAACTTGTTTATTCTGGTATAAGATGTGTGCAAATATGTAAGTATTACCACGGGAAATTTAAATCTGTATTTGATTTGATTGTAAGCAAAAACTGAGTCACATGTTTGTATCTCCTAAAATGGATGAAATGTACTTAGGAATTAATTCATGTTGCTTTCTAAATTGTATATTGTACAGTTATTAAATGTTTTGAGCTATATTTTAAATTTTTGTTAGCCCTGCTGGACATTTATCTGCTTTGTTTTATGAAGCTTTCATTCAAAATTATTTAGTTATCATTTGTGTTCTTTCTAATAGCTAGCAAGGTCATAAGCCTGAGGAAATGAGGTATGGAATGTGAAATTCCCAAACAAGAAAGAAAATACAGGTGTAATCTGAAATTTAGGACTGAAAATTAGGACTGAAAATTGTATCATAGTTTTATTTTAGATCAGTTGACATAATTATGAAGGAGGGCCTTGTCCAAGCTTCTCTTACTGATTGTGGCTACTCCTAATCTGCTCTAACCCTTCCCCCACTTCACTGATTATTGGGGGCAGTTGAAAGAATCCCACCCTGCTCAGGCCTTCTTTGGGCCCTCCCTGCTGGAAGAGATAGCCTATGTTTACATGGTATTAATAACTGAATATTTGGTTTTATTTTTCAACTTGGTGGTACTAAGAGCAAAATCATTTCTGTAATACTAAAGATCACTTAGATAAGATGCTGTATCAAGATTCTACTGCTTAGTAATACAAGAAACTTCTAAGAGAAGTTTGTTGGATTTCTGGTTAACTGCAAATTCTCTGAAAATGGTTATTTCAAAATTCATTCAGCAAATTATCTAACATTTATTAGGTGCTGCCTTCCACCATATCAACCCTAAGAAAATTTTGGGGACAATGATTTGAAAGCTTTTTTCTTTTTAGATCTAAAACCTTTGATATAGGATTGGGCTATTTGAGACAAAACTAATATTATTTCTCGAGTTTGAATCCAGGTATGGATGAGGACTAATAAATCAGAAAACCCACCATCCCAGAGAAATGCCACAGAACTTCAAAAGGTAGAGATTTGTTCATCTGTATAAAAGGAGTCTGAAGGATGGCTCTTTGAACTCTACTTGAGGTCAGATCCTTCTAACTTGATTTCCAAAATCATGTTTCTATTGGAATTATTCCCACCTATATCTGAGTCTGACAAGAGGGTGGAATTCTTACCCTCTGTAGAAATCTCATTCATGTCCCTGAGGTTAAATTTTCCTATAAAACCTACTTGAGAGCCATCTCATGGCTGCGACCTTCCTTTGAGTCAGCCTGCCACAGCACTCTTCCTTGATGTGTTTTTCCCCTTCCCTTTCTCCTTGCCTCATGCCACATAGTAGTTCCCCTAACTCCTGTTCTCCTTTCAGCTTTCTCAGTCTTTTAGGTTGCTAAGTCCATTCCAAGATTTAGCCTGCCAGCTAAGGGCAAGCCCCAACCTCATGGGATGCTCCCTTTCTACTGGGTAATTGTGAATTCCACTGAGGAACTTGTCTTTCATATGCTCTCCCAACTCTATTTTATGTTTACCATTCCTGGTGTCTATCGTATTCCTTCGTTTTGTCTGTGACTTATTCCCTAAATAAATCTACCTTTTGCCAAAGAGAATGGCCATTATGAATTTTTCCATCATTTAGTGACAAATCCAACATCACACATCACATAACTATTATACCTAACTTAGTCAAAATAATCCATTCATTTATAATGTTTGGCACAAAGAAACATGACCTTCTAAAGAGTCTCAACAAAATGTTACATTTGATTAATAATAGGACAAGAAAAATATTTTCTCGTGGATTGAAAACTCATTTAATGACAGTTGTAGTATAGCATTAAAAGAAACTTTTCTGAAAGGAGAAACATTTATAATGGTATTCCCTAGATTTTGATAGACCATTTTACCAATAATTTTGGAGGAAGTAACCCCTGAAATTCTTTCTTCTGGCTTATAAAAAGCAAAGATGACTAGGAAAAAAACAATTCTTATGGGAAAAAAAAGTTCTTAGAAACTAATGTAAATAGATGGCAAGAAGTTGCTAATAAGCCTTTGTGTGGACAATAACAAAAACTCAGATTTATGTAGTAGTTTGTTTCATGGAGCACTTTCCTTTCAACAGCTTTCTTAGAGAAGCATTTTGCAGCATCCCCATTTTATAGGTGGGGAAAGTGAGGCTCAGAAAGATTTAAGTAATTTGGCCCAGATCACATAGCGTATAAATATTGGAGCCAAGAATTAAACCCAGATTTTTCCTGATGCCACAATTTTCATCACACCACATGGCCTCTATTATTCAAATTAGGGAGAATATACATGGCATAATGGCTAGAATTCTGTACCCGGAGTCAGGAAGACCTGGGTTTCTTTCTTTTATTATTCATTCATTTGCTTTATTTATTGGCACTCATTTAACAAAATTTGAGTTCCAAAATCTTTCTCTCCCTCTACCCTCTCTCCCACCTATTGAGAAGACAAGCAATATAATATCCATTATACATGTAAAGTCATGCAAAACATACTTCCATATTAGTCATGTTGCAAAAAAAATAAAGCAAGCAAAACAAAGAAAGAGGAAAAATATGCTTTTATCTGTCTTGAGAGTTTATCAGTTCTCTTTCTGGAAGTAGATTGCATTTTTTATCATGAATTCTTTGGAATTGTCATGGATCATTGTATTGTTCAGAATAGCTAAGCTTTCCACAATTGATCATCATTATAATATTGCTATTATTGTGTATAGTATTCTAGTCTTTTCACTTAACTTTGCATCAGTTCATACATTGGAAAGATCTGAGTTCTTTTTTTTTTTTACATGTGTTTTTATTAAAGCTTTATATTTACAAAGTATATGAATGGATAATTTTTCTAACACTGACCTTTGCATAATCTTTTGTTCCAAATTTTCCCCTCCTTCCCCCCACCCTCTCCCCTAACTGGCAGATAGTCCAATACATGTTAAATATTGTTGAAATACATGTTAGATCCAATATATGTGTGTGTGTGTGTGTGTGTGTATATATATATACTCTCACATGGATATGTGGATGGCACGCTTCATCACCGCACAAGTAGAACTGATTTGAATCATCTCAATGATGAAGAGCGCCACGTCCATCAGAATTGATTGTCGTATAATCTTGTTGTTGCTGTCTATAATGATCTCCTGGTTCTGCTCGTTTCACTCATTTCACATCAGTTCATATAAATCTCCCCAAGTCTCTCTGAAATCATCTTGCTAGTCATTTCTTACAGAACAATAATATTCCATAACATTAATATACCATAATTCATTCAGCCATTCTCCAACTGATGGGCATACACTCGGTTTCCAGTTTCTTTCCACAAGAAAAGACTGCCACAAACATTTTTGCACATGTGGGTCCTTTTCCCTTCTTTACTATCTCTTTGGGATATAAGCCCAGTAGAAACACTGCTTGGTCAAAGGGAATGCACAGTTTGATAACTTTTTGGAGCATAGTTCCAAATTGCTCTCCAGAATGGTTGGATCTGTTCACAATTCCACCAACAACATATGTTTTCCCACATCCCCTCCAATATTCGTCATTATCATTTCCTGTCATCTTAGCCAATCTGAGAGATGTGTAGTGGTAGAAGATCTGAGTTCTAATCCAAATTCATTCTTCATCATTCTAATCCAACTTCATCCAATTTATAGTTCTGTATGCTTGGGCAAATCACTTAATATCCTTGCCTCAGTTTCTTCAACTTCAAAATGAAAGTAATAATAGTACTTACCTCCCAAGATTGTCGTGAAGATCAAATGAGATAATACTTGTAAAGCACTTAGCATGCTGCCTAAAATACTTAGTAAAGCACTTAATAAATTCTTCTTCCTTCCTATCTCCCTTCCTTTATTCCTCCATTCATCCTTTTCTCTCTTCCTCCTTTCTTCCTTCCCTTCTTCCCTTTCTGTTGTCTTCTTATTAGAACCATACTTATTTTTAATAATAGGCTTTTATTTTCAAACTGCATGCGAAGATAATTTTTAACATTCACCCTTGCAAAACCTTGTGATCCAAATTTTCTCTCTTTTCCCCTACTTCCCCCCAGACAGCAAGTAATCCAGTATAAGTTAAAAATGTGAAATTCCTCTAAACATATTTCCACCTTTATCATGTTGCACAAGAAAAATCAGATTAAAAAGGGGGAAAAAGATAAAGAAAAAAGCAAGCAAACAACAACAAAAAGGGGTGAAAATATTATGTTGTGATGCATATTCACTCTCCATAGTCCTCTTTCTAGATGCAGATGGTTCTCTCGAACACAAGTTTATTGGAACTGACCTAAATCATCTTATTGTTGAAAAGAGCCACATTCATCAGAACTGATCATCACATAATCTTGTTGTTTCTGTGTACAATGTTCTCTTGGTTCTATTCATTTCATTTAGCATCAGTTCACATAAGTGTCTCCAGTCCTTTCTGAAATCATCCCACTAATTGTTTCTTATAGAATAATGATATTCCATGAACATTCATATACCATAAGTTATTCAGCCATTTTCCAACTGATGGCATCCACTCACTTTCTAATTCCTTGCTACTACAAAAAGGATTGCTACAAATATTTTTTCACATGTGGATCCTTTCCCCTCTTTTATGATCTCTTTGGTACACAGATCCAGTGGAGACACTGATGACTTAAAAGGTATTCTCAATTTGGTAGCCCTTTGGGCATAGTTCCAAATTGTTCTCCGGAATGATTATATCAGTAGAAATCAGTATATCATACTTTCAAAAAATGGTAATAATAGAGCAAGATCCATATCCCTTGTTCACTCATAATGTGACTGTGTTCTCTTGCTACTAATCTGTGTAGCCAACTGAGTTCTTGAACTTGGATTTACTTACAAGGCAATCCCTCACTCTTGAGTTACCCAGAAAATATTCCTTCCTTTAAATAGGAGACTTGAGGTTCAGAAATCATATTGCCCAAGAATGTTTCCCTCCTTTGTTTGGGAAGTTGGTATTCAGGAGATACACACAAACACACCCACCCACACACATACACACACACCCTTTTACTCCTCCTATCTTCAAAATAAAGTAAAAAAAGAATAAAAGGGTTAGTCTGCTTCCCTTTTATAAGCTCTTCCAGAAGAGTATGTCCTTCTTAAAATACAGGTCCATCAGTTAATGGAAGTAATGGGAGATAGCTCCAGACACTGAAACTTAATCAGAAAATCTCTTTGGAATGAAGATTACTTCTCTCAACAGAGTCAATGATCATGTCTACACCAATAGAAGAGAGAGGCATTCAAACATCCTGAACAAAGAATGATCTGATGATAAGCTTATCAAATTGATCTTATTAGCCCCATTTTCAACCTCTAAGTTACCATCAACATTCCATTGATAGGGAAGCAACTTAGGACAGCTAAATGGCTTGGTAGATAAGAGTCCAGGCAGGGAGTGAAGATGCCTTTTTCCGAGTTCAAATCTGGCTTTAGTCATTTACTAACTATGGCCCTGGGCAAGTCATTTAACTCTGTTTGCCCCAGTTTCGTCATCTGTAAAAATGAGCTGGAAAAGGAAATGTCAAACCACTCCAGTAATTTTATAAAAATAAAACAAACAAATAAATAAACAAACAAAAACCAAAGCAAACAAACAAACAAACAAAAAAAACCCAAACCAAAAAAAAAAAAAAAAAAAAAACCCAAACCCAAAACATCCTAGATGAGGTCACAGAGTCAGAAACAAATTATAGAAATAATCTTCCAACAAAAAAGAATGGTACAAGGAATAATGTCTTGGGTGGGGATTCAAGAAGACCTGCAATCAAATTCTATCTCTGAACTTTACTTGTCATGTTACCATAGATATATCATTTAACTCTCTGAGACTCTCAACTGCCATCAAATCATGGACTTAAATCTGGAAAGTGCCTCAGAGGTCCAATATCCTCTCATTTTAGAGATAAGGAAACTGAGACCTAGAAAGGCAAAACTGGGGTTTGAACACAAGTCCTCCAATGCCATATCCAACATTCTTTCTGAACAATGCCTATCTATAAATTAGATATGTTGCAATCATTGGAGGAAACAGTTTCCACAGCAAAAACATAGTAAATTATAATTGTTGGTTTTGAGCTAGAAAGAAAATATAAAGGTTATTTAGTCTAATCACTTCATTGTGCTCAGAGACTCGAGCAAGTAAACTGATTTATGCACAATCAAGTAGGTATGGACTGCTGGAAGTGGGATTTGAATCCAGGTTCATTAAATTTAGAACCAGCGTTCTTTCCATTGTCTCAGGAATACTCACATTTTAAATGAATCACAGGAAGATCTTCAGATTCCCAGGTGAATTTTCTATGAAGAATATTAGCATCTGTCGTCACAGGCATAAGAAAAAAAGGCTTTTGTGGAATCCTGAGATGGAGCAGGTGGATCCTGATTTTCAGGCTCTGGATGGGGAGCTGATATAGTATCTTCTTTATTCTATACAGACAGAAACTCAAGAATTGCTCATGTTAATTGTGGCCTGAAGATGCGGTTTAGTTTTAGATCCACCATTTGTGAAGTAATTCTACTCACTCTACCTTCCAGCATTTCTGACTGAACCATACTCTATCTCAGTCCATTTCTTAACTGGTTTTTGTTCATTGTGGAGTTCTATTTGTCCAAATGAGTTGACACAAAGTTGTCTACTTTTTATAAAGAATTTACAGGAAAGTATAAAGAAAATTGGACAAGATAAGAATGCTAGAGAAGTTGTAACCTGCACAGATGGGTGGAGTATCCATCCAATGAAATCATGAAATTACTGAAGCACTGAAGAAAAGATTACTCACAAAGAACTTGAAAGTTATTTAATCCAATATATTCATTTTATAAATGAGGGTTGGAAACTTCAGCTCAAGATGGTTTTCCTGTCTATAGTTTATACCTAGCTGAGAGGTTACACTACCACTTCTCCAAGCTCAGACTAATTTTCTCATCCTAGTTCACATGGATAAGAGTATGTTTGCTCTCCCTTTTGTTTCTGTTGAGGGAATGGAACCCCATCAGGAAAGACAAAGTGAATTACCCAGACTAACACAGATCTAGGTCTTAAATGTAAGCTTTTAGACTCTTGACCCACTGATCTTTCTTCCTTACTTCCATGGTATTTTTAGGGTAGCTAACTTACAGTGGATAAAGCACTGATCTTGGAATCAAGAAGATTCATTTTCATGAGTTCAGATTCAGCTTCAAATAGTAACACCACCTTGGAAGCACTGAAAGCTTGTAATTTGGGGACAGTTAGATGGTTAGAGTGATGAATCCGGATTTAGGACCTCCTGGGTTCAAATCTGGCCTCTGACATGTACTAGCTGTGTGACCCTTGGCAAATCACTTAACCTTTTTCCTCAGTTCTTCATCTATAAAATAAGCTAGAGAAAGGAAATAGCAAACCACTCCAGTATCTTTGCCAAGAAAAGTTCTTAAAATTAGTCACAGAGAGTTAGATGTGGCTGAAACTGAACAGCAACAATAGTGGTGTTCTGAGAACTGGAACATCCTAAAATTCAGTTTGACACCTGGAATGAGGGAGACAAAATATCTCAGGGCAAGAGCTCAGTAATTGAAGTTAGAAGACCTTGTTTCAAAAGTCAGCTCTTTTACTCACCATTTGTGTGACTTTGGACAAGTCACCTAACATGGGGAATCTTGATTTTCTCTTCTATAAAAAGAGGTAGTTGAACAGGATAACTTTCCAGAGTTCTTCTAATTTCAAATGTATGATTTTATCATTTTATAAAGATTCTGATAGTTCTGCAAAGCTCCTTTTTTTCCCACAGGTATTATGGAAAACAATAACAGAATTCTGTATTACTTGTCATGTAGAAGATTTTTAAAAACTCTTTCCCAAACTGCTTCAATCAGATCTATAAAGCACAAATCCTAATGGGAAAATTAGGGGAAAAAAGTCACAGTGAGTCATTTTTCCAGCTCAAGTCAGCATAGATAATTTTTTTTTAGGTTAAACATGTGCAGTTCTTCTAAACATATTTCCATATTCATCATAGTGCATAAGAAAAACAGATCAAAAGGGAAAGAAACACAAGAAAGGAAAAAAAAAAACAAGCAAACAACAAAAAAGAGAAAATACTATTTTGTGATCCATATTCAATCTCCATAGTCCACTTTCTGGGTACAGATGGCTCTCTCCATCACAAGTCTATTGAATTGGCCTGAATCACCTCACTGTTGAAAAGAGCCACGTCCATCAGAGTAGATCATCACATAATCTTGTTGTTGCTGTGCACAATGGTCTCTTGGTTCTACTCACTTCCTTAGGGATCAGTTCATGTAAGTCTTTCCAGGGTTTTCTGAAATCAGCCTGCTCATTGTTTCTTATAAAACAAATAATATTCCATTACATTCACAAACCTTATTCACAAGTAACTTATTCAGCTAATCCCCAATTAAGGAGCATCCACTAACTTTCCATTTCCTTGCTACTACAAAAAGGACTGCTACACACATTTTTTCACACGTGGGTCCTTTTTCCTTTTTTATGATCTCTTTGGAATCATAGATAAAAATCTTCTACATGACAAGTAATACAGAATTCTGTTATTGTTTCCCATAATACCTGTGGGGAAAAAAAAGGAGCTTTGCAAAACTATCAGAATCTTTATAAAATGATAAAATCATACATTTGAAATTAGAAGAACTCTGGAAAGTTATCCCAAAAAAATCTACAAGCAAAACATTAACAAAAAAAGATCGGTTGGGTACGAATTCAATTAGAATACCTGGAAGAGATGAAACAAAAATCTAGAAATGTTTTTTGTAAATTAAATGAGACAACTCATAAAATAAATGAGAGCTATGCAGTAATGACACTGCTGGATCAAAGGGTATGCACAGTTTTATAATCCTTTGAGCACAGTTACAAATTGCTCTCCAGAATTGTTGGATCATCTCACACACCAACAATAACATAGAGAATTAAAGATGATAAAAATTGCTGGGAAAATTGGAAACTAATATGGCAGAAACTAGGCATTGATCCACACTTAACACCGTACACCAAGATAAGGTCAAAATGGGTTCATGACCTAGGCATAAAGAATGAAATTATTAATAAATTAGAGGAACACAGGATAGTTTACCTCTCAGACCTGTGGAAGGGAGAGACTTTATGACCAAAGCAGAACTAGAGTTCATTACTGATCACAAAATAGAAAATTTCGATTATACCTAAACTGAAAAGTTTTTGTACAAACAAAACTAATGCAGACAAGATTAGAAGGGAAGCAATAAACTGGAAAATATTTTTACAGTCAAAGGTTCTGATAAAGGCCTCATTTCCAAAATATATAGAGAATTAACTCTAATTTATAAAAAATCAAGCCATTCTCCAATTGAAAAATGGTCAAAGGATATGAACAGACAATTCTCAGATGAAGAAATTGAAACTATTTCTAGTCATATGAAAAGATGCTCCAAGTCATTATTAATCAGAGAAATGCATATTAAGACAACTCTAAGATACCACTACACACCTGTCAGATTGGCTAAGATGACAGGAAAAAATAATGATAATTGTTGGAGGGGATGTGGGAAAACTGGGACATTGATGCATTGTTGGTGGAGTTGTGAACGAATCCAACCATTTTGGAGAGTAGTTTGGAACTATGCTCAAAAAGTTATCAAACTGTGCATACCCTTTGATCCAGCAGTGTTACTATTGGGCTTATATCCCAAAGAGATTATAAAGAAGGGAAAGGGACCTGTATGTGCATGAATGTTTGTGGCAGCCCTTTTTGTAGTGGCTAGAAACTGGAAACTGAATGGATGCCCATCAGTTGGAGAATGGCTGAATAAATTGTGGTATATGAATATTATGGAATATTATTGTTCTGTAAGAAATGACCAAGAGGATGATTTCAGAAAGGCCTGGAGAGACTTACACGAACTGATGCTGAGTGAAATGAGCAGGACCAGGAGATCATTATATACTTCAACAACAATATTATATGATGACCAGTTCTGATGGACCTGGCCATCCTCAGCAACGAGATCAACCAAATCATTTCCAATGGAGCAGTAATGAACTGAACCAGCTACGCCCAGAGAAAGAACTCTGGGAGATGACTAAAAACCATTACATTGAATTCCCAATCCCTATATTTATGCCCACCTGCATTTTTGATTTCCTTCACAAGCTAATTGTACAATATTTCAAAGTCTGATTCTTTTTGTACAGCAAAATAACGTTTTGGTCATGTATACTTATTGTGTATCTAATTTATATTTTAATGTATTTAACATCTACTAGTTATCCTGCCATCTAGGGAGGGGGGGGGGAGTAGGAGGTGAAAAATTGGAACAAGAGGTTTAGCTATTGTTAATGCTGTAAAGTTACCCATGCATATAACCTGTAAATAAAAGGCTATTAAATAAAAAAAAAAAAAAGAGAGAATTAAAGATGTCTGAGGACCCTGGGGATGTAATATCGTTTGAGGAGCACTTCAGGGCAATGGAGAGGCTGTATACCTGAGTAGGCAGAGGTCCCAGATCCATAATAAGGCATCTTAATCCTGTTCAAGATAGGGAAACTGATGAGAATATGCAGCTTTGTCACTTGCTATTTCTATTTCTGAGTCACAGATCCAAGGCAAAATTACGAGATTTGTGACAAGGGGTGGTATTCAGGGGTTTTATACCAAGAGAGGAGCAAGTTCAGAAGCAGCAGCTTCTAAGACCAGAAACTTTTACTCCAAGAGTGGAGTGGGGTCTTAATTCTAGCTTTTCATTAAGTCTGAAACCTAAAGAAAAATCTTAGATCAAAGACAAGTTTGCAGTTCTGTCCCTCATACAGCTGAGAGCTTTTGACTCAGGAGACATTTTATTGTTCCTCAGACCCAGACCAAAAAAACTGTAGAGTTGAGACCAGGAGGAGAGTAATAATCACCCTTTGTCTTGAATTAGACCACTTTGGGAGCATGAGAGCTTCTAAGTCACTAGCCTGAACTAACCTTGAGATTTGAAAATAGCACAAAACTCAGTGTTCCAAAACTGCAGCAATAAAATCAACCCAAATTTCATCTCCAGAAATATATATAACTTAAAACTAACCTCAAATTTAAAGTCAGTAAGTTGGAAGAATGAGCAAACAAGCAAAAATAATTTTACTACAAAAATCTACAAGCAAAACCTTAACAAAAAAAGATCGGTTGGGTACGAATTCAATTAGAATTCCTGGAAGAGATTAAACAAAAATCTAGAAATTTTTTTTTTGTAAATTAAATGAGACAACTCATAAAATAAATGAGAGCTATGCAATAAAGAAGGGGAAATGGAATTAACAGATTGGCATAAGAGCAACAAGCTCCCTGAAAATTAGAATGTAACAAATAGAAGCTGATGACTCCATGAGACTACAAGAAAAATTCCTTAAAGCCAAAATACTGGGGAAAAATAGAAGTAAATTGGAAGTATCTCATAGTAATTTTTTTGTTTTGACTCAAATTATCTTATTAGGTAAACAAAGATGTCCCATTATGTCAAAAAGGAGGTATGTCATGATAATCTTAAAAGAAGAATGGAAAGTGATGGGGAAGAAGAATATACTGGTGAGGGGGTAAGAGAAGAAGAAGAATGGGGAAAATTATCTCACAAAATCAATGTGGACAAGTAGATGTCCATATAAACAAGGAGGAGAAGGTGGGGGAGGGACTGACCCTGGAACTTCACTCTTATCTGAACTGATCATAGGAGGAAATAGGAACACATAGTTGAGTGTAAAGCCACATTTTAGTTAACAGGGAGATAAGAGCAAAAGGAAAGAAGGGAGAAAAGGAAATTTGTGGGAGATTCAAGTCCTAAAGAAAATAAATTCTAAGAATGTACAAAAATATGTATAACTTTTTAAGATAACAAAGAAGGAAAATCTGAAGGATATCCAATAACTAGGGAATGGTTGAATATTATGGAATGATTTTGTACTATAAGAAATGGTGAGGGGCATGGTTTCAGAGAAACCTGAGAAGACTTGTATGGATTAATGTTGAGTGAAATGATCAGAATCAGGAGAACAAATTTTACAGTAACAACAATATTGTTGGGAAGGTAGGTGGCACAGTGAATAGAGTACAAAAACTTGGCCTCAGACACTTACTAACTAATGACCCTGGGAGAATCACTTTATCCTGTTTTCCTCAGTTCCCTCAAATGTAAATGAGCTGGAAAAGGAAACTATTATCTTTGCCAAGAAACCTCAAATGAGGTCATGGAGAGTTGAATCCAACAGAAATAACTGAACAACATCAAAAACTTTGAAAAAAATAGGAATTCTAATTAGAGAATTTCCTAACAATAATTCCAAAGGAATAATGATGAAACATGTTATTTACTTCCTGATAGAGAAGTAAAGGACTTAGTATGCAGAATGAGACATATGGAGGCAAGGTGGGGTGGGGGAAGAGGAGATATCTTTTGGATGTGACCAGTACGGAAATTTGCTTTGTTTGATTATACATGTTTATAACAGGTGATATGTATCTCTCTCATTCTCAATTGTGGGGGGAGGGGAAGAAGATGAATTTCTGCTGTTTGAAGAAAGTAAAATATAATCTTAAAAATAAGCAGTGTCACATACTAGGTTTATTTCCTTACCTGGTTATTTGATATAGTTGCAGGAAGTTGACTACACTCAAGTTCATAAAATAAGGAATCATGGAGTTCATTTCATCCATTTTCTTTCATTTTATAGATAAAGAACCTATAGCCTACAGATCAGAATCCAGGTTTTCTGACTACCTATTTATCATTCTTTCCAGATGATGCCTTATGTCTGGTCATCAGCTAGAATGAGTGAATGAATGAACAGGATTCTTCCCCAGAACTAGAGTTAATCCTTGTTAGACCACATTGCTTATATCCCTCATGTTAGAGACAATGGAGACATGGCAGGGGGCCCAGTCATTCATCCATCTGTTAGACTGAAGGGCTAATTTTATAATGTAGCAGTTTTTAGTTCTTCTTTTGGGGGTTCTGTTACACTTTCATTCAGCTGTTTGTGGAGAGCTTTAGGTAATCCAAATATGCTGCCAATCCTCATTGGTAGAACTTTATTGACTGTAGTTTATTATGGACCAGGCCAGTCTTAACAGAAAAGTTCTGTGCAATTTTATCAGATAGCTTTTTTGGTGTTTTGTGCCAGAGATTAAATTTCTGGTCACATGGAGAGAACATCATCAATTATCTCATGCCATCTGTATATGGGCTATGGTACCACAAATTCTACAGATGTAAGTTCTCATGCTATTTCATAATCAGACCTTGGTCATCAGAAATGGTTCAATGACTGACATAAATTATTTTTGTTCATTAAAAAAAATCCTGTTTCTTCTTCAGACTCTACAGATACCCAAACCAATTCAATAAAATCAATTTAGTATACCCAGATGATACCACAAGATCCAGATGAAATGAAGAAAATTTAATGGTTTTTTCCTGCTACTTTTATCAGGGTAATCCTGAATATCTGCACATTTTCAAATATCTAATCTTAGTTGTATATGGTGTAGTGGATAGACAGTTGGTTTATAAGCTCAGAAAACTTGGGCTCAGACTCCTTCCCCAATACCTACTGGCTATGTGACCCCAAGGAGGTCACTTTAACCAAAAAATTGCTCTAAGGCAACTTTTTTAAGGCAGCAGAAACTGCATTTATTTTGGAGGTCTTTAAGTCAATCACATTTTACGAGCAGTATTGAAAGCTAGCAACATTATGATATCTTTAAGCATCTGTCCATGAAATAGAACATTTCACTGGTTATTGCTTCTGACTTTCTTTTTTTTTTTTTTTTTCTTGCTTCTGACTTTCTAAACAGTTGCTTCAATTGTCAGAGGAAGCCTGAGAGAGATATTAGAATTAAGGTCATGTCATTGCTCAAGAATTTGTTTTCAATTAATGCTTTTAAAATTGAAACTAGGATAAATTTTCTAAAGAATGTAATACCATACATTCAAGGTATGATCATTTTGAGAATCACACACACCAAAAGGCATTTTTAGATAAGTGGTCAAGAAACAGCAGTATTTGGTTTGCTAGTTTAACACTTAATACCAGAGTAGCTAATAAAATGTGAGTTTAGGGATTGTGATTCAAAATCTAGCTCACTTTTCAATATTTGATATAAAATGCAAAAGTTAGTTTCTTGATTTTCAAATAGGTAAGAAAAGCACAATCTAAAATTTGATGGTGCTGGCAAACAACAATAAAGCTTGTAGGACTGTGCCATGTTATCTAATTTATGTAAAGAATGTATATATATATATATTATATATATATGTAATATGCACACATATATACACTTATCATACACTTCTTAGATACTTGCACACTCCCGCAACAGATTCAAAGGGCTATAACTTTGCCAATTCCTTGTATATGCTGTACTGTTCAAGATACTGGTGATTCAGAGAACTGACTATGGTTTATACCTAAGAAAAGGATTCCTATCCCTCTCTTCATTTTGTTCACAAACAGTTGGATAATGAACTGGAATGCTTCCATTTGTCTGGCCATTAGAAGCCATACCACTCTGAGTTCCAGAATAAATTTCTGTATTGTTAAAAAGTACTGTTCACTCATCTGTGTTTTTTCATCTACCATAATCCCTTAAAGATTATTGGCATTTCTAAGTTGAGCAGCCCTTTTCTATAGCCGCTTCCTACCACACTGAATCTGCATCAGTAATATAAAAAATGCAGAATACACTAGAAAGGTGAAAATTCACCAGTGTCATGTCTTCCTCAAAAGTAAGTTCAACCTTCCCTTACATTTCTTGAACTAAAACCTTTTCTTTTCACATCCAACAACATGTCCAAAAAGAACATATTATAAGATCCATGCTTGTAAGTAAGGATTCCTTTTCTATCAGTGACATTCTGATTCATAGTGATGATGCTGACTTACTGTTGAGGGATGGGGAATCAGGAGTTAGGAAAGTGGAAGCCAGAGTTGGTTTTGAGAATTTAGGGACATAGCTGTACTTGTAGAAGCTTGGGGCACTCCGTCTCACTATCTGTGCTCCTTCTCTTCTCTTTTCTCCCACTCCTATCTTACCTTTCACTCCCATGCTCTTTCTTCTACTCTTCCTCTCCTTACTTCCTCTTGCCCTCTAATCAATTTAAGATTATAAATCGAAGAAAAGATGCTGATCTGAACTGGTAGAAGCAATTTCCTGATCCAGCAGATCTTTGCAACAATAAAACACTGGTACAATTGCTGTCTCTAACTCACTTAAAAATGCAGCCACAGATCTTAGTGTCTTTCATATTCATTGGAAATTCTGATCCCTAGGAGGTTTGGGAAGTCTCCAGCTGACAAAGTAGAATGACTTAAATATAAAGGAGTTTGTACAGCACAGAAATGGAAGACTTGCTTTTCTATCCTATATTTAACCCTCAGGGAGGAAAACAAAAATGATTAAAATGTATCAGGTCCTTGATTTGGTTAAGTGTTTTCAATGATTCACTGTGATGTACTCCTTGATAAGGGGAGCAGAGTTCATCCTGGATGTTTAAATTTCCCTTATACATGTCAATATTAGTAGGGAACAGAATTATATGGAAGCTAAGAAGGAAAGAACTATAAAAGAGGGATAGATGAGAGTTAAGAAGAGCCTTGCTATTGAGATTGTCATTAATAACAAACAGCAGAAAAGTCACAAGCTGGGAATATCTCTCCATGAGGCATAGATAATCAAAACTGTGGAACAAATTATTTGAAGAGATGGGGAGAAGCTTAAAAAGCTACAAAAGAAAGGAAAACAACCATCTCATTATGACATATAAGTAAGTTCCACTTGCTTTTATAGACAATGCAGGAATAAGTGGACCCAGGGTAGCCTCTCAGCAAAAGCCTTCAGAATTATAATTACCACAAATAAAGAGAGTAATCACATCAATCAATTGGCTGGAGAAAACCCAAAGACAGCCCCTCCATTATTTAACAACAACATTGATATAAATAATTTAAAGGGTAAAAACATAGAGATTGCTAAACAGCAACCTTTTTAATTAATACTAGAAAAGAAAAAGCTTAACCCTTTTGTATGTTCAAAACTTGTCTCCAGTCCAAATACTGCCCCCCCCCCCCAATTCTCACATTGCTTAAACAGCTACTTAAAAATCTTCTCTTCAGTAGACATTAAAGTTACAGAACACATTAGAAAAGCCATAATTTAGAATTGAAGAAACTTGTTCAGAAATTCAAAATTCAACATAAAGGTCCCATAGATGTCATGTTGGAAATGGAACATTTCCCATTTTGCCTTAATATTTGCTCACCCAGATATTGCCGGCTAGATTTACTGGTGTATTTCTTGGCAAACGTGTCTGCCTATAGTCTTCTGACAATGGATACTCCCTTCTGGTTTGAGCTGAAGCTCTCTGGGTCTTTTCTTCATTCACTGCCTATATAACTCTCCTGAATCCATATTCAGGAGAAAACAACAGACTCCTTGTACAGTAAGTCACAATAGGGAGCTTGTAAGAATGACAGATACCACATTGGGTGGTTTCCCCTTTGAAATATTTCTGTGATCTGAGATGGAAAACAGGAATTAGGATGAAGATCTCCCAGCAAGAGGGGGAGATGCAGTATACAGAGGCCCTTAGAAGCTGATACTTACCTAATAATGCCCTCCATCTTTATCCTTTAAGTGAAATATGGAGTTCTTTAAGTAGCTGTTAAAGGTGCTCTCTCTCTCTCTCTCTCTGTATGTCTCTCTGTCTCTGTCTCTGTCTCTCTCCTCTGCCTTTTTCTCTGTCACTCTGTCTCTGTTTCTCTATCTAGGCAAGTTGGAGTGGATGAGATTAAAAGCACAGACAAAAAATAATTGTACAGCTGTTTTTTTTTTCCAAAATAAATTATCATCTAGACATAAAGAATGATATTATAAACAAATTAAAAGAACATAGGATAGTTTACTCCTCAGATTTGTGGAAGAGGAGGGAATTTGTGACCAAAGAATTAGAGATCATTATTGATCACAAAATAGAAAATTTTGATTATAGTTTTTGTACAAACAAAATGCAGACAAGATTAGAAGGGAAGCAATAAACTGGGAAAACATTTTTTACATCCAAAGGGTCTGATAAAGGCCTCATTTCTAAAACAAATAGAGACTTGACTCAAATTTATGAGTTCAAGCCATTCTCCAATTGATAAATGGTCAAAGGATATAAATAGACAATTTTCAGATGAAAAAATTGAAACTATTTGTAGCCACATGAAAAGTTTTTCCAAATCACTATTGATCAGAGAAATGCAAATTAAGACAATTCTGAGATGTCACTACACCCTGTCACATTGATTAAGATGACAGGAAATGATAATGACCATTGTTGGAGGATATGTGAGAAGACTGGGACACTGATACATTGTTGGTGGAATTGTGAATAGATCCAACCATTCTGGAGAGCAATTTGGAACTATGCTCAAAAAGTTATCAAACTGTGCATACCCTTTAATACATCAGTGTCTCTAGTGGGTCTGTATCCCAAAGAGATCTTAAAGGAGGGAAAGGGACCCACATGTGCAAAAATATTTGTGGCAGCCCTCTTTTTTTGTATGAAATAGCAAAGAGTTTAATGAACAGAACCAAGAAAACATGATACACAGTAACAGCAATATTCTTTTTTTTTTTTTATTTAATAGCCTTTTATTTATAGGATATATGCATGGGTAACTTTATAGCATTAACAATTGCCAAACCTCTTGTTCCAATTTTTCCCCTCTTTCCCCCCACCCTCTCCCCTAGATGGCAGGATGACGAGTAGATGTTAAATATATTAAAATATAAATTAGATACACAATAAGTATACATGACCAAAACATTATTTTGCTGTACAAAAAGAATCAGACTCTGAAATATTGTACAATTAGCTTGTGAAGGAAATCAAAAATGCAGGTGTGCATAAATATAGGGATTGGGAATTCAATGTAATGGTTTTTAGTCATCTCCCAGAGTTCTTTTTCTGGGCATAGCTGGTTCAGTTCATTACTGCTCCATTGGAAATGATTTGGTTGATCTCGTTGCTGAGGATGGCCAGGTCCATCAGAACTGGTCATCATATAGTAACAGCAATATTCTTATTAAGAACAATTTTAAATGATTAACTCATCTTGATCATTATACATATTTAACTCAACTACAAAGGACCTATATCAGAAAGAACTGATCAATAGAAGTATGTATAGTATGTTTTACACACATATGTATTACACACATATTATAGGGAGGGAGAAAAAATTAAAAATGCATAGCAGAGAACAGAAGAAAACTTAGAAGGAAGCACAGAAAAGTAGGGTTATCTTTAAAAACAATATGTAGCATTTAGTACATAGTTTTCCAAAAGTAAACAGTGTGAAATGAAATTCTTGATTTTATATTGAATCTTCTTTTTATGTTGTACTGCATACATGGAAAGTTTTTTGTAATTAAGTTCAAAATTTGAAAAATAAAAAAGAGAAATACTAGTAGAAAGGAATATTAAATAGAAATCTTTGTGTGATTTTTTATGAAGGCCCAATGTATTTTAAATTTGCTAGCTAATTAATTGCAACAACTTGAATGTGTTAATAACAATTGTGTTTAGCCCTACTGTGATTAATGAGAATTTGCTTTTTTTTTAAAATAACTTTTTCTTTACAAGATATATGTATGGGTAATTTTTCAGCATTGACAATTGCAAAACCTTTTGTTCCAATTTTTCCCTTCCTTCCCCCCCACTTCTTCCCCCAGATGGCAGGTTGACCAATACATGTGAAATATGTTAAAGTATAAGTTAAATATGAAATATGTATACATGTCCATACAGTTATTTTGCTGTATAAAAAGAGTCGGACTTTGAAATAGTGTACAATTAATTAGCCTGTGAAGTAAATAAAAAATGCAGGTGGGCAAAAACAGAGGGATTGGAAATGCTATGTAGTGATTCACACTCATTTCCCAGAGTTCTTTCACTGGGTGTAGCAGGTTCTATTCATTACTGAACAAATGGAACTGATTTGGTTCATCTCATTGTTGAAGAGAGTGTGGCAGCTCTCTTTGTCGTGACAAGAAATAGAAAACTGAGTGGAGGCCCATCAATTGGAGAGTGGCTGAATAAATTATGGTATATCAATGTTATGGAATATTATTGTTCTGTAAGAAATGCCAGCAGGATGATTTCAGAGAGGTTTGGTGAGACCTATGTGAACTGATGTTAAGTGAAATGAGCAGAACCAGGAGATCATTATACATGGCAACAACAAGAGTATATGATGATCATTTCTGACGGATGTGGCTCTTTTCAACAACAAGATGATTCAAACCACTTCTACTTGTTCAGTGATGAAGAGAGCCATCTACACCCAGAGAGAGGACTGTGGGAACTGAGTGTGGAATACAACATAGCATTCTCACTCTCTGTGTTGTTATTTGCTTGCATTTTGTTTTCTTTCTCAGTTTTTCTTTTTCTTCCTTCTTGATCTGATTTTTCTTGTGTAGCAAGATAACTATATAAATATATATTGGATTTAAACATGTACTTTAACATATTTAACATGTATTGGACTATCTGCCAGTTAGGGGAGGGGGTAGAGGGAAGGAGGAGAAAATTTGGGACAAAAGGTTTTGCTAGGGTCAATGTTGGAAAAATTATCCATGCATATGTTTTGTAAATAAAAATCTTTAATAAAAAATAAATTACAAGATAAAAGAAACAATATGACATATTTCAATTCTATAATAAATATATAAAACGTATTATTGTGATTTTCTGTGATAATTCTACTGTCATAAAATTTAAGAGTTGTAGGAGACCACAGAAGTCTTATAGTCTAACTCATACTTGAAAAAGAATTCCTAATATAAAACACATAAAATGATCATCCAATTTTTGACTGAAAACCTCCAGGGAAATATAATGTACTCATTGCCTCCAGTGGCAGCCCATCTCACTTTTGTATAGTTCATTGATTATATATAAAGTAAAAAAAGGAATATTACATGATAAGGTGAAATGAGAAAATAAAGGATGTACAGATTTTTATTTATTTTAAATTTTTATTTTTTTATGTTTAACATTTTTAAAAAGTTGAGTTCCATATTCTTTTGTTCAGTTAATTTTTGTGTCCATTTTACTATCAAGCCATTTCTACTTTTATGGTATTATTTTCTTCAGTTTTATTTTTTTGTACCTCTTTTACCAAACTGTCTCTTCTTTTCATTATTTTCTTGCATTTTTTCTCATTTCTTTCCACAATTTTTCATTTACAATTCTTAGGGATCTTTTTTTTTTAAATCACTCTTCCACAAATTTTTATTGGATTTGGTTCTGAATAGCATTTTCTTTAAGGCTTTGCTTGTAGCTCTTTTCACATTGTTGTCTTCTAAATTTGTCTTGGTTTTCTCTGCCAGCACACTAACTTTTTATACTTAAGTTCTTTTGTTGGTGTTGTTTTTTGCTCATTTTCCTTTGAATTTACTTTGAATTTTATGTTAAAGTTGGACTTTGTTTATCTAGGGTTAGATTTTTTCATGCTACCATATTCAGAGCTAGCTCTTGTTTTGTTGCTTAGTTGTTCCAGTTGTATTTGACTTTTCACAACCCTATCTGGGATTTTCTTGGTAAAGATACTGGAGTAGCTTGCCATTTTCTTCTCTAGTTCATTTTATAGATGAGGAAACAGCCACACAGGGTTAAGTGACTTGCCTAGGATCACACAGCTAGTATATGTTGGAGGCCAGATTTGAACCCAGGAAGTTCTGGCTCCAGGTTCAGCACTCTCTCCACCTAGCCACCCCAAACTCCCACCTTTCAGTGCTTTCAAAGTGATGTTATTCTGGGAGATGTGTGGTCACTGCTGTCCTGTCTGCACTCTGATTTTTATTCAAGGTCCCCTGTTCTCTTGTAGTTGCGAGTGCTAGTGTTCCTCTTGGCCCTAAAACTGTAATCAGAAGTCCTGCTCCTTTGAGATTGATTACAAGCACACTCCTCCAACCTGGAATTGTGACCCAAAACTACATAGGGCAATAGAGTTGCCATCAATACCAGATGCACCCAGAGTCAGTAAAGGGTTTCCAAAGAGGACAAGTGTTTTATAAAATCAAAGTCACAAAAGTAGAATTTGAGTCCAGTTTGTGCAACTCTCAAATCCAGGACACTTCCTTCATGACCTCCATAATCACATTGGGGCATTTTGGGGGAATGCTAGAGCTGACTTATACTTGCCTCATGCTAGCTGATTGTTAAATTTCCGATGTGAGCATTTATACCTCAAAAATCAGCAAATGCTACAAATTAGGGATTGTTTTATCATTTTATTGAATATCCAGATTTAAGATAGTATTGAAGAAAATGTTAATAATAAAAATTAAACTTTAAAATTTGTCTAGCATACTCTCTGTCCCCCGCAAGCCAATTTTTAAACATTTATAAGCACACTCCTGAGTACTGCACATAATAAGTGCTCAATAAATATGTGTTGACTGAATACTGAGAATTTATTATAGTATGATAAATTTTGGGATGTAGTTAAAGCAATTCTTAGAGAAAATTTGTGATGCAGAGATTTCTTTGGCATCTCACAACATATACAGTAAAATCCTAATTTTTGTTCCCTCTGGATTATCTGTTCTTGTCTGGGAGTTATCTCTTTTGACTCACTTAGCTTTTCATAATTCACCTGGTTGTGACCTTAAGTATGAGTGTGAAATACAAGTATGCTGGCACACCTTGGGGTGGGCCTTATCAATAGCCCTTCCCCTTTTCCTGAAGGAATATAATTCCCTCAGTCAATTACTTAGCAATTAATTTATAACTGAACAGGGATGTGTGGGTTATTCAGGAGGAGGAACTAACTGGTTCCTCTGGTGTGAGGGCTTGCTTAGTCCTTTTCAGGGTGAGTCATCTGCTCTTGGTGTCCAGCTGATTTACCCAGATCTCACTTGTGGCCCTCAAAAGCTGCAGCCTGCATAGAGACCACACTTCAGTGTACCAGGCTGAGGGTAACTGACAGCACTCAAACTTGTTGAGGAGTCAGGGAGATGTCTGCCCCAAGCATGTGAAGATTTTCCGTGCAGAATTCGTTTCAATGGGCATGAAGACAGCTAAAGCAGACACCACTTAGAACTTGGTCAACATCAGAGACCAAGGTCATTCATTGCATTCTGACTCATCACCAGTCTTCCTGATTTTTGTCCTGCCACCGGACTTGGATGACTCAAGAACTGAGAATGCGGCTGACAACTATATGCAGCTCTGCCTCATTTAAATCCAATCCATGTTCAAGTCAAGACATTACCCATGATGTTATTGGTTTAGAATCCAGGGGTCCTCAAACTTTTAAAATAGGGGGCCAGTTCACTGTCCCTCAGACTGTTGGAGGGGCGGACTATAGTAAAAACAAAAACTTTGTTTTGTGGGCCTTTAAATAAAGAAACCTCATAGCCCTGGGTGAGGGGGATAAACATCCTCAGCTTCTGCATCTGGCCCGCAGGCCATAGTTTGAGGACCCCTGGAGATAAACAATAAATACAGCTGGAAGATCACATATATTAAGAGCTAGTATTTATATGGTGCTAAATTATAAATGTTCTCCATAAGCTATTTCATTTGATATAGTAACTCTACGAACTATTCTTATCCTCATTTTATAAATGAGGAACCAACTGAGAGTCACATACAGCTAATAAGTATCTGAGGCAGCATGTGAACCTGGTTTTTCCAGACTCTAAAGCCAACACATTACACCACTTAGCAATCTCTAAAAGCCATATTCTATGCTCTCAATCTTCCCTTGCATCTCCTCAGAGAAAGGTAATTCCCACCCATAACAGAATAGTTTATTTGATTCTGTTCACCTCCTTGTTTTATGACTCAGATGGTATAGGGCTAATTTGTAGCCAAAGGACCCTGGTTAGAATTCTAATTCCTCCTTACTCACTATGAGACTTCAGGCAAATCACTCACTGCCTGCCCCCCCCCTCCCCAATTTGGCTTTGGTTTTCTTATCTGTAAAATAAAAAGATTACCATTCCTTGATGAGGAGCATACAGAGATATTTAGTAGCTGGCTCTGGTCTGCATAACATGTGATGAGGATAGGAACTGTTGATTCTCTTTCAGTTAGAACTAGGGTGCATTCAAAAGGCACTGGTCAGCCAGGATAAATCTCTTAGCTCTGGCTCTTTTTGGACAAGAAACATTGTAAGAGGGCTAGTTGTGAGCATCTTGAATGAGGCAGGGGCTTTGAGTTGTCTCTGCCTTTGTCTCTGTCTCTGTCTCTCTCTTTTTCTTCATTCCTACTCCTTCTCTTCTTCCTCCTTTCAGGCAAATCACTCACTGCCTGCCCCCCCCCTCCCCAATTTGGCTTTGGTTCTCTCTTTCATACACACACACACACACACACACACACAGTCAGCATGAGTGTATTATACATAATTTCTACTGTTTTCTTGCTCTATGTTGTATCCCTTCTTGCTAGCTTTGGAAGATTGAGGTGGCTATCTCCTTGTAAGCTTAAAAATTTCTGGAGAGCAAGGCACCAAAAAGCTGAAATCTAAAATCCATGGCAGAATTTGCCACAAGCCAGACAATGTAAAGTCCCAAAGACCTTGCTAATTTGGCTCAGAATTGCAGTACTAATAGTGACGACTTTTCTAGGATCTAATGCAGTAGTAGCAGAAATAAATGCTCATCTATCCATTGATCATGCACCATTTAGAAATGAACCTGATGAAGTGAATACCATATAGAAACTGCATTAAAATAAGCCTACTCTTGGAAGGAACCAAGGTGGTATGGGAAGAATGTGCCCCCATTCATACCTGGAGTGAAACAATTTTCATGTTTGCTGTACCTTGTAAGTAAATTTCCTTTTATAAAACTTTTTTTTAAAGAGGAAATTCATATGAAAAAATGCTCTAAATAAATATTGATTAGAGAAATACAAATTAAGACAACTCTGAGGTACCACTACACATCTCTCAGATTGGCTATGATGACAGGAAAAGATAATGATAAATGTTGGAGGGGATGTGGGGAAACTTGGACACTGATACATTGTTGGTGGAACTGTGAATTGATTTAACCATTCAGTATAGCAATTTGGAACTATGCCCAAAAGGCTATCAAACTGGGCATACCAGCACAGTGTCTCTACTGGGTCTGATTCCCAAAGGGATCATAAAAAGGGAAAAGGACCCATCTGTGCAAAAATGTTTGTAGTAGCCCTTTTTGTAATGAGAAGAAATTGGAAACTGAGTGGATGCCCATCCATTAGAGAATGATTGAATAAGTTATGTTATATGAATATAATGGAATATTGTTGTTCCATAAGAAATGTTGAGTAGGATGATTTCAAAAGGCCTGCAGAGATTTACATGAATTGATGCTAAGTGAAGTGAATAGAACCAAGAGATCATTGCACACAGAAACAAGATTATATGATGATCAATTCTGATGAACTTGGCTCTTCTCAACAATGAGGTGATTCAAGCCAGTTCCAATAGATTTGTGATGGAGAGAGCCATCTGCATCCAGAAAGAGAAGTATGGGGACTGAGTGTGGATCACAACATAGTATTTTCATCTTTTTTTGTTGTTGTTTGTTTATTTTTTTCTTTCTTATTTTTTTTTCCTTTTTGATCTGATTTTTCTTGTGCAGCATGATAAATGTGGACATGTGTATAAAAGAATTACACATGTTTAACCTATATTGGATTACTTGCCATCTAGGGGAGGGGATAGAGGGAGGGAGGGAGAAAAATTTGGAACACAAGGTTTTTCAAGGATGAGTGTTGAAAACTATCTGTGTATGTATTTTGATAGAAAAAGAAAAAAAATAAAACAAAAATGAGGACATTAAATTAATTCCATTCTGTGAAAACTTGTACCCTCCTGAAGGTATGCTATATAAGTGAGGTTTTATCTGATTATAACCTGAATTATATATTTCTAAAGTTGAAGAAATATATTCTTTGTAGCTTCCCAAATTGTGAAACACATTTTCATGGAAATCTGTCCATCTTGCAAAGAGGAAGTTATTCCAACTTGGTGCCCTATGGTCCAACCAATTAGACTGAGGCTCCAGCTCTAAAGGTAATCATATTGGAGTCAGCTTTACCTCCTGCTGAGCCAGTGTTGCTAAGAAGTAGAAAGCAGCAACTTCAGGATGATCTAGTGACTGGTATCATGGAACACTTTACCTATGAACTAATGACATTAGAGAAAGCCAAGTATAATGGAAAATATGTTAGCTATGGAGTCAGAAGTTTCAATCATGGTTCTGACACTACTGCCTGTGTGAGTTTGGACAAGTGGAGTGGGTCCTGCTAGCATTCCTTCCAGCTCTAAATCTATGATCTGCTTCTTGAAATAAAATCAGGCTCTTGCAGGCCTGGGAAGCAGTTTGCTTTAATGGAAAGGGTATTGGATTTGGAGTTTGAAGACATGGGTAGATCTTTTGCCTATAAGTGAGAGGCAAATTATTTAGACTTGGGCTCTTTATCTATAAGACGTGGGGGAGAATGATTAGATCTATAGCTAAAAGAGACCTCAGAGACCATTTAGTTCAACCCTGTCATTTTATACATCATAAAATTGAGGTGCCAGAAGTTAAGTGTTTTGACAAATGTCCTAAGTATGAGAGCCATAATTTGAACTCAGGTCCCCTAACCTTTCCATAATGCCCTGCTCTTTAAGGTCTCTTACAAATCAAAATCTATGATCTTCTGTGTATGAATAAGTTCAGCAATCAGATTCCCAATTTCCCATTAAAAGGGCACCTGAAAACATGAAATGGAAACTAGTATAGGATCAGAAATTTTACAATGCATTTTGAAATCTGTATGGGTTTATCTCTGACCTTGTTGATGTGTGTTTTCCCTACAGCAGTATTATTCATAACCCATCTGGATTTTATTCTGTGTAAATTTTCTCCCTATCTTCTGTGTAGGAAGGGGTGGAGAGTGAGTGAGAGCAGAGTCCTGCCAATGTGCAGGACTTCTAGCTCTCTGACATTGAAAAGACACTGAATTAATTTGTAAAAGTATCAATATCACATTTTCTAAGAAACTCTGCAAATGGCTACTTTATAATTCTGTTTCTTCCAGGTGGCTGCACCATGTCTTTAGGCTATGTCAATACTCATGATTTTATCAGTATGGGAATTCCTTCCATTTATGTGAGTGACAGCTCACCTAAAATTTATAGTTTTAGAGAACTATCTGAGGTTCCAAGGGCTTAAGTGAATTCCCATGGTCACTTACCAGAAATAGAATTTGGTATCTTGACTTATCTAATACTGTCAAATAGGCCTTTTTTTCTAGTGCAAGTTTCTTTATTTTTCCTACAAGAATTGCATGAGAGATTCTCTCAAGTAGTTTCTTAAAATATTGATGTAATTCGCAACATTTTCTTTACTTTATAGTAAAATAGCCTTGTCTAAAAAATTAGTTTGGTCTAAGAGAGGATTTTTTTTTCCTATGAGGCAATTTTTATTTTATTTTATTTGTATGAGAACTTAAGTTATGGTTATAGTATGATAAGTTTTCTGTTTTAATACTATTTTATTTTTCCAAAAACATGCAAAGATAGTTATCAGCATTCACCTTTGCAAAACCTTGTGTTCCAAATTTTTCTCCCTCTCTCCTCCCCCCATTCCCTCTAGCAAGCAATCTGATATAAGTTAAACATGGGTCACAATGCCTTTCAGCAGCAGTTGGTGTCTCCAGTTAATAATTGAAATACTGAAATTGTAAGAGTTTCGCTGAGTTGCTCAACATGTGGAACAGGAAGTCAAAAGTGGAGCCAAGAAAAATCTAGGACTTTGGAACTCTATTCATAAAATCATCATGCCTCTCCAGTAGACACTGCCATCAATATAAGGATACTTTCTCTAAATATTTAAATAGTAAAAAATAATAGCTTTTTGATGGAGTCCCTTCAATTTAGCAACTATAAGTAATATGACAGCTGTTAGCCAGCTGGTCAGTCAGGAAGAACACCAGAGGTTAGAGAAGTGAGAAAATGTTAGCAACCTAACTAAACATATAGCTACTCTGCCCATGGCCGGAAAACCACAAATGGAAAAAAAAAAAAGTATGTAGAAAACTTTTTAAGTACTTATAATAAGTGAACAATTTTGATACTAGAGATTGTCACTTCTTCAACTTAAATTTTAAAAAGTTAAATAAGTTCTCTACTGATAATTAGTTAAATAGTTAAACAGATTCTGAACCACAAGATAGCCTCAGTTTATTTCTTATGGAGAAAACTAACATTGTCTCTCTAATTTCTTTTTTACAGGAAGCCATTTTTCAGGTGAATAGCTAAAGGTCCATCAAGAACTGGGATTGTTGCTTAGTTGTTTTTTAATCATATCTGATTCTTCATGACCCCTTTTCTTGAGAAAGATACTGAAGTGGTTGCGAATTCCTTCTCCAGCTCATTCTGAGGCAACTAATGAGGTTGATGATGGCAACTTCTTAAGGAAACTGAAGTAGAGTAAAGTGACTTGCCTAGGGTCACACAGCTAGTAAGTGTCTGAGGCCAGATTTCCTGATTCCAAAGTCCAGAATCATATCCATTGTACTATCTAGCTGCTCCAGAATTGTGATTATTTGTTTTTTTTAAAGCTAAAATAATCTCTCAGCTATACAACTATCCAGCTATTTTCTTCTGTTATTGCTCCTCGTTCTTGAAATCAGTCAATCAGGCTTGTGATCAATTAATAAAATATTTATAGGATATTCATTATATTCAGAATCCTGTGCTAAACTAAACTGTCCCTTTCAATTTTGAGATCCTGTAATTCTGTGATTTTATATATATAGAAATATATCTATCTATCTATCTATATATATATTTATATCTATCTATCTATCTATATCTATATCTATTTCTATATCTATATCTATATCTATCTATATATATATATATATATATATATATAGAGAGAGAGAGAGAGAGAGAGAGAGAGATTTCCTATCATAGGATAATAAACAAAGAACTGGAAGGCCTCATAGAGACCACCTAGTCCCACCTCTCATTTGAGAAAAGCATAACTTTAACAAGTTAAAAGTGGGTCCATGGTGTGGTGCTTAGCATTCTGTTCTTTGAATCCAGAGATCTGAGTTCAAATCTCTATGGGACTTTTAGGCAGCTATAAAGCATTAGGTCTGGAATAAGGAAAACTTAAGTTCAAATCTGGCCTTAGCCAGATGTGTGAACTTGGGTAAATCACTTAATTCTCTCTCTCTCTCTCTCTCTCTCTCTCTCTCTCTCTCTCTCTCTCTCTCGTCTCTCATAATAGCTTTTTATTTTTCAAAATACATGCAAAGATAGTTTTCAACTTTCACCCTTGTAAAACCTTGTTTTCCAAATTTTTCTCCTTTCCTTCCCCCTTTCCCCCTTTCCTAGACAGCAAATAATCCAATACAGGTTAAACATGAATCACATAATTTCTCTTTGCCTTAATCCATTGGAGAAGAAAATGGCAAACCACTCCAGTATCATTTGTAATTACATATTATTTTGTATCGCTTAAATTTCTGAATACATTACTCTACCCTCCCCTTATTATGTTATACTTGTAACAAAGAATAAAAAAGAAATCAGGAATAAAAAGAATTTAGCAAAACTGATCAACACACCAACTGAAAGTGTGTCGTATATGTAATATTCCAAACCTATAGTCTCTTGCCTTGACAAAGGAGGGAGGATGATGCATCTTCTCAATTCTGTCTGGTGTAAACTTGACCATTATAATTACAATGTTCACTTTCAGCTTTTTGTCCTTTCCATTTACATTGTTTTAATCAATATGTATAGTTTTCCTTTTTTTTTTTTTTTTTTTTTTTATGCTTACTTTACTCTGCATCAATTAATTCTATACTTCCTTGGATTCTTCATTTTCACCAGTTCTTCTGGTTCAATAATATTCTATTAATATGCTACAATTTTTTGTCATTTCCCATTCAGTGGGCATTTACTTTATTTCTATTTCTTTGCTATCACAAAAAGCACTATGAATATCTTGATATGTGCTTGATCTTGCCTTTCTGGGGAAATAAATATTCCTAATAGTAGCATCTCCAATTCCCCCCCCCCCAAATAGACATGTTAATCACTCTTTTAGCAAAATTTAAAATTGATTTCAAGAATGATTGAATAAACTTGACAATTTTACCATGAGTTTTTGTTTTCTTTTGATAGAAAATCCTATTGAATATTTTTAAGACTAAAAGTATCTTTGCTGAATTTTTTTTTGAATTTATCTGCTTGTAAACATTTTCACTATCCCTTCAATATTTGCTGTACCAGTCCAACAGAAATCAGTTATCGAGCTAATCAAGTGTCTCTCTTATGAATTGTGCTTTGGATTTCTTATAAGGTTTTTGTTTGTCTGTAGTTTGACTTCTTTTACACATAGACGACTCCCCTCAGGATCAGGATGTATGAGCCTTTGATAATTGTTATGGTTATTACATGTAGCCTCTCAGGATTATATCAACTACCCAATTGTTTAGTTATTAGAGAGCTGGTGGTATTTGCTCATGAATAAACAAGTTCCTTAAGGCTTATACTTTGGGCAAGAAAAAAAGAAAGGAGCACACCCATTCAAAATTCCAGCAGTGGGAGCCTGGAATCACTTCAGGATTTCTAGGCACATCTTACCTTTGGAGGAGATTGTTGAAATATCTAAGGCTGGTGAGCCTTTGAACACCAAATTATGATTTAATATACTAGCTAAGTCCATACAACTCCCTAAGCGAAGTAGGGAATTTCTGCAATGATCCCTCCTATTAGTTTAATTTAAAATTCAAACCCTATTTTCTGCTGTTGTATACTGTTCCCCCCTACCTCCATTCAACAGCAAGAATATTGAGGGCAATCATAGATTCTTGGAGTTATACAGTAAAGGCAAACTAATATAGTTGAATTCTGAGGCTTTTCTTCTTAGTCACTGTAGATAACATAAGTTCTAAATTGAAAATAAAAATTTCAGTTTACTTTAGGATTTTAAAGGAAGTTTAGAAATTTATCACGTGGAAATGGGAGAAAATTCTCTACTTCTTTTTTGTTGTTAGGGTAGTAAGAAATGTCAAGGCTTTTAGCTTGCTGTTACTAGTATAGCTGTCTTTAATCTAAATGCCTTTTAGAGGCCAACATCTTTGTGATAAATTAAAATAAACCTAGCCCCCCCTTTCTTTAAGAAAAGCAACAAAAAGGAAACTAGTTAAATAAAAAACAAGTTCTTAAAAAAAAGAACAAGTTCATAAATCTAAATATCCCTCCTACTTACCACAGTAAGAACTCACTATTTAACACAAATTTTGGGGAAGATTGGACTATGAAATGAAAGAGCATTATTATGCTCTAAAATTAAGAAAACAGATAATTTCAAAAAAGATATCAAAATATGAATTAAAGCAGAGTGCATTGAGCAGAAGCAGAAATCATTTGTGCTATAACATCGATACTACAAACATGGACCACTTTGAAGACTTCTATAAACTAATGAATAAAAAGAACACAACTAGAAAAACAATTTATACAATAACAACAGTACTTCAAAAACAAGCAACTTTGAAAGCTGGAAGAACTATGAGAAATCCAATAACTTCATAATTCCAGAGGACTAATGATGAACATGCTTATAGTGAGCTGATGGATTTAGGCTGCAAAATAAGACAGATAATTTTTGTTACATCCCTTAAGGGAATTTGTTATGCTTAACTCTGCACATTTGCTACAAAGAATTTGGTTTTCTTTTCTTTTCTTTTTCAGTGATTTATTGAGCAGGAGAGAGAGAAAATAGAATTCTATTTTTTTAACTAGAGAAGTAGGGGGAATAGGTGGAGAATGTTGCATGTTCTTTCAGAGGAGGTCACTACATTATTATATTTACTAATTATTTTACTTTGCTATAAGAGATCTCATGAAGTAGAAATAATCTGCAAAGGTTTGTAATGTAAAAACAAAACATGAATAAGAATGTTTTTTAAAACTTAGCAGGGTCAGCAGTAGCAACATTCTTCATTTAAATGTATGGAGGGTACTGTGGAAATTCTCACATCTTCATTCATTTACAGGAAAAGACAGCAGAAATGTAATGGTAATGACCTAAATTTTTATAATCCTGTTGTCTTTTCCTGTAAATGAATGAATTTATGAGAATAGCATGTCCCTTTGCAACATAATTTATGGGGTCTGTGAAATAATTTATCTTTTATTTCAATATAATTATTTTTTAAATAATCCATTAAAAAACATTAATCTGAGAATGAGTTTCATCAGATTCCCAAAGGGATCATGACACAAAAAGGGAATTAAGAACCTTACCCTAAAGGTAAATGAAAGAACAGATTAGCCATATAAATTCCTAGTCTTTCTGTTTTCAACCATTCTTCATTTCCTGGTTGGCAACTGACATTTGGATGCAGCATGACTTTCAGCAAGCCCAAGAATATGTTTTTCATGAGAAAACAACTGCTTGCAGTGATAACTAGATCTTAGATGGAAACATAGTCAATGAAAACTCTTACCATCCCAGGAAGTTTCTCCCAAAGCAATGAAAAATTTGTTTTTAGGTTTATGCTTGCAGATACTGCGTGGTAAATGAACTTGTTCACCCATATCTCAGCACTATATTTTAAAATCTAGTGAATAGTTTTTATTACCTTTATAATGAATTCATTTTTGAACACATTCTTACTTTCCCCTACCTGATGAGACTTTCATCTCTTATAAAGATTTTTTTTTAAAAAAAGTTGTGCAAAAATCAATTACTATATTAAGTTTGATAGTTCATGTGACATTCCACATAGAGTCCCTGAAGTAAGTATTTTTTCTGGAATCAAATTTACACAACATTAAATTTCCTCGAATTTCTTTCAATTTACATAATTCATATTGTTTTCTAAATTCCAGTTCTGTTTTTTTTTTTTTTTAAATCAGTCTATTTTATGCTATACTCATTGCAGTAGAGTATCCAGAAGGTAGAGAAAACCAGAAAATGCACAGAGAACTGGTTTCAGGCACTCTTCATACAGCCATCTTTAACATCAGTCTCATAACTGAAGTCTGTTTTTCATAATGTACTTTTAGATATCAGACTACCACAGAAACAATGTGGTCAGGAAGGAAGGCATTGACTTGGGAATGAAAGGAGCTGATAGCTCTAATCTCTCAGCCTCTAAAATTGCCTCATGAAATGAAGTCAGTTTTGTGAATTTTTGTGGCCTAAATTTCTCCACTCAGTTTCATGATGGGGAAAAAGGCACCATGTTTAAGTGAATCGTTTGTGAGTTACAAGTACAAATTTTTGCTTGAGTAATTCTGACAATTGTTCTTAATTCCCACTTTTCCTTAAGTATGCCTGAAATTCCTCCTTCCCTCACTTTAATTATGTCTCTAATAACTGCTATATATAGGCCACCAAATTTGGAGGCACTAGACAAATATTATGAAACAAATATCACTGTTCTTTAAAGAAAATAGAAGCATATATTCTCCTTTGGCTTTTAAATTTATAAATGGTGCTAAAGATGACAAATGAATTTTTGAGAAGATGAGGTCTATTGGGAATCTATGTTTTTCTAAATTGTTTCCATATGTCATTTGAAAAATTCTATCTCAAAGTGAAAGAACTAATTTTGAATACTTGGCTTACCATTGTCTATGGTCATTTACTAAAAAAGTTCTTTAATTCTATTTCAAATGGAGAGAGAATTTAAAGTCATGCGCACATGACAACATTTTTTGTAATATTGAGTAAGTTAAAATGATGGAAAAGGTCAATTGTTTTTGAAAAGTTCAAAGCTGTTACCTTTTCATGTGCTTTTATGTGGAGCAAGGAAGAGGAGAAGGAAAACTATTAGAATTGCTCCCCAGTATGTACCTTTTGCATTGGTCAATTTCAGGCTTTAATAAATAAGCAAAATCAAAAGCTAGTTCAAGAAAATAGATCTTTTAGGTTTGTTAAATTTATGGACTGGGATTTCTGTTAGATCTTGTACAAGAAAAAGATGACTTTGCTTTTTACCTCCCATTAAATATTATTAAGTTTTAAAAAATTCCTTTGTTCTGTTTCCCAAAGTATATTGCACATTGCAAATTCATTTAATAAAATTATTATTTTACTACTACAAGTATTATATACAAGGACAAATACAACAATAAATAATATGTAATACCTTATCTTAAGGAAGTTACAATCTAATATAATGGTGGAGTGGGGAGACTGACCAGTGGAAGTTTGGCCCTAGAAAAAAATGTCCTGCTTTTAGGAAACATGAAAGATCTCAGAAGCCTGCTTCCAGAAAGGTGCAAAGACTTGTAATGGAAGGGCCCTATTCCCCATTTCAGAGCTTGTGAAAGTATTATTGTTTCAAGTCTGTTTATGTTATGATGGAGAGAGGATACTGAATTAGAACTGAGAAGTAGGCAAAAGAATCTTAGAGTAGAAAGAGAAGGAACAACTTTCTGTCATTTCTGCCTGGCTGTAACTGAAGGAGAAAGAAAAAAGTGTAAGTCTACAGGTAAGGAGTGGAAGTAGAAAAAGATAGAGAGAGAAACAGAGATATAGAGAGAAACAGACACACACACACACATACACACACACACACACACACACACACAGAGAGAGAGAGAGAGAGAGAGAGAGAGAGAGAGAGAGAGAGAGAGAGAGAGAGAGAGAGAGAGAGAGAGAAAGAGAAAGGAGAGAGAGAGAGAGACAGAGACAGAGAGAGACAGAGAGAATTAGACACAGACACAGAGAGATGGAGAATTAAAATTAGTGGTAGTGTCCTACTTTTGCTTCCTAGATAAACATGAAACATAGGCATATGGCTCTGGTGTTGTTTCTGTCTGTTATGTCTATTCTTTCCTGCCTGACTAAAGTAAAGTAGTATTGGCAATGAAACAGACTACTGTAATATCATGAACTGCAAAATTTTGGAAAAGACACCAGTTAATCTGGGAGTTCTTGCCAGTATTTGTAACCACCTAAGCCTGATTTACCAGGATAGCACTAGGAGCTAATGGGAGTCAGTTCCACAATAAAATTATTCTACAACTCTGGGTTCAGTAAGAGGGAGCATTTAAAATTTCATTTAGTAGTAGTAATAGTAGTAGTAGTAGTAATAGTAGTAGTAGTAGTAGTAGTAGTAGTAGTAGTAGTAGTAGTAGTAGTAGTAATAATAGTAGTAGTGATTGTGGTGGTAATAGTAATGGTAGTGGTACTGGTAATAGTAGGCGGTGTGTGTGTGTGTGTGTGTGTGTGTGTGTGTGCGTGTGTATGTGAATGCTTTGTAGCAGCTACTATATAAGATAGAGCCCACTTTCTTAGATAGTAAGGTGATATGAAGATAGTGTGCTTTCTGGTATACTAAGGAATAGCAGTCCTCTTAGAGGGTCCTCTAAGGAGGAAGCAGCTGTCTGTCCTTCAAGGAATAATGATGTGTATATACAAATGTTGTTAGAGGGAAGAGATCATCCTGTAAGGGTTAGAAGAACAGACTAGTAATGGTGGTTGACTGCTAAAGGGAACTAAAGCAGCTATCTATTGACCTGACATCAGTGATACTGTGGTTTGCTATCTTGTCATAAAGTAAGTATAGTAAAGTGGAAGACGATCTCCCAGAATCTATCAAACCTGGTAACTACTACATACTTCTGGTGATTTGCCTGTTATCAGAGAGATTTTGTAATAGCATACAGATGCAATTTCCTAAAGGAAATCAACCCTGACCTTCTGCCACATAATTCTGAGTCTAGCTTGTTAACCATTGCTACTTGCTCAAGATAGGTATATTGATGAATTCCAGGAATTTACATATTCTGTAGTTTTTTTTTAAAACACAATTTCTTTTTCTATCTCTTCCTACTGGATTTTGTTGGTAAAATACAGAGAACATGGTGATTTTTGTGGGTTTATCTTATATTCTGCTACTTATTCAAATTATTGACTATTTAAATTAATTTTAGTTAATTCTCAAAGTAAACAATTAAGACATCTGCAAAAATGAGTAACCATCTCTTCTTTCCCTATATTATTAGTTTGTTTGTTACTTATGGGGTTTAAATAGGAGATCAAATTTTTTCATAGGTATTTTCTCATAGCAGTAAATGCACAGTGCCTGACTTAATTAATTAATGACATAATCTTGCAATTTTATTTGGTATATATCAATTACATATAATTACTGTTTCATTATTGTTATAAAATATATGACTATATTCGTGATTTTCTAATTCTGTAAATATCTTTCAAAAAATTGTTTGCGTGTTGTCTTTCTCTTCAGATTGTGCCTCTTAAATACAGATTGTTTCTGTCTTTCTTTGTATCTCTAGCATTTAGCCTGACACAAAGTTTTAATAAATACTTGTTGAATTGAATTGATATAATTAATTTTTAGTTTTGCATAATTGCTCCACTAAATATAAATTTTGAATTGTCATCATTTTTAAATGGATACTAATAAAAATATCAGGATATTTGGGACTCAAATGTTTAAAGATTTACTAAATTGAGGAGTGGATCACTGAGTAAAGATAGGGACATTATAAGAGTATTGGAGGGGAAAAGGTCAAAGACTTGGGTAATTAGAATATAATTCCTAGGAAGGTCAGACATGGAGAGTCTATTCAATTACAGAATCACAGGATTTGAGAATTATAAGTGACTTCAGCAGCCACTACTTCTCATACCCCCAAATATTCCCAATTGTAAAATATATGACAAGTGGTCATTCACACCCTGTTTAAAATTCTTGTAGGAGGTGAACCCATTACCTTTCTAGGTAGTCTATTTCACTTTTGATTTCCTTTAATTAGAAAACTCTTTCTGATATTGAGCTCAAATTTACCTTATTGCAACTTTTACTCAATGCTTCTGATTCTACCTTTTGAGGCTTAAAGAATAAGTCTAATTTGTCCTTCAGATGACATCCTTTCAAATAATCAAAGACAGCCATTGTGTTCTCCTTATATCTTCCTTCTCCAAGCTAAACATGCCTAGCTCCTTCAACCAATCCTTATATTGTTTTATCATCCTGGTTGCTAATTTCTGGTCATTCTCCAATTTGTCAATAACCTTAAATAGTGGCAGACAGAAGTCAACACAATTCTTCAGATGATGGGGCAAAATATAGTGGGAATATCATATCCATACTCCTCAAAATTGTCTCTCCATTTAAATGCAGTCCTAAATCATCTTAGATTATTTGGCTACCATATCATGACTGGTTAAGATTGAATTTACAATCAAAACTACTAGATCTCTTTGAGAACAACTATTACCTAACCAAATATAGCCCCCCCATCTTATACTTGTGAAGTTTTTTTTTTGTATTTGTACTCAAATACAAAATACTTTACATTTATATTTATTGAATTTTATCTTTTAGAATCAGACTAATGTTTTAATCTATGTAGATCATTTTAGATCCTGACTGTCATCCAGAGTGGTAGATATTCCTCTTAGCATATCCATTAGATGCTTTGTTATCTGCAAATTTGATGAGAATGCTTTCTATTCCTTTATACAAATCACTGATAAAATGTCAAGTAACATAGTGGCCATGGGAGCCCATGAAGGTTCTCCTAGGGTTCTGCTGTCATATTAACATTGAAGCATTAACAATTACTCTTAAGTCTGATATTCTAATCAGTTTTAAATCCATCTGACTAATTTCAATGATTATATTCTAATTATCAACTAATGATTAAATGGTTGTTCCTATTTATGGATTAGATTCCACAATATGTCATTATTGTTCTCCATGAGAATAGCATGAGATACTTTATTGAAAACGTTGATGAACTATAGATAAACTATTAGCACAGGCAGTTGGGTGATGGAGTAGGTAGAGCCCAGGAAAAGTCATTGAGTTAAAACCCTTCCTCAAACTGTTACTAGTTGTGTGACTCTGGACAAGTCATTTAATTTTGCTTCAGTTCCTCATTCATAAAATAAACTGGAGAAGGAAATGGCAAACCATTTCAGTATCTTTGCCAAGAAAACTCTAAATGGGATCACAGAGAGATGAACATAGCTGAAACAGTTGGACACAGCTGAAGAACTATATGCACACTGTCTAATAATTTAGCAATCCTATTACAAAAGGAAATGTGATTAGTTTGACATAACCTATTATTGATGAAGTCACACTGGGATTTTTTGTGTGATCACAACTTTCTTTACTAGATGGACACCAATCATATCCTTAATAATATATGCTAGAATATTCCCAAGAATTGAAGTCAAGATCACCAACTTCTAATTTGTATTGCTCCCTCCAGCCTTTATTTTAAATTAGGGCATTTGTCTTTAATCTTATGGTACATGTCATTTTCTATGACCTTACAAAATATTATTGAGAGTGGATTAGCAATCATAGAATATCAGTTCTTTTACAATTTATCATCTGGACCAAGTGACTTGAATTGATCAAGGATAGGTAGATATTTTTTTCTTTTTTTAAATATCTCTTTATTTTCAAAATATTCACAAAGACAATTTTCAACATTCACCTTTGCAAAACCTTGTGTTACAAAATTTTCTCCCTTTATTCTTCCTGCCCTCTTCCCTAGACAACAAGTAATCCGATATATGTTAAACATGTGTAATTCTTCTAAACATATTTCCACATTTATCCTGCTGCACAAGAAAAAACAGATCAAAAAATTTTAAAAATGAGAAAGAAAACAAAAACCAAAACCTTTTAAATTTAATATATAATAAAAAAATTTACTTTTGCATTTCATAATACTTTCTAGTTCTTCTCTGGCCATAAATTCTTTCCTTCTCTATAGATCTGAGAGGTAGACTATCCTTTATTTATAATTTGTTTATAGTATCACTCTTTATGTCTAAATCATGAACCCATTTCAACCTTATCTTGATATAGGGTGTTAGGTGTTGGTCAATGGCTAGTTTGTGTCATTTTCCAATTTTCCCAGCAATTTTTGTCAAATGTGAGTTCTTATCCCAGAAGCTGGGGGTCTGTAGGTTTATCAAACACCAGATTACCACAGTCATTGATTATAGCATCTTGTGAACCTATTCCATTGATCTCTATTTCTTAGCCAATACCAAATGGTCTTGATGATTGACAGCTAGATATTTTCTTACTATTTCCTTACTTTTCTTGGATATCAAGTCTTTATGAGTAATTTTTGTTTTGTCATTTTCCTTTGCAGAGAAAATAGAAAGAAAATTAGATCTGAGCAGCTCTGACTTCTCTTTGTTGTTATTGTTGGTGGTGGGTAGTAGTAGTAGTAGTAGTGGTGGTGGTGGTGGTGGTGGTGGTGGTGGTATAATGGTGGTATTAACTAACACATCACATTTCATATGTATCAGACATTTAGCTAAATTAGCTAAACTGCTAATTATTATATAATTAAATTTTTAAGCGACCCAGGGAAATAAGTACTATTATTTCCCCCACTTTAAAGATGAGCAAACTGAGACAAACAGAGGTTATATGACTTACCCAGTGTAAGATAATAAGTGTCTGAGGCCAGATTTTAGCTTGAGTTGATCCTCACTCCAGTCAGATGCTGTATCTGTTGTGCCACCTATCTACTTCATAGTCCTCATTCAAAATTTCTTTTATTTCTCTGATCTTCCTTTTCTTCCAATATAGCTAAATGAACTTTTTTTGTGTTTTTTGTTGCTTTTTCACTAGCTTCAGTTCATTCTGAACTTCAGTTTTCTTCACAATATTTTTACAACACTATATTTACAGTATCATGTTCTTATACTCACCTTTGTTACCTCATCTTGCTTCCAATCATCTTTATATTGGTTGGTGAGTTCTCTGTGTTTTTACATAGGCCTTTCAGATACATATAATTTGTATAATTATATATAAATCACCTCTCTCTCCCTCCTCTGATATTTATCCAAATACACTGTCATGTTTCCTTCTCTGATCCCTGCATTTCATTACATGAGTTTACCCTTCTCAATATATACTATTGCTACTCCTTGACAACTCTTCCCCTTTACCTTACTTACCCTATTCTTTTTGAATAAAGTACACCCTTTCAGAGCCAGAACTCAATCTTAAGTTTCATCCCACCAATATACCTATGAAATCAAATTATTTCTCTTATATCAGGACCTCTAGCTCATATTATTTATGGACTCAATTTTGGGTCATCTGTGAGTAAGACAGAAAGTTAGATTATTGTACCTCAAAAGGATAATTTTACTATGGATAGTGTCAAAGGATAATATAGGTCCTCTAAAGATTTCCAGTTCAGGCACATGGTGCTTTTATGCCAGTGGTTCTCAAACTTTTGTTTTCAGTATCTTTATCCTATTAAAAATGATTGAGGATCTCTCCAAAGAGTTTTTGTTTATCTGGATTGTATTTATAGACATTTACCATATTGGAAATAAAAACTATTTTTGAATTTGGAGACCCTCTAAAAGGGTTTCAGAGATCCCCAGGATTTTCTAGACCATACTTTGAGAACCACTGCTATGCTATATCATATCTCATCTCAATCCTATAATATTAGTAATATTACAGAATTAGCAAGAATTTGATCTAAAAATGAAGATGAGAAGACTGGTTTGTGGGCTTTTACTGGATTCAAAAATAGTGTTTTATTTATTTATTTTAATTTTAAATTTATTTTATTTTATTATTTTATTTGTTTATTTATTTTTATGGTGGTGCTTTATGGTGAACATTAAGCAATATGTTAATTTTGTTATTGCAGTTATTGCAGGCAGCTTGTGAAAAAAAAGGTTTACATGAAGGAAATAATGCTTTCTGATTGTGAGATTCTCTAATTGTCTCTTTATACATAATATAGTACTACTTGAATAAAAACATGAATAAATGAATGAAAAATAATTTATGAAGGCTCAGTATATGCCAAGTATTATAAAAAATGTTTAGTATGCCAATAGAAGAAGTTAGTCCTGACTCTCTACATCTTTTTTCCTCTTTTTATATAAGGGTAGGGATCTCCCAGTGAGGGAATCTTTTTCACCAATATACTTTCTGTTCAACTTATGGGCTTTAGAAAGTTAGATTAGAATATAAATGATTTGTCCAGGAACACACAACTAATAAGAGTCAGAGTCTGAACTTGAACCCATGTCTTTTTTACTCCAAATCCTACACTGGTCCTTAGAATCTTTTCATCTGAGAGGAGAAGACAACATATCTAAGGGACTGGTTTTAAAGAAAAACTATTTTGCTTTGAAAAATCATGGGGTAGCAAGTATAGCCATACTGTAGTTGACTATAGTAATATTGATTTGCCTACATTTCCTAAAGCAAGAAGTAGAAAGGTTCCATTGGGAAGACGTGATCATAGGAACAAAGTAGCCACAGAAAAGCATGGTAGGAAGGTGGGTTGGGTTAAGCATGATTAAGAGTCTGGGACTGTACAGTGAAAGGAATCACCCATAAAATTGCAAACAGTACATTTTTAAAAGTCCTTACATTCTCTTTTTGAAGTGTAAATTGCACAGAGTAGGGGAAAATTAGGAAGTAAACTAAAAACCAGAACTTTACTTAGTACTGATACTGACCTTATCAGGGCTATGAAAATACAACAATTTTTGATAAATTTTTCCATTTAAAAATATGTATGCCAACACTTCCTCATTAGAGGAATTTGATATTTCTATGTAATTTAATATTTTAAAAACTAAATTGGAAAATCTTATGTAAAGACTTATGCTAATAGTGAATTTGGATATTGTATGAGAAAGCTAATACTGACTGGATGTTGCTGTTCTCACAGACAAAAAAGGAGAAATGCTGTGTAAATGAAAATGAGTAGAGAAAGGAAGTGTTATTAAAGCTGAGATCACTGCATTGGGTATAAAAACTCCTGAAATGAAACTATAGTACTTGCATTTATTCTGGTGAGGCTATTTGTGATGAGAATCTTTGAGATATTTTCTGACAGAGAAAATTTATCCAAATATTATTAGAAGATATCCATTAAGTTTTATCAGAGTACCAAAGAGACTCACATGTTTCATGATATATGTGTGACACATAGTCCATGACAAAAGATTAAGAACCTCTGATTTAAAGAGAAGGCATGATAGGGATACTTTAAGGATCATGGTTTCCTTGGAAGTAAGGATGGTTGAGATCGGTGAGAAGATGGAATTCCTTTTATCAGTTTGTTAGTGGTCTTACGGTTTTACATCAAAAGCACTGGCTTCAGATTCTTTATGTTTAAAATATGGTTTCTCAATGTTTGCTACTTAAAAAAATATTCTGGATTCCAAAAGAGAAAGTTTTTATATATTTGCAAAACAACTTTGTTGATTATCATTGTAACTACTATTCACTTAATGATATCCAATGTCTCAGAGAGGCACTTTTCATCACATCTGGAATATTTATACATATTATAATTTGTCTTTTTTTTTTCTCAATAGTATTTTATTTTTCCAAAAAGATGATTTTCAATTCCAAATTTTTTTCTCTCTCCCTCCCTTACCTCCTTTCTCCCCAAGATAACAAGCAATCTGAAAGAAGTTATATATGTACAATCATTTTAAACATTTTTTTCATATAAGTCATGTTGTAAAAAAAATCAGAACAAAAGAGACAAAAACATAAGAAAGAAAAAGCAAACACAAAATAAAAACTGCTTCAATCTACATTCAGTCTCCATAGTTCTCCTTCTGGATGAAAATAACATTTTCCATATTGGAATTGTCTTGAATTGTTGTATTGCTGAGAAGAGCTAAGTCTGTCATGGTTGATCATCACATAATCTTGTTACTATGTACAATGTTTTCCCGTTCATTTCATCCAGCATCAGTTTAGGTTTGTCTAGGCTTTTCTGAAATCATCTATCTTGTCTTTTCATAATTTACTGCTTGTTTATTATATTTTCATTTTTCACTGTCTCTTAAAAAGATATGTCCCACCAGTTATGGCACAAAACAATTAAAATTATTTCTTTCTGGAGACAACACAATATAAAATAGACGCATCTCTATCAATCTGACTGTTGCTTATAAAGCTTATATTTGTGGAGAGTTCAGAATTTGGTTGCTAGAGAGAAGTAGGGGGAAAGTTACCATCCTTTTTCAAGTAATCAGTTCAGGTTTCTTGATTTTCATTGGCCATACGTTACATGGAGAAACAGTAATATAACAATTGAAGACAACAGCAAAATATTGGTGGGAGTTCATGACCTATGACTTTCAGTAGAAACTACTCCACAATATGCCTTCAATCCGAAGTAGATTTAAGATACCCACATATGAGAGGACCTTTGTTACTTCACAAATACAAGAAACATGTCAAAATACAGCTTAAATGTGTCAAACACAATTGCTTTAAAACATTATTGGAGTTCTTCATCTACAAGTTGATTCCATAGAAGTGAATGCAAAAGATATTGTTGGCAGGGGAAGTCTCTAATTTCTAAAGGAATTAAAGTGAGATTGGAGTTCAAGGATTGCCATAGTTAATTTAATTCTTGTGTAGCAAACATGCCCCAAAACTGGAAGGGAGGGAGGGAAGAAGGGAGGGAGGGAGGAAGGAAGGAAGGGAAGAAGGAAGGAAGGAAGGGAGGGAGGGAAGGGAGGAAGGAAGGAGGGAAGGGGAGGGAGGAGGGAAGGAAGGAAGGAAGGAAGGAAGGGAGGAAAGGAGGCAGGGAGCGAGGAAGGAAAGGAGGGAGGGAGGGAGGAAGGGATGAAGGAAGGGAAGGAGGGAAGGAGGGAGGGAGGAAAGAAGAGACTCCTAAAGATAAGCAAGGGAGACAACTAGATGGTAGAGTGCATAGAGTACCAGCCCTAAAGTCAGGAGGACTTAAGTTCAAATTCCAACCTCAGATACTTTAACACTTGCTAACTGTGACCTTGGGCACCTCACTTAACTCTAATTGCTTCACCAAAAACAAAACAAAAACCCAAGATAAGCCAGTTTTGTTGAGTAAATTGCTTAGTGAATTCATCTTGCTGAGAAGGTATTCTAATTGACTGAGGTAAAAAAAAAAAAGTGGAAGTAATCAGCTGATAAAAAATCAACAGCACTTACTATGTGTCAGGCTTTATGCTAAGCAATGAATTAACAAAGAAAGGCAGAAATAGATCTCAACTTTATGGAGTTCCAATTGGGAGAGAAAACATATAGATAGTATTTAAGATATAAATGGAGTAGAAAGATCAAAGGATAGTAATCTCAGAGAAGAGGTACTAATAGGTAGTGTCTCCTAGGAAAGATCTCCTGTAGAAGCTGGGCTTTGAATTGAAGGAAGCCTGAAAAACTAGGCAATAGAGGAGAAAATGGGGAGCATTCTACACATGAAAAGATAGTGGAAACTTTTGGAGATGAAAGAAAGTGTCTTATGTGAGGAATAGTAAATAGATCAGTATGATTGGATTGTAGAAAGCATGCAGGGAAGTCAAGTATAAGAGGATTGGAAAGGTAGGAAAAAATAAAGAAATGAAGAACTTTAAATGCCAAACAGAGAACTTTATATTTGATCCTGAAGGTAATAGAAAGTCATTGAATTAGGATAAGGAGGTTAGACTTATATTAAAAAATATCCAAAACACACAACAAAAAACCTTTAGCTGCTGAGTGAAAGATTTATTGGAGGTAGAGAGAGATCGACTTGAAGGTTACCTAAATAGTCCAAGTAAGAGGTGATGAGGGTTTGAGCTTGGCTGTGTGGGGAAGACTTACTGAGAGGTGATAGAGATGAAAAAAAAAAAAAAAAGATTAATATAACTACAAAAATACATAAAAGAAAACAAAAAGAAGTTCAGATGGAAACAATCAAACAGGACAATTTTGTTACTACCTTGTTAATTTAATAAACATTAAAAATATATGTATATTTATTGCAAATAGCAACAAATAGCATGAACTGATCATTGATTTTCCTTTAATCTCATTACAAGATAAGTACACCTTTCTTTCCAATCAAACACTTCAATGATGGTATCCTTTATGACACTTTTCCTGTGCAATTCTTATCTATGTGTGCTAGCACTTTGAAAGAGAGATGATAATTCTAAAGGATAGATTAGAATTATATGCTTAGTTTAAGAAAAATGGAATCTTTTGTTATTTGTAATATGTTGAAGCCTACCCATTTCAATTGTGATCTCTAGATTTCCTATGAATGGTGGCAAGGCTCGGAACCTTAATTCTTTGGAGATTATGGTATTGTATCACTCAGCCAAAGAAAATATCACTAGAGGGACGCCCACATTAAAAGAGATAGGTTTTGGTAAAGTAATCGTTTCCCCAAGAAAATCCAGTTCACCTGGAGGTGACTAATCACCTCTTGATTTTGGATAGGACAGAGCAAGTCAACAAGATGATATGGGTGGATTGTGATCTGCACCTCTGGTGTCATTACATCATCTTTACTCCAAATCCCCCCTCTCCACCCCCACTCCCCCATCAAGCTTTCCTGGTATTATTAAAGGTAACGCCTTTCCCTGGGTTCTCATAATCTTATCATTAGGCATCCTCAACTTTTCTTTTCCCCTTATCCCTCCCCTACATTCAATCTCTTTTAAATTTTTGCCATTTTTACCCCCCAAATCTCCATCAGTTCCCTTTTCTCCACGAAGACAGCTATCACATAGCTAAGCTCAGGTCTCTATTTCCCAGCCCCTTTCAACTGGCTTATTACAATAGTCTCCTTCCTAATTGGTCCACCTACTTTAAGACTCTCCACCTCCCCCACCCCCCACCCCAACCAATTCATCTTTCACACTAATTAAATTGTAATGGTTTCCACTAATTCTAGCATCAAACATTATTTCATCCATATCTCATCCTTTAAAAATGTCTTTTTTTGCATAAGCTTTATAATAAACATAATTTTAGTGTAGTAATAAATATACATAATTTTATAAATAAGTAAATATATACAGATTGGGGACACATCGTTAAAAATTATGACTAATGGAGTGCTTTGACAAAAAAAATCTCTGTGACACAACTACCTTAGGGTGATTAAAATAGCTTGAGGGAAAGAATCATTCTGAAGGAAAAGGGAATGGTGAAAGTTGTTATTAAAAAAGGGATAACATACCATATCAAGCCACATTTCAATAGAAAGACAAATCTCAAGGAGGTAGCAATGAAGTGGTAAGAGGGATTCAGTACTAGGAATAGGTCAGAGAAAACATCAAAGATTATGTTGGGAAAGTGACAATTTGTGACATTAAATTTGTATGCCCCATATTTTTATGGTAGCACAGCGTTACCATAAAGGTAAATTACTTCTTCATTCTTCCAACTTTTCATTGAAGGCCCAGATATCTAAAGGAATTAAAACAACTTCTAAAGGCATTTGGACAAATAATGACCTATGCTCTGTGAGAAGCTTGTGTAACAACAGTAACACTTTGGTATAGCATTTACCATATTTAGTCTTTATTCTATCCCACTTTTCATATTCCACTGGATTATATGTTACAAATTTGTGACGACCATGCTAGCACCCAGGATACCTTAGAAATCAGCCGGAGTCAGGATAAGCAAAAATCTTTAGTCTTTATTCTTGGTCTTTAGACACAGGATTGACTTGGATGGAAGCAGAATCTCCTTCACTGCCTTCTCCCTCATCTACCGCCAAAGTGACCGTAGCTTGTCTTACTCCACCCATGGAGCTGTCCTGCTATGCTGGGGCATGACTTGTTGCTGGCTTGCCCAAACACTTTTTGCACTGGATGTTCTCTACCTAAGTGAAACAGATCTGGAGCTGGAAATTTTTTTTACTCCTTTCTTTTGTTGGTTCTGCTCTCCCAAAATTCATTTTGAGTTGTTAATTCATAGTTGTTTAGAGGTGAATTTGGGATAGTTTAGGTGAATTACTGCTTTATTCCACCATCTAGATTGTATCTTCAAGAATGAATAATTAATGATGTTGACCTACAGCTTTTTTTTTTGTATCTTATTTTCCAAGGATTAGGTATTAGGACCATAGTTGTCTCATAAAAGGATTCTTTCTCAGTTTTTGAGATTAACTTGTGAAAAGTGGATTCTGTTACTTAGAAGTTTGGTAGAATTATCCTATGACTGTCAATACCAAAAGGTTCCTCCCTTCTCCACCCCAACCCCCACTCCCCAGCCAAACATTTATTTTGTAGGTAGATTGATTTCTTTTTAGAGATCGATTTATTTAGGACTTTTATCTGGTCTTCTGATCTTGTTTAAGTATTTCCTATTTTTTGAAGGAATTACGCTACTTCTTTTATGTCGTTTTGTTGGCATTTAACTGTACAATATATTCTGAATATTCTTTTTAATCTATTTCCTCCCTTCTCCCCCCATCAGATTTCATCTCACTCATTTGCTATTTCATTAATTTGATTTTCTTCTTTTTAATCAGATTAGCTAAAGGTTTATAAATTTTATTAATCTTTAAATAACTGTTTTTAAAATCATTTATCATTTCTGAATTTGTTTTCAATTTCTCTTCTTTCTGATTTAATATTTCCTCTTTTGAACTTGTTCTAGGTTTATTTAGTTTTTTATTTTCTGATTTAATAAATGCATATTTAGTTCATTAACCTCCCTTTTCTATTTTTTTAATGTATGCACTAACTGAATCCTATAAAATTTAGTATGTTGTTTCATCATTATCATATTCTTTTTGTTGTTCATTTTTCAGTCATGTCCAACTCTGTTACCCAATTTGTGTTTTCTTGGCAAAGACACTGGGGAGCTCAGTAACTTATTTAGGATACAGTTCCTTCTCTAGCTCATTTTATTTTATTTTTTCCTGAGGCAATTGGGGTTAAGTGATTTGCCCAGGGTCACACAGGTAGGAAGTGTTAAGTGTCTGAGGTCACATTTGAATTCAGGTCCTCCTGAATTCAGGGCTGGTGCTCTTGTCCACCGCACCACGGCTACTCCTAGCTCATTTTATAAATGAGAAAACTGAGGAAGAGTTAAGTGACTTGCTCATGGTCACATAATGTACGAGTCCAGATTTGAACTCTATTAGTCTTTCTGACTCCAGATTTGACACTATCCATTGCACCATGTAGCTGCCCCTCAATTTTTTTTTACTAGATATTATTTCTATGATGTTTTTGACTTGCTCATTAAGATTCCATTCTTAGATCTCCAATTGGGTCTGTATATTTTATTTGTGTCCCTGAACCAATTTCTAGTTTTATTGCATTATGGTGTGTAAAGAATGTATGACTATTTCTACCTTTTTCTGTTTGCAATCTCTATGCCCTAGAATATGGACAATTTTTGTATAAGCTCTATTTCTACAGAGAAACATGTCTTTTATTTTGTCCCATTTAGATGTTGTCTTTAAATTGTAGTTTTTCTAACTTTTTTCAGCTCAGTATTTTCTCTTTTATTTTCCTTATCTAAAATTGATAGCAGGACATTATCTCTTGTCACTACTATTTTATTGTCTGTAATCTTCTTGATAGTCAGATGTTTTCTTCATGAATTTGGAAGCCATGTCAGACGTTTGGAACATATACATTTATAACTGATTATGACAGTGTTTTGTCAGCTATGGTTCATTTCAGCATAATGTAGTTTATTTTTCATTTTTGAACTTTGTATTATCTGATAGTATTATGTAATTTCCTATTTTTTGAATTAATTTGACAATAAAATAATAAACTTGGCTGATCTGGAGGGAAGTATCTCATGGAATGCCCTAAAGACCAATGATTGACAAATTAGTGAACTACAAACTCAATAATCAAGCATTAGGTTATAATTTTTAAAAAGTTAATCGAATTTTAGGCCACCCTAGAAGCATAGTGTTCAGTGAGAGGAAGATGATTCTGACACTATCAATTAGACATATAGTACCAGTATGAGGTACCACATTTTAGGACATAAAACTTGAAAACCTAGGAAGCACCAACTTCACAGGGTAGTTGCGAGAATCAAATAAAAAATTTTTTAAAAAATCCTATTTGGCCTGCAATATCCTTCATAACCTGGCCTTATGCCTTCCAGTCTTATTACATCGTAGTTTCTTTCAAGTACCCTGCAAATCACTTATTTTTCAATCTTGGATGACTCTCTTTAGCAGTAAGTCATTTCTGATGGCCCTTAAGCTCGTCCTTTCTGTGACTATCACCAATGCATACTGTCTGTTTATAGTTGCTCCTTGGGAGAAGGCACTGTTTTTTGCCTTCCTTCATTTCCCCAATGTGTCTGGTACATAGTAGGTACTTAATATAGGCTTGTTGTTTTGATTCCCCCTTCTGAAATCCTATATTATTTTATCACCCACACTTATAGCCTTCGATTTCATCCTTCACAACCTATTGCCAAATCTTGTTGGTTTTACCTTATACAACATTGTGTATATATCCCCACTCTCAGATATACAGCCTCAGGCTCTTGTCTCTCAGCTGGAATATCGCCAACAATTGCTTTTCTTCCCATTTCAGTGGTCATTTCCTCCAGAATGAAATATTAAGATCTCTATTAGGAATTCAAAGCTCTTTCCAACTCACCCACTTCTTACCTTTTTAGTTGTCTTCTTTTCCACGTACATTATGATTCAGCTATGTAGGTCTACTTAATGTTCCTTATATATGACACTTTCTCTCTTGACTATTTGTTTCACTAGCTTCTCTCCCTCCCCACTCTTCACTCTTCCCCCCCACCCGAATTCTTTCCCTGACCTCCATGTTGTATTCTTAGCTTTGTCTAGAATTCAGTTGAAATCTCACCTTCTGTAGGGGACTTTTCTCTCTGTGTGTATACATATTTATGTTATATACACAATTTATTACTTTTCCGTTGCAATTGGCATGGACTAATTATTTTGGCCTTTCTTGGTAGCAATTATCATGGAGCCTAGAACCTAGTAAATTATAAGTATTTGTTGAATGACCATAATGGTCTCTATTCTTTGCTGTGATATTTTATAAATAATTCTCTGCTAGTTAATTCTTCTTTGGTACTGATTTTTTGTGAAGACCAAAATTTCCCCTGCATTTGTTTTACCATGAGAAATTAATAAGAAAGAACAACTGTAGATGGAATATTTTATTTATAATTGGAAGATGTTTGAAAAGTTGACATTGAAATATTAGGACACAGCAATACTTCCATTATTTAAAATATTCTCCCTCACCCACCAACATTTTACATTTTAATCAACTGATTTAAAGATAATTTTCACTTGCTTATGAATGGGCATCTTGACACAATTTAAATAATAAAATCAGTTTTTCTGGTCAGTGTAATTAACCCCCTCCAAAAAAAAAAAAATCCAAAAAAAACTTTTAAAAAACCTGTAGTAACAAAAAAAAAAAAAAAAATCAGCTTTAACACTGCATTTAAAATACTGATTAAAAAAATAAAAGGCTGCTAAACAAAAGCAGAAAAAAAAACTTAAACATACTGTAAGTATATATCTGTGAGGTACACAGGCAAATCGACCTTCTTTACATTAAGAAGATTCCAATGAATTCTCAGTATCTACTAAGTTATCTCAAAATTATTAATGACAACAGCACGTAAAAGAGTCAAACTATTTTATATGGTAGAAATAGACTCCTGGTTGCCAAAAAGAATTCATGATGGATAGAGGAATAAAATGGAAGTTGTCTGACTGTAATGACAATTTAGTTGCTACTCTATGCTTCCTTCTTTTAAGTCATTTTTAACTGGTATTTCAGATGCTGTTCTTCGAATCAAATCACCAAAATAAGCTGTGATTGTCTTCAATTTATTGTTAAGAAAGTTTTGCTCTATTTCAACTTGTCCTCCAGGTCCAGCTAAAGATGCCACCTAAAAAGATAACAAAAGAAACACATAACTGGAATTTCAGAACAAATCTGTTTGTTCATAAGATTTGCAAATTAGAAAGAAATTGCTCCTTATGCCCTTAAAAAAAGCATGTTCAATACTTATTGCTGATTCTTAATAATTAATAGCTATTAATTATTTTCCATGTTACAATGTAATGGGTAAAGTTTTGGTGAGTCACCTTGTTGAAGAATGATACCATGAAGTCGTTAGTATAAATCACTAAAACATGGTGTAATGGATTTGGCACTAAATTTGGTGTCAAGAAGACCTGGATTCAAATCCTTCTTCAGATACTAATGAAATCTGGGGGATAGCACATCATTTCCTTGTGCCTCAGTTTTTTTCATTCGTAAAATGAGGGGAGTTAAACTTCATGGCCTCTAAGCCATGTTATCAGCTGTTAGTATTCTCTTTTTCTTAAATTAGAGATGGGGATCAAGAAACACTTCAAGTCAGTCAACAAGCATTTATCATACCTGTAGGATACAAATACAAAAAACAGAAGAAGCTCTATATGTAAGGAATTCATGTAGCACCTCTGCAAATGTCAAACAATTTCTCGAATACTGAGAATTTAGGTGACTTTCTCAGTGCCACACAGCCAGTATCAGAGGAAGGACCTAATTCAAGTTATTCCTTGCTTCCAAAACAGCTCTTGAGTCATTATACTATGATTCTCAAATTATCTGATATTTATTTATAAATAACAGGTAATATAAGTGAAAATATTATAATGTAAATGGGTCTCTGAATCTTTCCATTGTGAATGACTTCTTATCAGCTGCTCTATTATTAAGGAGACTTCTGAGAAGCTCAGAAATGCTAACCAACTCCTACCAGTGTATGAGAGGATTCTCTTTTGATTCCCCTCCCCCTCCAAGTTATAAAACACCATCAGCCTTTTACTTACTAGATTTATTGTGTGAAAGTCATAATCTTTCTGAGCTTCTTTCTTCATCTACAAAATGGGGACAATACCAGTAATCTTTCATAAGGTTGCTATATGAGGGTTGACTGAGGCAATGTATTTAAAATACCTTGAAAATTTTAATGTACATGTAAATATTTGCTTTTCTTACCATGTATTACCACCCATATGATAAACTGTAAGATCCTTGAGGGATAGACCTACTTAATTATGCCTTTTTATTCACAGTGCTTCCAATACTTAATTTGTTTGAACTGGAGATTTCCTCTCCCAATCTACAAGGGCAACTTTTGCAACATTACAGTTTTAGAGATTTGCCTAAGGCACAAAAGGTTAAATGAATCATCAGGTCAACTCTATATCACTATTCTACACTGCTTTTCAACTTGAACAAAATACTTAAACATTTATCTACTTGAATTATATTTGGCTCCAGGGTAAAGCACAAAGAGAGAAAACTGAATAAATACATCCTTACATGTCATATTGGAGTTTCATATAAAATATTTCATACTTTATATAAATATTAGCTATTATTATTGTTAGTAAAAAATAAAATGAATGAAAGTATGCTAGCTGAATAACCATTAGAGGGGTCAGCTTGTAGAAAACTGATAATTTGTGAATTTAGCCCTTTTATGCATGGATACAAAGATTTCATTTTTTTAATATGTTAAAACAGAAATGCTTGGAAATTAGTCCTATTGGTGGACAGTACTATTGTTGCAAGGTTTATCTGCCTCTAAAATTTTTTCTTATTATTTTTTGACTGTCTGCAAAAGATTCTTCCTTGATAAAAATGTTAAATGAGGTCAGCATATCAGGATAGAAGAATGTGCCCCCCAATAGTATTTTATTTTTTTTCCTGTAAAGAGTTTTTAACATTAATTTTTATAAGATTTTGAGTTTCATTTTTTTCCCCTCCCTCCTTTCCTCTCATTGCCCCTCAAGACAGCAAACAATCTGATATAGGTTATACATGTACAATCATATTTACACATTTATAATCATGTACACATTTACAATCATATTTACAATCATTGTTTACACATTAGACATGTTGTTAAAAAAACAATAAAAGGAAAAAGGAGAAAGAAAAAAAAAACAAAAGAAAAAAGTGAAATAGCACACTTTGATCTGTATTCAGACTCCATAGTTCTTTCTTTGGATATGGATAGCATTGGAATTGGAATCATTGTACTGCTAAGTAAAGCTAAATCTGTCTTCTCAGCAATACAAGTTGATCATCACACAATGTAAGCAGAAAGAATGTTAAGGACATGGGATGATAACACAGTGAGGAGTGCAGAGCAGACAGGAGATGGCAAGAAGGCAATGAGCAACTTCTGACATGGGTAAGAAGAGACACACTCATGCGGACCATTTCAAAAATTTGCCCCAGGGATCTGAGCATGACTGATTATAAACAATAGCATATACACATTTTCTTCAATTGTGATGGCACAGCATCATTACACAGAAACAAATGAGCTAACTGGAAAAACTGTGATTGGTTGCATTTACAAAGAAATTATAGCTTAATTTGGTTTACCTGGATTGTATGACTTTATAATTTTTTGTTTCTACACTTTGCAGAAATTATAACTAACCAACACAAACATAAACTAAAAATAGATAAAATTAAACAATTTAAATGAGTCTGAAGTGCCAAATTCCCATAGGAGCAATTGCTGGAAGGTAGAAAAGTTCATTATGCATTACTAGTTTGTGTATTTAAACCTGTTCAACTTACTTTAGGAAGGGGGAAAAAAAAGCAGTTACAGAAATAAGGAAGACATATATGACCCTACATTATATTCTCAACTTTTCAAATTGTAATTAGACAGTAAAAGCTGTCAAACAAGAGGCCAATCATGGAAAATAAGTTTACCTACAGGCAGAAATAAACATGAAGTGTAAAGCAACAACAGTTATAAAATGCTGTGAAGAAAAGACACAAACATCCTACTTTCTCCAATAAGGAACGTGATATTTAAAAGTAAAATAGTTCAGAAGGCTCAATTTGCAAAGTAATAAGGAATGCATTTTTTTTTTTTTTTTTAATTTAGAACTCTTCCAACTTAGGATGGTCCTTGGAGGAAAGTTATGAAACTTGCCCAGTGAGGACCTATTAGAATTTATGCTTTTTTGACACAGTTTTTAAGAACCCTCAAATCACTTCTATACCACAATGAGGTATCACACTAAAACATCTGTGCAGACAGGTACTTAAAAACACACATCCAGCCATCCATTTATCTATGATTATCAATATCCAAATATATTTTATTTAGTTTCTAAGATAAACATAGAAATCATGCCATTTTCAAAATATCAAAACAATATACTTGGCAGAGAATAATCAAATTTATGCTGTCAGTTTTAGCTGAGAACAGGATGATTACTGGTAAATATTAGTAATTTTTCCTTGGTGGAATTTGGAATGGAAAAACATACCTTTATACCAGGCAGTATGAGATATTCCCCATTCCTTAAAAAGGGTGGGGTTGAATAATGACCAGGAGTCATGAACACAATTTCTTGAAGGAACAAGATCATTCCTCTTCATCTAAACAAACCTGGGAAAAATGCAACAACTGAGGAGGAAAGCAGAGGAATATTACCTCTTCACCCCTCTAGGCATTAAGTTTATTATCTGAAAGCATTATCAAAAGTAAGTAAAAAGCAATATGCAAAAATTTGAGGGCATTATTCTTTCTAGGCTGTAAAACCAATTACTAGAAACAAATTGGCAGGGTAAGACTTTTTTCCTCCTTTGGACCTCCTTAAGAATGGAATGCTCTGGATTAAAACATGGGACTATAGGTAAATAAAGGAAAACAGAAGTGGGGATTAAGCTTGTTTGTAAATTACAAGATTTGTTTACATGAAACTGTATATAAAAGCTTAAAAACACACAGGAAGAATTTTAAATGAAGAAAGGGAGAGAGATATGAAGAGTGCATATAAATACATGAAGAAAAGCCCTACCTAGAGCACCATGGGAAAATGCACTAAATAGTATACTCAGATTAGGAATGATTAAAAGTATCAAATGACAGGAACTTTAATACTTAAAAGATGACATTTTGGAAGCCTGATAAAAATATTCTTAATGTTCATGAACCAAAGTTTTTATAGGAAAAAGACTAACTAGAAATTATGACTAATAAAGAATTTTTAAAAAAGAAAAAGAGTTTAATTTAAAATATAAGATTCCCAAAGTAAAAAAACAGATTGGTACTTAGAAACATTAATATAATGACCAATCCTGGTCCTGGAGGGATATGGGAATGCTATTTCCTCCCCTCCCTTTTTTCATTAATAGAAGGATGGGGAAGCTACATTTGTAAAATATTTCATATATACACACTATTGGACCTATTGGATGTATTGGTTGGTTTTACTGAATTGTCTTTTTATAATCTTAGATTTTTTTAAATAAAGCTTTGTATTTAAAAAAATATATATGCATATTTTTCAACATTCACCCTTGCAAAATCTTGTGTTCCAAACTTTTTTCTCCCTCCCCCCCTCCTAGACAGTAAGTAATCCAATATATATCATCTGAAGTTTTTGCTACAAAGGAATGCTTTCTGGGTAAAAGTGTAGTAGGAAATTATCCTTAATTTTTACAAAATTGTATGGTCATAGTAAATCAATTTAAAGCATTATAATAAGTTTGGAGTTGAAAGTTTTTCCACTTGCTATCTATAGTCTTTCCTTCTTTATTTCCCCATCTTTAAAAAATAATAGTGGAGAGAATGAGTGTTGGATTTTGTTGATTTCCAAGGATTCTTAGCTATAAATCTATGGCATCTTTGAGATGATCTAGTCCAAATCAATAAAGAATTCTGTTTTACAGCAAACTTTTGCTCTTTATCAAGCTTCAAGTTATCCTTATCTTTCCTCTGCAGACTTAACTATGTATTGTTTAGTTCCTTCCCTCTTTTCTTTTTCTTTTTATATTTTAATGATTTTAAAAATACTTTTTTTAGTAAGCTGGTATAAAATCACATTGAATATAAACTAACAAGGGGAGTGGTATGTAGTCAATTATTTTTAGCCAAAAACAATTTCCATATCAGTTTGGAAAGGACTGGGAGCTCACCTGAGTTTTGAGGAAATTATTATGTAAGAGCAGAAAGATAGTTTTTAGTTTTTAGGTTTTTTTTTGAAATGTGGGAATAGCAATATTTTCCACAAACTGGAACAAAATAAAACACTGAACTTCAGTTTCTGATATGATCTAAGTATAGGACATAAAAGAATGAATGCAAGGGTTATATGAAGCAACTCAAAAGTACTTCTAAAAAAAAGTAATCTGCAAGTGAAAAGTTGATGAGAAAAATATTTTTTGGTTACATGAACAGAAGATTTTAAGAAGAAAAGCAATAACTTCCCATATTTGAATCCTAAATAGTTGGGAAAAAAAAGTACTGTGCTGTAAAGGCATTTTACTACCAGAGCAGAAAAATGGAGTAGAGAACAAAAACTATTTTACTGAAAACTATTTATTTGATTTTTAAAATCAAAATATGCAGGAATCAAGTTAGAAATAAATTTGGCAAGAATGAAATGATAAGTATTTTATACTGTCTATAGACTTCATTATTACAACATCAGAAAAAATCTGAAATAACAGTTGTGCTTAGGAATGTACTGTTAAAAAAACAAAACACAACAAAACAAAAAAAAGGGAAGCAGAACACTCCTTCCTTTCCAATATTTCCTTCGAAACATGTAGCTAATAATTACATAGGGGAAAAAATAAGCTGGGGACAGGAATTTCTGGTGAATCATTCTTTGGGATCTGTGACAGGAAATGATGTTTCTTTAAAAATTTTCCTGATTAACTTTTTGATACTACCCCTTCATTTCTTTGTTCAAAGATTCCTTTACAGATCAATAAAATGAGGGTATCTTTGAAAGACTACCTAAATTGAACTCATTCTCCTTCGGAGTGAAAAAGACAGTATCACTAATATACATGAATACCTCCATAGTTGTAAAAGGAAGGTCAAATCTACTTTTCTCCTTATTTTCTGTAGTTAAGTATACTAATGTTGAATGATTTCATTGGTCAAAGAGCTTTTCTTTCCTACCAACTCCTCAAACTGGATACACTAAGAAAAAATGTTTAACATTTAATAGGTTAGACCATGAAGAAATCTGTGGCTATACAAATAGGGATTACATTCAGCAAGAATGACTTTGAAGCCTCTCTCATCTTACTCGTATTCTTCTGACTTAGTAGATTACAGTTACAGAAAATGCATTTACTAGCACTTGACTAGGAAACAGGATTTCAATTTTGGCACCAAGACTTACTATTTTCTTACCTTTTACCTTCTGAACCTCATTTCCTCATGTGTAAAATAAGAAGATTGGCACAGATAAACTTTAAGATCCTCTAGAATATGTAATATTCCATTACTTTTAAATAAGGGTTCTTAACTTTTAAATGGGAATTCTTAAAATTTTTTTTTATCATGGACTACTTGGCAATATGATAAAGTCTATGGGGTCCTTTTGGTAATAAAGCTTTTAAAATATATACAATAAGATAATAGAATTGCTTTTGAAACCTATTTTACTTAAATCTAGTTACCAAAATATATGTTTTTAAAATGCCCCAAGTTGATGGTCTTTAGATTAAGATTTCTTGCTTTATTTACACAGTATAGCAGAAGCATCATTGAACTTGGAATCAAACTATCTAAATTTGAGTATTGGCTTTGTTGCTTATTAGTTCTGTCATTTTGGACAAGAAAATTAACTTCTGATTGATTTCATGACCATGAAATAATAATACAGTATCTGCTGCATAGTTGTTTTAAGTATCAATTTATATAAAATATGTATATAAAATACTATAAACAACAAAAACTGTTATGTATGACAATAAGTCACCTCCTTTCCTTTCAGAAACATACGCTTTCTGTTTTTAATGACTTATAAAAAAAATCCTGAAATACTTCTCACTGGGCAAAAATAGAATTGAGAGTCTCTTACACTCTGCCCTCCAATCTTCTTGGCATTACTCAAACTGTACTCACCAATTACTCTCTTCAGGTGGGCAAACTGCTATGGCAATAAATGGATGAGTTTCTTCTGCATTTTCAAGACAGTGAAAAATCCTATTACTACCTGTAATAACATCTACCTAGTTCCACTATTAAGTTATAATCATCTAGATATGAGATATACACAGTCTAATTCTGCAAGGTTTTTTTTTTTTTGGTTTGTTTTTTATCTTGCTTAGGAGAAAAAGGTACAAGACCAAAACCAAAAAAGGTACAAAGAAATAAAAGATCAGTATATGATTTTAGTGGAATAACTGAATATTGAAAAGGGTGGTGGCCACATTTTTGGGAGGATAAAAGAAAAACAAAAAGGGCATTATTATGCAAATCAGTTTCTGATAGAGGTTCACAACATGAAGATGATTTTTTAATCTTTGGTGAGGGTTCCTTCTCATTCAGGAATGGCTGAAAAAACTATGGCACATGAATAAAATAAAGAGTATCACTGTACCATAAGAAATGATAAATATGAAGAATTCAGAAAAAACTTGAGAAGTACTGTATGAAATTAATGCCTGAACTACATTTAAGTGGAACTGGAAAAATGAAAACAGTCAGATTTTGACCTGTATTTTTGCTGGACTGTATTTATTTAAGATAGGTTTTTTATAGTGTAAGAGTAGTAAAAGTAAAAGTAGTAAGTGGAAAAGTATTAGAAAAAATGTGAAATAAGAACATTAAGAAAATATTTAAGAAAAAAAAGTTTAGATGTGGCCTGTACTAAATATACCATAAGAAGTCAATAAGTTGATGAAGTAATTTTTTTCAGAGAAAATACATTAAAATGTATGACATTAAATATATATGTCAAGAAAGTTTTCATGTTTAATATTATTTTAAAAGTTTCTAGAGTTAATATAATATTATTTTAAAAGTTTCTAGAGTTAATATAAAGTAAAATAAAAAAAGTTTTAGAGTTAAACTTTCTTATGGATAAGATTCTATAATCCGTAAGTTGACCATAGTAATAAAACTTTGCCTATTCTTCTCTTCTTATAGTTCCAAAGGCTGGTTCTAGGATTGTCTATGTAAATAAATGATATTTTGGTCACATGAGAGCTTTGCAAAGGTCAACTGTATCCCAATATTGTACAAACCCTTTAGTAGTAATATAACCATTAACAGGGAATACCTCAATTTAAAAAACTTATTCCTCTTTTTCCATAGTCTAAACTAAGATTAAAATATATATATATATGGCCAGAACTTTCCATACTTTATGCAGTAGAAAAAAAGTTCCCAATAAAAAAATGTTTAAAGTAGATTACATGGTATGAATATTACTTAAATAAGAATATTAGCTACAGAAAACATTCTTTTCAATGAAAGAATTTTCACTTAAGATTTTATGTAGTTATTACCTTCTTTAGGCCACTTCTGCATGGTAGGCAGAAGACAGTGATCCTAGAACAGCAGAAGGCCATTGCCAGGAAGGGTGCCACTAGACAGAAGAAGTATAATATCTGGTAGCATCCTATTTGAAATAATTCTGAAAAGTTTTTTTTTTTTTTTTTTTAAATTTGAACTAGTTACTTTTCTAAATTAGGTGGTAAAGGTGGGATTTCTTCACATCAAGCCATCTAAGACAATTACTGAGCAGTAGAACAGTTAGTTTCAATTACTTAGCGGTAGAACAGATGATTTGGGGAGGGGGCTAAAAGAAAGTTTAAAGCCAGTTCCTCTTTGACCTTCAAAGAATTCTGAAAGAGTGGCAGACTTGGAAGAAACATTACAGTAAATTCTCATCACTAATGATAGTTAAGTTCTTTTGAGCCACTGTGAACTCTGAACCATTGCTTCTTCTAGGGGAAATACAGAGCTAGGTTCCTGTGAGTCTTTGGTCACAACATTTACATTAGCAGTTTCCGGAGTGGCCTCATGTACAGATTGGTAAACTTCCTCTTCCTTTTTCTGGATGCATCGTATTATTGACTCACTAACATTGAACTTGTGGTCAAAGTACTATAATTCAAGTCTGGGTGAAGTTTATCTAACAAAAATTTTCCCTGTGATACACATGACAACTTTCTTTGGCTTTGGACAGCAGCATATCATTATGCTGGGAGTCCTTTTAAAACGCAAAATCACCAAGATAAAACATAAAAAACATGGCACTATATAAATAGACTACGAGAAGGATACTTATTTACAATATATGAGAGCTGAAAAAAGAAGGCAGACCCTTATTCAACTTCAGCTAAGTGGTAGTGATTCAATTTTTTTGTCCTCTGAGCAACTCTGCAAATGATCATGAAAGCAATGAAAACATTGATTTTGGGGGTTAAAAATAAATCTTAACAAGTAAATGAATCTGCAAAAACCAAAACCTGAGAATAATGAGGAATGACTTTATTTAGTCTAGCATCTTCATTTTACAGATGAGGAACCTGAGCCCCAGAGGAGTCCATTGAGTTACCAAAGGTCACAAAGAACAGCTCATTCTACTCTTACTGAAAAGAAAGCCTAATCAAATTTCATGGAATGAAACCCAAATCTCAAGTATCCAAAGACCCCTCCGGATTAAAAGGGATTTAGAAACTACTTTGTTACACTTCCTTAAAATAAGGGAGTGTAATGATTAAGGGAGGAAATGGGTTCGGTTAGTTTCAGAGTATGGACTAGAAACTCAAGTTTCATGTCCAATGTTCTTTGGTCAGGTTGGTGAAATATGACAAGGATCGCTTAGGAGCACTGATCCCTCAGTTCTATCTGGAAGCACTCTCCTTTCAAACTGACCTATCCCAAGAGCCTCTTCCAATGTGTCTAGATTAAGCTTTCCTGAATTTTGTAATGTGTCCAAAGCACATAATACCCTCAAAATTGGTATGATCTGTTTTTTAGCCTTTATTTTTTTCTGCATCGTTTTCTCCATATAATAAGCCATTTTGTAGGGACTAAGTAGTCATGCATTCTTATAAGTAAGTAAATAACATTTCTCTAGTAGCTTTATGGGCAATATGAGAACTTTCTCAAACATGAATTTAGTTTTCCAATTTAAGAACATTTGGGAGAGGGGTGTGTGTATGGCCAAATTTTGCTTGACTATATAATAGAAGCTCTACCTTTCCCTTCTTTTTTAATAGGGGATGGGGGAAGTGGGAGATGGCATTTTGGTTGATTGAAAAACTTTAAAAATTAAAGACAAACATATTCTTGAGATTAATGAAGCAAGAGATACTATAACAAAATAACAAATTACACTGTCATAATTAAAAATCCCCTAATTTTGCATAATTTTGCTATTATATTTACTAGTAATATACTGCTAATATAATATTAAAATAAAATTTATAATATTGCAAAGAATAAATTACTTAAATCCTTGAGAACTATTAAGATATGTTTTTATTGAAACTAACTTCTGAATCACAACATTTAGAAATAAAACCAAATACTGTTGTTTTGCTTTTTTTTTTTTTTTTTTAAGATTCTTCAGAAAAATTAGTTTAGACTTATTATATTAGAAACATGGGTGATAGAGGACTAGATATCCTACACACTGCAAAACATGACTTTAAAATATGACAATAAAATAAATTATTTTGAATAATAATTTGGTAAAGAAAAATATCTAATTCTCCTACATCTTAAAATCACTCATATATATTCATTAGAAATTAGCATCCTTCATACAGCAAAAAAGATAATGCAAAACTTATTTGGGGATGGACAAAATAATATGGTCTTTGATACCTGAAAACCATGGAGACAGAATTCCTAAATATAATATTTTGCTAAGAACAAAGATCTACAAATTAGGTTGCTATTTATGAAACCAAGGAAATGGACTCAGCAAGTCATCTGAAAGCACTCTCCTTCCTCCTCATTTCCACCCCCCTCCAATTATCCAGTGCATTTAGAAACTTCCCTTAAAGCAGAATCACCAGCATTTACTCTACCTGTATAGCTGACTGAGAAGGAACAGACCATGACTTCAAGAAATTTTGCTTTAAATTCGTTCAAATTTTGCACCACTGTATGGCAAAATGAGCATGTTATAGTACAAAAAGTAATTATCAGCTCAAGTTTCTTAGGTAATACATTAGGAATGCCTGGTCAGTAATGTTTCTGGACTTAAAAAAATCAACTTGAGTTTTTGAAAGAAGATACCTAGAATTTGGGTCTTAAAGATTAGACTATATACATACAAGTACATATATGCAAAGTACTTCAGATCAAAGGTTTCCTTCAACATTTATTTAGGTTACTTAAAAAATAAAATAAAATAGCAGTAAAAGGAAAAAAAAAGCTTCATATTTTTCCTAAATCCATTGCAGATTTAGTTTTAAAATCTCAGATTTTTTATGGTTTTTAACAGAGTCTAATATAAATACTGGAATGCAAGCAAGGGTTTAAATATAACTACATGGTATTAAATATTTTGATAGGAATAGGATATTCATTCCAGGAGAGATTTTTTCAGCACTCCAATGTAGAAATCCCACCCAACTATACTATAAAATGGGAATTTGTCCCACAGTGTCGGTGTCCACATTTAAATATTATACTTAAATTGAAGGTAGTGAGTTTGACCTAAATATAGTGAAAACTATTCACTACCACCAATGTTAAAAGACTATTTTTTTTTTTTTTTGGCTATTTATCAATTATAATCTATGGCATATTTTTGATTAAATATTAGTTCCACCATTCATATCAGAGCTGGTAATACTGTTTCTTGTCTGATATATTTTTCTGATTTTTAAAAATTAGTGACTTCTGTAGTTCTATCTACTACCTCTAAGCAGTGTTTGAATACATAATAGGGAAAAGTAGGGGAAAAGGAAAGCAGGGAAAGGAAATTAAGAAAATAAAATATAAACAGGGGTGAGGGGGAGAAGTAATGGTTAAGTAGCACAATGCCATTAACAACAATCTTTGGTGCCATACAGTGGTAGCGGGGTTAAAGGTAACCTTTAACCTTAGACTAGAAGTCAGATGATGTCAGCTTAAGTTCTAATACTTCCTGAGTACTACTGGGTAAATCATTTTACTTTTCTGTTCCTCGGTGTCTTATTCAGTATATTTCAGAGGGAAGTTCTAAAATAGTCTTGAGATAAGATAACAAAAACAAAATAAAATCAACCAAATAAAAAATTATTATTTCCTTGATACATTTCTCTATTGGAAATATGATTGTTGACTTGAAATTAGAAGTGAGGTCAGAGTAGTCTTCAATGATAATGGGATCCAACTATCATCATGCATTTTCTAAGGACATGGCATTATGGTAAGCATTAAGGGAGAGGCAACTGTTCCTAGTTTCAAGATGATAGTTTAATATATATGTATTTTTTGTATTTTAAAAATAAAGGTTATAAAGTATCCTAGATGCAGGTGTCAAACATGTGGCTTGAAATACTCCTGGAATGAGGTCTAACCATACTAAAAATGTAACCGACAAATTAAAATATTAACAAAATAAAAACCACATCTAGGTAATATTACACTTTAAAACTAAGTCAATATGCAATTTAAAATAGGGTTTCTTCTATATGAATTATTAGCTTCAATTGTATTTGCACTTGACATAATTGTCTAAAATACTTGCCTGTTTATTGGTACTGTCACTACTCCACTAGAAGAGAATGCCTGAGAACACCTGATTTAAGAAATCCAAAGACCTTTTCTTCATAGATTTCTTGGTCAGAAATAAATATCAAAAACCATCCATTGCAGCCTTCAAATAGGAGGCAGGATTACATCTAAACTATCCTAAATATATGTATTGTCCAGGCTAGCTCTCTGGAGGATCTCGGGATGAGCCTTGATTTTAGTGGAGGAATGAAGGAGGCAGAAGAGCCACCAGGATGGTCAAAGATGGTGTGACTATTTCCAGTCCTCTTAGCCTTTAAATATCTCAGTATGATTACATTATTACAGCACACTAAGTATGTAAGAACTAGGAAACCATTATATCACCATACTAAGTAATAAGTATATGTGAACCCATCATCTATCTCATTAATCACACTGAGTTAACATCCTGCTGTATCTTTGCTTCAAGTATACTTTTCTCAGAGCTCCCAATATCTGCAGTCCTCTACAGATATAAGAACCATTACTTACATACAGTTGGCATTTAAATCAGGTCAGAATTTTCCCCATAAAAGAAAAACCTAAGCATCAATTCATAGTGTAGCTGAAATAGAATGAGAGTTCAAAGCCAGAAGGAAATCAGAGCCTAGAGAAATTAAATAGTCCAAAGTCATTCAAGTAGTTAATAAACAAAGTAAGCTTACAGGCTCTCACCTTAGTAATTTTGCCATTATTCTGGGTGTGAGGAAAAAGGGACACGTGAAATACAAGAATGAGGACTATTTCCTCTCTCTTTCTTGTGCCCAACATACACTCATATAAACAAAATTAATTTTTAGCTTCCTAGCTCCTTCTTCCATATATGTCAATGCTAATTTGACACTAGATTCTATCCAAAGTTTTTCATAGTTCCAAATTATCGATCCTTTATCCCTTCCCTTTAATCAAAACTATTCTCTCACATATATATTAGGATTAAAAACAATCTAACTGAATTAATATACCAGTAATAGATGATTGGTTGAAAGTCACTTAATTTTTCCAAATAGTTGTAATTTAAAGAGAATGCTCATCAAATCAAATGAATCCATCCACCTCTGATTATGAGAATTTCAGACAGTATAATTCCATGTAGAGACTATCTCTGGGTCAGTTCTTTTAAGCTGTTCCTACTTTTTAGCTTCCTTTCTTGTCTTCTAGTCTTGAACCTACAGGATCTCTAACATTCCTGTCTCCTTTGTTTATGGGAGCAATTGACAGGGCAGGCAAGTGGTAGCTGTTCCTAAATGGGGAAAGACCAGAGTAAGTAAACCTTTGACCTATACATTTTTATACTATGCCTTTCCAATGTGCTTGTTCTGGTGAAGATATTACTTTTCTAAGATTAAGGAACAACTATTTTGTCAAAAAATATATATATTTAACTTTTAACAGTAATTACAAGAAAAGTTAAAAATTTTCCAGTACATTTTCAAGGTAGATACACATACATGCATAAATGCATATACATCTTCCTTAAAAGTGTAATGAATAATTTTAACTGTTTAGTAACTACATTACTGCTAAGAGTTAATTATCTATTTTTTGAAAAAAGATGGTATACACTTAAACATACTTTCTTTTTGCAACCCTAATTATGTGCACCAGACTTATGAATGATCTGTGTAGATCAATGGCTATTCCCACTGTTTCTGATTAAGGATCACACATCATAACAAAATGACACTTGAATATGGGGGAAAGAGGAAGAAATATTACTTGCTTGTATGTGTAGGTCGAAGAACCTAATCACCTTTAAAAAAAATCATTTTATGAATAAATGTATTCCAGATTTTAAATAAATGCCTAAAACTTTTAGTACACAAGACATTTCAAAACTGGAAGCTGTTTTCTTCAATACCAAATGAAATGATAATTTTGTGGCTTATATTATTCACTTTTATTGTTTACTTCAGACAGCTTATTTTTGTTTTCTACTCACAAGTAAAGGTTAGATAGCATTTTCCCCTTTTAAGTTACAAGTATGTTCACCTGATATTTACATATGATAAAGTGAAAATAAAAATGAAGACAAAAATCCTCTTTTGTTGGCTGGTTCTTAAAAAGAACCAGAATTTGTCAAATGAGGTCAGTGCGTTTTGGTGTATTAAACATACAAATTGAGGAAAAAATAATGGAAATGTTCTTCACTGAAAGCTAGTTTAAAATTTGTATATCATCTTATTTTACTCATGGAATTGGAGAGCAAATCATTTAGGTGAGGGCAGGGGAGAATTTTTTCTTTACTAGTTTGTGACAAGCATATTTTTCTTTTATGGTTGATTTTAATTAATATGGATTTTAGACATGGACAAATTAAAAAACAATTCAAAATATTAAAGGGCATGGAAATCAATATAATTTTTAAAGAAATTATTGTTTTGTCACATATGCAACCAGTGACATTTTTTGGGGAGAGGAAGAGAAGCAGAATAAAGTGAATTCTTTCTACTGAAATTTCTCTACTTGAATTAAACCTTAACCAAAACACATGAAAAGGTATATACTTTCTTTCACCTATGCTTCTCAATGATTTATTAGTACTGCTACTCCCTCTAGAGGCAGAAAATATAAGTATTAAGTCCTTAGGCCTTTTGCAAACAAAAAACTTTTACTTCCCAACATAATTAACTAGTAATTCAAGTAAAGGCAAATTACCATTTGTACTAATCTTTTCTCCCAACTGCAAAAGTTCAAATAATTTATGTAAAAATGATTTTTCATTGTTTAGTACTGTTTTAATGGTCAAGTACTATAATGAACAGAATATTTCCTGGAATTAACCTACTATTCAAATAAGCTTATGCATTTTTTCATAGCAAAACAGCACAGCAGACATTTTTAGCAAAGTTTATATAATCTGTCCTAAGATTATTTAATGTATATAGATAGGAGTGAAATACACAGAATACATAAATCATTGAATGAATAAGATATGTGGTCCCAAAAGGTTCCTGCTAAAACATTCAATTCAAGACCACAAAATTATTAGTGCAATGCTCAAGTATAGTATTTTGTTAGTAGCATACAACCTATGTTGTTAGGTAAGATCAATTGTAATTGTTACTTAAGTTTCATTAGGATGTTTTCTTGAAATTTTGCACAGCACTTTGATACTGAACTGAAGATATTCTTAAACTTAGGGTGACCCTATATGCTTAAGCTCTTTAAACTTCTTTCAACTCCAGATGAGAATATTCATTGGAAACACCACAAATATATATATATATATTCCTGATCAGTTAAAAGTTTAACTAGATCAAAGGGCTCTTGACCTCGTGTGCCACAGAACTCTGGCAGTCTTTGAAGTTTGTGGATTTCTCAAAATAATACATTTAAATGGAAATGGATAAAATACAGAGAATCAGAAGGAAACAAATTATACAGAAAGATGTTTTCATCATCCAATTTCACAGACCCTACCCTTTCCCCACAAAAAATGTATACATGAACCCTGTGAAGGTCCATAGATTCAAGACCTAGAAAGTCTCCAAAGTCCTCCTAGTTCTAAGATTCTGTCTGAGGAACAAAGTGGTTCTTAGACAAGGATAATCACCTTACAGAAGGGTTCTATATAAGTCATAATATTTATACAGTATTCAAAAATTTACAAAATGCTTTATACATACCTCATTTTAATTAAAAAACCCTATGAGGTAGGTAAATAGTTATTATCCATATTTTACAAATGAGGAACTACGGCTCAGCTAGAGTTAAGTGACTCGTCCATACATACATACATACATACATACATACATACACTACTTTTAAGTGTCAGAGGAAAGAATGGAATCTGTCTCTCTTGATTCCAAGCTCAGTATTCTTTCCATTATACCACAATCTATCAAGCAATAATCATTTATCAAATAACAGTAACTAATAGGCACCAGACACTATGATAGGCACTGCCGATACAAATATAATAAATTATAAAATTCCTACTTTGAAGAGCTCATTGTACAGAAAAGAATAACAAGCAGGGACACATCCATACACATACATGTGCATTTGTAGAATAAAAAAAAAACTGTAAAAAGTATACAAATATTTACATAAAAGACAGTCTGATGAGGCACTAACTAATGAAGGGGACTGAATCAGTAAAAGTTTCATGAGAAAGTGCTGCTTGAACCAAGTCTTGGAGAAAGATTTTATCAGGTGGTGGTGGTGAAAAGGGAACACACCTGAAGCGCCTGGGGGACAGCAATGCAAATACATTGAAGTGGGATATGGGATGTATAAGTAAAAGAGAGAAGAAGAAATGAACAGTAGAGTATGAAATAGAGAACAGTGTTATGAGTGGAGAAATAGCTGGGGCAAAGAACTGAAAGGACTTAAAAGCTAAACAGGCAAGTTTATATTAGATATTAGGAAAAACAGAAAGTCATAGGAACTGAAGAGAGGATGGCTATGATCAGATCTATACTTAAGGAAAACCATTCTAGCAGCAATGAGAAGGAGGAATAGTTGTAATGAAAAACTTGAGGGAGAGAGGCCAGTTAGGAAGCCAAGGTTATAATTTAAGTTTGAGGTGATAAGGGCCTGAACTAAGTTAATAACTATGAGTAGACAGAAAGGGTCAGATTTGAGATGGTGTGGAGGTAGAAATGGCAAAATTTAGCAACTGACTTTATATGTGAAAAATGGGAGAGAGCACATATAAGTTTATCTTATCAATAAAATAATGATCTGCAAAGTTCTTTTCAATTTGGGATCTTATTAACCTCAGTTTACATATTTACCTTTTTAACACAATAAGTATGTAAAATTCATTATATATGCTGCAATAAGAGTAAGTATACCTATAACAATGAATCTACAAAGTCTAGCACAGGAGGTTGGGAGAATACTGTCGTGAATGATAATCAATGCATCTTTGAAATTAAACCAATAGTTAAAAGTAGAGGCTCATCAACAGTCATTCAATCATAACCTACCTGGTCAATATCAGCATTTCTTGGGAGGAAATATACAATATTTTTTGTGATCATCTGAGACAGTCTGAAAATTTCAAATGTTGAAATAAGTTAAGGATAAATAACTGACAATTAATTTCTACTAATTTTTACTTAATTTAGCCAGTGAAAAGACGGTCCCCAATGTAGGACATGAGATGCTTTTAATTTTGAAATAATAAATAATAATTCATGAATAAGGTGAAATCTTACTATAGAAACAGTATCATCTCATTTTAAGAACAAAAATCTCTTCGAAGCCACCAGCTTATTTGCTCATCCCTGCATGAATTCAAGTAAAATTTTAAATTTATAATATTAGTCATAGATTGATATGAGAAGCTCAGTGGATAGCAGCTGGCACTAGTATTGGAGACTTGCCTCGTACATACTCATTATATGACTCTGGGAACATCCCTTAACCTTTTGGTTCCCTAGGCAAATTACAAATATAGAAAAGACACTAATTCCCTGTATGAATGAAATCATGTCTGCTTCCAAAACAAAACAAAACAAAACAAAAAACTAAGAAAAAGAAGAGAAAATTTAATAATGTTTCTTTGTAGAACTTTAGTTTATAAAACACCGCTTATAAGGAATTACTTCATTTGATTCTATCACACAGTTATAAATAAAGAGCATAACCATTGCTCTACCAAGAGCAGAAAGTGATTTAAGGGAGAGAATGCTGGGTTTGGGACTTAACAGATATGAGTTCTTATTATGCACCTGACATTTCAAACCTGTGTGACAATGAACAAATCACAACTTCTTGGAACCTCAATTTCCTTACCTGTAAGGGGAATAATGAAACTTGGAACTATCTACCTCACAAGGTTGTTGTGATGACATTATAAACCTTCATAGGTTACACAAATGTGATTAGTAATTATCATAATAAATAAGAAAGCTAAGGTCCAGAAATATTAAGTGCTTTGGGCCAAACAAATTATGTTAGATTGTAGTTGCTTTTGCCTTAAAGTTCTATTTTTTTTAAGGTGAGAGGACAATATAGGACTTAAACATCCATAATGTCCGTAACCACTTATGTTAAAATTAAACATTAATATTAAAATATTTACATAATAAAATGCTACCAAAGGCCTGTTCTCAATGTGGCACTAGAATAATTTAAAGACTACAGAAAATTTGAAATTATTTATTAACCTAAACCATAATTCAGAATGTGTCACAACCAATATTACTATTTAAAAATGGATATGTCACCAGCCCTGAAGTCAGGAGGACCTGAGTTCAAATCTCTCCTCAAACTTAATGCTTCCCGGCTATATGACCCTGGGTAAGTCACTTAACCCCAATTGCCTCAGCTGGGGGGAGGGGAGGGGAAGGCTATGGGTATATGTGTATATGCTATGGAAAAAGAACTGGTTCTGGAGTAAAATTCCATCTCTGATGTTCATTATTGATGCCTGCTCCCGGTGTGACTATAAGTCATAGGAACTCCCCTGGTCTCAGTTTCTCATTAATAAAATGAGAGGGAAGGGGGAAAAAGTAGATGAAAAGGCTTTAAAAAATTCTTTCCATAAATGACTATCAGTGACTATTCCTCTGCTCACTTGCTGTCTAGGAAGAATAAAAGTACCAACATCCTCTAAGAGGCCAAAAAAAGTTTTCCTGTTCATGGAAATAAGGCTATCTAATCTATTCCTTATTTCACATATGAGAAAACTGATGGCCAGAATAAGTAACTTGGTCACCTAGAGAGCAGGTACTAAACCAAGGACCCCTGATTCCAAATCTATTATCTTCACAGAGAGCTTGCTGTTATATCACCAGACAAGTACAAAGCAGGTGAGTCATGCTGGATTATTAAGTCTATGAGACACTGTGGCAGGGCTAACTAGGTTCTATTGATGGATCCCATGGGAAGCTAGAATTTCCAATGACAAGAACCTTGAATTTCTGTGGTTTAATCTGTCAAAGGTGAGGAATATCACCTATAAATAGTGCAACAAAAAAAAAGGATACAAATTTGGAGCTAAAGGACCCGGTTTGAAATCATACCTCTGCCATTCACTATGTGTAACCTCTAGACTTCAATTGTCACTTATAAATTGGAGGGGCTGGATTAGAGAAGCACTGAAGTTCTTTTCAGCTCAAAATCTATGCTCCTGTGAACTGGCAGCACCAACAGCTTCAAAAAGTGTTTTACAGCTTCATTTGTTCCATTCCATTTAGGCAAAAACAAAAAACCCCAAACAAGTATACAACAGATACCACACAGAAAACTTGACACTTTTCTCCCAATACACCTTAGCAATAAAATACCAACATTTATCACCATTTGCAAGTTAAAATCACAACAAAGATTTAGAAAGGATATCCATCTGGAGACATCATGGTTCTAATATCAAAAGTTTCCGCAGTAGCATAGTCAGGCCCTCCCCAAGGAGGACTGAGAAATACAACGTCTGCCTTTAAATCTGAGGCCAACAGCATGAAGTCTCCACAGATGAACTCTATCTTATCTGCGACTCCATATACTTCTGCATTGTTATGAGCAAGATCAATTTTAGTTGGATCAATATCAATGGCAATCACTGGAAAAAAGATAAAACAAAAATGAGTTGATTTTTAAGAGCCTGGTGAGGTGAAATTTTATTTTTGCAATGATCTGAATAAATCCTTTAAGAGATTCTTATAGAATAAAAGAAAATTTTGCTTATGGTTAGATTATTCAGTTATTTTAAAGTAAGAACTGTTTGAAAGCAGTAGAGATAGTAAGCACTGATTTTGGCCTGTGAATGAAGTGCTGACAAATGCTAAACACTGAATCTCTATTGGAATACTGAAAATCATAGCCATGTGCAAAGTCTTCCTAAATACACAAATAGATGAATGTAAATAAATGTGTGTGTATATTGTTTAGACAGTTCTCTGAATAAGAAAAATACTGGCATAAATGCAAAAAGTATTTTCAACACTACTTATACACAAAACATTTTTCTTCAAATGCTTCCAATACCCTAGAAATTCAGCCTATTCTTTTACTGGAGGGAAGAAGGAGAGAAGAACAAGATGGATAGATAAGTTCTCCTTAGATCTTTATTCTTCACATCAAAACAGTGTTACTAGTGCTACTACAAAGTATTAAAATACCCTGAAATTACATTCACTAATTATCCTTTTTTCCATTCACTTTTGACACTAGGAGATGGAAAATTAAGAATAGGATTTGGATAATTCTTCTCTCAGAAGGCTTGGCTTTTTTTTTTTTTTAATTTCTCATGATGTAGGCCATCATTACACCTGCTCAGCTTACGCTAAAATGAATGGTCTGTAAATTTTATACATACGTTTAACTGGTTGATCTGAAGCTGACACTGAACATGTACAAGGTGACAAAGATATTCAACTTATATAGAAGTACTATCTCTTATATGGAATGTTTCTAAAATATCTATGAAAACAATTCTCAATTTGTCATCTTTGCTAGATGTTTCAGCAGAAATCAAGAGAAACTTAGTTTTCTTTTGGATTGAATAATGAGTAGGGAAACAAAATTTTATGTCCAGAAGCTACCATTCTAACAGGTGTAAAAGTGACTTTTGCTGAGCTACTAAGGAAATCATTTAAAGCCATTGAAAAGTAATACTTAAAAGCATAGGAGTAAAAATTAAAAAAAAAAAAAAAAAAAAAAAGCATAGGAGAAGTACAAGTCTTCTGGTACTAGTAAGGTTTTTACACAATGATATCAGGTTAGTTTTGTACTTATGATGTCATGGGCATTAAAATTAGGTACTGGCTTTATGAAGAGTCTAGGGAAAAAAGCAGAATACAAACTAAGGTATAGAAATCTCAAGAAGAGCAGAAAAAAGGAATATGTGTCCAGTCTTTTGAATAGACCACAGGCAAGCTTTATGAGTCTTAGCAAATCATTCTGAGCTATGAATTCTTTTTTAAACTGGATTTAAGATCAGTAATCTCACTTCAATAATCTGTATTGGTGTGAAATGGCAAAGTGGAAAAACTGTTGGCCTTGGAGTCAGGAAGATTTAAGTTAGACTCATGCCTCACTTAGTGTGTGATCCTGGGGAAAGTCATTTATTCTCTCTCAGGCTGAGATTCCTCATCTATAAAATGGGGAGAAGAGCACTTGTCCCACAGGGTTGTTGCAAGGATCAAAAAAAACTGTGTAAAAAGTGTTTTGCAACCTTCAGTGTTATGTAAATGCTAATTAATATTATTAAACTTCGGTATCCCTGCATTGAGAAGAAATGACAAAGAACTTGGGTGTACCAAGATCCCCTCTTTTTCCAGGAATCTTGATCAGATCATGGCGATTGTAATAATTAAGATCTCAAAAGAAACACTTCCTTTCATGACTAAGATTCAGGGATGCCCTCTGCATGAAATCCTCCTTCCCTTATTACTCCTGCTTCCCAAAGCCTCTTTTGTGACCTATCTTATTTTAGGTTTTAAAAGCCATCCCTTGTGTGAATGAAAGACAAGATGACAAAGGCCTATTGCTTTATACACTATTGATTTGGCTCACTTATGAAATCCCATCTAAATCTCCTTATAGCTTTAGAGAGACATGAGACAATTAACTTAAATATTTTCCTAGCTATGTTACTATCTATCCTTTATAGAACCACCTAAACTTAATAAACATTTCAGAGAGTTCATCTTTTGGTTAAATAAAGTATTGTTTTAAACAAACTAATTTTTTTTTTGTGTGTCAGGGATGAATGATTGTGACTCTTATGAGTGCAACTTTTAAGACACTGAATTTCTGAATAAGAATATTTTATTATACTGGTAGCAACATGGCTTTTTTGGTGAAAAGTGGTTGCAAATATTTTTACCATTTAAAATATGCTTCACTGTTAGCATTGCAGAAACACAGAGTAATAAAACCTGCCTACATTTGAACTGTTTGCAGCAAACATACAGAGATAGTTTTCTGTCTAGTAATTGCGTTACCTCTTTTTCCTGTTAGGGCAAACTGAATGGCATTGCCTCCAACTCCACAAAATGCATCCACTATAATATCACAGTTGAAGGACAGCTGGACACGCCCAGCAATGTGTTCAGCAATCTTCTCAGGTGTAACTGAAAACCAGCCCTCTGAAGGGGAAAAATAGTTCTTGTCAAGTTGTGCAAAACAGCAAGAAAACTAGTGAAGCATAAGCATAAAGTTAAAAATAACTTCACAAAGTATGAATTTAGTGATGAATTACTGTAAGACCCAGAGTATTGAGAAGACACTTAAATGGAAAAAACTCAAAGCCAAATGAAATAAGTTATAATTAGCAAGGTCTGGGCTGGAATTCAATTTTTCTGAGTTTTAGATTTGCATTTTATTTTTACGTTTACAGAATCTTTTAAATTTCTTGTTTTGCAGTGACAGTATCAGCTTTATAAACAGAGTAATCAATTCCTACAAAACCACCCTTTTAACATATAAACTTTCCTCCTCAATACCTTCTCTCCCATACCACAAAAACACAACCTCAAAGTCACTGCTAAGAGGATTTGGGACTTTTTAGGGGACTTCTATAAATAATTCATTTTGACACCTGTGATTTCTGAAGGTGTGTGTGTGTGTGTGTGTGTGTGTGTGTGTGTGTGTGTGTGTAGATAGATCTCTCTCTCTCTATCTCTGATCCTAAAACAATTCCTTATTTAGACAGAAAACAAGCTACAATTTTTAGGTAACAAACATTCAAGTGCACAATAATTTGCTTGACTGCTCAGGTTTATGATGGAAATCAACAAGTTTTGAACTCAACATTTTCAGTATTTAGTTAATTAGATACCAGCAAAAAGAGGCAATGACAGGACCCAGAGTCCTGAACAACTGGGTTTAAGTCCTGTCTTTGATAATCATAGCTCTTTGAACTAATACTTCCTTAATTTTTCACTCAATCACGTAAGTGACTGTTGTCAAGCAATTCTTACATTGGTTATGGGAGTTTTCCTCATTCCAAGGAAATCACAGGTCCAGACCAAAAAAGAACAAAATAGAAGGTGAGGATGATCATATGTTCTATTTAATGTCATTGTATTTTCTTAAAAGCATGATAAATAGGGGCAAGTAAAATGTCACAGTGACTCTGAAGTCAGGAGAACTTGAGTTCAAATCCAGCCTCAAACACTTAACACTTCCTAGCTTTGTGACCCTGGGCAAGTCACTTAACCTCAAATGCCTCACCAAAAACAAAACAAAAACAACATTGCAAATAAATGACAATAAAGTAAACCATCAATCTGAATCTTTACATTTTATCAACACATTACTTTACCTTTGTCCAATTTGATCCCATCATCAAAACGTGAGAATAATCTATATCGCTGTGCCCAATACTTGGCCAACTCAGGAACAGCAGCAATCTCTGGAGGAAGGGGATTTTGAGTTTTGCTCTTTTTCTTGCTTTTCTTTTTCTTCTTTTTCGCTTCAACTATAGCAAAATTATCCACAATATTAAAAAAATTCAAAAAGATCATTTATGACAAATATAGTACATGAGAACAATCCAAAGTAACAGAACAAAAGTATTTTTATTATATTATTGTTTATAAAAAATAAAAATCTGCTTTCTTTAACTAACTTAAGGCAAGTTAATTCTCTTCTTGGCTATCTTGAATAAACAACATGTGTATTTGTATGATTTTTGTATCTTTTGTAAAGTTTTTATGGGAGGATATAGATAAGGCATGGTAGGGAAGGGGACATATATTGCTAAACAGATTTTTTTTTATTTTTGTATTCCTAGTGCTGGAAAGCTTAGCACAGGGAAGGATTTAATTATTTGATTAGTTGAGTGGTGAATTGATTTAACAGTTCTGAAATGAAATTAAACTAAAATGATTGAAATGTTCACATTTTCTGATGAGAGATTCCATTCCTAAGTATATACTCTATCCTCAGCATGGTGCCTGCTACATATAGGAGGTATTTCATAAATGCTTGTTGACATGACTTAATTACTGAGGTAAAAAACAGAAACAAACAAAATATAGTCAAAGCTACACCTTTCATGACAGTAAAGAACTACCCATTATTTGGGGACGGTCTAGGCAAAACATAGCTATGATTATAATAGAGAATACATCATAAAAACATAAAAATATTAAGAAATCAGAATAGCAAAATTTAGATTTATATGAACTGATACAAAGCAATGTAAAATAGAATCAGGTAAACAACATACATAATTATTGTCAAAATGTAGATGGAACAAATAAGCAGACTGTTGTTTAGCTGTAAAGTTAAAGAGTTAGCTTTAGAGATGAATCGAGAAATTCTTGAAATGCAGAGGTAGGAAACTATGGATAAAGCACACTGCTAACTGAAGTCCTGCTTTTTTTTTCCCCCTCCCCTTGTTTTTCTTTTTTAAAATAATTTTTTAAAAAAAGTAAACTCACAAGTAGCTACTTTCAAAAAGCATGACAGATTCTACTATTTTCCAGTGTTACCATTTTCATTTGTCCCAAAGAAGGCTGAGTGAAGACTGCAGAATAACAATTCTTACCAACATAAGCTAATAACCATCTATTTTCGCTTTTTCTCCTCATTTTTTTTTAAATAAAGAAAAACAAAAAGGCAGTGATCCTGCTGGAGCTTTATCCATATTATGTTGATCTAACTACAGCTTTCCCTATTGCCTCCATGATCAAATAAAAAATCCTGTTTGGCATTCAAAGTCCTTTAAAATCTAGTTCCCTCTTATCTTTGTAGTCTTCTAACCATTACGTACTTCTTGCTCAAATGAAAATGGCCTCCTTGCTGTTCCACATATATCTTTCCTCAGCTCTGGGATGTTTACTCTGGTTGTCTTCCATACCTAGAATGCTCTCCCTCCTTATTATCTCTGCCTACTGGCTTTTTTTTAGTTCCAAATAAAACCTTTTTAAAGGAAGGTTTTCCCAACCCTTCTTCATTCTAAAGTCTTCCCTCTTTCAATTATTTATGTATCCTCTGTATAACTTGTTTGTGCATTTCTTTGCCTTTTATCTCCCCCATTAGACATAAGCTCCTTGAGGGCAGGGATTCTCTTTGATTCTTTTTATATCCCCAAAGCTGAGTACAGTACCTAGAATATAGTCGACACTCAATAAATGCTTACTGATTAATTGCTACAAAAAAAAAAAAAAAAAAAAGTGAATATCAGGGAAATATATTTGTCTTAAGTATTTTATCCACCTCTAATACTCAAACACAGAGAAGAGATAATCCATGGCTTATGTTATGAACTGTGCTGGTGCAAGGAGTACCCACATGAATGAAAACATCAGTTCTTGGAACAGCACAGTAAATATTTTACTAAATCTATTACAAACGAGTACATTTGTTCTTACCATCTGTTTCTACTTGCAGATAATCTGGAATATCTAGAGTAACCAGTTGCCTTTCAGAGACACATTTTTGTTCTGTTACAGTTATTTTGTTGTCATCTTTATTTTTTTCCATTTCAAATTCATTGTTTGAAGAAAATACATCACGCTTTTCAGGTTCCAGATTACTGATCTCAAAAGGGTCATCATATTTTTTAACAGATCTTTCTTGTTCTTCTGAATCACTGCTTGTGCAAGTTTCTTGTGCATCATCTTGAGGGTCCTGTGATGGTATCCCCTCCACTGGTTCATTAACCCATTTGAGGAATTTTTCCACCTGCAATTTTGTCACAAATATGCTATAAAGATATAATTACAGTAATTCAACCACACATAGAACATTTTATTTTGCATTATTGATATTTGAATTGCCCACTATTTCAAAGAACAGTAAAGAATTCTAACATGAATATTTTAAAGACAAGTGAACACCAATTCATACAACAATCCACTGAAGCAATTCTGAGTAATCCTGACCCCACTGTGACTCATTACAGATCTCTAGTTGCTAAATCTGAGTTGCTAAAATGGCGTAGTATATGAAGAACACTGACTATAGAGTAATTAAATAGCGCCATCTTGCTTCTTATTGGTATACAAGGATGTGACAAGAAGATCTGGACATCTAAGGTTTTTTTTTTTCCCCTTCCCTTAAAGACATATAAGAGTTTTATTGCCCATCAACAGCCTGGTTTCCAGTCCTATCCACTTCTACCCCATCCTTCACCATAGATCTTCAGGGATATCACCACCAATTACTGACCAGCTCACTAACTACAGGACAGGCAAACCAGCAAGGGATAAAGAAGCAAACAAGTCAAACCACTGCCATCATTTTAATCACTACCTTCCCTGAGACACCAATGAAAATAGCACAGGACTCTTGAGCCCAGCACTACTCCTGCAGCAATCATCCAGGGAAAAGTCCCTGTGGAGATGTGACCTAAAAACTTCTTTGGCAGACCCATCAGCCCATTTCCTCAGAAGCCATAGTTATTGAAGACCAAGGAAATAAAGTTCTTATTAACACTTGGCACTTAAATGATTCTATATCATAAGGAAATAGGGTTTAATTTTAAAATATTATTAAAGATGGATTATAAATCATTAACGATCTTTCTATCCAACTTGCAACCTCCTATATGAGCTGTCTTTTCTATTAGATTAAATAATTCCTAAAGAACAAAAAATGGCTCAACCTTTCTACAAGTATTCTGAGTGCTTCCTAAATGTTTTTATATTCATTCGTTCATCCTAGAAAGAAATGATGTAAAATGTCTTACTATCAAAGGTAATATTACAAAATTTTGGTATTTCATTTTTATCTTGTAATCACTTATGCAGCTACATATTTCCTGGTATAATGGAAGCAGGGATAAAGCATTGTATCCAAAATGCCTAACAGTGCTGACATATGATAGGTTAACTAATAATAAATGCTTATTGACTGATTTAAAGAATGAAATCAGTGATATGGTAAATTGAATGAATACTAGTTTCTAGAAACTAATAAAAGACAAGGTAAGGTAAATTCAAGGTAAGGTAAAACCCCAAGCTCAGAATTTATTCCTTTTTACAAGACTATTATCACTGACAGTTGGATTAATCTTCCTAATAGCAAACAAGTCAGACTGAGCATAGGGGAAACAAAACAAAAAACTGGGAATAAATTACTCAAAAGATGTACTGAACCAAGCCACACATTAAGATGCAAAACACCTTTAACAGAAATAAAGGTCTAAATAATTGGATAGATAATCTAGCTGTATAAATCACAATTTAGTTATACCTTACTCAAAGTCTTACTCTTCCGGGAAGACGATCTTTCTGACTCTTCAGGAAAGAAGATATGTTTGTTTTTTGCATTTATTTGTCTGCGCATGTCTAGAAATTGTGTTTTATGTTTCACATCTTTCTGTATGTACTTAACTTTTCGACGACTAAAATTTGAAATTCCACCATATCTGCAAATAAAAACCAAAACATTAGCTGGTTAAGAGTTTATATTAGGACATAATACATAGGAACTATTTAACTAAAACCTTTTTTCTATCGGTATTTTTTCATATAGCTAACATTTGTCATATTTTAGTATTTCCAAAGCCCTTTAAATATTGTATCTCATTTGACCAGAAGTAGCAATTTTGTTTTTTATTCTTGTTTTTAAAATAAGACAATACCTAAAAATATTAAAAATGCAAACAAGACTCATTGGTTTCAACTTGTTTTTAAGGTCTAGTTTGTTGATTTAAAAAAAAAAGCAAAATTAATATGCAATTTGGAATATTAATATTACCTAAAACTAAGCTGGAAGACTAATCATGGACCTTAAAAAAAGATGCAATCAAAATATCAAAACTCATTAACAGCAAAATTCTCCAGTTCTTTAGTGTGAAGACATATTTAAACATTTTGTCCTATAGCACTAATATCCAAATCTGGTTTCGCAAAAACCCAGAAGTTATCAAGTTGTTACAAATTCTTCAAGTAAAATTAATTTTAAGTCACAAAACAGATGTAGCAAATTTCCATTCATCCAAAATATTTGAGACTCTGCTCTTCTCTGGTCTTTCCTCCCCTAAATGATCAACTCTCTGAAATTCTAGGATTTCTTGAATCCTCCTTGAATCCTCTATCCTAGAATACCAACATACATATTTTAACACTTCTAAGAAAAGATCATTATTTTAACTTATCACTGCTCCACGTGTTATCTTACAATTTCTTTAAAACCATAATAGAATTAAAACACAAATCATACATTCAATAAATACATGCCAACTGATTTCAGCTAAATCTAAACCTATATATTACAGTGATTTAATGTAGGCTACCACTTCCTGTTCAAATGTAATTAATAATCAGCTTTATTATTTGGTATATATGTTTATTTTTCCTTTTAAAGATATTTTAGAGTTGAGTCACATTCAGACCAAAACAATTTGCTATTATAAAAAAGTTAGAATACAACTCAATAAATTTGACATGAATTATATCTTATGAAACCTAATATTCTGAAGTTGGTTAAAGAGCAATTTTAGATTTTGTTGTGAAAAAGTATTCAATTCTTCAAGAGGTTAGTATGATAACAATAGAAACAGTATTACCTCTGAAATCAGAGGATAAACTAAGTTCAAATTTAGTTTCTACCACCTTGGGTAAATCATCTGACTTTTGAGAACTTGTTTCTTTAACTATAAGATGAGGGAGTTGGAATTGACAGATTCTGAGATTCCTCCCAGTTTCAAAGTGATCATCTTAAGTATATGAAATAAGCAGTAACAGACATTATGATAACAGCTAGAATTTATGTAGTACTTTACAATTTACAACATGTTTTTGAAATGTTATCTCATTTGATCCTTATAACAACCTTAAGAGGATTACTCCCATTTAATAGATGAAGAAATCAAGACTTAATAAAGATAAATGACTTGCCTAGGTTTACACAGCTTATAAGGTGCCTGCAGCCAGATTTTAATTCAGCCTTCCAAATTCCCAAGTCTAGAACTATGTACCATACACACTAGCTGCGGGAATTATCTTCATTCTGTAGTAATGTGAACTTTCTGCTCATTTTAATTTGAGTTAAACTTTAGCATGAGACCATGCTAAAGTAAAGACCTCTAAAAAGAGACCATGCTGCCATAACCTCCACCTCTAAAAAAAAACTTTACCATGAGACCAAGCAAATAAATAATTTAGCACATTTAACTATTTAAACTACATAGCAATGCTGCACAATTTTTAATTAAAAACAATTTTCATCTTTAATTATTTTGTTATAACAAATCAGAATATATCTCTACAAACAATACCAAAAAAATTGTAAAAGTTTATTATGTAGTGTTCTTTAAAACAAGAAGCCCGTTTGCCTTACCTTTACATGGCAGTACCATGATTTTATTTAATCAGAGTTTTGCTAATATTGCAATACTTTTTCTTTACTTCATTCTCTGATTCACTGCATAATATAAATCACTATATTTAATTGCAATCTTCCTAATTTATGATATTCTAGTTCTAATTGTAAAGGAAGGCTCTGATTTCATCAGTGTGGGATAATGTGTTAGCAGATTAAAACCCATAAATATTCGAATAGATATGTTATAAATAGTTGTTTATATTAAAGATTTTTATGACCTTTCAATCATTCTCTAAGTAGGTATTGCTGGCATCACCACCCTCATTTTACAGATAAGGAAACTAAGAATCAGAAGTGAATCACCTATAATAGAACTATTATGTAGCCAAGGTGGGAATTGAACCCAGATATTTCTCATTCCTATTCAACCACTCAGCTCACTATCTTATTATCCAGAGAAATATTCATTCTTGCCTACTCTTTGCTAATTCCTTTTTTTTTTGGCCTTGGTGCTATAGCTATTATTTCAAGAAACAATGAAGACAACTGGCATTTTTTAGTTTAGTCATCACATTAGTTCCTAGTATTTCTCCGATATTGCTAGTTTTTAATTTTAGAAAAGATATCTTGTAATGCATTGCAAAGGTCTTTCTATTAATATACTTTTCAATGTTAATGAGTATTGCAAGTTATCGAAAACTTTAAATGTATTTATTGACATCATCAAATAATACTGCTTTGAACAAATGCCAAAACTGACATTCTTGGTAAAAATCCAACTTATTTTTTTCTGGTAAAACCTGTTTACCAGAATACTGGTTTATAGATAATTCTTAGCTGGTTTATAGTTCTTAGCTGCTAATAAGATTTTTTTCAATCAGTGTAACTTTATTGTTCTTCATCAATCTCAACTGTTTAGTTTTACAGTAACATAATAATTATAGCAAATTTTCTTTATTTCCTTTCCCTTTAGTACAATTAGTTCCTTTCGGTAATGTTGGTCTCTTCTTTAACTAATCTAATAATAATTTCAAATTTTTGATCTTGAAAAATCAATGTTTTCCCTAATTTACTTTGCCTTTTAATGATAAACAATTTCCCTTTTACTAATATGTGTTTAAAGATATTAATTTACACAGGATCACTGTATTAGTCACATTCATTCCATCAATTTGGTAAACTATATCACTTCTATCATTAATTGTTTTTTAGTCTTTCCATATTTGGTCTTTGCTCATATTTGCACACATTACTATTTATCATTTTAAATATTTATTTTTTCATATTATAATAATAAATCACATTAAATATTTATTATGGTATGCATGTTTAGTTTATATTTACTTATTACTATTTTTATTGTATTATAGAATGTAAGACAAGTATTTTAAGATTTGTGCCTTCCTTTAGATGAATTGTTTATGTCCTAGAGGTATCATTTATTTTGCCTGATAGGAGGAAAAAGCAAAATCCCTAAGAGTCAAATCAATTGTTATCATACAAAACTTGTCCAATCATGTTTTTTCAACATTTCCTTTAAATCTGTAAGTTCCTCCTTGTTTGTCTGTTTTAGTTGTCAATTTGAATAACAAAATATCATACCAAGAATCCCCTACTTCTCATATTTTTTTTTTCAATGTGAAAAAATTTTTAAACAATTAAGCTTTTCCTTTAAATACTTAGTTACTATATCATTTGGTACATATATATTTTATACTTATAGTTTTGCTGTATATGTCACTAATGAGTATGATATAGTTTACCAATTTCAATACTATTTTCACTTCAGCATTATCATAAAAATTAGTATAACTCCTTTGTAGAAAGATGAAGCAAATTAATTTTACTCCATTCTCGTTTTAGATGTATAGTTTTATATATACTTTAGGTGTGTTTCCTTTTACTAACAATGCTAAATTTTATTTTCTAATCTATTTTGAAACCAGCTTCTTTTATAGAGATAAATCCATTTATATTCAAGTTGTAATTTTTGTTCGGGTTTCACTATACTTGTTACATAGTTGTGCTTTTTTCTTTTTTTTTTAACCAATCTAAGATTAACAGAACAGTATACATTCTTGACTATGTATTCTCCACCAGATTAGTAAAAGTAAAACAATGATCCCGAGATTGTTCTCAAAACTTTTTGCCTTTCGTCAATTCTGTAGCACTGATTGTACCTTACAACAGCTCATTCCATTCCATCATTTTTACCTGTAGTACCTACATTAATTATGTAATTATTTTTGTACCTTTCTTCAAAAGTATTTCCCTAAAATGGAGTTTTCTCACTCAATTTCTAGCCACTAATTTCAAGTGTCCTTAAAAGGCGGAACGTCAAATCAATAACCCCCTATCTATACTTCCCAATATGTAAAAAGAAACATCTTCTAGGATAAGCAGTTTCTCAGTTCCCAATCCAAATCAGACCACTTTGAGGGGACTGGTTTCAGTTTGAGGACACTAATAAACTGGAGATACTCCAGAGGAAGACAGGGAAAGGCTTAACTACTTTTAACACAGAATAGGTTAAAGAAACTTTGAATGTTTAGCCTGAAAAGGACACTTTATGGAAAAACTTCAAATATGTGAAGAACTATCATGTAGAAAAGGGAGAGTCTTGTTTGTTTTTTCACAAGGCAGAACTAAGAACAATTCATGTAAATTACAAAAACATTAACACCAAGAAAAACTACCTCATAATTGGAGCTGTCAAAAATGAAATGGGCTGCCTGGACAGAGGGTAAATTCTCCCTCTTAAGAGATTAACCCAAAGAATAGTGACATCTAAAATTCCATGTAAATATTATGAGTCACAATTTTCTAATTCCTAGCTTTAAAAATTTGTTCACCTTGTTAAGTTTCTACTTCATAGTTGGTTTCCATGTCAAAGGCCCTGATATGTTCTTGGCTTCTTTGCATTAAAGTCTATCATTTCTGTTTACACTTAAAAAAACAAACAAAAAAAACTCAACTTACTAAAAATATGCTCATTTTGCTAAATAAGTAAATCTTAGCTTTTTTTTTTTTTTAAACTAAATTACACCCTAGCTTCTACTTTCATGTCTTACTCTGGATGAGAAATGTTTTGTTTTTTATTTATGTGATTTGGTTGCTTCTATGATTCTTTCTGTCATAGTATAAACTCTATATTCTTGTGTGAATTAAACTGGGAATAAAGGGAAAATATATTCCTGGTTCTATGAAATTATATTTTGCCTTCTGTTATTATTTTCAGGAAAATTTATTGCACTACTTCTTGAAATATATTTAGATTTTATTTCTTCATACTGAATTTTATCCTTGTGCTTTGCTGCTTCTATTTGTAAAAGTCTAAAATCTTACTGAAATTGTGCTACTTCCAAATTTTGTGTAACTTTTAAATTTATTTTTCTATTTTCTATGAGGTGACTTTTTCCTGAGGATTTTAATTGCCTTTCCCCTTTTGCTTTTAGGCTCTTTTCTTAATTATTTACCATCTTGTAGTTGTTCTGAATTTCTAAATTACGACTTGGCAGAGGTGTTCATTCCTTCACTATAACTTATAAGAAGCCATCACTTTAACACAATTCTGAAAATTTATATAAAATTGACAGTATCAAGGCTCTCCTGAATTAATGATTGCCTCCCATTAGAACATATATATTCTAAAAATTATGTGGAGTCATTTTCTTTTTTAATGAATAGGCAAGTCAGAGTATTAGTTTCCTTATCACTCAGGGATTAAACTTATACATATATATATTATGTATATAAATGTGCATGTTTATGTATACATAGAGTTTCAAGTCTTAGTGCAGTTTAAAATCTTTTAAGTCTTTTGCGATACCATATACATGTGTACATACAAAATGTGCGTGTATATAAACATTTAAGTGTTTAAACTATTAATATTTTCTATTCTAAAAATTTCTCATGGTTTTGTATTCTTTAGTTCTAGATTTTCCTACTCTTTCACCTCTCTGTATGAGTTAATGATCTATGAATAAATATTAAATGAAAGACAGCTTTTATTTAAAGTAAACCCTGCTGTGAATCTACTTCTAAAATGAAATAATCACTCCTATTTTACTTTGTTTGAAATAATTGTGGTTGTTTTCATTTAGTTGTTTGGTTGTGTCCAACTCTTCAAGATGCCCATGGATCATAGTACCCATGGAATTTTCTTGGCAAAAGATGCTGGAGTGATTTGCCATTTCCTTCCATAAATTAAGGCAAATAGAGGTGAAGTGATTTGCTCAGGATCACACACAGTAAGTGTCTGAGGATGAATTTGATCTCAGATCTTCCTGACTCCAAGGCTGAACCAGGTAAACTTTTTATACATGGATTAGCAGCTTCATTGACTGAAGATGACAGAATGAACAAATTCACCCCAAAGGGCTGCCTAATACCGTGCAAAGAACATTAGTTTTGGCATCAGAGGAGTCAGGCTTACCTTCTACCTTAGCCATATCCTACCTACATGGCCTTGGGCAAGCCACTTAGTTTTCCTAGACTTTACTTATTAAATAAAGCTGGATTAGAAGATCTCTGCAATTCTGTAGCTATGTTTCCTGAGGCATAAAATAAGCACATTTCAAAAGAAGCAACTGAATGCTCTAAGTAAGTAAATATTGTCTCATATGTACATGCATTTTTGCTGAGTTCCAAAGAGAACAAGGCATGGCAATGATCCAAAAGAAATGGTGACATTGTGGATACAAAGACAAAAAGTAAAACAGTCCCTACCTTTGAATAGCTTATATTTTGCTGGGTAATACAACGTATAATATGTATGTGTATGTGTGTGTGTGTGTGTGTATATATATATACACACACACATACACACTCATAATGTGTACGTCTGGTTATTCTAGTACTCATAACTAGATTAATGAAAAAAAGCTTCCTATAAAAATTAGGATATGAACTAGAGATGAGGAGATATGCTGCTAGCATGGGTGACATCCTGTACAAATGGAATGCCAAATAGACCAGTTCAAATGAAACAGTATATAAAGAGAGTTATGTAATATGAGTCTGGAAAAAAAGTTGTAATGGCAGAGGAGCCTTTACATGCCAACTTTAGTTTACAGTTTATCCTTGAGGTACTACAAATGTTTGTTTACACTCAAAAAGTATTTATTAGGCCCTACTGTGTGCAAGGCATTGTGTTAAGCACTGTTGATACAAAGAAAGGTAAAAAACCAAAAAACAAAACAAAACAAAACAAAACCAAATGTTGCCTTATGGAGCAGATAATCCCAAAGAGGAGACATGTAAATAACTAAGTACATACAAATTCAAGAAAAGAGCCAGTAAATAAAGAGGAGGTTTGGGGAGAGAGACAGAATAGATGGAAAATAATCCCAGAGAAGAAAGCACTAGCAGCTGGGGGATAGAAAAAGGCCTCAGAAGGTGGGATTTGAGCTGAGACTCAAAGGAAATGTTCACCTTCCATTTAATGTCAGTTTTTCTCTTCCTTCTGTCTATCCAAATCTTATCCATCCTTTAAGGTCCAGGTATTTCTTCACAAGGTCCTTTTTTATGAACTCCAATAGTACTTCTTGCTCTTGCTTTTTGGCACTAATCATATACTACTCAACACTTTGTGTTTATACTGTCTTCCCAATTTTATTGTTGTTTCCTAGGAGACAGAGATAATGCCTTAAATTTCTTTTGTAGTTCCCTCAGCACCCAGCAGTTATGTTCATAGTGAGTGATCAATAAATGTTTAGTGAATAAATGAATCTGTAGTTCTATAATGAAATTAAATAGAAAAATGGGACATTTATATTTACCTCAGTGATATCTGAGGTCTATTTCCACATTTTACAGATGAGAAAAAAAAACCCACATCTCAAAGAGTTCTTGAAACGCCTTAAAGTACAAGTAAAAATAGATCCTCCCCTCTCCCATCCACCCTCCACATATGGTTGCCAAACTGATATTCCTAAACAGAGGTATAAGACATATCATTCCCCAACTGAAGAAGGTGCAGTGGCTCTAGAATAAAATACTATCTCCTTTAACTTTTAAATCCTTCCTCTGATTCTAGCTTATTTTTCAGGCTGAGAGAACCCCCCCCCCCAAAGGAAAAAAAAATAGAATATTGTACATTCCAGATGCCACAGGTGTGACTTTGCAAAAGCCTTATTCAGTAAATTCATACTGACTATTTCACCATACTGGAGAAATATCTACTCAACTCATATCACAAAGTGCTTAGGGTCTCTAAGTACTTGGCCCAAGCACCACCTTACATGAAGCCTATCAGATTACCCAAAAATACTAAAGGTTCAAATCCCCATGCAAAATCACTCTAAATTTATTTTGTGTTTATATTTTTGTACAGGTTGTTTTCCTGCTACAGAACCTAAGCTCCTTGAAGGTGGGTACTGTTTTGTTTTTCTCTTTGTATCTGCAATGACTAGCCGAGTTTGACACATTTAAAACATGCTTAATAAACATTTAATGCACAACATGAGTGCATTACATTTAAAGTAGTTTGTCACAAATTTAGATTTACATCTATGTACACTAAAACACTTTAATTGGATCTCTATTAACAACTTATGTTAATAACGTTTTGTATTCCTCTCTGCCCTTTTCTCCCTTATCCCCATAATTGTGTACATATTCTTTATACTTGTAATCACTTATAACTTCTGTTTGTTTCTTTATACACTTTACATTACATATTTCTATATTTCTCATGTCATCTTGAGTACATTATAATTTTCTAAGTTATAGGTGAGTTGTCAATATAAAGCTCAAGATATCAAGTGTATGATCAAACAATTATTCAGAGAGCCACAAAATGTTATGAGCTAGAAAGTACCTTTAAAAATGACTTAATTCAATTCCCTCAGTCTTACTAAAGGAAAATGATTTGCCCAAGGTCAAGGTCACATAGTTGAGAAATTGAGGAGCTGAGACTTAAATCCAAATTGTGTGTGTGTGTGTGTCTGTCTGTACACTACAATAATATCTCAGTCTGTCAACAGATTGATTCTGTTTTTTCTCAATTAAAAATAAGACTGTTACATACCTTTGAATAGACTTTTTAAACAAGTTCTTAAAGTATACATCCCCTATAATGGAATTCCTGTGTCAAAGAAAATATTTTCACTATAGAAATTTGTGGCTTCAAAGCATCATATAAATAGTACCTATTACCACTATATTCAAGCACAAGACTAAAATTTAGATTTCTTTTTCCTATTATGGCTCAGTGCTTTCCAAGAGGATCTAAATTAAGACTAAGCATGCTAGGGTTAAAAGTGGTACACTTTTCAGCACAGCAGTCATAATCAGAAAAAGGGACAAGAATTATTGGCAAAATACATTAAAGACCTGGAAGTTCCTCTTTAGACACAAGATTATATTAATAATGTATGAAAAGGTCCACATTCTTATACTGTATTAAACAAGTGGATCTGAGGTTAAGAGAATTCTTCAACTTACTAATACCTTTCTTATGATAATTCCTAAGACAAGCTCACAAAATTAAAGTCAGACAAGAAAAAGAATTATAACTTGTTTAGGAGAAGGTCTCAGATCCACATCAATTTTCATTAAATGAATTCACTGTTTAAATCACAAAGTCTAAAATGTAAGGAAAAATATTAATATTGACCAATCAAACATGGACAGAAAACTCTAAAAGATAGAATATAGAAATCACAAGTAAAAAATTACTTTTGTCCTGAACCATGCTGGAATCCCAAGAGAGAGCCATTGTCATCAAAGTCCATAATTGGATTTTCCTCAATATCTAGTTCATGGCTACAAATATAAAAAGAGAAACATTTTCCATTAACATTGACTGACAAACTCCATTATTTCCATCATTATTTTTTAACAGTTTGGAGTACATAAATTAGCATTTACAAAGACTTTACAAATCACTTAAAATACTAATATCAAGATATATACAAAAGCTATATAATGTTTCTTCTTTCACTAGATTTTTACCCAATGTTTTAACGGAAAAGTTACCACTAAGAAACATTTATAATACCTCAAAGCAACTTTTTTTCTGTTTAAAAATAAAAAATCAGTTTAATAACAAAAAATACTAAAATAATAATAAACAAAAAACTCAACTCAAATCTACACATATGAGCCCATGAGAAGAAAAGCCAAGGGGGGAAAAAAAGATTAAAAGCAGTAAAAACTAGGAATAACAATAATAATCCATTTATCTGAAATTTAAGATCTTGATTAACTTCAACCATCAGAAGCACTCAAGAAACTTTTAGTTTAGTAATTACTTTGGAGACAGCATGGTTCAAAGGACAAAGTATTGGACTTTGAATCAGAATTCCTGGGTCTGAATCTCACCTCAGAAACTTACTAGCTCTATGATGCTAAGCAAATGAATTTGCTTCTCAGAGCTTGTTTCCTTTACCTGTAACTTAGAGATCATACTTTCATTTTGTGTACTTGCATTTCTCAACAGAACTGTTAGAAAGGAAAAGTTTTGTAAAGCTTTAAATGCAGTATAGGATATTATGACACCAAAACAGATATCTATGAATACATTTAGTTTCCTCTAGCAGACTTATTATATTTTCTTTCTTTTTTTGTGAGGCAATTGCCTGGAATCACATAGCTACTAAGTGTTAAGTATTTGAGGCTGGATTTGAACTCAGACCCTCCTGACTCCAGGGCCAGTACTTTATCTGCTGCATTATCTATCTGCCCCCAGATTTTTATATTTTCTGCAACTTATAGTATTAAAGAGTTGCATAAGGCCTGAGACCTTAAGAGACTCATAAGAGTCACATATGTAGTGTGTGTCAGAAGGGGAACTTGAACACTAATCTTCCCTGATTGATATTAGCTCTATATTTACTGCACTGAATGGTACTAATGTATTGTAAAATGAAATGCTTTGTAAAACAAAACACTCCTTACAGGGAGGAAACTGATCTTATTACTATGTAATTCCTTTGGAATTCCCTTTGTATAATACCATCATTAACTTGCTTTTCTTTTCATATCTAATCAGTAAATTTGTGGATTCCATTTTTTTTTATCCCTTCATTTCTTGTCTCCATTATCAGCACTCTCCACTCTAGACTATAAGATAATTTAATTGAGTTATCAAACTGTGCATACCCTTTGATCCAGCAGTGTTACTACTGGGATTATATCCCAAAGAGATTATAAAGAAGGGAAAGGGACCTGTATGTGCACGAATGTTTGTGGCAGCCCTTTTTGTAGTGGCTAGAAACTGGAAACTGAATGGATGTCCATCAGTTGGAGAATGGCTGAATAAATTGTGGTATATGAAAATTATGGAATATTATTGTTCTGTAAGAAATGACCAACAGGATGATTTCAGAAAGGCCTGGAGAGACTTACACGAACTGATGCTGAGTGAAATGAGCAGGACCAGGAGATCATTATATACTTCAACAACAATACTAGATGATGACCAGTTCTGATGGATCAGGCCATCCTCAGCAACAAGATCAACCAAATCATTTCTAATGGAGCAGTAATGAACTGAACTAGCTATACCCAGAAAAAGAACTCTGGGAGATGACTAAAAACCATTACATTGAATTCCCAATCCCTATATTTATGCCCACCTGCATTTTTGATTTCCTTCACAAGCTAATTGTACAATAATTCAGAGTCTGATTCTTTTTGTACAGCAAAATAATGTTTTGGTCATGTATACTTATTGTGTATCTAAGTTATATTTTAATATATTTAACATCTAATGGTCATCCTGCCATCTAGGGGAGGGGGTGGGGGGGTAAGAGGTGAAAAATTGGAACAAGAGGTTTGGCAATTGTTAATGCTGTAAAGTTACCCATGTATATATCCTGTAAATAAAAGGCTATTAAAAAAAAAAAAAAAAAAAAAAAAGATAATTTAATTGATATTTCTACCTCTACTCCACTCCATTAAATATTTATATCATATTGCTAAAATAATCTTTGTAATCTACATACTCTATATATTCTAACAAATCTGGATTGCTTTTTGGTGTCCCTCTTAAAACATATAACATTTTTTTTTTAATTCATTGTAAAAATACCCCAAACACCTTCCCATCCTCTATTTTTGATTGTTGAATACTATCCCTATTTTAGAGCTCTAATTCAACCACTACTTTCATCATTAAGGCCTTTTCTGATTCTTTAATCACTATTTTCCCCCATTAAGATTACATAGCCTTCCTGTTCTGTAATTCTTTTTCTAATGTATCAGTGCAATATTTTGTATTACAGATAGTTCTGTGTGTTTTAACACTCTACTAGATTAGAAGCTTTGTAACAGGAGAAACTGTGTGTGTTCTAAGCTTTGTATCCCTCCTAGTACATAAAAAGTGCTCTAGACAATAGAACTTACATATGCAATGGATAAATCATACTATTCTTGACCTCTTCATTATACAGACTAGTATGAAATAGTATGTATATTGCAACCTTCTTGGACTTTGGTTCCTTATAGGTAAAATATGTAGATTCAATCAGGTGATACTTAAAGTTGAAGGTACATTTCTTTTTATTAATTTTATCTGAAAAAATAACACTATCCAAAAATATAACACTTCATCTCTAAAATGAAATAATACACAAAGAACAGTGAATTTTCTCTAAGGTTCCTTTCAGAAGATAAATCTTATCTTCCTACTACAACATAACTCCTTAAAACAGAGACTATAACTTTTAAAACTTCTACATAGAAGTAGTAAGGTATTAGGTTCACAATGGTATTTATTTAATGCTTTTCTGATTGACAATTATTCTGGAAGTATTTTTGGTGAAAAGGCTTACCTTCTCTTCAGTTTAGCTGGTTTATATTCAGGTGGCTCCTCCTCACTCTCATCTCCATCCTTATTGTTGCTATATGACACTTCTTTGTTTGGACTCGTTCCAGAAGTCTCCTGTGAATCTAGACAGAGAGAAATTTTTCAGCCCTTGTTCTGACAATTCTTCTGTCATTTTCAAACTCGATATAAATGGTTCAGTGTCTTTCTTGCAGTCACTTCATTTCAGTGCCCCAGATAACTTCCTAAGACTGTAAGTTACAGAGAAGGTGCTGACCAAGGTGCTGCAGTAGAAGGAATTTATTCACATGATAGTTAACCAAAATAAGAGAGGAGAATGGCATGCCAGAATACTAAGGAAGGCTAGGAAAGAATTCCTTGAAAGAAGGAATTATTTTAGATGCTTACTATATACTTGTAACCCTAAAAGGTAGGTACTATTACTATTCCCATTTTACAGATAAAGAAACTGAGGCACACAAAAGTGACTTGCCTAAGGTTAGTCAGCTAGTGTTTCAACTCATCTTGACAATAGGCACAGTGTTCTTCTCACACTGCAATAAATCATACATTAATAGTAAGAAAATAGTGTAAATTTTTTAGAAATTTTATATTACAAAAGCAAGAGAAAAATGAGGAAAAGGTGCTGTTTAGAATTTCCATATCTGATGTAAATGATTCCTTCAGCCATTCACTGATCAGTCAACAAATTTTTAATAAGTACTTAGCAAAATTCGCAGCAACATTCAAGTTTATAGTTTATAGCTGGCAGCAGCCTTAAAATCAACATATGCTGCCATCTTATAGATGGAAAACAAGGTTCACAGAAACAATGTTACTTGTCTATGGTCACACACAGAGGAAGGGACAGAAGTGAGATCAAAGACCAGATTTTCCCACTGCTCAATACTATCTGGGAATCACAAAAATGAATGTTCAGGTTCAGTGAACATCTCTAGGTTCATTCTGGGAGTGGTGTCGGGGGCAAAAACTCTTGGTACATTAGAATTGTGTTCAAAGGCACCAAACTAAATCTAGCTTTAACACTTGAAGCTAGGTCTCAGGGAATTCAGATGTTTTTAAGAATTCTCTACATTGAGGACGTTGTCAGCTGAAAGGACAATGTCAATCTTTATGACAAGAATATCCCTCTTCTCTTCCCTCTACTTGTTTCCTTCATCTTGCCAATGGTATCAAAAGTAATCATGAATTCTTTAGGAAATACTCATACGTAAGAAGGCTGACAACCTGTTTTTATGATAAGTGTCTTGAATCAAGAACATAAATATTTTAAAATCAATTTGCATGGCTAAGAATTAAGAGGCTACCTTTTTGAGTTCTTCCAAGTCAGTCCTCCACTTCCTGTATGAATTATAAAAATCTTATCATCGATAACAGAACCAACATGAAAGCTGTACATTTTGTTCTGAATCATTTTTAGTGACTGGATATAGGCAGCACATTATTAACAGGTCACATATTAAGAACTACAAAAGGGGTCTTGGAGGACACCCAGTCCAACTTCCTCATACCTGTGGCATCTAGACATAAAGTGACTTCCTCAGAATCATATTAAGAGGTAAGCTGATGAGCTAGGATTTGAACTTAGTTACTCATAATTATTCATTTTTAATTATGAGATTTTTATGCCAAGATGTTATTATCCTTCTACCCTAAAAATCCTACTTGAATGGCTCCTCCTAGTAAGGAGGGGATTCTGGTGCCCCCATCAAATTGACTTGAAATTTAGGGTCACCATTTAATAGATCGTGATTTTTTTTAGGAGGGGGGAACCTATGAATTCATTGGTATAGGGAACTTTTAATGAGACAATTTCTTCTACTGAATAGATCATATCAGCAACCATTGTACAAATTACAATCTTAGAAAATCGCAGGAACAAGTGACTTTCCTCAAGTCACAAAGCCAATGGCAATCAAAAAATACTTAAAATAAGTATTTACTAAATGCCAGGTATTATGCCAAATTCCGTGGATACAAATAGAGTTTAAAACAAATTTAAAAAAAACCCTTCAAAACCAAGTCTCTGCCTTCAAGAAGCTTCTAAAATAATTCTTAAATAATATTTGAAAATAATTAGGCATATACAAGATATATACAGGACAGATGTAAAGCATCAGAAGATCAAAAAGACCAAATAAAATGCCAAGAAGAGAACTTAATACTTAATTCTGTTAGTAACTACATGCTACTGAAGCTTACTAGGCACAAAAGTAACATGGTCAGACATAGGTCGGCTTTAGAAAAACTACCTTAGTAACAGAGTAGAGGATGCACTAAAAAGATTTATGGCAGGGAGATCACTCAGAAAGCTACTGTAATAGTTCAGGTGAGAGCATATGAGGGCCTGAACTATGGTGGTGGCTATGTGAATGGAAAGAAGGGGGCATACAACAAATGTTATGAAAATAGAAACAAAAAGATTTAACAATGGACAATATAACAATGTGAAGATTGCATACAATGAAAAGAGAGCCCAAAATAGTGTGATAGCCACAGTGAAGTGTCAGTGACATAAATGAAGAACACTAACTAAAGGAGACTGAGAAGAAACAGTCAGACAAATAAGGAGAACCAAAGGAATCATAAAAGCCTAGAGAGAAAACAGTGTCTAGGAGATGTTTCAGTTGTCATATAGTACTGTGAGATCAAGGATAAAGATTGACAAAAGGCTATTAGATGTGGCTAGTAAGAGATTATTGGTAATTTAATCCAGGTCTTTTGTACTTCAAGGCCAGATCTCTATATTTTAACTCCCAACCATGAGGTCTAATATTGATATACATAAATTGCATTATTCCTAGGTTACAATAAACTGGACCTTTCATATTTGTTTCTTAAAAGTGATAAAAGTAGAAATAGGAAATCATTACAAACTTTGTTTTAGTTTATGAAAAATGATACTTCAAGGATGCAAAGGAAAAGACAGGAAGATCTGAACACAATATGTAGTATTATATAAGCTTTCTTGAAACAGAAATTTATTGTTTCATGTTTTGAATTCTCTCATGTTTTGCTCTGTACATGACAATTTCTTTGCTTTTCCAGTTTGTATTTAAGTTTTAAATAAATTTAAAAATATATATTTCAATCTGTCAAAAAAGAAAAAACAATGGTTAACACAACAATGAAAAAATTTTAAAGGATTAAATTGTTTCTCAGAAAGAGTAATAATTATCATTTTTAAACTACATAATATTTTCATGGTCAATTCTTCTGTTACATGTGTTCATTTGACAAATCTACTTTTTAGTTAATTATCCACTGACCTGCTTGGCTGGCACTTTTATTTCCTGACAAATTCCTTTTCTTAGTTGATCCATCACATGGCTCACATTCATTGGAAAGAGTGCTCCGTTGTTCACTGTTAACTTCACCCAGACATTGGTAATCACCACAAATTACAGCTGAGTTTAAGCTGTCATTCTCTAATTCCACTGAATTCAGATTTATGTTGCTAATTCCATCAAGTATTTCCTCATGATGCTTATCATTTGTATTTTCTTTATAAATGTCCTCACTCTTTTTAGTGACCGAAACTAAGTCCAATAATGATCCCCTTGTAATGTTACGATTATCTTTCTTATCCATTTCTATTTTGGACATACAATTATCCATATCACAACTTTGTGAACAATCGAAAGTCCATCCTTGACCTTCCCAATATTGAAACTGTTCCAAATAATACCAGTAAATATGACTATAATGCTGTTCCCATTTTTCCTTTGTCTCGGGAGAATTCCAAGGTTCAGTAGACAATATTTCACCTGGGTGATTTTCTTGCCAGCTCTGCCATAACAATCCTTCTCCATACTCACTCCAATACTTTTGCCATTTCTCTGTAATCTCTAATTTTGGAGGCAATACATTTTCAGTAGATAATTTTCCGTCTTCTACTTCTTTCTCATTTTGAAGTTCACATGTTTTAGTCTCTTCATATTGCTCAAAGGCTAAAGATGCATCATCTGATATTAAGTGGTCATCATCTTCATGAATCTCTTTCCAGGATTCTTGTAGAATTTCATCTGTGTATTTCTTTTGAGATTTTTTCTTTTTCTTTTTAAATTTAGTTTTTTTATTTCTGGAATTCATGGACACCTAAATAACAGAGAAAAACGACAATTTTATTATGGACATTTTTAACATGTTTCTGTTTAGAAATGATAAATAAGACATTTTATATTATAAAAATCATTGCTAATTACTTATGGGCTTAATTTAAGTAAAATTATGAAAATTTTAAAAAAGCCTTTTTTACCCTGAAAGATTATTTTAGCTCTGGAACTCACACTTAATCAGGACCCTCTACTCCTACTCCTAAAGCTTTCCCTTTGATTGGAGATTTCTTCTCAAAACCTTTCTAAGACAACTATTTCATTTCACACCCAACTGCATTCCTCTAGACTTCCCATCTCTTGGTACCACAGCTTCCTTTTGTTCCTTTTGTGTGTAGTATTCTCCATTAAGTTGTAAATTCCTTAGAGGTAGTGACTGTCTTGTCTTCCCCAGGGCTTAGTACAATGCCTTGTACAAGAAGGCAATTAATAAGTCTTTATAAAAAGACTTGGGGAAAATTCACTATTCCATTCTGTGCCTCATGTTTATGACTACAAGTAAAGGAAATAATCTAATATTTACCTCAAAATTCTTGTGAGCAGACAGGCCTCCAAACTGAAGGGGTAGCCCCATACTTCTCATAAGTTCCGCTTCTGAATCTAGTTCAATGTCATCTGATCTCAAAGCACTTCCGTTCTCCGATTCTACCAGCCCATGGGAATTATATTCCCTCTCTTCTGTGGCTTGTTCTACAGATACAATTAAAAAAAAAAAGTTTGTGGTTACATTAAATAAATGAACATATATTTACTTGTGTGCACTTATACAACTACCTTCCAAGTCATATTCTCTGCCTCTGATTTGATCACACCAGCAACTTGAATTTTTACACACAATTTTTTTTTTAATGCTATTAAGTTATCAACTCATTCTCAGGAAATAAAATCTTTTATGAATAAATCTAGAGAAAATAAGACTATGAAGATAGTCTAGTGGAAAGAATGCAATCGTATGACTTTGGATGCCAGGAAACTGAGGCTTTAATGTTGGATTTGCCACTAATGGTGTGACTCTGAGGACGTTACAATATCTAGGCATAAACTTCTTTATATATAACATGAGCATTGGACTAGATCATATCTAAGGTCACTTAAATTATTCAAATCTCCAGGAACAAGCAATTTCTATTTATTAAAAAATACTTCATACTGCATTTAAGCCATTATATATATATATTAATAAGAAAAAGACTGACAGTGATAACACATTACATTAGCAACTGTAATGACAGTGTGAAGATACAATACATTTTCAAATGTACTCATAATAATAGTTTATATTTACAAGTTTTTAAAAAGTTTTCAAAGAACTTTACACTTCCTTTCACACAACCTTGTGAGGTAAGTGCTATTATTATTATCATCCCTATTTTATAGATGAGAAAACTGAAGGTGATAAAAGTTATACAACTCGGTTAGTATTACAGATTAAGTGTCTAAAGCAGCAAACAGAGGGTGGTCTCCCATTTCAAGTTGAATGCTTTCTTCTTAGGTTGTATTAAACATTATTAACAGAGTAAATAATTTTGACTTCAAGTTTATATAGTTTAAATTTACATTAATATAACAATTCTGAAGTTTACTGAAGTTATTGTTTCTTTGAATTGAGAATCTAGACATGCTCTAAAGAAACAATATGGAAAATTAAAAGATAAAATAAAGATAAAAAGATAATAAAAAAGGTAAAAGATAAAATAAAAGTAGTTTTCACAATTGGTGTGGTTCTCCATACAGATTAAATTTTATAACAATAATTCCAACTAGTGACTTAGTTATTTCAAACAATTCTTAGTAATTTATTCTAGTGGTAGATGCAAAGAATTTTAAATTTTTTCACACATATTTTCCATATAAACAGTTTGCAATCTCTATTCAAATGACAAGTATACCTATTTAAAAAAAAAAGTTCTGGTCCATTTTATCTGTGTAGGAACTCCTTAGTGCCCTTAAGAGAGGGAACTGTGATTAAAAGATTGAAGTCTGATTCTATTGAAGTTAAACTAAAGTCTCTCTCAGTCCAAGGGCCTCCATCTATTATACCATATTGCCTCATATAGAATTTACAAATACATACTTATATATGTATGCGAATATATGTACATATCTGTATCTATGCTTATCTACATCTATACATTACCTTAACTCATAAAGTAGAAGCCTACTATAAAATAGTATAAACTTGAAAAGTAGTACTTGCATATTCAATTTTTTATAACCCCACATGTGGCTAATTTGTACCATAATTCATCACCAAAAAGCACCTACATATTTGTTAATTGCAGATGTTCATTCCAATTTTTAAGGGGTGGTAAATTTTGCTTTACCAAAAGACTCCATCTAGTGGTAAAAGAGGATAACTGCAGCCTATATAATGGCTTGGGGTGGGGGGTGAGGGGGAGGAGGGCGGGCAGTGGCAGAGGTGGGAGGGAGAAAATAAAGGTGGGGGGGAGGAGGGAACAGGGCTCCAAAAACAGAAAAAAACCAATTCATTTGTTTCTGAAGCATTTTCCGGAGAAGTCATTGTGAGGAGCACTTGCTAATTTACAGAAAGATTTACATATACACAGAAAAATAACACACAATAGATGTTAAAATCATATATAAGTAAACTATAGCTAATGTGCAAAACTTAAAGCCATATATACATACATACCTGTATTACTGGTATCATTGTCTTTTACATAGAACCCCTTTAATCCTAAGTAGTACAATTTTCGATCTCTGTAAAACAAGATAAACAAAACTATATTAATAGCTATTGTACAAAATAAAGTTATAAATCCAGAGAAATACTTGCTTTTAAGATGTAGTTCAAAACTTTTTGTCTCCTGCAGTTTCCCTTTTAATACCTACAACATTGATTTTGTTCATGCAAAATCTTTTTAACTGAATTTAACCAAAATGATCTATTTCACTTTGTATGATTTCCTTATCCCTTGCCTAAGAATCATCTCCCTTAGCTAGTTAGGAAATTTACTTCTATCCATTTTCCACTAATTAAAAAAAACAAAAAGCTACCTTTATAAAGTCAAGTACTAATTTGGAACCTAGGGAATATATAGTAGAAAATACTGGTCTAAACCTTATCTACCCACTCTCCCTACCCGATTCCCAGTTTTCCTAATTTTTCTCATAAAGACCTCCAGTAGTTTATATTCTCAGGTTAAAGAACATTGGGGTTATTGTGTTTGGGTGTAATCAAATCTTGCTTATCAATTTTCTTCCACTGACCTACTTTACTATTTTTTGACCAGTAGCAAATGGTAATGGATCATTCATCCTGTAAGGGAAAGAGCAAACAGCACAGTCTGCCTAATATACCAGATTGTGAATGGCTGGCTACTAAACTTGACAACATGTATCTTAGAGCCAATAGGAAGCTGCTAATGAAGCTTCTTAAGGAGAGTGAAAGGGTTAAATTTAGGATTATTCCTTTGGCAATTAAATGTATGCAATATAAAACAGAGACTGGATGGACTCTACTTCTGATTTGGTAACTAATTGTATATGAGGATGTGAGAGTGCTGTATGAAGGAGGATTTGATCCAGGTTATAAACCTGAATAATTGGAAGAATGATGATGCTCTATATAAAAGGAGGCTCAGATGAGTTTAAGAAAAATGAAAAGATAAGAAAAAGAAACATTAAAAATTTAATAAAGAAAATTTAGCAGGAATTTCAAATATACATTGAGGGGAAGGGTGGAAGAAAAAGTTCTTCTAAATATCTTTTAGACATAAACAAATAAGTTTTCAAAACTGCTTGAAGTGGTAAAACAAGGATTCAGATGGAGCAAGCACAAACAAAAACCATTTACAAAATACAATCTATAAAATAGCAAATGGACTCTCCAACTAAAATAACTTGTTTAGGCTCCAAATATAATGAAATCAATCATTAAAATATTTGTACTGACTTGGGAAAAAAGTTTTAATAAATCAAGTTTTTTTTTTTTTTTGTCTTTAGAAAAACTCACTGAAGACTCACAGGCAATTTGGGTTAAAGTCCCATCTCTGAGGCAAACTAACAGTTACTCTACTTAACAAGGACTTACTTTTGGTATAGTAGATATGTCTAAAAATTGTATTTGAATATAGTCCAGAGTAGATAATGAAGGGCAGATTTTAGAATGGAAGAGACACAAATGTCAATTAATTTAACCCCTTAATTTTAAAAGTAGTAAAGGTTAAGACCCATGGAGGTTAACTTGTTTGTCTAAGACAACACAGTAGTACAGATGAATTTCAAAAATGAATATTTTACCCCTTAATTATGTAATATCTGAGATAATATATTCATGTAATGACTTTTAGAACTTTCATAATAGACAAATAGAATATATTTATATTCTAGCTTATTTTTTTTTTTTTTTGCCCAACTTCTCAACTTTTGCAATCAGGACCCATCTTTACTAAGTACACAAGACTTGGACTTGCCTATAGCACAAACATCTAGCCATTAAATTTTCAAAAAATGATTATAAAACATCTTGTGAAATTTCACCAGTGTCAATGAGATCATTTAAATAATAGATTCAGATGATGTTTTGGCTTTTAACAATTCTTATGAAAAAACAATTTTTTGGCTGACAGTTTAAATTGAAAAACCAGAAATTAAAAAAAAAAAAAGATTTTGCTTAAACTTATCTTTAGAAGGTTTTATCACCTGGTAAAAGTCTTCCACATACTCCAACTGATACATCACTCTGCATCATTTTGTTTCTCATTTCTACCTCCTCCAGGCCATTGTCTAACTACACAGCTGCCAAACTGATATTTTGAAATTACAGAACTAAACATAATACTCTCATGATAAAAAATCTCCAGTAGCTTCTTACTGTCCTTGCCATAAAATCCACATTCCTATGTTGGTCAATTAAAGAATTTCAGAATCTGGTACCAACTTGCTCCTTTCTTATACATTACTTCCCCTCAGCTACTTTGTTCTTCAGTAAGATTGAACTACCTGATGTTTTCCCTTAGAGGGCTTTCCAACTCCTGCCAACTTTTTGTTGAATGAAAAGGGACAAAGAACTGCCATTTCCAGGATACTCAAAAAAGATAGTCATAGATTGTAAAGGCAATTCCTAAAGAGGGGTTCTAAAAAAGATTTTGAGCAAAGAACAATTTGCTCATTAGCATTATTATTATTAGCAGCATTATTATAATAAAAACAAAATATCAAGTGAAGCAGATTGAACTGCTAGTGATATCTCTATCTCATCTCAGAAATGAAACTGATAAAACTCATTGTGAAATATGCATTCATTGAGTGAGAGGAAGAAATTAACATCTTTTCTAAAAGTAGTAATTTCTACATTTGCTTGCCTCTGAAGAATGCTAAATTTAGAAAATTGTTAATTTTCCCAATAGAGTATAAATGCTCAGAATAGAACTACGACAGTATTAGGTATATACATAGTAGCTATTTAATAAACATTAATTGCCATGAATTTTTGAAAGGGTTATATATTTATTTAGATGTATGATTTGAGATACAAATACAATATTGGCTCAGTGAAAAGAGGGGAATTGAGGGAAGCTGATGTTCAAAGCCTTTCTCTGATATTTATGACCAGCTTTGTTACCCAAACAAATCATTTAGCCACAATGTGTCTCAAGGAACTCACTGGGATTTACTAAATCTCAGATCCTAATCTGAGAGTTCTCTAATGAACAAAATTAGATTCTTTGTACATGACTTCTGAGAATTAGTTTCTTTTCCCTTTAAGCTGAAGATTTAGAACAGAAGTCCAATGCAATCCTCTACATTGTATAAATAAGGAACTGAGGACCAGATTTGCCTAAGTGTCTGTTTAAGTGACAAAAACAAAGTTCAAACCCACATCACTTTACTCTTAATGCAATTAATCAACAAGAAAATTTATTAAGTACCTACAAGTGGCAAGCACTATCCTAGGGATATGAAGATATATATCTATATAAAGTACATGGTGTGAAGAACATATAAAATGTACTTCTGCAGCTATATAAAGAATTCAAAAGAACTACAAAGTAGTTAATTAGCTAGTATTTAAGCTAGCAGTGTACTTCACATATCGTATTTGACCCTCACAACTACCCTGTGAAACTGATACTATTATCCCCATGTTGCAGATGAGGAAATTGAGGTTTCAAGAAGTTAAATGATAAATACAAGATCACAAAGCTAGTTAAATGTCTGAAGCAGGATTTGAAAGGAGACAAAGAAATATCATTGGTAAATGTGGAGAGATTAGCTGAAATTGGAAACTATACTATAAAAGGTTGAAAAAAGTCAGATGAGGAATCAAGAGGCAACAAATACAGACAAGTTTTCCTGGGGGTTTGACTAAGAAAGTGCAAAGAGATATAAGACTAGGACTATTACTGGAAGGTATGAATAATCTACTGAATATTTATTTTTTGCTTTTTTCAAGGATGAGAGACTTCATGTTTAAAGGATAGAAATCAATAGATAAGGAGATAAGATGCTAGGAGAGAGAGGAAAGGATAGAAAGGGTCAATTTGATGGAGAAGATGGAAGAGAGAGAGGATGATGAGGGTAGGTTTTAGCTAAGGGATTCATTTTCAAAGAGTGGAGTAAAGAAAAGAGTAGGGATGATGTCAAGAGGTTTTAAAATGAAGAGAAGAGAAGACGAGGGTGTTGTTCAGTTGTGTTTGACTCTTCATGACTCTATTGGAGGTTTTCTTAGCAAAGATACATGAATATGTCTCAAGATCATTTTGCAGATGAAGAAACCGAAGCAAACAGGTTGAAGTGCCTTGCCCAGGGTCATGTAGCTAGTAGCACTCAGGAAGAACAAAAAGTGCCATATAAACACTTCTTATAATCTTTACTCGATAGCTTTTGAGCCTTAACATATCTCAGTTTTAAAATCACACGGTTAAAAAAGTCTAGCATTAAAAATTCTTGAAATCTCATTTACAGACACGACACCACTTCTGTTTCCCATTGCTAAACGCTAAATACATTTATACGTGATGTCCGAACCATGAGGTAATTACATATTTCATTTCCCTTTTTCTAATTTGTTCTCCTCTCAATGCTACGGGCAGTTGCGGGGAGAGGAGGAGGTGACCTGAATGGTGCCAGGCAGACCCTGGGTCGAATATGACCTAAGACCCTTACGAGTCACTTTACCCTATTTGCATCAACTTCCTCATCTCCAAAATGAGCAGGAGCAGGAAATGGCAAGCTCCGGAACCACTTTTGCCGAGAAAACTCCAAACGGGGTCACAGAGAGTCGGACACGACTGAATGATATTATCCGTTCAAAGTCAACACCTTTAAGATAATACGTTCTAAAGCTCCATAGATTAATTTCTGTCAGGATATAAAGATTATATCATCATAATAATAGATTTGTTGTATATTATATTCCCGGGAAGCAGCTTAAGCGTGGCTGTCTCAAAGGCAGGATTACACGTCGCGTTTAAGACTCAAAGAATTCTCCATGCTTTAAAAATGCTTATTTCTTCCACCATCCTGTCAGAGGAGCTCGGGCACGCCCTGGGCCACTGCCCGCGACCCCGTCCGCATTACCCGCAATTTTTTGGGCGCAGGCCAAACACGTTTCTACTTACTCCACAAACGCCCTCGAGCAGAGGCAGAGGATTTTTAAATCTTCCTCCAGGTCTTCGATGAACAGGACCATTTCCGCCACGAGGCTCCACTTCCCGCACAGCATCTCGCCGCGGTTCCCGCAGAGCTCGGCCTCGGGGACCCTTCCGAGCTCGGGCCCCCAGCCGTACGGCTGCGTGCCCGCCCCGGGGCTCGTGCAGGGGCTACCCCAGCGGAAGTGGAGAGGCGAGCTTGGGTGAGAAAGGGAAGGTTCAGGCCCTCCCGCCAGTGGCGTTTGGGGATGTGTGTGCCTGGGAGGAAGGGTCGGTTTTGCGGCTAATGCCGAGGTCTCGGCGGGGGAAAGAGGGCCTCGTAAGGGAGGGTCGCTCCCCCTCCCCCTCCCCCCGAAGAGTCGCTCGGCTAGAGCTCGCGCTCAGACCGCGGCGTGGAAAGGACGCAGCCCCGTGGATCGCGGCGACAGCAGCGGCGGAGATCGGCGCGCGCGCGCGCGTACCTACCTCCAAACCGGAAGTGGCTCTCCGACCCGAGGACGCTGGAGAGGGAAGAGGAGGGGAAGGTGTTCCACCGAACGCAGTCCACGTTGGAGACTCTACTCGTGTTCCTAATTAGCGAGCTTGGAAAACTGCTCGCTTAGCTCTGCGGCTTGCACGGCCAGACTGCCTGAAGGGCGTACCGGATGGCTGAGGTAAAGGAGAGGAACACTTGCCCCGTCTTCCCCCATTTCTTTCTTTATTGGAAGATGAGGGAGAGGATAGGACCGGCTCCTTTATGGGTTTGGAGCCGTCCTCTTCCCTTTCCCCTCCCCCTCGGGCCAAGTTGTTTATCCTGGCGGTGGCGGGGAGAGGCTCTTCCTGTTTTAAGGCCGTGGGGGAAGGGCAGGAGGCCTCCTGCTTCCTGTCTCGAGGTCTGAGGAGCGCCGGAACTCTTCCTATTCGGGCCGGTGGCCTGGGAATGGGGGTTTTGTGTTGGATGGCCTCTCCTTCCAGTCTCCTCGTCACGGGACCTGGGTTGTTTAACTAATTTGGGCCGCCCCCACCACAATCAATAAGTTAATCAATATTCACTAAGCACCTACTATGTTCCCCGTGCTAGGGACTAGAGATGTAAAAAAGAAGCTAAAAAGGGAGTGGGTACTTGTCATCCTATCCTCACCGTGATTAATCAAAAAAAAACAACAAAAAAAAAACCCAACCCCAAAACGTTTTTGCTTTGTCTTCAATATTATGCAACATACTGGACTTTTATTACAATTCTGAACCCAAAGGACTTAGTACTTTTAAAAAGTTATTAAGCGCCTATTATGTGCTTCGTGCTAAGCACTGAGGATACAAAAAGGGGAAAACAACCCCTGACAGGAAGGGGCTTACAATCTGACGGGAAGAGAAAGTCCAAACAAGACAAGGGAATAAATAAGAGATAATGAACAGAGGGAATGAAGTAGAATTAAGATTGTTGGGAGAAGACTTTCTGTATAAAGTGAGATTATAGTTGGTAGTTAGAGAGTTCCAGGCAAGAGAGACAACCAGAGAAAATACCATGAGGTGGGAGATGGATTGTCTTGTTCTTCAGTGACTTCTATTCTGATTCTGAGACATTCCTTACTTGTAATGTGGTACAGCCTGTTCATTTCTCTTTCTCACCATGAGCCTCATGTGAGGAAATATTGTTATATATTAGGAGCATGTAATGTTCTATGTCTTGCAGCCATACAGCAACATCCCTAGATTGACATCTAACTCCTGGGGAGTTCTATGTAAAAACGGAACAATCAACAAGACAATTAAGACAATAGAAGAAATATAGTGTTATAGGTTAATTAGAAAGTAATTAAGGATTCATAGGACGTTAGAGCAAGAAGAGGTCTTAGAATGAATAAAGCACTTATTAAGTGCTTGCTATGTGTAAAGGGAGATAGTTGGGTGGCTTAGTGAATAGAGGGCTGAGCCCAGTCAGGAAAATTCAGTTTTTGGAATTCAAGTCTGGCCTCAGACACTACTTGTTTGACCTTGGTCAAGTCACTTAACACTGTTTGCTGAGTTTCCTCATCTGTAAAATGAACTGGCTGGAAAAAAAATGACAAACCACTCTCTAGTATCTATGTCAAGAAAACCAAGAAGTTATATGTGACTGAAAAACAACAATGTACAAAGTACTGTGGGATACATATTGAAAAGTAAGACAGTCCCTGCTTAGGAGCTCACCTTCTAAAAGGAGAGACAACAGTTAGGGAATGTTTCCACTTTAACTCAGGTGGAAAAATCTCATTGTCCTTAGGGTTGTAGCAGCAAAGCAGAGTTTGAGACTACTTTGTGATGTTTCTTCTTGAAATTTGGACTAAATTCTCTATGTAGATTCAGTTGTTCTCTACTTAGTTCCCAGATACTTCTTTTATATTGCTTTTTCCTGCTACTTGGAAGGCTTTACTTCTACCCATTGTTCTTTTATTTGTATTCTGTCCATGGATAATGAAGTGTTGAAAGCAATTTTAACTGGAGTACCTGGGCAGGCCTTGATTCTTTGATTCATGAATGAATGAATCATTCCTTAATTCATCAGGCTTTCTCTATTCCAGATCTTATTAGGTGCTTTTTCATTTATGAAATCAGTAAGTATACAATACTTTATTCTGCATCAGATATGTACTATATTAAGAAGTTTGTACCCTGAAATCAAGTGACACAAAGAATTGATATTAAAGATTCTTAGAGCATCGAATATCTAGGATGCCATTGTGACAATATAGTTAAAGCAAGAAAAATTATATAATCTCCTTAATAAAATTCATAGCTACTCAGACGAGTGCCCCAGATATCTACACAATAAAAAACAAGTAAACATATAAGACTCTGATAAAGCATTACCTCTCAACAGTCTTTCATGATTTCCCCAGCTTCAAAAGTTACTTTGCATTTATTTTATATATAACATGCATACTTTTGGACATGTTATACATATCCCTTTTAACTTCCCTATAACCTCCTTGTGGGATGGCCCTATTTTTCTTTTGTCTTTATAGCCCCAACACTTAGAATAAAGTGAATAACATTCAAAAAGCAAATTTTAAAGAGGTTTAAAAATCAAACAATGGAATTTGAATTTTTTTTCCCCTGAAGCAATTGGGTTTAAGTGACTTGCCCAAGGTCACACAGCTAGGAAGTGTTAAGTGTCTGAGGCCAAATTTGAACCCAGGTCCTCCTGAGTTTGGGGCTGGTGCTCTATCCATTGCTCCACCTAGCTGCCTGGAATTTGTATTTTAAATCTAATAGGGAGCCACTGGACTTCTTCATAGGAAAATGGCATATGCTAGCTAAATCTTTAATAGGTTCTGGCATAGGTTCTACTATCTTTAGTTCCTGATACTGATGAAAAAAGTAAAATTATTTGATTAGTACTTAAGGAGACTAAATCATTGTCAATCAAAACTATTTGATTAGTACTAAAGGAGACTAAATCATTGTCAAGCAAAACTATTTGATTATTACTTAAGGAGACTAAATCATTGTTAAAAAAATACAATGTTTCCCCTTTTTTTCTTTTTAGGTACAAGAACCATAAATTGCTGTGACTATGAAGAGAATGCCTCATTTTATCGTTTTTACTTAGAGAAAAATGATAGAGAAAAATCACACTTGTTCTGAAGGGCAGGATTCTGTGCCCTATATAATTTGTCTGGTTCACCTATTGGAAGGATGGATTGATGTTCAACAATTAGAGGATTATTTAAATTTTGTTAACTATCTTCTGTGGGTATTTACTCCACTAATAGTCTTGATACTCCCTTACTTTACCATTTTTCTTCTTTATCTTACTATTATTTTCTTACATATTTACAAGAGGAAGAATGTATTAAAGGAAGCCTATTCCCATAATTTATGGGATGGTGCAAGAAAAACTGTAGCAACAGTATGGGATGGACATGCAGCAGTATGGCATGGTAAGCAAAATTATTTTTTTGTGTTTTTCTGTACTTGTATTGGGCTATAATTGCATTTCATTGATTAGGAAAATACTTTTAAATTTGATGGATAAGATTTTTAATTTTTTCTTTCATTTGTTTCATGTATTTTGCAAATTTGTGTTTCTCAAAGAATAATTTTCTTTGTTATTGTATCTTTTAAAAAAATTGAACATAGTTTTTGATACAAGCAAGATGAAAAGGCAATACTTTAGATATCAGAATTGCCTAAAAATATGAAAATGTAGTTATTGGAGAATGCTTTGACAATGTTATTTTTATTTTTTACTTTATATTTGAAAGAAATTTAACTTTTCCCCTGAATGCGTCTTTTAAATAAAGGTATTGTTAAATAAATAAATACTATATTTTAATATCAGCATTTCAATTACATTCAATTCAAGGCACATCCCAATCTTTCTTTATATGAAGCTTTATACGGAAACAAAACATATTGATGAATCGGTTATATAGTCTTATTTTCAGTCAATCAGTTATCAAAGTCAGGTAATAATGTAGACTTTTACCTTATGATTGCTGATTTTGCTCAGTTTATGTCACAGGACCTATCATTAGTGAATTTTAATTTTGCTCATCTAATTTCATCACCTCTGCTTAGCCAATTGCTCCTTATTGTTTATAGATTTTTGTTGTTATTATCAACCTTTGCAAAAATCCAAAGAATTGAAAAATTGTAAATTTATACTTTCTATCCTTTAAACTAGGAAATTGTATGCATCTTTCACAAAGAATATTAGATGAAGCATAGATTTTGAAATGGCATTACTAGCATATGTGATTGAAATATAAGGCTGCTTCTATTTGCACTCAGTGAGGTGTCATTGTCATGACTAGGAATGTCCCAGACAGTTATGATGTGGATCAGTTTCCTTTTTTGGAAGTCTAATCCAGGTTTAGTTTTCAAAGCCAAACAAACCCATTGGTCACCGGTGACATTAAAAAAAAAAAATTGATTGTTGAGGAGATAGGGATAGGACTATAGCACTTTCAGAAGTAATTGTAAGATTACAATTTCCACAAAGTTTAATTCCTTAGATCATGGCTTTTGGAGATGAGATGGAGATAAGGCTGATGATCTGAAGGTGAGTAAGGACAATAGTCTTTGCCAGGGCTTTTGGAATTAGAATCTTGGACTATATTCTTTAGATTCTAAAGGCGGGGTATTGGTCAAGATAGTGCCTGGGGTTTGATTTGCCTGACACATACTACCTCCTATCTCTTCCTCTGAATGCCTTGCTGCTTCAGCTCATATTTGCAAGGTAGACTCTTTTATAATATTATACTCCCTTTCAATGATGTTTAGTTGCCCATTATTATTATATAGCCCACTGTGGGTAGATCATAAAAAATTTTAAGTAAATGTTTTATAAATACATTTTGTTAAAAGTTAAAATAATGCTTCTTACCAGTTTTCCACATTTGTTTTTAATATTGTAATGTGGAGAAGAATGATTCAATTATTTATGCATATTGTATCATAAAATTTGGACCATAATTGATGCTTTTCTAAAAAATGCTCCATAGAGCTCTGTCCAAAAGAAGCAAATTAGTTAAAATTCATTGTTGTTCTGTGCTCATTATATGTATATAATTTTTTGCTTTTTCTTAAGTTTTGTGCAACATAATATGCATCCTACATCTTTAATTATAACTCTGAAACCAAAGTATCTATACTATGGCTTTTTTTTTGGGGGGGGGGAGCCCAAGTAATATCTGTGTAATTGAATAGCTTTTTAAAAAGTTTTCCTTGCAGGATCATAGATTTAGATTTGGAAGGGACCTTAGAGTTTGTCAAGTCTCATTTTACAGTTGAGGACACTGAGATACAGAGAAGTTAAATAATTTGGCCAGTATCACTTAGCTTAGACAAGACTCAAACCCAGGTCTTCCTAATGTTGAAGTCAAGCATTTTATCTACTACACCTAGCTGCAACTCAGTTTCTTGGTACAATGTTAAATTTAATTTGAAAGTTATCAATACTAGGCAGTTAATATTCTTAGATGTCTTTGATCAAACTTAAATTCATGTGCATATATATATATATATATACACACACACACACACACACATACATATATACATACATATGTAAAACTAGAGAAAAAAACCTGTTATTCTTATTCAAGATATCTGTGAATTAGTTAAAATTACTACTGTTCTTTATAGACATACTATTTATTAATAAGATTTTAAAAAGATTTTAATACCAGATAATTAGATTCTGTGTGACTTAAAAATGCCTCATTTTGGATAACTTGGGACCCTTTAAAGAATTAAGATATTTGTATTGTTTACTTCACATAGGGCTTTAGTGTCATTATAATAAATGAAGTATATGTAACTTTCAGCCTTTGTCTTTGCTCTGTTTTTTTCTTACAGGTTGAAGGCTATATCTATATAAGTAAGATTTTTGGGGATTTCAGATAGCTTTGTGCGTTTCATGCTTGTAAATTAATTAATTCTAGTTCTGCTATAATGAAAGAAATAAAATGTTCCACAGATAACTGTATTAAGTGACTTGCCTAAAGTTATATAGCTAGTATTAAGTGTGGAATTTGAACTCAGATCCTTTTGACTTTAGAACTGGTTCTATATAATACACATAATGTATACATATATGCTTGCCATCTAATTGCCTGAGGCAATTGGGATTAAGTGACTTGCCTGAGGTTACATAGCTAGTAAGTGTTAAGTGTTTGACAGATAATTGTGGATGAAGAAAGGGAAAACAATGTCAGCCTTAGTTGATCATTTCTTTTCAATGGTGACTTCAGATTACAATTTTTTAAACCATTATTTCTCATATCTCTCTGCTTGATAAGGTAAGATTGCTATTAATTCATATACATTGCCTTTTTCTGAAAATTATACCATTCATTCCAATGCCTCTCTGAAGGGTATTAGTTTCTTCTCTTTTAAACATTTAAAAAAAAAAAAAAAAAGGAAGAGCAAAAAGGTTAAATAAGTGTTCAAGAAAGAGCAAAAAATAGAACCCCAAACTTCCTTTTTTTAATCTCCTATTTTATACTTCTAGATTTGGAATTCACAAAAATAGCATATTTAAGATAGAAAAGAGAATTCATTGTATAGTAATGGCACAAGTTTCTTGATGAACCATTTTTTTTCTTTCATTCTTTGTAGCTTTGGGACATAGCTGAGTTGTTTGACATACTAGACATTTAAAACAAACAAAACAACTCATTCTTTCTCAAAAATATATCCTTTGTTTTAATCTCTACTAAAACCTTTGTAGTCACTCAGCACTCACACTTAGAGTTGTTCTCATGTCTTCACTGTCCCTCAGTGAAAATATTTCAGAGTCCGATTCTTTTTTTTAGCAAAATAACAGTTTGGTCATGTATACTTATTATGTATCTAATTTATATTTTAATATATTTAACATCTACTGGACATCCTTCCATCTGGGGGAGGGGGTGGGGGGAAGGAGGAGAAAAATTGGAACAAGAGGTTTGGCAATTGTCAATGCTGTAAAGTTACCCATACATATAACCTGTAAATAAAAGGCTATTAAAATAAAAATAAAAAAAGATAATAGTTTTAAGTTTGCTAAACACTTTCCAACTGCCTTCTTTGATTCTTACAACCCTACTGTAAGGTGGGTGCCTAGTATCTCCATTTTACAGATGAGGAAATTTAATAACATACAGTGTAATAAGGAGTTTTTTATTGATGTGTGGACTAGTGGGCACTCACATACTTTATCCCACTCTTATGATTCTGTGAATGCATAATGAACTTTGGCTTTGTATAATGGGCTGAAGCTCGAGTTAATGCACTGAGGTCCCAAGCACATGAGACTAAATAGTAATTGGACCATACTTTATTAATATATATGCTTGGAGAAAGAATGGCCCCTGCCCACTCTTTGTGCAAGTCCTGATGTGTTGTATAGGAATTGATGATTTTGGTGGGTGGAGGCAGAGGGCCGGAGAGAGAGAAGTGGAGAGAGACTGCTGGCTGGCTTCTAGATGTAGCTGCACACATTGCTATCGCAATCCCCCCTTCACCTCTGATCCTTCTTCACCCCTACTGAGAATAAAGATTGAAGATTTCCCCTTAACCTGAATTCCTGACTCTGGCTGATTTTAAAATACGCGGTCATCACAGCTTTACTCCAATTTAGCTACAACTTCAGAATGCAGGAAAGCCTGGGAGCCTACAAAAGTAGGCTGGAACTATGGAAAAGAGACTTAAATATCAAAAAGAATTTGAATTTTATGCCAGAGTAAATAGGAAGCCACTAATGCTATCTGAATAGTCACATTTGTGCTTTAGATGTATCAATTTGGCAGGAGTATGGAAGACGTTTTAAAGGATACAGTAGATTCAAGAATACTTGTTCTAAGAGAGTTAGAGTTAAGAGGTAGCAAGGCCTAATATAGGAAAATTGCCCATGAATGGCGAAACTGGAAAGTGGATGTAATAAGATTTGGCAAGTGATTGAATTTAGGGCCAGGTCCATCAGAACTGGTCATCATATAGTATTGTTGAAGTATATAATGATCTCCTGTCCCTGCTTGTTTCACTCAGCATCAGTTTGTGTAAGTCTCTCCAGGCCTTTCTGAAATCATCCTGTTGGTCATTTCTTACTGAACAATAATATTCCATAATATTCACATACCACAATTTATTCAGCCATTCTCCAATTGATGGGCATCCATTCAGTTTCCAGTTTCTGGCCACTACAAAGAGACCTGCCACAAAGATTCGTGCACATACAGATACCTTTCCCTTCTTTATGATCTGTTTGGGATATAAGCTCAGTAGTAACACTGCTGGATCAAAGGGTATGCACAGTTTGATAACTTTTTGAGCATAGTTCCAAATTGCTCTCCAAAATGGTTGGATGTATTCACAATTCCACCAACAATATATTAGTGTCCCTGTTTTCCCACATCCCCTCCAACATTCCATATTATCTTTCCCTGTCATTCTAGCCAGTCTGACAGGAGTGTAGTGGTATCTCAGAGTTGTCTTAATTTGCATTTCTCTGATTAATAATGACTTGGAGCATCTTTTCATATGGCTAGAAATAGTTTCAATTTCTTTGTCCGAGAATTGTCTGTTCATATCCTTTGACCATTTATCAATTGGAGAATGGCTTGATTTCTTATAAATTAGATTCAATTCTCTCTATATTTTGGAAATGAGTCCTTTATCAGAACCTTTGACTAAAAATATTTTCCCAGTTTATTGCTTCCCTTCTAATCTTGTCTGCATTAGTTTTGCTTAAAACTGTTATCATCATTGTTATTATACCTGAAAAATGATGATTCCAGTACCTTCTTAAAGACCTTCAAGGAGGGAACCCACTTTATTTTGAAGCAGTCCATTGAATAGTTGTTTTGTTAGGAATTTTTTCTTTTATCAAGCAAGAGTTTGCCTCTCTACTGTTGTTGCACATGTGCCTTTGAATAGACTTTCTTCAGTGCCTGGAATATGTTTCTTCCTTACCACCATGTTTTAGGGTTCCTAGTTTCCTTTAAGTATTTTCAAGTACCATTTCTTACAACAGACTTTTCTTGATCCTCTAACTTGCTAACCTCACTCCTAAACTATTTATATACTTTTTGCATATATTTTGTGTTTACTTCTCTGAGGACATCTTTGCCCCTATAGAATGTAAGCTTTTTGAGGACAGAGACCATTTTTGTTTTTTTATCTCTAACATATAATACAATATCTGGCACATAATAGGCACTTTCTGAATGCTTGTTGAAGTGCATTATCCCTTCTCATATTTCTTTGTATGTAATGGCACATACACAGAGATTCCTGTTCTAAATTTTAGACATTTTGGTTCTGAAAAGCATATTGATAGGAAAAACAACTTCATGATCCACCTTATCTATTCTTTTGTTCCCTCTTCCCCCTTAAATTGTTTTAGGAAGCTGAAGAAGAAATTTATTGATAAAGTTTATGTCTGATGATGGAAGCTATTGTTTACCCGACTCTCATAGTTTCACATTAACAAGAGAAAAAAAAATTCAACATCTTGAGAGCAGCTACAAGCCTTTTGTCAGGAAGTTAAAGTAAGATTAGTTGAATGATAAAGTGAAATTATAGTTTAGATAGAATTTCTTCTATTATGTCTTCTCATTTTCTCTGTCTCTGAACTTATAGGAAACCTCTACTACGTTGGGCAGGAATTCAAAATGATAGGATATGTTGCTTCTTACCAACTTTCCAATATCTTCATGTGATAAGTCATTGAGATTACAACAAACAAAATTATTCAGGAATAAAGAATATTCTTCATTTATTCTATGTTGGATAGGAAAATCAACCAAACAGTGTTTCAAATCTGCTGGAAGTCCTCGAAGACTAACAATGTTATTATGCATTGCAACACTATTGAAATAAATGGCTTCTTATATAGTTGTACTTAATTTTTGATATATTGCTTGAATAAATAAAATTTTCTCCTTTTTGAAGAACACCTTTAACTATAATAAAACTATTTGTTAAGTCCATAAAATAAGGATTTTAATGTTCATCTGATTAAAAATTTTCATTTTGTATTCCTGGGACTTGAGTATAAGAGATAGACATTTTTTAAACATTAGCAATGATTTGGTAAATAAGATATTTGGTAACTAAGGTATTTTCTGAATTGTCTTAATTTGGCAATTAATTTACATTGATTAATCTTCAGGATGAAATTATGTTAGGGTTGCTGTCATTTCTTTTGTCCCTTTCCCTTTTTCTTTTTTTCAATTACTTGTTTAAATCAGGAATCATTTGTTTTAATTGGATTCCACATCATTCCTCAATCTTTTTTGTTTACTGGGTTTGTTTTTTTAAAAGAAAGATTTTAGCTCCAAGGAGTCAGTGGTTTGACTCCACAAAGACAACTGACTCAGGGAAATCTCTGTATGAATAGCAAGTTTTTTCCTGTATGATAAAATAAAGCCTATTTCATTTTATGTAGTTTTATTTGGTGTTTTCCATGGCTAGAGCCTAACTCAAAATGAAGATTTGAAAAAAAGTCTTTTTAACAGATTTTCTGCATCAAGGATAGTGATATACCACACATGGAGACTGATATCATATGGCACCTAAGAGAACAAAAGACAGGAGAATTAGCCAGATTGGACCAACTTTATTTGGAGAAGATAGTTCTGGATGCAAGACAATTATGAGGATACTGAGGGACTAAAGGTGTCAGGAGGGAAAATTAACAAAGGCATGGAAAAAGATCTGAGACGTTAATTCAGAAAAAAAGGTAACCAGAATATATGAAATCTTTGAGAATCATCTGTGTACAAAACTAAGAGCCTTCTTAAAGGATATATTAGTAGAGAACACAAAGGTTTTCACAAATAATTTACCATCTTGTGTTTAACAGAAAGCTATAGATAATAGAAGATCCCATTGCTAGTTGTGTTTGCCGATTCTAATAATAACATTTGATTCAGTAGACAAGACTTCATCTTATAAGCTCCATCTGCCAAGATCATTCAAGGTTCCTTGGAAAGTATAACAGAAATAACTGCTCAGTGACCTTATAATGATAAAGGAAGCATAAAATATGAACAGATATATTTGTCAAAGATAGTTATTTGGCACTGTGCTAAAGGAAATCCGACACAGTTCAGGTCAAGGAGAAATTCTCAGTGAAGTATTTGGTCCTCCAGATACTCCGGTTTTTAGATGAAATTGTGATGATTGACACAAGTTCTAAAACATTACAATCTCCTAGAAGAGAACTATAATCATTCAAAAGATTTTGGCCTTTCTATCTACATAGAAGACCAAGTAACTCAAGAATCTCTTGCTCAGATTTTAACGTGCATAAATGGATGGATACTCTATGGTATCTATAGTGTTTGCCCAAAAGTATCTATATTTGGAACAAACAGTACAGCTGAACAATGAACTGGGTCCCTTATTGAAAAAGAAGCGAAATGGGCTGTGCTGATTTCAGGAAATTTTAGAACTTTTACTGGCCTTAGGCTTTGCATGAAAGCAAAGGTCCATTACATTTTGCCTGTTAATGACTATATTTTACAGGGACTTTGAATAAATACTGCATGGGAAGGCACATGGTAGGTGTGAAGAGGCCACAACACATAAATGATGAAGAGCTCTTAAGAAGTACCATAGTAAAAGGATGACATAAGATGTCATTCTTATATATTGGCAAAAGAAAATAGATTGGTCACGTGGCAATAAGTAGGAATGACAGATGGACTTCCTGAATGCCCCTTGGGAATCCCCTTCATATCAGGAGAGATCAAGGAAAGCCTCCAGCATGTTGGGAATATTCCCCTCTTCCCCTCTTAATAATAAACTTGGGATGACATGGAGAAGAGTCATACTATATATCTCAAATAGTTTAAAAGATTTTTTAAATGAATTTTAGATTGACAATTTAGTTTATGATTTTCTTAAATAGTGGGATTTTAATTATCCTGATAAATGTTATTGTTAAATTCAGTTAGCTTTTTTTCCCCTAACAGGTTATGAAGTTCATGGGATAGAAAAAATACCAGAAGAAGGACCAGCACTTATTATTTTTTACCATGGAGCCATTCCTATAGATTATTACTATTTTATGGCTAGAATCTTTATCCATACAGGCAGAACCTGCCGAGTAGTAGCTGATCATTTTGTTTTTAAAATCCCAGGTAAATTTTTAATTGTAACTTTAAAATATTGAGTTTCAGAGTGGTACTGATTTAATAATATGTGAATATCATGGTATAATAAAGTTAGCAGGAGAACAATTTAGATTATTTTTTTGCAGGCCCAACTGCATAAAGAAGTAAGTTTTGATAGTTTGGTGCAAAGTTTAAAAACCTATTTTTTTCTCTGTAAAAACCTAGCGTATTTATTGATAAGAGAAAATTTTGTATCTCTGCCAAATTAATATTGCTACATTGAATATTATTTTTGCCTTTGAGTGAAGCTTAACAAATTACATTGAAATAACATGAATTATTCCCAATAATATCACATATAGTACTTTTATAGCAGTTTTTTTTTTTTAAAGAATTGTTAAGTAGGTTAGTTCAAGTTTAATTGTTCTCATTTTACAGACAAGAAAGCAGGTCCAGAGAGTTAAGTGAATCTGAATTGCTCACAATCATAGATACCTGTTGTTCCCTATAGAACTGAACCTATTATGTAGGGAAAGAATAAAACAAATTATATAAAACTGGTCAAAGAAAGCATTGCAATTTCAAAATATTTTGATTCGGCCAGAGTCAGAATAGATTTGCTAGGGTTCTAGGATAGCCAAAAAAATCTTTTTTAGAATGATCATATTTAATATTATTAGACAAGTGAATTTGCATTCTGTTTTATTGAACAGCATTATATGTTTTTATTAGGTTTTTGCAGAAATTACTGATGGAAGGCTTAGGAAGATGTCCTATTTTTATTTGTCTTATTAGCAATAGATCTTTTTGGCTTACCAAAATAATAATATGGAAATCTATGGATTTGACGTTTCTATCATTTTTGTAAAACTGACTTAAAATATTTTTAAGAGAATCCTCATATTTAACACAGTTATTTCCTACCAAAGTATTAAATGATAATAATGGAAAATTTTAATGTGTTTTTAGCTTTGCAAAGAACTTTAAATACTTAATTTCATTTTATCCTTATGGCAACTTTCTGAGGCAGTTTAGGTAATATTATGCTCATTTTGCAGATGTGGTTACTTAGGTTCAGGTTAAGAGGCTTTCCTCTGTTCACACAGCTATCAAGTGTCATAAGCAGCATTTGAATCCAGGAAAACACAATACCTTTTTTTTCCTTTCCTCTAATTATGTTTATTTACTTCTTAACATGATATCTCTCTGATACAATGTAAGCACTTTGTCCAAACTTTTAAATTTATGACTTTGTAAACTCAGCCAGGGATAAGGTGCAGTGGTTAAAGTGCTTGATCTGGAGTTAGGAATTTTGCTGAGCTCAAATATGACCTCAGACACTTAACCACTTGTGTGATCCTTAGCAAGTTGATTAACTGTATCTGCCTCAGTTCTCTCATCTCTAAAATGAGCTGGAAAAGGGAAGATAAACTACTCCATTATCTTTGCCAAGAAAACTGCAAATGCAGTCTTGGAAAGTCAGACAGGATTAAAATAATTGAACCAAAACAAAAATCCTCAGCCTGGTGTAGTTTTCTGATTATGCTATAATATGTGTTATATAGTATACTATATATAATTATAATATATAACATATTTTATATGCTGTAATAAATGTTGGTAGAATGGAAGTGTTTTTCTGACTTCAGTGCTAGCTCCTTTTCCCGTTAAACCACACTGTCCCTTAACCTGCATAAAATTTTGTGGACATAAAATGTATTCTAAGCGCTTTGTAATTCCTTACTTAGCTTCCCCACTGCCCCCTCCAGTTTAGAGGCCAAGCATTTTAAAAAATACTTCTATTTTGGGAAACTTATCTGTGTTTTTGACATAGAGTTTATTTCTTTATAGTAGCTGGATATTGACTTATAGAATCTTATCCTATCATAAAGTTTCATGCTGCTGGTTTGGAAATAACATTAAAATTTAGATTGAGTCATTTTCTTTCCCTGAAAATATTCTGTGAAAAAAATGATTTTAAGAGATAATCATTTTCTGTTTCATCAACCTGATAAATTACCTACTCTTGGATTGAGTAATTAATTTGGAATTAAGACATAACATCTCTTTAAATGGTTGTTAAACAAATGATTTTGATCATCATGATGTAAAAATCTTTGCTAAAGAAATTCATTTTATTCTAATCCAAAGGTTCTTGAGATAGATTTTTTCATGTAAAATGAAATAATCTACAATGCAAAATCATTTTTAGGTAGCCAAAATTAAAATGTTCAATATTTTCTACAGTCTTAAAATAAAAAACATCCTACACCCTAAATTAATAATTACAGTATCAAGTTAAATGATGTTGTAAACACATATAAAATATCTAAGTTGCTATGGGTCATATTTATGAATGTAAACTTTTAAAAATATATTTTAACCTTTTCTGAGTAATTCATAAGTTTCTGAATAGGTAAATTTATGAATTTAAATTACTGACATTCTTTGGACAAACAAGAAAAAGATAATGAAACAATCCTTGTTTAGTCATCCCTTATGAAACTGTTATGTAGTTAGAAATGCATTAACTTTCAGTTAATCAAGAAGCATTAAACATTTAATATGTATTAGTTACTGACCTAGGTGCTAATGATAGAGTAACCTTTCCTCTCCCCTCCATGTACAAAATGCAGTAATCCTTGTCCTCAAAGAGTTTTTTCCCTAGGGAGAAAAACACAAATGTGCAGGTGCAAACATGTATGTGTAAAAGCTTATGGAGAATAAATACAAAACAAATATAAGAAATAATAATAGCTAACATTTTTGTATTTACAGCTCTGTGTTTTAAAGTTTTAACCAGATCTAAGATGTGACTGTAGTATACTATTAGAACTTTAAAGGTGGAGAATCGAGACAGCTAGATAGGGCTGTGGATGGAACACTGACTCTGAAGTCAGAAGGACCTGAGTTCAAATTCTGCCTTAGACATTTAATACTTCCTAGCTGTGTGACCCTGGGCAAGTCCCTTAACCTCAGTTGCCTCACCAGGAAAAAAAAAAGAAAAGAAAAACTGGGGAGTTGATACTGACCTAACTGCCTAGATTCTAATGGAATCAAGAATCAAACTAGTGATTTGAAATGTATTATTATTATTGACTTTTTTTAATTGTAGAATAAAATCAGTATCAACACCTGTCAGCAATGGTAGATTTGCTGTTGCTTTCTACTAGCATGGAAACCTTTTTTTCTTCTTTAGATTTGTGTAAGAAAAGACACTTTCAAATTTTTAGTTTATTTTTTTGAAAGCTTCTACCAAGTTTGTACAAGACTCAAGAGCATTGATTGAGGGATGTTAAAAAAATTAGTACAGAATTATAGTAAATCTAATTTTACTTTGTGGGGCTTTTTTGAGAGCTGAAACAAGAAATACTTCTGATTAATTCTCACATTTTGACAGGGTTTAGTCTGTTGCTTGATGTGTTTTGTGCTCTACATGGACCAAGGGAAAAATGTGTTGAAGTACTGAAGAGTGGCCATTTGTTAGCTATTTCACCAGGTGGAGTTCGAGAAGCTCTTCTTAGTGATGAGACCTACAGCATAATTTGGGGAGATCGTAAAGGCTTTGCCCAGGTTGCTATAGATGCAAAAGTGGTGAGTTGTGTTTGCAAAATTTATTACTAAAGTGAAATTGTGTGGATTTTAAATAGTTACTTTTTTTAATGCAATAACTTAAAATTTGTAAAATTGTTATTTTTATAAAAATATGATTTTTATAGATGTGTTGTGAAATTATTTCTTGAAAAGTGAGAAAATCATCTCTTAAACAGTCTGAAAAAAAAAAAAAGTCTGGAAATTTGGCCATTATAAATAATAATGTTTTTTACAGTCCCAAATCTAGCCTTTTCCCTCTAGACAGTAAAATGTTTGTTCTTCACTCTTCTGCAGCATGTTATTTTATTTTGAAGTAGAATTTGTGTGTGTGTGTGTGTGTGTGTGTGTGTGTGTGTGTAGAATTTAAATTGATGGATTCATACTATTTGATACAAAGGGTTTCCAGGAACATCAATTTTCAATCTGCTACCAGAAACAAGCCTGTTCTCTATCCTTGATGGCTGTTTGTGGAGAATTAGAGCATCTTTGAATATATCACTTTTTATTGTAGACAGTTTAAAATGTACACACTTAAGACACAATTTTATGTTAGCATTTGGCCCACAGACAGTAGGTATAACTATCTGAAAAAATACTCCCAAAAGACAAATTCACAATGTATTGCTATTCTTTTAAAAATGTTTGATTATCTAGTACTCTTTAAAAAAAATATTTGTAAATACTTTTAAGATAGCTTGTTTTTATTATTTTGTCTGATTTTACTATATTTTCATAAGGCACACTGATTGGCATAATATGAATTCTTTTCTCCAGTGACCCTATTTACCTATATAAGCAAGAAATCAAATGGTAAACTCTCACATAATTTTTATTTGTGAATAGCAAACAACTAATATTATTAAGGAGAAAAAATATAGATTTTGTAATTTTAGGTATTTTTGAAGGGTTTTTTTTTTTTGTTGTTTTTAGCCTTTTATATTGCCATTAATAGTATTTTCCATTATCCATGTTTTATTTCTTAAGAATCATTTGTTTTATTACAGATTCTTTTCCTTTGGGTTTCCATTCAGTGATTTAATTTCAACTTGTCCAGTAGAAAAAGAACTCTTTGTATATTTAAAATAGTATTGTTAGAATATGGTGCTTGTGAAATCAAGGTTCAGTTTAATTTAGCAAAGAGCTCATGTGAGCAGAAACCTACTATATAGGAACATTTCCTGCAGGAACAGTTAAAGGTTTAAAAAAATGAAATTGATCTTTTTCCACATAAAGTTTATATCCTATTAAATTTAGTCTTATTATGGACCAGTTAGCTTCATATAGAAAGAATCTTGGTTCTATGACCATAAACTTGCACTCCAAATCTGGCTGGCTTTCTTGCCAATAGGAATCTTTGATTATAAGAGAATACAGAATAAAAATGAGTAATTGTCATATGTAACCCATCACTTCTCTTGGAAAAAAGAAAGTAGATGTCTTTTATAATTAATATTTAAGTATATTATACATAAACACATATCTAATATATATGCGCACATATATAGATACATATAGAGGTAACATACATATATGTAACATATGATACCAACAACCATAACATTTATAATAAAATTTAAATCACTAGTCTTTGTTCTCTTTGGTGTTTGTAGGCATATAACATTTGATGGTATCATTGATTTAGTGTTTTAAATGGCATCCTAGTGGCCAGGAAGATTTAGCATAGTTGCCCTAAGTACTTTAATTTGAAATTAGGGAATACATAATGACCAGTTGCCACCTTTCTTATTTAAAAAAAAAAAAAATTCTGTTCACGTTGTGCTGCAGGAAGTTAATTTTTAAATGATTTTTTTGATAAAGTTTTACGTAAATTTGTGAACTTTGAGATGAAAAGAAAAAAAATAGCAGCGTACTTACCCAGAAATTAATGGTGCTTCATATTAGGGTTATTCATCAAGAGAAATAAGAAAAGCTAAAAACCCAGCAGCATTTCAGAGGGAAAACATGCCAATTTTTAAGGTAATTTAACTTTAAGAAAATTGTTTTTTTCTATAGTAGCCAAAAATGATGATAGTCAAGATGGATTTGAATTTTTTTTTTAAGCCAAAGCATTCTTTTTAGTTTTTCAACCATTGAAGTTTTAAGGAAAATGATTTTCTTTAAATAGAAGTATGAATAAAACCTGAAAGAAGGAAATGATGGAGAGTAAATTGTTGAGTATGTTTGAAAAAAGTGAGTCAGCAAGACTGGTTTGGGGAAAAACTTCATTGAACTTCAGAAACATTCCTTTCTGAGTGAAGAAAAAGTTTCTAGAATAATTGATTTACAGAATAGTTTTACTACTTTGGATTAGCATCTTCATAAAGGAATACAATTCTCCCCCCCTCCCCCCCCGCCCCCCAGTCATTATTTTGCTAATTTTCACAATATTGAAAGATAGATAGGTGACAAATATAATTGTGCTTAGGTTACAGATGAGGAAACACAGGCACAGAAGTGAAGGGAACTGTTCACACAGCAAGGTAGGTAGGTGCAACAACAGAGAAGAAAATAGAATTCAGGATTCTATACTCTGCTTAACAGTCTGACTGCTTAACACAGTGAGTTTCTCGATCTCTATAATTTAAGGGACTTTTCTAGATAACTGAGTGAAATCTCTCCTTGACACATGTAACATTACAAATTTCATAGAGGTCCTTTCTTCAGTATGCCTTCTTGATCATGAATTAAGGCAATTAGAGATATTGTTAAAGAATTAACTAGACTTACTTATATTGTAAAATAGTGACTATGGTTGAATAAATGAAGCTTCTAGATTGATCAATTCTATTGATCATTGAAAATTCATTGAAAATAATTGTAGGAATTTTTGATGTGATGTAGATCTTCCCTTCCTAGAAAATTTCTTAGTGGGAAATTTTGTTTTTTGGGGAATAATCTTAAGAAGACTTTGTGTTTGAATGTAAAAGACTTTTTCTAATCAGAATAATTTAATTGAAAATTACAAGACCTTAAATCAAGAAATGTGTATCTGGAATTCTTATTGTTAAAACAAGTTGTAGAAACTATTTTTTTGTGACTTGAATACTCCAAACAAGAATACAGACCTAAAAATCTTTTGCAGATTAATTAAAAAGGCAGGATATTTATTTTCCAACAAGTTGATTCAAAAACTATCTAGTGCACTTACTTTTATAGCTAGAGTGATGATTTAGTCCATCCGTAACCTGTCCTTCAGCTTTATCCTGACCTTTGGAAGTGGCCCTACTAGGTTCAATTCAGGTGTATGTGGCTGAAACATTCTATTATCTTATTGGACTTAATAATTGCATTACTGCAAAGTATAATTTTGCCTCTACCTTTTAAAAAAACATAATTTTGGCTTTTGTTAACATGTTTTTAGTGTTTTAGAGCAATGTTCATTTGACTCTAAAAGACTAAAAAAAGAATTCAGCTATGCAGTCATATGGGGATAATGCACAAAGTCAATAATTTACCACAAATTTTTAGTACTTAGTTTGCTTTTTGATGATTAATAAACATATTTTTGACTGCCCTAACCCAACCATTTTATAAGTAATTTTAACAGCAATCTAGTTGGTCTTCTTGTCTCAGTTTCTTTTTAATCTAAATGTCACCACTGTTCCTCTCCAGAGTCTTTAAAATTAAAGACTACTTTTAATTTGTCACTGTCCTTAAGAGTATACATATATGCACATCTTATTTGCCTAGAAAGATAAATCTGCTATAAACAAAATTATAGAATGTATTTTAAAGATTGTATTGATTATCTGTAATAACCATTAGTTCAGATAACTGTGTTTACTACATCATATAGGAATAGGGAACCTGCTACAAAATTATAATTGATAGGTACTCTAGAGAAAGATCATCTTTGCTGATGTATTAATTAACATTTCTCAACCAATTTTTCTTCATATTTTGTACTTGAGTCACACTACTTATTTATGAGATAATTCATCTATCACTTTATATTTTCATAAATTTTATTATCTAACATACTAAACCATAAATATACAGAAAAATAAAAATCAGTGAATAAGTGTTGTCCAAAACTGATAGAATGAATGTATTAATGGTATTTTTCCTTTTCTAAATGTTATATTGCTATTAGATTTGTATACATTATTTATATATGTTGGCTTAGATTTAAAAATCCTAACCAAAGAAAAGCTTTGCTTATTTCCATAAATTTGATAGATCTTTTCAAGTTCCATTATCTCTCAGATTTATTTAATTTACCACATGGAGAGTTATTTTGTCAAAGTATGACCTGTAATCATTCTGTTCTTGCTTCCTCAGTGAGCATATGGAATTTTGGAGGGTTTTTTGGTCTTCCATGTAAACCAAATTAATTTGCCAATTTCCACTGATTATGATGAGATTAATGAATTGATATTTTGAATGTCAAGAAGCAATTGAAGGATGTCAGCCAAGTTATTAAAATATATTTTGTTTTTTACCACTAGAGGGTAATATTTCTGATTTAGAGTTTTGTTAGTAAACTGAACTTGTATTGTGGAGATTTGTTGTATGATATTTATCTTGTACTAGTTTTTTTTTTCTTTTTTTTTGTAATTACAACATTAAATGCTCCTAAATCCAAAATCAATTCATTGATATCTATTAAACTATTTTAGCATTTTTATTATTTATTGATATTTCTTATTTTCCTTTAGCCCATCATTCCTATGTTTACACAAAATATTCGAGAAGGATTTAGATCACTTGGAGGAACAAGTAAGACGTACATCATATTAATTTTCTCAATTGAATATTTTAAAAGGTATTTTTTACATTTGAAAACTGTTTCACAAACACTAGCAAATTATTATGTTGTATAATACTTGCTTTAAATTTAAATAGTAACTCATGATAGCTATTAATGTTTCTTGAGTTTCCAGATTTGAATAATGGCATCTTATACATGTTAAAGCATATATGTTGTGGGTCCTAAAAATCTCATCTCTAGTTTCTTAGGAAAAAAAAATGTATGTATGTGTGGGCATACATAAGTAGGCACATCTATGTATATATGTGTACCTATATGTTTTTCAGATAGAGATCTATCTATCTATCGTGTAGTTTGTCTTCTCACCTTAACTTAGAGAATTCTAAGTTTCAAACAAGAGCTTTGGCTTACTATTGATTTCATATTTAGCAATTAAGAATTACAATTTCTTAATTGTAAGAATGTAATTTGTTACATACTCCCATTTATTTGGAATATTTAGGAAGCTATTTTGTAAACATTATTTGCTTATTAAATGATATTTGTTTATTTTAAAACAGGTTTATTCAGATGGCTTTATGAAAAATTCCGATACCCATTTGCCCCTATTTATGGAGGTTTTCCAGTCAAATTACGTACATATTTAGGTGATCCTATCCCATATGATCCAATGGTAACAGCAGAAGAACTAGCTGAAAAGGTAATTTATTTCTTTATTTTAAAATCTCAATACATATTTTGTCTTTTATTTTATATTCTTTATATTAGAGAAAAATGTCATAGTTTGTCTGTTCCCATTCTAGATCAATGACTTATGTACAATTTTTAAAAAAATATCACTAAACTGCTTTGAAAAAAATGCATGGGTTAACTCACATTAGTTATTTTTAGCTAAGAACATTTGAAGGAACTGGCTTCCCTGAACAGTATTAGGACACATACCCAATTTGAGAAGCTCTTCCTTATTTTTCTGGTAGCTTATACTGAGGGGAAGGATTGTGCATACATATAATTAGTTAGGAAAGATGAATTCTTAACAATTTGGGGGGATCAGGGAAGTTTTTATAGAGGATATACTACCTAAGCTAAGCCTAAAGGAGATTGAAGGAGTCTGAAAAGTGAAGATCAGGAAGGAAGAGCATTTTAGTCATGGGGGATGAGATGACTTGTATGAATACATGAAAGTAAGATAGTATATTGTGTTTGGGGAATACCTAGCAGTTCAATCTGGCTGGAATGTATAGTTTATAAATGGTATTCTAATTAATAAGGATTATAGATTTAGGTCTACAAGGAGCCTTAAGTTTACTCTCACCCACTACCACCACTACCACTACCACCACCAAAATACCTTTCTTTGGTCAAATGTCAAAAGCTGCAGTGAGGTCAAGAATAATGACTGAAAAGCAATTGGGATCAGCATGTTAAAAAATCTTTGTTAATTTCTGAAATAGCAGTTTTGGTAGAGTGACAATCAAAAAACAAATTTTAAAAATGATGGGAAAGGAACCTCAAATGAAGAAGATTATTTCCAGGAGTTTGATAGTGAATTTGTCAGTGAATTTATCCTATGAGAAGCTCTTTTATCCAGAATTATATCCTTTCCCCTGGAAACTACCTACTCTTTCATTCTTTGTGAAGACCACCCTTTAGAGCATCCTGTATGTTTATTAAAATAAACTTAGAATCAGATAGAGCTGTATTGTAATCCGACTTCTGACATGTAATTGGTTAAGTGACCATGAAAAAACTACTTTCTTTGAGTTTCAGTTTCCTCAAAGTAACATCACTAGGACTACTCCAGATGGGTGTTGGGCTCAAATGCAATTATGTTGTAAAAACAGCTTGAAAAATTGTAGCATATTATTTACATAGCAGTTATTATCATTCTTAGAATCATGGAATCATAAATTTAGAAGTTGAGGTAACTTCATTTAGTATAATACTTTAATTTTGTAGTTAGGGAATCTGAAATCCATAAACATTAATAATGCTTTGTTTGGACTCACTGAGATAAGTGGCAGAGCAAGAAGTCAAAATTAAGATCCTTTGACATCAAATCCAGTATTTTTTCCACTGTAACATACTGCTAACTAAGTCCACTGATTTTGGATTCCTTGGCAGTAATGTGCTAGTGTCACGTGTGTTGTTGTTTTTTTTTTTTTTTTCTTTTGTCACTGTCTTCTAAATACACCTTTATTGCTGTATTGCTGTGTAGCATACACTTATTTGAATTGTCTTACTGTCTTCTAACAAATGTATTCTCTCTTGGGGTGTTAATGAAGTTTATTGTGCTTTTTAATCTTCTTTTTGGCCTATTTATTAAATTTAAGTGAGTCAGAACCAGTAAGAAACAGCTAAAGCATATAATTAAAACAAAACATAATTTGAAATTATTTTCAATTTAATTCAATTTGGCAGTCCGTTATTAACTGCCTAGTTTGTTCAAAAGACTTGAAGTTGGAATGGCAATTAAGAGACCTGAGTTCTTTTTTCTGACTTTGACAATTAACAAAAAATTATTTTAATTGTGTTTTATCAGACTTTCCTAAGCACTGTCAGACAAAATGAAATGGCTCCTCATTTCTAGGAGCTTATATTGAGGGTAGAGACTATGCACACAAATAATTAAAGTAAGGAAGTAATCAACTTTTTTGGCCTTAGCATTGATATATACTAGCTATAAAAGTATAGAAGATTTGTGATCACATTGCTAAAATATTGCCACACTAATGGAAATTGAGAGTCTTTTGATACAGGAAAAAAGTTGAAGCATATATTTTTATTTTTATGAAAACATAATGAGGAGAAGTAACTACCAACATATTAATCAAATAAGTATTTGTATGTTATTTTTTTTTTTTTGAGAAAATTTGTATGTTACTAAAGTAACATGCGCTTGAAAATAGTTTACTTTAAATAATTAAAATTTCACTTGATTACTTGCTTATACTGTTTCAGGTTATTCAAAAAGTAAACAATGATCTAGGCTTGGGCTTAACTATTAAGATTTCAAATAATTACAGTCCAGAGTAATGAATCTTTCCTACAGAAATGACTCTTGCGGGGGTGGAGGGGGGGGGAGAGAAGAGCAATTAACTGGGAAGGCTTATGGCTGAGAAATGAAAGGGAGTATATATAATATGAGATGAATCTATAAAGATTTTTTTGGAATATAATTGTTAGAGAGCCTTTGAAATCAAGCCAAGGAGATTGGATTTGATTCACTAGACTACAGGAAAACTTTATCCCCAGGATATTTAGAAGATTAATCTGACAGCAGCAGGATGAAGGGGTAAGAATTCATGAAAACTAGAATGGTGATAGTTGTAAAGGTGGGAAGGGAAAGAAAAAAATAGGAATGAAAGGTTTTGCAGAAGTAGTATTGCTTCTGTATTGCACTCTGTATTGGAGTGAGCATCTCTCACTTTGTTCCAACCTCATTTTAGCCTTCATTACTTTTCGAGTAACTTTTAGTTGGTCTCTCCACTTCCTGTTTCTCATTCTTCCTGTTTCTCACTCTTCATTCCTCTAGCCTCTTATCAGATTATTGTTATTATTATTATTACTCTTTCATATTTTGCATTTTTGTTTGCTGCTGGGTTGTGGAGGTTTTTAAGGTTTGCAAAACACTTTTTCACAGTGGCCCTATGGAGGAAATTAGTATAAATATCATCATTCCTATTTTTACAAATAAGAAAAGTAAGGTAACAGGAAATTAAATAACTTGCCTAAGGTCTTCTAGAACAAGTGAGAGCTGGGACTAGAGCCCATGTTATCAGCCTCTTTTCTTTTCCTCTTCTTCTTACTGACTTCCAATACCACACCCTAGATTTCAGTCTATCAGCAGATGGCCTCACCTTTTATTTTACTGGGAAAATGAAGACCTCTTCAACTTCACACCCCAAATTTCCTGTACACCTTTATCCATTTTTTTCCCTGAAGTCACTGAAAAGACTGGAGAAGGAAGTGAGCTGAGGCCAAAAAGATGCTGAAGAATATCATGTACAATAGTTGTCCAGACAAACCACTGTCTTGAAGTGGTAGAAAACATGTGAAGATTCATTACTTCAGAATATATATTAGGACTACATAGATAGATTTGGAGTCATCTGTTTGGAAATGGAATTAGAGCCATAAGAGCAAAAAACAGTTCTTGGGGAGAGGATAGGATCCAGTCAATGGAGCAAGAAAGGAATTTTTAGGAGCATGAGGAAGCCCATCAGAGTGAGAAAATAAGCAAGGAGAACAGTGGAAAAAGCATGGCAATTTTATTTTCAAGTTTTATCACTGAAGGGGAGGGGAAAGATGCTATGTAGCTACTATTTCATTTCTTTTTTCATCTCAGTACATTCGTGTTTTTTTCATCTAATCAGCTTAAGTGGCCTAGTGAATACAGAACTAGGTCTGGAGTCAGGAAGACCTGAGTTTAAATCTGGCTTCAGACACTTATTTTGGTAAATCATTTAACCTCTTTCTGTCTCAGTTTCTTCATCTCTCAAATAGAGATAATCATGGCATCTATCTTCTAAAGTTGCTAGGAGGACAAAAGTGAGATATTGTTTATAAGGTACTTTGCCAACCTTAAAATTCTATCTAAATACTAGTGAATTAGCTAGCTAGCTGTAGTAGTAGTAGTAGTAGTAGTAGTAGTAGTAGTAGTAGTAGTAGTAGTAGTAGTAGTAGTAGTAGTTGTAATTGTAGTGGTAGTGGTAGTAATCATCGTTAAAAGTTTCTAATAGTAAATATCTCTCAAAAGTACTCCCTTATTCCTGGTTTTCCTTCCATCCTTTTTACCCCTTAAGTTGGACATCATTTGGGGTCTCTCCTAAGACACATGTTACTCTATTAACCTAAAACCTTTCTTTTGGGAGGCAGTTGCATATAATATATGCTTAATAAATGCTTGTTGGATTTGAAAAAAAAAAATGTGTTTCCAATTTCAAAGGAGTGCCTTGATTAGCTCCCAGGAAATGTTGATGTCTGCTAAATGAAGTTGAACATCAGATACTGACTTTAATCATGAATTATTGGATTGTATTTTAAATATATTGAGTTGTGCCATTCATGTTTTCATGGCTCTCATAGATTTAATATGAAGCAAATGATTTTGGAAGATAATCTGTTTTCTTGTCATATGGTCACATATCTTAATTCACCTTTCTACTACCATAACTTAAGGCATGTCACTCTTAAATTTTCCATTAAGCTGTTTAGAATTAGAGATAATATGTTGAGTCATTCTTATATATTGTAGCTAAAATTTCCATCTCAGTATTGTATCTACAGAGATAATTGTTTAGAGAGTGATATTAAAATTAAAATAATTTGAAGTCTGTTTATGGTTCAAAATGACATTTTTCTTTTCCATTTACTAACTATAGAACATTTAAAAAATTTGTTTCAGATTAATTTTTAAAACCATTTTTTGTAAAAACTTTTAAAAGAAAGTAATTGTTGGGTTTTCTTATGAAGGTAAATATATGATGTATATGAAACAATTATAAGAACAACTTTTTTATTTTCTTAATAGACAAAGAATGCAGTTCAAGAGCTAATAGACAGACACCAAAGAATACCAGGAAACATCATGAGTGCTCTGTTGGAACGTTTTCATAGAAAACAAGAAGTCAACTAGAATTTTAAAAATATATTAATATGGGTTTGAATCCATCATATTATATGCTAAATTTTTAAATTGTTGTAGTTTTTATTGTTTTAAAAATCATGTTAAAAACTATTTTCACAAAACCTATTTGTTAAAAATTGTGTTGTTTTTAATCTTATTTTGCATTGAGAAGTGTTGAGTTCATACTGTAAGTAGCTGATCAGATGACCAATAATTCAGAACATAATAATACTGATTATTTATAAATCTCTAATGAGGCATTGAAAAATACATAGATTAGAATTAGGCTTCTGAGTAATATTGAATTTGATAAAATGAACATTCCTAAGTTATGTGTATAATTTCCACATTTTTATTGCATTCACCTAATTTTGAGAGGCAGTAAAAGTCTTGATCTAAATACAGGTACTGAAGTTATAGACATAATATTTTTTTTTTTATCTCCCTCTGATTCACTATGTGACTTTGGACAAGTCCTTAATTTTTCAGTGCCTCAGCTTTTCCATTTTTAAGATTGGCATAGTCCTTTTTCTATATAAGATAAAGTGAGAAAAAAATGAATTCTTCTGAAGTGCTGTATTTGTGTTCTGTAATTACTGTAGAACATAAAATAAATTAGCTTATTCATTCCTCTGTATTTAACAACTGATCCTTAGTTTAATTATAAATATTTAAAATAATTTCTGTAAGCATAAAATCCAAGTTGCCAATCAAAAACTTTAAAAATACAGTGATGTTCTTTAAATAAATGAAAAAGAAACTGGGAAATCTTAAGCTTTTTCTAAATATTGCCTTTTAGTATTTATTATATTTCTTTTAAAAGTCACAGAAACACACAAGCATATGTTGTGTTATATACTAGGTCAACCCTGTAACAGGGTATTTAATAGCATAATAGTAAAATTACAGTCAGGTGCAACATTTTATAAATTTAGAGGTCTGTTTTAAATAAGTAAAGATAGAGCTAACAATATCTGTCTTTTTGCACAGTTATAGGGCTTGCTCGTTTTTAATATTTAGCAATAAAATGCTTTATAGTTTGAACAGAATATACTTGAATAATCAATGCACTCCAAAAAAAAAAAAAAATCAGCGTTTAGATTTGTGGTCTCCGTAAAAACTTAATTTAAAAAGTATTCAAACAAAAGTATAAAAAATCAAGTGCAGTATCATTTCTTTTAGATGCTAATTGTACTTCCAATTTGTATAGATTTTATATACAAGTCTATATTTATGGCCTATGTATTGTATATAAAAAGAAACCAACTTAAAAATAAAGTTGAAATTCCAACAAGTGTTTCTATTGTGTCATGCTCTTCTTTTTGCACTAGGAATTTGGATAGCTAGGTGATGCAGTGAATGTAGTGTCTGGCCTGAAATTAGACAGACTTTTCTTTGTGAGTTCAAATGTGGCCTTATACATTTAACTTAGTTGTGTGACCCTTAAAAAGTCACATAACTCTTTTTTTCTCTGAGTTCTTCATCTGTAACATGACCTAGTATCTTTGCCAAGAAAACCCCAAACAGGGGCACAAAGAATAGGACACAACTGAACAACAATTATAGATTTATTCTCATTTTTACATTTAACACTAATAATCATGTCACTTTTTTTCTCATTGTCACAGAAACTTGTCAAAAAGGTAATAAAATCTCCATTCTAATGTGATAAAATATATTTTTATTTAATTTGAGAGAAAAAAAATCTAATCACTCATAGGTTTTGTGTCACATTCAATCATGAGCCAAGTTTGGCCCATGCTTAATAAAATTTTTTTGGTTATATAGTTACATTTCCAGTAGAGAAAGAAATATGGCACAATTTTTTTGGCTTTTAAGACAGAAAGTAAAATGCTATTTCATCATATATATGAAGATTTTTCTATTATATGTAAATTTTAACTATTCTTATCTGTAATTGTTTCCTTTTCTGTCATTTTTATGTTTCTACTATGATTAAAACCACAGATTATCTTTGAAAATAGATTTAGTAGTGGTATTGATTGTGATGGAATATTTCTGTACTATTAAAAAATGATGAGCTCATTTAAGAAAAACATGGAAAAACTTGCACAAAATAATGAAGAGTGAAATAAGCAAAGTGAAGACAATTATGTATACAGTCACTGCAATGTTTTTTTTAAGAAGAACTTTGAATGAGCAAGTTATTTTGACTATTGTAAATATTCAAATTGGCTGTAAAGTGAATATGAAGAAAAATGCTATCTGCGTCCAGAGAGAACTGATAAATAGAAGTATATACAGAAAAATTTTACATATGTTAACCTAATTATATCTAAATGTGGCCATCTCTATGATGGGGAGGGGAGGGAAGGAAAAAAAGGGAAAAAAAAGAAATATATATGATAACTTTGTTATATATTTAAAAGGAATATCATATTGTACATAGTCGATTTTAAGTTTGTGTCTTTTTTTTTTTTATTAAACTATGTTATGAAAATGCTTATTTTATTTCCTAAATTAAAAATAAAATAAGTTTTGAAAAGAGTCACAGATTTATCTTAAGTTTAAAGGAACCATAAAACTATCTGACCAACCCATACTGGAACAAGACTTTTCTTTGGAATATATTCAGCACTGAAGATTTTAATTTGTTCCCACATCTTACCAAGACTACACTCAACAATTTCCTTGATTTTAACTGTTAGCTTTTAAATCCTTATTTCAGAAAATAGAATATTATTGAAGAATGAATAGGAACCAAAGTATGAGATAGCGTGGTTCCAAGTAATGTTCGAATAACCTTATTTCCTTTTTGAATAGGGCAAATAGATTTAAAAAGGCAATATGGTATGGTGAATGAGTCAGGAAAATCTATAATAGACTGCTATCTTCAATATTTAAGTGTATAACCTTATATAAGTCACTTCTTTTTTCTAAAGGAACTTTAAATTGGGGAAGATAAGTGAAGTACTTACACACAGAATTGTTGTGATGTTCAAATGAAATAATATATACAAGGTGCTCTGTAGTCTTTTGAATGCTACATAAATAATTAGGGAAATAATGTAGAGTTTAACCTAGATTTTTAGTAAAGCATTTATTAAGTATTGATATTTTTCTGAAGACACTGGATAGTAAAGAGTCTTGAGTTCATACCTTATGAGGATTATTTGAGGAAACAAATTATTTGGACTAGTTAGCAAATGACTTAACTAGCTATCTTCAAAGGCTGTAATATAAAAGAGGGATTAGACTTTTTTTATTTGGCTCTTGAAGAAAGAAACAGGAACAATGGTTAGATGTAGCAGAAAAAAAAAAGTAAGGAAAACGTCATCACAATTAGATTTGTCCCAAAAAGAAATATACTGCTTTGGGAGGAGGTGGATTGCCCTTGAGTTTTTTTTATCAAGTCAAATAACCTCTTGTCAGCTGTGTTTCAGAGGACAGCCTTTTTTCAGATCAAGAATGAATCACTAGTTGGCTTCACGGCTCCCTTCTAGCTGGAATTCTGTGATATTGTTTGTAAGTGGGTATGTATATGTATGTGTGTGGCCAGTGGGTATGATATGCATGTGTGTATACATCATATACATCAAATAAGCACACAAAAGTGTTTGTATTCGCAGAGATCTTTGAGATCCCTTCTAAATTCCCAAATTCTGTGATTTTTGAAGGGTCCCAGAACTAAATGGGATATGTTTTTGTGTATGTGCATCTAGTATATAAGTACACATACCAGAAATACGTGTACTCATTCAACACATACACATACATACTACATATAGATATTTGCATATATACCACAGGCTTCACATGGTCATGGACACTGTTAGATTCAAAGAATTTCAGGTTTGAAAGTGACCTCAAGAAATCATCTGGTCCAGCTTTCCTCTGGCCAAGAATCTACAACATATCTGACAGTAGACCTCTAATGAGAGGGAATCTACCTCCATCTGAGCAGCCCATTCTACTTTTGGATAACTCTATTTGAGAGGAAGTTTGTCCTTATATCAAAGTTTAATCTTTCCCTTTGCAATCTAGACCAAGGTATTCCTGAAGTGTTATCCTCCAAGGACAAACTGAGCAAATCCAGTCTATCTTCCTTGTGATAGCCTTCCAAATAATTAAGAAAGTCATTCCTGAAGTGGCGCTTAGATCTGAACCCAGTACTGACATCCTCAGAGTACAATGAGATAGCATCTTGTGCCACAGTTGCCTTTTATTGTCCTGACTCACTTTCCCTAATTGTCCTGCCTGCGTTTCTCTGAATTATTCTGCCACACACCCCCTCCCCCTCCTAATCACATGATCCAGATAAGGAGAAAGATCTACCTTAGACGTCATCAGAATGTCCCGTGCCTCACCCCACCCTGTCAGAACCAGATTGTCAGAGTCTCTTTCTCAGCACTCCTGATTCCGCCCCTGCCTTGGTCTACCCCCTGTGTCTGAGTCCTATGTAGACATGTCATTGAGAACTCACATTGTTGGCTGGATTTTTGGAGATGATAGTCTCATTCAGCCCTGGGACCAAACCATGGATCCATTTGGTCCCAGTAAATCCCTCCCTTTCAAATAAAACATTAAAAACTCTCTTATCTCTATCTTGCCTCAGTTTCTTCGGCATTACAATCTTAGGTTCTATGCCTTCAGATCCCTTTATCTTTGTTGTTATTTTTTCTCATAACACTTGATTTATAGTAAGCTTGTAGTTTGCTAAAAGCCTTAGATCTTTTTCAGACATACTGCTATTTAGCCACACCTCCCTTTTATACTTCTGATGCCAATTTTTTGATCCTTAGCAAATTCTATCTTATTGATGAAGTTAAATGCCAATCCTGTGTTCTAGCCTGTGGAAATCCTGATTCTGTCTTATGTTGAGGTACCCTCCAAGTAATTCTTAGATGGCTTGAAAGAATTCAAGGAAATTCTCTTATGGTCACAAAGCTTTATTAGTACAAACGGAGAAGCAGGCCAGATTCAGGATGGTTCAGCTAAGATCTAGCAAAATAGGTGAGAGGTGGGAATGCTTTTAAGGGGGATTTTTGGAGGGCAGCCAAAATGGCTGACAGATGGTATAGGTAGGGAATGAGGATGTGGGTCTGTGTCTACTTTCAAGAGTGAGGTATGTAATAAGGTCAAAGAAATAATTAGACATGGGTCCAGGATACAAGAAAATAGCCTTCTGTCAGGGACATTTCCTTGCACCTTAGGGGGCTGCAAGAGCAAGTCACAAGATCCAAATCAAGTTCCCAAAGGGTGAGTCACAAGGCCCCAAATTAGTTCACAAAAAAGGGGCTCTGAGTTAGAGGCTCCTGAGTGGGGATGTCAAGTTTGTGTCATCTGTAAATCTGATAAACATGTCATTTATGCCTTTAATAGAATTGTTGATTACATTGCTAATTAATCTAAGATATGAACAGACACCTTGGAGTGTTCTACCAGAGACAGCCCTACAAATTTATTTGGAATCATCAGTGGAACAGTTTCTGGGTCCAATCTTTCAATCAGTTCTAAATCTATTTAAAATTATACAGTTAGAGTAGATGCCCATCAATTGGAGAATGACTGAATAAATTGTGGTATATAAATATTAATGGAATATTATTGTTTGGTAAGAAATGACCAACAGGATGATTTCAGAAAGGCCTGGAGAGACTTAAATGAACTGATGCTGAGTGAAATGAGCAGGACCAGGAGATCATTATATACTTCAACAACAATACTATATGATAATCAATTCTGATGGACCTGGTCATCTCCAGCAATGAGATGAACCAAATCAGCTCCAATAGAGCAGTAATGAATTGAACCAGCTACACCCAGCAAAAGAACTCTGGGTGATGACTATAAACCATTACATGGAATTCCCAATCCCTATATTTTTGTCTGCCTGCATTTTTTATTTCCTTCACAGGCTAATAGTACACTATTTCAAAGTCCGATTCTTTTTGTACATATATACTGTTAGGACATGTATACTTATATTGTATTTAATTTATACTTTAATATACTTAACATCTACTGGTCAACCTGCCATCTGGGGGAGGGAATGGGGGTAAGAGGTGAAAAATTGGAACAAAAGGTTTGGCAATTGTCAATGCTGTAAAATTACTCATGCATATAACTTGTAAATAAAAAGCTATAAAAAAAATTATACAGTTACCCTTTCCATGTCACAATGTGATTTCTCCAATGTAGTTTCAATATATCAAGGGTCAACATAAATTAAATGGGAATTTTTTTGGAGGTTTGTGGAATCCACAAACATGTGCAGGCCAGCAGAGGACATAGAGCCTATGACCAAATACTTATCCCAAATTTTACAATAAGGTATTGTAAATATTCCATAAAAGAAAAAGAAAAAAAATTGAGCCTTTTTTTCCAGGTCACAGGGATGCTATATATCCTTAATCTTTAAGATGTGTAAGGGAAAACTACAATTATTTAGTACACAGCTTTCCATTTTTCCCACAAAAATATTGAAAGGCTTCATCAAATTTTTTGTTATTGTCAGGTAAATAAAATATATATCCTGACCTACCACTTAAATATTCTTGACAAAAAAGAACATAAGATTAATCTGATTTGACCAGTTGTCATTACTTCTCTTCCTACATATTCATTAACATCCTTCTGTTTAACAGTGAAATATTAACTTAAAATTCAACTCAATGAAATAACAAACCATGATTTCAGAAGATTCATGATGAGTCGTACCACCTGGTTCCTGACAGTGAGATAATGAACTCAACAGGAGGATGAAATATTGAAGGACAATGTGGGTATTTGTTTTGTTTGACTAAGTACATTTGATACATTTCTTTTTCTTTTAACTGGGGGAAGGAATTGGGAGGGAAAAAGGGTCTAGGGATTGAATTACCAAAATGGAGGAAGAAAAGGTAAGAAAAAAGATCTCTGAAATATTTTAAAATGCCCTGAAGAGCACAGAAGGAATATCAGTGGAACCCAGATGAGTAATTTCACAGATAGTTTTGAAAATAATGTGGATTTTGGAGAGTGAAACCAGTTGAATGTGTAATGTGGATTTAAGTTTTCAGTTACCATCCTTTTCTAAGTAAGAATAGAAGGAGAAAGGATATTCAACATTTGGAAAGACTCATTTTATTTGGTGTTTGTAAAGTTAATTATATATTGTGCCACAGTTCTCTTTTATTGTCCTGACTCAGTTTCCTTAATTGTCCTGACTCAATTTCCCTAAATTGTTCTTGCCTTGGTTTTCCTGAATTGTTCTGCCTCAATTGTTCTGCTCAATCCTGCAAAACTACCTCTCCCTCTTAATCATCAGAATATTTGAATAAGAATAAAAGATTTTATATTTTAGAATATCAGGATGCCTCCCCCATTCTGTCAGAACCAGATTGACAGTCCCTTCCTGCTCTCAGTGCTCTGGCTCCACCCTTGTCTCAGTCTACCCCCTGTATCTGAGTCACATTATGCATGTCATTGAGAACTCACATTATTTGCTGGATTCTTGGAGATGATAGTCTCATTCAGCCCTGGGACCAAACCATGGATCCATTTGGTCCCAGTAAATCTCTCCCTTTCAAATAAAATATTATAACTCTTTAATCTCTATCTTGCCTCAGTTTCTCCGGCATTACAATTTGTATATGTCTCACACATACACACATACAGCATTCGAGATTTTTTCCAGTAATCAAGGTCCAGTTTACTGACTTGTAGTTTTTTTTTTTTTTTTTAATCAGGACATTTTCTCCTCAGTCCTTTAGTAACTTGTCTTTTCCATTATCTCCCCATTTCCTCCTTGTCATCATCTTATCAAAATTATGTTTTTTAATTAGGAGCCATAAATCCGTTTTTAATTAGGAAGGAATTGGAAAGAAAACAACAGGGAATGTACCCTATGGATCAATAACTGCTGTTAATCATAGATTACTAAGCCATTGGTAGGAAAGATAACTTCTTTTGCTAAGGTTGCATCCTGGCCAAGATCTCTTACCCAACTCCATCTCCCTAAACTGGCGTTTGCCTGGATGCTGCTTTTCCTCTGGGACACTCAACTTTGTGAATACTAAGCTGCTTCTGCCACCTGCTCTAATTGTCTCTAAGGGTCTGGGTCTTTTGTGTGTTTGTGCCTCATTTGTGGGGCAAAACAGCAAAACCAACCAAAAACTAAAAACCAAAACCAAACGTAGTGCTCAATTCTAGTAAGTTACTTTGAGACACACTAGGACATACTGAGGGGAATAAAGGGTGAATAGGGGTGCTGGTGACATTTGCCCTTCATTCCTACTGCTGTTCTCAGTTCTCTCCCCTTAAATTTGCAAATCTATAGAGAAACATTACATTTATTTGTATTTGATACATACATTTACATCTAAATACATTTTTCATAGCCCCATCATGTTTATTTTTAATATTCATTTTTAAAAATTTTGAATTTAAAATTGTTTTCTCTTTAGCACGTATTCCCCACCCATTGAGAAAGCAAACAATATGATACTCATTATTCATGTGAAGTCATGTGAAAGATATTTCCATTTTAACCATGTTTTTAAAAAAAAAAGCAGAATGAAGTGAAAAAATATACTTCAATATACATTCAGTTCACCAGTTTTTGAGGTAGGATAGATTTTTCATCATGAGTCCTTCGGAATTACCTTGGATCAGAGTAGCTAAGCCTTTCTCAGTTGATCATCAGTAGTACAATGTTGTTGTTACTGCACATAATGGTCTGGTTCTGCTCACTTCATTTAACATCGGTTCATATAAATTTCCACAAGTTTTGTTCTGCTATTCCTCAAATGGTAGACATCTCTTCCATCTCTTTTTTTTCCCCACCACAACAATAATGTTTTGCTAATGGTTTTAGATAAAACAAGAGACCAATGGTATCAGTAATATCACACAGGAAAAAAAAAATTTTTTTTCTTTTATGGTCTGGGCAGATATTTGCCACTATGGATAAAGAACTGAACATGATACAAAGGAAGACTGATCTAAGTTCAAACCAGAATCTAACCCTTATTTAGCTGTGTGACCTAGGCAAGTCACACCTCATTTTTCTTAACTGCAAATGGGGATAATAATATCATTTACCTCCCAGGATTGTTGAGAGGATCAAGTAATAATAATGACCACTCCATAATTGACCTGTATTATTACACTGTTGTTCCTTCTTTTCCCCAGGATACTGTTCTGTGTTCTCATTTTCAAGTTATATTCTGATATTTTTGAAGAATGTTTCCTCTCTCACCTGTGATCATTCTACTTCATTTCACCATACAGAATCTTCACATGTTCATTCATGGATAGAGCTATGTGCTGAGAGTCAGGATTGGAGTTCAAGTCTAGTCTCAGATACTTAATAGCTTAATAATGTGATTGATCTTTTTCTGCTCCAGTTTCCTTAATTGTAAAATGAAGATAATAGTAATCTCACACAGTTGTTAGGAGGAATAAGTGCTTAATAAAAGTGCTCACAAAGTGCTTAGCACTGGGCCGGCACTTCCCTATTCACATACTATCTCATTTAAATTATAGTGAAGGTATCATTACCAGTCAATCCAATTACTTGAATTTTTGGTAGAAATTTGGTTCTGTCCTCAACAATGAAACTTCTCTGACCTTGGGCACCTTCTCAGGATAGAAATGGAATAATTTTGGGTGGAAATGAATGAATCCAAATTTACAAAAAGGAAGAAAAAAGGTGAATTAATTGTTCATGTGGAGAAATTTGTAGTATATAGCATGTTGGATGAAATCTCTGGGATGAACTTTTGAGAGATTATCAACAAGAATATCCAAGAATGGTGTTTATGGATGGGTTGTGATCTACATTGCTGAGAGGAATTCTTGAATCATTGAGATCTCAGATGTTATTAAGCATATTTGAGTAATATTTTAAAAGATATTTAGCATAGAAAACTTTAGATATTTTTTGGTACTGTTTTTGGGTCACCAAATAAAACTTTATCAATGTTTTTGGAAAGAAGGGAAGATAAAAGGTTAAATTGTTGAAAACTGGGAGATTCTGGAGATTAATTCTGGAAGAAAAGTTTTTTTCCTACTATGAGTATTTTCATTAATTGATATAATATCCAAAGTATTATTCTATGTAAACTTCTTTTTAAGGTTTCCAGGATCCATAATTTCACAATATAGTTGAGTACAATGTAATGTTCCCCCATTAGTCAAGAATTAACTAGTACAATTTCTCCTTTAAAATGTTTAGTTTTTCACATAAGAGAGGAACAGCTGCTCAGTAACAGATTCATTTCCAAATGCAACTCATCATGCATCTTTTATGAAATCTATTTAGTTGGGCACATGTCAACATATAGAAAATCTTTTCTCAGCCTTCCATAGTAACAGTGCCACTAATAAAAATGAACAATTCTTAGATTTGATTTATAGGAAACATTATTTTCCCTAAAGTGTTTTGTTTTTTTTTTTTGTAATGATATTTTCTCTTCTGATTTATCTAAGGCTAGATGTTTTTGCCATTATACTCTGGAAGAACCTGCGGACTATTTGACTAAACTACCCCAGATGAATTGTTCTGAAAGTTGGCTATGGTTCCTTTAGACAAGAAATATATAAATACCTTACTTTGGTTCCATGGAGAGCTTCTGAAAGCCCTCAGTGGGGCTACCTTATTTTTACCTGAAGGTCATTAAATTTATTATTTCTTTGAACCTTCAGTGGTCCAGTATGGAAAACACTGGTAATTAATCTTCAGAAATAGTATTTTTAAAAAATTATCAACCTAGATATCAACCTTTTGGACTAATTCTAGCTTATTAACTACTATATCCAAAATAATTGGTGTTTTTTAAAGCATCAACATATTTTAAAAACAATAAATATTTCAATTCTTTAAGGAATTTGTGACTTCCATATTGATATGGAAATTCCCTTTCATGCTAAATATCATAACCAATCTATACCTCATTCTCTTTTTCTCTTGTCTATAAATTGTCATAAATTAATTAAACTAATATCTTCGCAATGTTCTGGAGATCTTCTAAATCTTGTAACATTCTGTGCTTATGGACCAAGGTCCATATATGTTTGGTCCACCTCCTTTTCTGATTATGTAATTCGTGAAGAAAGTTATTTTTTTATGTCTGTTCTTATACATCAGTCATTATTGGTAATGGAATTCTGTCCAATTATGCCCAAAGTATGATGCTCCTTTGAGGTACTTTCATTTTTGATTCTTTAACCATTCTTATATTCTATGATCCACAACTACTAGTATTTGAAAGATGAATTTTTTTGTAAAGGATTGTTGGGATCCTTGAAAGTCCTGCATAATTTCTATAATATGATCCAACATGCACTCATTCTCCTACTCAATTCTAGAATTAACCTCTTGGTCCATGTACAATGTTTGTTCAAGACATTATATGCTGATAGCAATATTAACTCAATGAGCCACCCACTTAACTGTTTATCACTTTTGGATAAGATATATTTTTATCCATTATGATCTTCTTATAGGGATTGTAAGTCTAATCTCTTATGAGTAGTCATAGATCCTATTGAAGGAACTCTTATGTATTCAGGAATTTGATGGAAATAGTGAAATCTCATTCAGAAATAGGCACTTCTGGAGAGCCTCTGATCTGTAGGAACTTCCTCTTCCATTTGGAATTTGTTTAGGACATTTTCTATTACAATAATGGAGAACTCTGGAATATGTCTCTCATTTTGATAATTCATTTAATATTGATAATTATTTGCTTTTTAAATAAAATTATTTCTCTGGTTATCTCTATTAAATTATACTTAGTTGCTACAAATAAATACTAAAGTTAAATGAAACTTGAAGTTCAAAAGGGTTAGGGGACATGTTAACATCTTAAGTATATTGTAGATTACTTGTTGCATTTTGTTTTGCCCCAGTTTTTCCAGCAACTTGTTAGTTTACTTTGCAACAGATTTCTAAAGGCATTTCTAATTTTAGTTCAGTATTATGCAGAATCCAAGTAAAAGCATACTTTGGGGAATCACAGTCTTTATCTACCATCTGAGAAACCATTCTTGAAGTGTCAAAGCAAGCTTCTGGCTTAGAAATTTACTGACTTTTCCATATTTTATGTGAAATGTTTAAAGAGCATTCAATTTCTTTTCTCTGAATCTAGCTCACTAAACCATTTTCTTATCTTTACTTCGACTTTTTGAATATATTTGTAATGGGAAAGAGAGCCCTAAAGATATACTATGTCTTGTCACTGGAAAGGAATATCCTCAATATGAATAAATGACCTGGAGTTCTGCTGAGAAATCAGTCTTTTAGGAGATTGTTTAGCATGAAAAATTTAATCAGGACTCAATATCATTGTATGGGTAGACAGTCAAATTTGTAGACCTGTGTGACTAAGAGTCCAGATTCTGAATGAGGGTAAGCAAACTTGAAAGGACTTCTACTTTGCCTTTATTTTCTTTTACATCTAAATGAAATCACATTGTAGTGTAATTCTCTCTCCAATAAAAGTGGAAGAATTAATGAAGATTTCTATTTATAATTTTGGTCTTCCTAATAGCCAAATTTATTGAAATCCCAAAAAAATGAGATGATGATGAAGTCACTTTTCTGGGACCTCTGCTGCTAATAGTACCTACTATCTTTGGCATCTGATTTGAATTTTTTTTTTTCCTGAAGCAATTGGGGTTAAGTGACTTGCCCAGAGTCACACAGCTAAGAAGTGTTAATTGTCTGAGGCCAAATTTGAACTCAGGTCCTCCTGACTCCAGGGCTAGTGCTCTATCCACTGCACCACCTAGCTGCCCCAAGATATTTTCAAAGTAACATAGAACTGGAAAATAAGATGGGCTAGACACATGGAATGAGTAAAAGATAACTGAGGGATAGCTTGAAAGAATTAGGGAAGTGGTAGATATTAGGAATAAGAATTTTTTTATGTGTTGAGTTTCCAAGATTACATATATTAAAAAATATAAATGTTTATACACACACATATATGTGTGCTTAATTATTGTATATAAAAGGTTATATCTATAATGGGCATGTATTATAGACATATAATGATATAAATATATACACACATATATATATATGTATGGAAGTTCCAATAGTCCAACTACTTCATTTTATAAATGTAGAAACTGAAGATTAATCAAGTCATTGACACAAAATTATACATATAATAATAAAAAGCAAAGCTGGAATTTGAACTCAGGTTCCAGGACTTCAAGCTCCAGGCAAAAGCTCAGTACCATTTTTACTAGAACATGCTATGTCCTTTAGTCAATTATATCTTGATTCTACACCATTTCCTTCTTCTAAGATGTATCTTATATTCAAATCAATATCTGATTACAAAATCTAGTTGTGTCATTTGTAAGTAAAGCAGGAACCCATTTTAATTCAGCTAATTATTATATTCGTATGTACCACTGGTCAAATTTTTGTTGTTTAGTCATTTCAGTTGCATCTAACTCTTTGTGAATCCATTTGGGGTCTTCTTGGCAAAGATACTGGAGTGGTTTGCCATTTTCTTCTCCAGAATTGATCATACAATGTCCCATATTTAGTAATACCTCATTAGGTGTTACTAAATAGTGGTCCAGAAATGGCTTTTCATTTGTGCTTTCCTGAATCTTTTTTTTTTTTTTTCTTTTTGCTCTTCTTGCCTCTTATTCAAATGGAGTTTTCTTGGTATCATGAGGATACCTAGTGAAATCCCTGTGATGAGCTTTTGAGAAGCTGTGGACAAGCAGCATTCTGGATGAAGAGGCCTAGATATGTTTCTATTTACATTATTGGTGGGAATATTCACATTGATAATATAATAGGTCACAAGAGTATTATATATTATATAGAAAACTATATTTTTCTTTAAACTTCTGTTGGAAAGTATACTCTGAAGTAGGAAAACAATACACATAATAACTACAATAATATAAATGCACCCATATTCTCTTTTTTCCATTTCAGAAAAAAAAAGTAGGGCTAGGTTTAGTTTTTACTCCAAAGAAATGATGAACAATGGATCTTCCATCTTTCCAGATATAGGAGGTGGAGCACTGTGAGTATGAAACACCATAAATAATATTAGATTTGGTTAATGTATTGGCTAGTTTTGCAGAAGTTTTCCCCCTCTTTATTCTTTTTTATTCTTTGTTATGAGGGAATGGTTCTCTGGGTTGGGGAGGAGGAGGGATACATTTGGAATTGAAGGTGATATGAAAACAAAATATATTAATAAAATTTTGCTTTAAGAAAAAAAAAAAAACAGCTGGGTGAAGAAAACATTCACTCCACGCCTGCCACCTATAATTTCTTTAATATCTTCTTCTCCCAAACTGATAGGAGGATAAGGGTTAAAAAGCTGACTCACCTCTACGGATATATTTATCTATTAAATATTCTATTAGGAATGTAGATAATTCTTTCCTGTGAAAAACAAGATGAACAAGGAGAAAAATGCAAATGAAAAGCCATTTCTTTACTACAACATACAGTCTTAAAAATGCATATACTATATTTTAAGGGACATTATTAATTCACTGGCATATATATGTATACACACATGCATATGCTTGTATATAAATATATAATGCTTTATTTACAAATGAAACTATTAGCCTTTATAATGAGGATCAGATCATTAGAGAACATATTCCAATTCTTGAAAGAATACAAGAAAGAGTGAGGAGTTAGTTTCATAAGGATTAAACCAGAAATAGTTAAATGTAATCTTCCCTCTACTAGAGGAAGACAGTTATGAATGGATCTCATTAAATAAATCCTGACAAGACTGTACTATAGTTACTGCTGTGGGTGATAAAGTGATAAAGAACTCCTGTATTAGAATAGTGATAAGTAAAAATTTTGTTAGCTATAAATAGCATTGCTAATAAACTAAAAATAAAAAATAGCTGTTATAATCTCTTTCCTGAGAACATAGCTTTTAGATCCTTCTACCCCCCCCCCCCCAACCTGGGAATGAACAGCAAACATATTTCTATTCAGATTAAGAGAATCTAGCTATCATTTTATTAATTTAGCACTTAGTTCTTTGGCAAAAGAGACAGCTCACAGGGTAATTTATTGTCATTTGAGTATTTTGTGAGATTCTTATAGGAATACACATTAAAACCATTAATATTTTTACAGCCTACAAAATATTATTGCTTATATTTAATAACATAAGTTAAACGTCTTATTCTCACAGGTTTCAGTTTTGTGCCTCAGTTTTGTGTGTTCAGTTTTGTACTTAGCATAGTGCCTTGTAAATAGGAGGTATTTCATAATTATTTGTTTAATTAAATTGAAATGAACAATCAAAGAAAATGTTAAAAATCTGAGGCTTCAGAGAAAATTAACTGATTAATGAGATTGGAAAACACAAAAGCTTGTTATGCGTGGAGATTTGCCTAGGGGATGGATAGTCGTTAAACTCTTTGGTATGTTTACTCATCTGTATTTAATCATCACCAATTGCTGCGTGTCATTAACCTGTTCTTATTTATAGTAAAAATCAGGAACTGAGAAATCTCTCTGGCCTTGGAGGTTAATGTTCTCCATCTAACACCAGAGGGAGCTCCAGGAAAGTGTCATGCTCCTGGTTCCCCAAAACCTGGAAATTTCTCTCCAAAAACCCTTGTTTAGATGATACATACTTGGCTTGTAATCTCCAAATTTTTTGGAACATATATCCTTAATACTAAGAAATGTTTGAACTCACATACTCAAAATGTATCTATATCTAGATCTATAGATATTCTAATACTCTATAAAGCAAATAGAAATTTTAAAAAATGGATGAAGATGAAATAAATATTTTACAATATAATTTTAATTGTGCATTTTATGTAATATAGTAATTTCTACTTTCATTAAAATGCTTATTATTTATTAGTATGTATGTATATATACTTATATATGCATATATATATATAAGTATATTTATACATATAAATACACATATAAGAGCAATGTGATTATGTATCATCTTTTTCAAAATCTTGGGTTTAAGATTGTAATAGCAATCCAAAGCTATTAAAAAAAAATACTTGGTTTTCATTTTAATGGTTATCATATGGTAAGATTCTTCACAAAGATACGAGAATACAAATGGAAGAAATGCATTGTTGGATATAATTATTAATCCTGATACAGTTTTTTCAATTCCTTTTATTAGGTATATAAAGATTTTTGTAAAATAAAGCCAGTGAATTTTTATTATTTTTGATAGCAATCAATCATTCTTGTAGACTAATCAAAAAGTATTGCATTTTTAACCAATCAGTTCAAAATTCACTGAAATGCTTCATTTGGAATCAAACAGCTTTGAAAATTTTGTGTCTGATTTAAAAAAAAAAAAGCATTTTTATTGCACTTCCTATAATGCCAAATGTCATGAAGAAGAAAACTACTCCCATTATGAGATCATCATAACGTACTTAGCATGAAAAAAATAATATTCGACATTGCTATATCATTGATTTCTTTTAGAAGCGGCCACTTTTCCATATGGAAAACTACTTGGTAATTAAAGAAAGGTATAGTCTCCTGTGGCCTTGGAACATCATCCAAATTTGAAGACTTCTGACCCCCAAAATGCAGGAATTTTCACAATCAATATGGCCTAAAGCTACTAAGAAGCTCCTCTACCTCTAGGCAGCTTAGGCCTTAGCTCTCTGGGCCAATCAAATCTTGGGCAAAAGTATCCTTAACTTTTAGGAAAAGAACTAAGCTGACTCATGTAGGGGAGAGGGGATGGAAAGAAGTTATGCTGTTTTATCAGAGAGACCATTTTATCTATTAAGACTTCTCAGATGGAAGTGATATTTCCCTTCTTAAAAACATTTTGACTGGACCTCACCATTATACATATCACATGCCTTGTATCATATTTATTTGTATATATGTAGAGTTTATACATACATATGTGCATGTGTGTGTTTTTTTAAGTGTGTGTGTGTATTTATATGGCTTCACATTCCCAAATTCTGGAATCCAATACTGGATATTATAGTGAGTGCTTACTAAACACTTTTTAGGTTGAATTGCTTTTTATTAGTGTGGAATAGGGAGGTGGGGGGAAGAGGAGATTCTGCCAGAATGATATTGAATTTACAAGACTGAGCTTTGTTCTTTCAGATACAATTTTTAAAATCGTGATTTTTCTTAGTTGATATAGAGTAGGTTTGACTGTGTATTGCAAAATAAAATTTTAGTATATTCTTAGATTCCTATGATGATCTATGTTTTAGAATTTCAGTGGAAGTTAAAACTATTGCATAGACTTATATAACAAGAAAGCATTTATTGATGCTTCTTTTCTCCCACTAGTTTTTATGATCATTGTTATCATTTTAATTTATGTTCCTAACTTTAATTTTCTTCCTACTGAGTTCTCAGTCAATAGAGAAGGTTAAGATTACATATTGAAGAGAGTAACAAAAATATTTTCTTTTTCTTTCATTTTAGGATCAAAGTATCATAATAAAATTTTCATTTCCTTTTATGAGTCTTTATTATTTAGGGTTCATGGCTACTTTTAGGAGGTTATTTGGTTGGCTGAAACATATCCCATAGGATATTAAAATTTAGTGAAGACCCTCAAACATTTCTGAGATAAGAAACCAAAAGAAAGGCCAAGTTTCACAAAATAATTTGACTTGCTTTATTTGTAGAATGTTCTCAACTAATTCCAACCTCATGATTATCTCTTGGGTGTAAATCTCTCTTTTCAATTATCCTGTTATTAATCCTAAACCTCACCCAGCCACACCTGGAAAAATAATTCTCTTAAATTTAAATTTATAAAATTTAGTTTTTCCTTCCCTTTGTTAATGTGTGAGATTTTCTCTTCCTTGGCTGTAAAACAAAAAATATTTTTCTGTCTCTCTAACATGGTTGAAAACTATATAAGCCTACTTGGGGTTTAGAGTTATTTTTCTAATCTCTGAATCCATCTTTAAGCATTATAAAACCTAGGTTTTTAGCCTTTGGAATCTCTGCATGGTGATAGAGTTACTTGGTATTTACTTATCACAAGAATTCGGTGGGAATATTTTTCCAGTATTAAAAGCTATAGCAATCCTATTCAGACCAGTGTTCTTGCCTACTACTTTGCTTGTTCTTTTTGGGTCTTAGTAAGCAGCCTTTTGCAACTTCCTTAAAATCTCTTTAAGATTGATAGTTGGAATAGAACAAAATATATGAGATAAATAAGATAATTTCTGAGTTACTTTTTAATTAATATAACCCCAATCTTGTCTCAGGCAGTTTGGGAAGATTGTTATTGGATAACTCACTGCCACAGCAGGGTACATAATTGCCTGCTTGATTGGATGAAAGACCTATGGGCACACGACATAGATTATAGTTTATGTGAGGGAACAATATTTTAGGGAAAACTTTGGAGAAAGAAAAATAGAAAGGAGTTCAAGAAAGAGGAGCAAGAGAAAAGGAGCAAAATTTTGAATGATAGATAGGATATCTCCCTAGAGTCATGGATTGTAAAGTTCTAGTTAGCTTTCTGGAGGCTTTGGGACCAGCCTTCATTTCATCAGAGTAATTACCATGAGAATAGTCAGGGATAAAGTCTAAAAGTCTTTATTGTCTCCTTCATAGTCAGTCTCCTTTGCCTGGGGCCTGGCTAACTTTCTGGAGACCCTCCGGAATGGATCTTGCTTTCAGTGCAGAATGCAGGAGAGCCTCCAGGAGGGTCTTTATCTTGAAGTCCATCTCTCCTCCCAGATTTCTTAGTTCTTGCATACTCTGTTATAAGTACATCATCTTAGGTGTCAATCTTGTAGATGTCAACTAGAGAATCATTATATTAATTCTACTGAGTTAACGCCTTGTTTTAGGATTAAATCAATCCTACTGAACTAGAAAACTCACATGCTAAACTAGATAACCCTTGTATTATCAATTCCAATGAGTTAACACCTTGTTGTAGGATTAAAACAATCATACAGAGTTCCTGTCCTTTACAATAGACTTGTGGAGAAAGCCCCAAGTCTCATTTCCCAGAGCCTGCAAGAACTGACTTCCTTGGCTAATTAGACAGTTGGATGGCATAGTAGGTCAAGCTCATAGGTTCTCTTTTCTAACATTGCCCTTACTCTGGAGCAGATCCATATCACCTCATGTCTGGACTATTGCAATGTCTACAGGTTGGTCCCCAAACCATATCTCTCCTCACTGCAGCTTAGGTACCACTTGGCTGTCAAAGTGATCTCCTTAAAGCTTAGTTTGATCGTGTCATCCTTCTTCTTAATAAACTTCAGTGGCTCCTTATTGATTCCTGAATCAAATATAAAATCCCTTGTTTGATTTTCAAAGCCCTTCATAATCTTCCCCTCCTTTCCCTCTTATACCTCACATACACATGTATTTATATTTATATGTCTTATATATACTTACACACACCAATATATTTGTATTCTTCAATCTAGTGACCTGGGCCTCTCTTTGTTCCTCAAATAAAGCATTCCATCTCACAGCTCAGGCATTTTCACTAACTGTCCTCCATGTGTTAAATGCACACCTTCCATATCTCTATATCTTGGGTTTCCTGGTTTCCTTCAAATCAGATAAAATTCTACCTTCTAAAGAAAAAAATATCTTTTTTTATCCCTCTTTCTTAGTTATAGTGCCTTCTGTCTGTTATTTTCCCATTTATTTGCATATAGCTTGCTTTTACATTATTGTTTGCATATTTTCTCTGGCATTAAATTGTGATCTTCTTGAGGACAAAAATTATTGTTTGCCTTTCTTGTATTCCCAGCATTTAGCATGGCTGGTGCCTGACATATTGAAGGTGCTTAATAAATGTTGATTGACCATTGACTGACTGGAGTCAGGAAGAAAACTTTCAATCTTAACTCAGAAGACAGAATTTAACTATCTGAATCTGAGGAAGTCATTTAACCCCCTATAACCTCAGTTTCCTCATTTATAAAGTATAGATAATAATAGCTCCTCTTATAGGATTTTAAAAATTAAAACTTTTTAATTTTCAGAAGATATGCATGGATAATTTTTCAATATTAACCCCTGCAAAACCCTGTGTTCCAATTTCCCCTCCCTTCTCCCCAACTCTCCCCTTAGACAGCAAGCAATCCAATATATGTTAAACATGGTAAAAATATATGTTAAATCCAATATATACATGCATATTTATAATTATCTTGTGCAAGAAAAATCAAATCAAAAAGGAAAATAATAAGAAAGAAAACAAAATGCACGCAAACAACAACAAAAAGAGTGAGAATGTTACATTGTGATCCACACTCAGTTCCCACTGTCCTCCCTCTGGGTGTAGATGGCTTTCTTCATCACAAGATCATTGAAACTGCCCTGAATCATCTTCTAATTGGAAAGAGTCACGTCCATCAGAATTGATCATTATATAATATTGATGTTGTTGTGTATAATGATCTCCTGGTTCTGCTCACTTCTCTTAGCATCAGTTCATGTAAGTCTTTCCAGGCTTCTCTGAAATAATCCTGTTGATCATTTTTTAAGAACGATAATATTCCATAACATTCACATACTATAACTTATTCAGCCATTCTCCACTCAGTTTCTAGTTTCTGGCCATTACAAAAAGGGCTGCCACAAACATTTTTGCACATGTGGGTTCTTTTCTCCTTTTTTATGATTTTTTGGGATACAAGCCCAGTTAAAGATATTGCTGCATCAAAGGGTAAGCACAGTTTGACAGCCCTTTGGGGATAATTCCAAATTCCTTTCCAGAATCTCTTAGATCAGTTCACAATTCCATCAACTATGTATCAGTGTCCCAGTTTTCCCACATCCCCTCCAACATTCGTCATTGTCTTTTCCTGTCATCTTAGCCATTCTGAGAGGTATATAGTGTTGTACCACAGTTCTCTTTTATTATCCTGCCTCAGTTTCCCTAATTGTCCTGACTCAGTTTCCCTAAATTGTTCTGCCTTAGTTTCCCTGAATTGTTCTGCCTCAGTTCCTAATTGTTCTGGTCAATCCTGCAATACCACCCCTCCCTCCTTATCATGATGATCCAGAAAAGGAGAAAGACCTTCTACCTTAGACATCATAACCCCAGCCCTTCCCTACTTATCAGAATACCTCCCCTGACCCTGTCAGAACCAGTTTGATGATAGTCCCATTCCACTCTCAGCACTCTTGACTCCACCCCTGCCTCAAATCAGCCCTGTAGCTGAGCCATGTGTATGTATATATATATATATATATATATATATATATATATATATATATTTCATTGAGAACTCACATTGTTGGCTGAATTCTTGGAGACGATAGTCTCATTCAGCTCTGGGACCAAACCATGGATTCATTTGATCTCAGTAAATCTCGGCCTTTCGAATAAAATATTAAATGCTCTCTAATCTCTATCTTGCCTCATTTTCTCCAGCATTACAAGAGAGGTACCTCAGAGTTGTCTTAATTTGAATTTCCCTGATCAATACTAATTTAGAGCACCTTTTCATATGACTAGAAATGGCTTTAATTTCTTCATATGAAAATTGTCTGTTCTTATCCTTGACTGTTTATCAATTGGAGAATGGCTTGAATTCTTATATACCTCATAAGATTGATAAGAAGAGCAAAGGCATTAAATTAGTGGCTTACAAACTTTAATGCACTATTGAAATGCTAATCACTGCTAATGATTGTTGATTGTTGGTCTTGCTGGAAAGACAAAAAAACATTTACTTTTATTATTCTATAATCTGAGTTAATCTATATAAATTCCCTATTTTCTGTTTACTATTTTTAAAAATGGATAATTGTGTTTGTTTATTATTTGAGATTATCTTTTATGTAACCAGCATTTTGTGTGATAGAACTAAATTGGTTGAAGAGATGGCTCACCCAGCCTTCTCCAAGCCCTAGTGGGCAATTATCTGTAATGATAACAAAGCTTTTCTTGTTATCTGAAGATCCTGGGATCCTTTGAACCTTGGAGTCTCTGTAGTGGAAAACATACTTCTAAGATATATATTTATGTAACGCAGAATTGTACTTGATATTTTGAAAAATGTTTCTGGTTCAGCTTTGTAAACAAGATCTTCAATTGACTGTGTCAAAGTATTTAAAGATCAGCACAAGGAAGTTATGCAGATAGCTCAACTATTTTAGTATTTCTATATTTTACCAATAATCCCTGTGAAATTAAGCTAAATTTGAGAGGACATGGTAATGCTATTGGAAACAGAGTAACTTTCTTAGCTATCAGTGTACACAGAGAGAAACTATACACATACACACACACATATACATATACAGATTTAGTGATAGCTTGGTCCAATGGGGACCCTTCCACTTTTAGAAATTACCAAGTAATGAAGAGAAAAATAAATAGAAAATATAATGAGGTAATATCTCTGAAGCACTTTGCCAATTTTTAAGTTATATATAAATACTAGCTATTATTATTGTTGTTACTGTTTTTATTTTAAAAGCTTTGTTCTTCAAGGTCTATGGGTTAGGACATCATTTTTTTTTTCCCCTGAAGAGAGGGGCTAGGAAGACAGCAAGCATTTTTTAAAGTACCTACTATGCTACTATTGTGCCAAGTGCTCATTTAATCCTAATGAAAGATATGTATGATTATCCCCATTTTACATTTGAAAAATTGAAGCAGACAGAGGTTAAGTGACTTGCCTAGTCTCACACAATTAGCTAATATCTGAGGCCAAATTTTATTTCATCAGGGAAGGGCTATTAATGAAGTTGTTGATTGATTGATGAAAGGAGTTATGTAGTGAAGTGAAAAGCATTAGACTTGAAATAAGGGAATTCTGAATTCTAATCCTTCTTAAGACACTTTCTTAGCCATGTGAATCCTCACTAAATCACTTACCCTTTCTCCTCCTGCTCTTTCTTCTGTAAAATGGGTATTAATAGTACCTACCTCATAAGTTTTTTGTGAGGTCAAAATGATATGACAAATAATATGACTCAGGGTTCAGCACTCTATCTATTGGCTACATAAGTTAGGGAATAGAATGCTTTCTTGCCATTGTCATTATCACCAATTAACCAAGATCATTAATGAAGACACTAGGTATGCTTGATGAGTATCACTCACATTGCCACAAATTAGGGTTTTTTTTCTTAAAGTCTTAGTAATAAGGGAATTGAAATCTAAAGAAAGGTAATATGGGCATAGAATCTTAAGTAAGTCATGTTAATAAACAGAAAAAAATTTTGAAGAGGCAGCATACTATAGTGGAAAGAGCCCTAGTCTAAGAATTAGGAAAGAGTCAGAAAACATGACTCTCACCTTTACCCAATGAAAGCCACTTCATCTCTTATCCTCAGTTTTCACATTAAAAAAAAAAAATGGAGATAATATATTTATACTGTCTCCCTCACAGATTGTTTTGAGGAAAGCGCTTTGTAAACCTTAAAATGCTATTAAAGTATGTTATTATTTGAAAAAAAAAAAAGTGCTACCATTTTCTTTTTTTCCCCCCTGCCTTTGTGCTTAGCCCTTATGTAATCAGTGTTGCCATGGAAATGCAAACCCAGAATCTACTGGCTTGTCACTTTCAGAACTGGAATTTCTGGGAACAGTTTTGCAAAGATTTTTATGAGAAAGAAGGAAATCAAGCTGAGTTGAGAATTGGAGTTTGGGAGTTCATCCTCCATCTTTGGACCATGGAAATATCCCAAAGTCTGTAGTGTTATTGTTTTTGCAGCTAATATGTCTGTTATTTTATGACTGCAGATCTTGATTCCTGGGATTCCTTAATTGGGTCCTCAGAACCAATTCCTTTTTCTTTTGAGTTCAAGTTAAAGAAGGAAGCAATTTCTGTTACCTGAGAATAGAGTTTCCTGTTTGTTTCTTTGCTTTTGGGAAGCAGGAAGAACTGATTTTTGCTGATTTGTTACCAGAGCTCATATCTAAGAATGATCCCCTATCCCCTTTGCTCTTATTTTTTTTTATTGCTATTGTTTAATTCACTTTTAGATAAATCAAATTAGTAAGTCCTAATTGGTGTTAAAATCTGCAGAGTGAATTAATTAATCTTTGAGGAGAAATATAGTAGGATCACATTCAGTCAAGTCCAAGGCTTTGAGACCTTTTGCACCACATTGTGCATGGGATTATCTACACATAACTATCTGGAGTGGCTTGCTGTTTCCTTCTCCAATGGATTAAGACAAACAGAGGTTAAGTAATTTGCCCAGAATCACTTGGCTAATAAGTGTCTAAGGCCAAATTTGAACTCTGGTCTTCCTGACTTTTAGCCACTTAGAAATATGATAGGCCAATTAAAAAAAAGCAGAAGTATTCCATCTCAACATCAGGGAGGTGGCCAACATCTAGTGGATTTGCATTGGAAATCACTAACACTTTGGAGGCATTTTTTAAAAAACAATATTCCTATTCTAGTTCAAGTTGATAAGAAAAATGATTTTAATAGAGAGAAATTAATAACTTAAACTGAGTCACAAGCCCCCAATTCTGTGCAAGCTAGCCCAGAACTGGGGCAGGTCAAGTATTGTATATACAGAATGGTTCTCTGTATGTGTGTATATGCATGCATGTGTGTACATAGTGTATATTTATTTGTGTGCATGCTTGCATAAGAATAACTCTTTTTAATATACATCTTCTGATGATAATTTCTAGTTCTCTACTATTATCACAGGTAGTAGTAATTAGGGGAGAATTATTATCACCTTCCAACTTACAAGTGGAGTGTCATCTTGATCTGTAGTTACTTTTAAGTGTTCCACCTCTGGAGCTTACCTAATGATCTCCCAACATTAGAGATAGGACCCCCACTGCCTCTTCATTTACCCTCACTCATTATACATACACATGTATGTTTGTATATAATGCCAGCAATAATTGTTAATATGTATATAATACATGCAATGTAATATATTAATAGGCATAATATGTATGAATAACATATAATACAAACATTATAGTTATTATTGAGCTCTTAGAAGAAGAAAGTTTTATTAGAAAAATTGACAAGGATGAGAGTAGGAAATTAAAACAACAGAAAAAATAAAGGGAAATAATTTAGGAAAAATGATGTGGAATATAGAGATATAAGTAAAGGGAGGGAGATTTCATTTAAAAAAAAGTGGGGGAAGAGGTCAGTGAAATTTCACCTAGAAATCTGGTTGGAAAATTCTGCTAACACAGAGAATGATAAATTCTTGACTTGTTCTTTTAACAGTTTCATCTCTAAGAAGACTGGGGAAAATATAGAGAGAATCATTATTCTGGTATCCATCATACCAGAATCAATATGGTATCCATCTACCAGAAGATGTGGTCTCAGCTTTATTCATAGAAAAATAGAATTCCTGGATTTAATTGTGATATTTAGTATCTTTGTAGGAATGTCTCTTTTGATTAGGATTCCTACATCTTTGGAAATTCCTCAATCTCAGATTCTCTACTGTCAATTCTTCAATGAATTCATTGAAAGAACTGATTGTAACAGGAGAGCAATCTGAGAGAATGTGATGTAAATGTAATGGTAAATTCTAGGCAACTGAGGTGAGAGAAAAAATGAAAGCTGGATCCTTTGACCAGAGATTCTAAAAAGGAGGGTGACTCAAGAAGAATTGGAAGCTCTAAAAAAATTACAAAATTTTGACATTACAATTGTGATTCTGATGAGGAAGTGAATCTAGAGAAATAAATGTAGCCAAGGATAAATATGAAAGAGTAGCAGGAGCTTATAAAGAATACTATAAGAAGACTAAGCCCCAAATGAACAAATGCAAGTAAAAAATGATTTTGTTTTGTTTTATTTGGGGAACAAAGAAAGGACTTGTTCATAGCTCTGGTCAGATGGTTTAACTTCAACAATACTGAGGCTATATTATTGCTTAGTTGATTCATCCTTCCTGACACCATTTGGGGTTTTCTTGGCAAAAAACACTGGAATCGTTTGCCATTTCCTTCTCCATATCATTTTACAGATGAGGAAACTGAGGCAAAGAGAATTAATTCCCTTGCCCAGGGTCACACAGAAAATAAGTGTGGCAGGATTTGAATTTAGACCCAGTCCTCTATCCACTGTACCACTTAGCTGCCCTATTTAGGTTGCCTCTTTACAAGCACCTACATGGCACAGTGGATAGAACACTTAGATTGAAATCTGGAAGATTCATCTTCATGAATTCAATGACAATGACTCAACAGCCACTACCATTCTTTTTACTTCAAAACTGATTTGTCAGTTGAAAGAGAGTATTTTAACTGGTCCTGGGGTGGAATTTGGAATTCAGAAGGTGTAATTCCATCTTCAACCCTCAGATGGCACTAAGGAACAACAATAAATTCTAACAAGAAGAAACCTGACTTAACCAAACCAGACCAGTAGGCAGAATTTACAGTTAAAAAACTTATATAAAAAGTTAGCCAAACTTCATTCTACCAGATGTTAGCATGAAATACTGTTATGCAATGATTGGATTTAATGTTATGGTGTATTTCTTAAAAATATGAATGAATATGTAAGTAATTATTATATGTTGAGACAATGAAAAAGTGTTATTGTTTTCATAATTTGAATTGATCTTCTGCTTTACTATTGTATTGCTTAAGTACAAAGTGTTAATACATTGTGGCTACAATGCTATACATTTTTAAATTGCATTAACATTAAATTGCATTACATTAATGTGGACTCATGTGCAACAATAGAAAAGTTGGAAGCTAAGGATACTGATGAGTACTATCTTGTTCAGAGGCTTTCAATGTCTACTCAGACTCAGTCCTTAAGAATGAGAATATTATAAGAATATTGAACAGAAAAGTGAAAGGATAGGATGGATATAACATTAAATCCTCTCAGAAAGGTCTTTTATTCATGCCTGAGAATTTTGACCACAGAGATATACTTGAAGAATTGACAGTAGAGAGAATTTCAGGTTTGTTCACCCACCCTCTGAGACTGAGGAATTTCCAAAGATGTAGGAATCCTAATCAAAAGAGACATTCCTATAAAGATACTAAATATCACAATTAAATCCAGGAATTCTACTTTTCTATGAATAAAGCTGAGACCACATCTTTTGGTAGATGGATACCATATGCTCAATCTAGGCATTTTCTTTGGTGAACCATGTCCCCTAGTAGAACAATCCCAGGCGATAGGTTGGATAGCAAGAGTGGTCCTGGATAGTAGAAGACCCCTGAGCTAGACTAAGTGATGAACCTCACAGATAGTTGTTATCTGGGCTTTCTGTCTCTGGTGGCTCTTTTCTTGGCAGATAAGCTATTAGGCAGCAAGTAACTCTGCTGTTACTTTTCCTTTTTAACTATTTCTTTCCCTGTCTTGAACAAAATTTCCTGTTTATATAATAGGTTTTAGCTACCATGAAACCTATTGTTTATTGACAAAAAGATTCTTAGTTAAAGAGAACACCAAATTTTAGCATATTTGGTGGAAGAATGTGGTCATAGAGTTTTAAAGAGAAGATTGCTTTTAACATATCTGGAGGAGAACCATGAATGGGCCAGAATTTTATATCAAGATGTTCTATTTACCTAAGCGAAAATCTGATATAAGAGGAGTGATGGAAAGCTTTGGGTGAAGGTCAAAGAAAAGAGAATTTGAATACAGTAGGGGGCAGGATAGTTTTGGGCTGCCAGATCAGTTAGAAGAATTAGATGACAGGTTCCTGGGAGTGAGATATAATTATGGATATAATTATGATAGAAAATTTCAATTAATAAGCGTTTTCTTTCTGATAAAATCAGAGATATTGCAAGACCTTGTCTTGTCTTGTTTTTAATTTTATGTTTCAAAAACTGGAAGAAAAAATGATAGGTATACAGGGTATACTATTAAATGGTTAACAATTGGTTCTGGGAGAAAATTTATCCATGACACATTTTTTTGGAATTATTTTTTAATTTCCATTAAAATTTTTTTCACTAGTGGTATTTACTTTTTCCTTAATTACAGGTGAAAGATAGTTTTCTACATTCATTTTTGTAAGAATTTGAGTTCCAATTTTTTTTCTTTCTCTTTTCCTTCCTTCCTACCCTCCCCAAGAAGCAAAGCAATTTGATATGGTTTATATATGTACAATCATTTTAAAACACTTCCATATTAGTAATGTTGTAAAAGAAAAATCAGAATAAAAGGGGAAAATCATGATAAAGAAAAAAACAAACAAAAAAGGTGAAAATAGCATATACTTTGATCTACATTCAGTCTCCATAATTCTTTCTCAGGATGCAAATGGTATTTTCCATCCCAAGTCTAATAGAATTGTCATGACCCATTAAAAAAATTTAATATGTGCTACTGATATTTCCCCATCACCTTCTTAAATCTAGAAATCAGCAAAACAATAAATAAAGCCTCTATTTGTAGTGTTTATTGATTTCTAAAGTGTAAATACTTACATTTAAAATTTAACAATATATCCTCAAGGAAATATGAGCTGGATTCAGCACACATTGGACTTGATTCTTATGAATAAGAAGTGACTGGTGAAATGGTGATGATAGGAACCTTGGGAGCAGGTAATCACACATTCTTAGGATTTATGAAAGAACATTGGGTATAGTTCAATTAAATCCAGAAAGACAAATGCTAGTCACAAATGAAAATCTCTACCTTTAAGGAACTTACATCTATTGTGCAGAATACAAAGTGTATCCAGGTAAATAAATAAAAAATATATAAATGGTGATTTGGGTAGGAGGAGAACTAACCATTGGGGAAATAAAGAAAGACTCTTTATGGGAGGTAGCATGAGCTTTGGGGGGAATTAAGAGATGGAGGTGAAGGGGAAGAGTATTCCAAGAATGCTGGACAGTTTGAACAAAAGCTGTGGCAGGCACGGATACTAATAATTCAAAAGCAAAAACAAAAGGACTAACAGTTCTTAAGCATTACTTAACAGAAACATATGCACAGATAAATTTTTTGTTCAGTTGTTTTAGTTGTATCCTCCTCTCTGTGACTCCATTTGCTGTCTTTGGGCAGAGATCTTGGAGTGTTTTGACATTTCTTTCTTCAGTTCATTTTGCAGATAAGGATACTGAGGCAAATAGGATAAAATGATTTGTTCATTTTATCAATATGTGTCTGAGGCTGTGTTTGAACTCAGGAAGATGAGTCTTCCTAATTCCACTTCCAGCACTCTATCCATTATGTTACTAGTTGATCATATATGTTACTAGTTGATCATGAATAGTCCAAAATAATTTTGGAGGGTATGGGGCAACAACTGAGACATTCAGGAAGTGACACTTAAAAAATTTTCCTTCTATTTTCTTCATCCTTTAGATTCATCTTTATTGCCAGAATAATCTGTCTGGCCCCATATATTTAGTCACTCTTTTGTTCAGAAATCTTAACTAACTTCCTACATCTTACAAACTATGTCATTTCCTGGCTCTTAAAACCTTCTTCAGTTTGGTTCTCATGTCCCTTTTTAGCTTTATTTTATGTTTCTCTTATTTATGAAGTATAAATTTCAGCCAAGTTGTACTGCCCTCTGACCCCTGAATGTGCCACAAGTTCTCCCATTTCCATTCTTTTGCTGTTTTCTCCTCCTGTCATATTTCTAATTATCTTTTTTTTTTTTTTGGCAGATAATTGGGATTGAGTGACTTGCCTAGGGCACACAGCTAGAAAGCATATTAAGTGTTTGAAGCCAGATTTGAATTCAAGTTCTCAGAACTCCAGGGCTGGTAGGCTTTCCAGTGTACCATCTAGTTTTTATAATCATATGCAAATTGTACATTCTCTATGAGAAATCAGGAATGAGCATCCCTCTCTTGGATCCAAAATAATACCATCTTTTGTAAATCTTTAGTTAAATTATCATATAATATTGTATGTTAGTCAGTGTTAATGTCTTATCCCATTAGATTATAAGTTCAATGAGGGCAAAGAAAGTATCTTATCTAATTTTTTTGTCTTTCTTCACCTTTGTATCTAGCTTCTTCACCTCTTTGTATTTTTTCCTATCTCCTAGTATAGCATGCTATACACAATACTGCCTAGTAACTGTTCTTTTGAATATTTACCAGGTAAGACAAGGAAATGATTTACATATTCTGTGTCTAGATTTTAGCAAAGCATTTGAGACATCTTTGAAAAAAGATGGAGCTACTGGGAGGTGTGTGATGTAGTGAGGTGAGTTTGAAACTGGTTGAATGATCAGCTCTGATGAGTAAAGATTGAAGGGTTATTGTTAATCTAGGAGGCATCTAGTGAATGAAGTACCTAAGGGACCTGCCCTTGACTTCGTTATATGTAAAAAATTTTTTTAAATCAATGACTTAGATATTAAATTGGAGGGTGATCTCTTAAGGAGGGAGATGTCAAGCTCCAAGGATCTGTGATTAGCCTTTTGCTTTTCAATATTTTGACCAGTGATTTAAATAATGGCATATTTATTAATTTTACAGATAGCACAAAACTAAAAGGGTTAGTTCACATGTTGGCTGATAGAATATAAGAAGTTCTTGACAGAATAAAATATTGAGCCTAATATAACAAGATAGAATTTTATATAGAGATAAATTTAGCCTTAAACTTAGGTTGTTAAAATGAGTTTTATAGGTACAAGGTGAGAGAGGCATGGCTAAATAGTAGTTTGTCTGAAAGAGACAGTTAAATGAGATAAATCAACTGTGTGATATGCCCCCCCAAAATGAAACAAATATAATCTCAGTATTTATTAAGAGAAGTGTCATGTTGCTAGACTTCATTTAGAATATTATTTTTAGATTTTGTCATAGCATTTAAGTAGACTAAATTTAAGGAGTATCTAGAGAGGAATAACCAGTCTATTAAAGGCCTCAAGTCCATGTCATATGAGTTGCAAAAATTTGGAATGCTTATCCTGAAGAAGAAAGTAAGAGGGGATAAATAATACCTGTCTTTAAGGTCTTAAGTACCTATCAAATGGAAAAGAAATCAGACTTATTCTATTTGATTCAAGAGCAAAGCAGAGGAGCAAGGTAGAGAAGTTTCAAAGAGGCTTAGTTTCATTTTTCAAACTTGGATTTTGTTCTTAACTGTTCTTTTGTTGTTGGTTTTTTCCACTCTCTATCTCCGATTTTTAATTATTCTTTCATAGTGTTATCCAAACTTACAGAGTCCATATTATGTTGTATGTCAACATTCCCAAAACTACAGCTGATCATCCACCACCAAAAGGTGACACAATTAATTAAAAACAAAGCCATGTACTGAAATGGCATAACATGAACAATGGCAATAAAAGTTACTTAAAAATCCTCAGCTCAGTTTCTCACAAATACATATGGCATCATTAGGAAGAGGGGGTACAAACATAGAGTATGCTAGTAGAGGTACACATTAGCTAATACACAACATAGGCTGTGATATTTATGAAGTTTAGCGTCTCTGTGAATTAGGTTATTTAGCTGGGTTACTTGGGTCTGCTTCTCTCCATAGTCCAACTTGTTGTACCTTGGACTGTCTTGCTTTCTTTTCTTTTTTTTTTTTTTTACAATTTATTTATTTATTTTATTTTATTTTATTTTTTTTTATTTAATAGCCTTTTATTTACAGGATATATGGATGGGTAACTTTACAGCATTAACAGTTGCCAAACCTCTTGTTCCAATTTTTCACCTCTTACCCCCCCACCCCATCCCCTAGATGGCAGGATGACCAGTAGATGTTAAATATATTAAAATATAAATTAGATACACAATAAGTATACATGACCAAAACGTTATTTTGCTGTACAAAAAGAATCAGACTTTGAAATATTGTACAATTAGCTTGTGAAGGAAATCAAAAATGCAGGTGTGCATAAATATAGGGATTGGGAATTCAATGTAATGGTTTTTAGTCATCTCCCAGAGTTCTTTTTCTGGGCATAGCTAGTTCAGTTCATTACTGCTCCATTAGAAATGATTTGGTTGATCTCGTTGCTGAGGATGGCCTGATCCATCAGAACTGGTCATCATCTAGTATTGTTGTTGAAGTATATAATGATCTCCTGGTCCTGCTCATTTCACTCAGCATCAGTTCGTGTAAGTCTCTCCAGGCCTTTCTGAAATCATCCTGTTGGTCATTTCTTACAGAACAGTAATATTCCATAATTTTCATATACCACAATTTATTCAGCCATTCTCCAACTGATGGACATCCATTCAGTTTCCAGTTTCTAGCCACTACAAAAAGGGCTGCCACAAACATTCATGCACATACAGGTCCCTTTCCCTTCTTTATAATCTCTTTGGGATATAATCCCAGTAGTAACACTGCTGGATCAAAGGGTATGCACAGTTTGATAACTTTTTGAGCATAGTTCCAAACTACTCTCCAAAATGGTTGGATTCGTTCACAACTCCACCAACAATGCATCAATGTCCCAGTTTTCCCGCATCCCCTCCAACAATCATCATTATTTTTTCCTGTCATCTTAGCCAATCTGACAGGTGTGTAGTGGTATCTTAGAGTTGTCTTAATTTGCATTTCTCTTGATTAATAATGACTTGGAGCATCTTTTCATATGACTAGAAATAGTTTCAATTTCTTCATCTGAGAATTGTCTGTTCATATCCTTTGACCATTTTTCAATTGGGGAATGGCTTGATTTTTTATAAATTAGAGTTAATTCTCTATATATTTTGGAAATGAGGCCTTTATCAGAACCTTTGACTGTAAAAATATTTTCCCAGTTTATTGCTTCCCTTCTAATCTTGTCTGCATTAGTTTTGTTTGTACAAAAACTTTTCAGTTTGGTATAATCGAAATTTTCTATTTTGTGATCAGTAATGATCTCTAGTTCTGCTTTGGTCATAAAGACCTTCCCCTTCCACAGGTCTGAGAGGTAAACTATCCTGTGTTCCTCTAATTTATTAATAATTTCATTCTTTATGGCTAGGTCATGAACCCATTTTGACCTTATCTTGGTGTATGGCGTTAAGTATGGATCAATGCCTAGGACTGTCTTGCTTTCTATTGGGTATGATGTCTCTTACTAGGTGAGTTATTTTGCTACAAGATGAAAAGTAATTTCTCTCAAGATTTAAATGCTTCATCCATGACTCTCTTCTCAATGCCAGAGATTTCTCACACAACTGACAGAGCTTCTCTTGTCTCAGCTGTCTCCTTAGAACAAGAACAAGTTAAAGAATCTGATTGAAAGCAAAATGACTGATGACTGATTCAGGCTCTTCCTTCTTTTTTAAGCTGTCCAAAAGAAAGGATTTGTCTTATCTTTTGTGTCTGCCATTCTAACCCCAAATGAATGAAATACATCAGATTTTTGCTCAAGGGTTGGTAATGAAAGAGTCAAATTATATGGGAAAATATTATACTTGTACCTTAAGAAAAGAATTTCTGTGCTCATCTGAAAACTGATTGATGTTTTCAAGAACACCGAGGAACTCCTGCTGACTACTGTGTTTTAAAGCCAAAAAAGCAGAAGAGGGAAAATTATGAGGCAGAAAACATTTTGTCTCAATTTCTTCTAAAATTACTAGGAGATGAGGGAAGGAGAGAGTAAAGTAGGGCATAACTGAGGAGGAAAAATATGTGAAGAACATATATGCCTTGTCCAATATCAGCATCTATAGCTTTAGTTATTATCTATATCAATGGAACACAACCAATAACTACAACTTTTACAAACTCCTTCTAAACATATATACTCTATATTCACTACTGTAGTGAAACTTTCACATTTGGCTAAATTATTAGAGGTTGGTAACTTTAAGTCTCCAGTAGTCAGTCAACTGCCATTTATTAAATACTTAATAAATGTCACTGTAGGGCAGCTATGTGACACAGTGGAGAGAACACTGGCCCTGACTGGAGTCAGGAAGACTGAGTTCAAATCTGGACTCAGATATTTGATACTTATTAGCTATGTGACCCTGAGCAAGTCAATTATCCTTGATTGCCTTGTCAAATAATGATAATAGTAATGGTAAAAAAAAAATGTTATTGGGTCATTGTGCTAAGTTCTCTGGAAACAAAGAAAGATAAAAAGCAGTCTCTGTTCTCAATAAGCTCATAGTCTAATGGGGGAGACAACATATAAACATGTATATGCAATACATGTATATGATACATGTGCAACAATATATGTACAAGATAACTTGAGAATAATCTCAGAGCAAAAGCACCAAGATTAAGGAGGATGGGAAAGAGCTTCTTGGAGAATACAGGACTTTAGGTGAGACATGAAGGAAACTAGGAAAGTCAAGAGACAGAGATGAGGAGGCAGAGAATTTCAGGTATGGGGAACAACCGATGAAAATACCTGAAACTGGAGAGATGACATGTCACATACAGGAATAATAGGTAGGCAAGAATCAAAGAATGTGAAATCAATAAGATATTAGAAGAGTAGAAAGGTGGGAAGGGTCAGGTTACAAAGGGATTTGAAAGCCAAATAGAGGATTTTATATTTGATCCTGGAGATAATAGGGAGCCACTGGAGCTTATTGAGTGTGTGTGTGTGTGTAGGGGGATGATGATATGGTCAGACCTGCCTTGTTGGAAGATCAATGTGACAGCTGAATGAAGGATGGATTGGAGTGGAAAGAGATTTGATACAAACGAGATTGACAAGAAGGACATTGCGATAGTATAGACATGAGTTTATGAGGCCCTATACCAGGGGAATGGAGGGGTATAAGTCCCCTTCTCTATTTGTTAGAGGAAGAATATGTGAGATATATTATTAAGGTACAATTGATAGCCCCGGCAACAGATTATATATGAGGGCTGAGAGAATGAAAAGCTGAAGATGACATGTAGGTTGTGATCCTGGTTGCCTGGGAGATTGGTAGTGGCTATTGTCAATTGTTTTTTGAAGAGGACCAAAATGACATCATTATGTTGGGGCAAGATACAGTGTGTCCAACAGTATGTCCAACAGTAAGCTTGGAAGGCTATACTACAGATCAGGCACAATAGTCCACATAAACCTTTGGAGTAGAGATGGCTCTAAATTTGAGCATCTCATGTTTCTTTTGAGCTGCTATAAGTGTGCTTTGCTCATAGAGCACAATATCTTCTCTGATGCGAGTGAGCCATGATGAGTGGCCCTTTGCCAGTGTCTCCCATATCTCAAAATCAATTCCAAAGTTCTTCAGAAAGACCTTGGCAGTGCCTTTGTATTTCTTTTTCTGACTTCTGTGCAAGAACCTACCTTGTGTGAGTTCTCCATAAAATAGTATTTTAGGTATATATACATTAGTCCTTTGAACGACCTGGCTAGCCCACAGGAGTTGCATTCTCTGTAGTAGAGTTTGAATGATTGGCAGTTCAACTCAAGAAAGGGTTGTAGTGTCCAGTACCTGATATTTGCAGGTAAGCTTCAGAAGCTTCCTAGAACAATTGAAATAGAAGTAACTACATGGTGCTGATAACCCTCTGTAGACCTTTAATTTAATAGGCAACCTAATACTTCTTTTCTCCCACACTTTCTTTGGAGCCTCCCCAAAACTAAAGTGGCAATGTGTACATCAACCTTATTATCTCTGTGTATGTCCCTGGAAAGTATACTGCTAAGATAAATTTATCCACAGAGCTCAAAATTTCTCCCTTTTTTGTATACTATGGGTTCACATGCAGATGGTGTAGTTCATCTGGTTAAGAATGTCTGTTTTCTTGGTATTAATTGCCAGGCCAAAATTAGCACAACCATCAGAGGACCCAATTCATATTCTGTAGCATCTCAGACTCAGAGGCTGCATTGAGTACACGATTATCTGCTAATAAGAAAATGCACCAAGTTTCCCTCCGCTTTATTCTTGGCTTGTAGCCTTTTCAAGTTAAATAGTTTTACAATCAGTGTGGTAGCTAATCTTGATGTCATTTTCATTCTCACTGAATGCATTCAACATCATTGAAAACATCATACTAAAAAGCATGTAATCAAACACATCCCTGCTTCATTCTATTAGTGACTGGGAAAGCATGAAAGTATAGTCTGTTTTCTACACCCTGTACAAACAAGCTGCCATGAAACTGGCATATGATACTAAGGAAATTTTCTGGGCAACCAAATTTGGCCATAATTTTCCACAAAGGTTTTGATTAGATCAATGTTGTGTATAGACCTCTGTCCTGCTTCTTACATTTCTTCTAGAGTTATTGGGCAGGAAGAACCATACTGACCATTCTTCAACCCTTTCTGAAGCCACACTGTCTCTCAGGAAGATGAGCATCTTCCAGATAAAGGATTAGTTTACTAAGGAGGAGTCTGACAAGAATTGTTCATGCAGTGACTAAGAGAGAGATCCTATTATGATTGTTATGGGACAACCTGTTTACTTTCATTTATAGAGATAGAGACATGGAGACATGGCTAAATTCCTGTGGGTTAACCTCTTCTTACCATAAAACTTGAAAATTTTAGTGAGCAATGGATCCACTCCCTTATAAATCTCAGCTGGAATAGAATCATCACCAGATACTTTGTCACCTGAGAGGAACCTAAAGGCATTCAAAATCACTTCAATTAGGAGTTCAGCTAAAGAGGAATTGACTTCAAACTGGGGTGTATGGTCAATGATTTCAGCATTAATTGATGATGATTTGTTTAAAACATTATCAAAGTGTTCAGCCATCTCTTCAGGATCATATACTTTTCATTAATCCATTATGGTTTTATCAGTGCTAAGTAGTCTAGATGCACCATAGGTCTTTGGTCCATAAATAGCCTTTAGAGCACTAAAAAAGAGCTTTATATTGTTACTATCAGCATAAAACTAATTTAGATTTGTTTTCTTACTGAGGCAAGAGTCCTGCATGTCTCTAAACTTCAGTTGCATTTTATTTTTGATTGAGTTGAATGCTACATTTTTAGGGACAAACTGTCATTCTGTCAAAGCCCAAAGAGTTCTTTTTTTTGTTGGTTTTTTTTTCACTTAAGAATGCTATTTGAAAGTGATACCTGCTGAATTCTCTCACAAGAGCTGTTTATCTTTCAGATCAACTGGATTTCTTGTTGTCCATAAGTATATGCACATTCCAAGTACCAACGGTGAGTGAAATAATCTTCACAAAATTTTCGTATAATTTTTGGGTTTTTCTTCTTAGATTGGCTAAGATGACAGGAAAAGATAATGATAAATGTTGGTGGGGATTTGGGGAAACTAGGACAATGATACATTTTTGGTGGAGTAGTGAACTATTCTGGAGAGCAATTTGGAACAATGTCCAAAGGGCTATCCAACTGTGCATTCCCTTTGATCCAGAATTATCTCTATTGAGTCTGTATCCCAAAGAGATCATAAAAATGGGAAAAAGACCCTTATGTGCAAAAATTTTGTAGCAGCTCTTTTTGTAGTGGCAAGGAATTGGAAATTAAGTAGATGCCTATCAGTTGGGAAATGGCTGAATAAGTTATGAATGTTTTGGAATATTATTTTTCTATTTAAAAAATCAGCAAGATGATTTCAGAAAGGCCTGGAGAGACTTACATTGCCTGATGCTAAGGGAAGTGAGTAGAACCACAAGAACATTATACACAGCAACAAAATTATATGATGATCATTGGGGACTGACTTGATTATTTTTAACAATGAAGTGATTCAGGTCAATTTCAAAAGACTTGTGATGGAGAGAGCCATCTGCACCCAGAAAGAGAATTATGGGGACTAAATGGGGATCATAACAAAGTATTTTCATCTTTGTTGTTGTGGTGGTTGTTTGCTTGCTTGTTTTTTTTCTTTCTCACTTTTTTCCTTTTTTATCTGATTTTCCTTATGCAGCATGATAAATGTGGAGCTATATTTAGAAGAATTGCACATGTTTAGCTTATATTAAATTGCTTGCTATTTAGAGGGAGGAGGATGGAAAGATGGAGAGAGAAAAATATGTAACACAAGGTTTTGCAAGGGGGGAATGTCGAAAACTATATATATATTTTGAAAAATGAAAAATATTATAAAAAATTTGGGGTTTTGACAACTAGATAGGATGCTTGCCTATCACAGTCAGCAAGCCATGGTTAGGTTATGTGAAGCAGACAGTTTTTAGAGCAGATTTTTCTGGCTCCTTTGTCATGCCAACAGGTGAACTTTGTGGTCCTTTAAAAAGGCTGTTTATTTATTCAGGGAGTTGCTGAAACCCACTTTTACTTCAGTCTGGTGAAAAAACAATTCTATGGTCTGGGTTGCCTATGTACAGGCCTGTGACTACAACTCCTAGTATATCCACACCTGCTGCTTTATCACTTTCATATCACCAAAGGACTTTAAGGCAAGTAAACATGGTAAAATGATATTGGTGATGTCTTTTGATTTGCCCATAAATTGGATTCAAGTGAAGTAGAGTTGTGTGAACTTGTTGACCTCACTCTGTCTTTCAAAGGCATCAAAGTCCATTCACAAGATAAAGTCAAATCAACTGATGAAGGCTCAGTATGCAATAGATGACCTCGGAATCTTCAAAATCTAGCCAAACTCTAAGAGTTCTATAGGAGCTGCTTCCACCACCTTCATGTCAATGAAGTTCTCATTGCAACAAACTATTCAGATTCTCCCATTCCACCAAGGGAAATTGTCAGATGTTTGGTAACCCCCAACCTGAACCTCAAATCAATAGATTTGAAGACTTGTTAAGATAACAAAGCTAATAGAGATCAGAGTTAGACTGGATTCTATTTCAACTTCTAGTCAGTGCTTTTACTATGATATCATACTGTCTGTGACTTAGTAATAATAATAATAATAATTAGCAATACTAATAGCTTATATTTATGTCATCTGAGTTCCAAATCCAGAAAAGGAGTTCTGACTCTGAGCTATGGCATAGTAGTTTCATCCTAGCTATGGATCTTACCTCTAAAAAGGGGAATCTGATTTTTCTTAAACTCTCTGGTTTGTTTCCTATTGCCCAGATTTTCAGAGAAACTCTCTTCAACAAAGCTTAGTTTCATGTCTAGTTACACTTCTAAAAAGGATTAATAGGGTCCCTTCTGGAAAAAAAGTACTTAATTTATAAAGTAGCTCACTCAGCATAGCAGTATCCATTGTGACTCTTCATCAGTCAGCAATGACCCTTATGCCTCAGCAAAGCTATTGAAAAATCCACAGTTTTCATTCATTTTGGCACCAATTATTCGTGTATGAGTTTTCCCTCATTGGAAAATGGAGATCATTGCCAGTGACCAAGGAAACAGGATCATTGTTTTACTGACACAGACTATTTGATTGATGATACTGCAAGGAATCTTACCAACACAATTTCTGATGCCAAATGTTGGATTGATCACAGATTTGATGATGAATTTGTATAGTCTGAAATGAAGCTTCTATACAGAAGCTTCCCTTATCCAAGGGAACTATCTTCTTAGTCTAGACCAAAAAAAAAATACTGTGGTTACAATTCCAGCTTATTTCAGTAACCCCCCACCACCGAAACAACAAAGTTACTGAAACCATTTCTGGTTTTAATGTGGTTCCAAATCATTAACAAGCCAGTTGTTGAAGCTGCTAATGGCTTGATTGGTGCTTAGAGAAATATCTTGATTTCTGACCTTAGAAGTGTAAATTCTGGTATCTCTATCTTCATTTAAGATGGCATCTTTGAAGTTAAATTCACAACTAAGGATATCCACTTGTAGGAAGGACTTTGACAACTGAATGATCAATTAGTTCATTACTGAGTTCAAGCACAAGCATAGGAATGTCACTGGTGAAAAACAAGAAGATTATCTAACATCTCTGCACTGCTTATGAATGTGCAGAATACACATTTCAATACCCAAACCAGTATTGAGATTGACTCTTCCTATGAAAGTATTCTATGGCTCAGAGAATAGAATGCTCAGCTCTTTCATGGCACATTGGATCCCATGGAAAAAGCACCAAAAGTGACATTTTCTTGGTGGGTGGTTCTATTTGCTTCTCTAAAATCCATAAATTTTTTTTAGCATATTTTCAATGGCAAGAATATCAATATTCAATGTTGAACAATAGTTTCAATCCTGCTGAGGCTGTTGCTTATGGTGAAGCTGTTCAGATGATCATCTTGTTTAGGGATAAATTTGAGGATGTGACTTGTTCCTATTGGGTTGTCTTTCTCCTTCCTTAGAATATTTTTTAGGTTGAACTGGCCTAAGTGACCAAGATAGTGGCGTAATTTCAACCAGAAATCCTCCTTCTGGACTTATCATTGAAAAGCTCAACTAAATTCAGCAGAAGAAAAAACATCCCATACAAAATTTATTATCTTCAATGTATCTGATGTGGATAAGAGTATAGAAGGAGAATAAGGTTAGCATCAACAATGATAAAACTTTCTTGAGAAAGAAGACATTAATAGTATGATCCAGGAAACTGAAAAACACATGGGACAATATGAGAAGCAAGGAGACAAGGCTCTTCCAAGAATTCACTTGAATATTAAGCTTTCAATATGAAGGTTACAATGAAGGATAAGACACTCTTTTGGAAAAACTGGTGGTGAGAACAAACAGAAGATTCTTTACAAATATAGTGAAATAATCAACTGGCTCAGTAAGATTGCTACAAAGGAAGAATTTGACTAGCAGCAGAAAGAACTGAGGCAAGTCTGCAACTATGTTATTACTAGATTATATCAGAGCGCAGAGGGTATATGCCAAGAGGAATGACTGGTAGCTTACCAGGTTGTGGAGCAATCTCATTCAAGAGTCCAGTTCTGGACCAGCCACTGAATAGGTCAATTAAAGAGAGAACAGTAGAGTGAGCATTATATAAAGCACTTATTATTTTTTATTTTGATTTTTTTCAGTTATCAAGCATTTATTTTTTTCCTCCTTATATCCCTCACCCTTCACTAGGGATTATAAAAAAGAAAGAAAAACAAAACACTTGTAACAAACATGCACAGCCGAACAAAAAAATTCCCATATTTACCATGTCCAAAAATGATTCCACACAGCTGTTCAAAAACTGAAGGACCCACATTGTAGCCAAAGCTGGGTACAGTAGCAATTTTAAAAAAATAGCTTTTTATTTTCAAAATAAAATCAAAGGTAGTTTTCAACATTCACTCTTTCTCCCACCCTCTCCCCTAGATGGCAAGTAATACAATATATGCTTAATATCTGCAATTCTTCTATACATATTTCCACAAATATCATGCAGCACAAGAAAAATCAGATCAAAAAGAAAAAAAATGAGAAAGAAAACAAAATTCAAGCAAACAACAGCAAAAAGAATGAAAATATCGTATTGTGAACCACACTCAGTTCCCACAGTCCTCTCTTTGGGTGTAGATGGCTCTTTTCATCACAAGACCATTGGAACTGGTCTGAATTATCTCATTGTTGAAGAGAGCCACATCTATCAGAATTGATTATCATATAATCTTGTTGCCATGTATAATAATCTCCTGGTTCTGCTCATTTCACTTAGCATTAGTTTATGAAAGTCTCTCCAGGCCTTTCTGAAATCATCCTGCTGATCATTTCTTATAGAACAATAATATTCCATAACATTATTATACCATAACTTATTCAGCCATTTCCCAAGTGATTGGCAGATATCCAGTCAGTTTCCAGGTCCTTGCCACTACAAAAAAGGCTGCCAAGAGCAATTTAAAAATCACATTTACATGGTGGTGCAAATTCTGGGCATTCTGAATCCTTGAATGCATACATAGGGAGAGAAACGAACATGGTGCTTTATCAGTACTGGAAATAAGTAATAAAATTTTTGTCCTAGAAAATAAAAATCTATTTAAAATTGGCACCATAAAAATTACACAGAAGATATCAAATATTAGATACCTAGTTACTTTAGCACAAAAAAGAAATGTTGAAAACACAAAAGGCTCACATGCATGCCTTAGCAGTGCTTAAAAACATAGCACAGCAACCTGTCCCATCTATTATATTTTCCATAAATGTAAATGAACTTTGTGGAACTGCTGAACAGATATTTTATTTTTACCTTGAATTGGTACTTCCTGAGCAATTCACAAAATCCAGATGTTCTAGCAGTGCAGAGGTGTGGTTTGATCTTTCTTAGTCTTTTAAGCTGCTCTACTGATTTTCTGCTGCTTATACTAATTTTGGTCTAACAGTTAACACCAAGAAAACAGAATTTCTCTACCAGCCAGCTCCATACTATCCTTATGTGGAACCATCAATTATAGCAAAGGAAAAAAAAAACATTGAATGTTGTGGTTTGGGTCACTTACCTTGGCAGTATACTTTCCAGGATGTACACAAAGATGATGAGGTTGATGCACAGATTGTTAGAGCTAGTTCAGTGTTTGGGAAACTGTGAAGGAAAGCATGGGAGATAAGAGGTATTAAGCTGCCTACCAAACTGAAGGTCCACAGAGCCATTGTGTTGACCTCATTGTTGGATGTCTGTGAAACCTGGATAGTCTACCAACACCAGGTAGTATCCAGGAAATTCCATTTGGATTATTTTAGGAAGATTCTGAAGATCATCTGGCAAAGTAATATACTGGACACTGGGGTCCTTTCTTGAGCTGAACTGCCAAGCATTTAAACTCTACTGCACAGTACAAAGAATCAAAGCTCCTGAATTCAAATGCTTCCTATTACTTACTATCCATTTGCTTTGGGGCAACTTGCTTAACCTTTCTAGATTTTAGTTTCTCATGTACAAAAAGAGGGGAGTTGAAATAAATGTTTTATTGGGTTCTTTCTAGCCCTAAATCTATGATCTTGTGACTTCTAAAGGGAACCTGGAAGAGAGGGACAAAGAAGAAAGATGGTTTTCAATTTTTCTGATCTAGGAAGCAGGCTAGAGAGCTAACCATTTAGGTCGCAAGATGTGGTAGATTGATGCTGGACATGTAGTCAAGGAGATCTAAATTTGAATCCTTCTTCAAACACTTAGTAGCCATGTTATCTTGGGTAAGTTCCTCATCTACCTAGATGAGTATTGAGAGCACATTCCTCATTTGGAATTGTGAGAATCAAAGGTCATAACATGTTTACATATAGATAAGTGATCCCTCCTCCAAAACCCATTAGTATGGAATTCTCTCATTTTTGGAGAGGAATGACCAGTCCTTCATGATGGATGGGACAGAATTGGGAAGGACAATAGAGATGAAATTTTCATGCAATATTCTTCAAGCTTTGAATTGCTTTAGGCTCTTCTGGCTTCTGGCTTCTAGAAGGAAGATGGACAAGACCAGTCCCAATTCAGATTGCTATAAGAAAAGACTCTGGGAAGACATGATAGCAGTTGACTATCTTAATCATGTTCCCATTTCCAGTTTGCTATATATACCAGAGACTTCAGAGAGTTTCCCCTTGGATGAAAGCTAAGACTGTCTCTTGACTGAGTTATTTTGATTTCACTGAGAGCTCCTTCACTCTATATTATCTAGTATATATTCTATTGGGTACAGGTTCTGATTTCTGTTTTGCTACTAGTTTGGATAAATGGCTTTTCTTGGCTAAGTGCTGTGTGAGTTCATTGCATAACTGGCATTTGGTGGGAAAGGAATCAATCCCTTGGATAAAAAGCCTGGAGTTCTTTTTTCCTCTCAATAATGAGAAAAAATGATCAGCAGTTAGCTTGAACTTGATCATATCTCATTGATTATAGTATTTAAGGGAAAAGAGAGATATACTTCTAGCCCAGTACACCCTTTCTCTGAAGAGAGAATGCCTCTAGTCCCAATCCTCTGCTTCTTTTCTCAGAAAGTATGAAAGTTTCTTTTGAAGAAAGAGGGGAGTGGGGATGGAGAAGAGACTAGAAATGTTTATCCTTCTTCCCTTTAAACCACATAATCACAATTCTTTTCCCCCTCTACTACATGTAGGGAGGGGATGAGATCACATGCCCCACATGAGGCATATTACACACAATTACATAATATTAAATACATGTTTCCATAACATTTTGTATACTTTAAAACACAACACTATATATTGATGAAGCCTGGTACAATTGCACTGAATACAGATCAATATAGGGCTGTCAGAAAGCCCTTATATTGCTTCTTTTGATGGCCAGTAGAGGAGGTCTGAGAGAAATTCTTAACACCTGTTGGCATGGGAGGGTATAGAAGCCTTATGAAAACAGACAGGTGACATCTTTTTTCCATCGCCACAAGGCACAGAAAGAGAGACATGAGCTGGACAAACTTTGCTGATTTGGCTCCTGGAAAGGGAAGGGGAGGTAAATTTTTTTTTTTATTTTTAAAGAACCTTTTTGTTGAAAGAATTTCTACTTAGCCTACATGTGATTAATTAAAAAAATAAAAACAAAACTGTTATTTAACTAGTCAATTCAGGAGGGAGGAAAGTTGTGGAGAAGGTAGAAATTACTCTTGCCTCTTTTGGATCCATGCTGTCTTGTCTTGGCAATGCTTTTTTTTTTCACTGAAACTTGGCTTATTACCTTGTGTATAGGCTCTATGCCAACCTAACAGATGGGCTGCGATGTGGACAGCCAAGAGAAAATGATTGAACATCAAATGTGTTTCTTGAGGGGGCATGAATCTCAGCCAGGAATGTTAAAATGTCTCCTTGCCTTGAATGATGGTTCTAGTTAAGGGGACATACTACCACTTCTGCTCAAAATCAGATTAAATCTGATATCTTGTAAATAGAAACATAACCTTTAACCTTAGGAGGTCTTGTGAATTCTTAATGCTCTCTAGTGAAACAAGAAATATTCATGAAGAAGGATTCCATTTCTCATATTTTGGATTATGGTCTTTATAGATTTAGCCAATTTTCTATTAAGTGACAATTTACCTATACAGAAAGAAATGAAATCCATAAAGGATTTTCATGGTTCCCTTGTAAAAGAATAGTAATCTCATTATATTTAATATTGCTCTACTTACTTGCTGATATCAGAGATTTAGATACGGAAGAGACTTTAGAGGCCATTGAGTCCAACTATTTAATTTTTTCCCCCTGAGGCAATTGGGGTTAAGTGACTTGCTCAGGGTCATAAAGCTAGGGAGTGTTAAGTGTCTGAGGCTAGATTTGAACTCAGTTCTTCCTGACTTCAGGGCTGCTGTTCTATTCACTTCATTTCCTAGCTGCCCCTTCATTTTTTTTTTTTTTTAAATAGAGGAGGAAACTGAAGCTCAAAGAGATTAAGTGACTTGAACAGTGTTATACTTTTCCATTTGATCTCATCATATGAAGGATGCTAGTGATAACATAATGCCTTCCCCCTCAAATGTTCTGCATTTCCATATCTTTCCTTCAGAGATTGTTATATGCACCTGTCTCCTCTTCCAAGATAGTGACAATGAGAAAATCAAACTCTATTCCAATGGGAGACTGGAGAAACTTAGCACATATTAAAAGCTGAGAACTGAGGAAAGTAGGGATATAAGTAGGAAGGAAGGATCTGGTAGAAAACATAGGTATATATGAAGGGTGCAACGGTAATAATTATCCACCATTAGACATTTTAAAATGTAAATGTTTATATCTTCTGTTGTTCTGTATTTGTCAAACATCGCCATAAAATGCAAGTATTTCCACACACTGAGGAAATTTTAAAAAGAATACATGAAACTACAAATCTTTCTCATAAAACTTGAATAAATTCATTTATTTATTTAAAAGTTGTCCTGTCTGGCTTTGGATTTCTTTGAAATGTTCTTCCTCCTTCTTTTCCTCCTATTCTTCTTCCTTCTCCTTTTTTTCCTTTTTAATCCTCATTCTCCTCCTCTCTTTTGTTTAACTTCTTCTTTTGTTTCTCCCTCTCCTTTTCATTCTCCTCCCTCTCTTTCTCCTTTCCCCTCTACTTCTCTCTCTCCCTCTTTTCTTCTACTCCTAATCCCTCTCCTCTTCCCACTCTTTCTCCTTCTCCCTCACCCTTTTGCTCTCTTTTTTTATTTGTGCATTTCTACCAATAGTCACTACTGAAACAACTAAAAAAAAATCAAACTATTTAAATCTGTGTTTCAGAGGGGGAAAAAAGACCTAAGTTAACTTCCAGAGGTGTAAGAACTATATGTCCCTGAGTTCTCTCATCCACAAGTGTACTGGTTGAATGTACTGATAAAGAAAGCTTTTTAACAAGAACAGGCATGTACAGTGTTTAGTGCTCGCCTTAGGTCTCCAAAGTCACTTTTAGAAGAAAGCATCTTTTATACAAGTTGCCTCTTGCTAGTTATTCTCCCATCTGTTTGGGAAGAAGCCTTCTCTAGTATCTTGTGGTACTTCGCCCCTTTCCTTCACTCATTTTGATAGCAAGGGTGCTCTCATGTTATCAATTTGCTTCTTCCTTATATTTGGTCCATCCTAACCCACTGCTAGCAGAACCATTTTCATGTAATTCTCAGGAATACTTATCAACTGCTATTCTATTCAGTCTGTGCTACTGCCAGCATAACTACTCATTTCCTGGCTTGTTGCCTTCCCCATTGCCACTCAGATATGAATAGACCTCCTAGATATTCTGAGCATTAAAAGGAAACATTCTAGGAGCATCCTTTCTGACATAGCTGGCAGTCATTCCTCTTTCAGTGCAGTCTATGCTAAGTCAACAGTACAGGACTTTCCTTATGACCAACCATTCTGGCTAGCTGCTTTTCCCTCAGTTCCTGGATTTTATTGGTCACAATAGGATATAAAACAGATGGAATGTCCATTGGGCTATTTTTCATAGATAACTGTGTCTTTCTTTAGAGTTAAAACTACTACCCTAGGGTCTAACAACCATTGTCATTGACTTTATAATTAGGACAATCTATGCGGTTCTAATATTTTCCCAAATTTTTAAGAGTTCCTTCCCTAGGAGACTAGTCTGTCAAAAAGAGAAAAAAAGTTAAAGTATGAACTGATCTTGAAGGATATTGAAGGAACTTGTTGGCTTTTAAGAAACCATAAATTGATACCAGAAGTTTTGAGGCATTATTAATTTACACCAGAGGAGGGAGTAACCACATACATAAAATCTAAGGCGCAAAAGTATTAGCAAATTTGTTCATTCAATAAACATGCTACTGGTCATCCTGCTATCTGGGGGAGGGGATGGGGGGAAGGAGGGGAAAAATTGGAACAAGAGGTTTGGCAACTGTCAATGCTGTAAAGCATAAATATAACTTGTAAATAAAAGGCTATTAAAATAAAAAAAAATTTCAATAAACATGAATCAAGTCCCTACTATGGACAATGTACTTTGATTTAGAGTTGTATCAGCAGTTCATTGGACAAAGCCTCTGTTTATTTGCCTTGAGGTCAAGAATGAATATGGGTGGGAAGGTGTCACAGTTATGTGGATTAAGTTCCAGCAGTTTCCTGGGAAATCCTTCTGTTCCTGCAGCTTTGTCTTTCTGTGGAAGAACTCTTTGTCCCACCTTTGGATTAATTATTTTCTTCTGGAATATCATTTTTAAGATGGGCCTTTAGCTCAGCCAAGGTCATTCCTTCTTTCCTCTGACCCTCTGTTCTAGATTCTTCCCCCATTCTTGCTTTTCAGCTTTCTTTCCTATATTGTGCTCCCCCATTAAAATGTAAACTCTTGGAAGATAGGAGAGCTGGGACTGTCATTAAATACTTATTAAATGCTTTTTGATTTGACTTAATAACTCACTGAGTATAAGACCAAAAAGTATTAATTAATGTTGACTTGGAGGGAAGTCTCTAAATGACACTTTGAAGAGTTCTATATTTAACCTTTTCCTGCTTATTATTATTATTATTATTTATGATACAAGTGATTCAGTGGATAGAGTGATGGTTTTGGAGGCAGAAGGACCTGAGTTCAAATCCTGACTCAGATACTTAGTAGCTGTGTCACTTAACCCTGTTTACCTGAGTTCCTCTGGAAAATGAGCTAGAGAAGGAAAAGGCAAATCATTCTAGTGTTTCTGCCAAGAAAACCCTAAATGGGGTCACAGAGAGTCAAACATGACTGAAATGACTGAACAACAATGACAACTACACATAGATGACATGCTTATCAAATTTGTAAGTGACAAAAAGTTGTAAGAGATAACTAATTTGTTGAATGACTGAAGTTGTTAGGAAAAATTCCAAATTCCTTTACCTTGTATTTAAGTCCTCCACAATTTGGCTCCAATTATGATTCCACATGACTCACTAATCCCCCAATCTGTCATGAGAGAGGATATATGACAAAAAAAAGTAAATGGACTAGTCATCAGGGGAGTGACTGATAGACAGTTTGCATATCCCATTTTTATTCAGTCAAAGTTGAGGCATATCCCAAGTACACTAGGTAGATCCCAGTGGAAGATTTGCAGGAGGTCATGAACAAGAATTGAATAGGATTAGGGAGTATGCATGGGTTACAATCTCCATTACTGAGATATTCACATCAATGTGATCACATTTTCATCAAACTAATCTCATAAACTAAGCTACTCACCTGAAACTGCTAGCACTTTCCAACCTCCTGGACTTTCCTCATACTTTCCCCTTTGCCTATGATTCCCTTCTTCACAGTTCTACCTGTCCAATGCCTACTCATTTCTCAAAGTCCAACTTAAACAATTTATTTTCCATTAAGGTTTTCTTGATTGCCTAAGTCAGAAGTGGTCTCATTTACCTTGAAATTAATAATACTTTATATCTCCACCCCATTTAAAAAAATTAACAGTATTTTTAATTTTGTTTTTTATTTTAATAGTATTTTATTTTTCCAAATACATGCAAAAATAGTTTTAAACATTCACTTTCGCAAAACACTGTGTTCCAATTTTCTCTCTCTCCTCTCCCCTACTTTCTCCTATAACTGCGAGAAATCTGATATAGGTTAGACATATGCAATTCTTTGAAATATATTTCCATATTTGTTATGCTGTGCAAAAAAAATCAGGTCAAAAAGAAAAAAAAAAGAGAAAGAAAAAACCAATAAGAAAACAAACAACAACAAAGTGAAAACACTATGCTTTGAACCACATTCAGTCTCCAGACTTTCTCTGGTTGTGGATGGCACTTTTCATTGTAAAGTCTACTGGAATTGTTTGAATCAACATATTGTTGAGAAGAACCAAGTCAATCACAATTGATCATCACGTAATCTTGTTGTTATTGTGTACAATGTTCTTTTGGTTCGGCTTACTTCACTCAGCATTGCAATGCTAGAAAAACTGAGGCAAGATAGAGATTAGAGAGTATTTAATATTTTATTTGAAAGGGAGAAATTTACTGGGACAATGGATCCATGGTTTGGTCCCAGGGCTGAATGAGACTATTGTCTTCAAGAATCCAGCAAGCAATGTGAGTTCTCAATGACATATATACATGTGGCTCAAACACAGGGGGTAGACTGAGGCAGGGGTGGAGTCAGGATGCTGGAACAAGACTGACAATCTGATTCTGACAGGGTGAGGGGAGCCATCGCAGATGGGGATGACACAATGTGGGGAGGCACTCCGGAGATGGGGAGAGTCATCTTGATAAAATGGTATCTGACATTCTGATAGATTGGATTGGGGAGAGACATTCTGGTATTCAAATATTCTGATGTTTAAGAGAGAGGGGTAATTGCAGGAATGGCCGGAACAATTAGGTCACAATTCAGGGAAACCAAGGCAAGACAATTCAGGGAAACTGAGTCAGGACAATAAAAGAGAACTGTGGCATAATAGAGTCTGTTCTGTAAGTGTTTCCAGGCTTTTCTGAAATTAGCCTGCTCATCATTTCTTTTAGAACAATAATATTCCATTATATCATAATAATTTTTTAAACACATAAAATGAAACACATAGGATTAGAAAGGAGATCAAATATATTAAAATATTAAAATTAGGATACATTAGCCAAGTTCTTGCTACCATCACTGGTGTTTGTAACACTATTCAGTTCCATTGCTTCTCTCTGCTTCTTGTTCCCTGTGCTGCCCGCCAACAGATTGTATGCCCAGAGGGTCACATCTAATTTGTCCAGGATCTATCAATCCATTTAATAATACTAAAATTAAAATTTTTCAAATATTAAAAAAATTTAATGGAAGCAACTATGTGGCATAGAGCATAGGATCCAGTTCTTGAGATCATGGAGACCTGTTTCCACCTTATCAGAAAATCATATCACTTTTAATAGAAGAAAAAGTATAGCATCTACCTAATAGAACTGCTGTGAAGATCAAAGGATACAATGTAAAATACGTTGCAAAACTTCAGAGGTTATATATAGTAATTGTTATAAAGGCTACTTAAACATGCTAATTTTTCCCCCCCTGGGGCGAATGGGGAAAGTAAATATATAATTTTATCCTATAGGGAATTCCTGGTGAGCAGTCTCCCCTCTACGGATGTAGAGCTGTATTAACTCAGAGTTACCTGGGGATATCAAGAGGTTAAGTTACTTGCTTGGTGGCAGACAGCCAATATGTATCAGAGGCAGGACATGAATCCATGTCTTCCTGACTCTGAGGCAAATTCTTTCTCCATCCCATCATACCAGCCTTCTATTTTCATGCAAAAGGACTCGCATTTGTTAGTGCACGCCTAACAAATGGCTAGAGCCAATGGTACTTCATTATGTTCCTTTTACATCAAACACAGTAAAGAATACTAGATACAAAAGACTATCTTTGGAGAAAGAAGCACAAACACCTCAAACAGTTCAAAGGATTGGAAAACATTAAATGCTTCTTTGAGAGGAGATTGTTAAAATGAGGACTATCAACGGAAATTTATTGTGTGTTCTTGTGCATGGTGCCAGACGTATTTTATATGCTTCTTTAAGAGATGCTTTTTGATTGTTTTTAGAGGTAGTGCACCTCATTTGCTCTAAGGGAATTCTACTAATGGAAGTGCATGACAGAAGGAATGCTATATTTGAGAAATGTAAATCATAGTGTGTGGAAATTCTTATGTTGCCTATGGCTAATGGAGGATGAACAGAGATACAGTTTTTCTTAGCACATTAAACACCTTCTTGTAGTGACACATTAAATGAATTGGTGGGTCTTGGGCAAATTATATGTGGCCCCCCAGGCATACAATCTGTTGACAGGAAGCACAGGGAACAGGAAGCAGATATGTGGCAAACACCAATAATAGTAGCAGGAACTTGGGTCCCTAAATTTTCTTCTAGTGAATGAACTGGTCTCAATCCATTACCCATTCCCCACCAAGTCACCTTTGTGTTGGGGGTTGCACTTCCCAGGGGCTTTCAGGGATTTATCCTCAACTTGATGTATTTTGAAACTACTCCCAGAAGTCTGAGAAAATTTCTACACTAGACACATACTAACTAAGTTTGCAAGGGATTTAATTAGACACTCTCATATAATGTGAATTCTGTACCTACTTACAATGCCACTCATTCAAAAACTTCTGGATAAATGTTTTCTAGATTTACAATCCAGCCTGGATATAGTCTTGGTATATATAGCAATATTCTGAGTTCAACTTCCCTAGTCTGTCCTATTACACATACTCTTCTCCATATCAATGTTGAATCCTTTCTTTTGGAGTTGAGGGTGGCTAGGAGAAGGTCTGTAATTTGGGGCATCAAGAAAGGACTTTTGCTGGGAAAAGAGACATGGACTAAATAAATTCTACAAGAAATAAGTTCCTCGAATCCAACCATTTTGGAGAGTAGTTTGGAACTATGCTCAAAAAGTTATCAAACTGTGCATACCCTTTGATCCAGCAGTGTTACTACTGGGATTATATCCCAAAGAGATTAGAAAGAAGGGAAAGGGACCTGTATGTGCACGAATGTTTGTGGCAGCCCTTTTTGTAGTGGCTAGAAACTGGAAACTGAATGGATGTCCATCAGTTGGAGAATGGCTGAATAAATTGTGGTATATGAAAATTATGGAATATTACTGTTCTGTAAGAAATGACCAACAGGATGATTTCAGAAAGGCCTGGAGAGACTTACACGAACTGATGCTGAGTGAAATGAGCAGGACCAGGAGATCATTATATACTTCAACAACAATACTAGATGATGACCAGTTCTGATGGATCAGGCCATCCTCAGCAACAAGATCAACCAAATCATTTCTAATGGAGCAGTAATGAACTGAACCAGCTATACCCAGAAAAAGAACTCTGGGAGATGACTAAAAACCATTACATTGAATTCCCAATCCCTATATTTATGCACACCTGCATTTTTGATTTCCTTCACAAGCTAATTGTACAATAATTCAGAGTCTGATTCTTTTTGTACAGCAAAATAATGTTTTGGTCATGTATACTTATTATGTATCTAAGTTATATTTTAATATATTTAACATCTACTGGTCATCCTGCCATTTAGGGGAGGGGGTGGGGGGGTAAGAGGTGAAAAATTGGAACAAGAGGTTTGGCAATTGTTAATGCTGTAAAGTTACCCATGTATATATCCTGTAAATAAAAGGCTATTAAATTAAAAAAAAAAAAAAAAAAAAGAAATAAGTTCCTACTGGTGAGATGGGAACAAGGATGTGTTGATAAATGTTTAACAACTAGCTTTCTGAAAAAATAATACAAAAATACCATGCATACAAGTAATTTTAATTTGTATTATAATCATTTTCTCTGTCACTTTCTTAAGAATACAAATCAACAAAACAATAAATCAAATATTAATTTATAGACTTTGTTGATTTCTAAGGTATAAATACTCATACTTTTCATACTTTTTTTTTGCAATCTGATAGAACATGCAGACTCCTTGTTAGAATAACTTTTGAATGTTATATTCAAATACACAGGAATTTAAAAAGTAGCAGACAATAATGGAGTCTAAAACAACTATCTGAAATTCATATTGGACATTGTGAAATGATGGGTTGTCTTATAAATTTCTTTACCCCAAGCAATATTCTTTTGTGGTTGACTTATGTTATCTAGCCCCCTCTTTATTTCACATCTCTAGCATTTCTGTGAGCCCAAATATCTTTCAGGTACTTGCTTATATGAGGTTTGTACTCATTCTTTTGTTCACTATTTGCACTTCCAAATCTTGTCTAGTATCCTTGTCATCTTTTCTTTGAAACCTCAAGGCAAAATTTATTTCTCAAAATGATTTGAAAATATGTAATTTTGTGAGATAGGTAAACTTCAGAGTTATATGGCTGGCATCCTGTGTTAGTATTCTGAGACTTGATGTGATTGACACAATGTTGTTTGCAAATATGAGCATATGGAGGACCCTATGGAAGCATAAAATTTCAAGGAATTTGTGAAGCCAATTACAACTACCTATACCTGACCAAGAAGTTCCTCAGCTAGCTTATGTGTTTTAGGGATACTTTATGTAAGATGAATACACAATTATACAGAAGCCTCCCAGTCTGCTATATGATCCATTGAAAATACAATTGAAATTAATTATCATATAATTTTCCCCATCTCCATAGTTATAGTTACTAAGGTATAGAATTATGAAGTAAAATTTCCAACACCTCACAAGTTAGAAGAAGAGTGGGTGGATATTATGAGTGTCCCTCTGCTCCTCTGACCTGCCTCTGCTTCCTTGTCCTCCCACTGATATATATATATATATATATATATATATACATACACACACACACGTCAAACATAATTTCTCTTGTTATATTATTCTTATCTATATTTCACTATCAATCTTCTATAGACTATTTAGACAACATGCTGGAGACTTTCCTTTAATTCTTTTAAAATTTTGTGAGCATCAGAGTAGCATTTATTAAATTCATCTATTATCCCTTTTTCTTGTTCCATGACTAGTCCACCTCTCTTCCTTTTTTTTCCTTCTTTTTTGAAAGATTTAAAAAAATTTTTTAATAGCCTTTTATTTACAGGTTATATGTATGGGTAACTTCACAGCATTGACAATTGCCAAACCTCTTGTTCCAATTTTTCCCCTCCTTCCCCCCACCCCCTCCCCCAGATAACAGGATGACCAGTAGATGTTAAATATATTAAAATATAAATTAGATACACAATAAATATACATGACCAAACCGTTATTTTACTGTACAAAAAGAATCAGATTCTGAAATATTGTACAATTAGCCTGTGAAGGAAATCAAAAATGCAGGTGGGCAAAAATATAGGGATTGGGAATTCAATGTAATGGTTTTTAGTCACCTCCCAGAGTTCTTTCGCTGGGCGTAGCTGGTTCAGTTCATTACTGCTCCATTGGAACTGATTTGGTTCATCTCATTGCTGAGGATGGCCAAGTCCATTGGTCATCATATAGTATTGTTGTTGAAGTATATAATGATCTCCTGGCCCTTCTCGTTTCACTCAGCATCAGTTTGTGTAAGTCTCTCCAGGCCTTTCTGAAATCATCCTGTTGGTCATTTCTTACTGAACAATAATATTCCATAATATTCACATACCACAATTTATTCAGCCATTCTCCAATTGATGGGCATCCATTCAGTTTCCAGTTTCTGGCCACTACAAAGAGACCTGCCATAAAGATTCGTGCACATACAGATACCTTTCCCTTCTTTATGATCTGTTTGGGATATAAGCTCAGTAGTAACACTGCTGTATCAAAGGGCATGCACAGTTTGATAACTTTTTGAGCATAGTTCCAAATTGCTCTCCAGAATGGTTGGATGTATTCACAATTCCACCAACAATGTATTAGTGTCCCTGTTTTCCCACATCCCCTCCAACATTCCACATTATCTTTCCCTGTCATTCTAGCCAGTCTGACAGGTATGTAGAGGTATCTCAGAGTTGTCTTAATTTGCATTTCTCTTATTAATAATGACTTGGAGCATCTTTTCACATGGCTAGAAATAGTTTCAATTTCTTTGTCTGAGAATTGTCTGTTCATATCCTTTGACCATTTATTAATTGGAGAATGGCTTGATTTCTTATAAATTAGATTCAATTCTCTCAATATTTTAGAAATGAGTCCTTTATCAGAACCTTTGATTATAAAAATATTTTCCCAATTTATTGCTTCCCTTCTAATCTTGTCTGCATTAGTTTTGTTTATACAAAAACTTTTCAGTTTGGTATAACCAAAATTTTCTATTTTGTGATCAATAATGACCTCTAGTTCTTCTTTGGTCATAAATTCCTTCCTCTTCCACAGGTCTGAGAGGTAAACTATCCTGTGTTCCTCTAATTTATTTATAATCTCATTCTTTATGCCTAGGTCATGAAGCCATTTTGACCTTATCTTGGTGTACAGTGTTAAGTGTGGGTCGACCACCTCTCTTCCTAATGATACTTTCCTTACAATGTATTTTACATTATTATCAAAAAGTCATCATTGATTAATTGCAGCCTATTTACAACTTACTGTATTTCTCCATTGTACTTTGGGTTACTTGAATTTTTATTCTTCACTGATAATAATGTTGCATGATTGGCAGTGTATAGCACTGTTAGGAAAATAGAGCCATAAGAATGAATTATTTTAAAATGGCATAACTAACTGGGAGTCACTGAAAGTGCCATGCATTTAAGAAATACAATCCAATCTGCCCTTCTTCATCTATTTGAGTATGAATCCAGTTTATTGTCTAACTAGTCTACTAACTAACTGTATTGTAGATGTCCTCTATTTAATCTAGCATGGTAGGCATGCATAAAGATTTTTCTTCTTGCTCCTTCCTTTTTATTTTAGAGGCCTTTGGATTAGGAGTACAAGACTAATTTCAATCAGTTTTTATGGAGTATGTTTCATGCCCGGCCAGGAATCTGTGATTCCTAACTTTTAAGCCATAATTTAGAAATCCAAATTCTATTTTCTTTTATAAATTTCTTTTTTATTTATTTTAATGGTATTTTATTTTTTCAAATACATGAAAGATAGTTTTCAGCATTCACCTTCATAAAACCTTGTATTCCAAATTTTTCTCCTTCTTCTCTTTCCTCCCCTTTTTCCAATACAGAAAACAGGTTAAATATGTACAATTCTTCTAAACATACTTACATATTCATCATACTGAGCCAAAAAAAATCAGATTAAAAGGGGGAAAAACCATGAGAAAGGACCCAAGCAAATAACCAACAACAAATATGAAAATTGTGCTTTGATTTGCATTCAGTCTTCATAGTTTTCTTTCTGGATGTGCATAGCACTTTCTGTCACAGGTCTGTTGGAATTGCCTTGAGTCATCATATTGTTGAGAAAAGCCCAAGTTGATCATCAAAGTTGATTATCACATAATCTTCTTGTTATTATGTACAATGTTCTCTTGGTTCTGTTTACTTCACTCAGTATCAGTTCATTTAAGTCTTTCCAAGCTTTTCTGAAGTCAACCTGCTCATCATTTTTTTAGAACAATATTTTAGTACATTCAGATACCATAATTTATTTAGCTTTTCTCCAACTGATGAACATTCATTTAGTTTCTAGTTCTTTGCCACTATAAAACGGGGTACTACAAACACTTTTTTGCATGTATGGATCCTTTTTCCATTTTTTATATTCTCTTTGGGATACAGACCCAGTAGAGACACAGCTGGATCAAAGAGTATGCATAGCCAAATCCTATTTTCAACCTGAGATTTTGTGATGAATGATTCTTTGAATAATAAATTCTAGAATATTTACAAGAATTAAAATCAAGATTTGCTCAAAATATTTGCTCTTCTCTATTCCTTCCGCATCTATCCTTTTTCCTAAGACATTTCAAAAATCACACCAGCAATAGCCTTAATGGAGGATTTTTATTTCATTTTTATTCTTCATGACAATGATAAACATCGTGAATGTGTCTCAGGTGGCTCTGTGGTGCAATGGATAGCTCACTGCACTTCTAGTGACGTGAATTGTCTCTGATTTATGCATATTAATATCTGGAGGATTGTTGAATGAAGTTCTCTCTGTGGTTTTATCTATCAAAGAATTCTGTTAACCTTGGTTAATTTTGTGACAGTGAAACTATAGTCTTCTGTAGAAAATTGCCAGTTTGTTCCTGTTTTATATGAACAAAAATGATTTTTGATGTATGTACATTATCCTTATGGAGTTTTTCTAAAGATGAGAAAGTGAATATATAGATAAGGAAGTACTGATATTTTGTAGTCATCTTTTTTGTTAGAATTTTAACAGTGATATTTTCCATTTTGTGAGTTCTCTTTTTTGATAGCTTGAATATTAATCCCTAAAAGTTCTTGAAATTATGTTCCCTCAAAGACAGATTTATTTTGAGGGTGGTAAAAATCTTTTCATTATTCTTGATTTCATGCTCTCAAGTAATAATTCTACTTTCTTATATTGCACATTTATACTGGCATGGTGAAATCTACATATCTCTGTCATGGAGGATGAAAACAAATAGTACAAAATGCTGGAAAATCTGTTTCTTTTTTTGTCTGTTTTACTTTAGAAATTTTCTTGGGATCATCTATTATAGTTCATCTTATGCCAAATTTTGTCCAATTCATTGCTTTTTGCTGATTAGTGGAACTCTATAATTTATAATCTTCTACCATTCTCCTTAGCAATAGTTTGAAAATAACCTAGCACTATAAAATGATGTTTCTTTTGGTTATTATGTCTTGCATACTGATTGAGGAAATTTATGATCTCTTTTGGCTTCTGGTGGTGGGAACTATTTGATATCTAGTCTTTAGCTCAGGATCTTACACATAAGATATTGTCAATAAATATTTGTTGAGTTAGACATCACTTTTAAAGTTCTTTAAGAAATGGTAAAAATCAGAATCAGTATTTTTACTTTTATCCAGTACCTATTTTCCAGAGTTAAATGCTTGTAGATATATTGAATTTGAATGGTTATAATCTCACATTCTCATTATTATTGTTGTATTCTAGTTGAAGAAAGTATATAGATATGAAGCTTTGGAATAATCTACACATTTCTGGTATCTCTCATCTCTTATTTCTAATTTTCTAGCACATTTTTTACTGTTATCTCTGGTGTCCAACTTTAACTAAGATGTCAAGGTATATGTTAAATTACTTTGGAAAGTTTTGAAAAGTTCTTCAAAAAAGTCATCTCTTTATTTGCCCTTTGTAACAGATGCATGTAAGTTGTAATTGTTTTATCAAGATGGTTTTATTTTTTGGGGGGAGTTCTATATATTTGTTTATGTTCATTATAAGTTCGTCATGAGCTAAAGTGACTAAGAATATGATTAGATGAGATTTCTTGTTGCCTTTGGGTTCATAATAAAACTAATTCTACTTTTTTTTTATTTGTTTACCTAAAATAAATCTGTCAGCTAGTCTATCTTTAGCTGCAACCTCTTTATGTCTTCTGGTTTGATAATGAGAATGTCAATATTGATGTAGTCTGCATCTCTAGGAATGCATGAATACTGATAGTTGCTGGATTAAGATCACAGGCTCAAATATTGAGAGCCGGAAGGTGAGATCATTTAGTCCTTTTCACATTTTGAATATCAAATGTTTATAGATGCTTTTAAAATGGTGATTGTTGGCACTCTGTGCTTCCCATTTTGCCACTTATCATCACCGTGGAAATGAAAGAGGTTGAACAGTATTGAAGGCCATTTTGTATTTTTTGTTTGTTAAACTGACAGTGATTAAATAATTCTTCACCCAAGTGATGAGCTTTTCTATACCTGGTTTGACCAGTGGTTGAATGACTGCTTGTAATCAGATTCAACACTTTTCAAAATTAGGAGAACTTGACATGTATCCACAATCTTGGCCATTGAGAAATCCTGTTATATCCACTCTATGGTGAGACATTGCGATAGAAATTTTATGGGGGTCCTAGGATTTAAGAGGTGAAGATTTTCAAATCACTTTGAGAAATTGTGTTCCAAGATACCTCAAATTCTTTGAGTTTTCATATTAGTGTATCATGGTGATTTTAAAAATGAAGAGAAAATACAAGATATAATGGTAGTTACAATTCCTATTACAGATTTGGTTTCTTTCACTAGTAGCATTTAATTTACTAATCTGGAAAAGTACTATAAATAACATGTTACAATCCCCATAAAGCTTTACAATGACTACAAAAGCGCCATTTGAATATAAATTTTTAGTATTTTGAAGGCTATTTCCTGGCTAACCAAAAAAAAAATGTACAACACAAAAGCTATGCCAATCTAAGATCTCAATTATTTAAATGATAGAGTTCATTGTGAGTTCAGCCCAAATTGGCCTTAAATGAAGTGAAATTGATAGCAGATGAAAGCTCAACAGGTCCCAGAATAATTATATACTTGTTATTATGTTCTCACTAATTGGAGTACCAGCTGAAGGAACCTTTGCTTCTAGAACTGCTACTGGTATAACTGACCGGCATGCACATCTGTTTTATAGAAATCTGCATATTTGCTCATTTGCCAAAAATGCAAAGCAGAGTCCTGAATTAGTTTCACAGTTCAGTTAATCACTTCCAAGGCAAAAAATCAACTGAATACATTATGAATCTCCCCTCCCCCCCAATATCCAAATTCACAAAAGACGAGGCACATACACTAAGAAAAGATGATCTAAAAGAATCTTGGATGGAATCTTGGGTGCCCCAAAGTGCATTTCTTCTTATTGATGTCTTATATTATTCTTATTTACACTAATGTAAGATAAGTGCTCACACCCAAGAAGAGACCTTATCAAAACAAAATTCTTTAGAAGTTCCTAATTAAGTTTAGAGCAAAACTGCTATTTTCCTGAAAGAAGAATTCCACAACCCATATTTCATTCACTATGGCAATGTGCACATTAATAGATAAGTATTTGCTTCAGGGCTTTGAAAGTTGTGTGCTAACAGGATTGAAGTTTAACCTTCATTAGTCTCAGCAGTATTCTCTCCAAAATAACATGTGTTATAGTCCTCTAATACCATACTCATTTTATTTTTTTCCAGAGCTCTTGAATTATAATAATTCTCTCATCCCTCAGATGTAGAGCAAATCAACTCAATATTTATTTTGAACTTTTCAAATTCAGTTTATCTTCAAATGTACTACAAAATAGAATGGATAGAATAGAAGTAATAGTAATTCTCCTACCCCCCCATGGAGATAAACTATATTTTAAAGAGAAGTCTTCAATTTCTTTTTTGAAACACAACTTGGGCTCATGTTGCCCTGCCAGTATTAATATGTTTATAATCCAATATGAGTTAGGTATAGCCAATGAACCAACTATTTGCATTCTAAATTGGAACCTACACAATACTGAATCCATGAATAAGGTCTCTGGTATTTTCAATAGACCCCAGATATGGGATTTATAGGAGGACATAAATAAAAACTGTGCCAAATAAGAAGTAATAGAGGGACTTCAATATGTACTTTTGGAGGGAATGGCCACATTGATGTTATCATGGCTCTGTTAAAAATGTCAAAATTTTAAAATATGGAAAAATGTGTCTAAATACTAATTTTTTCACCAAATGCCCCATGTAGTGCAACATAGTTTTGTGAATACAACTTTAGAATCATTGTTCTAAGAATTCATTATGATTTTCCTGTAGCTATAGAGGCTAAAATAAAAGAAAACATTACTGAATGTCTATCTGTTCCCATAATATAATACAGAAGTTATTTGAAATGTAAATTCTTGATATGTTTGTTTCCTTATAATTTGCCTCTTTTTCTTAGGATATATTTTAAAAATTCTTCTCTGGTTAATCAAGGTTTTACTATGTTTTAAAATATGATACCAAATAATACCCAAAATTCATTCCCTTTTGGCAACTTCAAAACAAGGAGAGTAACCTGAATTAATAATAGGTGGCTTCCACATTAATACTATTAAAAATATATTGACCTAGAGATAGCAAATACATGTTTTGAGGCTTCCAGATTTATTTGTCAAAACGGAGTTTTGCAACAACAGATGTAAATATAGAATTGAGAGTTTTATAACAGTAATTCAGGAAAATGCCATTGCCTCTAAAAATTAAATAATTAATTATATAATTATATAATTAAATAATTAAATCAATGACTGGGATCAGTAATCCTTACTAGCTGCCATTCTGTGGAATTAACAACTTTCTTCCCACCAGCTAACTCAAAAAGAGATCAGCCCTGCCTGCATGACTGAGAAGAAATAGATCTTTCCCTTCTTTGGGAAGGGAACTCTGGATGCGATTTGGTACCCAATCCTCATTGTTCCATTGCCCATTTCAGACAAGGCATAGAGCAACTATTGTCAGATTCATTTTAATGTATACATATTAACCTGTGCTAGAGGTGTCCCATAGTCCAATTCCACTCTGACTTATTTACCCTCTAGACTCATGGTTGGGAATCACTGTCCTGCCATTGATCTCCAAAGTCCTTGGAAGCTTGCTGAATGTTCTATTATTACTCTTGCAAGGAAAGACTATCTAGTCTTTTTATTTGTCACAAATTAAGCATGATCAATAACCCTCTTTTATGTGTTTTGCCCTTCTCCCTTAAGAGAAACAATATTTTCATTTTTCCTAGTTTTTTTTTTATGACCAGCTTTTAGCATATAGTAAGCTTATAATAAAAGTGGTTTTTTTTTTCCCCCATTCCTATGGAAGTCCAGGGTCCAGACCTGCTCACGTGAAGATTTTGTTACCAGCCCAAATCCTGATCATGGGTGAAGAGTGAAAGGGCAGAACTTACAAAGATGGTCAAACAGGAGTCCGTTTATTCAAATTTTTCTCAGCCTTATATACCCTAATACATTTATATAACTCTAGCACACTGTGTATATACTAACTATATACTGCAAATACAGGATTACATAAACAATTTGCTATTGTTTGCAGATGTTTCCTTGCTGTTTTAGTATAACTCTGCTTTAATTACAACACAGGTTGTCACACTCCCTGACTTCTCAGAAAGGCTGAAATGACTATAGGGGAGATGGGGAGCCAAACCAGACATGTCAGCAGGGTTCTTTTACTGGACTAAAGAATTATACCTCACCCACAGTTCCCTATTATCTGTGACCCTCAATATCTCCCACTTTCTTTTGTTTTAATTGAAGCAGGTACACATCTGTGGTTAAATCCATCAGCATGGGAGGAATCACACAGATAAATAATAATATCACACAGGCAAGTAATAATACAAACAATATGAATAAACAAGATACTATAAAAGACTTCCATGAGTTTCAGAAGAAAGGTATGGAAAATAACTATTAATTCACAACTGTACATACACTTCCTTCAGCACCCAAGAGATAGCCCAAAGCCAATCTATTGTCCATTACTTCAGGTATCTAGGGAATCTAATGATCCCTACAGGTTTTGAAGTACTGTGTTAGTCTTATTAACACTTATTTTTATGATGATGGTAATATTTGTTAGTCAATTGCTATACACATAGGGCTAATAGCCATGCTCTTTCAGTGTCAGATATTTCTTGGGTCTTCTTTTTTTTTGAGGATCTTCTCTTTTTCTGTCTCTCTCCGATGGACAAGGAGAATGTGACTCATTGGCACCCATCTGATTCCTTCTCCATCTGTAGAGATACAAGCAAACCCTCTCTCCCAAGCAGTTAACCTATCTGGTTCCTTCCACTCACCACTTTCTGGATATCTCCACATCATCTGGGGATTATCCAGATACCAAAGCTACTCACACTGGACATAGCCCTTCTGCAGGTTATGAAACTTGTCTGCTGGAGCCAGTGCATCTTCATAAAAACAAAATAGTGTAAAGAGCTAAATTTAGAAGTTCTGTAGGGTTACCTGTGGCTTCCCCTTTCTTTTGTTTTTGGAGGAGTGTCTTGATGTCTCTGTTCCTTCTCTCTACAACTGCCTGTCCTTGAGGATCGAAAGGTATGACAATAGTGTGTAAAATATGATACTGTGCACAAAAGTGTGCAAAATGTTTAGAAGTATATGTAGGTCTATTATCTGTTTGTATTGCTTATGGTATGCCTATAACTGCAAAGGCCTGTGTAAGGAATTCAGTGACCACCTGGGCTGTCTCTTTTGCTATTGGTATTGCAAAAGTAAATCCTGAAAAGGTGTCTACTACAACATGGATAAAAGACAGATGACCAAAAGTTTATAATGAGTCACATCCATTTGCCAGACCTCTCAAACCACAAGGGTTTTTCCCTGGAAAGAGCATAGGAGCATGGAAAAGGAGGCAAGCTGTACAGGTTTTTACTATGCTCCCAGCTTCCTCTTCTGTTATCCGAAATTGCAGATATGACGCTCATGCAGCCTGATGATATTTAGAATGAGATTCTTGGGTGGCCTGAAGTAGGGGAATGTTGGCTAACATGGTGAGAAGGTCATCTACCTTTGTGGTTTCCATAAAAAATAGTCCTGGAAGACCAGTATTAGAGGCGACATGCAAGAGGTAATACTTGTTGGTTTCTCAATTGCTCCTGAAGTTCCTTAAAAAGCTGAAATAAAGAGGCTACAAATTTTATTTGGGTTGTAGCAATTCTTTGTACCACATCTCAGAATAAGCCCAATCAGATATTATACTTACATTTCCAGGATGATAAGTAAGAGTTAGCATAATTCCATGCAACTCATTCTGCAAAGTAGACAGAAAGGAAGCTCTGACTACTTTTTTTTATAGCTAAGTCAGGAGAATATACAGCACAAATGATATGTTTGGATGCATCTGTAAAGATAGTCCTTTAAGATGCTGTTCTGTTAATTTAAGAATAGGTTCGGAATGCTCCTTTGAATGGCCTTTTTTAACTCAATTAAAATGAAAATAAAATTATAACTCAATTAAAGTGGACATAAAGTTTAATTATACAATACATGGAATAGATTGCCTACAATAACAACCAATACAGCAAATAATACATAAAAGACAAAGAATAAGGAAAACTATGATTAAGATAGGAGAGAGAGAGGTAGTATACATCACTGATCTAGGAGCACCGCTGGGAGCCCCGTTGCAGCTCAATTGGGAAAAGTGTTAGCCCAGGTGGAATAATCTCCCTGTGGGTGAAGCCCAATGAGGAATAAACCCAGACTGAATTTATAGGAGAAAGAGCTAACCTGCTTATCTATAGAAAGGCAGGTATAAGAGAAGGAAATGCCAGATGGGCTTCCAAGATATGACTTGATAAATGTAGATGTCAGGGAGGGGGCCAACCCTCCTGGACACCTATTGTGTCCCACGGAGTGGCTAGTTCCTGGGATTATAGAGGTGAAGCTAAACACATGTGGCATATTCCCGGTCTCATAGGGTTAAAGAAAGGCTAAGTTCCCATGGAGAGTCATGTTCTTGAAATGATTTGAAATGAACTTACTAATAAGAAGGCATTTCTTATTCAGATGCATCTTAGGGACCTTTTCTTCAAGAACCCATGGCCAATTATGGAATAGCTGGGTTATCCTTAAGGGGAGCCTGTGCATGAAACTTGGAGTCATGGTCAATAAAATTTGCCAATCTGGGATGGTTTTACAGTATACATTAATTTGTACATTGGTATAAAAGTTGTTTATATTGTTAGGTCCTATCTCAGATGATTGTATTACTCATTTAATGGCCTTTAACAAGATTCTAGCCACAAATACTGAGTAAAGAATATGGCTTTGGTCAGGTTGTGCTGTTTTTGCTATGGATTTCCAATCATTAGGGTTACCAATATGAGTCCTTGATCTTAGGAGAGAAGTAAAGAGGCAGGATCCATGGGGATGTCAAACATGGAGTCTGTTTATTCCAAATTCTCTCAGCCTGATATACCCTAGTATACTAGCATCACTACAGCACACTGAGCATGTACTAACTATACCAGGCATGCGGCAGCTATAGGACACTGCACATGTGGAGCCACATAAGCAACTTGCTATTGTGTGTCGATGACTCTTTGTTACTTGGTATCACTCTGCTTTAATTAAAACACAGGTTATCACTGCCTTTAGGGGAGATGGGGAGCCAAATCAGACATTGTCAGCAGTTCCCTCTGGGCTGAAGGGTCTTATACCTCACCCAGAGTTTCCTCACCGTCAGTGGCCTTCTACATCTCTCCCTTTCTTTTGTTTTAATTGAAGCAAGTATACATCAGTAGTTAAATCAATCAGCATGGGAGGAATCACACAAGCAAGTAGTAATATCACACAAGAAAGTAGTAATATAACAAATAATATGAATAAACAAGATACTATAAAAGACTTCCATCAGTCCCAGAAGACATAGAAAGTAACGATCAGTTCACAACCACACAAACACCTCCTTCAGCAGTCAAGAGAAAGCCAAAGCCAATCTATCATCCATCACTTCATGTGTCAGGGAATCCAATGATTACTGCAGGTTTTGAAGTCCTGCATCAATCTCATTAACAATTATTTTTGATGTTCATGAGTCAATTGTCATACATATAGGGTTAACTGCCATGTTGCTTTAGTGGTAGCTGTAGTCAGAGATGTTTTTTGATCTTCTCCTGTGTTTTGAGGGTCTTCTCTTTTTTCTGTCTCTCTCCATTGGACAATGTGGATACAGCTTGTCGGCACCCACTGGATTCCTTTTACATCTGTAGAGACACAAGACTTATAATGTGTCACATCAATCTGCCAAATTTCATTGGGGCTCAAACCACAAGAGTTTTTCCCTGGAGGGAGCATAGGAGCATGGAAAGGAAGCCAAGCTGTACAGGCTTTAACCATGCTCCTTGATTACTCTTTTGTTATCCCAAACTGTAAATGTAAAGCTCGAGCAGCATGATGATATTTAGAATGAAATTATTGGGCTGCCTGCAATAGAGGAGTGTTAGCTAACATGGTGAGAAGGTGATCTGCCTTTGTTTCCATAAAAAACAGGATATGGAAGTCCTGTATGAGAGTAGACATGAAAGATATAAATCTTACCTGTATGTTTTCTTACTTGGTCCTGAAGTTCCTTAAATAGCTGATATATATTAGAGGCTGCAAATTTTATCTGAGCTGTGGCAATTCTTTGTACCACACCTACTGATTAAGCCAAATCAGATGTTATATTTACATCTCCTGAGTAATAAGAATGAGCTAGCATAAATGCATATGTCTCATTCTGCTGAGTGGACTAAAAGGAAGTCCTGACTACTCTTTTTATAGCTAAGTCAGGAGAATATGCAGCATAAATGTTATGTTTGGATGCATCTGTAAAGATGGTTGGTCCTTGAAGAGCAACCTTTTCTTCAAAAACCCATGGCCAATTATGTAATAACTGGATTATTTTTAAGGGAAATCCGTAAGTAAAATTTGAAGCTGTAGCCAATAAAATTTGCCACTTTGGGATGGTTTCACACCATACATTACTTTGTGCATTGGTATAGAAGGTATATATCTTGTCCCATCTTATCCCAGATAATTGTATTACTTTCTTAATGATCTTTAATAAGATTCTAGCCACAAGCACTGGGTAAAGAGTAAGACTTTGTTCTGGTTGTGCTGGGAGGTTCAGGCACTCTATCACACTGTCTCCTTGAGGAAGGACTGATATAGGTACCTCTTTTGTAACAAAAACTTATATTTCCAAAGGTTTTTGAATGACTCTTTCCAATGACATTGGATAAGACTAGTTGAACCGCTCTCAGAGCCTCTTGGACTTGTTTTGTAAGCTGATGGGGTGAGTCTAAAGCAGGGCCTCCCCTTAAAATTTATACAATGGTTGCCATTGATAGGTAGTTAAGCTTAACACTGGACACATTCATTGGATATTTCCTATCAATTTCTGGAAGTCATTTAAGGTTTTTAGCTTCTCTGTTCTTAAGGACAGTTTTTGTACTGTAAGCACCTTAGGATATACTTCATATCTTAAATATTGAAAAGGAGCATGTTTTTGAATTTTTTCTGGGGCTATATGCAATTTGTAGTTCCTTGGTGTTTCTATGGTCTTTTGTAGACATGCTTCTAACATTTTGCTCCTCAGGTGCATATTCCAATATATCATCCATGTAATGTAATAACATAACTTTTGGAAATGCTTTTCTTACAGGAGTAAGAACAGTAGCAACATACATTTGACACATAGTAGGAATGTTTTTCATTCCCTATGGCAATCCATATCTTGTTTTCCAGTCACATCTTTTATAAGGCTCAGCTAAGTTAACGCTGGGCACTGAAAAGGCAAACCTTTTCATATCCTCCTTATCCAGAGGGATAGACTAGAAACAATCCTTAATGCCTATAACCCAAAGAGGCCATTCAGTATGCAATTGAGTAGAAGATGGAAGTCCAGGCTGAAGAGTTCCCATAGTTTCCATCTATTCATTTACTTATCTTAAATCATTCAACATCCTCCATGTTCCAGATTTCTTTTTGACAACAAATACTGGGAAATTTCAAGGACTTAGAGAAGGTTGTACGTGTCCTTGGCCAATTTGCTCCTGTACAATATCTAATAAGGCCTGAATTTTATCTTTAGCTAAGGGCCATTTTTCCACCCATATTGTGTATCACTTTTCCACTGTATAAGGATAGGTGTAAGGGCTGGCAGGACTTCAACAGCGACCCTGCCTAAAAAGCCAAAGTGCTCAATAGTAATCCCAACTGCAGTAAAAAGTCTCTTCTCTTTTGCCTTGCCTGGGGACATAGGAGGACAAAACTGTGCTGAAGGGGGCTGATGATGTCACCGACACCCCCTCTCCTCCCCATTCCACCCATGAGGGAGAGAGAGAAGGATCTGGATCTGGAAGCAGAGGAGATACCCCAAGGGCGCATGCATGGGTTTAGGCAGAAGTGAAAGTGGGCTGGGAAACAGAGAAGTGTCACACCCCTGCAGTCCTCTCCTAGCCTCTCAAACCTCCTAGAGCTGCAACAAACAATATAAATCAACAAAATACTAAAAAAGACTTCCTTAGCACCATCCCACTTGCTGTACCTTCCAGGCTATGGGCACCAACCCTCTCTGCTTGTTTTTCTCCTCATATTTCCTGGTTTGAGACCCCACACTAAAAGCTTTCTTTTTCTTTTTCTTGTATGTGGGATTCCTTAAAGGCAATTTTATCCCATTGTATTCAGTTGGCTGTTCTCCCACTGCCTTCCACACCTTTGGCTCCAAACTCTCTTCCTTAGAGAACTATGGAGACGTGCATTCCAGTGCATTCAGTGATCTGCTTCTGAGTTACCAACAAACCTTGCTTCTGTATTTTTTTTTTTGAATGAATGAATTATTTTTTATTTGACTTTTATTTTTTTTATTTAATAGCCTTTTATTTACAGGATATATGCATGGGTAACTTTACAGCATTAACAATTGCCAAACCTCTTGTTCCAATTTTTCACCTCTTACCCCCCCACCCCCCCCTAGATGGCAGGATGACCAGTAGATGTTAAATATGTTAAAATATAAATTAGATACACAATAAGTATACATGACCAAAATGTTATTTTGCTGTACAAAAAGAATCAGACTCTGAAATATTGTACAATTAGCTTGTGAAGGAAATAAAAAATGCAGGTGGGCATAAATATAGGGATTGGGAATTCAATGTAATGGTTTTAGTCATCTCCCAGAGTTCTTTTTCTGGGCATAGCTGGTTCAGTTCATTACTGCTCCATTGGAAATGATTTGGTTGATCTTGTTGCTGAGGATGGCCTGGTCCATCAGAACTGGTCATCATATAGTATTGTTGTTGAAGTATATAATGATCTCCTGGTCCTGCTCATTTCACTCAGCATCAGTTCGTGTAAGTCTCTCCAGGCCTTTCTGAAATCATCCTGTTGGTCATTTCTTACAGAACAGTAATATTCCATAATATTCATATACCACAATTTATTCAGCCATTCTCCAACTGATGGACATCCATTCAGTTTCCAGTTTCTAGCCACTACAAAAGGGCTGCCACAAACATTTGTGCACATACAGGTCCCTTTCCCTTCTTTATAATTTCTTTGGGATATAAGCCCAGTAGTAACACTGCTGGATTAAAGGGTATGCACAGCTTGATAACTTTTTGAGCATAGTTCCAAACTACTCTCCAAAATGGTTGGATTCGTTCACAACTCCACCAACAATGCATCAATGTCCCAGTTTTCCACATCCCTCCAACAATCATCATTATTTTTCCTGTCATCTTAGCCAATCTGACAGGTGTGTAGTAGTATCTTAGAGTTGTCTTAATTTGCATTTCTCTGATTAATAATGACTTGGAGCATCTTTTCATATGACTAGAAATAGTTTCAATTTCTTCATCTGAGAATTGTCTGTTCATATCCTTTGACCATTTTTCAATTGGAGAATGGCTTGATTTTTCATAAATTAGAGTTAATTCTCTATATATTTTGGAAATGAGGCCTTTATCAGAACCTTTGACTGTAAAAATATTTTCCCAGTTTATTGCTTCCCTTCTAATCTTGTCTGCACCTTGCTTCTGTATTAACCTAAGCATGCTTCGTACTTCCCTTGGGAGGGAGGCTCTGTTAGCACGTGCCCCATTTTGGCTGAAAACCAAAAGTGACTAGATTAGCCCTTAGCGAATCTTCCCGCTTGCCTGTCTTTATACTTACCCTGTGTGGATCACAGGGACTCCTCAACCGAACTCCCACTGTTCTTGTCAGTCGAGCTGCTTTGTGCTCTGCTTTGCCAGGCCCCATGTTGAATGTCAAATGTTGTGTCCAGACTGCTGGCAGGAATGAAAGTTTCTCTTGGAAAAAGGTAGAAGGATAAGAAGCTAGAACTATCCATTCTGGCTTCCTTTGAGCCAAGCCAACACTTCCCACATTCCTGCCCATGCTGTAGATTGTGGGACAGCCTTCGTAGCACATAGGGTCTTGTTACATATAAAGCCTCTTTCCCTATAATGATATAATGTGGACGACTGCAGTAATAATTATATACAGTATTTGCCTTGAAGTCAAGGAAATGAGTTCAAATGCTGCTTCTGCTACATACATGTTATGTAACTATTGACAAGTCACTTACCCTTCTAAGCCAGGGGTCCTCAAACTATGGCCCATGGGCCAGATGCAGCAGCTGAGGACATTTATCCCCCTCACCCAGGGTTATGAAGTTTCTTTATTTAAAGGCCCACAAAACAAAGTTTTTGTTTTTACTATACTCCGGCCCTACAACAGTCTGAGGGACAGTGAACTGGCCCCCTATTTAAAAAGCAATTCTCTTAAGACTGTTATAGATGAATTATGGATTTGCATAGGTAATGAGAATCTCCTTAATGGGAATCCCTTATGCTGATGAAATCAGATTTGGAACACATCAAACATATAGTAATGATTTGGGGTTTTGAAGTTTTGATGATATCAGGGAGTCAAGTCAAAATGTTCTCATCATAGTGCTGCTCTATACCCTGGATGATGCCGGTGCCGTCCCTTTAAGATTCTTTTCTTTCTGATTCCCAACCCCTCCTAGTTAATGTAATTAAATTACCTTTTGATTCACAATTCCTGGTCCCTTTGAATTCCAGTAGAAGATCCCCATCTGAGCCAATTTGGGGCTACACCCACAGGCCCTTCTAGCTAAATCTCCCATTATAAAAGGGGCTAAGCTGGGACCCCTCTTTGCAGAGATCCCAAACATGCCAACCTTATGCCTGGCATGTCAGGACCCTCTGTCCACTGGAACTCTGTGTCCGGTGCCCTTTTTATCTCTACCTTCACCTATTTCCTTAACTATACTTTAACCTTACTTCCAAACCCCATAATAAACCTCTTTTATCAATCTAGCTTTTCAGTCCAATAAATTCCTTTATTGGGGACTCTTGTGTGGCTTACTAGAATTCATTTAACGCCATATCCTTATGCCAAATCCAATGGGGTTGCAGGGGAGCTCTATTTAATTCCCTGTACCCCGAACCTGCCACTAGACCTCAATTAAACCCTAATTTCATTTAGGTACCCCATATCTATCCCTCATTATGGAGGTTAGTCATAAATTCAGATTTATTTATTTGTTCATTCATAATCTCTCTCTCTCTCTTTATCTATCCATCTACCTATCCATCATCTATTTGATCTGTGTATCCATGCAACCATCCACCTATCTATCTTTATCTATTTATTTATCTATCTAACTCTCCAACTCTGCCACTGACTTTTATAGGCTTCTTAGGCCTGCTTCTTAGGCAAACAGGGAACAACTTTTCACTCTGCTCTGTTGTCCTTGCTAGTACTTATTAAAGAACAACACAAAATAATAAGTTTGGTGTAAAATTGATATAGAGACAGCAGAAAGTTCCCAGCACTTTTTTATGGAATCTGCTGTGGTTAAGGGGACTACAAATACTGATAAGTACTGGCTGCTTCTTCAATCAAGTGCTTGACATTTCTTTTTTTGTGTGCTGCTGTCTAGACTTTTTTATTACCTAGTGGCCAGAATGATCATGAATTCTCTGAGAAAGGGAAAAAAAAAACTTTAGGTGACATCAAATGTATTGATTTTGTCCAACTCTAATGTTATCAGCATGATCATGGAATCCTAATTTTCTAAAGGTAAGATTCATTGATACACTATACTAAGGGTTTTAAAAGTGTAAAGCTTTTGAAAGTCCCTTAAGCCAGGGATCTAGGTCAGTTCTTTAACCTAGAATTCATAGCTAAAAAGAATTCACCCTAGGTATTAACTGATCCAGCCTCTGCATTTTATAGATTAAAGAAATCTATGGCTCAGAGAGGTCACTGGCAAAAGGTTATATTTCTGAAAATCGGTGGCTCTGTGAGAGCCTGTCTCTTACTCTAATTCTGTCATTGCTTTTGTTGACTAGAATAAACCATAACCTAGAAAAAAGTTCTCAACTCATATTCATTGTCATCAGCTCATCAAATAAGATTAAATGAACCTAGTACTTAAGGCCTTGGGGAAGAGTAGATTTCCCATGAGGAAAATAACATACTCTCCTTGTGCATAACTTCTAAGTCGAATAAGGCAGAAAGCTGGGGATAGGATAGGTTGGTAAGTCCTCTCATAAAGTACTATCTGGGACACAATCATTAATCAAGTGTACTCAGAGTGCAGTTTTTTTTTCCCTGGGACCCATTTTTAGTGTTCTCTGATAGCAGGAATATTATTTTGTAAACAGCACTTGAAATTAAACAGTAGATAGCATTGTTTCTCTAGTGAGAATCTAAAAGAAATAGAATTTGATTCAATTAAATTCAGTTATTATACACACTAAGGTAGGGATTATTAACCTGGCATCCTAGGTTAATAATATGTTTTGAAAGCTGCAAATACATACAAACATACAAATAATATGTATGGTCTCTTTTAATATAATGTTAATTTTTAGAAATATTTTTCTTTTTCTTTTAGTATATTTAGTTTCTTTTGTAACTTTCTATATTTTAATTGCATTTAAAATATTATTCTAGGAAGGGGTGCATAGGCTTCACTAGTTTGCCAAAGGTGCCATGACACTAAAATCTAGGAACTAATGAAAACACCATATTGACTAATCTCAATGGATCCTTACCAGTAGCTATAAGTTTTTTATCCAGCCATTTCACTTGATATGACACACTCCAGAGAAACTATCCCAAAACTTTATTTTTCTCAAGACTCTAAATCTATTCCCTTTCTTTTTCATTAAAAAAATTTCATTGATGATTTTAAAATAGTGCATCCATTCCACACTCCTCTCCCCTGGGGGGAACTCTCTTGAAATGAAGAGGGAAGGAAACTTGTGTTTAGAAAGTACATACATGAGCCAGGTATTTGTGTTAAGTGTTTTACAAGTATCATCTCATTTAATTCCTACAGAAATCCTGGGAAAGTAGGTGTTATCTCCTCCACTTCCCCCAAATTTTACAGTTGAGAAAACTAAGGCAGACACTGCTTAAAATGATTTGTCCAGGGTCACATAGCTGAGACTAGATTTAAACATAGTATGTCTATGTTCTAGACCAGCTCTCTATGCACCATATCACCTCATCAACAAAGAACATCAATCAAGCATTAACATCTGACATAGTGACCAATATACACAATATTCAGTCCTAATTTTCCTTTGTCTTGATTGTAATAGGAATGGTGTTTCATAATATAGTCTCTTGGACTGTACACTATAGAGATTCTAAGTATGTGGAGATTATAGGGCACAGTTTGACAAGAAGATCCACAACACAGATGAAAAAAAAAGCCGATATAAGTGTGATAGATAAATGAATAGGGCACTTAGGCTTCAGACAACAGGAGAAACTTTGATAAAATTCCCTTAAAACAGGCCTATTGTGTGGAGAAATAATTTTCAGCATCATGAGTAGAAGCCTCACTTAACTAAGCTAGATCATTACTTTTTAAAATGTGAAACAAGTTCTTTGGCTGGGGACAGTTCAGAAATCGGATCTTGCAATAAAAATCAGTGTTTAGTTGTTCAATACTTGGACATTATCCAACACATAAAATCAAATGAGACTCCAATGGGTTCAAATAGAGGTCATTAGAAGTCTGAAAGGAGGAGAGACTTTTTGTTCAATTTTTCTTTATATAAATGAACTTTAGCAGGCAGAGGGGGCTTCATTTTTTTTTCATTTACTCAGAGTTCAATTTCTTTTTAGTGATATTTTCATTTACATAGTTATAGACATTGTCTAGATTCTTTTGATTTTGATTATGGCACTTTGTATGAATGTCTACAAATTTGCCCACATTTCTTGTATTTGTTCATATTTGTTATTTCTTGGAGACATAGTGACATTTCATTATCCTAACATTTCATTTTTTTCAGTTATTGAATACAAATTTTATTTCCAATTCTTCAGTACCAAAGAGTGCTGCTATGAATATTTTGGTTTATACTAGATTTTTGTTCATGTCTTTGACCTCCTTGGGATATGTACTTTATATGAAAACAAGGGATCCTGAAATACTGGATCCTACTATGGTTCTTGGATAATTCTCAAAATTCTGCAAAATTCAAGTTGATATGTAAAACAATTGGACCAATTTAGTGTGACTGTCTTCCCATAGACTCACCAACACTAATATTTGTGTTTATACTGGAACCTCTTATGAGATGCAAATATCTTGAGGGCAGGAATTATATCTCTTTCTAATACTATTTCAATTGTTGGTAATCAATTAGTTTATATGGTGTCTGGTAAAGACTTTGAATTGTTTCAATTTTAATTTATTTTAATATTAATGATTTTGAATATTTTAATGGGTCACTTATTACCTATGACCTTTCAACAAATGACCTCACTTCTTCCTTTACCAAAAAAAAAAAAAAAAGAAGTCATCTTGATTAGTTCCCATTCTTTATACTTCACAACCTTTCAGCATCCTTAGTCATCTTTTCTTTTTTTGCATTAGCCCTAGCAGATAAGACTGGTTTTCTCCTGGTAAAGACTTATCTTCCACTTGTCTCATGTTCCTCCAGAACCTTGCTCCATGGAAGATTCTCTCCCTTCTTCCCACTTCCCACTATGTTTTTTTCCCTGTATTTTTCTGTTGTTTTATTATTTGATATTCTGAAAATAAATTCAAGACATTTAGCATTTATGAAGTATCTATCATTTGCAAAGCAATTTTTTGGCTCCAGACTTGATTTCATTGGTACAGGAAACTCTTAATGAAGAAATCAATAACCATTCAGCAATTTATAGTTAGAGAGAGAGAGAGAGAGAGAGAGAGAGAGAGAGAGAGAGAGAGAGAGAGAGAGAGAGATATTAAGGCATCATTGAAACTATGTGACTTGCCTAAGTCACAAATCAGTATTTGTCAGAGGTAGGGATATGAACCTGGGCTTTTCTGATGACAAATGCAAGTCTCTATCTACTATACTATACTAGAGAACATTCTGTTAAGGGCTGGAACACAGAAATAAACAAATAGCCACATGCAAAAAACCCTCTATAAAATGGCCTAAAATAATATTTTCAGTACTCACTTATCAGGATTGTTTTATGAAGATTGGATGAGAAAATATATGTAAAATACTTTACAAATCTAAATGGGATATATGTCAATTATGATTACAATTATCTACAGTTGTTCTTAACATTACTATTACTTAGAATTTATCTAGAACATATCTAGAAAGAAGTCCTTAAGTGATATTTATTATCACTCTAAATGCCATACATTTCCATTTGGATGTTTCTCCAATACCACAAAGTCAGCATATCTAAAACTGATCTTTATGTTGTTGACATCTGTATTTTTCCAGTTATTCAGCCTTGAAACTTAAAAGCCATTTCTTATTCTTTCTCTCTCATCCTCCTAAGTCTGTTGATTACACCTCCATGCCATACCTGGTATGTGTCTCTTTTTCATTTACTATCTCATTGCCTTGCTTTTGGATTATTGTGTAAATGCCTCCTACTGGCCTCTTTTGTTCCAGGATCTCTCTTCTTTAATCTATCCCTCACAAAGCTGCAAAAATATTTCGCCTAATGCATGAATCTAACTAACCATTATCATTCTCACAAATTTTTTCAGTGGTCTTTCATATATAGGATAAAGTATTAATTTCTTGCCTTGACATAATCTGCTTCTTGCCTTTTTTTTTTTCTTTTCTTTTGGAAGCAATTGGGGTTAAGTGACTTGCTCAAGATCACACAGATTGTAAGTGTCTGAAGCTGAATTTGAACTCAGGTCCTCCTGACTTCTGGTCCAGTGTTATTTTATAAACACTATTTCACTTAGATGATACCCTCCTTATATTTTCACCTTATTTTATACTACTCTCTTACATGAACTCTAATTTCTAGTCAAATTAGACTATTCTAACACCCTATTTAGTATTCTATTAAATTTCTTCAAGTGTTCACATAAACTCTTCCCCTGTCTAGAAACTACTCTCTTAAACCCTTCCTTCAAAGGCTAGTCCTGGGACAATTTCCTTCAGGAAGCTTTTGATCCCTTCTTCCTACTCACATTTCCTTAGAGAAAGCTATACTGGATTTTAAAAATTTCTATCCCTTCTATTTGCATAATTTTTATTTTGTGTATACTATAACCCTCCATTAAATATAAGTTCTTTGAGGATAGGGCCTATATCCCTTTTCATCTTGGTATCTTAAAATATCTACCACAATAGCTTGCATTTGGTTGGTACTTAAAAATTATTGATTGAATTGAATTGGGTACCTAATTTGTAAGATTTATAATCTAATTATATGATGACCAGTTCTGATGGACCTGGCCATCCTCAGCAACGAGATCAACCAAATCATTTCCAATGGAGCAGTAATGAACTAAACCAGCTACTCCCAGAGAAAGAACTCTGGGAGATGACTAAAAACCATTACATTGAATTCCCAATCCCTATATCTATGGCCACCTGCATTTCTGATTTCCTTCACAAGCTAATTGTACAATATTTCGAAGTCTGATTCTTTTTGTACAGCAAAATAACGTTTTGGTCATGTATACTTATTGTGTATCTAATTTATATTTTAATGTATTTAACATCTACTGGTCATCCTGCCATCTAGGAGAGGGGGTGGGGGGGTAAGAGGTGAAAAATTGGAACAAGAGGTTTGGCAATTGTTAATGCTGTAAAGTTACCCATGCATATAACCTGTAAATAAAAGGCTATTAAATAAAAAAATAAATAAAAAATAAAAATAGCCAAAAAAAAGATTTATAATCTATTCTAAAATGAAGCTCAGAATAATATTTTTCTTTTCACCTAAATGCTCTTCTCCGTGTAAAACATGCACCTTTAAAAAAAGATTTATTGTGATGACTAAGTCTTAAAAAATAATTGAAAGAATCTATAGTTAATCTGCAGAAATTGAAAGCTCTCTTTTGGTTAGTCAATTCAGACATTTGTGAAATAAAGATGAAATTTTTTATTTAATCTGATAAATATCATTATCTTTCTTCCTAACCAACCATAAGAAATAGAAGGCCCCTACTGGGAGCTCTTTTTCACTTCATTCTCAGGGTGCAACCTTTGTTTTTTTCTGCTTTTGTTTGTTGGTTTTTAGTTGATTGCCTTAATGGTGGGACAAAGGCCAAAATAACAGTAATGGACATTTATATGCTACTTTTTTATATTAGTTTCATTTGAGTCACAACAATTGTGCAAAAAAGGAAGCTTACATAAGGTATTATTATTCTAATTTTACATAGAAGAAACTTAGAAAATCGAAGTTAGGAATCTGTATTTACATGGCTAAAAGAGTTTGAAATAGGATTTCCCTGGTTGTTTTCAACATACTGTTCTTTTTATCAGATTGCTTCTCATACAAATGAGGAGAGCAATCCTCTATACAAACTCTACATACTCTATACAGACACATAAAGCACACATTTTTCAGGTCTGTAAACTATGCATAGCATATACAAATAATGGGTCCATATGAAGAGGTTCTCTATAGGCTTCCAAAAGTACTCTGACTGCCACTCTTTGTATAGTATCTACTCATTTCACTTAGCTTCAGTTCATGTCAGTCTCTCCAAGCCTTTCTGAAATCATCCTGCTGGTCATTCCTTACAGAACAATAATATTCCCTAACATTCATATACCATAATTTATTCAGCCATTCTCCAACTGATGAGAATCCACTCAATTTCCAATTCTTTGCCACTACAAAAAGGGCTGCCACAAGCATTTTTGTACATGTGGAGCTTTCCCCCATTTTTATGATCTCTTTGGGATACAGGCCCAGTAGAGACACTGCTGGAGTAAAGGGTATACATAGTTAATACCTTTTGGGCATAGTTTCCTATTGCTCTCCAGAAGGGTTGAATCCATTCACAACTCCACCAACAAAGCATCAGTGTCCCAGTTTTCCCAATTTATCATTATCTTTTCCTGTCATCTTAACCAATCTGAGAGATGTCTCACACCATTTTCCTCAACCATCTTGTCCTCAGTCTCCAATTCCTCTGGACCTGGTTTGTCATTTTTCTCTACTGGGGTCCATCCTTGTCTATTGGAGCTCCCTCTTCTGGTTGTTCAATCTTTACCACCTTGGCCAGTGATATCTTTACTGTCCTTCTGATGAACTATATCACATAGGGCAGGGAGCAGTATAACTCTACTTAAAGCTATCAGTAAGAACCAAAGAACTGTTGCCTCCAGACCAAGAACACCAAGAAATATTAAGGAGTGAGTACCAGGTCTGGAATGGGATATGGACCAATTTTCTGATGTCTTTGGCAATTTCCTTCACTATCTGTCCATCTTCATCAATTTTCATACAAGAAGTGAATAGATTTAATTTCCACAAACTCCGCCTTCTTTAGCCAACAAGTAGTCTATGCTGGAGTACTGCTTCATTAGTTTGAATGACCTAGTCTGCTACAAATCCAGTGCCTTTGCCATCTGGTTAGTAATGATTTCAACTATGGCCTGGAGTCTAATGAATCTATTCAGCATATAAATTGTTGTTCTTTATACCCAACTCCTGTCTGGAGTCCACCTATCACCCCCAATCATTTGCATCCCCAGTAATTGGAGTAGGTAAACCTTCACAAATAAAGATGCCAAAATAAACAGACAGACATATGCATCTAGCAACAGATAGATGACTAGATCAAAAACTCACTTACCTACTTATTTAGGATATAACGACCACATATATTCAGATTGCAAACTACAAGAGCTTACATCCTTGAATTGTGCTCATGGCTTTTCCTGACCACTTGCCTTGATTATAGAAATTTTCTGTGAGAGAAAAAAACAGGGACATGATTATAATAGCATCAAAAATGGGTTTTTCAGGCCTTAGTCTGAGAGCACGTACATGACAGGATAAAGCATCCTTAGTTCAATTTGACTTTGGGTAATTATATGCAATAAGGTCTGCCACCTTATAGCCAGACTCAAGAATAATCGGGTGGGTTCTTATTCAATGGGACACCATTGGGAAACTAAATTAGAGGGATCTCACCTTCAGTAGAGGCCAAGGTTGTCCTCCTGAGTCTTCTCCAGATACTACTAACCTTCACCTGTAACAATTAAAGGAAACATAGAAGACAAAAACACTGGATCGATCTCTCTCTCTCTCTCTCTCTCTCTCTCTCTCTCTCTCTCTCTCTCTCACACACACACACACACACACACACACACACACACACACACACACACACACAGCTTTTCTAAATTAATTAAGCTTCTGTTCTTAGCCCCTTCTTGGGGTAGAGGTGAGGAGGGAGTTTCAGAGCCATAGGAGTCCACCAGCTGAGGAGCATACAAATTGCCCTGTAGTTGGCAGTCACGAGGCTGCATAGATACTCTCATCAGTATTAAAGGCTCTTTTGAACTTATATCCCAGGGCTTCTATATTTTGGCCAAAAGACATTTCTTCTGAGCAGGCAGCTAACCAAACAAAACAACAGTATTTAATCAATTTCTTTTTGTCCTTCCCTGTAAATTTTGGTACTTCATCTTATTTTTTCCTAAAGAGTTATCTTCTAAGACACTAGTTATTTTTTTAGAACCAGTTATCTTAGATTGTTCATTTCCCATGGTTCATAGTATCTTGTCTTCTTTGATGGAAGAGTCACCTCATCTTACCAAAGGAAAATAGGACATTCTTAAGGACTCTTCTAACTGCTTAGCATCTTTCAACCCCACTGGGAAATAGGATTACTCTTATGGATTCTACGCACTTAAAGTCTCACAATTCTACTCACCCAAGTTGTTTCTGCTCAGGAACAGAAAATATCCCTGAATGAGTCCCCAAAGCTGTGTGGGACAGCAACCCTTACCCAAATTAAAATTAGAGACTCTAGGTAAAAAGCAGAAAAGGTTTATTACAATCTCATGAGAAAGGGGAGCTCCCAACAAACAGAGTGTTGTCAGTAGAGGAGTGCAAAGTATAAGTTTCAAAGACAGGATTATATAGACCCTAATGTGGAAGCTCCTACTCCCTTCTGAACTTTTCTCCCATTGACTGGGAGAGTCCAGGCTTATATCCTAACACAAATCTATCCAGAAACAAAGAATACTAGCCAATGACACACTTTAAAAAATCATATTAGAAATTCAATGCTAGGGAAAAGGGATATGTGTGTATGTGTGGGTGGACCGAAGTGGAATATAAGTTTATCTAAGATGTTTGAACACCTGCAGCTTTTAGCTATAGCTCAACTTGTTATTGCAAAATCTCAAGTCACATTTAGGGCATAAATCGAGGCCACATTCTTATGACAGCTCTTCACTTGGTTTATTTCATTCATAGACATTTTACAAATATTATTTCACAAAATTCTTAAGAGATAGATGTTATTAGCACCATTTTTTTTTACAGTTGAGAAAACTTAGGTTAAATGACTTGTATAAGGTCACACATCTACTAAGTATTTGAGGTTGAATGTGAACTCAGGAGGTACTGATTCCAGATCCAGTGATGTAGTAGTTATGGTGCCTTTAAACAAATTAAACAAAATGGAATATGGCCAATCAGGAAGGTACTTTTGATTCAAAGACAATGGGATAGCTCATTTCAGTAGAGCTGATGATGAGAACAGAGGATGAAGAAAGAAAGAGATGCAACCATGCAGAACTTTTTTCCTGTTGCTTTCCTGATATGGTCCATGGATTTCAAAACCAATCCCACAAAAATAGTTAACTTGTTTAGGAAAACATCATCTTGTCTTGTTTTATTCATCATTTCAGGATGACAAAGCAGAATAACATCTGCCCAGACATTAAGGGAAGTTAAACAAAATACAACCAAACAAAGAAAAACTCTCAGCAATAACAAATATATAAAGGAGCTATAGAAACCAATCTGGTTAAGAAAGAGAAGTGAAGAGCGACTTAGGAGACACATGGGACATTTAAAAAATACAAAAGAATTGTGCAGAAAGAAGCCTGAGACAGTTAAGAAAATAATCAGGAACAGGGGAAAAGACTAAGAGCAGAAAGAAATAAAGAACAAAAATTGCAAGAGCTGTCTCAATAAGGAGTTTTCAAATCACTGTATACAATATAGATTAAAGATAGTGCCATCACCACAGGGATTTTCAAGGGCTTATTTCAGGAGACAAAGAAAGAGTGAAACTAGGAAATGAGTACTTTGCATTTGTTTTTGAAGACAGAAGGGGATTAAGATCTTCTCAAGATCAGTGAGTCATAGTACTCTAGAAGCTATAGAAAATGGACTAAATGGTGCTTGGAGATAACAAAATAGTTCACACTAAAGGAAGGAAAATGTCCCTGTTCAATTCCTCTGCAGACCTAGGTTTTAAAGTCAAAGATTAGTAGGTTGTTTAAAGATGGTTGCTAAATATTCCAATAAAGACTGAGAGTGGATCCTGTTGCTGAATAGTTCTGTGACCTTGAATAAATTCTTTAACTGTTAGGCACTTCATTTTCTTTACCTGTATATGGAAATTTCAAAATTTATACATTCAAAAAATGCTTATTAGGTGCAGGATATTGTCCTAGGTGGTGGAAGATACAAGGTTAGATGTTTCAAAACTCTGAATTTAATGAGTTCACTAACCAATGATGGAAAAGAATAAGGACTTCCCAGCTGATGAAGTTTGTTCTCTTTGAGAATCTATAGCAATCTCAATTAACTGTAGCTCCCAAGAGCAAAATAATAGTGCTGAAGAAGGAGCAGATAACATGGTGCAGGGTGATAATCCATGTCTCCAGAGTCAGAAAATCTGTTTTCAAATATTACTGCTGTCATTTATGTAAAACCGGTCAATAGCCTATCCACCAGAGACTATGGACACCATAATTTTATCTTTCAACAGCCTACTGACTCTTGGGATAGTTACAATTGAACTCATTCTGTGAGGCGGCAGAGAGGTTAGCTGTCATTATCAAGACATTATTCATTAACTCTGATGGCTGAGAAAAGAACTATAAGAACTGACTTCTTGGGAGAACTAGTTTTTTCCATTGACGACTTTCTCCTGGATTCTCTATTTTATAGAGGGACCCAAGAAATCTTCATTTCTTTCTCAGCTCTGCTTCTGACTTTCCAAACTTCAAAACTATTTTTCTATGGAGGTATCCACCTGGGTATCTTCAATCTTCAGTCAAATCCCAAAGGTTATCCTTTACACTGGGAGTGTACTTTATCTTGTTGCCACCTCGTGGCCAGCCCTCACAGATAAGAAGATCTATTATTGGGCTAATACCGTCTACTTCCCATCTCTGCTGGGCAATGTGTCATAGTCCAAAGAAGAACTTCCCTTTGATTTCAGGTCTTAAATTGTGTGCTGTATCTTTTCCTTTGAGGAAGAGGAAAAAGAAATTCAGCGTGGAAAAAGACTTCTTTCTCCTGCTGTGCCAGTTTAACTTCCATCTTCAGCTATGCCCTTTGACTAATTTTCAATGTTTGGAAAGGAGAAGCATTGTGAAACAAGGCCTTCCATCAGAACATCAGACCATATGCCTCCCATCTCATATTGCACTTGCCTTCAGCCCAGTCTTCAACCTCTAATGGGTAGAGGAGTGATGCTCTCCACTTAATGATGACCATTTTCATCCCTGGTCATCCAAACTACACTCCTTATCTCTCCATAACCCATTTCTTCATTCCCATTCCTTTCAACCTTTTCATTTCCAAGTTTCAACCTAATTCCACCCAGCCCTGCTATTATGCTCTTTGGATTACCTGTTCCATAAGCAACAAACTTCCCTTTATCTTAAAATCTTTTTTTACCTCATTTAAAAAAATCTATTAGTTTTTATTGAGGCAATACTCCTATATTATATCCCACCCCCCAGTCAACTATCTCATTCTCCACAGCAATTCTTCCAAGTCTTTTCATCCCTCTTCAAATATCAGATCAAGGAGAAAATACTGCAAGCAGCTAGAAAGAAACAATTTAAATATCAAGCAGCCACAATCAGGATTATTCAGGATCTAGCAGCCTCCACTTTGAAGGATTGAAGGGCCTGGAATCTGATGTTCTGAAGGGCAAAGGATCTTGGACTATACAGCAAAATTAAGCATTATATTTTAGGGGAAAAGATGGCTATTCAATGAAATAGGTGAATTATACTTATTTTTGATGAAAAGACCAGAACTGAACAGAAAATTTGATCTTCAAATATGAACTCAAGGGAATTAAAAAAAGATAAAAAGGAAAGAAAAAAAGAATTATTTTTTAAAAGGTTGAAATATTTACATCCCATACTGAATGCCAGAGAAACTGAGGCAAGCTAGAGATTAGAGAGTTTTTAGTATTTTATTAATTGGAGAGTATAATTGACTGGACTTTTGTCTCAAAGTATCCAGTGATGAATAGGAGAATTCCAAGTCTTTTTATACCTTTTTCAAACAAAGAAGGGGAAAGAAGCGGGAAACTTCTTTACAGACCCATTTGGTTCTGTCAGGGTGGGGGGAGGCTATAAATTCTTACTAAAAGCCAGAGTCAGGATGTCTGAATAAACTGAAGTAAAGATGTCAGTGAGGTAGCTGGGATAATATTGTCTTTTGGAATATTTTAGAGGGGATAGTGTTATAAATTCTTGAGAGGAGAAGGAGTTAAAAGCCAATAAGTCCAATCTCCCCCTCTTCTTGAGTCTCACATTGACAATTTATAACCTTAGAGCAAATGGTCCTTAGTCTTAATGGACCAGAGTGGGCTTTTACAACTAAGGGGATTGAGGCAGAACAGTTAAGGAAACTGAGACAGAACAATTCAGGGAAACTTAGTCAGGACAATAAGGGAAACTGAGGTAGAACAGTTCAAAGAGATTGTGGCATAACAATACAGGAAGATGATATGTTTAACTCTTGAGAACTATATCTTTGTTAGGGATACATATCACATTTTATTTGAAAATGGAAATAGGAAAATCAAATTGCTAGTATCAAAATGAAAAGAGTGAATTTCCACTGATGAAGAGGAAATTAGAGCAATAATTAGGAGCTTTTTTACACGTTTATGACAATAAATTTGATAATCTAAGTGAAATGGATAAATACTTACAAAAGTATAGATTGCCCAGATTAATAGAGGAGGAAATAAATTACTTCAATAGTCCCATTTTAGAAAAAGAAATGGAAAAAGCTATTAATCAACTCCCTAAGAAAAAATCTCCAGCGCCAGATGGATTTACATGTGAATTATACCAAACATTTAAAAAACAGTTAATTCCAATACTATGAAAACTATTTGGAAAATAGAGAAAAAAGGAGTCCTACCAAATTCCTTTTATGACACAGATATGTGCTGATAGCTAAACCAGGTAGGGTGAAAACAGAGAAATAAAACTACAGACCAATTTCCTAATGAATTGACGCAAAAATCTTAAATAAAATATTAGCAATGAGGTTACAGAAAGTTATCACCAGAATAATATACCATGACCAAGTAGGATTCATACCAGAAATACTGGACTGGTTCAATATTAGGAAAAACTATTAGCATAATTGATTATATAAATTACCAAACTAACAAAAATCACATGATTATCTCAATAGATGCAGAAAAAGCATTTGACAAAAATCCAACACACATTCCTACTAAAAACACTAGAGAGTATAAGAATAAATTTCCTTAAAATAATCAGTAGGATCTTTTAAAAATCATCCACAAGCATCATATGTAATGGGGACATACTAGAATTATTCTCAATAAAATCAGGGGTGAAACAAGGTTGCCCACTATCACCATTACTATTCTATATTGAATTAGAAATGTTAGCTTTGGCAATAAGAGAAGAAAAAGAGATTAAAGGAATTAGAGTAGGTAATGAGGACACCAAATTATCACTTTTTGCAGATGATATGATGGTATACTTAGAGAATCCTAGAGAATCAATTAAAAAATTACTAGAAACAATTCACAACTTTAGTAAAGTTGCAGGATACAAAATAAATCCACATAAATCATCAGCATTTATACATATTACCAACAAAGTCCAGCAGCAAGAGATAGAAAGAAAAATTCCACTCAAAATAACAGTAGATAGTATTAAATATTTTGGAGTCTACCTGCCAAGACAAAGTAAGGAACTATATGAACACAATTACAAAACACCTTCCACACAAATAAAGTCAGATCTAATCAATTGGTAAAAAATCAAGTGCTCATGGAAAGGCCAAGCTAATATAATAAAAATGACAATACTACTTAAATCTGTTTATTTAGTGACATACCAATCAAACTCCAAAGAAATTATTTTATAGAGCTAGAAAAAATAATAACAAAGTTAATCTGGAAGAAGAAAAAGTCAAGTATTTTTGGGGAATTAATGAAAAAATGCAAGTGAAGGTGGCCTAGCTGTGCTGTACCTAAAACTGTATTATGAAGTAGCAGTCATCAAAACCATTTGATACTGGCTAAGAAATAAGAAATTAAAGTAATAGATTAGTGGAATAGATTAGGTTCACAAGACAAAACAGTCCATGACTATATTAATCTAGTGTTTGACAAACCCAAAGACCTCAGCTTTTAGGATAAGAACTCACTATTTCACAAAAATTGCTTGGAAAATTGGAAATTAGTGTGGCAGAAACAAGGCATTGACCCACACCTAACCTCTATACCAAGATAAGGTCAAAATGGGTTCATGATTTAGACATAAAGAGTGATATTATAAGCAAATTAGAAGAACAAAATATAGTTTACTTCTCAGATCCGTGGAGAAGGAAGCAATTTGTGGCCAAAGAAAAACTGGAGTACATTATTGAATATTAAATGGATAATTTTGATTATATTAAGTAAAAAAAGGTTTTTGTACAAATAAAACCAATGCAGAAAAGATTAGAAGGTAAGAAATAAACTGGGAACTTTTTTTTTTTTTTTTGCATTTAAAAGTTCTGATATAGGTCTCCTTTTAAAAATATATAATTATCTCAAATTTATAAGAATTCAAGTCATACTTCAATTGATAAATGGTCAAATGATATGAACAGAAAATTTTCAGATGAAGAAATTAAAACCATTTCTAGTCATATGAAAAGGTGTTCTAACTCACTATAAATCAGAGAAATGCAAATTAAAACAACTCTGAGGTAACATTATACACCTTCAGATTGGCTAAGATGACAAGAAAAGATAATGACAAATGTTGGAGGGGATTTGGGAAAACTGGGACACTAATACATTGTTGCTGGAGTTGTAAAGTGACAACCATTCTGGAGAGCAATTTGGAACTATGCTCAAAGGGTTATCAAACTGTGCATACTCTTTGATCCAGCAGTGTTACTACTGGGCTTATATCCCAAAGAGATCTTAAAGAAGGGAAAGGGACCTGTATGTGCAAGAACATTTGTGGCAGCCCTCTTTGTAGTGGTCAGAAACTGGAAACTGAGTGGATGCCCATCAATTGGAGAATGGCTGAATAAGTTATGGTATATGAATGTTATGGACTATTATTGTCTTATAAGAAAAGATAAGCAGGATGATTTCAGAGAGGCATGAAGAGACTTACATGAACTGATGGTAAGTGAAGTGAGCAGAACAACAGCAAGGTTATATGATAATCAATTCTGATGAATATGTGCTTTTCAATAATGAGATAATTCAGGCCAATTCTAATTGTCTTGTGATGAAGAGATCTATCTACACCTAGAGAGGACTGTGGGAACTGAGTGTGGATCACAACATACTTTTGTTGTTTGTTTACATTTTGTTTTCTTTCTCATTTTTTTTCTTTTTGATCTGATTTTTCTTGTGCAGCATGATAATTGTGGAAATATGTATAGAGAATTGCACGTTTAACATATATTGGATTATTTGCTGTCTAGGGAAAAGGGAAAAGTGGGTGGAAGGGAAAACATTTGGAACACATGGTCTTGCAAGGGTGAATGTTGAAAATTATCCATGCATCTGTTTTGCAAATAAAAAGCTTTAATAAAAAAATTTCTATGCCTCCTCCAAAAAAAGGTCTGGAGAAACTAGCATGAATTGATGCTAAGAGAAAACTGTACACAGCAAGAACAGGATTATGTAATTCAGACAACTTCAATGGACTTTTCAGGGATAGAGCCATCTGCATCCAGAAAGAGGACTCTGGGGATTGAATGTAGATCACCATATAGTATTTTCACATTTTTTTGTCGTTGATTGCTTGCTTTTTGTTTTCTTTCTAATTTTTTTCTTTTTGATCTGGTTTTTATTGTGCAGCATGATAAATGTGAAAATATGTATAGACGAATTGTACATATTTAACATAAATTGGATTACTTGCTGTTGAAGGGAGGGAGAAAAATTGAAACACAGTGTTTTGCAGGGATGAATGTTGAAGACTATTTTTGCATGTATTTCAAAAAGAAAAAGCTATTATTTTAAAAAAGAAATTTATCTTTGATCTTTTTCTGATTCTTTTCTTAGATCTTAAATGTCAAAGTTTCTATTAAGTTCAAGTCTTTTTGCAACAAAATCTTAAAAGTCTACCAATTCCTTGAATGTCCAAATAATTCCCGGGGAGGAATGACACACAAAGACACTAGTATTAAATAATTTTGCCTACAGTGCCACTGAAGAAAATGTTCAGAAACTGTTTGAAAAAGAAAGTCCATCAGTTTGTCCTAGAATAACCTAGGGTTACTTAAAAGGTAGGTATTCATTGTATTTGTCTCTGAAAAAATGTAAAAGAAGGTTTGAATTCTATTAAAAAAATAGAAATTAAAGACATTGCCACCTACTTGGAACTGAAAGTAGAGAAGGCAAATCATGCAGCACCAAATAGCCAGTCTTACAAAACTGTTCATCAAAGGTGTGTATGAAGATATGGTGGAAGAAACACCAAAAGATTCATTTCATGGGTTTTGTAGACTTCAATTCAGAAGATACTAAAGCTGCAAAAAAAGGTTATAGAAGATGGGGAGATTGATAGAAACAAACAACTCTGTACTGGGGCAAGCCTAGTGAATTGCTTTGGAGGCTGAGATGGTTGTGGAGGGTTTGGTAGCCAAGGAGGAGCTAGAGGAAACTGAAGGGATTTGGTGGCAGAACCTGAAGGAATTGTAGAGGTTGGGGTGCTTCCTGAGGAGGCCAAGGAGGAGCAGACAATAAACCATAAAATTAAAAGGAGGGTGAATAGCTTTTCTACATTCTTTCTCCCCTGCCACTTTGGCTTTGGGGATTTTATCCTATCAACTAATCATTGATAGAGCATTCTGAGTTCATCTCCCAAGATGCAGTCCAGACATCATCTTAGAGAAATCTGGTTGACATTTCAAGAAAGAGAACATGTTGGATTTTACTGGATGGATGTTCCATATAACTTTTTTTTTTTTTAACATAGGCAGGTGATAGATGTACAAATTTAATTTTTTGTTTGTGAGTTGTCTTGAGTTTATAGTATTGTACCTCATGTACAAACTATTTTCCCTATAAAATATATACATAAAAATATACTATATATATAATTTAAAGCAAAGGGATGATTTTCAAAACTTAATTTTAAACACTTAACAACCATGTTATAATTACTTCATAATTACACAATAATTACGCAATTATTAAGAGAAACCCAAAACCATTCTGAGGATTCTCTCATTCAGAAAATCATTTATTCTCTTTCAGGATCTCAGAATAATGAGTTTCCATTTATTCTTCATTTTCATCTTTGCCTGGGTGGTTGCACATTTATCACCTTAACAATGACTTAGATAATAAATGCTTTATGTCATGCTCATCAAATTTGTGTCATCATCAGATGAGCAAAATTAAGAGGAATAGCAAGAAAGCACAGTGGATGATAAAGTCAGGATCAAAAATGATCTTGACAGACTAAAATACTGGACTGAGTCTAAGAAAAGGAAAATAATAAATGTTACATCTTGAATTTTGCCATAAGAAAACAATAACACAACTGTAAGATGTGTGAAGCTTGGTTAGAGATCAGTTCTGAAAAAAATCTGGAGACTTCAGTGGCCTGCAAGCTCATGAGATCTGGCTTTGCTTTCTAACGCTAGGCTTTTCAGAGGACTTTAAATGGATAATAAAAGGGGTGATTTTTAAACATACTAGGTACACAGTGAATAGTTATTTATTCAGCTGAATTGAATTAGGAAGAACTGTCCTGGGACTCCTCTCTATTCTCTCTGTCTTGAAATCATAAATTCTAAGGAAAATATCTAAAGACTCTAGAGTAGAGGTTCTTAACCTGGAACCTGTGAAATTTTATTTTTCATTACGGAATTTTGAAGTAATCTTATGAATTTTATTATATGTATTCAAAAGCATTATTTTTGAGAGGAGACCTACCCAGAGGCTTCACTAGGTTGTCAGAGGGGCCCATGATTAATAAAAGGGTAAAGAGGGCAAGAAATTGCTCAAGAGGATAAGTAATTCCTATGATGGTATCAGCAAAAGCTAGACATCAATAGCATCTGACCCTGTATGCCTTAGGTACAATTAGGAGTCTAGCCATTCTAGGCATTGAGGCAGTTAGTTTGGCATAATGCTCTGAAGTTGAATCAGGAAGATTTGATTTCAAATCCTGCTTTTGGAACATTTTGTATGACCATGAGCCACTAGTGTGTTTCCCAATGTATAAAATAGGGACAACGATAACACTTTATTTTACAGGGTTGTTAGAGTCAAATGAAATTTGTAAACATATGTCTATATACACATCTCTATGTAAAATATGCAAATGGTACATTGAAAAGCCTTAAATTGCTAAAGAAATATTATGTATATATATATATAATGGCAGAAGACAGCCCTTGGAAGAGGTGGGAATGGAAATGGAATTAAAAAAATACTTATTAAGTGCTTACTGGTACTTGAGATGCATAAGTTGAAATACTGAGAAAACTGAAACAGTCCCTGTTCTCAAGGAGCTCATGTTCTAATTAGAGAGGACAGCACATAAAGAAAAGCTCCGGTTTATGGCCGTTCCATGGGAGATAGGAAGGCTAGGTAGAGCTTATGCAGGGAAAGGGACAGAGCAGTTTGGCAAGGCTCGGATGATTTAGAGGAGTAATGGCAGCCTAGATGCCAAGAGAATAATGCGTTTAAGGGCTAGAATGGAGTGGATCATTAAGATATCTCTGGCAGAAGTAGGGAATTTGGGAGCTGGCATCCTGTCCATAGTGTTCATTCTGTACCTGAGGGGACCGGACAGGGGCAACGTTTATTTATCTGGAGAAGGGAGAAGATTGGACTTTTTCAGGGACAGCACATATTTCTAGTCTGCCTTCCTGTTTGCAGCCCACTGGCAGATTCACATTGGGCATGGGAAGGAGTGTTTGAGACTACTGAGGTAGAGGCAAGGGAATGTAATTACTCCCGAAATTGATTGGTTATCAGGGAGACAGTCCTTGGTAGGTGAAATTTCTTTTTGGTACCATTGCTTTCCTTTTACAGTTTTACAATTCTTTTCCACAATTTCTCTTGTCTCTAACGGACATTTTGTATTATCCCCCAACCAGGCTCCTCAACATTCCTGGAACTCTGCCCAAAACCTCTCACCACAGTGTCGCATCCTGGGTCTCTTTTCTAGGGTAGCACATCATGTTTCAGAACTTTCCTTAAGGCCTTGCTAGATGAATAGTTGGCCAAGCTGTTAAACTAATTCAAGCTAGCATATTAATGTTTAATGCACTACACTTCATAGAGAACATTTGCGTTTTTGATCTTCTTTGGTGAAAACAGAAGAGTGAGAAATAAGGGGATTTTAGGAAGGCCCAACAGGTAATTTGGGTCAGGGTGGATAGAAGCCTTCCTGTCAGCCTCAAATCAAACAAACTACATGTACATCTGTCTGCTACTGTCTGCAGTAGGTTAATACTGCTTTGCATTCGCATTGTATAGGAAATGAATCAGGAGAAAAGCAACATGATGAGTGGGTATCTGGCCAAAGAGCAGATGAGTCATTTCCAACAATGTCAGGGTGAGAAAGGACCCTACAGGCTGCCTAATACTACTTTCACCTTTCCTAGACAAGAGTATTGTGGCTTATGAAGGTTAAATGATTTGTCCATGGTCACAGCATCAGTGGCAAAATCCCTGATCTCCCTCCTGATTCCTAGTCCAGAGGCCTATAACTGCACTTCAGTATCTTTCCAAAGAGACTGACCCAAAACTTTTTAATCATAGAAAGAAAATTTGAGGCACCCTTACCATTTTTGTCCTTTTCTCTTTCCCACCCTTCAAAATCAGAGCTCAGAAAAGTCACTCTGCAGCTTAGATCCTGCTAGGACTTCTTGATTCAGTTAATAATTAGTAACCTATCAAACACTGAGAAGTGAAAATACTTTAAAAATATTCTAATTATAAAAAAATTATGAGGAAATCATGCATTTTATATGAACCATGCCCATCTTTTCCATTACTTTTTTTTTTTCATTGATAGTCCCAAACCATCTGGAGAGAGTGGGAGTTTGGTTGGCTTCATTTCCATTTGGCACCAATAACATTTTGGGCAGTGAGGAGGAGAGGATGGAAGTAGCCCCTGGAGAAACAGTTTTCATATCGAGGGAGTGCAGGTTCTTAAGATAATGTTATATTTATCTCTGGAATGACAGAACGGGAGTGTACAAGTGAGTTCCACAGAGAATTTAGTTTGGGAGCAAGATTTCCCAGCTGAGTATTCATTTTCCAGCATAAATTTCAGTGACATTTTAAATCCTCTAAGAGGAACCAGATACCTTCTAAATAAAAATTGATGAGTGAGAAGGCGCTAGAACCCATCTTTATCTTCCCATAGCCTAATGTGAATGGGAAAATTATAGTCTCTGCCATGCCATGCCACACTTATTATTTGGGCTATCCATCTAGACTGTGGAAATAGCTCCTTTATTATAGAAGTGCTGTTTCATAGATATTAAAACTTTAGGCAAATACACATACCTCCCATTTATATGAGCTAAGTTTTTGCTTCTCCTTTTCCCCCTAATAACCTTCAAGAACCTTGTCCCTAGAAAAGGGAAAGCTCTTTGGTCAGAGTCCTTATAATATCTCCTTTTCAGGTCATTTTATTCTCTTATCTGATTAACTGTCCTAGAGGCAGTACTGCATGTTGCTACTACTAACATTTTCATAGCTCTGGGTTTGCAATGTACTTTACATACATGGCATCCCCAAAATCCTAGTGTTATTTTTCATTTTAATTGCTATACAAGCTTTGGGATATTAAAACGTCATCAAGACTTTGTGATACCATGTATATGTTATTTGCTATTTATGTGTGAGAAAGGTACTACTTTTATTCTCATTTGACAACGGAGGATTCCCTTGAGGGGGCTTGAGTGATTTTCCCAATGTCATGCAGATAATAAGTGTGTGAGGCAAGTTTTGAATGTGTAACTTTCTGATTCCAGGGCCTGACTTCAATGTCAAATATTGGAACAAACACTAGATTCAACATCAGAACAGTTGGGTTTGACACTTAATTGATGTGTAACAGGTAAAGGCAACTAATTGCACTACTCTCAATCTCAATTTCTTCATCTGTCCGGTGGAGAAACTAATAAGGTACTTCCTAACTGTCTCATAGAGTTGTTGTGAGGAAAGCTCTGTGTAAAGTGTGTGTAATTGTGAGTTATTATTTTTACATTTTCTATTTTCTTGTGTCTTTCCCCAAAGTTGGCTAGTTGTGGATCATGAATTGGTCCTGGCAAAATGAGTTCCTGCTTGGAATTTTTTTTTTGAGATAGTCCATGAGGAAATCTTTCAATTTTTATATTTGATTTTTGTCTTTTTTTCTATGTGCCAACCAGTCTCTCTATTGTTCCATCATTCTTGATGCTTTTGCTCCTTTTGTTCTCCATTTTATGGGGACTATTCTTCCATAGAAAATGCAGGGTAGGGGCAGCTAGATGGCATAGTGGATAAAGTACTGGCCCTGAAGTCAGAAGGATATGAATTTAAAACCAGCCTCAAATATTTAATACTCACTAGCCATATGACCTTGAGCAAGTCATTTAACCTCAATTGTTTCGCATAAAAAAAAAAAGATGCAGGGTAGAGAGAGCCAAATTTAATAATGATTCTTCAAAATAGTGCTAAGAGATTTGCCCTTAGAAAGTGTCTTTCATGTTATATTTTTAAGAACATTTATTTGCAGCACTGATAAGCAGATGTGTGAAAGATTTGTGAGCTCATGAACCCTTTCTGTGGAAGTTCCTTTACCAATGTAGATTGTAAGTTTTCTATCACTTAGTAGATTAAAGGACTTATGGTTACAGAAAAGTCAGAGGGGACATTTCTACCAGGATCTTCCTGATCCTAAGCCTTGCAGTCTATCCACATTGCCATATTTCACAATTTATATTATGTCAGTAATAATAGCTTACAGTTATAATCATATAATTTTTATTTTTGTTATTATAGTTATGTTTTTAGTTTTCCTAATTTTCTTAATGCTTCCCTTCTCATATTCTTGATATAAATTGGCTCATGGGGTCACACTTTTCTTATCTGGGACAGTAATTTTCAGTTTAGGGAAACCTTATTTTTCCATTTCCTAAGGTCAAACCTAAAGGTTATTTACAGGTTATATGTATGGGTAACTTTACAGCATTGACAATTACCAAACCTCTTGTTCCAATTTTTCCCCTCTTTCCCCCCACCCCCTCCCCCAGATGGCAGGATGACCAGTAGATATTAAATAAATTAAAATATAAATTATATACACAATAAGTATACAAGGTTCAAAACTTTGGAATCATCCTTCACTTTTCCACATTCATTCAGTCTCCATATTTAATCAGTTACCAAAGGTCAGTCTATTCCTCTAATATTTTTGGAATCTGTCTTCTATGGAAAAAATATTATTTATTTTATTAATATTATTTGACCTTGGTTTTATGTGGCTATAAAATTGTCTAGCCCAGAAACTTACTATAGAAGTCAAGTTGACCTCAGAGACATTCCAGGGAAACTACATGACTTTAAGAAATGCTTAGATTCTATCTCTGTGCTTGTTGGAAGTCTTGCTTTGGGTTCACCCAAAGCTTGTATTTTGGGTTCTACAAATTATATTGAATTACCTGCTAATAGAAATCTCAAACTGCCTTTTTCCAGAGACTACTGACTGCCTACATGAGATCAATCAGGCAAATGACCTTGTGCTTTTCTCTGAACTCTGTATGATATAACCTTACAAAGATTCAGCAGGGAGCCAGTCACTCCTAATTCCTACTCTTTCCTTTCCCAAATGATCAAATAAATCTCCTTCTAAAATATTTCATGTTTTGGGGCTCATTCTCACTACTAACATACCTTACACAGTTACCATTCCTAATTCAATCCTTTACTCATCTTTCTCCTACGGCAATAATTCTTAATCAATCTCCCTATTTCTATTCTCTACACATTACAATTCATTCTTTGCACAGCTGATAATCTTCTCAAAGCACAGGACTTATTATATCGTTTAACTAGGTGGTGGAGTCAGGAACACCTAGCTCAGTTTCCTCATTTGTAAAATGAAATGGAAAAGGAAATAGAAAGTCATTGTAGTAGCACTGCCAAGGAAACTCCAAATAAGGTCACAGGAGTATTGGACACAACTGAAGCAATAAACCAACAAATTTCCATGTTATCTTTCTGTTTAAAAAGCCTCAATAGATTCCTAGTGTTTCTAAGATAAAAGTATAAAATTCTTAGATTAGCATTTAAACTCTATCACATTTTACTTTCAGCTCACCTTTCCACATAAATCTTTACTTTGACACTCTTCATATAGTATCTGTTTCAGCCAAGAGGCCTATTTATTGTTTCCAAAATCCAGGATCCCTTCTCCCACTTCTCTACCTTTTTTGGTAATGTTTAGAATTCACTCTTTCCATATCTTTACCTTTTATAATATTCAGTTTCCTTCAAGGTCAAATCTGGTGATACCTCCTGTGCATTCCTAATTCTTCTCCATCTTTTTAGTGTCCTCTTTCTCCAAAAATGTTAGTGCATTTTCTTGTGTACATGTTATATTTCCTTAGTTCAACAGTTCTAAAACTTTTTTGTCTCAGGACTCCCTTTATACTTTAAAGAATTATTGAAGCTAACAAAGAACTTTGATTTATATAGATTATAACTATTAATATTTATTGCTTTAGAAATTGAAACAAACTTTAAAAGATTTATTAACTCATTTAAATGCCAATAATAAACCCATTACATTTTAATGAAAAAATAGCTATTTTCCAAAATTGTTTCACACATTTTTGTAAATCTCTTTAACGTCTGGTTGGATTTTCATATCTGCTTCTGCCTTCCTCCTGTTGTGATATATTTTTCTGGTTGAAGTATATGAAGAAAATCCAGATTCACAATATTCTATAGTTAGAAAAAGTAGTGGTACTTTAATAGGCAATTAATACCTTATTATTATTATGAAAATTGTTTTGACCTTGATTATTCCCTAAAAAAGCATTTGTAAACTACACATGGAAAAATGCTGCCTTAGTAGAACATGGACTCCTTGAAGGCAGGGAATTATTTTTTCTACCTTTGTAACCCCAGCATTTAGAAGAATGTTTTGATTATGATAGATATAATAAATGCTTGTGGGAAAAATAAAGTGATGGAACAGGGAATCTGATTCATCAATGTCTTCTGCCTTCCAATTCAGGGAGCCCATCCTAGTTTCTTTTGCTAAAAATCATTTACCCTAATTTATTACTTTTGAGGTCACTTTATCCTGGATATTTTTAGTTCTTTTGAATTTGTCAGGCTGTGCATATTATAGCCCCATATTTCTGAAACCCATATATTTAACAGGATTGAAATAAATGAGGAATTATGAAGATATTTAGAAAATTGCTAAATGCAACAAGACATGAAGTTTATTAGAATAAATTTTCTTTTCTATCAACTAATCTTGGATTAGCTATAGCTAATTAAATTTTAGTTTAGGGATAAAATAAAAAGCACCTTTTGAATTCTAGACATTTTATAAAGAATACTTGATTTTATAGATATCTCTATAATTTATAATTATGGAAAAATGAAGTAGTTCTAGGATAGTTCTATAATGAAGGAAAATTTTTTTTCAGAGGAAATTCAGAAACACACCCTGAAGAAACTAAAATTCATTCTACTTGATGATTTTCTGTCTTGGATTTCTGTTGATTATGTTCTGTTACTAATAACTTGGTGTCATGATCTAATATTGTAATATTTCTCAAACCATTGTTAATTGTAAATTTCAAGTTATTAGTCGATAAAGTCATTGCTCTGTCATTTAATTTTTTTTTAAAATTAAAAATGACTAATGTCTATTTTTAGACATTAGGCATGGTCTAATAAAATTTTCATGTACATTGTCCCTTAGATGCCTTATTATAAAACATGAGGGAAATTCCATACTTAAAAAAAATAAAACCAAGAACACCATTTTTAAAAATTAAAGCAGGAGTTAATCTCTCTCTCTCTCTCTCTCTCTCTCTCTCTCTCTCTCTCTCTGTATTTGTATATGTGTGTGTGTTTATTAGACCCCTTTGATGGTTTGGTAGAGCCAAAATAATATTTTTAAATGATGAAAAAAATGCTAAATTTCAGTTAGAAGTTAGTGAAAAGAAAGATGTATTTTTTCCCCCCACTTAAGCCCCTAGACCTCATGAAATCTATCAGATTTTACAGATCTCGGGTTAAGAATTCCTGACTTAAAGGAAGGTAGTATAATCCATGGAGGTTAGAGAGCTTCCCTGGGAGCTTGGAAAACCTGAGTTCAAGACTCATATTTACCATGAGGTAAATTTCTTATCTTTCAAGTAATTCTCTAAATGTTGTTAATCAGTGTATTAGATGGGGGGAAGGGTGAAATGTGTTACTAAATAGTTGCTTATTATCTACTGAAATCACAAATTTGTACTAAAAAAAGGTAGGCGCAAAAGTATGACATTCTTTAAAAAAATGTAGAAATGTAGAAAAATGTAGAAATATTTTTTAGGTGATACATATAGATTCATTTTTTTACACATTTCTTTATGAATCATGTTGGGAGAGAAAAAAATCAGAATGATAGGGAAAAACCACGGGAAAAATAAAACCAGAAGAAAAAGGGGAAAAAAAGTGAACATAGCATGTGTTGATTTATATTCAGTATCCATAGTTCTTTCTGTATTTGGATAGCATTTTTCCGTCCAAAGTTTATTGAGATTGCCTTGGATCATTGAACTGCTAAGAAGAACCCATGTCCAAAATAATTGTTCATCACACAAGCTTGCTGTGTACGTTTCCCTGGTTCTGTTTGTTTTGCTGAGTTTTAGTTCATGTAAATCTTTCCAGGCTTTTCTAAAATCAGCCTGTTCATCATTTTTTATAGGACAATAATATTTCATTATTTTCATATACCATAACTTATTTAGTTATTCCCCCCAATTGATGGACATCTATTTATTTTCCAATTCTTTGCCACCACAAAAAATAGCTGCTACAAATGTTTTTGCACATTTGGGTTTTTCCCTCTTTTTTGATTTCTTTGGGATACAAATCCAGTCATGACACTGATGGATCAAAAAATATGCAGTTTTATAGCTCTTTGGGCATAATTCCAAATTACTTTCCAGAATAATTGGATCATTTCACAACTCATGCAACCAACAATGCATTAGTATCCCAGTTTTCCCATATAACTTCCAACATTTATCATTATATTTTCCTGTCATCTAAACCAATCTGAGAGGTGTGAGGTGGTACCTCAGAGTTGTCTTAGTTTGCATTTTTCTATTAGTCCTTATTTTCTTTCCCCTTTCGTCTTCTTTTTCCTTATAGAGTAAGAAAAATTGCTATACCCATTTGAGTGAATATTTTATTTTCTCTTTGAGCTAAAACTGATGAGATTAAACTTCAGACAATGTTCATCTTCGTCCCTTCTTTCTCTTTCTCTCTGTTGTAATAGGTCTTTTGTGTCTCTTCATGTGATCTAACATCCTATTTTATCTCCCCTTTCCCTTTCTCTCAATACAATCCTTAATGTCTTTTTTATTTCATCACACCAGCTCTTAATGTCTTTTTTAATTCATCACATCCGAGTCAATTTATATCTACACCTCTGTTCATGTATGCCCCCTTCAACTGCCTCAATAAAAGATATAGTTTGAGTAACAAGTATCATTTTCCCATCTGTTATATAAACAGTTTAACTTTTGAATATGTTTTTTTTTTCTTTTCTGTTTACTCTTCTATGCTTTTCTTGAGTCCTGTGTTTGAAGATTTAAGTTTCTGTTTAATTCTGGTCTTTTTAGTAGAAATGATTGAAAGTCTCTTACTTCACTGAAGATTCATCTCTTTCCCTGAAAGATGATGCCTCAGTCTCAGGATCAAGGGTCCTCAAACTACGGCCTGCAGGCCAGATGCGGCAGCTGAGGACGTTTATCCCCCTCACCCAGGGCTATAAAATTTCTTTATTTAAAGGCCCACAAAACAAAGTTTTTGTTTTTACTATAGTCCAGCCCTCCAACAGTCTGAGGGACAGTGAACTGGCCCCCTATTTTAAAAGTTTGAGGACTCCTTCAGTAGGTAGCATTAATCCCAAGTCCTATGCCTTCTGGAATATGGTATTCTAGGCCCTCTGATCCTTTATTGTAGAAGCTGACAGGTCCTGGGTCCTGACTATGGCTTCTCAATATTTGAATTGTTTTCTTTTTTTTTCTGGCAGTTTATAGTATTTTTATCTTGAGATTATAGTTCTGGAATTTTGAAACAATGTTTCTTGGGTTTTTCTTATGCAATCTCTTTCTGGAGGTCATTGATGGATTCTTTTAATGACAATTTTGCCCTCTGGTTCTAGTATATTAGGGCAGCTTTCCTTGATGATCTCTTGAAGAATGCTATCCAGACTCTTTTTTGTCATAGCCTTAAGGTAGATCAATAGTTTTAAAATAGTCTCTCCTGGATTTATTTTCCAGATTGCCTATTTTTCCAGTAAGGTGTTTTATATTTTCTTCTATTTTTTTCATTCTTTTTAGTTTGACTAATTTTTGATGTCTCATAGAGTCATTAGCTTCCATTTGTTTGATTCTAGTTTGTAATGTATGATTTTCTTCAGTTAATTTTTGGATCTCTTTTCCAATTTGATTAATTCCACTTTTCAAGGCCATGTTTTGGATTTTCTTTTGCATTTGGCCAACTGTATTTTTTTTAAGTAATTGTTTTCTTTAGTAAAATTTTATCCTTCTCTTTCCAAGATGTTGACTATCTCTTGCATACTTCTTATTTCTTTTTCTAATTTTTCTTCTTCGTCTTTTATTTGCCTTTTAAAATTCTTTATGAGCTCTTCTAAGAAGGCTCTTCAGATTTGAGATCAATCATATCATCCTTGGCGATTTCCCATATGGGCATTTCTGAGTTGGTGTTTTGATCTTCCCTGTTACCATAGTAGCTTTCTATGGATAATAAGTTTCTTATTTCTTGCTCATGTTCTTTTTTCCCCAATTTTGTGACTTTTGAGATTAAGGTAGAAAGGATGCTGTCCCAAGCTTTTTGCCAGCTCTGAGCCTTGGCTTTGAGTACAGGAACCCTTTGTACTTGATGTCTTATTCACAGCAGGGAATAGCCCTGCCTGCTCTCACCAGGCAACAGCTTGGTTTCTTTCAGGCTGGCAATTTGCCTTGTGTGGTATGACTGAAAGGAACCCAATTGGTTTGCTCCACTACTGGGCCAGGACCAAGGGTCTCAATTGCTAATTCGCTGTGATTAAGAGCCTCTCACTAGTTTTCCTGGATACCATCTGAGCTGGGTTGGATACTCTTTTTATCCCAGTGAGACTAACCTTTCTTGAAGATCTTCCAATCTATCTTGGGCAAGAGAGTGGTTTCATTTCATCAGACTCTATTCAGAGGCTTGGTCTCATGTAGTTTTCAAGTGAAACTGGACAAACTCTAGCAGTTTCCTGACTTTGACTCTGCCATTTTGGCTATGCCCTCAAGATAAAATTACATCTTTCAATAAAATTATTTTAATAAAGAAAAATATTTATAAGTGAAGAGAATGAGAAATACCATAATATTAACAAAAACTATACAAATTTTTAATGGAAAGATTTAAAAATTTCTTTGTAAATAAATTTGTGAAATTTTATTTAAAATTATATGGCATGAAATAAATTTTGTAACCTATTCCTTCTATATAAAAAACTAAAGATGAAATATGTCATCTTTGTAAAAATGATTATTACCAAAAAAATTAATAATATATGACAAAGCTAATCTGGCAATTCAAATAGATATTGGGGAAATAATATATGTTTTCTAATATAAACATTAAACCATGGGCATATGCATAGTATGAATATACATATAACTCATTTATATATTATTATAATGATTAGTTTTAGATTATAATTACATGTGATTATAATAAATACAATACTAATTTATATATGATTATACATTCATATACATATATACATGTATAGATATGCATACATATATATTTATGCATACATATGCATAATCTATCTCTAGTTCTATATATTTTTTAATGCATTGGTTTCAAAAACCATCGAAATTCATCATTTGAAAGATTTTAAAAGAGATTTTAATTCTGTTTTTAAAGGGTGAGTTTTTTCTTATAGTGGAATCATTTGTAGCAACAAAAGTGTATCTTTTAAATTAGCTTAAGGCATTATATAGGCACACTTCTGTGTGCATATGTGTGTGTATGTGTTTGTCATCTATCCATTCATCCATCTATCCATACTTCTCCCTCCCTCTCTCTCTTTCTCTGTATATGTGTATCTGTTGAGGAAGTTAATCAATTGATAATAATGAATGTAAATCTTTACTTCAGACCATCTTGATCATTTTGAATTTTTTTATCTTCTCCTCAGATCTGATTAGATCATTGTTTTTACCTACTTGACAAAGAGACTAAATGAGGAGTAGAAATATTAGATCTCTTAATTTTATGGTTGTTCCCTTGCATTCACATTGTTAACATTATTTTTATTGTGTACTTTCTTTGCAGGGATCCTATTCAGACACCGTTCCATTTTGTGTCCCATTTAGTTAAAGCTAGAGATAAAATTCACTCAACTAGGCACACATAAGCTTTTATACACTGCAATATGTAAAAAATTATCAATGTATGAATGTGTCACTGTAACTCTTCAGGACACCTTGTATGTTACTATATATGACATACAGGACTGTTGGACTGTCTAACATGAATAATGTGATGGTTCTAGTATCAATCTACACATTAAATATTAGCAAATTTTATTATTTATTATTTTTCCTGGATAAAATAATTAATAAGGAATTTACTATTTTTTTTTGCACCCCTAATGCATCATCTTGGATGCTTGAAGTACTCATATCCCATTTTGGACAGTATAGTTCCAAAATATAGAGATGATTATAATCTGGGCTGATGGCAGCCATACTTCCATCAATAAATTCACAGATCTTTAAAATGTTGAAATAAGAGAAGGGCAGCTTAAGATTCAATTGCTTTCTCATAGGAGATATATAGTATCTGTTTCTGGTCTTTCTTTGTGAATGATATTTTCTGAGAACTCTAGATGCCTTTAAACCTGATTATAACATGAAATGATACTCTCTATGGTTAGAACAAACTTTAGTTTTCAGAGGGAAGATGAGGGAAATGTAGTCAGAAAAGGTAAAAATAACCAATGAGTACATAAACTTAGTCCCTGGGTATCAAAGGAATTTACGAATTGTTGGTATATTTGAAGATGCCTGGGATCTGCTTATCTTAGAGTTGAACAGTTTTCACTTACTTTGAAACAAATTTAACCTAATAACTTCCACTTGGATCCATCTTGAAGATCTGAGTAGGTTGTTCTCCCTGAATCACAATAAGACAAGTGAGACCAGTATTCAACTCAATTTAATTCAATTCAACAAACATTTATAAACCACCTACTAAAAGTCAGACACTGGACTAGGTAGTGGTATTGCTGATGAGATAGTAAAGATGCCTTTACTGAAATTTTCAGGGACAGACTAGATGATCATTGGCAGATTGTGCTGTAGTGAGTTTTGACTTTCAGTTATGGCATGGACCTAGATGGCCACTTGGGCCTCTTTCCAATGTTGTGGAATACTGTGATTATTTTATCTCCTAGATTACTTTGTACTTTAAAAATATGCCTCAGTTTTATCAATTGAGTGCAGGCATCTTTCTCTGTTCCTTGAATCAGAGGATTATAGATTTAGAATTAAAATAGATTTCAGAGACCATCAATAGTCTAATTTTACTGATAATAAAGATGAAGCCCCTGGAGATTAAATTACATATTCCCAGAATTACGTGGTAGATATGAGATGTGAGCCCAGGTTTTCTGATGCCACATCTTACATTCTCTCTTACTATTTTTTATCAGAAATTCTAGTCAAAATAGGTAAAATGTGGATGCAATAAAAAATGCAAACAGCCAAAACACACCGAAAGTGTTTTTTTTTAGAATTATGATATTTTTTTATCAGTAAATGCTTGATTTGTATACATATTTATCCCTATGATATGATAAAAATGTCACCTTTTGCAATTAGAGATCATTAGAACTGGAAAGTATCTTAATAATCTTTGACTTCCTCTGATTATTTCTTGGATCATTATTCCACTTTACGGAAGAAAATAGATTATAGGCACAAAAAGGATCCTTCTCAGATTATAGAGGTCTTTGGGTCCTTTTCCCCTTTCCCTTTGTATTATTTCACTTGGTGTTTTTATCAATTCCCAAAAATTTAATTGTTGGAATACACAGGAGCCGCCTGACAGTGGCTGCTGGAGATCCAACCCAGAATGCATCTTCTCTTGTGAGAAGATGATATGAGGAGACTGAGTTGCTGTTCTCTGACCTCTCTGACTGAGAGGCCATTGCATGTCTGACCTCTTTCCTCTTCCCTCTGCCTCCAATTTATCTCATTCCCAGTCCGCAACATCTGTGTCAGCAACACTGCGACAGCAAAAAACTCCTTCAGATGTTATGATCCACAGCTGTGGAAACTCTTGGGTAATTGACCTGTCCCTTAACATTTAACAACCATCTTTATGCTGATGATCCTCAGATCCACCTCTACTGACTTCCAGTCTTACATCTTCAACTTCATTTCAGATTTCTGAAACTTATTGTCCAGTAGACATCTTAAACTCAATATATCCCAAGCAGAACTCATTATCCTTTCCCCTTAACCATCCCCTCCTCCTACCTTCTTTATTATTATAGAGGATAACACCATATTTATAGTCCCTCAGGCACTCTAGGAGTCATCCTGGATTTCTCACTATCTTCCATTTCTCCATATCCAATCTTTTGTTGCCTGTAGATTTCACCTTTGCAATATATCCCAAATACATGCCCTTCTCTCCCCTGATATTTCTGCTCTTGAGTGCAGATCCTCATCACCTCATGTCCTGATTATTGCTATATCCCACTGATGCATCTGCCTTTCTCAAGTGTCTCTCTTAATTCAGTCACTAAAGTGACTTTCCAAAAATACAAGTCTGACTATGTCAATCTATTTTCCCACTCATCATTCAATAAATTCAACAAACTTCAATAAACAAGACCATCCATTTCTTGAACATTTTCTTTGGCTATCCCCACTACCTGGGAAGTCTCTTTCTTCTTTTTTCAGTTATTGACCTCCTTGGTTTCCTTTAAGTCCTAGCAAAAATCCTATCCCCAGTGCCTTCTCTCTGTTAATTAGCTCCTATTTATATTTTCTATAAGTCTATTTTTGCATGTTTTCTCCTTCATTGTGTTATAAACTCCTTGAAGGCAGGGACTACCCTTTGCTCCTTTTTGTATCTCCAATACTTAGTACAGTGCCTGATATGTAGTCAGAACTTAATACATCTTAATTGGTTGATTGATTAATTTGCCTAAACCAGTGTCAGAGCTTGAATTACCTCTATACTCCCTGTCTACTTTATCATGTTTGTCTGATGTGAATCAGTGCTTTTTCCTTGCTCCTTACCAATGCTCATTGTTAAAGACCTGCATTTCCCAGGGTCATTCATAACATAGGGAAGTCATAGTCCCTGTCCTCAGGAAGCTTTCAGTCTTAACCAATAATGTCCTTCTCTCCATAATTCTCAGAAGAAATCCACTGAGATAACTGGCAGTCTAAGAACAGGTGCAGCTTTTTTCTTCTTCACAATAATTAAGCCTGAGAAGCTTCTTGAGAAATCCCAAAGAGCTCAGGTTTTATCACAGCTGCAGACTTGTAGCTACAGTGAGTAAACGCTTACAAACAATTGCAGCTGATTAACGGAAAATGCCAGCACAACCGCTTTCTAAAAATGACAAGAGAAGACAAGCACCCACCTGCTTTCTTGGTGACTTCTATAGGAAGTGAGAAATATACATGTCAAGCTGCTAAAATGATGTCCTTGTTGAGAAGTTCAACTCAAACAGGTGAGGTCTTTGCTCACATAGACTAAGCAGGTAATTCCTCCAATAAGGAAAATTACTAAGTCTTTCAAATTGAAGCTAGGAGTACAGCCAACAGAAGCCGACTTGATTCAATCTGACAAATGTTTGTTATATATGACTGTGCAAATATGTATGATTATTTAGGTAAAATAAGTCATGTAGCAGAGTCATCATGGAAGGAAGCATTATGCTCTAGCTCAGTATCCTGAAAAAGTCATTTAGTGCCCAGTTTCTTAAACTGTGATTTGCAACCCTATATGGGGTCTCAAAACTGAAGGTGTTTTTTTTCATAATTATGATTTTTTTTATCAGTAAATGCTTGATTTGTGTACATATTTGGTAACTTATATACCTAGGATCAAAAAAAAATTCGTGGATGAAAAAGGGTCACTGGTGGAAAAAATTTAAGAAGCTCTGGTTATTGCCTCATTGGACTTCTTAGGACCAATCTTCATTGGTTACAATCTTTATTGGTGGAGGGAGTTCGCATAAGGAAAGTTCACTATGATGAAATAATAGATTTTTTTCAGTATATAGTTTTCAGAACATTGTATTAGGCCCTGGATGAGACAGAAAATATAGATAGAGCACTATCTCTGATCTTAAGTGGAATATAATCTTGTTGTTAGCTGTTCATCCTTCATTTCCAAAGGGGACCAAAGACATCACAATGACTTGTGCATGAATAGGATTTAAGTGAGGCAGAGTTCCACAGTCTCTCTTCCAAAGTCATCAAAGTCCAGTGACAAGTCAAAAATTAGAAAGACTGATGATGTCCCCATATGCAGTGGATGGAACTTATTGTCTTAAACTAGTGACAGAGCTCTAAGTGCTCCACAGCCCCTGCTTCATGAAGCCTCTCAGTTCCCATCTCCCAGCATGTGCGAGCATTTTAAAAAATAACTACAGATAATTTTGATTTTTTTCAATTGAAAATTACCTGTTTATATCATTTGACCATTTGTCAATTGTATTCTTATAAGCTGCATCAACCAATTCTTGAAGATGGCTTTTAGTATCTTTTAAAGAAAAACTAACCTAGTTTGCATGGGGATAGAGTTTAGGATATTGCTCCTATTATAGCTTTCCATTTGAAGAGATCAAATTATAGATTTTTATTATTTTCCTAACTTTGCTGTCTAAGTGTTAGATTCATGATTTTCTACCCACTCTCCATAAGGGGCATTGCTTATCATGACCTTAGAGACTTACCTGTGATCATCCAATTGTTTCTGCATTCTTCATTTCACATCCCTGAAACCTTAATCTTCTCTGAGGACAGCTCGTGATTTCTATCTTTTCCACTGGCTGTTATTCCGCTTATTCTCCTGAATTCACAAAAGACCAAAAGGGGGTATTGATATGTCATGCTCCCTACTATACATAGCATAGAAATGGATTAGATTTGTATACCATTTCTCTGCCACAATTCTAATCCATTCTCTTTTAAAATCCATATGATCCGTTTATGTTATCTTTTCCTTATCTTTGCTATTATTATTTATTGATCTTCCAGAAGCTCCCCTAGATTTCTAAATGACTTTACTACCCGCCTCAAATCTTCCTCAATACCCATCTCCTGACATTATTTGTAGGGATGTTAGTATTCATCCTGATGATACATATAGTAATTGGATATAGAATTCTTCAATAACTGTCTTCTAATTTCAATTTTAGCCATCTAATGACATGGTCATATCTTAGATTTTATTCATTCTTAGAATTCAACCATTTCCAAGATCTAGAACTTTTAAATTATACTCACCAACCACATCTATCACTCTTCCCTTCATGCATTTTCATTCATACTTTTGTTTTTGTATTTTAAGATTTTAGTTTAATGTTTGATGCTTAAGACATTCTTGTTGATGGATTGTAATTTTTGGAACCTGTTTTGAATATGCTTACTTCCCTGAACGTGGGGCAGTGATGGTTTCATTTTTGTTTTTATGCACTTTTAGTACCTAGCACAGTGTCTACAACATAATAAAGTTGGAATAAATACTCATCTGGCCCTCTTCTTCCCTCTCTCTACATTGTCTCCCTTAACAGTATCAAACATTTTCATGGCTTCAATGAACACTTTTTTGAACATGAATCATAGAATTATATCTATAGCATTGAATTTTAATACAAGAACTCTAAATCTTCATTTCTCACTGTCTGGAGAAAAATTTCCTGTGATTACAATTTTTGTATGTAATATAAGATAGTAGACAGGGCATTGAATTTGGAGGCAGAGGGCTTATTTGATAGGACCATTATCTAAGAGGAGTCCCCTTCCATCTGTCTGGCAACAGGGACTGGTTTTCCAGTGCCTAAAAGGCAACAAAACTGTTTCAGGGATCTGATTGGCTTCTGTCTCCTTCATGTAGTCTCCTTATCACTTCCTTCCCTACTTTATCATTCCACCATACAATGTTTATGACCTATTTCCTGAGGGGAAACTCTTGTTCTGGTGCACTATTACCTAATATCCCTCTCTGTAATCCTCTTCTCCCACCTCCCAATCATCTTCACAAACTTTCCCTCCTTTCTTTATTTTTAGGTTTTCTTCACATGAGTATATCTTTTTAGCAAACATTATTATTTGGAATATTATTATTCCATAACAAATGATCATCAGGCTGATTTCATAAAGACCTGGAGAGACATGAACTGATTCTAAGTGAAGTGAATAGAACCAAGAAAACAATACACAGTAACAAGATTATGTGATGATCAACAGTAATGGAATTGGCTCTTTTCAATAACAAGTGATTCAGCCCAATTCCAATAGACTCCAATGTCCAATAGACAATGGAGAGAGCCAACTGCATCCAGCAAAAAAGACTATGGGGACTGAATGCGGATAACAACATAGTATTTTCACCCTATTTTGTTGTTTGCTTACTTGCTTTTTTCCTTTCTCATTTTTTCTCTTTTTTGATCTGATTTTTCTTGTGCAGTATGATAAATGTGGAAATATGTTTGGAAGATTTGTGCATTTTTGATCTATATTGCATTGCTTTCTATCTAGGGGAGGGAGAGAGAAAAATTTGGAAGACTGGGTTTTGCAAGGCTGAATGTGTAGACTTCCCCACACTGTCAGAGGGATTCATGAAACAAAAAAGGACCAGTCCCAAAAGCTAAGGAGACCAAGCATCCCATGAAATTATGTCCCTTGATGCCTTTGGGTAATTTTGTTTTGTTTTGCTTTATTTTTTAAGAAAAAGCACAACAGCAGCATTTCTTAGACATCTTTTCATTCCGCTAAAACATTTTTTAGGTTTTCTGGTTTTCTTCTATGTCAATGTATATGTGATTCTGTACCTTCAATAGTTTGTCATTTATGGTAGTGGTCACTGGACAAAGAGGACACATTCAGAGTACCAATGAAGGGATTCATGGAAAATGGTTATTCTCCAGTCTACCCCTTAAAACAATTCTGTTATTATGAAAAGAGAAAGAAGCTGCACAAAAGATGGTTTCATAATTTGTTCTGTTATGAGTTAGGAAAACAAAACAAAACAAAACAAAATCATCACCTAGTAGCCAGACTTCTGGTAATAAGCCTCTCTCCATTCTTAACTGGGCTAATTCTCAGGTTGCAGCAATAATACATAGCCAGAAGAAATAGAGTAGTTGATCAGGTTAGGTTCATAGGACAAAATAGTCAATGACTATAGTAATCTAGTGTTTGACAAACCCAAAGACCCCAGCTTTTGGTTTAAGAATTCACTATTTGACAAAAACTACTGGGAAAATTGGAAACTAGTATGGCAAAAACTAGGCATTGACCCACACTTAACACCAAGACAAGGTCAAAATGGCTTCATGATTTAGACATAAAGAATGAGATTATAAATAAATTAGAAGAATATAGGATAGTTTACCTCTCAGACCTGTGGAAGAGGAAGGAATTTGTGACCAAAGAACTAGAGATCATCATTGATCACAAAATAGAAAATTTTGATTCTATCAAGTTAAAAATTTTTTTGTAGAAACAAAACTAATGCAGAGAAGATTAGAAGGGAAGCAATAAACTGGGAAAACATTTTTACATTCAAGAGTTCTGATAAAGACCTCATTTCCAAAATATATGGAGAATTGACTCTAATTTATAAAAATCAAGCCATTCTCCAATTGATAATTGGTCAAAGGATATGAACAGACAATTTTCAGATGAAGAAATTGAAACTATTTCTAGTCATATGAAAAGATGCTCCAAATCACTATTGATCAGAGAAATGCAAATTAAGACAACTCTGAGATACCACTACGCACCTGTCAGATTGGTTAAGATAACAGGAAAAAATAATGACGAATATTGGAGGGGATATGGGAGAACTGGGATACTGATACATTGTTAGTGGTGTTGTGAACGGATCCAATTATTCTGGAGAGCAATCTGGAACTATGCTCAAAAAGTTATCAAACTGTGCATACCTTTTGACCCAGCAATGTTACTCCTGAGCTTATATCTCAAAGAGATCTTAAAGGAGGGAAAGGGACCTGTATGTGCACGAATGTTTGTGACAGCACTTTTTGTAGTGGCAAGAAAGTGGAAATTGAATGGATGCCCATCAATGGGAGGATGGCTGAATATTATTGTTCTGTAAGAAATGACCAGCAGGATGATTTCAGAAAGGCCTGGAGAGACTTACACAAACTGATGCTGAGTGAAATGAGCAGGACCAGGAGATGATTATATACTTCAACAACAATAATATATGCTGTTCAATTTTGACGGACATGGCCATCTTCAGCAATGAGATGATTCAAATCAGTTCCAACTATTCAGTAAATCAGCTACATCCAGAAAGAGAACTATGAGAAATGAATGTGGACCACAACATAGCATTTTTGCTCTCTGTGCTTGTTTGCTTGCATTTTTATCTTTCCTCTTAGGTTTTTTTTAAAATCTTTCTTTCTAGATCCAATTTTTTTTTGTGCAGCAAGATAACTGAATAAATATGTATACATATATTATATTCAACATATATTTTAACATATTCAACATGTATTAGACTACTTGCCATCTAAAGGAGGGGGTGGGGGGAAGGAAGGAAAAAGTTGGAACAGAAGGTATTGCAAGGGTCACTTTTGAAAAATTATGCATGCATATGTTTTGTAAATAAAAAGCTATTTAAAAAATACATAGCCAGCTCTGTCCATATAAGCGGAAGCTGACAAAGATTATAGTCATTCTATTGACACAGTCTTTGAGAACTCATTGTCACCTCTATTCTGTGAGGAGATATCAAAATAGATTACTGAACAGATGAAGAAATATTTCTAAAACCATGTAAAATATGATCCAAATTATTAATAATTAGAAAAATGCAAATGAAAATTATTCTGAAATCTTATCTCAAAACAATCCTATGACAAAGGAGATGAAAAAAGGAAACTGACAAAGATTGGAGGGGTTGCAAGAAAATTTGTTCATTACTGGTCCAACCAATCTGGAGAACAATTTGTAACTGTGCCCAAAGAGCTACAAAACTGAGCATACCTTTTCACCCAGCAATATCACTACTAGGTCTACCCAAAGAGATGATAAAAAAGGGAAAAAGGACCCATGTGTACAAAAGCAGTGATTTTGGGTTTAGCAAAGATTTGGAAACTGAAGGAATGTTCATCAGAGAATGACTGAAAATTTTGTGGTATTTCATTGTAGTGGAGCACTACTGTAGTATAAGAAATGCTTGTTTGAGAAGAATCTGGGAAGATTTATATGAACTGATACAAATGGAAGTGAGAAAAAGTAGGAGAACATTGTATATAGTAACAGCAATATTGTATGATCAACTATGAATGACTCATTGTGAGTAGCATAATGATTCAACACAATTCCAAAGGACATGTGTTATTCACCTCTGGGGAAAGGACTGAGGGTGGCTGACTGTAGATTGCAGCATAATTTTTTTAAAATTTTCTGTACTTTGCATCCTTTTTAGAAAATAGGTTTTGCATGATTTCACAAGTATAATTGGCATTAAATTGTTTGCCTATTCAGTGGGTAGGGGAGAGAATTTGGAGTTCAAAATTTAAAAGAGAAATGAATGCTATAAATTAATTTTAAAAAAAGGTTCACTGATGGACGGAACAAAAATGAATGCTAATTAAAAATAAAATTTAATTTAAAAAGAAAACATATAGGAGAGGTACAAAAATAATACTATGGAAGGCTAGAGGAGGGAGAATCTTGAAGGAGATACCACTTAAGCTTGTCTTCAAAGAATGGGTCAAAGAATGCTGATTGGTATCAGCTTTTGTCTCTTCTTGTTGGATTTTTCAGCAGTGGAACCATATCTTTATACAAACAAAAAAAAAAAAGAAGAAAAAGTACTGTTACATCATTTAACTTTTGCTATAGGCAGCTGAATGTAGGACAACTTTAATCAACTTTCAAATATAACTTGACTTGAGTTAGAAGAAAGAGGTCACTGTGACCCTAATTATCTCAACATTCTGTTCTGACAGTCAAGTAAGAACTATTTTTCAAAATGTAACAGGGACATTAAATTAAGAGTTCTGTTTTGTAGCGTCAGAAGCCATAATACTATGAGCTTCCTTCTGACAGTTGGTTGGCTGTTTATAGACATAACTATTGTGAGCTCTGGGGAGAATGTTTCTATCTTAATCCAAGGTATTATTAGTATTTGTATCTAAGCAGTGAGTTTTTGCTGGGATCAACTGAACTCTATTGCCAAGCAATTATTGGAACTCAAACAGATATTTTAAGAAGGAGATTTATTCCCTGTATAGGAAAGATATATCATTGTAGGGGAAAGAGTAATGCTGATGGACTTTTATGACCTCTAGATAACAATTATAGCACATTTACATAGAATTTTAAGGTTTGCAAAGTACTTTACATGTTATCTCACATTACCAGCAGCAATTGCTGACCAACTGCCACTAACTGGCATGGAGGCCCCAAAGTCCTAAGTGGAATCACCTTTATAACCACCAATCCTGTTTTCAACTTAGTCCTGCTGACCATTACCCAGGGAAGCAATGCTCATGAAAAAGGGCCAGCCATCCCTACGATCAACCAGCTGTAACCAGAGCAGACAAGGAGCCTAACTGAAATAACAAGGCACCCTGAGGGGAGAAAAGAGATGACATGTCAGACAATTCAAACTATTGCTGCCTCCTTGGCCATCATCTCCCTGATGGGACAGCTCAGGATTCTGAACCTAATTGCCTTGGGAGTAGTAGTACTTTTATTCTTTAGCTATTAACCTTTTTGGACATACAATCTAGCAACTGCTCCTTCAGAGGATGCAGGCACTGCTACTAAGACTAACAAAGGAAAATGTCACTAAAATCTTTGGATTATCAAATGGCTTGATCACAGAAACTGACATGATTTAATTAGTGGAAATGCCTTTGAAGAAGAGCCATTATAATCTGCTTTGCAGTATACTCTAAGGATTATGGGACATTTCACTGTGACTAAGAAATGTAAGTGTGCATGTTGAGGAGGTACCCATCACAAGACATAGTTTTAAAGTCCAGAAAATCAGGAAATAGAGTGGCAAGAGAATGAAGACAGGCTAGTTTGTGATCTTCCAAAAAATGGAGGTTCAAGTTTTAACTCATCAGTTAGGAAAGATCTTGTGGTGAAATATCCTTTTATAAAAAATTATTTTTATTTCCTTAAGTATTTTCCAGTTATATGTAAAATTTTTAAAAATAATCTTAAAAAAATTTTTGAATCGCAAAATCTCTCTTCCTCTTATATCTCTTTCCCTCCTTGAGAAGGCAATCAATTTGATTTTGATTATACATGTGAGAGCATGAAAAACATATTCACATATTAGCCAAGTTGTAAAAGAAGACATAAACAAAATAACACAATAACAATAAAGCAATTTTTAAAGAGGTATATTTCAATTTCCTCCCAGATTTCATCGTTCTCCCTCTAGAGGTGGATAGTATTTTTCATCTTTAGTCCTTTGGAATTGTTTGATCAGAGTAGCTAAGTCTTTCATAGTTGATCATCCTTACCATATTGCTGGTACTGTTACAATCTTCTGGTTCTACTGACTTCACTTTTGCCTCAGTTTTTATATATATATATATATATATATATATATCTCCAAAGTTTTTAGGAACTATCCTACTCACTATTTCTTATAGCACAATAATTTTCCATCATAATTATAAACCCCAATTGATGGATATCCCCTCGATTTCTAACTCCTTGCCACAGCAAAAAAGCTTAGGTGTTGTATAGATGTATAGATATAGATATAGATATGTGTATAGATACACACACACATATATATGTAGTATATACATATATATATATACATACATACACACACAAACAGAACAAATAGCTCCATTTTCTCTTTTATCTTTTTGGGATACAGATCTAGTATTGTGGGATTAAAGGGCAAGCACAATTTTATAGCCCTTTGGGCATAGTTCCAATTGTTCTTCAAAACAGGCAAGTTCACAAATCCATCAACAATGCATTCATGTTTCCATTTTTCTACATCCCTATGGAGTAATATTCTAAGGTAATCAGGCTTTAGGATGGTTTACTGTTCACAGGCAAGGAGGCCCCAGGCACAAAGGGAAATTCTAAAGGATCAGCCAGCAATAGAGAAGGCATAGTTTTAAAATTCAGAAAGTCAGAACCAAGGCTAGGACAAGGATCAAGTAAGGATTTTTTGAGATTGGGAAGGATATGCGAATGTTTGTAGGCAGCAGGAAAGGAGATATCAGAAGTGGAGAGATTAAAAATTAGAAATATATAAGGATAATTGTGAAGACAACCTGACAGAGGACATGAAATTAAGGCCATTTGTGAGAACATTGACAATTGTGAGAATTACCTCAGCCTTAAAGGCTGAGGAATGGAATGTGATGTCAAAAGAGTTTTGAAACATAGAGAAAAGGAGAAAAGGGAGCCTATGATGTACCCCTATTTTCTCAGTAAAGTAAAAGGCAAGGTCCTCTGATTCAGGAAACGGTTTTGCAAAAGGCACAGCTGAATACAAGAATGGATAGTAATTTAAGAAAAGGGTGGATATTGGGCTAAATCTAAATTAAGCTTAGACTAAAGTTCAAAGTCTGCATTGCAACAAGTAACTTGGTGGTAACATTCAATTAAAGCCCACTTCTTTAAAACACAAAGGATGCATTTTAAAATGCAGTTCTTAACTTAGGATCCATGAACTTAAAAATATTTTATAATTATTTCAATATATTTTTCCTCTTAGACTAGATGGTTACTGAGGTCCTATCTATCCAGGAGAGTATGTGATGTAGTGAGCATTGCTGATTTGGTTAGGCTAAGTGTCCTGCTGTAAACAACTCCTTTTCTTTAAAGCAGTTGATTTGAGAGCCAACAAAGTGTCACTTATCTTTTTCCTTATGTCAGGAAGCTTTGCTTACTTGGTTTGGAAAACAACAATGAAATTTCAATCTTTTTGAAGATTTTTTTTTCTTTTATTCACCAGTATTGCAAAATAAATGCCATTGTAGAGAGCAGAATAAAATTCTAGAACAAAGCTCATATAGTCTTTGAGTGAACTGTGGACCATTACTGCAACATTGGATTCAAACAGGATAAAGTTCAGTTTTTAAGTCTTTTCAATAACTGATATTGTTTGTTTTTGCATGATTCTCAGAAGAGAGAGTAAATAAAGCAGCATAAAGGAGGTGCTAGGGATAAAGGGTCTCAAGGTCAGAGAAGCTGTTTAGAATGGCTAAATTTTTCCTTTCTGTGACCAGTCACTGAATCCATTTTCCTTATTCTAAGATTAGCTGGTTTCAAAGACTTCTACTTGAACAGAAGAAAACAAAGACATATTAAAAACTTAGTTGTCAGGAAACTGATAATTAGGGGAAAATACCCTTGAAAGGACTTTCCACATTAAATGTAATTGATTGATCCACTGATCATAGGAGAAGGTAATCAAAGCATCATATCTGTTTCTTATTTCTCTTCACCTTGAAATAAGAGGATATAAGGAAATAAAGAGAATACAAATGGGACCTTCTCACCTACTAGGAATGTGAAGAAGGTGCATCCCTGAAATTAAAAGATGCTTATTCCATGAAAGGAAAACTATGGCAGATAAGGACAGCATACCAAAACCCGGAGACACCTTACTGACTGAATAGAAATTCACTATTTCTGAATAGTCAAAGCTATGGATTTTCCAGTAGCAATGTATGGCTATGAAAGTTGGACTATAAAGAAAACTGAGTGCTACAGAATCAGTGCTTTTGAGGCTTTGAGAGTCCCTTGGACAGTAAGGGGAGCAAATTAGTCAATACTATTGATATCTCTCTGCCTTTCTCTGTCCCTATGTCTGTCTCTTATTTCTGTTTCTCTTTATCTCTATCTCTGTACCTATATCTGTCTTTGTCTCTTTCTCTCTCCCTTTCTCTCTGCCTCTCTGTTCCTGTCTCTGTATCTATATCTGTGAATTTCTGTCTCTTTCTTTTTCTTGCCAGAAGGTTGACTAATATTGGGCATGGAATCCTTTAAAATCTCCAGCTCTTTTTTTCTTTTCAGATGAACACATTCAGCCATATTTCTCCCATTTTGAACTTGTAAAAAAAGTTTTAAAATTCAAGTACTGTATTAAAATTCATCTCAATATATTTGTCTTAATGTTTTAGTTCATTATGAACTTTTTGTATCCTGAATCTTTCTTCCTACATATTTGCTTATCTCTTCAGATTTTGTATGATATGTAGAGTTCAGTAGGGATAAGAATTAAGAATTCATGGTGTCTGATGGATTGTTCACATGGATGCTGAAGTCAGTAGAGTAGATGACAGAAGAGACAAAATGTAAGATAGGTAATGCAGCCAGCAAGCAAATTAAAAATGGATCCTCTAGCAGGGGTCCTCAAACTATGGCCCAAGGGCCAGATGCAGCAGCTGAGGATGTTTATCCTCCTCACCCAGGGCTATAAATTTTCTTTATTTAAAGGCCCACAAAACAAAGTCTTTGTTTTTACTGTAGTCCGGCCCTCCAACAGTCTGAGGGACAATGAACTGGCCCCCTATTTAAAAAGTTTGAGGACCCCTGTGAGTCTAGAGCATTTTATAACAGCATGTAACGAAATGTGGAAATGTGGTAGTGAACTGCATTTGATCAGGTGAAGGATGATGGTTTGATGCTTTACAGATAGTATACCAAAATCAAATTTAACTTTTTCTTTCAATGTAGAAAACTTTTGAGGTCTTGAGGGAGCTGGGGGTCTCAAAGAAAAACCTGCAATCAAATCCTATCTTAAACATTTATTAGCGGTGTGGGAAAGCTCCTTAATTTCCATCTGCCTTAGTTTCTTCCTCCATAAAATGGGCATGATAATAACACCTATCTCACAGGGTTGTTGTGCACTTAAAATGCACAATTGCATTTTATTAGAATATTATTATTCTATTAGAATATTAGAAACCTTAAAGCATTATATAAATGCTAATTATTATTGATTGGAATTCAAATCCTAGCTGACACGCAATCTGTCCTTAACCTCTCTGTGTTTCAGTTTCATTATTTCTTAAATGAGAATAATATTTGTACTACTTGCATCACAAAATTGTGAAGAAAGCACTTTGTGAATCTTGAAATGCCACATGTAATGTGAGCTGTTTTACTGTTGTTATCCCTATTCCTTAGTTGCTATTTTTGGTGCTGTGAAGACAGTCTAATCAGGTTATATCTTTCTTCAAAATAATAATTATTAGCTAAATCCAGAATTTCACAAATAAAGTTTCTAGAGATACTGTTTGATACTTTAGTTAACTTTCTCTGGGAACAGATGTTGTTTTTCTTTGTGAATATTTTAAAATAGCTATATCAGATTTATCTAGCACTAATTATATTTAACTAGGTTCATTAATTTTTTTGACTTTTTTAATATTAGTTCTTGGATTGCTGGAGATTAATCAAGAAACTGGAAAAATCCTTATTCCAATTTAACATCCAAAGTGACAAAAACCCTTTCATTATAACCTCCCAGGTACATTGGAAATCTGTTGGCCAAGAGATATTTCTGCAGATTCTGGGCTATTAATGGCTGAAGCCAAAGACAATTGATTGTTGGATCAAAGCCAACGGAGGGAAAGGTCTTTATTGATATAATACAAGGTTTTTTTTTTTTTTTTTTTTTTAATGACCCTCTTAGACTAAAGATTTTTGTCTCCTTATATTTTTCAAGCACTTTCCTCTAAATAGTAATGTGAGGTAGCTCATATAAGCATTATCATCCTTATTTTAGTGATGAAGAAACTAAGGTTGACAAATGAAGCGACTCCCCATGTTGAGGTCACAACTAATTGATTAAGTATCTGAGTTTAGATTAGAATCCAGATATCCTGATTCTAAGACAGGGGTCCTCAAACTTTTTAAATAGGGGGCTAGTTCACTGTCCCTCAGATTGTTGGAGGGCCGGACTATAGTAAAAACAAAAACTTTGTTTTGTGGGCCTTTAAATAAAGAAACTTCATAGCCCTGGGTGAGGGGGATAAATGTCCTCAGCTGCTGCATCTGGCCCATGAGCGTAGTTATTTTTCAGCATTTTGACAACTTGAATGTATATAAAAATATATATAATTAAACTTACAGAACCATTTAACCTCTTAGTGTCTCAGATAACTTTCTAAGACTATAATTCAAAAATATGTATTAGTCTGCATCAGTACATAGAGTATTCTTCTTTTATTTTTTGGAGACAATTAGGGTTAAGTGACTTGCTCAGGGTCACATAGCCAGTAGGTGTCAAAAGGCCAGGTTTAAACTTAGGTCCTCTTAACTATAGGGCTGGTGCTGTAAGGTGGTAATTCCCTACATTAAGGAAATCATAAATCTGGTTCAGTCAAAAAATATATTAGACTGCCTTTTTTTCTCTAAAAAATTAGATATATCAATATAGAAAAGATCTGAATTCTTAAAAAAAAAAGCTAGAGATTTTAGTCAACAATGATCTTAATATGATCAAACAGTATAATGTCTACCAACAAAATAAATGTGTACATATTTACTGATTCCTTAGTCTTAGTCAAAAACCTTTTTTTCCCCAAAATTTTATTAAATAAAATTTGTCATCAAGCTAGAGATAGTATGGTGTAGTAGTACATAGAGAGCCAGCTTCAAAGTCAGGAAGGAGTCTTACTTTTGACAAAAACTGACTCTGTGATCCTCGATAATTCAACTAACTTTTCTTCTTCTTCTTCTTTCTTCTTTCTTCTTTCTTCTTCCTTCTTCCTTCTTCCTTCTTCTTCCTTCTTCTTCCTTGTTCCTCCTTCTTCCTCCTTCTTCCTTCTTCCTTCTTCTTCCTCCTTCTTCCTTCTTCCTCCTTCTTCCTTCTTCCTTCTTCTTCTTCTTTCTTTCTTTTTCTTCTTCTTCTTCTTCTTCTTCTTCTTTCTTTTTTTTTGCTGAGGCAATTGAGGTTAAGTGACTTGCTCAGGGTCATACAGCTAGGAAGTGTTAAGTGTCTGAGATCATAGGTCCTCCTGACTTCAGGGCTGGTGCTCTATCCACTGTACCACCTAGCTGCCCTCACCTAACTTTTCAATGCCTAGATAAGTGACAAAATAGATGCAGACATACATTGGTAGAGGAAATTTTCACAATGGGAAGTCTCTTACAGCTATGAAATAACAGACCTGGTCCTTATTCATATTTATTAATTTTAAAGTACCTTTGAGAAGCAAATTTAGCTGTTTGGTATCTTTGAATAATACTTTTGATTACCTAGTTTTCTGTTAACAGATTTTCACTTAAAGAATTTGAAGAATCGTAAAATCTCAGAGGCATTGGGTCATAGTTCTGGGCTTTCTGCATCAGGGTTTAAGGAGAGACAGTGGTCAGGGTGGTAGCAATGTATGGACTTATCTTGTACACTCTGCCTCTATCTCTTTCTTAGTAATCCTGCTATTCCACAGCAGGTTCCTCTGCCCTGCATAATTTGTGTTTATTTGTTTGTTTTGTTCAGTTAATAGGGATTAAGTGACTCACTCAGGGTTATACAACCACTAAGTGCAAGTGTCTGAGATTGGATTTGAACTCAGGGTCTCCTGACTCCAGAGCCAAGATTTGCTTCCCCAGGTGATGGTTGTGAGATCTGGGCTGAAAGGTGATTTGCCAGTAAAACAGAGGGGCTACATCCTATGTCTATGAAGAAAGTCCTCACACAATGGAACCACAGAAACTTGAAGGCATCCCCAAGTTCAACAGTCTTTAGTAAGAGTCTATATCCATCATTAATCCTCAATAATTTAGTGCCTCAACTCACAATAATACAATGTTTTCATCTGCTTTGGTGCTTTCAGATTCTGTACAAGTTTATACTCTTTTATGAAGGTAGTCTAGAGCATCCCCTACATCCCAAAATGTGTAATCTTGAACAAGACTCCCAAATCTAACTCAAATGGCAAACTCTACATTTCTGATGCAATGGCCATATTTAATCTCAGGGATCTTTCTCTAATAATAATCCTAATGGTTTCTTCCCTTTCCTCTCTCATAATCACACCTGAAGATGCCAAAGTGTTTTTGTTTTTATTTTTTTCTCAAAAAACCTTTCAAGCACTTAAGTTAACAAAGATGTCATAAAAAGAATAGGGTTGGGTTTTTTTTTTTGAGATAAAAACAAAAATGAAAAGAACTAATTTCTAATCCCTTCACAAAACAACTGGAAGCCTCCTTTCCCTCTGCACAAGGCTGACTCAAAGTATCTGAAAACTATAAAGTTCCTACATTACAACTGAAATTACAGCTCTCAAAACTGGTGCAAGAATCAGTTAAATATTTATAAAGCACCTATTATGTGCTTGAAATCTTGCTAAATATTGTGGACACAAAACTTGTTGACTTATCCTGGTCATTGTGTGGTTTCAATGAATCAAAAGCAATTTCCTTTCAGCAGTCCATGTCTTTCAGCATGGCACTGGAAGAGAGGTGCAGCTCTCACCTGGTGGGTCCCACTCCACATAGAAACAGCTGCCAGCATGACTCCATTGTTTGGTCCACATTCAGACTTACTTTTGTAGTCTCTTGGTGTAACTGGACATCTGCTGCCATTTACTCTATCTCTGTGTCTGTGTCTCTGTTTTTTTCCCCTCTCTTTTTCCCCTGCCTCCCTTTCTCTTTGTCTCTTTTTTTACCTGTCCCTCTCTCCTACAGGTTGTCCCTAATTGCCTTTTTGTCCTTCATGGTCACTGAATCTGAAGCTCTTGTTTTCCTATGTAAACATTCTTAAACTTTGCATCCATTCTAGGAGGCAGAAAGGGTACCTTTAACTCTCTCTGGTAATGCTTGCAATATTTGTGTAGTGGACATGAAATACGTATTAAATTGAATTTCTATATTAAGTTTAATGAAATTGAAATCTTATTTGTGGCTTAGAAATATACAACAAAGGAGACATTTGATTCCTTTGGATTAGACTTGTCAGTTAGATATATGATAATCTATGATTTTACTGTTGTAAAAAAAATCCTGGATGATCAAAAAACTAGCTATTCAGGTTGGTACCTCCAACTTCAGAGTCTTTAGGAGCTGTCTTGGTTTGTGTCAGATAGTAAAACTTGAACCCAGATCTTCTAGGTAAACTCTTTAGCCTACAGCTTTTTAAACTGTAGTTTGTGACTCCATATGGAATCTCAAAACTGAATACAGGGAGTCATGAAATTATGATTTATTATTAGGAAAGGTTTGATTTATCCATTTTATATGCCTATATACCTAAGGTCATGTAAAAATTTAGGAGGAAAAGGGGTTGGAATGGAAAAAGTAGAAAGCTTTGCTTTTGCTTCTCTCTGCTTGTTTTCATTAACAAATTATTTGAGGACAGCTAATGGGAAATGGGAGAAAAGTTTATTTGTGATAAGAAAAAAATTGTCTTAATATTTAGTAAACATAGACATTTCTAGCTTGCCTTTCTCCTTGGGAAATATTGTCCTAGTCTTTTCTTACGTTTTGTTTTGGCATTTTCTGTTTTCCATTGTCTAAAGTTTTAGAACAAAAGTCATGTACTTAGTTAAAACTGGTTTGAAGTTGCTCCTCCCTTTCTTTAGGCTAGCAAAGGACAAAAAACCCTTAAAATTATCTATCTAAATAGGATATTAGAGATCATCAGAATCCAACCTCTCATTTTATAACTGTGGAAATAGAGGCACAAAGTCATGGAACTTGCCTGAGGTCAACCAATGGAAAAGCTTTAAATGAAGTCCAATTTTCCTCAGTCCAAAGTTTCAGCCTCTTGAACTACGTCATGCTGCTTCCTTTCATCTCATATGGTGTTGTGTTGCTTCCTGTTTGTCTTCCAGCACATCTGGACTTTCTCATGTAAAAATGTAAATGTATTGTAAAACTTGTTATAAATATTGTTCATTTACTTGTCATTTCCCCCCATTCCTGTAGAAAAGGGAATTTCTCTTTAAGTTTGTGAAAAATAAATAAGGGGATTATAGAGTCAGAGATAGGGAGTTGAGATGCCACTTATCTCATTCATTTTACAGATAAGTAAACTGAGGCCTCTGAGAGGTTGTGACTTTTAAATAACAGTATACTGTTTCAAGGGAAGCTACTATTCTACTTTCTTCAGATTTTTATTAATCAGAGATGCTTTTCTAATTTTTCCAGAATGTCTCACAGTTTCCATACTAGTTTTTTATTTAATTTCATTGTGTCAGATGATTATGAATTCATTTTTCTTCAGTTTTTATTCTTCCTGCTCTAATAATGATGCTAATTATGGCTAAGCTGTGCATGAGCATGGGCAAGTATGGCATAAAACATTTCTGTTCACATCTGCTATTTGTTATGGCTACTAGTCCTGAGTCCCCAGGCTTCTGTAGCCAGCCTCATAGAGTTAGTTCATTGCATTTGGTTCCCCACTTCCTGGCTAGTCTCATCACAATAATCAAGTGGCACAGATGGATCTAGGGGATTAGAAGAAATGGAAACTCAATCAAACTTGAACAAAATCTGCTTTGCCCTTAGAATAAAAGAAGGTAAATGAGCTTGTCAGACAGCATTTTAAAATGGTGCATCCGTGGTTTCTCTTCACCTTCCCTTTCTTTCTCACCCTGGATCCTTCCCCATCTCTTGGTATTTTCCCTACTCCTTTTAAGATTTCAGCATTCCCAGCAACAACAAGCTGTCCCCAGCTTCCACTGTAGAATTTTTATGAAGCCCACGCTATCCCATATACTCCATTTTCCAAAATAACTTCTTTCCTCCTTAGCTGCACTCATTTTGGAATTTTGATTTTTCCCCTCAAAAGAAACCTCAACACTGGAAAATCTCATCATTTAACAAGATGCAATCAGCCTGGATGCTCACTCTTCATCAGTAATCTCAGCCTGTTTGGTTAAAGGGCAATGAGCTTCTCAAGCGAAATTTAAGGAGTGACCAAAGGTCAAAAGTGTCTTCCTTTCCATCCTTCTGAAATGATTTTGGAGTTCTTTGACTTTTCCTTCATTCCCTTACACTGAGTCCCTTCCTGCTCCTCCCTCAGTTTCTCTTTAGCTTTTTTGCATGTGTTGTCTTCCCTGTTTGAGTGTAAACTCTCTGAGGGCATGGGTTATCATATCACATCACATCATATCAATCAATCTCTATCTACATATATGTATATATACATGTAGATGTGTATCTATACACAAGCACATATATACATATACATGCTACACACACACATACATGTTTGCATGTGTCCTCAGGATTTAGCACAATGCTTGGAACATAGCAGGTACTTAATATATGTGTATATATACCTGCATGTATATAAATCTACACACACATACACATGCACATATACATGCACACACATGCATATATATTGCACACATACATATACATATGCGTGTATGTGTAATGTCGTCAGGACTTAGCACAATGCTTGGAACATGGCAGGTATTTAAATGAATATTTGACTGACTGACTGATCCTTCCCTCCCTAACATCTAATCAAAGCTTAAATTCACTTAGAATGAGTTAGTTTATTCAGATTGCTTTCTTTACTCCTAGAATTAAGTTGTGAAGGACTGTTAATGCAAGTTAATTTGTAATTGGCAGAAATTCAGCCCCCGTAGAGGAGATCATGAGTATCACAGGAGGAATGAATAACTGAAACTGGCCTTAGAGGACATCTAGCCCATCTCCTTTTTATAGGTGAGTAAAGTAGGTCCATATGACTTAAGTGACTCGAGAAATATACAGATTATAAGTGGTAGACCCAGAATTTAAATTCATTTCTGAGTATGAGTCCAGTGCTTTTGTAAGGAACAGGAAATTTCTCTTAAATAAGACCATATGGTCTACTCTGTCTGTAATTAAGGCAGGGAAACAGAGAAAGATATGGAAAATAAATTTTTAGAGTTTTCCAGCAGCCCCTGAATGGGTCTGGATCTTAGCTTAAAAAGGTCATTGCATCCAGGGCCATCTCCAGGCCTCCTGATCTATGTCTGGCCACTGGACCCAGATGGCTCTGGAGGGGAAAGTAGGGCAGCTGACCTTGCCCAGACCTTCCTCACTTAAATCCAATTCCCTTCCAAGTCATGGCATCAGCTCCCTGATGTCATGCTCTTCTTCAAGAATGAAGGATAAAGAACTACTTCTCTATCCTGTTCGAGTTAGGGAAAGCTGAGAAACAGCTAATTCTTCTGAGCCTTTATTTTGACAGAAAAGATAATGCTGGAAATGCCCCTCAAACTCCTGAAGTCCCTAGACTATAGGCCATCCTGCTAGAGAGATCAAGAGGATTGATGATCTGGGTCTGCTGGCACATAGATTCAATGGTCCCCAGAGGGATATTAGAACATCTTCTCTGCTGAGTTTTCTCTTCCCTTCTTGCCAACTAAAGTCAGGAATACTTGATTTGGTTGCATGCAAAAGTGATAGTAATTACAGCCATTTATGTGAATTGCTTGCAACTTATACTTAATTACCAAATAGCACAAGAATGATCACATTTACCATTATATCAGATTAACTTTGTTGTAACTGTTATTTGATTACAACACTGAATTCTACTCACTAATTTCCAGTCTCATTGAATGTGATCCTTTTCCTACTCTCTCTCTTTCTCTCTCTCTCTTTTTTTTTGGCTGAGGCAATTGAGGTTAAGTGATTTTGCCCAGAGAAACATAGCCCCGAAGTGTTAAATTCTGAGACTAGATTTGAACTCAGGTCTTCCTAACTTCAGGGCTGGTGCTCTATCCACTGCACCACCTAGCTGCCCCCTTCCCTACTCTTTTTAGGATTTTACTTACAACTCAAAAGGAATTAAAGTAAACTTTATATATGAGCCACAAGGTTTGATGGTTAATTGGAATCTTTTATCTTATCGTTATTTCTACTTTGTATAGTTTTAACAAGCCATATTATGAATTGGACAAAGTCCCCCTAGACCACATTTATGTCCCTTCTTACCTTTTACTTATAAGCCAGTTATTCCATATCATATGCTCATGCATTTTAATTTCTAATGGCATTTTTTGTTATCATTTTTGTGGATTTAGGGGTTTGATTAATAATTTTTGCTAGCAGAAACAAAAATTTGGGTTTACTAACATGGTTTGTAAAAATTGTGGTGTTGGAAATGGTTTCTTGGGATATTTGGAATACATAATAATAGAAATTTCAGGAAGGAAGAAGCTTCAGGATGATGTATAAATCACAGGGAAAGGATTTGTATTTTTTCCTGGCCAAAAGTTATAATCCTAATGTGGTTATGAGTCAGATGATGGGATCTTCTAATTTTTTCCCGTGAGGCAAATGGGGTTGTGACTTGCCCAGGGTCACAGAGTTAGGAAGTGTTAAGTGTCTGAGACCACATTTGAATTCAGATCCCCCTGACTTCAGAGCTGGTGCTCTGTGCATTTGCATCACCTAGCTGCCTTAAACTAGTCTTTTTTTTTTTTTTTTTTTGCCTAATAAATTATTAAATTTCAATTCAAATCCTATTTTGATGATTCTCTGAACACAGAAGTGAGTCTATGTTCTTAGACTATGACAAAAGAGTGATAATTCTGTCTGGTCATTCTAGATTGGGAAGAACATTAAATGCAGGCGTGGTACTGTGCAAAGATAAGCCAAAGTAAATTAGAATTAGCTTATAACTACATTGGCAATAGCAATTCTCCCACATAATCTACTATTATGTTTTGAAAAAGCTGTGATGTACAAACCACACCAATGAATTTATAGGTTCACAAACTAACATGTCACTTTGAATTTGTAATTACCACTTCTACCAAACTGAATAACAATGAATGCTATATTAAGAAATATCTTTATTCTTTCTTCCTTTAGCCTAACACATTTTTAAATTTTTGTAGATTTGACTTGAGCAAATATTTTGATGAGTTTTGAAGCTATATATTTAGTTATCAGCAGAAAGAAAGGAAGGAATCTTTTATTAAGTACCTACTATTTCCTAGCACTGTGTTAAAGGCTTTACTAATATTATCTCCTGATTCCTATAACAATAAGGTTGATGTAATTATTATCCCTATATTACAGGTAAGATAGGCAGAGCTTAAGAGAGAGGCTTGTACATGGTCACACACATATTAAATATCTGAGGCTGAATTTGAATTCAGGACTTCTTGATTCCAGATCTGGGGATCTATCCACTGTCCCACTTAGTTAGAAATATTTTAGAAATTATTTAGCTCTCAGATTGAAAGAATATACATGTTTTAAAAACAAAGGAATGTTTAAAGCATAGATCAATTTATCTAACAAAATAAATTCTAGAATATTGCTACTTGCACTTTTTTTTTTTTTTGACATTTCAGCACTTTGATGAATATGTAGATCTCATCAGTATGGGGATTCCTTCCATTAGCACAACCTGTGCATATCTTCTCATTCTATATGATTCCTGACCTGACTTGCTCATCAACTCTGTATAGAGTTTGCCACCGACACAAAGAGTATCCTATGGTTTTCTTTTCTTTTTTTTTTCCTTTTCTTTTTTCAAAAATAAATCACAGATGCTAGTACGAAATTCAAGCTATGTATGTGTTATCGCTTACTTTTGCTACATAAGTGGCCCAATTTCTTTTTTAGCTATACATAATTATTTAACTTTTTCAGAGTCTTCATCTGCAAAATGGGATAATAACAGTATTCTCCTTGTGGAGTTGTGAGGATCAAATAAGATAATATATTTAAAGTACTTTTCAAACATTAAAGACATAGATAAATGCTTGTTAGTATTACTTTCATTCATCATCGATCTTGGGTAGACTTCATTTTTTATTCTTTTGAACTATGCTATTTCATAATTCATGAATTAATATCATGATCAAATGTATATTATTGTTTTTTAAATAATATTTTATAGCAACAAGTAGCTTAGAGTGGATGAAAACAGAAAATAGTTTACCAAAAGAGATTCAGCTTGTCCTTCTCAAATTCAGTTTTTTCTCTACTCAGTGTTCATCTGTAGAAGTTGTCCAAAATCTATTATGCTGACAGACTCACTCAAGTCTGTCCAAATGCAGGCCCTAATGTGGGTGAAACACATTTTCACACACACACAAGAAACTTTTTGATCTATATATTAAATACTAAATGCAAAATGCATATTTTAAAACAAATATATGATTTACTGAACAAAGATAGACAGCATACATATTCTTTCTCTCTCTCTCTCTTTTTTTTTGTGAGACAATTGGGATTAAATGACTTGCCCAGAATCATACAACTACTAAGTATTAAGTATCTGAGGTCACATTTGAACACAGATCCTCCTGACTCCAGGCTGATACGCTATCTACTGCTCCATCTAGCTGCCTATTACATATTCTTTTTAGGAAACTAATGAATGACTGGATTTTACACAATAAAAATACAACTTCAAGTTATATAAAGTATTTGTTTACTTGTGGGGATCTACAGAATATGATCTTCATGACAGCATCATTCCTGAGTGGGCCCGAACAAGATTAAATTTTAATTGGAAAATACTTTACAAGACAAATAAAAATATGATAAAACAAAGATTATATGACATTTTAAAATTAAGTCCTGCAGGGATCCTCGTGTATGATAGTGGATTTTGACAATGATGTAATTAAATGTCTGTTATGTTTAGTGTGAAGATATTACATTAGAAAGAATGCTGGATTCATCACCAGAGACCTGAATTTAAGTCCACCTCAGTCATTATTGCCCTTCTTCACTTTCTTCAAATCACTTCAGAACTTTCTGGGTCTCAGTTTCTTATCTATAAAATGAGAAGATTGTCTAAATCAGGGATGTGATGCACATATTAGAGGCATGCTGCCATAAGCAGATTAAAATATTATTCCTATTAGATTTTGATATGTTGATGTACTAATAACATATTTATATATGTATAATCACACAAACATGCATATGAATATTGCATGTAGGAATACATATATGTGTATATATATTCATAGGTATATGAATATATTGTGTATACACATATATATGCATGAGTATGTAGATGTGTATAATTTTCTAAGTCAATATGTAGTTTACATGGAAGCTCTACAGATTAGTGGCTACATATTAATTTAATTATGATATTAGTGGTCTTGGTCCAGTGATGTCAAATTCAAATAGAAATGAATACCTGTGGCCTCACATTGACTTAGAAAACAAAAAGTTAACGTTGTTTAGGTACTATTGTATTTTTATTTATTTTGATAAACCTTTCCTAATTTTAATCTCGTCTGCTCTCCTATCTGGCTGTGGCTTGTAGACCACACCTCAAGATTAGATACAAACTTTCCAACTCCAAATCCTATGAAATATGATGATTTTAATTGGATATGTTCTATCAAATTTCTAACTTCATGGTTTAGATAGATTTGTTAGACTAAGGTAAATTTATAAAATTCTCCTGATAGTTACAAGACTTTCCCCATCCCAACTTCTAATTTCTCTTGTTAGTCTGTTCAGAATCACCAAAGTAGATTCCTTATATACTCAAATCTGTTTCACTGAATTGATGATACTCAACCTACTTTTCTATGTTTCTAAGCATACTTAACACCTCTTTTCTCTCTTCCTTTTAAGGAAGCACATTCTTATTTCTACCTTAAATATTTAATGTTACCCATTATTTCGTTATAGTTATTTAGCAAATTATTAAATAATTTATTCCCATTTTTTTTTTTAGCCCTAGCTGCTCATATAACCACAGTAAGAGCCCAGTAATATTGACTAGCTAGTAGCCTGACTTTATTCACAAGAAGAATCAGACAGTAAGAAATCTCAAAACTCACTCTGGGTCATATTCCTACCACCAGCATAAGAAGACGCACAGGGCAGGTGATCATATCTGTGATTTCTAGACAATTGGCAACCTCTTTTCCTCAGCCTGACCTTTTTATAGTTAGAATTAAATATGTGGCATTAAACACAAAATTACTCTGTTTTGATCCTATGGGCCAAACAGAATAAGTTTAATCTTTCCCCAACCCGCCCACCCCATGGCAGCCTTTCCAAAAACTTGAAAATAAGAGGTATTTTGCCCTCATGAGAAAGATGGATTTGGAGTCAGGAAGATTTAGATTCAAACTTTGCCTTAGATACTAGCTATATGAAACTGGCAGTTAGTTTTGTGTGGCAAGGAATTGGAAATTAAGTGGATGCCCCTCAGTTGAGGAATGGCTGAATAAGTTATGGCTGAATAAGTTAAGAAATGTGCTTTTTCAAAGCATAGTATTTTCACTTTGTTTGTTTGCTCTTTCTTTCCCATGTTTTTTTATTTTTGCTCTGATTTTTCTTCACATGGCAAATATGGAAATATGTTGAAAAGGATTGCACATATTTAACCTATATCATATTGCTTACTCTCTTGGAGAGAGGGAGAGATAAGGGAGGGAGAGAGAAAAACTGGGAATACAAGGTTTTACAAAGATAAATATCAAAAAGTATCTTTAGATGTATTTGGAAAAATACATCTAAAATTTGGATTTTATTTGAGAAAATATTGAGAAAAAGATTAAAAAAGGAAACTGGCAGCTAGGTGATTCAGTGGGTAGAGCACTAGGCTTGGAGGTAGAAAGATTTGAATTCAAATTTGGCTTCAAACATACATTAGCTATGTAACCTTAGATGAGTAATTTAACTTCTGCTTGTCTTAATCCACTAGAGAAGAAAGTGGGAAACTGTTATGCCACAATTCTCTTTTAGTGTCCTGACTCAGTTTCCCTAATTGTTCTGTCTCAGTTTATAATTGTTCTGCTCAATTCTGCAAAACTACCCCTCTCTCTTAATCAGAATATTTGATAAGGATAAAAGTTCTTATGTTTTAGAATATCAAAATGCCTCTCCCCATCCCAAGCTATCAGAATATCAGATACCATCTTATCAAGATGCTTCTCCCCATCTCCAGGGTGCCTCCCTCTATTCATCCCCATCTCCGGTGGCTCACCCCACCCTGTCAGAGTCCCGTTCCCACTCTCAGCACCCTGACTCTGCCCCTGCCTCTGTCTTCTCCCTGAGTTTGAGCCATTTGTATATAGGTCATTGAGAACTCACATTGTTTGCTGGAATCTTGGAGATGATAGTCTCATTCAGCTCTGGGACCAAACCATGGATCCATTTGGTCCCAGTAAATCTCTCCCTTTAAATATATTATTAAATACTCTCTAATCTCTATCTTGCCTCAGTTTCTCTGGCATTACAAAATCACTTCAGTATCTTTATAAGAAAACCCTATGGATAGTATTGGTGTGCTAAGATACAGGATAACAAAGAGTTGGATAGAACTGAATGATTGAACAACAGTATGAAACTGGACAAATAGCCTAATTTCACTGGGACTCAAGTTTTCTCATTTGTAAAATGAGGGGAGTTGTATTCAAATGGTCATTAAGGTCCCTTCCTGCTCTAAAATTTTTACCCTATGAATCTTTTTTTTTTTTTTAAAGCTAAGCATTTTTGAGTTCTTTAACCAATCTTCCTATGATATGATTTCATATTTTTTACCATTCCAATTGTCCTCCTAAAAGTGGGGCATAGAACTGAATGCTGTTCTAGATGTGGTTTGAATAGGGAATTGTCTATTGGGGCTTTTGGTTTTGAAGGCAGAAAATAAGTCAGGAGCTAATAAGATAGTACCTGACTATCCTTGATGTGTTGAAATCAGTAGACCCAGAAGAATCTCATTACAAGGTATTAAAAGGCCTAGAATATCTGATTACCAAACCACTCTCAATAATTTTTAAAGACAGTTGAGAACATTTTTTCTCTTAATTTGCTTTGTTTATACTCCAAAGAGAATGAACTCTGTACTGAAAATGACAGGACAAACCTAGATTATAAAGAGTTTATAAATTCAAAGATTAATAGATATGAGCTAGAAAGAACTTCAAATATCATCTGGTTCAATCTTTCACTTAACAGATGAGTAGTCCAAAGGATTGGCAGTAAGAAAGGATGCCTACCTAGCCTTAATGATTCTCTTGTCCATTACCTCACATAAATTTGACATAAGAGATCTGTCCAACTTGCTAGGGACCATTTTCCATTTCTCTTCAAAAGGTGAAAGAACTGAAAAGGAAAAATTCTATTTTGGGCCAGATTTTCAACAGGTTGAGGAAGAAATAATGGAAATCCTATCAGACCAGAGAAGGTTGGGAAGGGGACCTTAAGAGCCTCTTAGTGTTTGTGATAAAGATGTGTACGGTTGAACATATGGTTGAACCTTGATTTGTAGAATGCAAATTTCATAAGGCTCAGTTGAAGAATCTTTTCCTGACACCCCTCCCCCTGCAGCTAAATAGCAAAAATGGCAAAAGATAGAAAACATCAATGTTGAAGGGGTTGTAAAAAAACAGACACATTCTTGATGGAGTTGTGAATGCGTTTAATCATTCTCACAAACAATTTGGAGTGATGGCTAAACAAGTGACTGAAATGTGCATGCCCTTTTCTTATTTGTCTCATCTATAATGGTCTCTTCATACAATTTATATTTTTCCTTATCAGAATTGTTGCCCTTTGTGTCTTCAAAATTTCAACTTTGAGAATTTCTATCTATTTGTGCTGACTTTACCTATATAATTTTTTTTTTTTATTTAATAGCCTTTAATTTACAGGATATATACATGGGTAACTTTACAGCATTAACAATTGCCAAACCTCTTGTTCCAATTTTTTACCTCTTACCCCCCCTCCCTAAATGTGCAGGATGACTCATGTTAGATGTTAAATATATTAAAATATAACTTAGATACACAATAAGTATACATGACTCTAAAACATTATTTTGCTGTACAAAAAGAATCAGAACTCTGAATTATTGTACAATTAGCTTGTGAAGGAAATCAAAGATGCAGATGTTGCATAAATATAGGGACTGAGGAATTCAATGTAATGGTTTTAGTCATCTCCCAGAGTTCTTTTCTGGAGTATAGCTAGTTCAGTTCATTACTGCTCCATTAGAAATGATTTGGTTGATCTCGTTGCTGAGGATGGCCTGATCCATCAGGACTGGTCATCATATAATATTGTTGTTGAGTATATAATGATCTCCTGGTCCTGCTCATTTTCACTTAGCATCAGTTCGTGTAAGTCTCTCAGGCCTTTCTGAAATCATCCTGTTGGTCATTTCTTACAGAACAGTAATATTCCATAATTTTCACATACCACAATTTATTCAGCCATTCTCCAACTGATGGACATCCATTCAGTTTCCAGTTTCTAACCACTACAAAAGGGCTGCCACAAACATTCGATGCACATACAGGTCCCTTTCCCTTCTTTATAATCTCTTTGGGATATAATCCCAGTAGTAACACTGCTGGATCAAAGGGTATGCACAGTTTGATAACTTTTGAGCATAGTTCAAACTACTCTCCAAAATGGTTGGATTCGTTCACAACTCCACCAACAATGAATCAATGTCCCAGTTTTCCCACTCCCCTCAACAATCATCATTATTTTTCCTGTCATCTTAGCCAATCCCAGACGGTGTGTAGTGGTATCTTAGAGTTGTCTTAATTTGCATTTCTCTGATTAATAATGACTTGGAGCATCTTTTCATATGACTAGAAATAGTTTCGATTTCTTCATCCATCAAATGTGTCTGTTCATATCCTTTGACCATTTTCAATTGGAGAATGAGCTTGATTTTTTATAAATTAGAGTTAATTCTCTATATATTTTGGAAATGAGGCCTTTATCAGAACCTTTTACTGTAAAATATTTTCCCAGTTTATTGCTTCCCTTCTAATCTTGTCTGCATTAGTTTTGTTTGTACAAAAACTTTTCAGTTTGGTATAATCGAAATTTTATATTTTGTGATCAGTAATGATCTCTAGTTCTGCTTTGGTCATAAAACCTTCCCCTTCCACAGGTCTGAAGGTAAACTATCCTATGTTCCTCTAATTTATTAATAATTTCATTCTTTATACCTAGGTCATGACCATTTTGACCTTATCTTGGTGTACAGGCGTTAAGTATGGATCAATGCCTATGTTCTGCCATATTAGTTTCCAATTTTCCAGCTAATTTTTATCAAACAGTAAGTTCTTATCCCAAAAGCTGGGATCTTTGGGTTTGTCAAAGACTAGGTTGCTATATTTGTTGACTGTTTTATCCCTTGAACCTAATCTATTCCACTGATCAACTAATCTCTTCCTTAGCCAATACCAAATAGTTTTGGTAACTGCTGCTCTATAGTATAGTTTTAGATCTGGTACAGCTAAGCCACCATCATTTGATTTTTTATTAATTCCCTTGAAATTCTTGACCTTTTGTTTTCCATATAGAACTTTGTTTGTTATTTTTTCTAGGTCATTAAAAATAGTTTTAGGGAGTCTGATTGGTATAGCGCTAAATAAATAGATTAGTTTAGGTAATGTTGTCATCTTTATTATATTTGCTCGCCTATCCAAAGAGCATTTAATATTTTCAATTGGTTAGATCAGACTTAATTTGTGTGAAAAGTGGTCTGTAATTTTTGCTCATAAAGTTTCTGATTTTCCCTTGGCAGATAGATTCTAAATATTTTATATTATCAGTAGTTACTTTAAATGGAATTTCTCTTTGTAACTCTGACTTGTTGGATTTTGTTAGTGATATATAAGAATGCTGATGACTTATGTGGTTTATTTTATAACCACAACTTTGCTAAAAGTTGTGGATTATTTCTAATAACTTTTCTTAGCAGAATCTCTGGGGTTCTCTAAGTATACCATCATGTCATCGGCAAAGTGATAATTGGCTTCCTCATTGCCTATTCTTATTCCTTTAATCTCTTTCTCAGCTCTTATTGCTATAGCTAGCGTTTCTAATACAATATTAAATAGTAACGGTGATAGTGGGCAACCTTGTTTCACTCCAGATCTTATTGGGAATGGTTGCAGTTTGTCTCCATTACATATGATGCTTACTGATGGTTTTAAATAGATGCTGCTGATTATTTTAGAGAAAAGTCCATTTATTCCTATACTCTCAAGTGTTTTTAATAGGAATGGATGTTGGATTTTATCAAATGCTTTTCTGCATCTATTGAGATGATCATATGGTTTTGTTAATTTGGTTATTGACATGGCCAATTATATTGATAGTTTTCCTAATATTGAAGCAACCCTGCATTCCTGGTATAAATCCTACTTGATCATAGTGTATTATCCTGGAGATGATTTTCTGTAGTCTTTTTGCTAATATCTTATTTAAGATTTTAGCATCAATATTCCTTAGGGGAGATTGGTCTATAATTTTCTTTCTCTGTTTTCAGCCTACGTGGTTTAGGTATCAGTTACCATGTCTGTGTCATAGAAGGAATTTGGTAGGACTCCTTCATTCCCTATTTTATCAAATAATTTATATAGCATTAGGGGCCAATTGTTCTTTAAATGTTTGGTAAAATTCACATTAAATCCATCTGGTCCTGAGGATTTTTTCTTAGGGAGTTGTTTAATTGCCTGTTCTATTTCTTTTTCTGAAATGGGACTATTCAAGCAATTTACTTCTTCCTCTGTTAGTCTGGGAAGTCTGTATTTTTGGAGGTAGTCATCCATTTCACTTAGGTTATCAAATTTATTGTGGCATAAAGTTGAGCAAAATAACTCCTTATTATTTCTCTAATTTCCTCTTCATTGGTGGAAAGTTCTCCTTTTCATTTTAAGACTACTAATTTCATTTTCCTCCTCCTTTTCTAATCAGATTTACCAAAGGCTTATCTATTTTATTGGCTTTTCATAGAACCAACTCTTAGTTTTATTAATTAGTTCAATAGTTTTTACTTTCAATATTTTTAATTTCTCCTTTTAATTTTAGAATTTCCAATTTAGTATTTGATTGGGGTTTTAATTTGGTCTTTTTTAGTTTTTTAGTTTGCAAGCCCAATTCATTAATCTTTTCTTTCTCTGTTTTATTCAAGTAAGCCTCTAAGGATATAAAATTCCCTCTTATTACCGCTTTGGCTGCATCCCACAAATTTTGGTATGATGTCTCATCATTGTCATTATCTTGAGTGAAATTATTAATTGTATCTATAATTTGCTGCTTCACCCAATCATTCTTTAAGATGAGATTGTTTAGTTTCAATTACTTTTGGTCTATTTCCCCTAACTTTTTGTTGAATGTAGTTTTTATTGCATCATGATCTGAAAAGAAAGCATTTACTATTTCTGCTTTCTTGCATTTAATTTTAGAGGTGTTTATGTCCTAATATATGGTCAATTTTGAATAGGTTCCATGAACTGCTGAGGAAAGAAAGTATATTCTCTTCTATCTCCATTCAATTTTCTCCAAAGATCCAACATACCTTATTTTTCTAATATTATATTTACTTCTTTAATTTCTTTCTTATTTGTTTTGTGGTTTGATTTGTCTAATTCTGAGAGTGCAAGGTTGAGATCTCCTACTATTACAGTTTTGTTGTCTATTTCTTCTTGCAACTCTCTTAACTTCTCCTTTAGGAAGTTGAGTGCCATACCACTTGGTGCATATATGTTTAATATTGATATTGCTTCGTTGTTTATGCTGCCCTTTAGCAGGATGTAGTTACCTTCCTTATCTCTTTTAATTAGATCAATTTTTACTTTTGCTTGATCTGAGATAAGGATGGCTACCTACTTTTTGACTCACCTGAAGCATAATAGATTTTTGCTCCAGCCTTTTACTTTTTACTCTATATGCATCCCCCTAGCTTTAAATGTGTTTCTTGTAAACAACATATTGTAGGGTTCTGACTTTTGATCCAGTCTGCTATCTGCCTCCCTCTTTATGGGGGAGTTCATCCCATTTACATTACAGTTAGAATTACTAAATCTGTATTTCCTGCCATCCTAATAACCCCAGATTGTGCTTTACTTATTCTTGCCTCCCCAACCCTCTTTCCCCCTTTTAAACTTATGTACCCCTCTTGTATCACGATCTTATCCTCTTTATAATCCCTCCCTCCCCCTTTGAGTCTTTCCCCTTCCTTCCCTTATTACTCTTTTTTCTTTTCCTTTTCCTCTCCCCGTTTTTTAATGAGGACGAGAGAGAATTTTCTCTAAAACAAATGTCAATTGTATTTTTTCTTTGAGCCAACTCTGATGAGAGTAAGATTCACACAATGTTCCTCCCCTCTCTAGAATTCCCTCAGATATGATAAGTTTCCTTAGCCTCTTTGTGGGATGTGGTTTCCCTCTTTTTATCCCTCCTTCCCACCTTATTCTGCCATCATCCCTTTTCCATATCTACTTCCCTTTTTATGTTATATCAGTACAATCAAATTATACATGTATTCTTTTTGTATATCCACAACAGAAATACAATTCTCAAGAGTTATTTTTTACCTTTTCTGCATCTCTTGAGTTCTATTCTTGGAGATCAAATTTTTTGTTTAGTTCTGGTTTTTCTTCAGAAACAAATGGAATTCATTTGTTTCATTAAATGTCCATCTTCTTCCCTGGAAGAAAATGCTCCGCTTAGCTGGGTAGTTTATTCTTGGCTGCATCTCAAGTTCTTGTGCCTTTCGGAATATCATATTCCAGGCCCTTCTTTTCTTTAATGTAGAGCAGCTCAGATCTTGGTGTGATCCTTATTGTGGCACCTCGGTATTTAAATGGTTTTGGCTGCTTGTAAAATTTTTTCCTTAATCTTATGTTCTGAAATTTTGCCACAATATTCCTTAGGGTTTTATTTTAGGGTTTCTTTCAGAAGGTGTTCGATAGATTCTTTCAATGCCTATTTTACCTTCTGATTCTATTACATCTAGGCAGTTCTCTTTGATGATTTCTTGTAAAATAGTATCTAGGCTCTTTTTTTTCATCATAGCTTTCAGAAAGTCCAACAATCCTCAGATTATCTCTCCTAGATCTATTTTCCAAGTCTGTCGTTTTGCAAGTAGATAATTCGTGGTTTTTCAGTTTGTCATTTTTTGTTTTGCTTGACTGATTCTTTGCTGTCTCAATGAATCATTAGTTTCAATTGTTCAGTTCTAATTTTTAAAGAATTATTTTCTTCAATAGCTTTTTTACTTCTTTCTGTATATGTCAAGTTGAGTTTTTGAGATGTATTGTTTTGGTCTGTGGAATTTTTTCCATTTTCACTAATTTTTTTTTTAGTGAATTATTTTCTTTTCAATTCACAGATCCTACTTTCTTGCGTGTTCTTTGTCTTTTCCAATTCACGGATCCTACTTTCTTGCAGAGTTCTTTATTTTTCCAATTCACCAATTTTGTTTCCCTGCACTTCCTGAGAATTTTTAACTTTTCAATTCATATTTCAGGAAGTTGTTGCTCCTCTTATGAGCTTCTCTTTCCTTTCCCCATTTATCTTCTAACTCTCTTTTGAGATTTTAATGGTCTCTTCTATGAGAGCATTATGTAAAGGAAGGACAGTCTGATGCATTTTGCTGTTTGAGGGTCTCTTCAGGTTTGCTGACCTGCTCTTTTTCTGCATAGAAGCTGTCGATTATTCTTTTCATCTTTTTATTCATGTTTAAAAGCCTTGTAGGGTGGTCTCCTAGGCTAAGGGGGTTACCAGCTTCCTCTGCAGAGCAGGGAAAGATGTAAACCGATTTCCAGCTCGAGGTATGGGAGTGCTCTGGGTGAGAGTTTTCCCTTCCCCAACAGGAAGTGGATTCAGCACTGGCTGAGCTATCAAACTTCTTAGTAGGGCTGAGTGGATTATCGTGACCCTCGGCTGGGGACATTAAAGTGGTGAAAGTGTCACCGCCCAGGCGGAGCCTCTTGTGGGACTGTGAGTTGCAGCTGGCGCCAGACCGCGAAGCATGACAACCGCCAAACTCTGCCCAGCGTCTCTGCCTGATGCAAATCGGCCCTGGAAAAGCTCTATGGCCCCAAGCGAGCTCCCCCTGCGCAGATTGGAGGCTAACCCAGGGCTGCGTCCTCACTGCCGTGCAGGATCACAACTCCCCAAGGAAGAAGCCCCTTACTGCGGGTTGGGGATGCGGCGCTTGTGCTGAGATCTGTGCCTTCACCCTCAGTTTGAGACTCTCCTCGGAACCTAATTTCTCTCCCCAGTCTGCGCGATCTCCCCCTGGCCCCGGAACCAACCTTTTTGCTGAGACTGCAGATTTTTTCAGGCTGGTGAGTTGTTCTACTTCTTATCTTTACGAATTGTAGCAGTCAAGACTATTTTTGAGGCTCGATATAATATTGATAAAGAGGATAAGAGAAGAGCTTAGAAAGACGCGTGTGTCTTCTCCGCCATCTTGGCTCCGCCCCGTCCTATATAATTTTAGTTCATGGGTTCTTAATGACACTTCATCTGAACCCTCTGAAATTTGCAATCCTCAAAGTTAGGATAAATGTTCAACCATGACCATTTTTCTTTGTCTCTTTATCATAAACACTAAATGGTTTACAACATTCCCTTCCCAATCTCCTCTAACCCCAGAGGATGTCTATTATTTCTTCCTCATCCTCTAAAATCTGTCCCAAAACAGAATTTCTCCTTGTTAGCTTTTTCACTTGGCGAGAAAATGATGCCCTCTAGCAAACTGTACAGACCTCTCATGGAAAATTTATGAGAGGTCCTGGACAAGAGAGTCATTAGAGCTTGGTAGACACCAATGGGCTGTGATTTGAATTGTTAGTGAGAACATCCTCATGGTTGAGATCATTCCTTCATTTCAGTATCCTTCTGCTTTTTCTTTGAGCGAGCAGATGTATGTAGTCGTATCACAGCTAGAGCTGCTAGTGTGTAGTGAACAATTCAATGCTCATATCTGTCACAACACTGGAATTTATTCAAGTTCAACATGGCATAGAAGATAACTGGTACTCCCCATATTTAGTAATTCCTTTTTCCTTTCCTTTGCTGTACATTTCTTATCAGACTGTTGTATTTCTTGTCTTGCTTCACAACACTGTTAGAATTGTCTTATAAATACAGTATGTGTTGACAGGTATTATTGTAAAATGGCTAGAATTGCCAGCCTCTGAGGTAGGAAACCCTCCATTCAAGTCTTGCCTCTGACTCAAATTACTTTTATATGTAACTTTGGACAAATCACTTAACCTTTAAGTGTTCTGGATACTTGACTAAGGCTTTAAAATTAAAAATGAGCTGCTACTGCTTTGGGTGAATGAGTTTTCATACTAGGAATTCCCAACACAGATGAAATATACAAGTCTGAAAGATTATTGCCATCGTTGTGCTGTCAAATGTTTAACCACTGGCTTTCTAATATATACATATACACACTGATGTATATATGATATACCTTTGACACACTATAGGTTTAATCTTCTTTATTAACATTTCCTCCATCACTTTCTTAAGCCTAGACAATCAACAAAATGATAAATCAAGCCCTACTTTGTAGCACTTTTTCGTTTCCTCACGTATAAATACTCACACTGAAAATTCAACAATGGGAACAAGTTGGGTCAGCTGACTCTGGCCTGCTGTTAGATAACATAAAAGTAAAGTTACAACCTAAGAATTGATTTGGTACTGGGATGTTTTTTGAGAGGTGGTAAATAGTGGAGAGAAACATAAAAATAGTTCATGATAAAACATTGTAAGAAGCATTAAACCTAAAGCAGGATAGTTTCCAGTCAGACTCACTGATCAATGACTATCTTACCTTTCCCTGGCTACTGTTTTAACCTGATTTTGCTCAATTGCTGCTTTTGGCAAGGATTTCATTACTTGCTAATTGCCCTTAAATTTCTTTCCTTGTTTAAGACAAGTCTAACAATTGAATTCATTATCTCAGAAATTAGCAATGCCTATATTTCTTTAGAACCTGCAGAACTAGCTGGCATTCTCAAGGGACATATTAATCCTGATAATAATCTCACATAAACCTATTATCTATGTAATTAAGTTCAATTCTCCCTTATTTGAAAAGGGTGTAACTTTAATTTTGTAGTATTGCATGAGGTGTGTGTGTGGGTGATATAAGTGCACAGAAGTGTTTTAATACCTTCTATAATTCCATGTATTTAAACTCATAAATCTTCTGACTAAAGGGATAATTGTTGTTGTTGTTACAGTCATTTTGATCATGTCCAACTCTTTGTGATCTCATTAGGTATTTTCTTGGCAATGATATTGGAGTGGAGAGTTAACTTGTTTGTAAAAAAATACATATTTAAAAAAATTCTCCAAATAGATGTTGACAGCAGGTTACTGGAATTCTATTGGAAGGCACTGATTTTACCTGTGTGGCCCTGGCCAAGTTATTTCATACATAGATCTCAATTTTCTTTTAAATGAAAGGTTTGGCCTAGATATTCTCTAAAGTCCCTTCTGGTTTTAAATTCTCTGATTCTAGAATTTAGGATTCTAGAATTACAGTAGTTGGTTTGAAGGACTAAAGCATCACTCAGCTTAGCATTAAATTTTCTTCTATTTAAAATGGTGATAATATATTCAAGAAAACTCCAAGTAAGCGGAAAGTGTCTGGGCATCAATTTAACAGTCCTGAATTTCTAAGTTCAGACTCAGCAAATGGCTGTTTTTCTATCATTTGAGGACTGGCTTTGCTAAGTTTGGAGAATCTCTTCATCAAGTAGTAAATTTTAGCAGCCAGAACAGCTCATTTTTTTTTTTTTTAACTAAGACATGTATGCATTGCAATCTGTGCAGAGGTGGGTGACAATAGAAGCAATAATCACATACACAAAATTAGGAAACTTTTAAAGAACTGATTTCAACCAATTTATCACACATTTATTAAATTCCTAAGACATTGTGCTAGGTGATGGGGATACAAAAATTAAAATATAAAGAGAGAATGCATATCCTAAAGGAACTCTCTGTGTATGGGACTTCCCTCATGTTGATGAGGCTTTGTTAGCAATATGCTTTATAGTATTGCAAGGGTCCTCAAACTAAGTCCCGTGGGCCAGATGCAATAGCTGAGGACGATTATTCCCCCTCACCCAGGGCTATGAAGTTTCTTTATTTAAAGGCCCACAAAACAAAGTTTTTATTTTTACTATTGTCCAGCCCTCCAACAGTCTGAGGGACAGTGAACTGGCCCCCTATTTAAAAAGTTTGAGGACCCCTGGTACAGGATCAGAAATTTAGAGCAGGAAGAGACTATATAGAACCTATAGTTCCAAGTCTTTTATTTTACAGATAAGGAAACTGAAGTCCAGAAAGGGAAAGAGATTTGCCAATTCAGGTGGCAGATTGGGGATTTAAATTCAGATCCACTGAGTTGAAATTCAGTACTCTTTTAGTTCAGAAAATGTTTATGCCACAAGGGATATGAAATTACAAGTTTCTACATAAACTTTTGATGCCGGTGCTAGTGGTAGAGAATTGAGGTGTGAGAATCCCCTCTGGTGGGTGCACAGGTCCAACATGAAAGAATTTGCAAACCCAAAAAGTCTGAATGGCAAAAGGGATTTTCATTGGTACTGAGAAGCCAGCTTTGCTAGGAAGACAGATTCCTCAGTGGCAAGAGGTTCTGTTAGGGAAATAAAGGTTATCACTGAGAAGAGGGTATATCTTCACAGCAGGCAACAATCCTGGCAGGTAACTGTGCCAAGAAGAGAGGTCCCTTGGCAGAGCATAATCCTACTTCGGATTTCTGCAGAGATTTGGAATCCAAAACTGTCTTTTGATTGGCAGTCTGGGACTAGGGCTTCCATTGAATGAGATTCCTTCAATATTGTCAATCCCCTCTTCCCCCCAGGCTTAGATTTCCAGTTGAAAGGAGAGTACTTATCTTGGAGTTTCAAGCCACTCAATAGGAATATTAGGCCCAGATCTCCCACTGAATAAAATCATTTTGAAGGCTTTTCCCCAGAGTCTTGAGAATTTCCTGAAGGGTATCTGGGTCACCCCAAAAGATCAATGGAGGGTGATTTGACCAAGATCTCCAATTGAAAGAAGCCACTTAACTTGTCTGGGAAGATGTGCTTTCCCAGAGGAGGGCCTGAGACTGAATCTCTCTTCTTTTACAGATTAAAGGGGGCATAGTTTCAGAGTTCACCCCTATCATTGTTATCATGGAAAATAAAAACAGGAGAAAGATGGAAGCACTGTAGACAAAGATTAAACATCTAGATACAGCTGCCTTTTTTAAAAAAAAAATTTTTTTAGGCAATTGGGGTTAAGTGACTTGCCCAAGGCCACACAGATGGGAAGTGTTAAGTACCTGAGGCCAGATTTGCAGCTGCTTTTTAAAAATACCATTAAATAATGTCTTTTTGGAGGCAACTGTTGGCATCCTTGTATAAGAGCACACTATTAAGTGTCTAAGGCAGGTTTTGAACTCAAAAAGATGTTTAGCTATACTGGAAATTGAAAGTTTCAAAAACAGCAGTGAGAAACAAGTTGAAACAAGTATTTGATGGATTTTTCTCCAGATATTCCTTTTCCCCTCCTTCTCCAATTAATTTGAATAAACCCATTTCCTCTGATAATGTTGCTCATTTTGCTACTTAAACCTCTCTGCCACACAAAACATAATTGTCAGAAAGGGAATTTATAGAGAGAAACTGTTAGGGAATCTTAATTTTTTTTAAAACCCTTTTTTTTATTAATTTGTTTTTAACTAACTAAAACTTTAATTGGAAATTGATCTCAAATATTAGAAATCATAAGTCCCAGTTTAATTGAACTCCAAAATTAAAGTTTGTAGATTATGACCAATTTGAATCTGAGGTACTGTTTGGCTTCTTGTCCATCACACAGTTTTACATATTAAAAATTTATATGAATCAGGGACCAGCCAAAAGATAAATAGGGTTTGATTAGAATATCTAATTTGATACTTGAGAGTTTTACAAATTAAAGTGAAGTGTAGACATAAATTTGAATTGGCACGTGTTTTGAACTTAGAATTTGCTGTAAATTTTCTAATACTCCTGATATAAACTTAGATCTTTTGGGAGGAAGGATTGGAAGGGCCCTGATGTGACCTTGTATCCCCTTTAATCTGGGGGGGAAGGGTGATTGGGGTCTCTAACCCTCCCAACCTCTAGGAGGGGTACACCCTCCTGTCCATAAAGGAAATTCCTAAAATAAGTAATCTCATTCAATTTTGAATTGAATTGAATTGAAAATCAGCCTCTCAGATTCATCGTAAATTGACCCCCTGCTTGGGGCCAAAGATCAAAGCAGTCCCAATATATCTAGCTATATGCCCAGACATTATGCAAAATCATACTAAAAGGATTCTTTACTCACTAAGAAAGCTGTCTTCTTAGCAAGCTGTCTTTTTTTTAGTGTAAATAAATCCCTTTTTGCAACAAACTTCAGATTTGTGAATTCTTTTGCAAGGAATCTGCAACAGCGACCAGAGGAGATCTCTTGTCCTCAATTCTCGTAGCTCATCACTTCTACTCATTTTTATAATAGATTATGTATTTTAATTTTTGAGAACTGATTTGCTTCTTGTTCACAAAAAGAGAAATTTATCTTAAAAAATTTAAAAATTTATGTGAAATTTATTTGGATAATTGCTTTATATATCTCTGAATAATCCTGAATTTAATTGTATTTGAATATATCACATTTTTTAAAGCTGTTAAAGTTTTATATATTTATATTATGGGAATCATAGGTTCAATTTGATTTGAAAGTAGAGAAAAATTATAGATATGAGTAAATTTCTGAGATTCTAAATATTGCCATTAGTTATTGTAAAAGCTGGATTTGAACTAATTTATAATGTGCTATTAAGTGAGAATATTTAAGGTAGATTCAAACCTACTATCAGATTGCAACTTTTAAATTTTTGATAGTAGTGTTAGATCCTGGGTAGCAGGTTATACACCCTCCACCCCTTTTTCATTTAGACAATTAGACTTGGAAAAATTGAGTTTAAAGAGAAAACTTTAAACCTTGAGACTCAGAATCCCTTTCACATACCATTATGACACAATGAAGGATAAAAAAGAAAAAACAGTATTCAGGTGCTTGTCTCTCTGACTTCATCCCTGTCCAAAAACTATCCTGAGAATAGAATTATAGTCAAGGATAATCTTGTGTCCTGCAGTTAAGCCCTCGTTATACCCCTATCTATCCAAGAATGGTTCTTACTCACCCACCCCCAACCTTGGCTGACAGGGCCCGACCCACAATCTCCAAACTCTAAATACCAAATTAAGTCCTCTCTCCTTGCCCTCTCTTTGAAGTAAAGATAATAATAGCTGTAACACTAAATGCACAGTTGCTTCTGTATTTTGCTTGCTATAAAACCTTGTATAAATGGTGTGCCTCAGTTCTGGACCAAATACTTTGGCATCATAGTTCCATTTTGGTCAGCTAGCTAGCTTACACTCTCCACATTAAAGATTAAAAATAATATCTCCTCAACTCGGTTTCTCTGGTATTATAGTCTATTAACTGGACATGGTGGGCATGCTGATCTAAAATGGTTTTTGAAACATACAATACTAAATAATTGAAATTATAACTTGAGATTTTGTATGATACCATTTGGAAAAGAAATCCAGGTGTAATTAAATTTGTTCTGGTCTCATTTTGAATGAACTATGTCTCCCCTAATAAAATGTTTTTGATGAGTCCAAATTTATGTATTATTTGGCATTATGACAAAATGTTGAAAAAAATTCATGGATACAAAAATTTGTTAATTGTATGTTCTTAAAACAAGTTATCTGAGTTTACCAATCTATAATATTGTTATACCTCAGTTTCCCTGAATTATTTTGCTTCAGTTTCCCTGATTTAATAGCCTATACCCTGAATAAAATTAATATGGTCACCTCCCCACGCGCCCCCTCCTGCCCCCCTTACCTCATTAAGCTCTTACTACTCTCACTGTGAGTCATAAAACTCCAGATGGCTTATCGCAAATGCCTGGGTATTGGTCACTATTTCTTGCCCTAGACTCACTATCTCCTGCTCCCCACATTGACTCCCATGCTGTCAGAACTAAATTATGATCCTTTCCTGAAATTATGGCTCATCTGGTCATCTAGTGTTCTGTCTCCTCCTTCTCCCCCACCCTCCACCTTGCCTTTGTTTCTCTGATAGCTGGAGCCCTATAAAAGTCTCTGGAATTAATTGCTTGCAGCTGAATGCTTTGAGACAAGAGTCCTATTCAGCCAGTTAGGGGTCAGATATCTTTTGGACATGAGTCCTGTTCAATCACTAGCCCAATTTCTCCACTATTAAAATATTAAAACCTAATCTTCATCTTGCCTCAGTTTCTCTGGCATTACATCTGGCATAGATAAAAATGTTTCACCTTAATTTGATATTTCATTGTATTAGGACTATTGATAAAATGGCAAATTCTTTTTAGATCATTATTTTTTGGGTTATAGATTCAGTTGTTAAAACAAAAGGACATTGGATATTTAAAACTATCTTTTTTAAGTCCAATAGATATTTATATTGTTTTTATTTAATTGTAGTTGAGAACTAGAAGTTACAAAAAGAAAAGATTCTAAAATTTTGATTTCTAATCTGTTACAAGTAAGGTTAGACAAGCAGTTAGAAGTTCTGTCCACCCATTCTTCTGGATAATTTGTAAGAAATCCCCTAATCTTGTTATGTATCAAATTCTATAAAAGTGTTGGCTTTTGTGATTTTTATTCTTCCCTTCATTGTATTAATATTCTCTTTGTGAAAACTCTCAAGGATTTGGGATGGCTCATACCCTGAAGGGTCAGACTAAACTCCATAGAGTTTTTGCTTGGGCCAAAAATAGCTTTCCATATAGAATAATTCCAATAACAATGAGTTATAATACTTAGCCCAATATATTTTTGTGAGAAATGGATGAACATTTGTTTAATTTCCACAGTTGTGAAGGTTGAATTGGAGAAATGGGACTTGAATTTTGGAGTTGAAACCTATAGGCACGTTGGTGGGTGGTCAAGAGTGGAGGTTATCTCCCCCAAAAGAATGTAACAATATAAACTCCTTAGGGTCAGGGACTGGGTTCTATGATTGATTGGTGGCCTGATATTTGAAAATAATTTTTTGTTTTTTGCCCTGAGCTTTTCACTGTTGAAGCCTCTTCAGTACATTCTCATTCTTGCTTCACACCTCCCATTGTGACTCAAAATAAAGAAAGGGTGAGGCTGCAAGTCTTCTGAAAAAACCAAACAAAAACAAAAACAAAGAATCTGTTTACTCAGACCTCCTTGGACCCCTTTTCTACTGAGCAAATTTGGGGAAAATTCCCTTGTTAGCGCTGAAGCCCAGACAATGTGGGGAAGAGCCAGATGGGGACTCTGCTTTAGGGTCTGTATAAAGCTTGCTGATGCCATTTTGGTCAATACTGGGTGTGTCCTTTTTCTTGAGAAAGCAATAAATTCCTTTTTGCCTCTTCTAAGATAAGTCTGATTGATTAGTTAAAAGGGGGAGCAGTGACCCTTACCACATATTTTGAACTAATCTAATACTAAAGTTATGAATTAAATTGGTAAAGCCTTATATTATTATTAAGATTATAATAATGGTTTCAAAAATCTCTTTGTTTTATGTTGTAAGATTGTGATATTAAGGAAGTAAGTTTCACTTAAATTTGTTCAACTATGTTAAAGCCACATGTAATTTTCTATGGAAGTTGGAAAAGCATTCAACTGAATTTAAATCCATTGATTGGCAATGAGTTTTGTTTCATGTTTCAAATCCATAATGTTGTTATGATTTAGTACAGATATACTATTAGGAATGCAATTTATCTTTTAATCTGAATGTTGAGGGAGTATGAGGCTAACTGTTAAAAGAAAGGGAAATGTTTCAAAATTGTTAATATTCTGAAACACTATAATTTAAGAAACTGGAAACTGCCAGGTTTGCCTTTACTAAAGAGGAAGCTTTATTTGAAATCATTTGGCTATCCGCTTAGAAAAAGTGAAACTCCTATCCTATTATAAACATTCTTGAAGAGAAAGGAGAGTAAGTAGAAATTTATTAATAATATAGGATTATTTTGAATTATATAGTTATATCTGGAATAATATCTACTAATGCTACATCTTTTACTAAGTTAGTTTTAGTAGACTATAGTCTTGGAAATATATTTTTTTGTTTTAAAGGGTTAGTAAACCATCATATATTCACTAGCTGTAAACTTAAAGAATAGACTACTTTATTAAATTGTAATGCCTGGCTTTTACATCAGATTGAATTTTAAGCTATATTTGAGAAAGGGGAATATAGAAGAAAAGAATATTATATAAAATATTTTGTATGGTTTTTTGAAGGTCTGATAATTCTATTTGCTATATAATTTATTGCAACAACTTGCAAGTGCTGATAACAATTTTATCCAATCCTACTGTGATTAGTGAGACTTTGATGTCTGAGGTAAAACCATTTGGACTGTGAATTTTCTTTTTGAATTTCATTTTCAGGTTTGTTGTATCGTTGAGCCAACATTTCACCACTTCAGGGAAAATGCCAGCAGCTCAAAGGGAATATGGTCTGTGATCTATGGCCAGTAAATATCTATTCCAGTAAGAAACGGTTGGGAAGGAAAGCTTGGGAAGGCTAATGTAGGACCTGCTTAACACAGCTTCCCATACAAGAGGTCTTTCTACTTAGTAAATTCTGAGCCTGTCATAATCTCTGTTACTTCAAAAGGAATTCCAATTTTACTTAGATTTATCATTTAATGTGGGATTGATGTTTGTTAATATAGAGCATACTGTGAAATGCAAACAAATTTCAAAAGAGTTTAAAGATGATTTGAAAGCAGCAGTCTATATGATGGTAATAGCCAGTTCATTTGAACATACTTTGACAAATCATTTGATACTTATCGTTTTCATGTATAGAATTAGTTCCTTAGTAGCACCTCATCCTCCTAAGGTGAAATGAGCAATTAGATTAAATAACTAGAGAAAATATTTTACAGATTTTTTAACCTATTGTTGGCAGTGATTATATTCAGTACAGAGCCTAAAACAATAAGGTTTTTAACAACTTAAATTCTCTGAAGTTTCAAGTAAACTATGGGTTCCTAATTCAATGTTTTTCATATGGTTCTATTGATAATGTTATAACCATAAAGCTTTGATCTGGGTTTAACTGATTATTGGAGAAATAATGTTTAAGAGGTTGTATGAAAATATATAGAAATTTGTTTTGTAAAAGATTTTTAGCAGGAACATCTAAGAATTTCTACAAGAAGCAAATCTACTACAGAAAAGTCCACTTTAGAGCTGTCTAGAGAGAAGATGTTCCAGAGATCAAATAATTGACTACTTGGGACATCTGAGATCCATGATGAAATCTGATGATTAAATGGACTTTGGGGGTGGAGCACTTCCAAACTATAATCCCTTAGCAGAGGGTTCTGACTTTTTGTATTTCTGGACCAGAAGTGTTCAAAATTGAGTATGATCCCTACTTCCTTGATAGACCTCCTTTTGGGATTGGGAATGTTGTCTACCTACCCCCCCTCCCCCCCAGGAAACTATTTACTCTCTTTATTTGTATCTTACTGTGTGTGTGGATTACACATTTGGCTGGTTGTGGTCCTTCATTCTCAAAAAGGACCAAAATGACATTACTGTCAGAATCAAATTACAGTTTGTCCAACTATGGATGATCAGACCCAATACAAGCTCAGAACTCTGCCACAGGTCAGATACAAATAGTCTCTCTGAATATTTGAGTTGGGATCTCTAACTTTGCATATTTTGTATTTCTTCTGAGCTAATCCAATTTTGCTTTAGTCATAAAGCACAGCATCTTCTCTGATGAAGGCATGCCATACTGAGTGGTCCTGTGTCAATATTTCCCATATTATATAATTGATTCTAAAGTTCTTAAGAGAGATCTTGAGAGTCCTTGTAGTGCTTTTTCTGACCACCTTGTAATGCTTGCTCTGTGTGAGTTATTCATAAAATAATCTTTTTCGCAAACATACATTTGCCAAACAATGTGGCCAACCCAATGGAGTTGTGTTTTTTTTTTTTTTTTGGCAGATTTGGAATGATAAGCAGTTTAGTTTGAAAAAGTACCTCATTATATGGTGTTATATCATGTGAAGTGAACTTCAGAATCTTCCTAAGACAATTCAAATGGAAGTGATTCCATTTTCTGGCAATTTAATTTAATTAATTTTCTGGAAATTAAATTTTGTCTGTGTGCCCCTTCTCATATCAGGGTCCATGTTACTGACTATATCATGGTCCAGCAGTGCATTCCATTTTTCAAAGCCTCCTTTAGTCAGTGATAGAACTCCTCTTAACCAAAGAGGGAAATGTTGAATGTATATATCAGAAAGTACTACCTGACCAGGATCCCATATGACTTCATGGTTGGGAGCAGAAGCAAACTGGTTTTTCCATTTTTGTCTCTGCAGTCTGCTATTTTGACCAGATGTTATTACCCCCTCCCTCTTCTCTAGGGACCTTCAGTTATTATGCAAAACAACTTAAGTATCAGATTCCCCAAGGCACTCTCTCCATTAAAAATGCATCTGCCCCCTTTTACTTGTCTTTCCACACACTCCAGTACTTTGGTTCTGTGTTATTCTGAATTCCACTTCCCTTGCCTCAGTCAAAGACCCTAGTTTTTCTTCCTTTTCTAGCCCTCTTCATTTCTGGTTGACACCAGCTTTCCCTTTTGCTTATAAATTCTTTATAATTTATTTGTTTTCCAGTTTATCTATTTCTCCTCTAATTTTCAAAATTTCCTCCTTTTTTGATTATTTTTTTGGGTTTTCAATTTTTTAAAATGCACATTCATTAATCTTTTTTACTTTGTTGATGTATGTTTTTAATGAAATAATTTTTCTTCCGAAAACAACAGAATAGTAAAAGCTCAGTATGTGTCATGAATTGTGCTAAATGCTGAGATTAAACAAATAATTGAAATAGCACTTGAGACCTACTCTCAGGGAGCTCTCATCCTAATTAAGGGAGAATTAGAGTTCAGTTTCAAGGAAGATAGAGAGACCCAGAAAAAAAAAGTGGACACAGCAGCAATTTTATTAGATGCTAAGGTTCAGTGGACTGAAGGGAACAGCGACAGGACAGAAGATTTTAGACTAATAACTCTTGACCCAAAGGTTGTAGTGGAGATGGACTCAGGGCCAGGAAGCTCTACATTTATGTCCTGCTTCTGACACATACTGTGGTGACCCTAGGCAAGTCAATTAATCTATATTGTGTCCCAGGCAACTCTTTTGATACTCTAAATTGCAGAGTCATGCTATTCTCCATTAGAGGAGGGAGTTTACTCATCATACATTCATAATGTCAATAAAACCATACATTTGGTTCTGATATTTTTTTTTTCTTTTTCCTAAAACACAGGCTTGAAGAATATCTCTCTCCTTTTCACTCAATGCAATTCAAGAATGTTTAACTATTCATTTGCAAGATATTTTGCCAGGCATAGGTACTTCTAAGACCAAGCTCTAAAATAGTATCTATGCTGAAGAAATCTACATTCTGCTGAGGCAAACAATATGTATACAGAAGTTTTTGTGAAAATGATCCCTGAACTAGAGGAATCAAAGAAATATTCAACTAGGAAGTAGAATCAGAGATAAGTCATGAAAGAAATTAGGATTTTAAGAGAATGAGATGAGAAATGAGTGTGCAGGAAGGGAAGGCAATGTGCACAAACTTAATGTCCTCTTCCACATTGGTTTATTTATTTTTACATATGTATATATAAATATTAGATTATGGCAGCTAGGTGGCAGAGGAATGGAGCACTGAACTTGAAGTCAGAGAGAACCTGAGTTCAAATCCAACCTCAGACACTTTCTCACTTTGTGATGCTGGGCAAGTAACTTAATCTGTAAATTCAATTTCCTCATCTGTAAAATGGGAATATTTTCTATCTCCCAGGGTTGTTGCGAAAATTAAATATTTATAAAGCTCCTTGTAAACCTTAAGTACTACATATTATCTACTTGTAGTATTATTATTAAGTACTTATTCACTTAAGTATGTGATGTTTTAGTTTTGGCTGCTTGCAGGAAGACTATGTCATTCTCTCATTGGAACCAGGAATGAAACAAGAGTTGTTAAAATGACCACAGTGTACTTTATTCATGATTTTGGTACCTTGTGTTGCAATAAAATAAAAAAAAAATCTACAAAATCCAAATATATAAAATATTCAAGTTTCCTTTTTTTTTTCTTTTAAAGTTTTACAAGAAAAATCAAATGATAACCAAGGAAATTTGTTAGTCATGAAGTACTACTTCCACTTCATTTCATCACAAATTGCAACTTACTTAACAGACCAAAAGAACGATGGTACTGCAGTACACCGAATACTTCACACACTGTGCTCTGGACTATAGCAAAGGGGGCCACCACCACCAGGAGAGGACAGTGGCCACTAGCCAGTAACAACACTCTTCACAATCTGGACTCTAAAGGAATGTTTGGATACATGGAGTCTGAGTATAGCTATTTACAGGAAGGAAAAAATTTCATACCTATTTTAATTCTTCATTTCAAATAAAATCCCAAATACATTTGTACAATGTTTACAAGTTCAAGTACAAGCACTGACTGCCATGGGCATCATTGGGCTCCAGTCAGTGTGCTTGTATTGGGGCAGGGTGGGGTGGGAAATATCTATCTACACCGTTCCCTAGAAATACAAAGGGGACCTCTGTGATCTCATTTCTTTAATGATCATGTAAGAGTAGAAGCACAGGAATGGTTATAGCACAATCAGCTAGTTGGTGATGCAAACAGTTTACAACAGGGAACTGAGAAATTATTGGTCCATTCTCTTCAGTATGCTATTAATCTGCCACCTGTTACATTGTTTTTTCAAAGATAGATTTTAAAAAGGGTGGTGGTGGTGGTGGGGACCGACAGGGAAAAAAGCGCAACAGTTTAAGGCAAATGAAGGAAATTGAAAAGCAGCTTATAAGGTGTTGAGTGGAAATAAGGATTGTACCCCAAACCAAACTTAGAAATGAAAAGTAACAGCAACCTCCTGAAGTGGGGTCACCTTGTAATGTCTTATACAAAGACCACTTTGCACCACTTTGTTAAAAAATTTTAAATGGAAAATAAACAAATTGTTCTTTACAAAGTGCATGATTTCATATGCTCCAAAATGAAACAAAGGCAGTTGAGGTAGTTCCATGTAAAACTCATTGACTTAAAAGCAATCAGGGCATGAAAAATAGTGGATGTAACACAAATCCCAGCCACTTGGAATAAGGTTTATATCTTGCATGGTCTAATGCTAAGTAAAATATTTCTATTTTTCTATTAGATGTTTCTTACTAGATGCTGAAGCTAGTGGGAAATAGTCATTGTTCTGGGTTTTTAACCAACTGATTATAAACTGGTTTTACATCCCTTGCAATCTCATTGACACATTCTTGCGCTCCAAATGGAGATACCAAGATGGCAGAGCCTGTTATTACCATACAAACTTTGAATCTGACCCCCTCCCACTAGAAATTATAAAGAAACCATCAGAAAGGATTCCCTCCCCTCCCTCATCCTTCAGCAAAAGTGTTTGTTTACCCTGAAATTCAGAATACAGTTTGGTTTTTAAATGAGTATGATTCCCCCTCTTCCCCCCTCCCCCAAGACACTGCTTGTTCTCTTTGCTCTGTTTATGGAAAAAGCATAAACTAAACCTTGGCATTTTAAAAAACTTTCATCTTCTCCATTGTTTTAAGGTTGCCCATGCTACACAACGACAGATCAAGTTTTCTGTCACTCTGTAACTGAGGGGCAACACTAAATAGCATTTCTTCCTAGGTCATTATTTCAGAACAATTGACCAAATATTTGCTCATGTAGACTTTTGTTACTATCCTTCAGTCACAAAGTAATTTTGTATAAGTACTGTGGCTGGGGAAATGATAAGCTGAGAAACATCAGGATCATAAAACACAGAATGTAAGAGCTAAGAGGGACCTTAGAAATCATCTGGTTCGACCCTATCATTTTGCAGATGAGAAAAGTGGATTCACTTTTCTAAAAAAATACTGGTAGAATGATTTGCGAAGGTCACAGTCAGGCAGTAAGTGGTGAGGGTGGGATTTGAATCCAAGTCCATCATGCTATCCTTTGTATCACTGCTACATTCTTTTGAGGGAAGGAGAACTTTTCCGGTTTTGCTCATGAGGTAGAGCTTTAACTGAGTGTACCTGGTTAAAAACAAAAAGTCATTATGGAATACTGGTTTAATGTTCATAATAATAATAGTTGATATTAATGTAATGAATAAGCTTTTAATAAGAAAAGCAAAGCCTGTATTGTAGATGCTATTTGTCTCAAATCAAATCCTTCAAATTTTGCTGGGGTGGGTATGGATGGTTAGGATAGGCAGATCTTTATGCTTTAGTAGATTTCAGAGAATTCCAGAATTCTTTTTCTGGGTCTTTTTGAGGTAATTGGAAATATATAATACATTTAAACTGGAGCCGTTTCAGTTTTTTGTCATTCATTTACTGAAAGGAATACTGGAGCTTTTATTCCTGGGCCTCTGTGGTGGCTCTCTGTGTGGCAGAATGGGAAGGGAAGGGAAAGGGAGCCTGAGAAATCTGATTTTAGTCTAGTCTCTATGCTAACTATGCAACCCTACCTCTGGACTTTAGCTCCCTAATATGTCAAATGAGGAGGAATGGGTGAGGTGATCCATGAGGTCTTCTCTGATACTGACATTCTGGAGATTCTGTATTTTTGATGGCAGCTACATGGATTGGATGGTTAATACCATTCTTTTCCTCTTGTTTTTCTATAGAAGTTTCACTTTAGAACTTCTGGCTCTGAATTATTTTGTCACTATGGAACATAAGGGAGTATATGTTTCATCCTTGAATATATGGACATAGATGTCTACTCTCCAGACACTAAGAGGGAACAGAATCCTTCAAGTAAATTTAAACCTACTCTTAGGCAAACAAAGCACAGATATTGTCAATCTCCACTTCTTAACAGCATGGAAAACAAGCAATACCTCTGCCTGGTCATACTATCATAGAATTTTAGAACTGGAAGAAGATAGAATTTATCTGGATAATTGGTTTGGGACCCAAGATCAATTAGGATTGCTCTAATTAGGGTTGATCTAGGATTGATTTGGGTTAATTTCTGTTCCTACTTCTGCCCTCACTTGTACTCTGTAAGTTTAATGCCTTTTAAATGTAATTTTAAAAATCTGACAGTTGTATGAGCTGAGAACACTATATCACCTAACAATACAGAAAACTTTATATAGTTTAACTTTGCTACTTTATTAGAAATATTTTAACCAATCTAAAATTTTGAGATGACAAAATACTGCCTTCAAACTAGATGTCAGAAGCTGCAGGATTCACTTGATTTTATGTCATGAGAGCTTCAGGAACAAAAACTTAAAAACTATTCAAAATAAACTTTTAAAAATCTCTTCATTGTAGTTCCAATGGTATATGAATTCAGAGACATAGTGACATATCAGAAGAAAATGATTTAGAGAAGAACGTCCTGATCATTTGTTTATGTATACATATATATTTTATATCTGTCTATATTTAAAATTATTCTTCAATGCAATTACATTCTTAAAACATTGATAATATGTGTCATACTATATGAAATCATTAAATTTCTTAAGAATTCCTACAAGGTAGCAATGCAATTTCATGGATTTAGCACTAGTTCAATATTCCCTCAATTACTGAAAATTTATACAAAGTTAATAGCAAAAGAAAAAGATGTTATTCTTCAATACTTCTTAGCAGGTTTAAAGTTAAACTAATAGAAACAAATATTATTGCACTGGACAACACCCCCATTTAAAAAAATAAAACAACTTTCCCTCTCTTTTCACTAAAAATTTCATTTGTAAAGTTATACAAAACTATCTGAAACCCTTGTGTAAAGATTTCTCTACAGCAGTTAAAATGTACTTCTAATGAGAAAATGAATCAGCTTAAGAATAACAGGCAAGAATGATGCTTTAAAATCTCTTATAGGTTTTAAAAGGAATCATCTAAGTTGGGGAATTACATCTAAATGTAGAGGAACAATGTTTCTCTTCTCAGTCTATTGGTTTTGAAAAACCCCACTGTAGTGGTGGGTTTTTGTTAGGCTGCTAACTATATAGTGATATTGGAAGTTTTCAGTTTTTAATGCCCCTTGGCTCTCATTAGAGATGTACTATGGGAGCATATGTTTCATCCTTGAATATATGGATATGGATGTGTACTCCCCAGACACCAAAAGGGAGTAGAATTCTTTGAATAAATTTAAAATGTATGTTAAGATTCAGATTTGGGAAAGAAGTTAAACTTTCATTAAAATGAAATTTGTATTAGTGTAGAAAAGGAAGCCATCTTAACAATGGTTGATATAAATAAATAAATTCTACACAGACCTTTTCAGAAAAGGTTTGAATTTTATTAAATGACCAAAATAATTCTATTCTTTGCTCAATAAATTATTGCTGTTTTCTTACTAATACCACTCCACTTTAGACCCCACCTCACTCCCATTCCATTCCTATTATAGCAATATTCTTCCTTCGATGCACACAATTCTCATTTGTATTAAGAATAATACTTTTCAAATATAATGGTGCTTTTTTACTTATAAAGCACTTAACACACATAAGCTAATTAATCCTCAATATCCCTATGAGGTAGGTATGTAAGTATTATTTTCATTTTACAGAAAGGGGAAAACTGAAGAGGGGGAATTTTCTGAGGCCAGTGCCTAATCAGGGATTAGGATCCATGTGTATTCCTGCCTCTCCTTGCCAATAACTGGATCATTTGGACATATCCCTTTTGTAACTAGGGTTATTGTGTTTTTGCGTTTAAGAAGAATATATTTCATTGTGCATTTTTTTCAATTTAGAAAATATAAACCTTTAAAAAAACCCCAGTTTGTAGATCCAAGGAAGGATTTTTGGTTTGTTATTTTAAAAAATCACAATTTCTATTTCATAAAAATAGATATTAAAGGAAATCTGAAAAAAAGTGTTCACATTTTTCCAAATTATAATAAATAATGTTTATAACTTTACTTTCCAAGAGAATGAACATTTGTGTCCAATTTCACCAAGTGCTCCCAATCAAATACATATGAAGAGGATTTAACGATTTAATGTGATAAACAAAATATTTTTAAGGAAATCAAGTAGAATTAAGATGAGCATCTAAGATTACTATTCTGAGGAGGAAGGTGTGTGATTAACATTTATGGAATATAGTTGAAAAAAAAGTTACTAAGTACTCACAGCAAAGGAGACTCAGGATTGGTTACCTCCTGCTTTTGGTATAGAGGAAGCATCCATCTTATTTCAGGAAAAACTTTTGTGTTTTACATAAATGGAAGTATAAAAGAGAAATTGCTATCTGGGGTAGGTATTTAATTGTCCCTTAAAGTCATATCATTTTCTCCTGTCCTGTCCTGTCCTGTCCTCTCCTGTCCTGTCCTGTCCTCTCCTGTCCTGTCCTGTCCTGTCCTGTTCTGTCCTATCCTGTCCTGTCCTCTCTTTTCCTGTCCTGTCCTCTCTTGTCCTGTCCTGTCCTGTCCTGTCCTGTTCTCTCTTTTCCTGTCCTCTCCTGTCCTGTTCTGTCCTATCCTGTCCTGTCCTGTCCTCTCCTGTCCTGTCCTGTCCTATCCTCTCCTCTCCTGCCCTGTCCTCTCTTTTCCTGTCCTGTCTGGTCCTGTTCTCTCCTTCCCTCCCCATCTTATTTCAGGGGAAACTTTGTGTTTTACATAAATGGAGGTATAGAAGAGAAATTCCTATTTGGGGTAAGTATTTAATTGTCTCTTAAAGTCATTCCATTTTCTCCTGTCCTCTTCTGTCCTGTCCTGTCCTCTCTTCTCCTTTCCTGTCCTGTCCTGTCCTGTCCTGTCCTGTCCTCTTCTCCTCTCCTTTCCTCTTCTCTCTCCTCTCTATTCTCCTTTTCTGTCATCTCTTCTCTTCTTTCCTCTCCTTTTCTTCTCCTCTCCTCTCCTCTCTTCCCCATCTTTTTCTATCATCCTATCCTACCCTACTCTACCCTACCCTACCCTATCCTACTCTACCCTACCCTACCCTACCCTATCCTACCCTACCCTATCCTATCCTATCCCATCCCATCCCATCCCATCCCATCCCATCCCATCCCAATCTATCCTATCCTACCTTATCCTATCCTATCCTATCCTATCCTATCCTATTCTATCCTATCCTATCCTATCCTATCCACTTGGCACAGTTTGTGATATTGGTCAAAGCTAGTAACTAAAACAATACACAAATGTCCACAAGACATTTAAAATATTTCTGGAAATACCCTCTTTGCATAGCTGAAAACCACTCAAGACTTTGTATATATACATTATCAACATCTCACAAGTTTCACATATATAAAATTAAATTACAGAAGTTCCCTAAAGATGAGGCTGTGGAAGATTTCTCAGTTCTTCTGCCAATCTATGATGTTTCAGTCATGTAAACATGCAAAACTCCTTGAAAAAATATCAAGGCCCAGCCTTGCCATCTGGAAAGGTCATTTTGAAGACTGACCTACAAATGTTGCATGAAAAAAAATGCTGTAAATTATTTAAGCAAATATAAAAGTTTTCCTGAATGGCTCAGACAAATGAATTCATTTTTGAATTATTCTTTGCCTTTTCTCAGGTATTTTCAAAGTGACTATGGAGAAAAGACTCATGGATTAATGTATAATGACCAAATTAAAACAGCAAAATACTTGTTTTATTTTAAATATGTGAAAAAAATCTATTAATTGTGACACCAGCATAAAAGTCTGTCTATCATTGCAAGTGGCTTAAAACTATCTTGATATACATGGAGGCACAAATGAGGTATTGTTTGTTAAGGTAGAAGAGTATGACATCAACATTTGAGAAATTGAGAACTAGGAAAATTTACCATTTGTTCAGAATCTCCCAAAAAGCCAAATGGGATTTCTGAAACTTTTAAATTTTGAGTGGTAGTTTTATAAAAATAGTTTTTATAATGAATTTTATTAATGACAAGAGTCATTTTCACAACCACGAAGGAAATGGATGGATAACATTTCAGGTAATTCCTATTCTGCAAGATTTTGTGTTGTACTGTTTATGCTACTTCCTTCAAAACTTCTTTTCTAATTTACCTAAAAGAAATTTAGATAAAATGTGTTTGTTCTATATATTGGTTTCTCTTTTTAATAAGAGATTTTAGCAAAAAGAATTGTCTATGACCAATTACTGCATAAGAAAGTTAAGTTCCACCACCTATAGAACCTAAGCAGTCATTTTTCTCCATAGCACCAACTTTTTAGGTGAAAATCTCATTATTAAATAATACAGATATTTCCATGTGCTCAGATGTTTGTTGTTATGTAAGCAAAATAACTAAATGACTAACTATATTCTTTTCTGTTTTTGTTTGTTTGTTTGTTTTTGTCTTATGGACAAATCTGTTTGCCTGAAATATTAGCAGTGACATTCTAGTTGTGTCTAAACTGGTACCAGTCAAAAAAATTGGCAGTTATCTGGACAACATCAAATTAAACATAAGGCCATGGTAACCCTGAATCTCATTGTAATTTAAATGTAAAGTAATAAACTACTAACATTGTTCAAACAAAGTAACTTTGTGATATCTGTTCTTAAAAATCCATTGCAAGTTCTTAGCTAGTAGGATTAATGGAGCAGCAGATTCAGTGACTGAAGATATGAGGCTTTTTTCAATGAGCACTATTGTTTGTATGTTGTCACTTTTGTTATGTGAGAGTATCTACTTTCATAGCTATAGCATGCTAGTGACTACTGAACCTCTGCTCATTAAGAAATCTGATTAACTGTTATATATCCCTTTTTATTGAGAATTCCTATATCTCCATCTAACATATCAGTAATATTTTGTCTTAATCTTACTTGGGATTATTAACATATATGAGCTTGATTTAAGAGGACTATATTATTTTTCATATAATTCCCATAGTCAATACATTCATATTTTATTACAAGGTAATTTGGGTGCATATGTGTGTGTGTGTGTGTGTGTGCGCACGCGAACATGAATGTGTGTATATGTGTGTGATGTGGGACTCTGGAATTCAGGAAACTTGAGTCTTAAACACCCACATTTTAGCCAGAGATAGGTAGCAGCTTGCTTGTCACTGTCTCAAGTTGGAAGTTAAGTCACATAATAGAAAATCTTATTTCTCCATGCCATTGGTTCACCCTGATCTGAATCTGTTCTGATTCAGAATTTGTGCTAGCAGCTACTCCTAAAGAAGGAAATACTTAGCATAGGATCTATGGCATGAGACTTTATCATGCTCTAACCTGCACTTAGAGAGATTACTTAAGATACTGAAGACACCTTAGAATTCTTGGGAATTCTTCCCAGAATTATAATCATGGAGGTGATTCCAGTTTACAATGAAACCTAGGAACAGAACATGGCTACTTCTTGCTCATCTAATCCACTCATCAAGTAGGAAATGTGACTTTTACTGATATTTGTTTGGATTGGGCTTATTAAATTGTTAAAAAGAAAAAAAATTAGACATGAGCACAAGAAGTGAAACACTTCTTGAACCTTGCATCTTTACTCTGAGAGTAATCTCAGGTTTCTGTGATTTCACTGTTAGAATCATTCTTTTTAAAAAGTTGAAGCCAAATGTGATTTTTATTTAAATTAGCAAGAATGGTCATCTAATTCAGAATGAATTTTAGTGTGTTGGAATTTGATTATCACCAGATGGATGGGGGACCTTGCTATTTATTCAAAATGGTGCAATGATAAGGGTGCAGACTTATCTAACACTTACTCATGCACCCTAGTCTGGATCTAGATCTCTACTAGGGAAGAGGAATTTTAATATCTATGACCATATTAATTTTATTGTCTACATGAAATTACAAATTCAGTTATAACAGTTACCTATTACAATGCTGAAAATGGTAATTCTTAAGAAATGGACTACAAATTTTCTCATTCAGATTACTCATTAAGTACGGAGTAACTCTTTTTGGTAGTTTCCAAACAGTTGCATTTGAATCAATTAAAATCAAATGCTTGTATTCCAGTTTTAATTCTCTGAATTGTCCAGTACCCCTATAATCCATTCCTCCCCAATATAGTGCTTACTTGCAAAAACAAATGAAATAGATGAATATGCATAATGTAAATGATGAGAAATTAAGAAGCATGAATTCATTAGTGCTATATTTTATGGAGGTCTTTCTCTTCAGGCCTGGGCACACTATTGTAGAAAACTGAAAATGGCATTTCTTGTTTACTAATTGATTAATATTTGTTTCCAGTAGCTTGATTACAATATCATAAGTCACAAATTTGTAAGATTAAAATTTCTGTTGAATTAATTAATTGCAAATCACCTCCAGTAAAACTTGACAAGTTTCAAGATGTTTCTGAAAAAAAAAAAAGGAATCAATAGCATCAGCAATGCACAGATATATGACATTGGGTGTGACTTTCTCCCTTCCCTTTTGATGACAACAGAAAAACATTTTTACATGGTATTCATAATTGGATTCAAAACATATAGCATGTTTTTTCTCAAGTTTGAAAAGCATACATCAGTATTCTTTTTCCTTTAAGGAGTACAATCTGAAAGTATTATTATTAAGTTAATTTTTAACAGAGTAAATAACCTGGTGATCATTGACAGATAGACTTTGCTAACTGTATTAGAATTCTTTATCAGAAAATGCTCTAATGGTTTGAAACTACATTATTAGTGGTAAATTATAATGAAATATAGTAAATTATAGAAGTGTGGCATATATTTTTGACATATAGAGGTTTTTTAATTAAATATTTTCATTGATAGTTAAATGAATTAAAAATCATTAATAAATCTCACATGATACAACAACTCATAACATGTGGATTAAATTTTAAGGAGTGCTAGGATATTATAATTACAAAAACATATGAAGAATCTGTTCTTTCAGCAATGTGGGGATTCTCCTAGTATGAGAATTCCCTCTAACAATGCATACTGCAACCTACCAATGACATAGTAGATGGAAAATAGAGATTTATTTGATATACACAAATATTAAGTGATTTGCTCAGGGTCACATAGCTAGTAAATGGGTTTTCTTTGTTTGAATTGGGTTTTCTTTACTCAACATCTCGTATTCTAGCCCAATGTTACCAGTTTGTGTTAAACTAAATTAAATTCAAGATTCCTACTTGATTATACTTGACATACCATGAAAATCCCAGTACTATAGTATGTACACTTTAGTGCTCAAAGTATTAAAATGATTGATGTTATAATTTTATGCAAATATACCTATGGAGAAAGACAAGGTGGTCAATGTAATCTTCTAGATCATAGGATCATAGAACTAGAGCTAGAAGATGTATAGTCTAATCTTTCTCTTTTTGCAAATGACAAAAATGAGATACAGTGGTTAAGTAATTTATCAAGATTATACCAGTTAGACAGTGTCAGTTAAAGGAAGTATATTAAAAACTGAATACCCAATTTTTTTTGAAAATTCTGTCAAAAGTAAATAGCAGACTTCAATAGCACTTCAAGAATATATATATATATATATAATTATATCTACATATATATTATATTAGATTCTTCTCTAGAGCTTGCTTAATTACCTAATTACTTTTGACATTTTTGTTTTGTATTCATTGGGTACGAAACTTTCTGTGTGATGCTGGGACCTTAATAACTTATAGTAGTCCAACTATTTATTTAGTGATGAGTAGATATTCTGAGGAAGTAGTTGAGACACTCTGCTTCTGTGAGATTGCTTCTTTCTTTCCCCAGCTCCTCTGAAGATTTTTCTTTTAAATGATTGGCTTAGGGGAAAAGCTCATAAAATGGATCTTTTAACTCCTTTGGCTGGAATTGAATTTATTATAGAAAATTCATCATAAAAAAGAAGAGCATGGAAACATTTGATCTTTGAGATTTAATGCAGATCCTTGAATTTAAAAGCACAGATTGGGTTAGACTTTGAGGCAGTCAATTGTTTTCAGCTGCCTAAGGGGATTAGTTTTGGACAACTGTCATCCTTCTAAAGGTAGATGATGGTCAGTATGACCAGGGACTCTAATAGCTGCACTTTCATTCAACATATATAGTGAAACCATAGTCTGATTATTAGTCAGAAGACAGAGTCTTGTAATAATCTGGTACTTTATAACAAATGAGACAGATATTTGAAAAATCATTTATATATAAATTATAGCTTTTAGCTTTTGGTATGGGACTGTTCTAATAATGGTTTATCAAAGACAGGGCAAGACTCCTATTGGAAATTGAATCTGCTGTCCTAACCAAATTCAGGGGCTTTCACCGTTTCCAAGATTGCCAAATAGTAATTACTATTGATAATAATTTTTTGGGAGTAACTCCTTTAAAGTTCCCACATTGATCAGAATATAGGTTATGTTTTTCTTCAAAATTTATCTTATATAAAATTTGTCTACCCTAGAGTCAATCTTATTTATTTATTTTGCTACATAACTATATAGCTTTTCCTCTATCACCCTTTTAAGAGAAATCTCTCTGAAAAGGGAATGACCTATATCTGAGCAAATTATAAAGTCAAAAAGCATGTTCCAAGAGAGCACTTAATTTTAATTACCTACCTTTTATGGTGCAAAATAATCTAAATCAGAGAATTTGTTCACTTCCAGATAGATGTGCATTGCAACTCTTTCCTTTAGTCCTTTATATCTATTTCTATATGATCACGATCCATTGTGAAGTCTATTTTATATATTAAAGACTCCTTGCTTCGTTAATGTTTTAATTCATCCAACGTGAAGTTTATTTTCCATATTTAAGACTTCTAGATTCTTTAATGTCCAAATCATTATTACTACTATTATTATTAGTAGTAGTATAATTGAACAGAGACTGTATTGTCTAGAGCTTAACTCCCGGTTAGTTCTACCATATATATATATATATATATATATTTATATATATATACCATATATATATATATATATATATATATATATATTTTTTTTTTTTTTTTACAAAATCTTGTCAGTACATTCTCTGGAGTTTAGGTTCTTCATGTATAATATTAAGAGTTTAAACTAGACAATAATATTCACTCTCATTTCTATAGTGTCTTTACTAGATAATCTCTAATGTTTCTTCCAGTTTTAAAATTCTAATCTATCTTGTGAAGATTTCCCCCCCTCCCATTGGGTCATCTATTAAAACAGATCAACAAGATTGGTTAGGTAGGGATAAGGTAACTAGTACTTTGCTCCAGGGCAATGAAAGTTAAAAATTAAATGCATGAAATCCTCCAGCAATGTTAGAGCCATTAGAGCCTTCTCTCTGCCTAAATTAATTTGGCATGTTTCTTTATTGTATTATTTTCACATCAGGAATTACAGAGTAGAAAGGAGAGGGCACTCCTTGACTAGGCAAGATTCATGATGCTAACCCTGGCCAAATTGCCTGCCTCTTTTCCTGAGTGTTGAGATGGATGATATGAGTTCTAGAGTTATTATACATCTGCTCTATAAGAGTCCAGATTAACTGTTCATGGTATAAGGGATAGAGAGAAACTGAAAATACAATCAGTTACTTTCTCAAGATGATGCAGAGTTCAAGGAGTAGAACCAGGATTCAAACTTAGGGCAAGGCTTTTGTTTCAAAACCAGGTTTCTTTCCATAACTCTACTTGACATTTTTCAGGATCTTTTTTTAAAAGTAAAAATAGCACAGGTTAAAAAAAATCCAATAATGTTTTTCTAATCATGCATTAATGATGATGTTATAGCTACCAAATTAAAATTAAATGCAATTTTCCCCCAATTTGGGAAAGTAGCAGGATCATTGGTTACCCTGCCTTTCTGTTTCATTAAAGACATTAAAAATGTGTCATGTAGCACAAGAAGGAATTCAGGAAACATTTAATTATATTTCAATTCAAAAATTACTCTGTGCATTCATCCAGTACTTTACTGGATCAATAAATAGATACTATTTCACTAATCTCACAAAAATAATAATTTTGAAAGTGCAAGATATTCAATTTTATAATAAGAAGAAAAGGTATGGAAAATTGCCTTATTATTAGTGTGGTGATCCTATTCTAAAATTTCTTTGACTTCCTTTGAATAAAATGTGAAATTTACTCAGATAAATGGTACACCTTCCATATTATCTTATGTGTTGATTTCATTAGTTACACAAATATGCCCTGCTAATTAGAAAATACGTGCATTATAAGAAAAGCCATCTCCATGAATTGAAGAAGGCAAATATTGCCAAAGGAGAGGGATATTTTTCCCATCTTAGAAATAATTACTAGACATTTCAGTATGGGAAACAATGAAAATCAATTAAATAAGGAAATTTGAACTGAAAAGGTTCTTTTTGGGGAGGGAGGTGATGAAGGAAAATTACCTATTTAAAAGTTTGTTCTTGATAGACTCTGATATACCCACAGAACTGGTCATTTATACTCAATCAATTTGGTTAAATGTTATACACTTTCTGCCTTTCCCACTTTTGACTCTCTCCCCTAAAAAGTAATTTTAAGATGTCCAGGACAGTTATTTTGTCAAATTATTTAAACCCCAAACTAATTTAATCTTGTAACAGCCAAAGAAAGTGCTTAAACAGATCATGAAATATCAGCATCCCTCAAATATTTAGGGGTAGGTTTTCCTACCCTGTTTCTGTTGCACAAATGGCTGTTTGCCTCTTACTGCATTTTGAGTTTCATATGATGTAGCCTAATTGCTACAATTAGCAAAATTAAATAGCTCATTGTGTTTTTATACAATTCCACCCACATTTTGCACATTTTTTTTTTTTACTATAGAATCAGTAATTACAATGTAGACTCAAAGACACATGTTGTGATTATTTCCATCATGAATCCCTTTTTATGCAACTCAATCTAACAGTGAATTCATATTAAATAGAAAAGTTGGTAAGACTGTAATGGGAAAACAATGTTGGATTTGAAATTTGGTTCAAAACCTGCTTCTACTGATTATTTACTACCTGTGTGAAATCAGGGAATCCACTTAACCTTTTTGGTAAAATGAGATGGTTGAATTAGGTAACTGCTAAGGTCCCTTCCAACTCTAAATTTTTGTTAAAACAACTAAACCTAAATTTTCAACTGGATCCTTCAGTAGATGAACCAATCATTTTTGTTATCTTCATAAAAAGACATATTGCTGTCATCAAATTGAACATATAAGTCGTGTCCATCATTAAATGATAGAATTAGTGACCTGACTCTGATTATTCTGTATTATAAATATCAATTAAGTCAGAGCTGTCAAACTTGAAATCAAATTAAAATATAACTAGGAAATGTTTAACAAAAAATACATTGCAATATAAATGATTTTAACAGGTGGTTCTTAATGTTAATATATAGCTCATCTGAATCCATTTGTATTTGAGATTGACAGCATTGCTCTAAATTACCTTTCTGAAGGAAAGAGTCGGATTATTTTGTTTTAAAAGATTTTAAGGAATTTTTTTATATAGACTGAAAAATACCAAGGCTTTATATAGAAATGGTAAAAAGGCAGATGGAAGATACATATGAAAAGACATATATTATATGACACATTATAAGAAGAAACTTTACTAGAAAAAGCCCCAAATTTTTGTACAAACAACAGTATCAACTTTCCTTACAGAATAGTGAGTTGTTCTCATGTTTGGGGACATATTTCAAAACAAACATCCAGGCCCCAAAAGTTCCAGTTTATGCCTCTAAGAAAATTTCTTCCCACAACTGTCTTCAGAGAAGAAGTGTTTCTTCTACCTGCCTAGAATGACATGTAGCTGTTAAAAGACACATTCTTTAAAGCTCATTTAAACGCACTTTCTTGATGGCTTAGGGTATTGCCAGTTCATGAAGACTGTAAAGAATACCTAAAGATTGCAATTTGGGGCTGAGGCAGAAAAAAGAAATAAGAAAATGGGTTTCTGGATGAAAACAGTATAGATTGAAGGAAACACACATTTAAGGCTAGAAGCTTTAAAATGTATGACACATTTTCTTCCTTTCCTCTTTGTCACTTTAAGAAAGACTTTTTTTTTCTATTTTAAAAGTAATCACCAAATTTTCATTTCCCCTGTTCATTTGAATTGGCTTAGCACTGCCAGTTACTTTATTCTCTTGGTAAACACGTATGATGAGTTGATCTTCAAGTTTAAGATTTTGGTATAAATTTATCAATGACAATAATAACAATAGTTCTAGCACAATAGTAATTTTTTGTACCACATTTGCTTTGCCAACATTTGGACTCAATGATTATAGTAATCTGGGAAAACATTTATTTCATATGGTGACTGAACAGCATTATCAATGACAAATATTTACTGAATGCCTAGAGAGTCATACTAGATATTCCATGTTAAGGACAAAGCATAATGTATGAAGATGGTTTAAAGAACACTATCATATTTAAGACTTAACATTTAGGAGAAAAAAAAAAAAAAACAAACCTCTCTGCTGTTGACAAACTTTTGGCCAGTGTTAAAACTTAGTATATGGTCATTACATTTTTGATTGAGATTTTATGTGTTTCATTTCATCAATAAGGTAAACCTTATAACAAATTTTCATCAAAGAATTTCATCATATTCTGTAAGTGAGTACTATGTAGAACCCTCCTTTGAAGAGAGGAAAATAAGAATAAAGATGAACCCAAAGCATTAGGAGTTCAGTGATCACTAATAAAAATGTTAGCTTTCCAAACACTTTCAAGCTAGTGTTCAAATCTAATGCATTACATATTATCCCATTCCTAGATTTTAAAGAAATGTCTTTTAGGAAACTACTAGAAGATTGAAAATAAATTATCAAAAAATAATATACTTATATAAATCATATTTTGCACTTTTATAAATTGACAAATCTCTTTAAACCCAAATACAGAAGACCCTTTTATCATCCAAAATTCTATCAATTAATATTTCTATACCAATGTCTGATTTTGTAATAATGACCCTGAGCTTTGCGTGTTTTTTTGTGTCTTGTCAAAAAAGATCAAATTACATTTTATATGGTTTTAAGTTCTAATTACATTGTCTTTGAAATTTTCAAAAAGGAGTGATGTGGTATATATAGCAATTGTTAACTGCTATAATATAATTAATATTATAGAAATCATTAATTCTCAAAATAATAAGATCTATAATTAGAATATGACAGCCTTTTTCAGAACATGATGGAAAACAGAGAGCCTACCACCTTTAATAATTCATGAAAAAATATTTTTTTCTGTAACATAGCTTCTTGATCTCTCCAATCACATTCCAGTTATATAGTATTCTTTTTATAACAGCACTGTCATTTTGTTTTTACTACAAGAAAATCAATGAGTGAGTTGAATATTCTGAAAGTTACTTGTGATGCTATGTGACTTTTGGCAAGTCATTTAACCTTAGATCTCCATTTCCTCAATCATAAAATGATTGTTGGACATGATGGTCTTTGAGGTCCCTTCTAGGACAAGATTCATGCTGTTACACTGCTTTGATATGACTAATAATAAATGATTATGTTTGTTCGTGGTTTGTGGTGATTAACACAATCATATCTAATCCTGATATGTATTCATGACATCAAAGACATAGCACTAAAATGTTGGATTCTTTCTTAAAAATTGCTAGTTTTGTGTTTTTGGTAGAAAAATTACATTTGTGATTCATAATTCTTCAAGCTGAATTCACTCACATTAAAATTTAGAGTCTGAAATACCCAGAGGGGACATATCAGCTGATATGCTAATTTTATCTTAAAATATTATAGAAATGAGTGGCTGGGGTGGAACACTTATCCCTAAATGTTTACCAGCTGCTGGAAAATAGCATCTTCTTGATTTTTCCTGGTAAGCCCAGTTATCTCATCACACCTACACATGTGATTATTCTCTAGCAGAGCTATTTCTTGGAGGAATAAGTCCTGTAGGTACTAGGAAAAGATGAAGTTTTATTGATAAAAATTGTTTATTATTAAAAATGGCTTTTGAATTAAATACAAAAAACCCTGGTCTAGTAGGAACCCTGTCATTTTGTAAATATCATTGTAGGGATAACAGTCACTGTATAACATACCTATTGGGAAAAGGTTAAAATACTGACATTAACAGTGATAGATTGTGGACAGACTAGCTATGTGCATAACTGTTTGGTCATTTTAAAGGGATTTTGGGTCAAACAGATAAACTGATTTTTAAAAAGCAAATTAATTATTTAGTTGAATTCAATTCACTTAGTGAAACTGAAATGTGAATATTGAAAATTAGTGCATTTTCTGCTATTGTCTCAAATCCTGGTCACTACTAATTATCTCTATGATAGGTAAATCACTTCATTTTTCTGATCCTTAATTTCCAAAATGAAGACACTGGACCAGATGATTTATAACATCCTTTTCAGCTCAAAATTTATGAACTGAATGGAAATAGCCATGAAAAAAATTGCTTCCTTGGAAAGCTTCTAATTCTTGCAAACCATTTATATTTTGATTCTAATTTCTTCTTCACCTGATATTTGAAAACAAAACAAAACAAAACAAAAAACCCAAAACAAAACAACCCATAGCTAAACTCTTGGAACTCCAGTGCTAGAAAGCAAGGTGATCTTATAGGAGAAAAATATCTTTTTTTTTACATCTGAAGAGCAAGCTAATGGGACACTTGGACCCCTTTCTGACTTCCCAAATAACTAAAAAGCATAGGATGCTTTAAAAGAGTCCAGTCCTATAAAAAGGAAACATCTTCTATATGTAACATACATTTTTTCATTACAAAAATATCGAAATAATCCATGAGTTATTCCACTCTGCACCAGCTATAAAAAAAAAATACTATTAAAATTTGACCTGCACCTTTAATGCAACCAAAAGCACCATGAGGGAGAACATTTCCAACAAAAAAAAGGGAGAACATTTACTTGCTGTAGGGAGGTATTTTAAACCCAGAATCTTATTTTTTTTTGTACAAACAATTCAAACATATTGTTAGCTAGATAAAGAGATAAACCTTCCAGAAGTTCGAAAGGGCTTTCCCCATCACTTATTTCATTGGTTTGTCTGCTCATACTTACTAATGAGTGGCCCAAAGCCTCTAAAAGACACATCACTTTCAACTTGAGTTGGGGGTAAAGATAAACCAAACTGTCTGTACACGTGGAGAACTTGACTGTTCTTCCTTGCTTCCTGCTTTCTGTAGGGCTCGTGCTATTCAGGGTCTGTCCCTTGGGCATTGGTATCAATCTTGTAGTTCAACAATGTTTGGCACTAGAAGGGTATGGCATGTCACGTACTCTCATTGCACTGTACCTGCATACATTCACACACAGAGCCATGCATTGTGTCCTGAAACAAATTCAAGTTACGACATTTTAATCTCCAGATGCTTGTCCCCTCACAACGAAAAAAACATGGTCTCCAGAAGCCTGGAAAACCCATCCTTAGATTTTGCCATTTTTTCCTTCCTTCCTTCCTTTTATACTCTCTCTTGCTTTTTTCCTCTCTCTTTTTGCAATTAAATACTGAATCATGATTATCATTTAATTTACATCACTAAGTTCTTAGAGCTCCTTGGTCTTGTTGAAAGCCAAAAATGTGCTGCATAGAATTTCTGTCAAAAAGGATGCTGTCAACTGAAAATTTTAGTGAAAATAAATCCTGAATTTCATAGAAAACTAACCATTCCATCAATATTAACACTTGTACAAGTGCACTTTCATTTGCTGTCCACTGGTAGGCTGACATACATTTTTCCCAAATGAGAAAATATTTACCAATTTTAAAAAAAAGTTTCTTTTTCTGGATTCTTGAGGAAATAATTTTCTCATTTTGTTCCTGCAAGAAAACAGAATTTTATATGACAAACTACCTAAGTCATTTTGACAGAAGATTGTATGTGTGTGTGTATGCATGTTGTATAAATCATGATTGAATATGTTTTTATGCAAAGATCAGGCAGCCCCATTAAAATGCCCTGTTAATTGGAGGCAGCATGTACACATCAAAATCCTCCTATAGTTTTGACTGAAAGCTCTGGCAGGAGTTTGATAGGAACAAGGAGTCAAGAGCTGGGGATCTGCTCCCCAGGTAAAGGAACTGAGACTCTCAGGGGGTGCTTCTCTGAAAAGGGTATTATAGCTGCCAGTCTGCAGCTTGTGGATCAAATGATAATCATGATGATAGCCAGACTAAGACCTTTACAGCTCCTTGCTCTACTCTATAATAGAGTATAGTTATTGCCACAGCCCTACTGTCAACCCTTAATCTGGACTGTAACGTCATGGCTCCTTCAAAACTTTTCAGTTTTCTACAAAGTAGTTTCGTACTCCAGTCGCTCCTGAATAAGGGCATCGTCTTTGTACTGTAACCTTGGAGGAGTAGGGGAACATTCAAAAGCTAAGATGGCCTTTCGTAGGCTTCTGTCCAACACGTGTCTCTCCCAGGCTGGGTATCTATTCCTGAACAGATCAATTTTAATGACTGATTCTTCAATCCTTGGTGGTCGGGAGGATGGGGTGGAAGGGGCAGTCGGCCTCACCTGAAACACAGGCACACACCCATCCCGCTCTGCAAACTTCTGATCCCGATCACTGGCAACGCTGCGATTATTGGAAATGGACCTTAGAGTGCTTGTGGCCACTTCTGGAGGCAGAGTGAAGGCTGCTACCGGGTCCTCACAAGCACAGCTTGGTGACTGCCCAAAACGGGGTCCATTGGGGTGAAAGAAGGCATAATACATCAACATAAAAACAATGCCCGTTAAAAAGCTGCTGAATACCACACACAGTGCTGGTATAGCAAATGCATCTGCAATCTGGGGAGCCTTATACAGGTACCAAAGGGCACTCAAGGCGGTATTTTCTAAAAGAATCACAAAATAGTAAATGAAGAGCCGGCAACGTGTCCTGCCTTCCTTCACATTGAACCAGCTAAAGATGTAGATGATTCCGACCACCATGTCGAAGACAATTTCCTCCCATTTTGTGATGCAGAATTCTGTCTCACAGTGGACGATCCAGAAGGTCATGATGCACCAGTGAAGGACGATGAAGATCCCAAAGTAGAGCTGGAAAACAGAGGCAAAGAGGGCGAAAGTGATGACCCTTGCTGCGATGGTGAAGAAATGCCAGCAAAACTGAATGATGACAGCCATGTAGCTAATGGGTTTCTTATCATCGCGGGAATCCCGAAGGGCTTTCTGGTAGGAAGCCAAAGCCCAAGCCAAGGAAACAAGGGAGGCGGCAGCGGTGAGACCTGAAAAAACAAATAGGGCAGAGATTTAGATAAAGAAACATGGACCGAGTGAAGGGAGTTAAATCTGCTGAGAAACATGCCAGTCTGCAATTGGCAGAGTAGAATTTGAATCGCTGCAGCCTAGCTAGGATTTGTGGAATCTTATTTTCCAGCTTGTCTAGGAATTTGATGATAACTTCTTTTTTTATTCCTGCCTCCTAGAGTTGTCATGAAGTGTATGAGAGCAGAAGGGAGAACATTCCAGGCATTGAGAACAACTTGAGTAAAGACTAGGAGGTCCAGAGAGTGTAGAGTGTGTTTTAGAGTTGCTCAGTGAACTGGAATTTATAGCCTCCTAGCTATAGAATAGAAGGAAAGAAATAATGTGAAAGTATCCTGGAAAGCAAGGTTGAAACCAGTGGCAGAAGGTTTGCATTTCCAGGCAGAAAGCTTTTAATGTTAACAAAACACTCAAGTTAGCTCATTTGATCTAAAAGAAAATGCTAACTGGGGGTCTACATAGTACAGGAAAAAAGTGGGAACAGTATGAAGAGACTGATTTTATTGCATTTTCTCTCACTTTCCCAACTCATACACTTTTCCATTTCTAAAGTAATTTTTCTAAAAAAGTAGGTCTGGACATGTCACTCCCTTGATTAAAAAGTTCTTGGTGGTTCCCTATTACTTCCTTTGTACAGGTCACTTGAAGGTCTTTGTAACCTGGCTCCTTCCTATCCTTCCAGTCTTCTTAAACTTTATTTTTCTCCATGCTCTCCAGGATCCAGCTGCAGTAGGTGGTTTACTTACCTTTCTTTCTATGCAATACTCCATCTCATTTTTTTGCCTTTGTGTCGGCTGTTCTCCTGTAGCTGAAACATCCTCCCTTTTCCCCTCTATTTTTTAGATTCCCTGGTTTTCTCAAAAGCTAAACTCCACCTTCTGCAGAAGACCTTTCCTGATGGTCTTTCTTCTGATCCCAACCCTTCCCCTACTAGTATCTTCCCTCTGCCATTACCTTCCATTTCCTCTATCTGTATCTTGTATGACCTAGTTATATGTATATTTTTTCTCCATTAGAATATGACCAGGATAGGTGTTGTTTATTTGTTGGTTTTAACATTCTCTGTATATTTAGTATGATACTTGTCACTTCCCTCTTTTTTGGAGCTTCTTAACTTTCTTTTCTTTTCTTTTCTTTTTTTTTTAAATCTGTGCTAGTGAAGCCAATCTTTAGCTCAATGGATTTTTTTATTCAAAGCTGCACTAACTCAGAATACATGCACTTATGTAGCATTTTAAGGTTCACAAAACTCTCGTTAGCTCATTTGACCTAAAAGGAAAAAAAACTTTTTTTATTAATCAAGCTTGTTTCCTTATATTTTCCCTTGTACAGATGGCTACTCAGTTCTGAAATCTGTTTTTTTGAGTTTCCTCAGGTCTGCAGCTCATAAGAGTTACAATCCATTCCCCTTTTTCATAAATAGTAGCAACCTTTAGTGACAACTTATATACCTCATGATGGAATGAAGGCTTAAAAGATCTCTAGATAAAAAAGTTGTTGTCTGTAATCCTTTAAAAATTAATTTTAAAATAAATGGTTCTTGTGGGAATCATGCTATTTAAGAGAGAGAAAGAAAAACACAAAACAAAACAATTTTTGAAGATCGTTCAGAGTACTTTTATTTGGGAACCTTGAATAAGTTAAATTTCCTGAATAAGACAGTTACTGAGAATGGGTATACTTTTTAGCAGCATCTCTCCAAATCCATATCTGACAAACTCATTTTCCCTCTTCTCCTTGCCCTGCCAAAAAAACAAAAACAAAAACCAAATAATATGACCTTGAGTTTCTTTCTGTCAATTGCAAAATCATTATAAATCTGTTTTCTCATTTGAGCTTCCTAACAGCCTTTTGAGATAGATGTTAATATTATTCTATTTTGTAGGAGGTGTAATTGAGGCTCAGCTAAGACTTGTCAAAGATCATGCAAGTATAAATGGGTTTAAACACAGATCTTCCAGACTCAGGTCTTCTGCAGCAGATGAATGTTCTTAGGTGTTGCCTAAGTGAGAGAAATGTTAGTGAAAGAGAGAAATGTGTTTTGTTGTAATGTCATCAAAGAACTCATGGATGTTATCATTGGTTAGAACATAATTAGCTACTTCTTATTGCTCAGAAACCTTCAATAATTTCCTATTGCCTCTGGAATAAAGGTTAAGCACTTTAGGGCTTGCATCACAAGCTCTATACAATCTGGTGCTACGCTAACTTTTTATTATTAGTCCCCTCTTTGAATTCTATGTTCCACCCAAACTGAACTGCTCTATGTATAATCCCCTAAAACTTGCTCTATCCTCATCTACCTCTATGTTTGTTGAATTCCAACCTATCTTTTAAAATTTAATTCAAATGCTATGTCCTTTTTAGTACTTTCCCCCAATCATGATGACAATAATCTTCCCCTTCAGATATCATAAAATATTTTGATTGTAGATTGCTGATACATTTATTGCATACTATTGTTTTAAGCAATCTATTATTAGACTAAATGCAAGAGAGAAAAGACTGTAAATGCTAAACTTTCTATCATCTCTTGCAATTAACATGGGTTTGGGGAGATGCTGCTGGAAAGTGTACCCATTCTCAGTAATTGTTATTCAGGAAATTTAATTTATTCAGGGTTCCATGATAGAATGAAGGCTTAAAAAAATCTCTGGATTAAAAAAAATAAAGATGCAATTAACATGATCCTCCAAATATAATGGGTATTGCATAAATGTTGTTGTTTCCAGATGCGATTCAATCTGCATATGTATGTAGTATGACGGCATGTGCTATGATTCACAAACTGGCAGATTATGCCCCTGCTGATATTCTTTTCTTAAATTAAAAAAAAATAGCTAAGCTATAAGATATGATTTGCTTAATGATCTTAGAAAAGCATGAGAAGACTTAAGTAATGAAGAACAAAATTAACATAACCAAGACAAAATTTATAAGTGATGGCAATATTGTTTTAAGATTGAATTTGAACAAATAAATTATTATAACCATTATAAATACTCATTAACTGTAAAGGGCATTCTCAGCATCCAAAAAAAGAACTGATAAATAGAAATATAAAATATTTTTACACATACACATATATACATATGCATACATAGGCACATATACAAACACATATGCAGACATATATAAATATACATGTATATTTTTATATCACACACACACACACACACACACATATATATATATGTATATTTATGGTTCCATTTCTGGTTCTAGTTCTAGGTATATGTATATATGTCTAATAGTGACCATATCTAGGGCAGAGGAGGGAGAGAAAAAAAAGATATCTATGTGATAACTTTTTTTGTTTTATATTTAAAAGGAATAACAAGTTATACATGATATTTTTGTAGATTTATGTACAATTTTTTGTTATTCTATATGTTTACTACATTATAATTATATATATATTTTTCATACATATATAGTTACATACTATGTTAATAGTATAACATTTTATATTTTGTTATAGCAATTCTTGTTTTATTCCTTAAATTAAAAATAAAACAAATTCTAAAAATTGGGGTGCATCTGGAGTTGTCATTTCATCAGCACAGCAAATCCTGTTTCCATTGATACATTTTGGACATCCTTCTGTAAATGATAGTCTTAAAGAGTTGTCTGGGATTCTGAGAAGTTAAATAAACTTGTATGCAATTGCAGCACTTGAATGTACCAGAAGCAGGATTTGAGTAGCCATCTTCTCCATCTTCTTGATCTATGACTGTCATTCTGTATGCTACATTAGGCTACCTCTCACTACACTAAATATGGTTGCTAATTATCGATGTTTATAGACACTGACATAGTGGTTAGAAAGTTGGTCTTGGAACCAGAAAAACCTGGGCTTGTCTTGCTGCTGTTTTCCACTAGCTGAGTGATTATGGACAAGCTACTTAATCTCATAGTGACCTAGGAAACAATCCAAGACTGTGTTAGAGAAGTTGCAGATGTTCATTGGTGCAGAAGAAATTTCCATAGTGGGACTCTCCATACTAATAAAAGCACAGGTATCATCTCCCTACCCACTTGCTGATTTTACTCACACATATAAGCACAAAAATTATTATATCTATATATTTTTTCTCATTTTTTTCCTTTGAACCAAACTGAACCTTATAATGTGTAACTTTTAAGTGGACTAGTATTTTGAAGTGCAATATGAAAACTGAGCAAGGACCTGAAACAGAAATTAAAAGGTCTTCTAGGAATTCTCTGTAATTTTACCACTTCTATGATATAAATAACCATGGGGTTAAAAGAAACCTTGAGCAATCATACCATGATTGTCCAAATCAACTGAGATTCACTATAATTCAAGGAAACTGTGTTACTTAGAGAATCTCAAGGCATAATTTAGTAGAGTGGGTGAATTTTTTGTTCTTTTCTCTCAAAGCCATGACAGTTAAAGGAGCTCAAACTCCAAATAACCAAATCAATTATACTATACAATGTATGCTTGTTTTAAGATACAGCCTCAGGGAAGTTTTCCTTGCCTTTGCTGGAAGTCCTATCAGTTATTTTTGAAGGAGGCATCACAGCATTAGTCAGGCTGAGTACTTATCTTTGTGATTGTCTTGTGCAACACATGGCTGACTTGTATGTCTCCTTTCTATTCTGTATATATCTTGAATATATATAGTTATTTATATGTTACCTCCAGCATTAGAGTGTGACTTCTTTGAAGGGAGGGTCAGTTTGCTTTTCTCTTTGATTCTCCAACATTTAGCATAGTGCCCGAGATATAAGTAAATGCTTAATAAATATTTTTGATTCATTGATACATAAACTCCCTTGTATATTCTGAAAAACTCAACTAGACTCTCTTGATTTGGCTAATTTTAAACTAATGAAAAGGAAAATAATTAAATTTAAACATTAAACATAGCTTAACTCTATGAGGGTTGCTAAAAATATAATACTTGAGTTTAAGTTGATCATGATATTAAAATGTTAAAAAAAATTGTAAAACAAAGGAGAAAAATCCTTAATCAGATTAGGTCTTAATAATTCGTGAGAATCTCTTTTCTTTATTCTCGTCTCAAGGTAAAATCTTGGAGCTATATGGCTAATCTCTTTAATTAGTTTCCTACCTATATAGAGAAAAGGATTTTCCAATTATTACCTATCCATATGTAATGGTAATATTGTTGGGGTTTTTTTTCCTTTTTTAAATTTGAAATTTCATTATCAACAGTCATTGCAATTATAATGGTGATATTGCTATTCTTACAAAAAGTGCTCTCAAATCAGATGTGTTTATTTTTCAGGTCAGATTATACCCCTAATGCCCTGTATAAAGGAGCCAGTGTGGTATGGTGGAAAGGGGGGGTACTAAACTTGGAGCCAGGAGAAGCCTGGGCTTCTTGCCTCTGTATTTATGTATTATGTATTAAATATGTATATATGTATAATATATTATGTATTATGTATTAAATCTTCTTGCCTCTGTATATGCTAATTGTACACTAAAGGATAAGTCATTTAAATTCTGAGTCTCACTTTCCTCATATCTGTCATCTGTACTTTGCAAGTTGGCTATAAGGATTAAGAAAAATCATATGACATATGATAAAACACTTTACAAATCTTAAAGTGCTATATAAATGTCAACTAATATTATGAAGAATAATGAATGGTCTTTGGACTGGATCTGGGATTTTATTGGTTTAGGGGATTCTTTGTGAACAAATTCCCTCTACCAATACATATCAGTCCCAGTGCTGCAATTTATAGCCTTAGAGAGCTGTTTATATATAGTGAATGTGTTAGAAAGATTTAGATTCAAGCTACATCTCTTGACACCCACTCTCTGGGTGACCCCTGGCAAGTCCCTCAGCCTCTCAGTGGCCAAGTTAACTCTCTAAGATGATGGGAAAATGTAGTTTTTAAAACTCATTTTCATTTGTTAATGACTTGTAGTCACTTCATTAAATTAAAACACAAAGTCGAGAACTCTGAGGTTGTTCACCAGGGAGTATATATATTTTCTCACTGTTTTTCTTATTAAAAAAGTTTTATTGATAGCTTTTATTTATATGCAAAACATTGTTTTTATACAACTTATTCCTCTCCCCTTCCTCCCAATCAATCCTTCCCTTCTAATAAAGAAAAACAGTTACATGTGAGTCATGACCTAGTAATTGCTGTTCAGTTGTTTCATCCATGTCTAATTCTTCATTACCCCTTTTGGAGGTTTTTGGTAAAGATACTAGAGTAGTTTACCATTTCCTCCTCCAACTCATTTTACAGATGAAGAACTAAGTGATAAAGCAGCAGGATATGACAATCCAATATTTGACTCTTAAGGTTTTCCCATTTTTCTGCTGAGTGAGAGGGATATCTCTTCTCCAGGACCATTTTTTCTCCTATCATTGTTTTTCATAACAGACAGATAGATATCTCTGCCCCACATACACATTCACACATCATTGTTAAAATATTTCTAACTACTGAGACATAGAAATGACCCATCTTCCACCCAAACCCATACCCTCAGGGACTTGTTGACATAAAATGATGATTTTTTATAGATCTTTAGCACTAAAAAAGCCTTTCTGATTCTAATTTTATAGTTGAGGAAGCAGATGTTTGAGAGGTTATGGGATGTACCCAAGACCTATCACCAGCCAGTGATGGAACCTGAATGAGAGTCCAGATTTTCTGAATGAAAGCATTCCAACTCTTGCTACTGTTAGACTACAGCAATTTTTCTCACTTTCTCAGAGGGTGCCTAATTCTGTGGTTGCTTCTGTTGTCCTCCCTGTCTATTTTATGTACTTCAAGTAAACATAAGGAAATGGAAGGGCCTGCCTCTTAATAAAAATATAAGGGGAGAGTGTTTACTTTCTCCTGGACAGGGGAAGATGGGAGTTATATTTTTTGCTTGAGTTGAGAGAACGTGCATTTCCAGATAAGATGAGAAGGGGATTTTGCAGCCTGACTGAAATGCCATATGACTGAGCTTTTAGAATCCCAGTGCAGAGTCACTGCTGCTCTGATGCATTTTATGAATTGCCTCATGGTATCCAACTGATCCATGGACTTCTGCTTCCTCACCACACCTCAGCCTGAACAATTTATCTGACTGAAAAAAACAATTCAATAACAATAGATGGTGTGACAATGTATTCAGTTTCCATAAACTCAGGAATATATTTCTTTCTCTGGTAGTTGATGTAGAGCATGAAATGAAAGGTTTGTGAAAGAAAAATGCTTTTAGAGGCTTTTCTACAAATTGAAAGCACCTGGCTCAAGAATGAGAAATGACCAGCCTATAAGTTGGACCTTGAATATTGCCTTGGTCAGTGTCTGTAAAACTTAGAGAATAATTACTCTCAGGGAGGCAACTATAGTTGTCCCTTTTATCTCAGAGCATCTGAAGATTTAAAGATAAAGAGTATTTGAAGGGTTTTAAGCTACTTTCTAATTCAGGGTATGATGAATGGTGGCAACAGTCTGAAGCCCATAGCACAAGTGAACACTGAATAGGGTTTTATTAAAAGTTCAAAGATTCTAAGTCTCCAAATTTGTCTATTATCTGTTTTTCCCTTTTCCTTTCAGAGCTGGGGAAAGGCATTTTTATGTCCTACGCATGTATATATTCAAATGAATTATCTAAGAGCAGCTTTTGGGGAGGCATGGATAACTATCAGCGAAATTTTGCCCACTCCTTTCAATGGAGACTTTGATTTCTACCTGCATGGAGAGCATTAAAAAGGACATCAAGGCTAGATATTCTGCTATCTTGGAGAAAGATACCCGATTAGAATTTTATTTATCTGTCTTCTTAAATATTTCTGGCTAAGGGGTACTATTTTTAGATTCAAGTTGGGTTTTATTTTGCTATTTCTTAAAAAAGAGAAAGATAACCCGCAGGCTTGACTAATTCCCATCAAATGTTGTTTACATAAAAGAGCATTGCAAATACTGAATTATGAGTAAATTCATTTATTCAAGCAGATAGTAAATAGGAATCTGAGTTCTATAGATTAAAACATCTCAGAAAACACACAAAGGTAAATGAACTCTTGATATGGGAACAAGTTGAGATGTTGCTCAATCAAGAGATAGGTCCTAATCTTAGCCAAGAGGAAATCCCCAAAGTTTCTGGAGAGACAAAGTTAGAAGTCAGGGACTTGATGAAGCCCCAGTTCCTCTACCTGTCTGCTGCTTCTAAAAATATTTTTTTTCTTCTTTCTCCATAGATCATTCTCAGAAGAGAGTATGGAATCATGTGTGTCTCTTAGACTTGTGCGTATCAACTTTACTCTCTCACATAGACATAAAGTGTTAAGTCATCATTCTCTCTACTGATTAGGAAGGGCTTTTACAAAATATTTCAGACTTGAAACAGGTTAAACCTAATCACATCTTGCTTAAACCATGCAAAAAAAATTGGAACCCTTTTCTATTACATTATACTAGATACTTTGATTCTTCACTATAACAAATAATTTGATTTATCATAAAATACCTAACAGATGTAGAACACATTTTTCAAGCATTAAGATTACATGAATTTATATCAACTGTTGTGGGGCATGTGCAAGAAAGCCCCACAACAGATGATTTTATAAATTCATGTGCAACAAAGCCCAAATCACCTGAGGTGATGGGGGCACCTATAAGGGATCTGCTTCTTAGAGAATACAATTTGGGTTTCAGCCAGGTGTCACAGTGGATAAAGCACCAGCCCTGAAGTCAGGAGGACCTGAGTTCAAGTATGGCTTCAGACAATTAATACTTCCTAGCTGTATGACCCTGGGCAAGTCATTTAACCCCAACTGCCTCAGCAAAAAAACCCAAAAAACAAAAAAGACCATTTATATTTTCCTATTGAATTTTTTAGAGCAGTATTTTACCATTGGTTGCATAGCTACAATAAAAACAAACTACTGAATTCTCCAAAACCTCTCTATTTGGGGGCAGCATCTATGTGGTGAAGGTCCTGTTGAACTTGAGTTGAAGGAAGTTTCTGGATCCCACTCTTGAGGTTCTGAGGGTAATGAAAGGGGGGATTATGCTTCTGAAGTGTTAGGGAGTACAGTTATCCCTTTTGCACTGAAACTTTCTCCAATAGTTTTGATATATCAAAAATGGAAATTTGGGGAGAGTTTTGCAGAAGCTGCAGGCAATAGCTGCAAAGGGAGAGTCAAAATATTTTTTTTTGCAGATTTTGCAGATTGAGAGGTACTATGCCACTAATCTCTGTGATATGGAAGGGATAACTATATGTTCTTTAGCTATATCTTTAAAGTAAACATTCCCTTATAAAAACTAATCAAGTGGTTACATGGAATTGGGAGTGAAGGGGATCCCTAAAATGGGGAAACAATTATCAGTGGCTTCTTAAGCCAATGGTAGATACTAGATAAACCCAGATTCCTTTGAAGGTACTTGGAGAACCTTGTTGGGGGAAGGGGTGAAATGTAACATATCTGACTTTCAGGCAGTGGGGATAGTTTAATCATTGTTACACATATTAAAAATTGTTCCTGTTGTTTTGCCTCTCAATTTATCACTTTAGGCAGCTATCTAATTTACTTTCTTTCTAATCTCAGTTACCTTACTCTTTTATCTATCTATATCTGCTTTTCCTTCTGTCTGACTCTATTTCTCTTTCCCTACATTAATGCCACTTAAGTTTCATTCCAATTCCCTTGCTGGAGGAGGTCTTCTAATTTGTTGATTCTTAGACAAACAGAATGAGCTTCTAAGCAGATCCATAGACCTTGTGAGGTAGAAAAATAGTGCTATTCCTTGTCTCACTTAGATTTTAAAGCCTGGAATCTCTGGAGAATTCTATGGTCAGGGTTGTAAGAAGAAAGGAAAGAAACTATGTCTTAATTAAATTTTTATTTAATCTAATTAATTGACTGATTTGAATTAATTTACAAATATTATCTCATTACCACTACACACCTCTCAGAAAGGTTAAAATGACAGGAAAAGATAATGATGAATGTTGGAGGGGAATTTTCCTACATTGTTAGTGGAATTGTGAATGGATTCAGCCATTCTGGAGAACGATTTGAAACTATGCTTAGAAAGTTATCAAACTGTGCATACCCTCTGACCCAGCAGTGTTATGACTGGGCTTATATCCCAAAGAGATATTAAAGAAGGGAAAGGGTCCTGTATGTGCACGAATGTTTGTGGCAGCCCTCTTTGTAGTGGCCAGAAACTGGAAACTGAGTGGATGCCCATCAATTGGAGAATGGCTGAATAAGTTATGGTATATGAATGTTATGGAATATTATTGTCTATAAGAAGTGATCAGCAGGATAATTTCAGAGAAGGCCTGGAGAGACTTACATGAACTGTTGCTGAGTTAAATGAGTAGAACCAGGAGAACATTGTATACAGCAACAGCAAGATTATATAATGATCAGTTCTGACAGATGTCGTTTCAGCACTGTGGTGATTCAGGTCAGTTCTCATAGACTTGTGATGGAGAGAGCCATCTATAAACAGAGAAAGGACTATGGGGACTGAATGTGTATCATAACAGTATTTTCACTTTTGTTGTTGTTTGCTTGCATTTTGTTTTCTTTCTCATTTTTTTCCTTCTTGATCAGATTTTTCTTGTGCAGCAAGATAACTGTATAAATATGTATAGAAAAATTGCACATGTTTAACATATATTGGTTTTCTTTCTCATTTTTTTCCTTCTTGATCAGATTTTTCTTGTGCAGCAAGATAATTGTATAAATATGTATAGAAAAATTGCACATGTTTAACATATATTGGTTTACTTATCTTCTAAGGGGAGGGGTTGGAAGGAAAGGAAGAGAAAAAAATTGGAGCATACGTTTTATAAGAGTGGATATTGAAAATTATCTATATATATGTTTTGAAAATAAAAAAGCTTTAATAAAAAATAATAAATAAAATAAAATAAATCCCCAAAACCTCCCAAATATTATCTCATTTGATCTTCACATCAACTCTGAGAAGTAGGTGCTATATTATCCTTATTTTACAGTTGAAGAAACGAGGCATTTACTTGATGTTACAGAGCTAGTAAGTGTCTAAGGATGAATAGAGTCTTCCTGACTCTAGGCCCAACCTTACCCTTCAGAGGCCATTACATGCCTCTGAAATACCTCCTAAGAGCCTCCTGAAAACTTTTTCTATCAACTTTAAAAAATGATGGGAAAATGAAAATTAGTTCCTATCTAGAAAGGGTGAAAAACTATGGTTTACAACATAGTACTCTCTCCTCTGCTGGGAATGTTAATTGGGATTGATGTTCCAATTTTCCAATCACTGACACTGTAATAGCACATCTAAAAGGCACAGATAATGTGAGGGAAAAAAGTTTTACTTTTAAACTCCAGTGAGCAGACCTGTAGAGGGTTGTTCAAAGCACTTCCACAGGAATGATCTCATTAGAATCTCCCATCAAGTCTCAGAGACAAGTGCTATTATCCCGATCTTATCAATGAGGAAACTGAGGCTCAGAAGAAAAAGAACTTTTAAAAATTATATAGGTAGCTAGTGAAGAGGTCAGTACTAGACAGTAGGCATCTTGATAAGTAGTTCACTGCTGCTTCAATCAAACCATCTCTTAAAGACCTGCACTATGGTCACATGATCAATGTTCATGAAGGAATCTTATAAAGACACCTAAAGACATCGTTTGAATTGGACTGGGTCATTATTCTCCTTTCCTTCAGTCTTTCTTCACATAGCTGCTAAAATTTTTTTTTTTTTTAAAGATTTACATTTGACCATGTAACTTCCTTGCTCAAAAGCCTTTGGGGGCTCTTTAATGCCAACAGAATAAAATCCAATCTATTTAGATGGATATTTAAAATCCTTTATAATCTTACTCCATACTATGTTTCTAGCCTTATTTCATGCAATTTCTTTTCATGTACTCACTTTTGAATCCATTTGAAACTCTAGGTTTTTTTTTTTTTCTGACTTTATATGCCATTTCCCATCTCCATGTAGGAGGAGAGAAGAGCAGATAGGGGGTGCAGTGGCTAGAGAATCTGGCTTGTAGGTAGGAAGAACTATAGTTATCCCTTTCCCATCTGGGGGGAAAGGGGATTAGGGGCATAGCATCTTTTATGATCTGGAAAAAAATGGTCCTTTCTTTGTACCAAAGAAGTCTGAAATTTTTTAAAAAATTTTTTCTTTTATAGAGTGTTTACAGTATTTCTTTTATAAAATTTGAGTTAAATATTTGGTCTTGGGCTATATGTAGGTCAATGTTAAGCAAAAATACTTTTTTTATGTCATCTGCTGGACTTCATGTATCTGTAGCTTCTACAAACTCCTGCCAAATTCACATTTAAATGTTTTGTGCTCACCAGTAATGTATTGAAACCATGATGGGGAAAGTTGCTATGCTATGCTGAACGAATAACAATATACTTAAACCCTGCCTTAGTTACTTTCTACCTGTGTGACCTTGGGCAAATCACTTAATTTTATTTGCCTCAATTTCCTCAGCTATAACTTAGATATAAAAATAGCATCCGTCCAACATTGTTGTGAGTATAAAATGAGATATTTACAAAGTATTTAACAATGTAGGGCACATAGGGAGGCATTATATAAATGGTAACTATTATTATTTATTCATTTATTTAGGCATTTCTCCTGGCACTTCCTCCATATCTATGCTTTTCAAAATTAATCACTTCCTCAACTCAGAGATTCCCACCTTTGTGTAACCATTCTGATCCTTCAGCTAAAATTATTTTCATCTCAGATTAGACTGATAGGATCACAGATTTACAGTTGGAAGGGGCTTTAGAGGCCATCTCTTCATTTTACAGATGAGGAAACAGACAGCACAGAATTTAAGTGACTTGTTCAGGGACACATTGATAATGAGACAGCCAAGATTCAGACACAGAGCATGACTTTAACTCCACATTCTTATTCAGATCAGTTTTTCCTAGAATGTTTTCTTTGTCCCATCACTCTCTATCTTATATCCTATATATTTAAATGTGTGGATGCTACATTTTCTCCCTCCCCTGACAAGTAAAATGTTATCTACTTGAGGTCAAGTCCTCTTGTCTTTTATTTTTACCTTTAAAAAAATTACTTTGCACAATCATTTGGAGAAGACAGACATTTAATAAATGTTTCTAGAATTGAATAGATTGTTATTCATGGAATCACTCACTTGCACTAGTCCTAGAAGGAGAGTGAGAATAGCAGGAAACAGAAAAGTACTTAATGTACCAGAAAAATATATCTCTTCCTAGGATGAGTATTTACTTCTTCAGCATATTTATATCTTTTCTCTTGGTTAAAAAAAATATGTATATATATATATATATATATATATATATATATATATATATAAATTCACTATATGGAAAGGATGCCTAATTTTATATTCCACACATGAGTAAAATATTGTGAAAAACTCCCATCACTAATATTCTGGTTTTGTAGTTGTAGGGATGGAAGTATGTTTGGTATTCCTTGGAGACAGGATAGAAGTTCTGCCCCTTTATTCTTATTAAAGTGAGAGTCCCTAAGGGTCCATAGTGTAGAGTGTCCAAGATTATGATGAGACTTAAAATGAATTTTCTAACTTTAATTCAAAGAAGAGACAGAATTTTAAAAGTGGCAGCTGAGTCAGAAGAAAAGTCCTTAAAAAGACACATAGTGAAGACTGGCTGGCTATGGATCTGAATAACAAAAGACCTGAGATATCCCCTGAGGCTAGGAACAAAAAGAGTGCATAAATCCTTCCCCTATGTGGAAAGGCAATATAGCCGCTGCAATTTCAAAGAACCAGAAGGTGGCAGCAGCAGAAAACCAACAGAATACATCTCAGCCATCAGTAGATAGTGGTGATGTGGAACACTGAGGGAATTTAGTTTTAAGCAGAAGAAATGTAGCTCACAGTTCAATATTACCAGACCAACAAATTGGCTGATGTAAAGGCTCTAAGGGCAAGTCAACTGGGGCACTCGAGATAGAAAGGCATTTACGTGCTGAAATGAGTCCAAAAAAGTTGAGCAGTTTCAATTCTGAAATGAGTCAACAGGCATTTATTAAGTACCTATTATGTACTCAGCTTTCCCGTTTTACTTGTGGCAGAGGGCTTGTGTAGTTCAATGACATATGGCTTATGCTGTGCAGGGTTACCCCAAATGGGAAAGGGGAAACTGCTCTAGTATCTTTGCCAAGGAAGTCCTTCGGACAGTAATAAAATGTTAAAAGGTATGATGACATTGGAAGATGAGACACTTAGATTGGAAGGTATCCAACACATTAGTGGAAGAAGGGGCCAGTTTGCTGTAGTCCTGGGGGGTCACGAATGAATGACTGAACAGCAGCAATATGCTCAGCACTGTGTTAAAGAACCAGATATAAAAAAGAATTCAAGCAACCAATGTCTGCTCTCAAGGAGCTTTCAGTCTAATGGTAGATATTGCAAACAGCTATTAAATATTGCAGCGTAAATATGAGATAACCAACAATTCTAGATAACTAAAATTAAGAGGAACAAGAAGGCTTCTTATAAAAGGTTGTTGTATCTGGGATTTGAAGAAAACCAGAGAGACCAAGAGTCAAAGATAATATGGAAGATATTTCCTGGCAAAGAAGACAACATCTGAAAATGCACTGACGTCAGTTAATAAATATTTATTTGAGTACTTACTATGAACTAGCCTGAGGATACAAAGAAAGTCAAAAGACAGTTGCTGCCTTGGAGAAGCTCAAAAAAAAAAAAAAAATGGAAAAGATAACATGTAAATTGCTTTGTACAAATAATCCATCTGGATGATAAATAGTAAATAAACAATAGAGAAGATCTAAGAATTAAAAGGGATTGGGACAGGCTTCCTGAAGTAGGTAGGATACTAGTTGGAACCTGGTGAAAGATAAGAAATTCTGGAGATCAAGATGAGAACAGAGCATAGGACAGAGCCAACAGTCAAAGAAAATGTCCAAGTAAGGATATGGAATGTCTAACACAAAGTCGATTGAATAACCAAGATTTCTGAACTACAGATATCATGGGGTCAGGGAACAACATATATGAAAAATAGAAAGTCAATGGAGAGAGGGAAGTTATAAAGGGTTTTCAAACCCTAATTCAAACCAAATAGAGGATTTTGTATTTAACCCTGGAGCTACTGGAGTTGATTGAATAGGAAACTGATTTAGTGTCCATGAGACAACAAGAAATATTAAAACGAAGTAAAAAAAAAACTGAAAACAATTGGAGAAAATCTCAGTTTTTTCATAGCAAAAAAAACAAAAAAAAACAACAAAAAAAAAAACAATTGACCTGGGAAACTGAGGAAAGATAAATTAAGAGTTACTGTATTACCTGAAATCTACAACCAAAAAAAAAAAAAAAAACCAAAGAAAGAAAGAAAAAATAAATCTAACCAGATAACCAAAGAGAAATAGAAAAAAAAAATCATTGCCTCCTGAAAGAGACCCCAATATGAAACTATCTGGGTATATTTTAGGCAAAATCCAGAGCTTCCAAATCAGTTCTCGTACTATTTATTAAACATCTACAATGTGTCCAGACATTGTGTTAAGGGATGAGGATACAAAGAAAAGCAAAGAAAAAGAAATTCCTACTCTCAAGGAGCAAACATACTAATGTATGACAATTCACAACTAGGTATAAAAAAAGATTTATATGGAATAAATAGCAAGTGTTCTTAGAAGAGAGTAAGATTAAGGACAGAGAAATGCTATTTGCAGAAAATGAGACTTTAGTGAGACTTGAAGTAAGTTAGGAGGTTGAGATAAGGAGAGAATGGTAGTGATCAAAGACCAAAAAGGAAAAAATACTATAAGTAGCTGGAAAGAAAGATTTTATGTACAAAGTAGCCACAAGAAGCAGCCAATGGTGCATTAGATAGATCCCTGGGCCCGAGGTCAGGAAGATGAATTCAAATGTAACCTCAGGTACTTATTAGCTTTTTGCTTCCTTAGCTGTAAATGGGGATAATAATGGCACCTACCTTGCTGGGTTGTTGTGAGAATCAAATGAGATAATATTTCTAAAAGCATTTAACATGGTGTCTGGTACATAGTAGGTACTATATAAATGCTTATTGTTTTATTTCACTGTTATCTTCAAGCTTATAAATGCTTTTGCAGCCAAGAAGATAAAGAAGCATAGAGTTTAGAATACTATATTCCTGAAGCCAAATGATATAGTCTTACAACCAAGGATAACTCACCCAACAGAACTGCATATTATTCTATAGGGAAAAATAGACTTAAAAAAAAAATAGAGTTCTTACAAGCATTCCTGATGAAAAGACCAAAGTTGTGCAAAAACTTTGAAGTGCAAACACAGAAGTTAAGAGAAACATAAAGAGGTATATATGAACAAAATCATAAGGGATTAAACAAGGATAAATTAGTTACATTCTAATATAGGGAGAGCAGGGATGGCAGAGTCTGATTAGAAAGAAGCATTGGAAGTAGTTCTGTTCATGTGAACATTTGGGGTAGATACTCTAAATTTGTACATCTCACATGTTTCTTTTGAGTTACTTTAATTCTATTTTGCTCATCAGGTACAGCTCTTTCTTTGATGAAGGTATATCATGCTACATGGTCTTTTGCCAGCATCTCCTTGAGAATGTCTTTGTATTGCTTCTTCTAACCATTACATAGAAGACAAGGATGAAGAAGGAATAAAAAGGTGGATAGATTAAGGAAGTGATTTAATTTTAATAAAAATCAACTCTAAGAATGTACAAAAATATGCATAGTTTTTTTGTGGTGGCAAAAAATTTGAAACTGGGGGAGTGCCTGTCAGTTGGGAGAATGGCTGAATAAGTATTTGTGGATGAGTGTAATGGAATGCTATTTTGCCATAAGAACTGATGAAGGGTGATGGTTTCAGAAAAACCTGGGAAGACTTGTAGGAACTGATGCAAAACAGAATAAAACTAGGAGAACAATTTCAAAGACAATAATAAAGGCAAGTAACTTTGAAAGACTTAGGAACTCTGATCAGCATAATGATCAATCAATTCCAGAGAATTCACGTTAAAATGTGCTGTACCTCCTAATAGGTAAAGAACTCAGTATAGAGAATGAGACACACATATACACACATGTATTTTGTACATGATTAATTTGGGAATTATATTTTTTGTTTTATCTGGCCATACACCTTTATAACTGGAGTTTTGTTTTTCTTCCTTTCTCATTTGCGAATGGGGGTGGGATGAGAGGGATAGAAGACAGATTTTTTTTCTGACTGAAAAACATTTTTTAAAAGGAGACAATGAGAGGAAAGCAACTTGGAAGAATTGATTATAGACAGCCTTCTCAAGGAGATAGAGGAAGATAGCAGGGACGAGTAAAGTGAGGCTTTTCTTTTTCTTTTTTTGAGAATAGAGGTGATACAGGTATGTTTGTGGAGTAGGGAAGCACCCAGTGGATAGGAAGAGATGTTGGTTAATAAGAGAGTAAGGATGATAATGAGTAAAGTTATCTGGAGAAAACAGGATTGAAAGGGAAACACTTGTGTATGTAGAGAGATTTGCATTGTCAAGGAGAAGGGCCACTTCTTTATAGATAGGATTTATGGAGGAGATAGAGGCATCTATATAATGGGAGATACGGAGAAGAGAAGAAGCTCTCAGTCTCAATTTCTTCAGGAAAATTTGACACAGAGTTTTTAGCTGAGAGAGCGATTACAGAAGGAGCCATGGGAAATTTGAAAAAAGGATGAAAAGACTTGGGAAAGACTCTAGGGTGAATAAGATAGTGAATGTAGTGAGGCTTAGTTAAGATTATGTAACATAAATTTTAATATACATAAATTATGTATGTTTGTAATGGACCTAAGTTTTGTGAATTTCTTTAGCTTTGTTTAGCAGCTTGTGAGTAGAAGTGAAGATAGTGGACAAAGGATTTGAGAAAAGAGGACAACACAAGGATTGAGCCCAGCACATACTAGGTACTTTAATGTTTGCTGGCTGGACAACTTTGGGCTTTCAAGGCAGAAAGAGAATCAGAATGGCAATAGATTATAATCAGATAATGGAATTTCAGAGTGGAGCAATTACAAGATCAAGACATTTACTTTCACTGATTATATTAGATTTCTAAATGAATAAGTTGTGGAACTGGTAGGTTGGGGTGATTGATACACCATCAATATATATGTTAAAGTCCTTTAGAGTAAAGGCAGGAGTTTAGGAAGAGATAGACTGTGGAATAAGCATTGAGGAAAGGTGAATGTTCTTCAAGTAGATTATCATCCACATATGAAAAGATTTTTTATTTTTCTGGGTAGGATGGAGGAACAAACAAAGTGATATACAGAAGTACCTTAGCATTTCAACAACTAAGTACCAGTTAGGGTATCTGATTTCAATTCACCTCCCATAGTAGTAAAGAATCCAGTGATGAGACACTATCCATCCAAATGAATTTGTCTCATCTTGTAGGTACAGTATTGATCTAGGGACCTACTATTTTCTGTGAATAGCATAGAAATAGCAAATATCTGCTTAGCTCTGCCTTCATCAAATCATATCTTGAGCACTGTGTCCAGTTCTCTGCACTACATTTTTTTGGAAGAACATTGACAGGCAGGAACATTTCCAGAAGAGAGTGCACAGGCTGGTAAGAGAAGTTGAAACAATGCCAAATGAAGATTGGTTGGAAGAGATGAAATATATTTAGTTTGAAGAAGAGAGGACTTAAGGGAGTCTTGATCATTATCTACCACATTAAAACCTTTCAAATATTTGAAAAAGGATTATGAATTCTGATTTACTCAATTCAATCTAGTTCAACAAACAGAACTAGGAACAATATGGGTAGAAGTTACAGGGAAGTAGACTTTTGCTCCATGTGAGAAAGCACTGATGATGTAGAACTGTCAAACAATGGAATAGGATGCTTTGAGGGGACAAAGGGTAGAATTCAGGGTTGTACTGGTAAATTTTTAACAACCAGTAAACTGAAAAAGAAGTATCCACCCACTTTTAAGTTTAATTCACATCATTAACATTTTCTATATCAGTATCTCAAGTCTATAAATCAACAAACAATAAAACAATCATTTGTAGCATTTGTCAATTTATGAAGTGTATATGCTTACATTGAAAATTTAACAAACAGTTCCCATGGGATAGTTCAAGCTGACTTCAGTTCATCACTTACGGAGTCATATCACTGAATATGTTTTTGCAGAGGCAGCATGACCTGGTGGATAGAGTCCTGAATGTGGAGCTGGAGAGACTTAAATTTAAACCTCAATTTTGACATTGATTACTGGTGTGACACAGCAAATTTTGCTTTGTTCAAGTAAAAGAATCTCTCTGAATCTGTTTCCTGATCTTTAAAATGAAGAAATTGAACTAGAATAACTCTAAGGTTCTTTCTAACTCTAAATCTCATGTACCTTTGAACCACTCTAAGTCTATGAAATAGGGAAAATAACATTCATAGTACAAGACATGACAGCCCTTAACTCTCGGCATTCTCTCCAGCTTTCCCCTGTGCCTAAAAAACTGTTTTCTCTGTTCCAACTGCTGATCTCCCTGATTTCCTGTAAGTCCTACCTTCTTCTATAGGAAGTCTTCCCTGATTCCTCTTAATTCCAGTGCTAAAGATAATTTACTATTTGGGAGGCTTTGAGGGAAAATATGGGAAAAAAGAGATATTGATCTGCCCTATTATACTGATGGTCTACAAAGCCATTGTGCTAATTTTATCATTGGATGCCATATCAGTGCCATGCAGGTAAATTGAATCACTTCCATATGAATTGTCTTAGGGTGATTCTGAGTATCACCTGGAAAGAAAAGGATGATCCTTTCTTGAGCTAAGTTGTCAAATGTTCAAACTCTGTTATAGAGAATATAACTGCAATGGGCTGGCTAAATTGTTTGAATGCTCAATAAACATTTGCTAAAAAGACTGTTTTATAAAGAACTTACATGAAGCAAACGTTCACATGAAGCTCAGAAGAAGCTACACAAGGACACTCTCAACAGTCTCTCTGAAGAACTTTGGAATAGATTATGAGACATGGAAGACACTGGCACAGGACCATCAAGCATGGAGTATTCACATCAAAGAAGGCATTTTGCTCTATGAGCAAAACAGAACTGCAATAACTCAAAAAAAATACGAGATGCTCAAATTTAGAGACAAATCCATTCAAATACATATGAACTATTTGTGCCCAACCTATGATAGAGTCTTCTGAGCTCGTATTAGTCTAATAAACCATACTCAGATACTCAGTTTCTAGACCCCAACTTAGTGATGCCGTTTTGTTCCTCTTTGAAAACAAAGGACAATAACCAATCAGGCTTCCCTCTGTTAATTATTTCCTATTTATCCTGTACATTCACTTTGTATATATATATTTTTAAAATGTTGTTACTCCATTAGATTGTAAACTGCTTGAGGGCAGAAATTGTTTTTTTGCCTTTTTCTGTATGCCCAGTGCATAGGCACTTAATAAATGTTTATTGATTGATTAATTACCTACCTCACAAAGAAAGGACTGTAATCTTAAAATACCACATAAACAGGAACGATCATTATTGCTATACTTTAGATAGGAAGGTATAGTAAAGCGTTTTCTATAGGGGTAACCAGAAAGACTGGCATCAAGTCCGCATTTTATTATTATGTTGCCTTATAAGCAATTTATTTAACATGTCTGAGTCCTAGACAACTTTTTAAAGATATAAATTACAGACTATTTTTGATTTACATTGGTGAAAAATCCACCAAAAAAATCAAAGGTCTTTGGGATGTAGAGAGTAGCAATTAGATTACTTGACTTCTGAGATCCCTTCCAAAACTAAGCTGTTATAGCAGCTAACTCAAACTGGCCTAAAGTTCATCAGCATCATCCTAGAAATCTGGATGCTTTCTTGCTTTCACCAAGTGGAGGCAGGATGTCCCAACTGTGGTATAAAATTTGAACCATGAATAAATCTCTGAAAAATTGTCTTGGCTAACCTGACATATATAAATGTGGGGGATAACTGTGATTTAATTAATGTGAAAACTTCTAGCATGACAACTCTATCTGCTTTGATTCATTGCTTGATAGAGACTCGCCTGACTCCAAGCCTTGCCCATTTCCTACTGTATCAGGCTACTTTTTAAATTCCATTCAGGCAGGAGAGAAAACCTCTGTAAAGTAAATGGACAAGATAGGCTGTAAATTAATGTGCTTTGGTTGTCAGTAAGTTGTTGACTAGCTGTGGAAACATCAGCACTAAGACATCATAAGAATAAATAGTAGATAAAGACAACAGAGGCTTTCAATTCTGAACCCATTATTTCTCCTTCCCATATTGCTGTATTAGTTACTAATTTTCTTTGCAAATAAATGATTGTTAGTGTATGTGCACTGATTGTTAGTATCCTTTAAAACACTCATTGGTATTAATGGTTTCTAGTGTGAGAGAAAGCATTAAGTTGGTGTATCAATGGGGAAAGTGACGAATCTTGGGACCCTGAGGCTTATAATATTGTAGTTAATTTTTAATAGGAATTAACATACAACCATTCATATTCAAAATTCTTAAAGAATCTGAAAGACATACTTGAAGATGGTAAAGGGTGATAGTGATGAGGTTTAGGTTTTTGGGTTCCCTTCTGTCAAGGATCCAAATGATGAGGTCTAGATTTATGGAACCAAAATGAGATTAGGGTTTCTGGTGGTCAGGGAGTTAAGTGATGAGGTCTAGTCGCAGGTTCGGGTTCAGGGAACCAAAGGAAAAGGTTTGACTCCCCTGGAATCTCTTGGGATTCAGTGCAAGGGTAGGGAGTTTGGGGGAACCCCCTTCTGGTAGCACAGAGATTCTCTGTAAAGGAATTTACAAGCCCCAAAAATCTAGATTGATAAAAGAGGTTTATTATAGGCATTGGGAAGTCAGCCTAAGTAAAATTTCTAATAGAGAAATCCCGACAGAGAGGCATAAAGTCTCATTAGGGAAATAGGTGAAGATTAAGAGAGAGTAGAGCTGGAAGAGAATATCATCCCAGGGGGCAGAGATTTCTTTGGCATAGCATGGCATATCTTAACATGGCATAGCATAGCATGTCAGGTCCTCTACAAAGAGTTGTTCCAAGTTGCAGTTTTTATAAACCTTGATTACAAGCTAGGGGTTGCTCTTGATGGGACTAGTGGGTGGAGTTCCAAGTTGGCTCTTTTTATCTACAAGCAGGATTTCAGCTTGAGCTGGAATTGAGAAAATCTTAGAATTGAATGGGTGTTTCTCCATTTCAATGGGATTGATATATCCAGCTCTGAACTTAACTAGCCCCACCTAAGTTACATAATGAAGTTGTTTGTCCTCAGATGGGGTCCCCACAGACAAAGGGTTCAAGGAGAACCTTCAAGGAGTTTTAGAGTTTTGGGGTCCCTTCAATAGTACATAAATTATAAAAAAGAAGACAAATACTTTCAGAATAAACTGTGAAATAATAACATATGCACACTGTGTTTGTGGGTGAGGGAATAGAAGGGAAGAAGGAAAGAGAGAAAAGGGAAGAGGAGGAGGGAGAAAGTTAGAGAGAAGGAGGAAAGGACAGAGAGAGAGAGGGACAGAGAGACAGAGAGACAAAGAGACAGAGAGACAGAAAGGCACAGAGATAGTGGGATTGGGGGAACCAGGTTGACTCAAGCATTGAAGATACTGGACCATCATGATGGAACTGATTTAATATCTTGGAAAATTAGGAAAACAGATGAGAGCCAAGGTTGCTTAATGGTACTAAGAGTTATGAGAATGTAAGTTTGATTAAGTGCTGTTCTGCCCCCCCCCCCCAGGTCAAAGGAAAGAAGGGGAGAATTTCAGAATGAAGATACCTAAAAAAAGCACTCTGCACTTGGATGAAGATGCTACTGTGGTTTCTCTCAGTCAATCACACACACTGAATTATTTTCTGATAGTAGAAGAATCCCCTGTCCTTCCTTTGACCCTTTGGATTTGCATGGCAAAGGACTGAAATCAGAGTACATCATGTGCCAAGGGACCATGTATTCCACAACACAATTTAAGGTGCTTCACAGTCTGCCTATGACAATACTTTTCCAGGCTTTGTTCAACTACTTTTTCACATATGCTATGTTATTGCTAGATTGAAATACTTCTAACATTTTAAAGTACAAAATACAGATAGTAGGTACTTAACAGAAATTTAGTTAAATGAGAAATGAATGAAAATTGGACTCCAACTCCAGATGATGATGATCTCATTAGCACGATACTTCAACTGAACTGACAAGTCACAAAGAAATAGCAATAAAAGAAAATGGTATATTCTGTAAGGTAGAGAAAAGAATTAGTTTTACTTTGATAAAAATAAAAAGGTACATTTTGACTGAATGAAAAAATGTGCCTAAAGGGAGAATAAAATCACATTCAAACTTAAGCAAAATAGGATCTTAATTTTATTTGCATGATAGGGGTTATATTGAGATTCCTTCCTCTCTCATTCTCTCTCTCTCTCCTTCCTTCCTTCCTTCCTTCCTTCCTTCCTTCCTTCCTTCCTTCCTTCCTTCCTTTCTTCCTTCCCAAGAAATTAATACAGTACCAAATTCATGGCAGGTACTTAATAAATGATTGTACTTTGATTGATTGAGGGGATGTATAAAAACATTTATTTGATAGAAGAAAAAAGATCACATTTTGCAATATAGTTCAATATTCAAATTTTGTAAACTTTATTTAAAGTACCTGCAAGAAAAATGCTATTTTTAAAAAAAGAAATTTGAACAGACTGGGTACAAAGAAAAAAGTATTGCTGAAAAGAATCAGAGCTCTTGGTGGCCAACCTGTCTCAGATAATCTTGGCTGTCAGGTGTGTCCAGGCAGAACAATACCTTCTGTGCTCATGAATGGGTTAGGGACCATCTAACATGCAGCAGATTTCATTGAGCCCTAGGGCATGATTGCATACAATGAACAACCTCATAGCTTAAGAAAAGGAGGCAAGGGTAACAAAAGCAAGGTGAATGGTCTGCTCAGAGAACAAAAGCTTGAGCAATAAGGAAAAGAAGAGGTGCATTCTAAAGCACCTAGTATTTGGCCTGCAGAATAGGGATAGGCAATATATTCCTAACCCAGCCTCTTTCTTTTTGAATTTAAAGTTCACTACTTCATCTGATGAGGATTTTAAGATTTTAGACAAATACTTCATCTGATGAAGATTTTAAGATTTTAGACAAATACAACTTTTATCGGGTTCCCTCCATTCCTGTCCACAAATGCATCATTCCTAAGTAATAGGTGTCTGATGCATGCACAGGCTGTATCAGCTTACTCTGCTATTGTAACTTTCATGTGGAGGATGTCAGGAAGTTACCTCTGTTGTGCCACAGTTTCCCTAAATCGTTCTACTTCAGTTTACCTGAATTGTTCTGCCTCAGTCCCCCTGGTTGTAATGCCTCCCCACCCCACCCTCCCTCCTTCCTCTCTATTAGGATTGATATAATTTAGGGCTGACTACTGTAGGGTCATAAACTGTAAATGTTTAATCTCAGATAAGGGGGAAATCTTCTATTTCAGACATCCTGGCTCCTAAGTCCTCTTAAGTTATCAAGAATTTGTGGTCCTCACCTCCCAACCTGTCAGAACTGGATTTATGGTCTGTCCGTTCCTGGAAATTCCCACTCACCAATGCTCATTCTACTCCAATCTCCCCTCTGCCTTTGTGTTCCTTGATGCTAGAGCCCTATAAAAATCCATGAAATCTCACATTCAATGCTGAATTCTTTGACAAAAGCACAATTCAGTCCTGGGGGCAAAATGAATTCTGTTCTGCCCTGAGACAATCTCTCCCTCTCAAAAATTCAAATAAAACATTAAAAACCCTCTAATTCCATCGTGCCTCAGTTTCTCCAGCATTACACCTCTAGGAGAATCATCAGGGCTATAGGCTGGCTAAGTACTTCTGAGAGAGTGTGGAGCATGCATGGATATTCTGTGCCTGCTTCTGGTTGGCAAAAATTGCAGCCAATTTTTGGATTGGCTGCAAAGGTGAAATTGTTCACATCTTTGAAAAGGTCTGGGTCAGCTATTGTCCCCTTTCTTTAACCCTGTCTGAAAAATGTGGGTGACCAGTGAGATCAAAGAGGAATAGCATTGACTGTTTCCTCCTTTCTCCACTATTCATCTCTTTCTTGGGGACATGTATTGTTATTGTTTAATCATTTTTCAGTCATGTCTGACTCTTCATGACTCCATTTGAGATTTCCTTGGCTAAGATACTGGAGTGGTTTGCCATTTTCCTCTCCAAATCATTTCACAAATGAGGAAACAGATAAACAGAGCTGACTTGCCCAGGATCACACAGTCAGAAAGTGTTTAAGGGCAGATTTGAACTTAGAAAGGTGAGTCTTCTTGACTCCAGAGCTGACATCCTAGCCACCGTGCCATGTAGCTGCCCACTTTTGACATGTGGTGATTGTTTTCACCTGACAACTCCTGTGGAGCTACATCATCATTCCTTGAGAGGCAGGTAGCTGTAAATCCTCTCCAGGGGCTTCAGTTCTCTATCTCTGGAAAGAGTTACCTGCCTGTTAACTTAATTTCAAGTGTCTATCTTCCTTTTCCCACTGTTATAAAACCCTCTGGACCAAAGTCCATTGGTGTGAGACTCTCCTTATTGGTGGAGATGAAGGCCTTGCCTTATGGGAGGACAGGGCAAAGCTGGTGAGAGGCTGGAGAGCTCCATACTTTGGGACTCATCTAGCTTTGATCTTTCTTTGACATTCTTCAAACCTCATGTTGCTTTGGATGCTTCTGGTTTCCAACTTTGAGAGACATGGAAGGAGCTGGCAGTCCCTATCATATCCCCTGTCCCAGTTTTGCCACACTAGAGACTTTGGGGAGTTTTGGTCGAGCTATTTTACTCCCAGTGAGAGAGTTCTTTCATTCTGTTGTGTCTGTTATATATCCTCCTTATCTGATTTCTGTTTTACTCTCATCTGAATCAGTGGGTGTTTTTGGTATTTGCTATATGAGTTTATTGTGGAACTGGTATTTGATGGAAAAGGGGTCAAATCTTTGGCATAGCACCTGTTATCCTTCCCCCAAACCAAAATGACAAAATGATCAGAAATTAGAGTGAAGCTGATCATATATAATTCTAGGCTGGTAACTGCTCTCTCTGAGGAAAGCAGCTTCCTGCCCCAACCTTCTGATTCCCTTTCCAATGGAAATTAAAAGTTTCCTTGTGAAAAGATGATGGGAAAAAAGGCTATTAGATGGCCTCCTTTCAAATATTTGGTGGGGCCCCATCTTTTTACATGCAGGCCATGGTTATATTATATTATATTATACTATAATATATTATGTTATGTTATGTTATATTATGTATCATTCTTTCCAGTACCCTTACATATTAATACCAGTAATTCATGAAATATTCACCACATTTTCATAATTGACATAGGTTTAGGAATCCCCCCTATATCTTCATAACTTTGTTCTTCTTGAGTACTACCTTCAATCAGTGTTCCCACTTCCTCTTTTCAGCATCTATAATTAAGGAATAGTAGGGGATGAGAAAGAGAGGAAGGAGAGGAAGAAAATGGAGGCATGTTTGACTACTGATTGGGGAAAGAGAAAGAGAGAGAGAAAATGATGTAACACAACTATAGCAGACTGATGCTATATTTAAAATTTAAAATGGACTCAAAATTAGTCTTAAAGGTGATTCTCACTCTGGGAATGGTCATTGGGTCTACTTATCCTCCTCCAGGAGGATGAGCTGGTTGAAGTGAGAAAGAGACAGAGCTCTCTGCATGTGAGAAGAAAAGCATGGGTCAGGAGAGAGGCTACTTAGTAGCTATTTGGTATTTAAATTGTTTCCCCATTAAAGCCTTTCTTCTGCTTTCTGGGGTCTTTTTTATAGAGCATTTTATTCTCCCTGGTAAGTTGGAGAATGGAAAAGCATTCCTTTTGCTCCTTTACTTCACTTGTAGAAAGGAGATGAGCCAGTACTTTGAACATAGATAGCAGTCATTTAGCTGTGACAGAAATACAATCATTACATATTCTGTGCACGTTGCTTAAGATTCTCTTGACTTTCTCAAACTCCTAGAAGTGAGATTTACAGTCTTTTGTTGTTCTTGCTAGTAGCTCCCTTGGAGAACTTTTTAAGTAAGTTGCCGATAATAAACCCTGGGCAGGCCAAACCCTACCACTCAACAAATAGTTGGCTTTGCTTAAGATAGAGGAAGAGATGTATTTAATAAGAACCTTCAAGCAAATGGACTTTTGGGGACATTTTCTGTCTCAATATAAACATGCAAATTGATTTTTAAAAAGACTTCTATAAATTGAGACTATAACTCTTAACAATAACATTAAAGAGAAAGAAACACAAATGCCCATTTTGTTAGCAGCACTATCTCTTAAAATCCTAAGCCTACACTATCTTTCAGCTTTGTTAGCCACATTATAGTCACAAAAGCATTTCTGCAAAGAGGATTACAAATCATTATCTGTCCTAGGCCCAGTTAGGCATACCGTGACAGTAATCGACCTAGAAGCTCTGAAAAAGGGAGACAGGAGTGACAAAGAAAAGAGAGAGGGAGAAGGGGAGACATAGAGAGGCAGAGACAAAGGGAGATAGAGAAAGACAGAGAGGCAGAAAGAAAAACAAAGAGAGACAGTAAGATAGGGAGATGGAGGGAGAGAGAGACAGAGAGGGACAGAGAGAGAAAGGAGAGAGAGAAAAAGAGAGAGAGAGAGAGAGAGACAAAGAGACAGAGACAGAGAGATGGAGGGAGAAACAGAGAGACAGAGAGACATAGAGAGGCAGAAACAAAGGGAGATAGAGAAAGACAGAGAGGCAGAAAGAGAACCAAAGAGAGACAGAGATAGGGAAATGGAGGGAGAGAGAGACTGAGAGGGAAAGAGAGAGAAAGGGGAGAGAGGAGAGAGAGAGAAAGAGAGAGAGAGAGAGAGAGAGAGAGAGAGAGAGAGAGAGAGAGAGACAGAGAGAGAGAGACAGAGAGATGGAGAGAGAAACAGAGAGACTGAGACATAGAGAGGCAGAAACAAAGGGAGATAGAGAAAGTCAGAGAGGCAGAAAGAGAAGCAAAGAGAGACAGAGATAGGAAGATGGAGGGAGAAAGAGAAACAGAGAGGGACAGAGAGAGAAAGGGGGCGGAGAGAGAGACACACACACACACACATAGACATAGAAAGACAGAGACAGAGAGAGACAGAGAGAGACACACACAGAGAGACAGAGGGATGGAGAGACAGAAAAAGAGAGACAGGGAGACATAGAGAGGCAGAGACAAAGGGAGATAAAGACAGAAAGACAAAAAGAGAAGCAAAGAGAGACAGAACAGGGAGATGGAGGAAGAGAGAGACAGAGAGGGACAGAGAGAGAAAGGAGGAGAGAGAGAGAGAGAGAGATACACAGACAGAGACACAAAGAGACAGGGAGATGGAGAGACAGAAACAGAGAGACAGGGAGACAGAGAGAGGCAAAGAGAGGAGCAGAGAGATAGAGACAGAGAGATGCAGGGAGGAAGGGAAGAGGGAGAGAGAAATACAGAGAGAGACACACACAGAGAGAAACAGAGAGCAAGAGAAAGAAACAGAGACAGAGATAAAGGCAAACAGACAGACAGACACACACACCAGAATGTTCAGGAGAACAGTTTTTGCTCTTTTGTCTTTCAGAGAAGAAAGTAAAGAGCTGAATTTTCTAGCAACAATTCTATGTGTCCCTATATTGTCTGCAGAGGCAGCTAGACTGGGTATTGGAACAACAGAATTTGGGCCCTGGAGTTAAGAAAACTGAATTCAAATCCAGCCTTAGAAACTAATTAGCTGTTTTATCCTGGACAAGTCACTTAATCTCAATTTGCCTCTGTTTGTTTCTGCGAATGGAAAATGGAAAAAGAAATAATAGTAACTATCTACTAGAGTTGTTGGGAAGAACAAAGGAAATAATAATTGCAAAGCACATAGCACAGTGCCCAACCCTTCACATGTTCCTTTCTGTCTAGTAAGTACCCTTTCCTTCTCCCTAGAATTTCCATAGTCTGCTCTTCAGTTCTCCTTGACAGTAAGTGACAAAACTGTCTTTTGCATTTAAGGCTCTTTGCTTGATCTGACCATCATTGGTGCTATTGCTTTCTCCAGAGTCAGGGAAATTTGGAGCCAAGGAGTTTTAACTCTGTTAATAGTGAAATGCTGCTTCCTCAGATTAGTCAAATGATCCTTTGCTGATTGTTTCTGAGGCCTACTGTTTTGGTTGAGGTTGGAAGAAGAAGAAGGTCGAAAAAAAAGAGGTATCAATAACTCTAATATTGTGAAAGAAGGCTAAGCAGACAGGCTTCTTTCTGATTGAAGGATCTTGGAGGTAACCAAGTCTAATCCAAACTAAAGTAGAAACCCCTCTCTACAATATCTCTGATGAATGATCCTACAGCTTCTATTAGAAGACCTTTGTGGACTGGAAATGCCAATCTAGGATCAATGTTTCCCAGATTTGGAGTCAGAAGGGACTTTAAATGCCCTTAGATCCAAACTCCCTATCTTACAAATGAGAAATTGTAGTCATAAGAAGTTAAGTAACATGACTAAAGTCATGCAGCTAAGTGTCTTCTAAAGTGAAGTCTTCCTAACTTAAAACCTAATTATTATTATTTTTTGAAACATAATATTAATCACTTTGCCATGGTGCCTCCCCATACAGCTGCGAAAGTGATATTCCTGAAGTACAAGTTCAACTTTAATCCCCAGTCAAGTCTTTCCTGTATCACTAGGTGAACCTTAAACTCCCTCATTTAGGATTTAAATCCCATTATGTCTAATTCCAACCTAGCTTTTCAGGCTTAATACACCTTATTTTCTCTCATGTAATCTCTGTTCCAGTCAAATGAGGCTATTTTGTGATTGCTTTCCATGACATTCTGACTCTTCCCTCCACACCTTTGTCCAGATGATTCCTCCCCATGACTGATACATTCTCTCTTCAATGCTTTCTGTTGGTCCTTTTAGCAGAGTTCAGTTCTCAACTCAAGGATCACTTTTAAGGAGAGGTCTTCCCTGATTCCCTTCATGTTAGTGTTGAGAAGCTCATTTTACTCTCCTTTTTTATCTTTCTATTTATATGATATTCAATAACCTGAGAATATTTTGTTTCCTTCTTGTAGTATGTAAGCTTCTGGGGGTGAGGAATTGTTTCTTCTTTTTTAAATCTATAGTTCACAGCCTAGAGGAGGCACTTAATAATTTTTAAAATTCTAGTTGAACTCTAAATTTAAAATTTAAACTTAAATGATCTTCTGATATAGCTTAGACTACTTTGGTTCAGTCAGAATTGTTAAGAAAATTTTGCTTATATCTAGTTAAAGATCTGATTTCAAATTTAACTTCAGTCTGGCTACATCAGACTGGGTAAAAACTGGGATAAAAATAGCACCTACTTCCTAGGACTGGCATGAGGGTACAATAAGATTATGTCTATAAAGTTCTTGGGAAGGTTCCTGGTTTTGTTATTTTTCATTCCTATCATATCCTATTCTTTATAACCCCATCTGGAGTTTTCTTGGTAAAGATACTGGGAATGGTTTTCCATTTCTTTCTACAGTTTATTTTGCAGGTGAGGAAATTGAGACAAAGTTAAGTAACTTGTCTATGATCACATAGTTAAGTACCTGAGGCTAGATTTGAACTCAATCTTCTTGACTTCAGTACCAGCACTTTATCAACTACGCCATCTAGCTTCCTGGTATACACTAGGTTTTGATAAATGGTTATTCCCTTTCCTTTCCTCGAAGAAAATCAGCTATATGTCCATCCATCAGTCAATGAGCAATAAGTGCCTACTATGTATTGATCACTGTGCTACACTTTGGGATACCAAAGTGAAACAATTTTTGCTGTCAAAGAGCTCAAGCAATGTAGAAAGGAAAAGCAATATATATATATATATATATATATATATATATATGTATAAAATAGACAAAAGATAATTTGGTAGAGAAGGGAGTAGCAGTTGAACAGATCAGAAAAGGCTTTGTACAAAAAGTGATGCTTGAGCTGAGGCTTGAAGGAAGATGTTCCAAATATGAGGACAAATACTAAATATATCAAAAATCATGAAGAGACAAACTTGCATTCCTTCCCTGGAACCAATTTAATTCAAGAAGATTTATCAAGCACTTACTGTTCTTTTTATTTAATTATTATTATTTCCAAGCCTGTTTGTTTAATAATAATCATAATAAAAATAAAACAAAACAAATAAAAATATTTCTTCAAAGAATCTAAAATATAGAGAGACAATAGTTTCAAGGAAGCTATATCCCACAAAGTATATATGGAAATGGGCCTGTAGAACCATCCCAAGGAACATACCTACTATGTTCAAGGCACTGTGTTGATTGCTGGAGAATATAAAGATAAAAAATATATAGTCTCTGCCCTCAAGGAGATTGCATACTACTGAGGGGGTAGAGTTGGAAAATAGTAACTCAAATTTACATTCTGCTTTTTACTTTATTGAGTACCTTTTTACAGTACAAATTGCTTTATATGAATCATTTCATTTAATCCTTATAATATACCTTTAAAGTAGATGTCTTTACTTACATTTACTCACTTACATTTTACATTATTTACATTTTACTTACTTTTTTACTTACATTTTACAAAGGAGAAACTATTACTCAGAGAGAATATCTTGCATATAGTAGGTGCTAAGCAAATGCTGGTGGTTTGATAGATTCTTGACCATAAGAGCAGCATGTTAGGTACTTTTCCACACTGGCTCAGATATACCCTGTTGGCCTATTAATGAGAGCCAGAAATTCCTTAAACCCAAATCATTCTGGCTCCCCTTAATTGGTCAACAAAAGGACCTAGGCAAAGCCCACTTGCTCTTTGTTTTGGCTCTGTTTGCCAATTCTTGTAAATGGCAATTCTTGTTATTTTGGCCAGAAACCCTGAGGGTCTTTCCCTCCGAGATTAATTTTAAAAAATATATATATTTATTTATGTATTTATTTTGACAAGGTAAAAGAGGCTATTCTTTGCCTTAATTCATATTTTGTCTTGATTTAACTCAAAAGAAACATGATATGTGCAAAGTAAGAGAATCTGCCTCACATGTTTAAAGAAACTATTTGTTATTTGACCTGTGGTATAACATTCTGAATTTGTATTGGTCCGATCAGCCATAGTCTGATACACTATAACTCAATTCTAACATAGTGATGTCATTTTAGACATTTTTGAGAATGAAGGATAAAAATGCACTGAAATTGAGTAAGGTGTAAAATATTTTCAAGTTATCCAAAATACTAGATGGATGAGTTGATATTCTAAAAGAATTTGAAGTTGGGATTGTGAGTGAAAGAATACTTGTTTTATACCTTAATGGTAGAATAGTAAGGTAATTGCAACTTGAAAAAATTGTCCAGTTGGCCAATTAAGTAACAGTCATCTGAGTATAATGAAGCAGATTCTCACTATACATATTGAATATTAATTATGAAGGATACTTGCAGGGGCCTAGGTTAATTTTCATGGTAAGCAGGTTTATCAAACAGGGATGGAGTGGACCTGATATTGGGTGGAAATAGGGCTCAAATTGGCTTTTCTAAAAGAGGATAAAGGGATGGGGACATTTATCATGATTAGAAGTTTCTGAATGATGCCCTAACTGTTTGGCATGAAAAATGGCCTATCACTATAATCAAGATGAGATCTTAAATAAGATCAGTGTTCTGTATAGAATGAAAGAGAGCAAGTCTGACTTACTGGAATTTCAATAAGGTTTTTGATAAGGTACAGAAAGGGCAGAAGAGATCATAAATTAGCACATTAGTGCTAAAAGGAGCAAATTGATTGAGTAGGACTTCGAAGTAAAGGGCTGAAGAGTTACTGGCTGTCACAGGATTGACTAGCCAGCATTTCCCAGGGTTATATAACCTCCTGATGCTTTTTCTTTCCATGAAGCAGCAATTGCTGTTTTGTGGTTTTGTGTCTGATCTCTTATGTTGAATTGTACTTTTTGTGAAGAGAGTAAGTCATGTGGTGGAACATAAGTTAAATTTTAAGTAAATGAACCCAGATTCAAATCCTGGCTCTGCCATTTATTATCTTTGTGATATTGGGCAAACCATTCAAACTTCTTAGCCCACAATTTTCCCATTTAAAAAATGAAGGGTTTGAGTCAGTGGTTCTCAAAATGTGGTCCAGAGAATCTTGGGAATTTCTGAAAATTTTTCAGAGGGCCTACAAAGCCAAATTAGTTTTTATTTCCAATATAATAAATATTTATAGAGATAACCCACACGAACAAAAACTTCATACAAATCATTAATGATTTTTAATAATATAAAAGGATACTGAGAACAAAAGTTTAAGAATCACTGATTTAGATTAACTTCTGAGTTTTTTTCCAACTATTATTCCAGCTGTTAAATTATTCACTTGACTCACTTTTACTTAATATAATCTCTCCCTCCCTCTCTTTCTTCCTCTTTTCTTCCCTCCCTCTCTCCCTCTCTTCCTTCCCTCCTTCCTTCCCCCTTCCCTTCCTCCTTCCTTCCCTCCCTTCTTTACTTCTTCCCCTTCCTTTCTCTCTCCACACACACACATATATGTATGTGTATATGTATGTATACATATATACAAAAGATTCACATATATGTATGTGTATATAACATACATGTGCACACACACGTGCACATGCACACACACACACACACACACACACACACGCAGCTATATGAGCTAGCTAGATGGTGGAGTGGATAGAGCTCCAGGCCCGAAGCCAGAGAACAGTTATTTTCCTGTGTTCCAATCTGGCCTCAGACACTTATTGTTTGTATGACTCATAATCTTATTTGACTCAGTTTCCCCATCTATAAAATGAGTTTTAGAAAGAAATGACAAACCACTTTAATATCTTTACCAAGAAAAGTTCAAATAGGGTCTAAGAATCAGACACAACTGAAAAAAACTGATTCAGTCACTAAGGCATACCCTGGAGACTTGGGTTTTTGAGATGAGCCTTCCTCATTTCTAGCCAGACTCTTATCCCTTTGTTCATCATCCATTTTCCTACCTTGTTTCTGAGTTCTAGGAGTCACATCCCATCTAGATATTTCATTTACCTGTCTTGAGGCCTGAACTTTTCAATGGTGAGCCTTAACCATCTCTAGTTCAACACAGATAATGACCCATGCATATCCTCTACTTTCTACATTTTTTTCCCCTGGGAACCTTAATAAAAACAATGCAAATTAAGGTATCATTCTTGGAAAGGTCATGTCAATGACCTATATGTGTTGTCTTCCCTATTGAGATGTGATTCTTGAGGACAGGGATTGTCTTGCTTTCTGTTTTTGTGTTTCTCCCTTTTAACACAATGCATAGGGCATAGCAAGTTTTAATTTAAAATGCCTTCTTTCCTTTACTTCTTCCTTCCTTCCTTCCTTCCTTCCTTCCTTTCTTCCTTCCTTCCTTCCTTTCTTCCTTCCTTCCTTCCACTACTGATGAACTTACAACTTTGAGGAAATTGTGAATTATGGCTAAAATCCTAAGCCTCTTTCCTGAAATCAAACTGTGACCAAAACAAAAGAAAACAAAAAAATCAGAAAGGAGAATTATAAGCTAGAGATGGAGTGACAGCTGGAATATTTAGCCCACCACTGAGTAAATACATAATTAGAAGCTAAATTAGTATTATTAGGCCATAATGGCCCCTCAGCAGAGCTATTGCAATCAGTTGCCTAAATGTCTTCCCATAGTCTTTATGAGTTTCAGACCAGTGAACTAATGGATGTGGGGTGGGGGGCAGGCTCTTAGGTCACTGCAGGTGCTGGGACAGCAGGCTATGTCTGCATGCTAATGAGATCTACCAGGTCTTTATTTGGTACACTTTCCGGCTTCCTAATTTTTTAATCTACTTAAAACAATTAAAGTATCTTTTGCAAACTTGTTTTTCAAAATGAAAAAAAAGACCTTGTAGAAGAAGAATTTGGGGATAATAATTTGCCTGATGATAAAGATATATCTTTACAATTAAAATTTATATTTGAGGATTTATTTAGTGCTTTTAACCTATTCAATTTACTCCCTAGTTAAAAAAAAAAAAAGAGAACAGACTTGTATACTGTATGATTGTAGATTCTTCCCATAATCTGAAAGAAATCAAAGTGACCCTAAAGGCAATGGAGAGATCTATAGTGGGGACAAATAAATTAGAACATGTTTCCATAGATTCCCTATGTATAATAAGAGATATAACACATATTTGTTAAAGAATGTATGGCTAGAAAATGAGATCGGCTGATCATAAGAAGAGAATAAGAATTAGGAGGGATGGATGTTTTCACTGATACCCAAAACATGGAAAAAAGAAAGACTTTCAGGATGGGTGGATATACCTTTGTTGGAAGATATATTAAAACATTTGGGAAGAAATGCTTAAACATATCCTAATATCAATGATGATTATCCACATTGATGCAATCATAGATGCATGGAAATAATAATGTTGAATTTTATAATTAATCTTTTATAAAAAAATATAACATATAACCCAGTCAAGAAGTCAGGAGCACCTGAGTTCAAATCTGGACTCAGATACTTAACACTTCTTAGCTGTGTGACCCTGGGCAAATCACTTAACCTCAATTGCCTCAGCAAATATATATATATATATGATTTTGGTATTTAAATGGTTCTATTCAGAGACAAATGTGGTCTTTTAAAGGAGCTAAAAGGAATGTAATCCTTACACAGATCATCTTAGAAGAACTCTCTAGTAGAGGACATATAAACTGTCATTTGGTTACCAGCATAGTGATTGTACATTGTAGATGCTTAACAAATGCTTTATTGATTAATTGCTAGCCCAGAGAGTTCAGAGAATTTTTTTAAATTTTCCAAACTTAAAAGTTTCTTCAACTTAGCCTCCTCTGACATAAATTTGGGATTTCTTCTCATTGGACAGGTTTCAAGTTAAAGCTTTTCTTAGTTTAGGTCATTTTAATAGTTACTTGCACAGAAATGACATAAATGACATTATTAAAAGGAGGTGGGCTGGTGATTTAGCAAGAATGAAAGGTAATAATCGAGAGTTATACTGTTATATTGAAATATCAGAAGAACCATAGAAAAGTCTCCAACTTGCTAGGTAGATATTTTGTGGTAGTTTTATGGGAAATCATGATAAAAAATGCACAAGATGAAAAGGGATTATGATCTGGGCAGATGGAGAGGGAATCCATGATAATGACAAATCTTTCAAATATCGCAATAAAAATAATCCTTTAGGTGAATAATTCTATGCTCTTCCAGGGAAGATATAAATGAGAGATCAGACTGGTAGATGAAAATAGAATTGAATTATATGGAACACACACACACACACACACACACACACTGCACACATGCACGTGTTAAGAATACTTGCCTTGCCCCTTATGATTCAAAGGAGGTTCAATAGTGTCTTTGCAGAAGAAATAGAATTTGAGTCAATATATATTTAGAATCCATATTAGAGATTGCAAATCATTGAATTTCAGAGTTAAATTGATCTCAGTGGTTATCTACTGAATTCATCCTCTTCCTGAAAAAAAATAATTCCCTGTGCTGCTTCCCAGTTCCTCTAGAGATAAGGCTTTATGTATGATTTCCTTATTTTTTTTGAAATGAGCTCTCAGATTATCATTATATATTCAAACATAAACACAAATGCGTATATGTACTCAAGCACCTGAGCCAAATAGAATAACAAGTTAACTAGCATTTTACTCAATTAAAATCTTGAGATTTTATATAGTAGAAAGAGTGTTAGAATTCATGCTGGAGGACCTGGCTCGGTTACTTGGTTGTTGCTGTTATGGGAAGAGGACCATCATATCACATTACATAAACCATAAATTATTCAGTCTTTCCCCAATTGCTGGGTATCCACTAATTTTCCAATTCTTTGCCACTACAAAAAGACCTGCTACAAATATTTTTCCACATGTAGATTCTTTTCTCCTCTGTTTTCTCCTTTAAAAAATAACAGAACTGATCTTCTCAGGTCACTGCTTAGACCTGTGATCCCACAACCTCGTGATCCAAAGCCCTTTCTCATGTGAGTTAGCCTTGAGTACACAGCAGATGTACTTCTTCTGTCAGGATGCCAGGGAAGGTAAAACATACTTCAGGACCTAGCCTTGAGAAGTATTTGTGTGATCATAATATCGTAGAAATTTAGAATGGGAAAGAATCTTAGAGGTTATTTTGTTTAACACAATTGTTTTACACATAAACTGAGGCCTGGAGATCCAATAGCTTTTTTGAGACAACAGAGTTGGTAAGTGGCAGGGTGAGGATTTGAATTCAGATTTCCTGACTCTGAATGCAGTGCACTCTCCACTCTAGGAAATTTTTTCTTGAACATGTTCCAGATCCCTGTAGTTCTGGCATTAGAGCTCCAAAGATATCCCTTTGACCAGCACATTTCTTTCTACTCAGTATACCAGGTAATTATCGCTCTCATGATGATTAATTTAACATGTATTAAATGCCCATGGTGCACTAGGTATTATACAGGGCCCATTAGCCTTGTTCCAACCGAGCATCCAGAAGTGCAGGAGAAGCAAAGATGATCGTGGGGGCTATGTGAATTACTAACCAAACATTTCAGAGTTTGCATTTTCAGGTTAATTTGACCTTGATGCCATGCCTCAGGCAATTTATCTGAGAAATATTTCTCATATAATGCTTTTGAGTTTTGTGTGTATGTGTGCGTGTGTATGTGTGTGTGTGTTTTCAAAGAAATGTTTCATAAAGGAACAGTTTGATTGTGAAGGGATGCAAAGGTTATAGCCTTACACAGTGTTGGGGAGGAAAGGCAATTAACATCATGGTGAGCAGGAAATCAATACAACCTTTGTATAATCCCTCCCTAAAGAGGAAAAATAAGATCTGTTTGGAGTGGTAGCTCTGTTTAGCAATGGGCTTCTTGATTTCTACAGTGTGAATTTACAGGGTCATCTGCAGGTGTTGCAAGGCCCATTCTTTATTCTTTTATTCCTATACATTAAAAACTATATGTGGTATGGAATCAGGAAGGCAACACATGGAGGCAGACTGGGTTGCTACATAGCCTTTGCATTCTTCTTCACTGGCCACAACACCTATTATAATGCTTTGTCTTCTCTGAATGTTTAATAAAAAGTGTCACATTTTGGCTGTGGCTGATACTGTTGAACAGTGGACTAAATTCTTATTTCAGGTTTGGTACTTTTCACTATCTTTATTCAAAATCATTTGTTAAGCACTGATGATGTATTAATCCTCTGTTATTAATAATAAGCCAATCAAATGCTATCTTTACTCTATAGGTTATTATATCTAAGAGAGAGAACTAATGGCAACCAGGATATTAAAAGGTCTATTGGTTCACAAGTAATCATATAGAACCTTGGTAATATAATCACTAAGTCAAACACTTCCAGGGAAAGCTGCTTTCTAGTATATAGGATTATTGCATTAGAACGAGGAAGCACCTCAGAGACTTTCTAGTCTAATACCTCTCATAATTTCGCAATAGATTTCATTATGTATTAATCAATAAATCAACAAGCATTTATTAAGTTTACTTATTTAAGATTATTATTTATTTATTTATCTATTTATTAAGACTACTATTATTACTACATCCCAAATCCCTTAATCCAATTATCACTCTCTCTTTTGATCTCTGACCTCTGGAGGGGGGAAGAGATTGGATTGTTTACTGAAGGATCAGGAGTAGAAATGGAAAATTGCAAGCTCACAATCTTCTTTCCCTCCTCTCCCCCTTTCTTTCTTTCAGGGTTAAGTGACTTGCCCAAGGTCACACAGCTAGCAAGTGTTAAGTGTCTGAGGTAAAATTTGAACTCACTTTCTCCTGACTCCAAAGTAGGAACTCTATCCATTGATCCATTTGGTTGCTCCCCTCTTATTACTGTACAGTAAGAGCTACATATAGTTTGGCATTAGGAAGGCAACACACAGAGGCAGACTGGGCTGCTACCATAGCTTTTGCATTTTTTCTCATGGGCCACAGTAACTAGTAGGGGGCTTTGCCTTCACTGATAGAGGCAGCTATATAGTTGATAGAGTTCTAGGTCTGCAGTCAGGAAGACAGGAATTTAAATCAGTTTCAGACACTATCTTTGTGATTCTAGATAAGTCTTATAACTCATGCTTGCTAATTTTTTCATCTAAAAAATAACAGCATTCTATTCCCCGGGATTGTTATGAAGATTAAATGAGATAATAATTGTTTGTAGCAGAGTGACTGGCACATATTAAATGCCATGTTAATATTATTAATGTTAATGATGATAGTGAATGGAAGCACCACTTCCACAGAGTACTAGGGACAAAATCAGACATAATAAGGCAGAAGAATGCCAATGACATCTTATAGAAACACTTCTTATCTATGGCAAAGATCACTCTAGACAGATGGGTGGTGTGTGTGTGTGTGTGTGTGTGTGTGTGTGTGTGTGTGAACTATTTACAAAATGAATCATTTCAATTCTACTTCTCTGCAGTTAATTTATGACCTCTTTCCCACAGGCTCTGACCTGCTTTTCAAGCTTGACTACCACCTGTAATATGAAATAGATACATACAACAGCCTTTCCTGACCAGGAGGTTAATTTATCTTTATAATAAACAGATTTTTCAACATGCCATTATGCAGTGATTTCAGTTAGAAATAGCCAGATCCTCCTAACCTCAGGCAGGCTAAGAAACTAGAGACTTTAGGTATTCAGGTGGTGTTTTTGTTGCTGCTGGCCATTGAAGACAAAGGATTAGGGAGAGAAAAGCATATTTGGAAAGTGGTTAAGAAGATGGTGCCTAAAAATAAGATTTAATTTTTTTGCTTAAAATAGTGGAATGACAGGTTTCTGATCAGGGATGGAGAATACTTTAACAATAACTAAAATAATACACTTTCTCAGAGTTTTGCAAATTCAGTCAAAAGAACTTTAAATAGAAAAAGGAGAGGAGAAAAATTTTTGTGTATATTTACCCAACTTGATACGTGTAGATCATAGTTACAGAATATGAAAAATAACAGTTGAGATACTTCAAAATTCATGAACAACAAAAATCCCAAAAAAATGAGCTAGTAATTTTGTTTACATAAAAATATACAGATTGTGGCTAAGTAGCAAGAACTGGACATTTAAGAAAAAGGGGCAGATTTGATCTCATAGCTATTACTGAGATCTGGTAGAATGAGAACAATGAATAGAATATGGTTCTTAAAGGTTATATCTCATTCAAAATTTATAGGATAATTAAAATGTGCATGTGGGAATGTGTGGAGGTGGGGAGCAAGTGGGAAATAGTTGGATTGTATATTAACATGGCAAGGCAGTTAAGCACTAACATTGTGAAAGGCACTGTGCTAAGTTTTAGAACTACAAATATCTGAAAACCAGAAAGATAATCCCTTCCCTCAAGAACCTTACACTCTAAGGGAGGAAGATGACATACAAAATGGATCCTAAAAGAGGGGTGGTTGTCTGTTCAGGTACACATTGTCAAACTTGTGAAAGTCAGAAGAAAAACTGGGAGATGGGACATTCTAGGTGAGAAGGCTGCAGGGACCAATGGATGTTCCAAATCAAGAATGCCGTAGGTGTTGAGGCAGCTGAAGTATGGTAGCAAAGTCTGGAACTGCCAAAGAAAAGTTAAAAAGAAAATGAATATAAGAAGAAGACATATTAATGTTAGGAAATCAATCTGAGAGAGAGGGAGGGAGGGAAGATGGGAAATGCGTAAAAAGCAGACAAAGAGGCAGATACAAAGACACACAGAAAGAGAAAGATGTAGAGACAGAATCAGAGAAGATGGCACACACACACACACACACACACACACACACACACACATACAGAAAGACAGACAGAGAGGAAGCATAATAAGGAAATTTGTCTAATTTATCACTTTCTTCCTCCCCCTATCACTCAAGGTACAAACATTTCAAGCATTCTACTTGTATATCTATACCTTCTATTTAATTTCATTCTCTTCTATTCCACAATCCTAATCTTCCCTTAACCTACAATTCACTGTATTCTTCTATTTTGATCTATGGAGCCTTTCTATTGTTGATAAAATCTTTTTTAAAAAGCTACTTCATAATGTAGGGATAGTTTCCTCATCATATCAGCTATAAATTGTTAGATTTGGAAGGGAATTTAGAAGTCATAAAGTCACAGAATTTTAATGTTGGAAGGGATCCAGGAACTCAATAAACTTAAACCATCTTTTCAATATTGTCAATAAAGTTTATCCAGTCTTTACCTAAACACTCCTAATAATAAGGAAAAGCCCATATAGGTGCTTATACAGGAGAGCATAGGATCCAGGACCTGACTAGCCAGAGAATTAGCGAGGACTAAAGTTATCTTTGCTGTGACTCTGAACCTTAGGTCTCCTAAAGGAAAGGTATAAACAATTTAAGTCATATAAATCATTTTCAATTCCTTAAAGGTTCCTAGGTGCTTTCTGTACATCCTCCTTATATACCTGCTGTCTTCCCACTTCTCTCTCTGGTCTTTGGTCCAGTGGAATGAATTTATCTATCACTAGATAGTTCTGCTAGGATTTCTCAGGCACTGATCCTTAGCACACTCCTCTTTAAGTTGAGGAAATCAAATAACTGTGCCCGCTGGTTCCCTGTAGGTGCAGGGAATGAGGTTGGACCTCTTAGAGAGGTAAGGGAGGGGACTTTTAGTTCAGAAACAATAATATCTAGTATTTATACAATTATCCCTTCCACACAGTTGGGATTAAGGACATAGTGCCATGAAATCTGGAAAATAAATTAAATTTTTTGGCCTTCTCTTCATAACAGAAGTCTGAATTTTTTCCTTTTTCTTTTATGGAATGTTTATGGTACTTTATTTTAAAATTTGAGTTAAAGATTTGATCATAGATTACATATGGGTTAATATACTTTTTCTATGTTATCTGCTGGACTTTGTGTGTCATTTGAGGCTTCTGAGAACTCCTCCCAAATTACCACTTAATGATGACATCCAATATAGTAAAACTGCAATGGGAAAAGTCACAATGTGGAAGGGATAATTATATAGTGCTTTAAGGTTTGCAAGATATTTGTAAATCTCATTTTTATCCTTAAAACACCCCTAGGAAAGAAATGCTTCATTTTAAAGATAAGGAAATGGATGTAAACAGGTTAAATAACTTGCTCAAGTATGCTCACGTAATATCTGAGTGGATTTAAGCACAGATGTTCTTAATTGTAGCTTTTCTTACCCAAATAATTTTGTAAACAGCTATTGTTGTTGTTCATTTACACATAAGGAAACTGAGACAAACAGGATAAAGTGAGTTTCAGTCATGTCTCTTTGTGGTCCCATTTGAAGTTCTCTTGGCAAAGATACAGGGGTGGTATGATATTTCTTTCTCCAGGTCATTTACAGATGAGAAAACCAAGGCAAATAGAATTGACTTATCCAGGGTCACACAGCTAGTAAATGTCTGAGGACAGATTTGAATTTAGGAAGGTAAGTCTTCCTGGCTTTGTCCTGGTACTTTAGCCACTGCATCACCTAGCTGCCCATAAAACAGTTATTAGTGCTATGTTAGAGATAAGGAAATTCTTACAAGATTAGGTATATACCCAATTTGATTCCACAAGTAAAATGGAATTAGGGACATAGAGGAATCCTGACTACCGGCCTCTACCATAGCCATTAGATAATCACTTTTCTGAATGATTTTATTGACTATCCTTCCAAAATGTAATTGTCTCCCTCCTGGTTTCCTTGTCTTCCTCCAAGTTTCAGATAAAAGTCCACTTTCTGCAAGAAGAAAGACAACTTTCTAAAACTATCTATTGCAGAGAGGACACAGAGAGTAGTGAAGATACTCTACTGGTAGAGTCAACACGTCAAATCAAATCAATTTGTTTTAAGTGAACATCTGCTATGTGTCAGGCACAGGGCTGAGCACTAGAATAAAAGAAAGGCAAAACCCAGTTTCTGCTGTCAAGGGCCTCATTCAAAAGGGGCAGAGGTTAAGTGATTTGCCTATTTTTACCTATCATGTCAATCACATGACTTGGACTTGGGACTCGTTGGCTTTTTATATACATTATGCCATGCTGTCTTAGTACACTCTCTAATTTATTATGTTTATTGTCTGATATAAAATTTCCTTGCAAAGATAATAAATTCTAATGGATTTTAGACATGTGGGTTGTGTGTGTGTGTGTCCTTATGCATGTCCTCATGTCCTATATGATTTTATCTTCTTATTGTCATTCCTTTCTGGCTCTACCGCTTATCATAGTCATTCAGAGATAGCAAGAAAGCCACTGTGCTGGGCTTATAATATGACTGATCAATCTTTTCAGCATTTATGAATTTCATCTGTTATCTATTACACATTATGATTGAGATCACACCCCTCTATACTTTCCAGAATGAGATGTGGCTATTTTTGGATAATATATGATGCAATTCAGGGCCTGAGTCCCCATTCAGTTTAATCTCTATGACCAGAAAAATAAAGAGAAACATGAACCCCACAGCAAAAGCATTTAATCAAGAAATGCAACAGCCAAATACATGGAAGGGAATTAAATAATAAAAGAATTCTATGCATCCAAATGGGCACAATCTTCTTTCCTTCCAGAAAGCAGATAGGATCCCTTTGGCAAATTATGAAATGCTATCAATAAGCTCAAACTTTTCCTCTAAATAAATATTTTTAACATCAATATTCTTCTGCTAATTCTTTATGTCTGTTAGTCACAGAAATTTGTTTTTAAGAGAGTTAAATTTGAAGACCATGCAAAAGGCAATAAAAAGGCACATGGTGTCCATGATCAGGCTTCAAGTATTGTAAACCAAGAATTATGCAGAAAGAATGATGGAAAGGTTATTACTGGGCAAATGCACACAACAGATAAATTGTGAATTTGTCATAAAGTATGAGTGAAGGATAACTAATGGAAAGATTATGCATTGTATTATCATTCATGCAATGTCAAGAGATCAAGGGAGAGGCTCTATGTATGTTGGGTTGCTATTCTCTAGATGATTTATGGGAAGACATGAACAGGAGTTGCTTAAGATGAGGTGGGAATAGTTTGCCATCTGTATGGATGGAGGGAGTAATAATTACTTGTTAATGCACCCACAGATCTCACAAATTATAAGTGATTTTTATATTACACTGTATTTTGGGGCATACATTAACTCTCTAGAGAAAGATTTAATTTCAAAATCTGGAGAACCATGGTATAGTGGATAAAGAGATTATCTTGAATTCAAGTCTAATATCTGATATAAACAGGTGATCCTGAACAAGTAACAACCCAGTGTATCAGTAAACTCTTTGAAATGGCTTGTAGAGAGTAAGTGACAATACGTATTAAGAGAGGAAATTTCTTCAAATACTTAAATAGATTTCTACTTATCAAGTCAGAAGTTCCTTTTAAGGAGACAGGTCACAATGCATCTCTGGCTGTCCATTTGTATTTCTTGTAATTCTTGTATTTCCTATGTTAAATAAATAAAAGATCTGGTCCAGAAAAAATCTAAATATTCATTATTTTCCTCAGATAATTTGTTGTATAATTGTTTAAAGTGTGTGTATAAGCAGTGTCCCCCTAGCTTCATATGAGCAGAGCCTATGGCTTTTATTTCTTTGTCATTCTAAATAGCATCTTGTGTAATGTGACTTAAACACAGAAGATGTTAAATATAAATATTTGTTTATGGACTCACTGCCTATTCATTTTGAACTTTGGAAAAACAACTGTGGGTAAGGATAGCTAAAGAAATGCAAGTAATAGATATCTCCATGCATCAATCTACCTAGCAAAATATATTGTGTTAAAATGGTCTCATCTGGCACCTCACATTTGTGAGTGGACCATTCTGGGTAGAGCCTAATTAGCATCCAATAGAGATTTGTGATTAATTAAAAATGTTAGCTACCATTAGTGCCTGAGAGCCTGGGGAGATGGTTATTCAGCATCTGTTCTAATTTAAATAATAATGACAAAAACTTTGACTATATTCATTGTTTCAATATATATTAATTCTAGACATAGCTTCAGAAAAATAGATGACATTTTATTTGGGCCAATTAGTATGACCTTAAATCCTAAGAATACTTTAGAGAGGTTTAAAGAATAAACTCCTCATTTTATCCTTCTTTTCCAGAGGAGACAAAGGAAGAGATAGAGGGAGGATAGAAAGAGATGAGAGAGAGACAGAGAGAGGGAGAGGCACAGAGACAGAGAGGAGAAAAAGAACTGGAAGAAGCAGCAGAATCAAGAGTAGAAGCAGATGCAGAATCAGGAACAGCAACAGCAGCAGCAGCAGCAGCAGAAGAAGAAGAAGAAGAAGAAGAAGAAGAAGAAGAAGAAGAGGAAGAAGAAGAAGAAGGAGGAGGAGGAGGAGGAGGAGGAGGAGGAGGAGGAGGAGGAGGAGGAGGAGGAGGAAGAAGAGAAGGAAGAGGAGGAGGAGGAGGAGGAAGAGAAGGAGGAGGAGGAGGAGGAGGAGGAGGATATAGAAGAGGAAGAGAAAGAAAAGGAAGAGGAAAAGAAAACAAAGGAGGATGAGGATGAGGAGGAGGAGGAGGAGAAGGAGGAGAAGGAGAAAGAGGAAGAGGAAAAGAAGAAGAGAGGAAGGAGGCAAAGACAGAATTACAGAGAAAGGCAGAAAGACAAAGAGAAGCAGAGAAATATATAGATAGAGGTAGAGAAGAGAGGGAGAGTGACAAAAGCAGAGAGATAAAGGGACATAAGAGAAAAATAAACTTGAAAAGGCTATTTGGGTTCCTATGCCACCTTAATATAATTATATAGAAATAGTCTAATTCTACAATCCTTCAGTGTATTACATATATTATTAATTATCAGTAGATTATGCTTTAATTGATACCTTTGTTTTTGTTTTTCTATATTGTGACAACTATTGTTAGTGATATAACCAGCAGGGCACAGGAATAGGTACTGATGTGTTGGATCACTACAACAAAACTCTTACCAAAGGACAAAAAAAATGAAAAACCTTTTTGAGGATGTAGGAAATATTGAAGGAGAGATATTAAAATCACATTTCCTAGGACACTGACAATAGTAACACATAATAGTAGGAGCCAATAAGTAGATGCTTAATAAATATCTGATTAATTAGTGGTTAACAATTTGGCCTGGCCCCAATTATACATAAACTGTAAGAGTGGTGAATCCCACTTCTCCTTTATATCCCTCTTTGTTTGCAATGTAATTTAACAGAAACAAATTTTCTAAAAAAAAAAAAAAGGTAGAAAGAGCATGGGCTCTTTAGTCAGAAGACACAGATTTATAATCTGCTACTTACTTTTTTTGTCTTTGTTACTTTGTCCAAATTATATTATTTTCCTAAACTTTAGCTTTTTCAACTGAAAAAAAAATAGGTTGGATTAAATGGCTTCTGTGATGCCTTCCAGCCATAGATCTAGCATGCCAATGCCCTCGTAAGGAGAGTGAATTAATCCTACAGCATTTAGTTCAGAACAGATTTCATCTGGGAATGATTTGACCATTTGCTAATTTTTAGGGGCCTCTAACCCTGATTGATTCAGAAGCTTTGGATGAATTTCTGTCATGTTTCTTCTGAATCCCTGTAGCACATGCATGTCATAATGATTTGCATTCAGGTTGTTTCCCATCATCAATAAAATTCATATGACCCATAACAGACTATAACATTTAACATAAACTTTTCTTTCTGGGATCTCTTTGTGTTCTCACCCTTGTCCCATTGTCTCATATGATTTGCTTATTTTTTGTTGTTGTTGGAAACACACAAAGATACAGAATACACCCCAAACCAGTTCTTTTATTTTCTGAAGAATAGATGATACAGGTAATTTTCACACTCTTGAGATTTCTAGGCCAAGACTACACATAGGGGTGGGGGGAGGGAAGAACATTTTATCTAAATAATTTTGAACTAGATTTGAAAGGAACTTATTCTGTGGAAACTGAAAAAAAGTGTGATATTTGCCCAAGCTGTCTATTTCTCAATAATATAATACTTTCTCACACCCTTCCTCCAAGAAGTCTGTTAAATTTACTTGTTCATGGAAGAGGAATTTGTTTCTGAATTTGTTTCAGATCTATAGCAGAGATGCTACTGTGAGATCATAATAGGTTCAACAATTCAATTCAACAAACATTGATTATGCACCTATTATGTGTACAGTCCTATGTTAAACACTTGGGAATTGAGATCAGACATTTCTAAACATCTCCCAATTCTAAAATCTAGTTGCAAAATATCTTCTCTCTAGTCTGCCACAACTTTTCCATCTTATCTTATTGGAATTTCTGTTTCCATCATTTTAGTCAGTGACATGAGTTAGAAAATAAAAGTTGGGATATTGTTCCTAGAAGGAATATATGTTTTCTGAGATGGGAAAAGGGGTCTATATTCTATATAAGTTGTTTCTCCCTGTCATATTTTGGCATAGTTTAGCATATTAGCGAGTTGTCACCTTAGATATCTGGAAAGCACAAAAAACCTGAAAGGACTGCTTATTGGAAAGAAATGTTTCAAAGGAGAAAATAAGGACAATGTAAAAAGCTAGAAAAAGCCTTAGAAATCACTATGGGATTCAGTTTCTTCTTTAGTAAAATGAAAGGATTGAGGTAAATTAAAATTCTTAATCTTTGTATCATAGCCGTCTTTGATACTCTGATGAAGTATTTGGAATTTTTTTAGAAAAATATTTTTAATTGGTTAGATCAGACTTAATTTGTGTGAAAAGTGGTCTGTAATTTTGCTCATAAAGTTTCTGATTTTCCCTTGGCAGATAGATAGACATTGATGCATTGTTGGTGGAGTTGTGAACGAATCCAACCATTTTGGAGAGTAGTTTGGAACTATGCTCAAAAAGTTATCAAGCTGTGCATACCCTTTGATCCAGCAGTGTTACTACTGGGCTTATATCCCAAAGAGATTATAAAGAAGGGAAAGGGACCTGTATGTGCACGAATGTTTGTGGCAGCCCTTTTTGTAGTGGCTAGAAACTGGAAACTGAATGGATGTCCATCAGTTGGAGAATGGCTGAATAAATTGTGGTATATGAATATTATGGAATATTGCTGTTCTGTAAGAAATGACCAACAGGATGATTTCAGAAAGGCCTGGAGAGACTTATACGAACTGATGCTGAGTGAAATGAGCAGGACCAGGAGATCATTATATACTTCAACAACAATACTATATGATGACCAGTTCTGATGGACCTGGCCATCCTCAGCAACGAGATCAACCAAATCATTTCCAATGGAGCAGTAATGAAGTGACCCAGCTACGCCCAGAGAAAGAACTCTGGGAGATGACTAAAAACTATTACATTGAATTCCCAATCCCTATATTTATGCCCACCTGCATTTTTGATTTCCTTCACAAGCTAATTGTACAATATTTCAGTGTCTGATTCTTTTTGTACAGCAAAATAACGTTTTGGTCATGTATACTTATTGTGTATCTAATTTATATTTTAATGTACTTAACATCTACTGGTCATCCTGCCATCTGGGGAGGGGTGGGGGGTAAGAGGTGAAAAATTGGAACAAGAGGTTTGGCAATTGTTAATGCTGTAAAGTTACCCATGCATATAACCTGTAAATAAAAGGCTATTAAATAAAAAAAAGAAAGAAAAATATTTTTAAATACATAAAATAAAATAGGCAACTAATTATACTGAAATAAAATTACCAGAATTTTTTTTTAAAGGTCATAGAGTTTAGGTCAAGAATCCCAAGTTGTCTTTCAGATCCCCAACATTTCTAAGTCTTTTAAATTTATGATTTAGTCCAATCTTCTCATTTTACAAGAAAAGAAACTGAGATAAAGACTTGACTTGGCCAAAGTCATATAATAGTGGCAGAGACTCACTCTAGTCTCAATCAATTACTTGTCCTACTACCCTACGAGTTCATATTTTAGACTGATTAGGGAGGTCAGTCAGGATGGAGTCTAGTGCATTCCTTTGGAATGAGGAAGGACAGCTGTGATAGGTAACCTGAATCTTTAATCCTGAGATCAAGTGCCTTTTATTCATCATGTTTGTAGCAGTGGACAGATAAAGCATAACAACAATAATGAACTACACTCAGAAGTGGCTATACCTGAGACATCATTGGTGATGGGACGATTCAGAGATAGAAGCAGAGATAGATAGAAATAAATGAATAATTTATATAAATTATATATAATAAATGAAATGAAATCCTCGTCACACCTAAGGAATTCTACAATAATGAATTAGGGAGTGTTCAGAAGGAAATAATCATGCTGGTGAAGGATCTTGAGTCTATGTCATTTGAGCATTGATTGAGGGAATGAGTTAGTCTGAAGAAAGGAAGACTTGGGAGTGGCAACTGGTTTTAAGTGTTAGAAGGGATCAGAGCAAGTAGGTTTATTTCATTTGGCACCAGAAAGTAGAAGAACCAGGAATGATGAGTAGAAGTTGCCAAAAAGGTAATTTAGATTTAATGTTAGGAGAAACTTGTTTATCATTTAAGTTATCCTAAAGTGGAATGACTTGCCTTAAGGGGTGGTGGATTCTCCTTTGTTGGACATCTCCAAGGAGAGACTTGATGACCGCTTAATGAATATATCATCCTGGGATTCCTTCGGTGTCTTTTGTGCATCAAACAATACTAACTACACTATTACTAGTAAATATGAAAATAGATCTATAAATCCATTCTTGATCCAGGAGCACTACCTTATTTATATACTTACATTTCCTGTTACTGAAACAAAACATGTCTAGCCTGCAGGCTTGATATAACTTACCCTTCTTTGGAAGTGTCATTTTATACAGAAAATGGGATCCCATCAAAAGCAAAGGATTTGTTGTCTATGGTTTGTGATTTTAAACTATAAATGGTTAGCACATCGTATTTGAGAACAGACACTAGAATTACCCTAGTTTTATTTTTAAAAACATGTAGGCAGTGTCTGATATTTCATTCCTTTTTCTTATCAAATTAGATATCACAGCTACAATTTGTCAGGGAGTTAAAAACATGACTGACTCAAAAGATATCCCTTGACTGAGAGACAACGGTATTTTTTTTCTTTTTTTGTCAGATGGGATCTCTTTAATCATGGGACAATGATAGGGAAAATCAGCTTAGTATTGTATGGTGTTTTGAGCAGTAAAGAAAATGTTGAATGCAGATATCAAAAGGGGCTCCCTGATCCTAATCCCACTGACCCTATAGCTGAAGCAGGTCCAAATCTATTTCTCCATTGCTGCACTTGGTACCCACTGTTCTAACCAAATATCAATACTGCCCCAACCCTTCTATATTCTTTTCAATAGGTTTCCAATTGTTATCACAATGGTACTGTCATCTTCATTTGTCCTTCATTCTTGAGGAAGACCAAAGAATCAGGAAAGTGATGTCATGACTTGCAAGTGAATTGGATTTAAGTGAGGCTGGGCTGTCCACAGTCACCACTCTCAATCTTCTCCAGAGCCATCTGGGTCCAGTGGCAAGATATGGATCAGGACAACTGGAGGTAGTCCTGAATGAAATCGGAGACTTTGTAAGCTAAGATCTTTCTCAGGTCTCGGTTTTTCCTGAGCCATGCCCATCAGCCTGCTGATTACATTACCTACCACATGACTCTTACTACTAAAATCTATCCTCTATTCAGCTGTCAAAGTGATCTTCCTGAGTACAAGTCTGCTCATGTTACTCACTTACTTAATGAAGTCAGTCAAAAAACATTAAAAAAAACTACTATTATCAGTCACTATGCCAAGGGCTGAGAGTACAGAGAAGGGTAAAGATAGTGCTTATTTTCAAGGAGCTCAAGGAGTTAAAAGGGGGGGGGCAGTATTTAAACAACTATATAAAATAAATTGGAGATAATCAACATAGGGAGGGAACTGCCATTATTTAAGGAAAACATTTTTTTCTATAACTTGAGATTTTAGCTGAGAATTGAAGAAAGCCAGGAGACAGAGAAGAAGAAGGCAAACCTTTTATGTATGGGAAACAGCCTTTGAAAATACCTGGAGCTGGGAGATGGAATATCTACATGAGGATTAACAAGGAGGCCTCTGACACTGGATCACAGTGTGTGTGTGTGTGTGTGTGTGTGTGTGTGTGTGTGTGTGTGTGTGAAAATTAAATATAAATACTAGGCAGAGAAGGGAGGCTAGATTATGAATAACACTGAATACCAAACAAAGGATTTTATATTTGATCCTAATGGTGAGGGTGTTACTGAAACCTGATCCTTCTGCCAGTCTTCTTTATTTTATGTTGCCATATATGCGTCAGAAATAGGATTCGAATGCTCTTGCCCAGTTGTCCACTGTTTTCAACTTTGGATGCCCACTGACAGCACAAATCCCTTTGTGCCCAGTCCAGATCTGACTTAGTGGGTCAGCCTGAGTACATGATTTATTGAATATCTGAGTTTCTATCTCTTTCACTTAGTTTCCTTGCTCTTTGATTGAAGGTTTGATAAAGACCCTTGAGCAGTTTTGGATCTTTCCAAAAGGTTTCCTGAAAGGATGGCTATCAGGTTCTGTTTTCATCTTATGGACCATGCACTTCCAAGTACTGAATAATTGGCAGAATTTTGCTTTTCTAGAAGATTTAAACTATGAAGAAAGTCAAGTGCTGTAGAAAAAAACAATTTTTAATTGTGGTGCTGGAGAAGATTTTTGAGAGCCCTTAAATGTCGAGGAGATCAAATCAGTCAATACTTAAAGAAATTAATCCAGGCTGCTCACTGGAAGCTCTAAATACTGAAGTTGAAGGTTAAACATCTTGGCTACCTAATGAAAAGTTGGAGCTTATTAAAAAAGGTCTTGATGTTGGAAAAGATTGAGGGCAAAAGGAAAAGGGATAACAGAAGATAATATCATGGAAACACTGAATATTAACTTGGACACACTACAAGAGGTAATGGAGAAGTGTACTATGCTTCATGGGGCCACAAAGAATCAGACATGACTGAACAACAACAACATGAGTAAACTGAAAGCAATGAGTCCTTTTTGAGATTTTTTTTAAAGGAAAAACGTGATAGAGAACACAGTCCAAGTGCAGACACTAGAAGCACTTTGGGAAGTAGGAATTCTCACCTTTTGAGGAGTAAAAAAAGAACCTTAAAGGGTCAAACTGTTAAAAAAAAAAGACACCAGAAAGTCAGTTTTTAAATCTTTTGTGGTAGATTCATAAGGAACAAACCAATCTTATCCTTTCTGAAGCTGAATATATGAGAATAAAGGAAACAGTAATAAGTTTCTCTTAAAAAGTCTTTTACAAATATAAAGACATATTGATCCAATGAATGAAACATTATTATGAAATCGGACAAAAAAAAGAGACTAAGGGGGAGAAATTTTGCCACTAGTAAATTGTAAGGTTTGCAAATTCTAGGTTTGAATTGAATTTAAATGTATTTGATTAGCTATGTTAAAGCTAAGAGTGGTAGGATGAATGGTTTCATGTGTAATTTAGTTGAATCAAGGTCACCTGTTGGTAAATGGGTTTGTTTCATGTTTCAAATTCATGATATTGTTTATGAAATTGTGTAACTATGCTCTCAGTAAACCAACTTTTTTTCCTAATGGGAATGTTTCTAGATCATGAACTGAACAGTTAAAAGAAAGGAATATGTTTGCAAACTGTTAATATTCTGAAGTATTGTAATTTAAGAAAGTGGAAATTTCAAGTTTTCTTATAGTAAAGAGAAGTTTTGTCTGAAATCACTTGGCTATCACTATGAAAATTGTTCAGTTCTGTAAAAGAATTTATGTGTTGCTCCATTTAGAAAACTGAATCCTCTCTCCACTGTAAACATTCCTTGATGAGAAGGAAGAATAAGTAGGAATTTATAATATTGGACTGTTTATGGTGAATTATGAAGTTATATCTGAAATAGTGTGTTTTGATGCTACATCTTTTATCAACTTAGTTTAACAGACTAATCTTAGAAATATATTTTTGTTTTAAAGGGTTAATAAACTACCACATATTTGCTATGTGAACTTACAGAATTGATTACTTTATTAAATTCTTATAATTGTCTTTTATATTAGATTAAATTTTAAGCTGTATTTGAAAAAGGGGAATATTAGAAGAAAAGAATGTTATGTAAAATCTTTTGAATGATTTTTAGGAGGTCTGATAACTCTACTTGCTAGCTAATTTATTGCAACAACATGACAATGTTGATAAAGTTTTATCCAACCTTATTGTGATTAATGAAACTTTTCCATTTAAAACCTTTTGAGACTGTGAATTTTCTTTTTGAGCTTCATATTCAGGTATATTGTGTCCTTCACCATGACAAGGAAAATGTCAATAGCTTAATGAGAGTAATGTCTGTGATTTATGACCAGTGAATATCTCTTGGGGAAAAAAAGGTTCAGAGGGCAACCTTGGTAAGGTTAAGTTTTGACTCAGCTTCCTATACAGCAAATCTTCCCACTTGGTAAATTCTATGTCTGATTGTGGTATTGTCAAACGTGACATTTTATACTATTCCACTTGTAATCAATTCGAAGTAAGGATACTTTAGTCATTCTGTGACTTTGAACTTTGCCTAGGGGATCAGTATTGATGCTGCCATGGTAGTCTCAACATGAGTCTTTCTTTCATAGCAAAATCTCTATAAGTAGGGCAAGTTCTTTCCTTATGTAATGGTTGTTGCAATACCTTAGCAACTCCTGCTGTTTTTAACCTGAGATTACGGTCATTTCTGTAGTCTGAACAATGAAGTAAATGAGTATTTGGCCCTGTCATCTTCCTGATTTTAGCTATTATATGACATCTTTGTCTAGAAAACAGTGATAAACATAATTATTTTAAACTAGAAGGACTCATTTTACAAGTCAGATCTTCAAAGATCCTCCCTTTTTAAAAATAATTCTTTAGCCTACTGTTGTATTTATGTTAAGTACAGGGTCTAGAAAAGATAGAAACTTTTTTTTTAAGAACTTAAAGGTTTTTTAAGAACTTAAATTCTGACATTTCAAGTGAAGTATGGGTTTCTAGTTTAATGTTTTTACATGGCTGTATTGATAATAATGGCAGAACCACAAAGTTTTGAGCTATATTTATATAATTATTGAAGAAGCAATGTTTAAGAAGTTGTACTAAAGCATATTGATATTTGTTTTGTAAAAGACTTTTATAGGAACATCTAAAAATTTCTGTAAGAAGCAAATCTACTATAGAGGAGTTGGCTTCAGAATTACTAAGAAAAATAATTCCAGAGATTTAGATATGACTTCTGAAATCCAAGAAAAAACCTGATGATTAAATGTTCATGGCGGGGATGGGGTGGGGTGGTGTTACTTCCAAACCCAAATATCTTGGTGAAGAGATCTGACTTTTGTTATTCTTGGCTCAGTTTTCTTTCCATGGCAAAGTTGAATTTGATGATTGACCTAATTGGAGGGTCTTTTTAGTTGGCTTCTTTTGGCCTTGGGAATGTTGTTCTCCCTCTTTTCTAGGGATTATTTGCTCTCATTAGCTTCACCTTGCTCCTTTTTGAGGGGGGGGTTGTCCTTCCTCATATTGTGGTCCATGATACTAGCATTGTCAAGATCCAGGAGCTCATAGAATTCCTCAATACTTGGGAGGGGATTAAATATCACTGCTCTCATCTGTATTTTTCTCCTTTTTTGAAGGGAATTAAATGTTCCTTCTCATATTGGGGTCCATGTTATTAATATTGTCATGATCCAACAACTCACAGAACTCAACAATTCCTTTGGTCAGAGATGGAACTTCTCTTGACCATAAGGAGGTATATTAAATGTACACATTGGGGCTACTTAACCCTAATTCTCTATGGTTGAAGCATGCTCAGACCAGTTTTTTCATTTCTTTTTTCTGGAGCTTGTTATTCTTTACCAGATGTCACTATTCCCTCAATCCTCTATTAGCCTTTATAGACTTTCAGTTGTTGGGCAAAACAACTTATGTATTAAATTCCCTAGGTTGTGCCTTCCCTAAAAGTTCTTTCCTATTGCTAGTGAAACCTTGCCCCCTAGTTTTTGTTACTCTTTATTTCAGACTGACAAAATAAAGATTGAATATTAGACATCTTGAACCATTCTATGATAACTATTGAAATGAGACACAATTTTACTTTTGTTTAACATGTAAGAAATTAGAGGTATGAGATTAAAAAAATAACACAGCTTTTCCACAGTTTGCATAAAAAGCCACCACAGAAACCAGGATGTAAAACCTTCTCATTATTTCTTGGTTATAAATTACAGAATCACTATAGTTTGAATATTATTCACACAATTAGAACAATGTATAGATCTTCTTAATTTTTATTCTTCCCATTCTTATTGAACTGGAACTTACTGAATAGGAAACCATCAGATATTGTTGATTTGGTTTACTATGATTCTTTTTAGTGTTGGGAAGTAGCAAGATGCATTTACTTCATTTTCACCTCCTCTGATCTTCAATCCATACCAAACTAGATTTATTATTTTGTATGATGGGGTTTGTAACCTGTTTTATAACTTTGTAAGTCCAAGGTTGAACTGAACAGACAGCTTCTAGGTTTATTGGACAGGAGGTCCAAACCCTAGTGTATTTCCTCTGTTTTTTTTTCCCTTTGTTTGCAAAACCCACGCTTCCATACAATCTATATAAGATTAATAGTGTGGAAGATTGAGAAAGAGGAAGGAAGATTATCATTTCTTTATAGCTCCGATATGCACAGTTCCATTTTGAGTTATTTATTTCGTTGTATTTTAATAAACCATGTACCCATTAAAGTCATTTATCTGAGCCCATGAATGAGATTGGTAGGATGACAACAATTGGTTTCTCAAATTCATAATAGTGGCAAGTCAAGTCTAGATTTTTATATCTTTTAATAGTTCAGAGTTATATTGCATTTATTTCCTCCTGGGCAAAATTTCGAATGTGCTAACTATGTATCTTGCTATGAGTTCTGAGTTCCAAAAGGTGGGAGAATAGCTTCAGTCATCCATTAGAAAACCCTTTTGTGATTAGTGAGGATACAGAAATCATTGACAAAGTATTTCCAAGAAATAATGGTTACTCTGATAAAACCAGCTGGGTGGTTGTCTGAGAGTAAGGAGATTTGGTGGTCAAATTATATATTACATTCCCTAGCTGTTTATTTAGCTAATTAAACAACAGACTGCTTTTTTTTTTTGTAAGTTGGAGAAAGTAGATGAATAAGTTTGGTATGGTTAGCTATTACTACAATAACACTGGGGACACCTATCAAGGGTGCACCTACTCCATACTTTTTGTCAAAAAATCATTTCTGATGACATAGTAGACTTGGTTGAAAGCCTCAAATATAGACATGCAAGGATATATGCGGATATGCATGAACATACATATGCATATGCACATACATGTATACCCATACCCAAAATGCATATCTGTATACACACACACACCTGCTTCACTTAAACATCATTGACTACAGCCTACCAGATATATCTGGCAGAAGATTTGTGATCTCTGTTTTCCACCAGAAAGGGAAAGGAATTTGGATGAACAAATGGGCATCATATCAAGATTAAGTTCATTCTATTAAACAAACAAGCAAACAAAAAATACACACATTTCCAAAGAAGGGAGACTAAAATAACTACATTAGATAAAAAAACTAACAGGAGTATAAGTGAACCGTGCCTCTCTTCACTGATAATAATCAGATCACTTATAGATAAATTTTATTTTTTACTTAATTAGTTCCACTTCAATCCTAAATGTTGGTCCTTGGTTCATTTTCCCTGTGAAATATAATCTTTTCATATCAGGCACTTGGGAAAAATGCTTAGGTCTTCAGAAATGTGTCTAGTTCTTTAAGATAGTTTTGGCTTTGATTGTTCATTGTACAAACTATACTTTAATTCTTTGGCCAGTTCCCAGTACTTGGAAATATGAGCACATTATAAAGTCACTATTCATCAAAACAGTAGCTATTTTATGTTAACAAATTGATGATTAATAAATGCTTCTGTAATGCTAGGAATATGAATAGCAATGTATAATCCAAATTCCAGTGAACTAGATTCTACCACACTAAAAATAAATCAAGGAAAGAAAGGAAATTCATAAGGACCAAGATTGACTATTTCTGCTATTGTGAGCCTGTTTAGCAAACTTGACAGGTAGCTTGGCTGCCAGAGAATTGTTACTCCGTGTCTGATTCAAGCCCTAGAGTCTGAGTGACAATCAGGGATAATTTATTTATTGACTGACACCCAACATGGAATTTTTGACACAGAAGCACCATTCTGTGTGAGGTGCTAAAGTTAACCACTTCTACAAATGGATAGCTAGATAAACATGCAAATTGTAGATGAGGAAAAATAAAATTCCTTAGTCAGGTAAGGGAACTCAGCTACCAGGATCCACAACCTGGTGATAGAATAAAGAATTTGTGTGGAAAGCAAGACTTGGAGGTAGGAGGGCAACCCTAAGAAACCAAAATTTATTTTCATGAGAAAAAATAGCTAGGAAAAGATCTTGTGGTCTGTATTTGAGATAAGTGGGGAATGACATTTAGGAGAATATAGGCAAATTTTTATTGTATATTCAAGCAGAAAAATGGCATTGTGGATAAAATGTTGGTCTTTAAAAATAAGGAAAGTTTGGTTCAGATACTACTTCTGACCCTTGCTAACTGTATAACCATAAATAAACTTCTTAATTGCATTTATTTATGAGATGCAGATAACAATACTATTAGTACCTAGCTCATAGTGTTATTAGTTTCAAATTGGGTATAGCAAATAAAATATATAAATGTCAGCTATTATTGGAAATATTTTGTGACGTAAAACCATCAAAACAGTAAACACTGATAATTATATTGTAATCAAACATTATTTCAAGCATTTTACAGAAAAAAAGAATAATGCACAGAGGCATTCCAAGAGAGACAGGAGAGAGATTCTAGTTCACAAGGACAGAATAAATTCCTAGGGGCCATCAGATTTCTGAACTATTTCATTCTCTCTCTTTCTTTTTTAAATAGTACTTTCTTTTTCTAAATACATGCAAAGATAGTTTCCACATTCACCTTTGCAAAACCTTTGTTCCAAATTTATTTCCTTCTTCTTGCACTCCACATCCACCCCACCCCAGAGAGCAAACAATCCAATATTAAACATGTGCAATTCTTCTAAATATATTTCCCTCTTGGGCATGCTGCACAAGAAAAATCAAATCAAAAGGGGAAAAATCAAGAGGAAGAAAAAAAAGCAAACAAATCACTGCCACTACACCATCAACAACATTCAGTCTCTCTGTATAATTTCTCTGTGGATGTGGTTGGCACTTTCCCTCACAAGTCTATAGGAATCGCCTTGACTCACCTCATTGTTGAAAAGAGCCAAGTCCATCACAATTGATCATTGCATAATCTTGTTGCTGTGTATGATGGTCTCTTCGTTCTTCTCACTTAGCATAAGTTCATGTTAGTCTCTCCAACCTTTTCTGAAATCAGGCTGCTTGTCATTTTTTATAGAACAATAATATTCCTTTACATTTATATACCATAACTTATTCAGTTATTCCCCAAGTGATGGACATCCACTCAATTTTCAGTTCCTTGCCACTACAATAAAGACTACTACAAATATTATTGTACATCTGGGTCCATTTCCCTCTTTTATAATCTCTTTGGGATATATAACCAGTAGAGACACTGCTGGATCAAAAGGTATGCACAGTTTTAGGGCCCTTTTGGCATAAGAACTGTTATTTTCTCTAAGCCACTGAAGAATAGGGTCAGTGTTCTTATCTGATTCTTATATATTTTCCCAGAACAGAGGACAATGCTTCACACATTATAGATATTTAAGAAATAACTAGTTGTTCTAGCTATTCCCAGATAGTCACTTGGGAAAGAAGCAGTTTTGGCAGTTTTCAAGAGCATTCCAAAGCTTTCTGTTCTATAGGCACTAAGTTTTATTCAATCTGGCTCTATAATGGTAAATATTTAACTATCAGCTTTCTGGGAAAACAGTTACACATAATGTTTTAAATTTAATCTTTATTATTAACATTTTCTATTACTTTTAAAATTCTAAACAATCAAGAAAACATTTAAATAAGCCCCAATTTGTAACATTTGCCAATATTCAAAATATAAATACTCACAATGAAAATTTCAGAGTCAGTAAGAGCTGATTTTGTCATATATCCTTCCTAGCAAACTTTCTGGTTTATTAAAGAGTTCTTGATCTATCAGTGTATTTTAGGTCTGTGGTGCTATAGGTCAACTTCTCTACCTTATGGAATAATTCATCCTCCCTCCTCATCTATCTATCTATCTATCTATCTATTCACACACATGGCTGCTTCAACTCTCTTTTATGTTTTCCTTCCATTATTTTCACACATGATCCAAATAGAATAGTGGGAAGGACACTGGATTTGGATTCCAGAATAATTGAGATTAAAATCTGGCTCTTTGGAATTTATGTGACCACAAAAAAGCCACTTTATAACTCTAGCTATAAGTTTCTCCATGAATTAAATGGAGAAATTGTAAAATAAAAGTTCTACTAAATGGTCAGACCTAACTTTCTTTTTGCTTTTTATCTAGAGCTATTTGTTGTTGAAAGGATCTAATTAAAAATGCTAATTTTCAAAAGAAGAGATTTCTAGTCCAGATAGCCAATATAATCATTTATATTGCCTAGAACTAAGTCAATATGCCAGTTCCTAGCCAGATCCAAACTTTGCTGTCTTAATTTGGCTGTTATCCTCCTTCTCTTCCTCAAGAACTTATATTTTATTCTAGAGGCAATAATCACTAGAAAATAATGAGTAGCATAGCGAAGTGGTCACATCTTTTGGTAATTGTATGGAAGATAGATTGGAGAGGAAGAGAGAGTATAATTATGAAAACTAATTAGAGGGCTACTACAATAATCCAGGCAAGAGATGACTGAAAGATGATTAGAGATAGGATTGACAAGACTAATATCTGACTATATAAAGGAGAGAGGGAAAAAATACTCAAGAATGATTCTGGGGTTGCAAAAACTGAGGATGGGAGATATGGTGATGCATTTAACAGAGAAAGAGAAACATTGAAGAGAGGATAGATTGTGTGGCAAACAAAATCTTTTGTTTTGGACTTTGAGATGAAATTGTTCTCTAGATAGTGCCAAGACCTGGGAAAAACCAAGGAGAAAACATTACGAAAACCTACAGTGAAGTCAAGAAGAATGAAGACTGAAAAAAAAGCTATTGAATTTGGTAGTTGAGAGAGCATTGATAACCATAAATGAAAAAAAAAATTAGGCTGTATATAGTGACACTAAAGTATAATAGATGGACAGCTTGTGTGCTTTTCTGTTACTCATATAATTTTAAAACATGGAGATGAAAAGTTTTACAAATTTTGAGGAAAGCATTTGTGGACAATTTATGGAAGGGCAAAGATAAAAGTTATACAGGATGAGAAGCCAAGGATTAGCTGTGATTTGTACCACTGGAAACAGCATCAAAATTGACAATATCACAATTCCATTGATATATTGAAATGATTTATAAAATATTTTCCATGCATTAATTCATTTGACTTACAAGAATCTTGGCTGGAAGTTACTATTCAAATTATTATGTCAATTTTAAAGATGAGACAATTGAGGCTCAGAGAAATTAAATAATTAGCCCTAGTCACAATATTTATATACATCAGAGCTAAGACAGGATCTCAAGTCCTTTCTTACTTTGTCTAATGATTTTTTCCTATTACACTCTTTTGTCTCCTTTTGATACAATGCATAATAGCTAGTTTTATCTTTTGTCAAGCAACTGTTGCATTCATGTGCAGAAAAGGTCATGCAAGTAACTCTTGCAATCAGGGCAAGCCCCATAGAGACTAGGACTGTAACATTTCCTTCTTTCTTGCTTTTTTAGATATCTTTAAATCCAAGATGATTGATTATTCTTTAGGAACAATAACTCAGGGTCATTAGGCAACTCTGGGGACAGCTTTCTCAAAGGTAAGGATAACAAATAACCATGCTATTGTTTTTGGGAACATGTGATACTAAACTCTTTTATGGGAGAATAATGTGTAATATACAACACCAAACCATCTTTTCCACAGCAAAACAAAAACCATCCAAAGGCATAGAGATCTTTGACTAATTCCATGATCATATTTCCATTTTGCTGTTTGAAAACACCAACCCTACAAATGAGTCAGAACCATTGTTGAGGATACATATTTGGTAATAGGAAAGCTGCAAATACTACAAGAAAGAATAGTGATCATACTCTTTTGGACATGTGAAATGTCCATTTTATTAAGTTCATGATTACATGAATGAATGAATAAATTTTTGAATGAAAGAGTCTTTTACTCATAATACAATATGGCTCAAAGAAACCCCCAAAACAGAAGAGAAACTAGAAGACACCCTAGGACTTTTCCAGGTTAATTGTTGATATCTATGCAATAACAAGATAATTGGGCTATGGTAAATATAGACCTCTGATTAGCAGCTTGTGAAATACATTTATTTTTATTCTTCTTTTTTCTTAAAAGCACATCTGCAAGCTATTCTTAACCAAGCAATAATGCCAGCAACACTCTATGATTTTCATGTTGCTTTGTGTCAATTAGAAACTTTTAAGTGTTAAGTTTTGGGTTGACTGAACGTTAACATTAAAAATAAAAATGCTGTAAGGCAAAAAATCATTTAAACATTGCCTGTAAGGTTTATTAACGAATTAAAAATTAACCAATTAACCTAACAAAAACTCAGATTAATAAGTAACAATTTGTTAATATTTATCAACAATGGTGTTACATGGCTAATTTTAAGACAAATTGACAATATATGGCTCTATATTAAGATCAATCAATCAACAAACATTTATTTAAGGGATTCTTCTATGATTCCAGGCACTAACTATGTTACAAATGGAGGCAAAAAAATGAGACTGTCATTGACTTCAGTCAGATTATAATTTTGGAAAGGAGAAAATATATAGGTAAAGACTGGATTTGTGAATTCACTGATATAGGAAATTCTTAAATGAAGATATTTTCCTCTATCAGGGCATGTCAAGATCTTGTCTCCAACTTGAAGTCTTAAACAGTTTGTGCATGGAGGGATTTGGTGACTTGTCTAAAGACACATAGTCAACATGTATCAGAGGTATGACTTAAATCCAGATCTTCCTGTTTCCGAGGCTGGTTCTTTTTCCACTAGTCGCTGAAGTCATGGGGGTATGGTAGGAGTGAGCACAGAATATACTAACAGTTGGGGAAGACTGAAAAAGTCTTCGTGTAGAGGGAATTATTTGAGCTGAGCATTGAACTTGACCTAGGGATTCTAAGAAGTGGAGATGGCTCAGTAGAATATTTCAGGCACTAGGGAAAGGACAACAAAAAACAGTTTGGTTGGGTGGTATAACCTTGAAGGGGAATAAAGACTAACACAGGGCAGAAACAGAGTTGCAATGCTAAGGAGAGAATATTATGAGTAACTGTAGCTGATATTTGGAGATGGGGAAAAAAATTCTTTGAAACCAAGTTGCAGAGATGATATCAGTCTGCATTGGTAATGGGATTTTCCTCATCCAGAATTTGTTATACTAATGAGATCCCAAGTCCATTACTGAGCCTCATGACAATCTGTCCAAGAGACTTTCCAGCGAGTTATGAAGCCCTTCTCCAATGCATGAACAGTAGGAATGCAGGAAGACTTGGATCTGGAGAAGACCTCACTGACCTCTCAGACTGGCAAGTGTCTTGAAGCTTTGGAACCTCCTAGCTTCTGTCCCCTACAGACATATACAACCAGGATCTTGCAGCATGTATGTTGAAATATAAGTTTAAGATTCATGGGATTGTATATGGTTGTGATAGAATGCTATTGTACTATAAGAAATGTTGAACAGGATGCTTTCCAGAAAAACCTGGAAAGACTTGCATGAACTGATGCAAAGTGAAATGAGCAGAACCAGGTAAACATTGTACACAGAAATAGCATCATTATATAACCTAACTCTTCTAAGCTACACAATGATGGAGGAGAGTTCTGAAGGATTTATGCTGAAAAGTGCTGTCCATAACTATTTAAAGAACTGGTGGAGCCTGAATGCAGATTGGAGATTGTTTTTCTTTCTTTTTTAAGTTTTCTTGCTTGCTTTTCTTTCTTTTTTCTCTTTCTTTTCTTTTTCTCCCTTCTTCCCTCCCTTCTTTTCTTCCTTCCTTCCTTTCTTTCTTTCTTTCTTTCTTTCTTTCTTTCTTTCTTCCTTCCTTCTTTCCTTCCTTCCTTCTTTCCTTCCTTCCTTCCCTTCCTTCCTTCCTTCCTTCCTTCCTTCCTTCCTTCCTTCCTTCCTTCTCTCCTTCCTTCCTCCTCCCTCCCTTCCTTCCTTCCTTCCTTCCTTCCTTCCTTCCTTCTTTCCTCCTTCCTTCCCTTTCTCTCTCCCTCCTTTCTCCCTCCCTCCCTTTCTCCCTCCCTCCCTTTCTCCCTTCTTTCCTTCTTTCTTTCCTTCCTTCCTTCCTTCCTCCTTTCCTCCCTCCCTCCCGCCCTTGCTCCCTTCCTTCCTTCCTTCCTCCTTTCCTCCCTCCCTCCCGCCCTTGCTCCCTTCCTTCCTTCCTTCCTCTTTCTTTCTTCTTCCTTCCTTCTTTCCTTCCTTCCTTCCCTTCCTTCCTTCCTTCCTTCCTTCCTTCCTTCCTTCCTTCCTTCCTTCTCTCCTTCCTTTCTTCCTTTCTTTCTTTCCTTTCCCTTCTTTCTTTGTTTTTTTCATAGCATGACTTACTCAAAAATGTGTTTTTCATGACTAATCTAGATCAGATTGCTTCTCTTCTCCATGAGGGAAGATAGGAAGGAGAGAATTTGGAATTCAAAAAATGACAAAAAGAATGTTAAATTTTTTACATGTAATTGGGAAAATTTAAATTAAAAATAAGTAAAAGATTCATAGGAAAGTTGGGGGTTGTGGCAAAAGGAGGGCTCTAAGCACAGATATGAAGTCAATTTCCTTCTCTGCAAATGGAAGTAATATGACCTTTTCTATCTCTATCAAGGAGGATTGCCTAAGGATCCAGTGAGAAAATTGAGAAATCTCATGTCTGTTTTTCCTCCAAACTCCTTCCCACAGTCTCCTGCACTTTTCCTAGAGCTCCCTAATTTGGGCCCCAAAGCAGTTTAGTAAATATCCTGTTCCCCAGATAAAGCATTCCCTTGATCATTTCTTCATCAAAATAATTGTAATGTGTCTTCTTTTCCCAGTAGGTGGTAATTTGTTAGTAAGAGACATAATCCTCTTTAACATGTTATTTAGCTAATGTTTTATTGCTACCAGATAACCTAATACCTCAACACAGATAAAAAGTACACATCTCTAAAAGGTCCATAAGGAGCTAGGCCACTGGTGGGGATTTCATACACAGTGGGGGAGGCTGATGATTTTTTAATGAGGAAGAAAATACTTTTGGTACCTCTTAAAGCATATTGTAGAGATGTTAAATCCATGTGCCTAAACAGTTTTTCTCTGAGGATATATATATATATATATATAACTCACATGTGTATAGCTTAAAATCTCTCTTCCTTATTCACTAGTCATATGACTTGGTAGATCATTTGAATTTCACGATCTTTAATTTCCTCATTAATAACATGGAAATAATAACAGCTAGTATTTATGTACAATATTCTGAGTGCTTTACAAATATGATCTCATTTGATCCTTAAAACATCATTGGGAGGTAGGTATTATTATTATCATCACAATTTTACAGTTGAGAAAATTGAGGCAGAGGTGAAGAGAATTGCTCAAAGTTAGCTCATAAGATCTGAAGCTGGTCTTGAACTTGGGTCTTTCTAAATCCAGGTCTAGTGTTCTACCTACCTGCCTCTAGAGCTTTGTGCCTTCTCTCTCAGAGGTTTATTAGCATCAGGATCATATGAAATAATGTATGTGAGGTATTTTGTAGACTATAACACTATGTAAATACAGGTTAGCATTATTTGTTTAATAAATAAAACACTTATTGTTTACTTTGTGCCAGGTATTGTGCTAAATGGGATACCATTTTGTTGCTGTTTAGTCATTTTTCAGTTGTGTCCAACTCTTCATGACCCCATTTTGGTTTTTCTTGTCAAAGATATTAGAGTGATATGCCATTTCCTTCTCCAGCTCATTTTACAGATGGGGAAACTGAGGCAGGTAGGGTTAAGGGGCTTATCCAGGATTACATGACTAATAAGTGTCTGAGGCCAGATTTGAAATCAGAAAAATGAGTCTTCCTGAATCCAGGTCTGGTACTCTATTCACTGTGTCACCAAGCTGCAAATACAAGCAAAAAATAATCTTTGCCCTCAATCAGGTTACATTCTAATGGGAGAAGACAGTATAGGAAGAGATGATGAAAACTGAAGATGGAAGGGCAGCACTGTTCTGCCTAAGAAGTGAAAGTGAAAAATTGAATTTGAACAAGGTAAGGTAAAATGTTACCAATTGGAGACCAGGGTAGTTCCAGGGGTAGACTCCCAATTTCTGATCAAGGGGAATGGATGGGGATGAAGGCTGGAGTGATATATATTTTTTCTTCTCTTAATTAAAATTTTCAGAAAGCACAGCGGTAGCTGAGGCATTGTGGATCAAGAAGCTGGCATTGGAATCAGAAAAACTTGGATTTAATTTTGTTGTGCCACCATGGGCAAATCACTTAACTTCTTAGTATTCTCCAAGACTATAGACTTATACAGAATATATTCTTTGGGGGAGAATATATATAACTATAAAGTCAGAAACTGCTTAGAAAAAAATCACACAGACAGGCTTACAGGATCTACTACAAATTTAAATAATCTAATTTCAACTGGAGCTCGATGTAGCAGTGGAGAGAGTGTTGGGCCTGAAGTCAGGAAGACTCATCTTCCTGAGTTCAAATCCAGTTTCAAATATTTACTAGTTATATAACCATGAGCAAGTCTCTTAATCCTGTTTGCCTCAGTTTCCTCATCTGTAAAATGAAATAAATGGCAAACCACTCCTCTGATTTTACCGAGAAAACCCTAAATGGGATCATGAAGAGTCTGATATCACTGAAAAATGACTGAACAAAATCTCAACTGGGGAACTCCTTTCGGTTTTCAGGATTGACTTCATATTACATTAACTTTGGTAGACTGTTTCAGACATTCTGTTCTCAAATTTGTATGTATTTTTCCCTGCTTCCTAACAGCTGAGGAAGGATCTTTTTTCTTACCTGAGGGAAAGAAAAAGTCTGTCTACCATGAATTTCCTTCTCTCTCTTCCATATCTTAAAACCCACTCTCTTTATCATCTACACTTTCTCACTTATTCCAACTACTGATAAGGATGTGGTAATTCTCCTACCAAAGCTATGCCTTCTATTTGTGCCCTTGATTTCATCCTTTTAGTTTCCTCTAGAAGAGGATTCTGATTCTGATATCTTCTTATTCATTCCTCACATATCAGCTCCTTTCATTCATTCATTCCATGCTATAAATAAACATGCCCAGACATCTTTTACTTTATAAAACCTCATTGACTCTCCCTCTAAATATACCCTCATCTCATAAACTCTCTTGCATTCACTTATCATATCCAGGAGATAGCTTTTAAATTTATTTATATAGCCCCAAATTCCTAAGTCCAGTCTTCTGGACATCTTTATACTGGATTTTCTATGAGCCTAACATGCCCCCCAAAAGAATTTATTATCTTTCTCCTACTTATACTTCCTCTCATTTTTTCTTATTTTTACTGAGAACATCACTATCTTTTGATTCATAATCTTTGTCATTCCAATTCTTCATTCTCTTACCCTTCCCCTCCCTTCTCACATCAAATCAGTTGCTAAGTTTTTTGACTTTTACAAAATGTTTGTATGTAGTGGGCAGGAACTCTGAAAAGATATACTTGAATCACAGCATGGTGCTTATAGCTGTGCATGCTCAGTATAATGTAGTGAGGTAATCATAGGGAAGGATTTAAGGCTGAGGGAGGGACACAGAGTTCTCTTGGCCACAGTGCTCTCACCCACAGCTCTCAGCCAGAGAAGACTTCAGGCTCCAGCCTCCAGAGTCCAGACTCCATCTTTGACCAGCCACTTGGCAGCTCTCTTGCCTCCTTCACTTCTCCACCCTAAGACCAAGGACTTTGCTTGGTCCTGAGGTCCTCCAGAGAGCTAGCTCGGACATTACATTTGTGTCCATCTCTTTCCATTCATTCACAAGATTACTACCCAAGTTCAGACCCTTTTCACCTCTTGCCTAAGCTATTACAATAATCTTCCATGTTTGTTCCTGTAACTCCCCTGCTCAAGTGGGGGTTTCATGGCTCTCTATTATTGATGTATATCTATATGGGAATCTGATCCTGTTTCAGAGTAACCACAGAAATTCAAGTACTTTCTCAGGATTTGATTGGATGCTTAAGACCATAAACTGTGTTAAAGCTTTTGATATTGTTCATATAGTGTCTTGGAGAGAGAAGCTAGAAATGGATGGAAGAAGAAGTCAATACCCAGAAACGGAAGTTCAGGTCACCTCTATTTTGAGGCTATGTGTATTTTTTACATAGTTAAATATTTAGACCGTGATTTCTGATTCTCTGCCTCTCCTTCAAAGACTCTAAAGAAGTAGACTTTATTAGCCCAGTGACTGCTTTGGGTGAACAATGCAACTGGTTGCCGTGGGGAGGTGGCAAAGAGCATGACTTTGACAAGTGAACACTGAACCCTTAAAGATATTTTTTTCTTCCATTGCTCTGAGTTAGGGAGCCAGGGAGAAAACAGCTGTCATTAATTGCCATATTCCTTCAGAGTTTATGCTTCACTTCTCTATGAGCAAAAAGAGCCATCAACAAAGATAGATTGTTTTTATGGCAGCTGGTTGAGCCCAATCACAGAAATTTCCATTCTCTCCCCATCCCTTGAGATTTCTGCATGTTCTTTTACCACTGTTTATTCTAGTGTTAAATTAAAAAAAAAGATTGGTGGCTGATAACCTTTGCTTCTGTGTTTTGTGGGATTTTGTGGCAGATAGCATGGTAGACACATCTAACAATTGCATATGAGAAAATGACAATGGGACCAGAACAAGGGATAAGCAAGAGAAATAGAAGTAAAGAAAGAGACCTATAATCTGAAGTCATATTATCCTAAACTATAGACACTATTATTTGAGAGTCAAAACCTGAACTTTAGAAAGAGATGAGTGTTTTTTCTTTGAAATCCTTAGGGAAGGATTCCCTACAGAGTCTTTTGTTACAGTCCTTTCTTCTCCTCTGTTTTCCCACTAGGTTTCATTATTATGTTGATTAAATATGAACTTTTCAGCCCTTTACAATCTGGCTCCCATCATCTACCTTTCTGGGTTTATTTTATATTACTTCCCTTTTCATGCACTTTGTGTTCCAGAAAATTATCCAACTAATTACTCTCCCATATGTCATTTCATCTCTCACCTCCTTGTCTTTGCAATGACTACATTCTAGCCACACCTTGTATATAGTCCCAATTCTATTTCACCTCTTAGAATCTTCAAATATTTCAAGATTCAACTGGGACACAGACTTCAAAGAAAAGCCCTTCTCTGTCTCCTTAATTGATAATACTCTTGTCTTTCTTAAATTATTTTGTATTTATTAATTTCTGTATATGTTTATATCACCTTTAAAGTATAAACTCCCTGAAAGTTTATGGGTTTTTTTTAGACAATATTAGATAAACAGGTTCTCAAAGGAAAATCTATTTTTGCCCAAACAGATACAATAGAGGGGACAATGCTAGAATTATTTTGTTCCTTCACAATGAAACCCCCATAGAATCTCTCTCTCTCCCCCCTTTCCCTTTCTTTCTCCTTCTTGTTCTCCTTCTTCCTTTCCCTCTCCCTCTCTTTCTCCCTCTTCCTCTCTTCTCCTTTCTTCCCTCTCTCTTTTTCTCCCTTCGTTCCTCTCTCTCTCCCTCCCTCCCCCCCTCTCTCTTTGCATTTTTATGCAAGAGCTACATGGGAGGCTATGGAATTTGTAGTTTGGATGAATATGCTTAGAAACAGCAGAGTACTTTAGCAAAGAAACATTGCAAACACTTTATAATAAAGGGAAGTGCTGAAAGGAAGTTCTCTTCAGAAAGAGATTGGAGGAGAGTAAATAGATTGGTTTTGAGGTGGCTGGTAGTAAATGGGGCAACTATATGTAATTCTGGGATATTATAGTTTCTGAAGTCAGGCATGGAATTATCTGGGGGTAGTAAGTAAGCACAACTATTAGTACAAAGCTTTCATAAATATACTGTACTTCTACTCAACAAATAAAAAAAGCAATTAAATAGAAACGCAATGGGGTTAATCTTTTAGCACACTGAGTGGGTGGGAATCCCATTACTGTGAATAGATTTACCCACATAAGTCCAATGCATCCACAGGAGACTGTTTGCAAACAGTATGTGATGAATAATAATGATAAAACTAAAATCTTAGAGATGTTTATTCTGTGCATGTTAATGAGGTGTAGCTCTTTTCTCCACATCACTAATTCTATGAAGAAATTTTATAGTCAGTTTGGCCAATATAGTATAATTGGATTTGGTCCAGCTGACTAATCTCTAGTCTTCAATTTTAAGAACCAAAAAAAAAAAAAAAAAAATCCCCGAGTAGTGCTTTATGTTCATGATAGAATTCTATTATTCTATAAAAAATGATGAGCTTGATGATTTTAGGAAAAAAAAACATTGATAGATGAACATGAGAGCAAAATGAGCAGAACCAAGACAACATTTTACACAATAACAGCAACACACACACACACACACACACACACACACACACACACACACAGCAAGGCAATCAGGTTAGATGACTTGCCCAGGGTCACACAGTTAGTAAATTTTGAGTGTTTGAGGCCAGATTTAAATTCAGGTCATCTTGACTCCAGCGTCAGTGTTCTATTCATTGTGCTACCAAGCTGTCCTATAAATATCATTGTAAGAACAACTTTGAGTAATTAAATCATTTTTGACTATTATAAATACCCAAATTAACCTACAAAAGACCTATGAAGGAAGATGCTATCTGCATCTAGAGAAAGAACTGATAAATAGAAGTATATATTGAATGATTTTACATACCATTACCTTTTTATGTCTAATGGTTGTTACTTGAATGGGGTTAAGGAAAGAAAAAAAAAGAAAGTTATAAGATTACTATTATGTATTTAAAAGGAACAGCAACTTGTACCCAATAGATTTTCAGTTTCATGTGCAATCATTTTTCCCCCTATTCTATCATAGTATGGAAATACTTATTTTTTTCTGGTTGTAGAAATTTTTAAAAAGCTCATCTTAAATCTTTCTATGAATGATTTGCAAGACTATATTTAAATATCTTTGGTAGGATCTTTTAATGCTATATAATAAGAAGAAAAGTGAGTTGAGAAGTGCAGAATACAAAGTAGGAGTAAGAGTGAAAAAGTGATGTCAAATTTGAGTGAAGGTTACTATTAAATTTATTATAATTTATTAAGAAAATTCTAGTATAAGGTGAGCTTACAAAACATTCATTTTCTTTAGATTTTGTAGCAGAAAAAATGCAATCTTTTTGAAAAAAAAAAGGGTGAGAGAACTTGAAATTATTTAATTTATTGAACTGTGCTTTATAAAGAAGGATTTAGGAATTTTAGCCTAGGATACTTTTCCTGGAGTGTTTAAGTAAGTATATCTGTGTGATGTAGGAAATTGGACTACATTATCTCTAAGATTCATTTCAACTTTTACTTTCTATGATTCTTTAAAATGGGGATAATAATAGTACTACTTCTACAAGGTTGTTGTAAAGATCAAATGAGTTAACATATATCACCATCCTGAAAAGGCTATATAAATACTAGTTGCATTTCTGTTCTGGATGTTAATTATTGTTGACATTATGGCTCTGGTATAGATGCATGCATTCATAACATTCACAGTATAGAAGGAAGTCAATCTTGTAAGCAACCATCCATATTTTCATTGATTTCCCATTCTCTGGGCCAAGCTATCTCTCTTTGTGATGGCTTTTTTTTAATTAAGAGAGAATTGCTCCATGTAATAGTGAAGAAGCAGAGATGACTGTTGGCTCAGTTACCAAATTGTATCATTCAATATAACTTTAGTGCCCAGCAGGCTAACAACAAACTACTCCAGGGTCTTTGTCAAGAAAACCCCAAATGGGGTCACAAAGAGGTGGACATGATTAAAATGACTGAACAAAAATAAGATGTTATAATTAGTGATTGAAGAAGTCTTCACAACTTCCAAGGCAAAGAACACTAGAATTACACTGCTCAAAAGTATTCTCTCACATTTTGATGTATTGGAGAATCTTTTTTGGATTAATAAACTTGTTTAGTGATATAACAGAGGTGTGTTGGGGCTAGCCTAGACAGAATCAATTGTTATATTTTTGGTGTGAATAATTACACTTTGAAAGTTGACAAATATTACAGATACAGGATTTATTATTTTGTTGCTTGTCTAGATCTAAAAAAGGTGATGGGGAAAATGGGAATAATTCAGATTAAATTTAAAAGTGTGTCATTTTATGTAGAGCCAGTTGTTAAACGTTTCTGAGTATACCTCTTGATTTAAATAATGCTTGAATTAAAAGTCAGTTGTTTTAATGAGATTAACATCTACTTTAGAATACTTTAAGCGAAGGGAAGCTTGACTGGAGTATAAGAGAAGAGGAAAAGGCAAAGAAGAGAGAAAAAGAAGAAAGAGAAAGCAATAAAAGCTAATATGTCCAACTTTTATACTTTATGTTCTTTCTCTTAAGTACATTATAGTTCCCCATTAAATTTTTGCTGTTGGCTAATGAAAGAATAAAATAACAAATGTAAGAGTGGCAACAATATTGGGCTGTGAATTGGTACAATCATTCTGAAAAGCAGAATTGGAATTATGCTCCTAAAGTCACTAAGCTGTTTCTATTCTTTGACACAGAAATACCACTATTAAGCATATAACCTAAAGAGATGAAAGAAAGAAGAAAAGGAGCCAATGTGCACTAAAGAATTTATTATAGTTCTTTTCATAGTAGACCTAAATGGAAAACTGAGGCATTCTCACCAAATTGAGAATGGCTAAAACAATGAAGTTATGTGAATCTAATGGAAAATTGTTCCATAAGAAATGGGAAAATGGCCGGTTTCAGTGGAAATTGGGAAGATCTCTATAAAGTGATGCAGAGTGAAATGAACAAAAACAAAACAATTTATCCAATAATGAGAGCATTGTAAAGAAAAACAACTTTGAAAAATCTTAGACAAGCCATGATTCTTGGAGACCAAAGTTTAAACATGCTGCTCACCTCCTGACAGAGAGATAATGAACTCAAAATACAAAGACATACATTTTTAACATGATCTATAAAGTAATATGTTTTATTTCATTGTGAATATTTGTTGATGAGTTTTTGTGTTGTTGTTGATTTTGAGAAGGGATGGGATCAGAAATAGCTTATATTTACTATCACTTCCATATAACTGGGAAACATTTTTATTTAAGTAAGAATAAACTTTACACTTGTGATAATTTATTGTTGGTTCAAGAAATCCTTTAGAGACAACAAATGAAGAAATGGACTTACTACTAGTTTAATCTAAGAATTATATTTTTCAATTTGTTTATCTGCAGAATGATAATAGTAATCGTATCCTAGAATAGTGTAAAAAAAAACAATAGAAAATGATTGTTAGGGATATTCAGAGATCCCCTAAGGACATTTATAAGCTTTTGAGTTATTTGTTGAAGGAAAATGTTGTAGACTTTATAATTAGCAAATTATTAAATCCTTCCCTAAATAAACAGGGGAAAAATTACAGAATTTTTATTTACTTTTTTCTGTTATGATACTGTTTTAATTGGAGACAATAAAATGTACAAAATAATAATTCTCTAATAGTATGATAATTTCAGAGGGAAATAGTGGGAAATTTTTCCCTCTTTGTATTGACATAGCTCAGCTTTGGAATTAGCTCAAATCTTACTTCATATCTAAATATTTTCATTAAAAATCTTTAATTAATGAATTTTTTAAGAAAATTGCTAACATCAGCAAGCATCATATGTAATAGAGACAAACTAGAATCATTCCCAATAAGATAAGTGGTGAAACAAGGTTACCTACTATCACCATTACTATTCAATTTTGTATTAGGAATGTTACCTTTGGCAATAAGAGAAGAAAAAGAGATTAATGAATTAGAGGAATTAAAGGAAATAGAGGAATAATGAGAAAATCCTAGAGAATCAATTAAAAAATTACTAGAAATAACTTACAACTTTAGCAAAGTTGCAGTATACAAAATTAATCCACATAAATTATCAGGATTGTTACAGATTAACAACAAACTCCAGCAGCAAGAGATACAAAGAGAAATTCCATTTAAAATAAATATTGATAATATAAAATATTTGAGAGTCTATCTGCCAAGGCAAAGTCAGAAACTATATGAACATAACTACTAAACATTTTCCACACAAATAAAATCATATCTAATCAACTGGGAAAATATCAAGTGTTCATGGGTAAGCTAAGCAAACATAATAAAAATGACAATACTACCTAAATTAATCTACTCATTTATTCATTTATTTATTTTTGCTGAGGCAATTGGGATTAAATGTCACACAGCTAGAAAGTGTTAAGTGTCTGAGGTCAGATTTGAACTCAGGTCCTCCTGCACTAAATGGTTTAGGCCACCTTCATTTACATTTTTTTTTTCATCAATTCCCTTGAAATTCTTGACCTTTTGTTCTTCCAGATGAACTTTGTTGTTATTTTTTGTTTGATTGGATTAGTTCATAATTCCACCAGTAATGTATTAGTGTCCCCGTTTTCCCACATCTCCTCTAACATTCTGGAGAACAATTTGGAACTATGCTCAAAGAGTTATCAAACTGTGCATATCCTTTGATTTAGCAGTGTTTCTAGATTTTAAAGGAGGGAAAAGAGTTCACATGTACAAAAATGTTTGTGGTAGCCCTTTTTGAAGTGGCAATAAAATGGAATATGAGTAGATGCTCATCAGTTATAGTATATGAATGTTATGGAATGTTATTGTTCTATAAGAAACGACCAACAGGATGATTCCAGAAAGGCCTGGAGAGACTTACATGAACTGATGCTAAGTGAAATGAGCAGAACCAGGAGATTATTGTACATGGCAACAGCAAGACTATACAACCATCATTTCTGATGGACATGGCTCTTTTTAACAATCAGGCCAGTTCCAATGATCCTGTGAGGATGAGGGCCATCTACATTCAGAGAGAGGACTATGGAAATTTAGTCTGGATCACAACATAGCATTTTAACTTCTTTTGTTGTTATTTGCTTGAATTTTGTGTTCTCATTTGTTTTTCCTTTTTGATCTGATTTTCCTTATGAAACAAGATAATTGTATAAATATGTATGCCTACATTGTAGTTACATATTTTTTTTTTACCATGTTTAACATATATTGGATTACTTGCCATCTAGGGGAGAGGATGGGAGGAAGAGGAGGAAATTGGAACAAAGTTTTGCAAGGGTTAATGGTGAAAAATTATCCTTGCATATGTTTTGAAAATAAAAAGCTTCAAAAAATACATACATGTTTTGAAATAAAAAAAATTGCTAAGATTAAAATATAGACTTCTTTTGTTAACCATTACATTAATCATATCTTTACTTTGAATATTTTCTTCTCCTTCATTTAAAGTATATTCAGGTACCATGTAGTCTGTCTGAAATTCTTTAACATTGTTTTTGAGTGTTTTATAATTAATAATTCAACGTCAAACTCCATAATGAAGCAAAACAACTATTACTATTATGTATAAGGGAAGATTGTAGAATTGATTTCAAAATCTTTTCCTAACAATGGTCAAATTTCTTATATACTATGGATCTAATTTAGTTTTACTATATGGTTTTTCTGGTAAGTAATTTGCTGTGATTTAACTGGAAAGAAATCATTATTCTATAATTAATTACACATAATTATTGAATTAATAACCACTCATAATTCATGAATTAATAATTAATTTTATATAAATCTATAATTAAACTGATGTGTTAATTCATAATATAGCTAAAAATCAGTTTGTCGTTGTGATGGCAGGGCAGTCATTTGATGTTTGATCTAAACTGTGGTGATTTTAAATTTTAGAGTTGGTAAGATTGTCATACTCCCATATGAACGATATGAAAAGAACATGCTATTCATTGACCTTAAAAGGACTCTAGAAGGTTTATTTCCCAGAATATCAGAACTAAAAGAAACCATTGAGAGGATCAGATCCAAATTCCCCACTTTATAAATAAAACTGATATCCCTCCTCCAAAAAAACCCCCCCAAAACCCCTGATATCCCAAGTAAAAGGACACAGATGGGATTGGAACTCAAGTCTTCTTCTTTGAGTTTTAGTGATCTTTCTGTTGTATACAGACCTCTAATTCATTTAGTTTTTTTTTTCCCTTGAAAATACTCCATGCTAATTTGTAAGACCTGGATGCTCATATTGATAATTAGCTTCCTTTCTGTGACACTCCTTGTTCATGAAATAGATCTTTATATTCTGGTTGGATAATTCTAAATTACAGCTAAATTGGCTAATCTACTATTCCTTATAATATAATAAATGTAAATATTATAACATAATAAACTCTCATCTTTGTATTTGGTGTAGGTTGCTCTTTATGCCTAGAACACAATTTTTTTTTATCTCTACTTTTGCAGAATCCCTAGCTTCCTTTGACGTTTGTTGTATGTCCCTGCTAAATGAAGCTTGTTCTGATTTTCTCACTTGCTTTTAGTTCTCTCTACTCTATGTCTATTGTTCTGCCTGGTTTTACCCTCACTGAAGAAAATGACCCTTCTAAGAAAAATTCATACCTTCTAACCTTTTTTCCTTTCTCCCCTTCCCTCCCAGCCAATAAGACCAATGTCTCATAGCTAATAAGTTCTAAGTGTCTGAGTTCGGATTTGAACTCAGCTCTTCATGACTCTAGGGCCAGGGTTCCATTCACTGCACCATCTAGATGCTCTTCCCTTTAACCATCTAAAGTCTTCATCATGCTGCTAAATCAAACCTTCACTGATATTATACCTCAATCTCCTTTCTGGAAGGTAGAGTACCAACTCCTTCCAATGCCTTCCTTTTTAGAGGGCAGAGATTAGACTTTCAGCTCACTTCACTCTTCATTTACTGCTTTGCCTGGTTTCAACTTCACTAAAGAAAATATTCCCTGAATCTCCTCACCACCCTCCCCATCCCCAAACTTCCTGTATCCTCTTGTGTATTGTCTCTTTTTACTAAATTGTAGGCTCTCTGAGGACAGTAACTGTCTTTCTTTCCTTCATTTTTATCCTCAGTACTTAGCACAATGCCTGACATATATTTAGGTATTTACTCAATATTTGTTAAATTGAGTTGTGCTGGATCGAACTGCTAGTACCCTTCCCCTTAAGAATTATTTTGGAATCATCCATTTTTTTGTGTTGCTCTGTTCTAGTAGAATATAAACTCCTATTTTTTGAATGAATAAAGAGACTAGGGCATACTCTATAGACATAGAGATGAAAAAGAATTACTATCTGTGACATAAGTGGCAATAAAGTACCATTTGTAGAGAAAATTAAAGTATAGGAAGAAAGAGCACTGGTTGTAGTATTAAAAGACCTGCCTTGATGTTCTTTTTCTGTGTTATTTTGGGCAACCAACTTCTCTGGGTTCAATATTTTCATCTTTTAAATAATATTTACCAAATAGTCTATGAAACTTCCTTCTCCTCTCCTTCTCTCCCTTCCTCTTCCTTTCCCCCTCCTCTCCCTTTCTCCCCCTCTCCCTCTTTCTTTGTTTCCCTTTTTCCCTTCACCACCCCCTCCTCTTCTCTCCCTTGCTTTATAATATTTTTTAAAAATAGGAATGGGTCCTGTATTTTGTCAAAAGCTTTAATTTTTTTTAAACATTTTTATTTGCTTCCATTTATTTATTTAATTCTATCCCTCCATTCTTCTATTCCCTCCCCCCTCTCTGAGATGTTAAGCAGATACAGATTACACATGTGCAATTATGTAAAACACTTTCATATTCAACATTTTGTGCAAGAAAACTTGAATAAAAGAAAGAAATAAAAAAAGAAAGTAAAAATATGAAGTGCCTTCTAGCTTTAGGTCATTAATCTACTAGAAAATATAATGTACATAATTGTGTAACATACATATACATATATATATATATATATATATATATATATATATATATAAAACACTTTAAAAACTCTTTGGGTAGCTTTATAAAATAAAATATGTTTACATTAGGTTATGTCATATGAATATATATGGAATATTTATTCAACTTTTATTTCCTTGGTTCTGGAATGTCTCACTGGCAAGAAAAAAAAGGGGAAAGAAAGACTACCTTTCTGTGCATTGCTTAGATTAGTGGAAGCCATGAAGTTGGGGCAGAGAGAGGGGGGGAGGAGTACAAATGTCTATTGTCCATCTTGAATTAATTATTATTTAATGTAATTAACCATCTTGAAAAGGCCAAAAGGGTTGTGAAAAGTTATGTTTCAAAAAGATCTATACCTGTTTCTTTCAAGTTTTACAGGATTCAAATTGACAGTGGAATGGGATGCATCTTGATGCATTGGACAAATGATAATTTATCCAAATTAATGTTTTACTTTGACCTTCTTTGAATATGACAAAAAACTCTTAGTGAAAAGTTCTGAATCTGGCAATTTTACTCAATATATTATGACTTTATTTTTGTTGAAAGGTGTGTCATAATATAACAAAGATGAAAGTAGATGGAAAATTAGTGATCGAGAGAGAAAAAGACATAAAATCTTTTGTTCTGCTCAAAGTAAGGATTTCACTCACTCTAACTTTTAGATAACACTTTCATGGGCAATTCATTTATAGGACAGAATGACTAGCATCATAAACCATAGTTAATTAGATGAAGTAAAGTTTCAATTATATGTTTTGATATGGTTCACATGCTAGGCATGCACAAGTTATAAAAACAGAAGAGAAAGCCAAAGAGGGCAAAGGATTTGTCTGGTATTTGTCGCTCTATCCTTCATTCTTATTAATACTAGGTATTCTTTTTACCATGATCCTTATAATAGCTTAATAGCAGGTCTTCCCACTCTGCTCTTTCTCTCACAATCCATCCATTGTGCTACTGCCTCCACTTTGCCCCTCTCTGCTGAGTACTCGGGTACCAAGACCCTATGGGAGTGCTCCTCCATCAGGAATTCCCTACCTCCTTTCCTTTCCTTAGCTCCTACTCTCCACGAGCTTGTGTAGATTCCATGAAGAAGCCTATTGGGAATGGTGACATGACTACTTATATCATTGTGATGAGATAGAAGTTACCAATGGTAATCCTTTTGATGAGTTGGAGGATATTATGTCTTACTGTTTGGTTACCACTGTCTTCCAATCCCAGGGAGTCTGTCATCTTATCTATTGGTACACCCTTAGGATAACTGGATTTTCTATTTCATCTATAATTGTTGGCTCTTTTATGTTTTTTTTTTTTTTGTTGTTGTTCAGTTGTTTTCAGTCATGTACAACTCTCTGTAACCCTATTTGTTGTTTTCTTGGCAAAAATGCTGGAGTGGCTTGCCATTTCTTCCTCTAGCCATTTTACAGACAAGAAATTGAGGCAAACAGGATTAAATACTTAACTAGAGTCACACAGATATCTAGTGTCTGATGCTAGATTTGAACTCAGGAAGATATGTGTTCTTGTCTCTGGGCCCAGCACTGTATCCACTGTACAAACTAGTTTTTTTTAAATTTTTCTTAATTAGAAGGTGAGCTCCTTGAGTATTCCTTTTTTGGTAAGGAATTCCTCAAGGAAGTAAAGTTTTGTTCCTTGAGAACTAGTTCTCCCTTTTCCCCGTTTCTATTTCCAGTGCTTAATACAATTCTTGGCACATCTTAAGTACTTAATAATTCTTTTCATTCACTCATTAATTCATGCATTGACCATTAGGATGATTTTTCTGCCCATATAAATTGGTTATGTCTTTCATTTATTTAAAAATCCTAAGTCCCTCCCTATTGATTAAAGATAAAGTTTAAATCCCTTTGTATAACATTTCACACACACACACACACACACACACACACACACACACCCCACTCCATCAGATGTTACTTTCCTTATCCAGCCTTATCTTATATAATTATTCCTCTACACATATTCTAGCCTTTAATCAAATCAAACTTTAATTCTCATCCTTGAATAAAACTCAACTTTCCTCTCACACTTTTCCCTACAATGCTCTCTATGCTTGGACTGTCTTCTCTCAGTTTGCTCATTGAATTCCCATACAACCTTTAAAGCCCAAATCAATTGCTATCTCTTCTAAGAAACTTCCTCTGATTCTGTGTACTAGAAATGATTGACTCCTTTGGACTCCATATATGTTTATTTATCTTTAATATTTGCCAAGTATGTAACAAATAGTATCTGTGCATGGATCTTTTTTCTTAGTAGATTGTAAACTCCACAAAGGCAGAAATTATTTTATCTAGGGGCATGTTAGTAAATATTTGACAAGGGGGATATATGTAAGACACACTTTAACATTTATTCTATAGTTTTAACACTTTAATCTTAGGCAGTCTACAAAACAAGGAGATCTTATTTGTAGCCTTTGACAATTTCCTAGATGTAACTGCTCATGCTGAAAATTTAACACACAGGGTCCTAATTGGCTTCATCATATATCTGGTCTTATTTTAACTTTTTGTCTCTTTGACAACTAACATATTTCTATCCACACAATATTTATTTTTGAATCAAACAAATATGTTGTTGTATTTAAATAAAAAATTAGAAAAATCTTTCTAACATCTAAATCATAATTTTCATAGCATATAGCAGAATGAAATCATGTGTGGAAATCATACTGACCTTAGAGTGAAATTAGATCTGTATTCAAATACTGCCTTCTTATACTTATTATGACCATGGGTAAATTTCTTGTCTCTCAGTTTCAGTTACTTCATGTATCAAATGGTATTACATTTATAAATGGTATGTATATACAGAATCTAAGTAGACATAATTTATGTAAAATGATGAATAAAATCTAAAGAGTCTATATAAGTGTCTACTATAGTATTTAAATATTTAGTTTCTTTTGGGGAAGACTTTTATAGTGTAAATAGCATAAAACTTGCTAAATACATCTAGAGAAATAATTATCTCCTTTAAAAATTTATATTTCTTAACTTCATGAATACGATCCTTTAACTGAATTAGTAAGTAAAAGGAGGGGACTTTTACTTAATAAATAATCTAAGGAGATTTGGTAAGGTCCAATATGAGTTAGAAATCAATTACTGATGAATAGAGTTTATAAACACAATGCTTTTTTTCTGACAAACCTCATAATATGATTTTCATCAAGAAACTCTTAAGAACTGCTGTAGGTAGAAATTATTTTTTCTCCATAATTTAAACTTTAACATCAATATTACTGATGAAGAATAAAATGATCAGGACCAGAACAAAATATGCAGTTAACAATTAAAGATAAATATTTCTGAAGGCTGTAAAAATTACAATCATTGATTCATATGGGAATGACAATGAAGCATCCATGACAAGAGATGTGGCAGATTTAGGGTACAGAATAAGACACACATACATATATTTATACATACATGCATATATGTTTATAAATAGCTCAATGGATAGAGTACTAGGCCTGGAGTCAGGAAGATCTGAGTTCAAATTTAGCCTTCATATGCTCAATAATTATGTGATATTAGGCAAGAAACTTAATATTGTTTGTTTTAATCCACTGGAAAGGAAGTAGCAAACCAGTCCAGTATCTTTGCCCAAAAAAAACCTATACAGGGTAAGAAAGAGATGGACAAGACTAAAAACAACATACATTCATGTGTCTATATGTGTATGTGTATACATATGCATACACAATCATTAAGAAAATTTATTTGCTTGACTATATATTTATTAGAAGAAATTTTTCTTTCTTTTTTTTTTCAAAAGGGTAGATTTGTCTGATTGGATGTGTTTTATTTTTAATAAAGAGATAGGATGGTACTATGGATGCAAAATATTGATTGCATTTTCAGATGAGGTCACTGTTATTTTTAGTTTTGCTTAACTATTTTCCCTTGTTACAAGAGACCCCTGTCAAGGAAAGTAATCTATAAATGTTTGTAATATAAAAAGAAAGCACATCAATCAAATCTTAAAAAAAGGAAAAATGATCACATGGCTCATTGTCTTTTTTTTTTTTTCATGTGCTCAGAAGGAAACCTCTTTGGTTTGCCAGTAATGTTAAAAAAAGAAAGCTTTATTTATCAGCAGGACTTTTTATGGAAAGAATAAAAAAAATCTATTAGAAATGATGGGGGTGAGTGTCACTTCAGAAATTAAATGGAAATGATTTCCTTTTTGACTTGTTCCTTTGATCCTAGATACATGTGTAGGGCATCAGGCACTGGGAAAAATAGCTTGTTCTTTATAGATTAATGAAAAAATAGAAAACTAGCTCCTTTTAGCCTCCCAACCTAGAATATCTCAAGGGGAGGGAGAATCTCCTGAAATGCCATGTGATGAAAAGAGGGAAATAAAATATGGTTCTTGCTATCGCTGAACTTTTAATTTGCTAAAGCAGAAAACCCAAGTAGGTCTTGTGTAATCAATTTTTTTATTCATTATCTAGGTAATAATGTATCCATTCCTTAAAAAGCCATAGGGAGCTAGCACAATTACACTGTTTGTTAAAAGAGTTGAACTAAGAAATAACAGCAAAAATGACACATTAAAATGAAAACTAGTCATAGTACCAGGATTATATATTTTACTTCTGGCTCTGGAGAAGTCAGTTTTAAATCATAGGTTTAATGTGTCACATAGGATGCTATTAGCAGAGTTGTCCTGGTTCAAATGAGGTTCTATAACTAAGGGGAACACATTTAATCTGACTTCCTCTCTGCATACTGAAATTTCATTCTCAGAGGTCACTTTGACTTCCTAATTGCCAGATTGAATAGTCCTTCCTCAGCCCTTGCTCTCCTTGACCTCTTTGCAGCATTTGACATAACTTAACTATTCTTCTTAATCTCTTCCTTGGCTTCTGTGATAGTATACCCTCTTGTCCCTTTACCTCTCTGATTTCTTTCTTTGTTCACTTTCAGAGCTTCTTTTCTTTATTCTTGGTTGAATTCTTAACCTTCCAATCTTTTCTTTGTAACAATTATTCTCCAAACTTTAGCTACACTGTTATTGATTCCCAAATTGGCACCTCCAGCCCTGACCTCTCTCTTGAGTTTTATTTCCAAACTTCTGATTACCTACTGGAAATTTTTATTTTGATGGACTGTACTAATTTTAAATTCAACTTCACACATATTATATTCCTAAAACAGTTTTGTCTTTTTATTTTCTGAATTTCTATTAATGGAATAACTTTTCTCAAAGGACTTCAATTTCATCAGATAATAATTCCATTAGATTTAGAGTTGAAAAAGTCCTCAGAGTGTTTATTGCAATTCTCCATCTTACCAGTGAAGAAATTGAGGGTCAAAGTGATCAAGTGATTCATTCGATATTGCATAGATGTTATCCACGAGCCAGAATTTGAACCCAAGTTCTTTGACCAGCAATCTTTCCACAGGAACAAACTGCCTCCAGATCTCATTATTTCCTTTATCTCCATTATCTCTAGAGCTCTATTATCTTCCTTTCCCTTTTTGTTTGCATTTGCAACCATTTGCAACCAATTTTCTATTTCTTTCACACCTTTCTACTACCACTGCCCATCCTTCTAATTCAAGTTCCTTTTACTTCCCATTTGAACTCCCACTCAATACTTTCCCCCGGAAACAAAAACCCATCATCTATCTAATATCAATATTCTTTCTGTTTCATATGACAACAAAACACGGAATCTTATAGTCTTTGAAGAATTGAAATTGGGGTTACCTAAAGGGCAATGCAGAGGCAAATGTTGAACATGAGTAAACTAAAGCATATTACAAAGAATTACAAAGTAAAAGTGAAAATGGCATAAAAAATACATGAACAAAAAAGAAGATAGATTGATTATGGCATTCCAGTCTAGTATCTTCTTCCCTCTTTCTATTTATTTCTGTGACTAGATTATTATTCATTTGCAGTATTTATTTATCCAAGGTGCACATACACATATACATATACATAGAGCTATATAGCTCTCTGCCATCTAGTCCTAATATATTTATCATATTTTTCTAGCTTTACCTGCTATTACCACTACACATGAAATCCTATTATTTGTTAAGATCATCCATAGTAGTATAAACAATAAAAATAGACCTTTAAAAATCTACTTAATATTTCTTGTGTGGGTAGTGTTAACATAACACACTCCAGCCCCATGAAGGGAATTGAAATGCAAGTCCAATATACCAATTGAAGGCATTTATTGTCTGAGTAAAGACTTGTAGGCAAGAGAAGATCCTATAAAGGGGCAGAGAAGTAGAAAGGGTTTTCCAGCTATTTCAAGGGGATAGAAAAGGTGTAAGATAATATTTCTGGAGGCTTTTGGAGGGAGAAGACAGGGGTTAAGGAAGAAGACATCTGTGTAAGATAAGTCAGAGAGTAGGGTGTTTGGAAAAGTCCCAAGCTGCTGCTCAAGCTTGCCATGAACCTATTCAAAGCTGATCTGGCCTCTGTAGCCATCTCCAAGCTCACCTAGAGTTCATTTCATAAAGGATTACAGGAATGTCAAGCAGCTCTGAGTCTCAGAAATACTTTTAATTGGCCGATTGCTGTGTAACTCCATCATCCTGCTCCCCTGCAAAGAAGGGAAGTTCTAGTATATAGTATAATCATACAGAGTTTATGCCCACAGTAGATAGGCCAAACTACCAACTGGAAAATAAAATATCTAACCAACCACAAAGTTTATCTATATTATAACAAATAACTGACTTGAACTTTTTCTTCTTCACTGAATTGATTAATGGATAAAATATATTTGAACCATAAAATTAAATTACACTCTTTAACAAATATTTATTAATCATCTCTATGTGGTAGATGTTGGAAGAAGATACAAAGATGAATAATATTTGGTTATTATCCTTATGAAGAAAAAAGGAAACAGGAATTATTGAGTATTTACTATGTGTTAAACACTGTATAAAGAACTGGGGATATAAAAACAACATTGAGATAGTACTTGTCCTCGAGAAGCTTATATTCTAAGAAGGGAAATAATGCATGAAGAGTAGTGGACAGAAGGGGGTATTTTGTTTTTATAAAGTTATGTATATATTTATATTGTATATGTTATATGTATATAGATATTTATATATGTGTAAAGTTATGCATATATTTTATATATATATATGTGTGTGTGTGTGTGTTTATGTGTGTGTGTATGTGTAAGGTGGTACAGGGCCTCAAAAACTGGGCTTAGAATCAGAAAGACCTGGGTTTAAATCTGACCTCAGATATTTTCTCTCCATATGACTCTGGATAAATCACTTAAACTCTGCCTTAGTTTTCTCAATTTGTAAAACAAAATACCACTCATTTCCAAAGCTTTGTTATCATCAAATGAAACATATATATGCGTGTGTGCATGTACATATATATTATAAATGTGTGTCTATATACATATATGTCATCTGGGTTCTGAAAAAAGGTATTCAGGATATAGTTTTAAGTATAATTATGTATAATCAATAAGTAAATTAATATAACTATGATAGAATTAATTTTTAATAATAATAAACCTTTTCTCCATCACTTTTGCAGTCTAGACAATTAACAAAACAATGAATAATGATTTGTAGATTGCAGATTTCTGAGGTGTAAATGTTTTCACTGAAGAATTAACCATCAGCTGATTGTTAATAGCCAGTTGAAACTCTCTCCAAGTATACTTTTATTATATAAAACCACTACCCTAATTCTTCCTCAATTTGGCAAGCTGGTCCAGAAGGGCAGTGGCAAGAAATTGTAAGTCTTTGAGTTAGGCACAGAAAGGAACTCTCTGTAGTTATAGAATCTATTTCCATGCAGAAAACTAGTCCAGTTGATACTAAATTGACTGGTCAAAGGGAAAAAAGTTCCACTAAAAGAGATAATACAACTTGCTTTGGCAGTGTCTTAGAGTGTTTATAAGTCATTCCAATCCTCAAATTTCTCCTAATATCTAACTTAAATGACTGGTAGAAATAAAGATCATGAGTAATGAATATATCTTCAAAATTAAAAAATTCAAAACATTTTTATTTCTCTACAATCAAACTCTGGTTCCTGTAGCCTCTTAGGCCTAGTTCCCAGGCCTTTAATCAAATTCAGTGTATTCCTCTAGAGAGGTCTCCTAGTTCTATGCAGTTTACTTAACATGCAACAGGGCTCCAAACTAGTCCTTTAATTACATCTTTAAAAGTTGCATAACCTCATGGATTATCTCCCAGGACTCCCCTTACTTTCTAAAGTGCAGTGTGCATTGCTTCTGCGGTATTTAACTGGGGGTCTACTATAACCCTAGAGCTGATATAAAATGACTCCATCTCATAAACTAATGGTTTTTTGCACTGTTTTAGAAATACTCCATAGCTTTCCTTGAGCCTAACATTCTCAAAACACAAAGTAAGGCTATTGTTTTCCATACCAATAAATAACAAGAGTGAATTTAAACAATTTTTCCTCCCTTTCGCTAAGACTGTAAGGTCATTTGGGTTTATTTATCCTCTTACTACATGAGGATACCACTTGAGAGATGTTGAATTTAATTAGTGTCTAAAGTAAGAAAGACTGTTTTTTGATAACTGTAATTTTCTGATTTGTTAACAGATGGCTCTCTGTCTGTCACTGTCTCTCTGTCTCCCTCTATTTCTCTGTGCCTCTGTCTTTCTTAATTCCCATCTCTTCTGTCTGTCTGTTTGTCTCTGTCTATCTGTCTCTCTTTGTCTCTGTCTCTGTGTCTGTCTCCAGCTCTCCCTCTATTTTTGTCTCTCTGTCTCTGTCTTTCTGTCTTTCTCTGTCTCTGTCTCTCTGTCTCTCTGTCTCTCTGTCTCTCTCTCTCTCTCTCACACACACACACACAAACACACACATGCACACACACTTTCTCTTTCTTCTATTATTTCTTCACTGTCCTTCTTACTCACCATCCCTCACTCTTTAATAAAGCAAGCAAGGGATTTTTAAGGTTAAAACCTTTCACTTACCCAACCGGAATATATGAGAAGGAAGCATGACTTTGAAAAGAAGGTACAAATTGTTGCCTGGGATTTCTTTGTTAAGCTGTCTTGAGGGGTTTAGCTCTTGCCTTTTAATGATCACAGGCTATTGTTAACTCTGCCAGATATACACTATCTGTTTTGACAGGGCTAAACATTTTGAACAAAAAATAGGAAGAAAAGACATACATAATAGGAAATCCAAACACCTAAGTCTTTCTGTCCTAAAGATGTACTTTAAAGCCACTTAAACATGAAAGTACTCTGAAGAAAATATTTTGAATAGTTGAACAGGGAGTTTGAGGATACAAATTTCAGTTTCAGGTCATACATTAGTTGGAGATTTTTTTTAATAACATAAATGCTAAGGAATAGGGTTTAAGGACAAAACTTGTGAATTTACTAGTATGGAAAGGAAATTCTTTTTATAAATGCCAATCAGCATCTTTTCTTCAATTTATAGATTTAGAGAGCTTTTCACAACACTGAGAGGTAAGAAATTACTGTAAATAATCTCACCTAAGATTATATGTACGTATGTGTGTATATATATATATATATATATATATATATGTGTGTGTGTGTGTGTGTGTGTGTGTGTATATGTATGTGTGTATAAATATATATATATATATAAAATGTACAAAATGTAAGATTTGAATGTAGTACTTCATGATTAGTTATATACCACTATGCCAAATTGCTTCTCTTTGAGGAATAGAAACATGTTTTTTCTTTTCCTTTTTTGGAAGGGAAGTCTTTTTAATATAATATTTGCCCCCAATTACATGTTAAAACATTTTTTGAAGTTTTTTTTTAAAGTTTTGAGTTCAAAATTCCATTCCTTTCTTTTTCCCCTTTCCATTTTCCAAGATGGTAAGCAATTCAATAGAGTTTATATATGAGACAAATGTTTTTTCAATGGCTTCCTAACATGCTGTTTGGATTTCTATTTTGTGTTATCTGAGTCTGGAGAACTAAATAATTAGCTATTGGATGTTAGGCCAATCATTTATTCAAAGTTTCTTTATTGGTATTACTTTGTTTGAAATGATGCTGTTTGTTTTGACTGAATCTGTAAAATGAGGTCGAGACAATCTCTAAGGCTCCTGTCAGGTCAATCCTGTCTATGATTTTATGAATGAGTGAGCCCATCATAGTCTATCATAGAATTATAGGATATTAGAACTGAAATGAACCTTTGCAAACATTCTGGCCAGTTCTTTCATTTTAAAGATGAGGAAACTGAGGTCTGGAGAGATTAAAGTAGCTCATTCAAGGTCATATACTCTGGGTTCAGTAGCATATGTTGCATTTCTCTCGCAGAATTTAAATAGTAAAGCTGGAGTATAATAAATGTGCAGTAGAAAATAGAAGGATCTGTCTTTGTTTAAGAATAAGGGAACAGCTGGGTGAAATTATAGAGAGAGTCTGCACACAACTAGAGTTGAATTCTGCTTGAATTGTTAATCACTTCCATTGATTCTGGATGTATCCTACTGTATTAAAAACTAACTTCTAACCATCATCTATGTTTGAGCTTTCTCTTCCTTGCTTTAAAGACCATCATTATGGCTTGGCTGACTGACATAGCTATATAGTTTCTATATCATACAGCAATATTTGCAATTATAATGTTTTTAGAGAAAAATTGCTGTCTGCATATATATGTATATATATAATTTGAGAATCAAAAAGTTAATATTTGTAAAACATGTAGGGAATAGGAATGTTTTTGGGAGGCAGTACAAAAGATAAAATGATATGGCAAATGATATTTTTGGTAACCTTTTTCTTTTTCAACTTATTCAAGTATCAAATTTGCCCATTTTTTCTTAATGTAAAAACAGTATTGAACTAGAGAAAATGAAAATAAAGATAGAGCCCTAAACCTAAGGGAGGGAGCATTACAATTCTAGTTGGGAAAATAGAAAAGTGAAGTTGGAATGAATATGCACATCAGAAAGGCCCTGTGTAGAATTATGCAATTTTTGTGTTTACATGAAAGAAACCCGTTTTCTACAAATAGATGTCCTTGCTTTTTGTCTAGTGGTTTAAAAGGTGGTTTCTATTTCACTGCTAAAGATAGAGAAAGAAAGAAATCTCCAAGCAGGATATAATTAATGGAGAACAATAATGGATTAATTTCTGTGTTGCCTTTTATTTTCCTATTCCCAAAAGTAAATAATCAAAAAGGTATATATGGTAAAATTTTATTTTTGATTATGCATTCTTAAGTTAAAAATGCTAGAAAAGTTTCACTTAAATTACTTCTGCTGAATTTGGTTTCTGTCATGTTTATCTTTTGATTACTGTCCTTCGGCAGAGGGACCATTACAGTCAATGACATTGTTATCTGACTCAAGCATGTGGACACTTCAGTGAATGACTTTAATTACTTTCTCATCAAAGCTACTTTGGACAGTTTCAGAAACCCCTTCTTTGCCTTCTAGGACATTTCAAAGGACAAATGATTCCCTCCCCCACTTTCACATTGTATTCCTCAGTGATGGCAGGAAATCATTCAGTTTGGTCAAATGGAGTCAAGTTCTTGAGAACTAAAGCTGCAAGCTCCCAGTAGTGATGCCTGTATATCTAACCTAATGATAAAAGTCTTGATTAAATAAGTTCTTCGCCTCCTTAACTGGTTGGAGCAGTTTTTGAGTCCAGATGTGAGACAGCCTCCACTTTCACATTCCAAATTAGGTAGCTGAAGTGAGGGTATTTATTCACTGTTAGATCTAATTATTCCAAAAATTTCCCACCAGATGGATACAAATATTGAAAGAAATGTACCACATATAGCACAGTAGTAGGGACAATGCTCTAGGAATTAATAGAAGTATAGAATAATCAATTTATAGCTTCAAGAGATATTGGGAGATATCAATTATAACTCCTAATTTTATAGATGAGGAAATTAAGGCAGAGAGGTTAGATGACTTGCCCAGGATCACATAGCTAGAAAATATATGAGGCAACCTTTGAACTTAGATCTTTCTAACTTCATTGCTCTACCCACTATGTTACCTGTCCATCATGACCAAAGCATTTGAAAGAACCTCAGAGACCACCTATTTAATCCATATTCAAAATGAATTTTCCATATACATACTAGTAAGTGCTCATCTATCTATTTTTAAGCGGAAAGAAGTCATAATCTCTTGGGGCTATTCTGTTTTATTTTTGGACATTTTTAAATGCTGGGAAGTTTTTACTGACATTATGTCTAAATTTGCCCTTCTGCAGTTTGAATCCATTGCTCCTGGTTCTGCTGTTTGAAGCCAAATAGAGCAAGTCTAATCTCTGTTTAACATGACAGACTTCCAAATATTGGGAGACACTGTCATGGCCTCTTAAGTGCTTTATTTTCTTGACTAAATATGTCTAGTTTTCTATCACTTCATTCTGATTTGATTAGGCTGGGCTTCTTTATTCTTTTCTTGTACATATATGTGTATACATATATGTATATATTTATATATACACATATATACATACGCACATATGTTTTGAATTCCCTTGCTCCATATAACTTTTCACTTTTTCTCTTCTATAGTGGTCAGTTCCCAAATGGGCAAAATGATGTAGACTGAAGAAGAAACAATCTGGCCATCAGAGACAAGATTTCATCTTTAAATTTCATCCTTATCCTAGACAAAAGAATCCAGCTTAGTTTTTTTTTTTTTTAATGCTCTGTGACTTCCTTAATTTCCCTTTGAGTATGTAGGTCCAGGTCTTATAACTAATATATAGCCAATAAGACTGATTTTATTAGTTTTTGGAATTCCTTTTTATATGCAGAATGGGATTAAGTGATAATGCTTATAATGAGAGATTCTGGGGGCTTCATTCCTAAGTGATTCAAAAAATAATGTATGTAAAGCACTTTGTAAAATTTAGAGCTCTATAGAAATATCAGATTTCATTAAAAATGAGCTGCATTCTGCTCTATTTTCCAAATTCTATGCAGGAACAGCTGCTCATATTTTTTGTGCTTTTGGATTCTTCCCCCTTCTTGTTTACCTTGCTTTGTGTTTCTCAGGATTAGGTGATCTATATAATTTCTTCTCCATTAAACATTTTGTTATGTTTTTTTCATTGTTTTCAATTTTATCATTTGGCTAAACTTAGACACAATAACAAACACATTTTATTCTTATTTAAAAAAACATAAAAGATGTGTGCACCCTTGTCATTCTTATTGCTCTCCTCTTGTTTTTTACTTCTTGTTTTTGTTGTTCTTCCTCTTCCCCCTCCTTTTCCCCCTCTTGTTCCCCTTCTTGTTCCCTTTCCTCTTTATATAACTCCTCTTCCACTTGGATGTTGCAAATGGGCAATGAAATTGGTTCAGAGTGTAATAGGAAATTGGAGATGGACTGGATAGCTTTTAGGAAATTGAGCAGTGCTTTTAATCAATTCAAAGTTCTCTATGAAACCCAAACTCATCTTTGTAAAGTCAGGATTCTTTCATATCATGTAACAGCATATGAAGAATTAAAACTTTATTCATTCAAATGAAAATGAAGTTATAGGATAGTATATGATAATATGCATGTGGCATAAATAAATTTTACCTTGGTATCAATGTATTGTGAGAAGCAATATAAAAGATATATCAAAGCAAGATGGCTGGAGAAGGAGATAGATCAATCATGTGGCAAGAACGATAGATGAGAAATGATCAGCTAGTAGTTTTCATGGGTATCCTTGTAATGATAAGAGATTTGGAGAATGATCCTAGTATGTCTAGGACGGATATCTTACATAAGATTTATGGGAAGTCAAGGACAAGAGTTGCAAAGGATGAGATAGAATGGATGTGTTCTGACCTACCTTGTGGATGGAATATTCAAACTCACCCCATTTGTTAAATCACAAATCTAATGAAGCACTAAAGTGTAAATACATATATACATGTATATACACACATACAGTACTTTGTGAAATGTAGTGTTATATAATTTTTTAATTTGTTTTGTTCTAGTGAGGCAATTGGGGTTAAATGACTTGCCCAGTGTCACATAGCTAAGAAAGTGTTAAGTGTCTGAGGCCAGATTTGAACTAAATCCTATTGACTCTAAGGCTGGTGCTCTATCCACTACATCAGTTATCTATCCCTATAAATGTGAACTATATATGTGTAATTATATTGGCTTCCCAAAAGTCTTTATGGATTGGAACCAGATCTGTGATTTAATTGGTACAGGGAAATGTTAGATATGGAAACTCCTTGTTCCAATTCAAGTTGATGCCTTTTCTACAGGCCTATATTATATACAAATAAATGTATCTTTTTATAATATAAATAATAGTTTTCATTATTTTAATGCTTTATAGTCAATATTAATATTTATCTATATAGTAAGTTTATTGTGTATATATATATACATATACAGTATAAGAATTATTCTCTTCATTTATAGATACAGAAAAGTGAATAAATTGCTAATGGTTACATAGCTACACATAGTAGAACCATGGTATAGACTTAGGTTTCTTAAGGTTAAATTTAGTACTTTTTCCACCTACTGCCTTTTCAACAAACCATGCTACTGCTTTGATGAATGGGGAAATACACATTCTGCTGGCAATATTGGAGAAGAGTTAAAGAAATCAAGAAAAGGGAGTGGTACATTTGGATTTTTTGTAAAGTTGATAAAAAATATTTTGTATATAGTGTATACTGGATGTTGCCAACTGGCTAAGAGAGAATAAAAATCAAATATGACTCATTACTTCTCAAATACAACCCCAAAACGAAAGAATCTCCTATAAACTCAAGTTTTAATCACTTTACATGTAAATTTTTTTCCTACCCTCTTTTTGGGTGATTTTTGTTCCTCTGAGGCAATTATAGACTGCTGTGGTGCCTCTTTGAATTGCTACTAAATTTGATTATTTGACTGAGCTTTCTCAAATGGGGGTTCTTCATTAAAGAAAGTGGCTCACATTGGCTAGCGGGATCCTATGGTGTAGTCCTTCGTGGATGAATGTTTTCAGTCAGGCTTTGGCCTAAGGGATCTGAATTCCTGTTGTTATTTGTTATTTGCAGCTCCTGGACTACTGTGCAACATTCTTACCCCAGCTGGAGGAACATCTTTTTAATATATCCAAATCAGAAATGTAATTCAGACTGCAGATGGACATCACCATGTTCAGGGACAGAGTAGGAAAGATATAGCTTTCCAGTTTATTTCACACAATTCCTTTCATAAAGAAGAAAGTAGTAGATAGGGAAGTCATAGATGGACTTTTGTTAGAAAGGCCTATATTTGAATCCTTCTTCAAACACAGAAATTTTGTATCTGTAAAATGGAGATAAAGATAGCATCTACCAGAGAGGGCTGCTGTGAGGATCAAAAGGAAATTTTAATGTGCCATATAAATGTCATCTATTATTATCAATAGAATGTATCCTTCCCTTCCCTCAGACTCCTCAAATGCTGTTTCCTTTATGAAGCCTCTCTTGAACATCACTGTCCCTCATTACTAATCCCCCCAAGCAATCTTTTCCTATTAAATTTCCCATCACACCTTCTTTGCCTAGACTGATCCTTTGAATTTATTCTTCCTCTGCTAAGAACATGAACTAACATTTTATGTAGTGCTTTAAGGTTTACAAAAGGCTTTACTCACATAACTCCACATATCATTGTTGTTTATGTTTACATATGCATTTTTCTCTTCTATTTTAATAAAAGCATCTTGACAGCAAGGATCTCTGTAGCACCGATCCCTGCTTCTGTAGTATATAGCATAGTGGCTGGTGTGTAGGAAGTACCTAACAGTATTGGTTGAATAAATGAACTAATAAATGATTGATTTAATGAAGGCAGATTTCAGTGTATCACTGTTGTGATTGAGTACAACTGTACTCCATTGATCTTAAAAAGGCATGCATGGAAAGACTTATACAACATGGTGACGAGCTAAGTGAGCAGAACCAAGAGAATGCTGTATATAGTAACCACAATATTGTTTTAAGAACAACTTTGAGCAACTAAGTCATTTTGACTCTTATAAATATACAAATTAAAAATAAAGGGTATAGGAAGAAAGACGCTACCTACACCCAAAGAAAGAATTGATGAAGTATGTGCAGAATAATTTCATGAACACATATGCATTCATACAAATATGTATATATACTTCACAAATGCATTGTATTTGTATATATGAATGTATAGATATACATATATACATATGCATATACATACATACATGCATGTGTATACAGACCTATGTGTGCCTAATAATAGCCTTCTCTAGGGAAAGGCTAGGGAGAAAAGGGAGAAAAAAGGAAAAAAAAAGAGAAATTTACATGATAATTTTATATTTTAAAATGAATAGCAAGTTGTACATAATAGATTTACAGTTTCATATGTAATCATCTATTTTATTATACTATTCTATGTAAATGCTTGTTTCATTCCATAAATTAAAAAATTATATAAAATTTAAAAATAAAGATAATATCATTACAAAGAAAGACTGCTTAGGAATCTGGATTCATGCTTTATTGTTCTCTTTTTTTCTTCCACATTAATACTCATAGACTAAATGCTCTTTCTACAGGTAAGCATAGAAACGTCCCTGCTTCAAACTGATATTGAACTTTCTCTTTACATACTCAGCTGACTGTACACTTCACTTATTTCCTCAGCCTCAGAATTATCAAAACCCTTTTCATTAGTAATTGATCCATATTTTCAAAAAAGAAGATATTCATGACCTTTAACTACCTCATAGGAAGTTGCTATTTTTCCTACTTCCAGTTAGAGCAATAAGAGGATTCCCCCTCCCCCCCATCAGAAAAACCTTAGAAAAGTGGTGGAAACTTTCAATCAATAAAGTTAAAGGTGGAAACACTCGTAATAATCAAAGCACTAAAGTTGTGCCTACTTACTACAACTATTCTTGCTTCATTTCCCTGAAATCGTGTCTTTTTTCCCGCCCTCTGTCTTTTTTGGCTGATAGACTTCATTCTGTGAGTCATACTTCCTCCCACAGAGATCTTTTTTTAGAGGTGCTAAGATCATGTATTTTTACTAAGATTTTAAATTTCCTATCATCATACCTAAGCATCTGGGTACTCCATTCCATTTTAATTACTTTAGTATGCCTTAGCACTCGTTTCTATGAAATGGTATATGCCCATTTCACAGATGAGCAAAAAAGAGGTTAAACAACTTGCAAGTAATGCAACAAGAATCAGGCAGGCAGATTCAAAACTGAAAAATCATGATCTATCAATTTTAGGTAGCATGATATTTTTACAAATATTAGTTGATTATCTCACTACAACTCTGTAAGATCGGTACTATTATTATCTCCATTTTATAGAAAATAGGCAAATAAAATAACTTGCTAGCTTCACACAGCTAATATATATCTGAGACTGGATTTGATTTCATATCTGCATGGTTCCAGGAGTAGCGATCTATTCACAGTGCTAACTGACTGTCCATCTAGCTAAATTTTAAGTACTATTCATTTTATTCTTTATTGACTTTGTTCTTTATATCGGCATGTTAATCTCTTGTTTCAGGTTGTTTGTCTCCTTCCATAATATAACAGACTGGATTTTTGGACCTGAAAATGCTCTGTAACTTTCCTGCTTAATCTGTATTAAGAAACAAGCCCACATCTGAAATACATTTGTTCAATCTTTGCCTGAGAATTGTAAATGAGAGATTATCTCCTGATGAATCACATTCCATTTTTCTGGTTTAATTATTAGGAACGTATTTCTTATAGCAAACTTCAGTTTACTTTTTTCTCTTTTTTCTTTCTTTTTTCTTTTCTTTTCTTTTCTTTTCTTTTCTTTCTTTCTTTCTTTCTTTCTTTCTTTCTTTCTTTCTTTCTTTCTTTCTTTCTTTCTTTCTTTCTTTCTTTCTTTCTTTCTTTCTTTCTTCTTTTTTTTTTCTTTTGCTATTTCTATCCATTGCTTCTAGTTCTATGTTCTGCCTCCAAGTGGTCACATCCTCCTTCCATGCAACAATCCTTCATATCTTTGAAGAGAATTATCATATCCTCACCTTGCTTAAAGCCTTTTCTTTTCTAGGTTGTACATCCCCTGTTTATTCAACCAAATTGTATAATGAACTTAGTGTGGTTGCCCTCCTTCGACTTTTTAACAAAGTCCTTTCTAAAATGTTTTGGAATGCTCTCTAATATGATTTTACCAAACCAGAATACAATAACATGGCCATCTCACTAACCCTGGATTATATTAGTTTCTTTGGCTGCTACATCACACTGTTGATACATAATGAACTTGTTCACTAATATTTCCAGAATTTTTTTTAGCAAACCATTGTTGTCACATCTTGTCTTCTGCCTTTTTTTAAATTTTGAAGTTGAATTCTAAATCCAACTGGAAGATTTCATATTTATTCTGTGTAAATTCCATCTTATTCAGTTTGGTTCCCTATTCTAGCTCTTTCTAAATCCTGATTCTGTCATTAACTCTGTACCTTGGTTATCCTGCCTAATATTGTATCATCTAGAAATTTGATAAAAATTTCTTTAGGTAAGGCCATGTTTAATAAAAGATGACTGAGAACATATCCCTAGGAGTCTCAACAGCATCTTTCAAAGGCATACTAGGAATAGCTTCTTTTTGTTCTGCCCATTTATCCTATTCTGAATCCACCTAATTGAACTATCAACTATCCTACAACTTATATAGAAAAAGATCATGAGTGATCTCATATAATCCAGGTGAGGACATATAAACATTCTGATATCAGTTTTATAATCTTATTTTTTAAAACAAAGCAGTTGAGGAGTTGAGGAGTTTAATACTTATTCTTGACAAAATACTTATTCTCTAGATGTTTATTATAATTTTTATTACATTCTAAAATTTTTCTGAGTGGAAGTCAAGCTTACTAGCCCATAGTTTGCAGACTCCATTGTCTTCTTTTTTGAAAATAAGTATAACAGAATAATGACACATCAAAAAATCAAAAGTAAATGTAACAAAATCATAAAAATCAAGTGGGAAGGAAAAGATTTGATAAGACACACCCAACCTATCCTTTTGGTGGAAACGGGAGGTCCAGAGACATTACACATTATATGAATATTTGTGTTTTCAATTTATTGACTATGGTATTATTTTCCTCTTAAAAATATTATTTGTCATATAAGATCATTCTCTGATGGAATAGGGAAGGATATTTGGGATAGCTATGGTGATGTATGAAACAAAATATCAATAAAAACTTGTTTAAAAACATTACAAAAGAAAAAATATATAACATTTATCTTTCTACAAACCTTTCCCATTCACCATGATTTTCAAGTATTACTAACAAAATAGCTTAGCATCTGCATTCTTCAGGTTATTCAGCACCTTACAATCTTGTTCACCTGTTCCAATTGACCTAAACTCATCAAGCACATCTAGATGTTCTCTTCCCTTCACTTTACTTATCACGGTAGTCAATTTTGTTAGATTTTTAAAAAATACTTTTTGGTCCAAACATAATTCTTCTTAGCAAAGAAAACAAGAAAGAAAAGAACTCAACAATTTCACCCTCTTCCTGTCATATGTTATTATCATTCCATGCTCTCTAAGTGGCAGTCCTGTTTTTGATCCTCTCCCTTTCACTTATGTAGCTTTTAAAAATACTTTTTTTTTGTTATCCTTAGCTTTCTTCTTTAGTTTAGCACATTGTGAACTTTACTATTCCTGACACAATGCTTTAGTATGTTTGACCATGTCATGACCATACCACATCTTTTTGGTAGTTATCTTGTAATCTTACTTTGCCTCTGTTTTCCATGAGGATCTTTTTAAAAAAATCTAGATTTGTTGGTTGGTAAGTTCCTTGTGTATCACACTTCTCTTTTTAACAGGTTTCCTTATTCCTGGAAGAAAAATTCCCTGGAAGAAAATTTTCTTTCCCACATTTAGTCCTTCTCCACTTCACCAAAAATTCAATGAATCATGGGATCATAGACTTGGAGATGGAAAGAAACTCAATTCTAGTTCCCACCCAAATCATGGCTCCTATCAACAGCATCCCTGACAAGAAATCTCTAGTCAAAGAATTCATTACCATAGAATAATTATTGTTCAGTGATTGTAAGCTATTGATATTTTTATCATTGTTATTAACAGGATGTAATAGTGGAATCAAATTAATTTGAAAAAAATCAACAGGACAAATGTGAAAATCAGCACTTGGCATGGAAAAAAAACAAACTCTGAGTACAGAATGAAAGAAATATAGCTGAGAAGTTCATAAAAAAGACTTAGGGATTTTAGTACATTGACAGTTTAAAATGACTCAGCGAGGCAAATGTGGCAGCCTCCAAAGTGTCATTCACTCTTAGATTGAATTCCTGAAAATCTAGTGTAGAGAGCAAGGATCATCTTGACTTGTCATTGAGTCAATTCATCCATAAATCAATAATATAGATTATCTGTGAATAAGGACCTCTTCATCTCTATTGAAGGTATTTGAATTTGAAGGCATGAACTAGATATGAACAATCAATCAAAGGAAGAATAGAGTGCTTTTTGAACCAATGGATGAGGACAAATGACCCCACATAGGAAATATTTTGGTTTTGGTTTAGCCATGCCCTGTGGAGTTTGAAAAAAAAACCATTTAGTCAGTTGAGAATCTGAAAATGTCTGATAGGATATTTAGCTGGATGGTGGAGAAGCTTTAGCCATAATCATTTTGAGGTATTCATTGAGGTGGGAGCTGGAGGAGAGAACTGCTTTCTCATTATCATCCTTGACCAAAGTATTATTTTGTGAAAATCAAAAGATCAGGAGTTTTCAATTTACCAGTAGCAATGGAGCAGTATGCCAAGAGCAACAGTGGCTGATGACTCTATCTGCTTTGAGAATGAAGGAGAAAGTAGACATACAAGGAAGGGCTCTTTAGGATTTTATAAGGAGCCAGAAAAAATTAAAAAGAACTCCATAAGGACTCCAGAAAGGGAAAATAAGTACTTTTAGTTAACCAGGAGATGTGAATTATACCTTTGTCACCTAAGTTCTCTAAGGATGAACCCTCTTTGTCCTAGAGTCTCTGTGTACTTGTGGGAAAGTGTATTACAGAAACCTTATGCCAACTGTTCTTTTTAAACTACTTTAGCAAATGCCCCTAACTAAAACATAATTACATATATCTGGCTGCCTAACTATCAATGGGAAAAATGCTTGTGGAGGCTTGTGAGCAATAGCTTTAGAGAAACTACCCCTAGACCCTCAAAGGTACCCTAGAATTCTGAGGGAAGGAGTAGCTGCACTCTGAGGAACTACATTTTTGGTGCAATTAGGGATTAGAGGGGGCAGCTAAATGGTGTATAAGATAGATACTAGAACTGGAGTAAGGAAGACTCATAACTTCTTTAGTTCAAATCTGGCCTCAGAGACTTACTATCTGTGTGAGCCTGCACAAGTTACTTTACCCATTTTGCCTCAGTTTTCTCATCTGTAAAATGAGCAGGAGAAGGAATGGCAAACCACTCCAATACTTCTGCCAAGGAAACCCCAAATGAGGTCACACTGAATCAAACATAATTGAAAGGGATTAGAAAAATGAACCTAGAGCCTGTGGTACACAATACAGGACAATGGGAAAACTTGAGAGGTCATATGAGTTAGTGGACAAAAGTGCTAGTTATGGAGTTAAGAAGACTGGTTTTGAATGCTATTTCTAGCACTAACACAAGCATACTGGGGCATGCTGGGTGGTGAGGTAAATAAAAATTATGTCTTAGGATGGTTAGTTAAGTGGTAGGAGTATTTATCTAGAAGAAGAGAAGATCTAAGGATAACATGATAATTTTCTTCCATATTTGTCATAGGGAAAAGGGATTAGATATATTCTGCCTGAACCCAAAAAGCAGAATGAAGACTAATCAGTGGAAGCTACAGGGAAGGTAAACTTAGTTCAGCATAATCCTAATAATTAAAGTTATTTTTAAAAAATCATGGGTTGTCACTGGAGATAATGATAGTAAATAACATTTCATTAAAACTTTAAAAAATTGTAGAATCATTTTTCTAAAGAAACAAAACAACCCCTCCTCAAAACCTTCCAACCCAATCCTCTTATGTGTAGAAGATATAGTTATTTCCATTATTACAGATAAGGAAACTGAGTATCAGGGAGGTAAAGAGATTTGCCTATGGTCACATAGCTAATAGGTGGAAATTCTTGGTTTTCAACACTATATTTCTGATTCCAAAGTCTATAGCTCTTTCAACTACAGTACATGGTAAACAGACTCAAATAATTAGTTTTAATATAATAAATATAAGAAACTTACTATTTTTATATGCCTCAGTTTGCTCTCTGTCTCTGTCTTTGTCTCAGTCTCTTTCTCTTTCTGTCTGTCTCTGTTTCTTTTTACCTCTGTCTCTGACTCTGTGTCTGTATCTGTCTCACTGTCTTTCTCTGTCTCTTTCTTTCTCTGTCTCTCTCAATCTATCATCATCTATCTGGTATTGTACCAGGTGTTGAGAATACACAAATAAAAACAAAATAGTCTTTTTCCTCAGTTTTTCCTCTATTATGTCTGGAGCTTAGTAAATTTCCATTTTAGACATTAGGTACAATCTATTAAAAAGTATGAAGGAGGAACATACAATCATATTGCTAACAACTATCAGATTTACTTGACTAGCATGAAGAATGCATGAAGTGGCAGGTAGGTGAAAGGCAAATTGTGGAGGTCTTTAAATGTTAAGCTGAACATTTGGTGTCTTATCCTAGAGATGATAGGGAATCACTGAAGATTTTTGAGTTGTATAGTGATATAGTCTTGGGCAGGTAGGTGGCTGAATGGATAGAGTACTGGGCTTGGACTCAGGAAGACTCCTCTTCCTGAATTCAAATTTGATCTCAGACACTCATTAGCTATGTGATCCTGGACAAATCACTTAACCCTATTTGCCTCATCTGTAAAATGGGCCAGAGAAGGAAATGGCAAACCACTGTAATGGTTTAGAAAATTAGAAAAATCCCTAATGAAGTCATAAAGAGTCAAACATGACAACTAATTGAACAACATGGCATAGTCATATATTTCAGCAATATTAATTTGTCATTTGTGAAGAAAATAGAGAGAGGAAATACTGGAAACATGAACAAAAATTAAGAGAGTACAGAGAGAGTTGAGACCAGAAGGGTTCAGGAGAACTGGTGATAGAATATGTATGTGAACAAGAATCTGTATGGCGATTGTTTTGAAGATAGAACTGACAAGATTTGTCAGGATATGGAGTAAATCTTAATAAGATATAAAAGATAACAGAGAGAAAAGAACTAAAAATGACTCCTAGCTTATGAATCTGGCTAGTTAGTTAGAAGGATGGTAGTATTCTTAATGGAAATAAGGATATATAGAAGAACAAATATGGAATGCTATTTTTTGAATGGCAATAATGAAGAGAAATAATTAATGGATTAATATAAAGTGAGTGGGAGGCAGGAGGCAGAGAGTGCTTTGGAGTCTCCAGTGGAGATATCAGAGATCAGTACTTGACCCTGTTCTGTTTAACAATTTTATCAGTGACTTAGATAAAAGCATAGATGGCCCACTTATCAAATTTGAGGACAGAATTTGCGATGGAATGATAACACTGGATGATGAATAATGATATACAAAGATATTGGAAGTCACAATAATGGAGATGCCAAATCTAATAAGATGAATCTTATTGGGGATAAATGTAAAGTCTTATACTGAATTTAAAAAAAAATCAACTTCACAAATACAGGATCTAGGAGGAGAGACTATAATTCATATGAAAAAGATTTGGAAGTTTTAGTGGTTTGTAAATTCTGTATTAAGTCTACAGTATAATATGGCAGCCATAAAAACTAACCCAATTTTAGGCTGCATTAAGAAAGACAGTTTCTAAAATGAGGGATATTAAAGTCTTGTTTTATGTTACTTTGGCAGCAATGTGTAGTGGAGAGAACACTGGACCTGAAGTCAAAAAGATCTGGGTTCAAAATCTTCCTCAGACATACCTTTGTGATTCTAGAAAAGATGCATAATCCCTGTATTTTAATTTCTCATCTATAAAATGTGTGCATAGTTTGTGCCAGTTGGAGAAGGACTAAAAGCCATCTAATATTCCTTTCAATTTGGAATCTATGAACTGTTTTCAATTCTAGGTATCACATTTTAAGAAGTGCATCTTTATAAATTACAGCAAGTACAGAGGAAGGTGCCCAAGATCATATGAGGTCTAGAGACCATGTAATAGTTAAACTGATTGTAGAGGATTGTGAATGTTTAGCCTTGGAAAAAGAAGATGGGAAGGGCATAAGATGATAACTGTCTTTAAGTATTTCAAGGATTGTCTTGTAGGAGAAAAATTAAAAATGTTCTGTTGGGACCCAGAGAACAGAACTAGGGAGACTTGAGTTGGAATTTACAGAGACAGATTGAGATTCAGTTTCAGCTCCTACCAACGATTTCTGTCCAAAAGGAGGATGGTCTGAAAGCTTCAGGGATGGTGAAACTTTTTATTTAGGTACAGCATAATATAGGCCTACAATTTCTGTGACTCTAGGATCAAATAATAGCTCTTCAAGGTTTGTAAACAGCTTTACATGTTTTATATCATCTGATGATCAATACAACACCATATCTTAGTTGAGACAAATATTATTATGTCTTTTTTGAAGATAAGAAACCTGATATTCAGAGGTTATAGAGCCTAAAGTCACAGAGATAATAAGTGGCAAAGCTCAGATTCAAACTCAGAAGTTTGGACTTCAATTCAGTGTTTTCTCCCTGCCTATGCTGCCCTCTTTTGGAACCCATTGTATTAGATATCCCTTCCAACTTTGGGTCAAAATATTATTTTGTGCTTTCTGCTTTGGTCAAATTCCTTCTTATCTACATCCTTCACTGATTACAGAAGGTTACTGAACCTATGATTTCTACTTCCAGTAGCTTTTTTTAAGCTTTCTTATTTGCAAGGCTCTGGGAATTGACATTCATTCCTAGGGATGGTAGGAAGTTGAGAAAAATGGACTATAAACAGTGTTGGAGTCAATTCATTAAGCATTTATTAACATTAGAAGGACAAAGTAAATCAAGCAAAAATTTTCTTGGTTTGCAGAGAATTTCTTAAATTCTGATAGTTTTTCCTATATATAAGGAACTCTTCTAGATCCCAAATTTTTAAACTGTAGTTCACAAACACATCAAGTCCCATAACTGAATGATTTTTATTAGTAAACATTTGGATTTTATACCTATTTTTTATTTATTCTTATATATCTATTTTTATTTTATCTTATATATTTTATAAACCTATATTTCCAGAGTCATGTAAAAATTCCTTCAGTGAAAAGGAGTTGCAAGTGGAAAAAAATTAAGAAGCCCTGTTCTAAGCCAAGACATAGATAAAAATTAGTCACAAACCTGAAAGAGTTTACATCTTGAATATCACATGCATAGAGTTAAGTAATTCTAATAGGGAGAATGGTACCAGGAAAGGCTTCATATAAGAAATGGTACTTGAGTTAAATACATGGGATGATAAGTTTAGGGAAGTAAAAGTAGAAGAGCTTATGTGGAAACTAGAGAGGGAAAAAGGAGAATGATATGAATTAAGGCTAGAAATATAGTAATTCAAGATACTTTGAATAGTTTCAAACTATCCATTTCCTTTATTCATATCCGGCTTTAACCTTTTTTTTTTTCTTTGCATTTTCTCCATCTGAACTCTTTACACATCTCTGTAGTGGGTCGCAGATAGTGGGGGAACTCTGGGTAAGGTATAAGACCCTTCAGCCCAGAGGGAACCTGCTGACAATGTCTGGTTTGGCTCCTCATCTCCCTTTGGCATGCTCACCCTTCCTGAGAAGTCAAGGAGGGCGTGATCTTGAAGCAAGGGATACTTACAGTAAGAAGCATTTACATATCAATAGCAGGATGCTTATAGTTAGCACTTGCTCAGTGATGTGATGATATAATGGTTCTCTAGTTGGTACATGCTTAGTGTGCTGTAATGATGTAATCATACTGAGGTATTTAAGGGTTGAGAGGACTGGAAGTAAATATACTCCATCTTTGACCATCCTGGTGGCTCTCCTGCCTACTTTACTCCTCCACTAAGACCAAAGCTGGTTCCAAGATCCTCCTGAGAGCTAGTCCTGACATTATATTTTGGCACCCAACGTGGAGTGCTAGAAAGCAGCACACTATATTTTGGTGCCCCATGTTGGGTGCCATATGTTGGGATGTGGGAGCCACATCACAGTGGCTGTGGCTGATGGAAGTCTAACTCAGACTTGTAGAATGGATCTCTTCATGTGAGGGGATGACGACGATGATACAAGGAGAGTGAGAGGCAGTTTTGACTCTGTGATGCTCCCGCATCACAATACATTTCCTTATTAACTATTGAGTGTAAAGAAGAAAATAAACATTTATTAAGTACCTGTCAGGAAGACTCAACTTCCCGAATTCAAATCTGGCCTCAGATTTGATTCTGGGCACATCACTTAACTCTGTTTGCCTCAGTTTCCTCATCTACAAAATGAATTGCCAAAGAAACCCCAAATGGGCTCACAAAGAGTCAAACATGATAGAACAACAACTGAATTATTTACCATTCATTATGCTAATTTGATCATCACAACAATCCTATGAGGTAGGTGCTATAATTGCCCCCATTTTATAATTAAGGAAACTGAAGCAGAGATTAAATGATTTAACTGGGAACACAAAGTTAGTAAGTATCAGCTGGAGGATTTAAAGTCAAATATTCCAGACTCAAGGTCTTTTGCTATATCCACTCTGCCACCTAATTGCTTCTGGGGAGTATAATGTACTTGGGCATTTAATAAATACCTAGTTAATTGAAATTAGTTATCTCTAGTTTCAAGCTTCTGTAATATTTTGCTTCAACTCACACTGTTTACTCTTCTTAGTTGTCATTTCACTTTTTTGGTTCTAAGAATTGGGCAAGTCTTCTTTTCCCCTTTTTATCTTCTAGGTATCTTGATAAAATAATAAAGTCATTGTTTGAGAACTGGGAGGGACCTTAGAAGGCACCTCATTCACCCACCTCATTTTACAGTTAAAGAATTGAAGACTCAAGTAGCAGAACCAAGATTTAAAACCAGGCCCACTAATTCTAGACCCAGAATTCTTACCACTATCTTTCACTATTGCCCTTCTTTCATGCTCCTTTCAATTCTACTTTGCTAAAATAACAGCATTTTGAAAGTGAGTTGGGCTGCAGGAATCATCTGGTCCATATACTTCTTAAACATATTTCGTATGTACCCTGCACCTTCTAGGAAGTCTGGTGAAAAGTAGTAGATTTTTCTTGTGTAGCAAGACAACTGTATAAATATGTATACATATATTGTATTTAACATATACTTTAACATATTTAACATGTATGGGACTACCTGCCATCTAGGGGAGGAGGTAGAGAGAAGGAGGGGAAAAGTTGGAACAGAAGTTTTACAAAGGTCATTGTTGAAAAATTACCCCTGCATATGTTTTGTCAATAAAACATAATAAAAAAAGAAAAGTAGTGGAGATTTCTTCTCAGAAGAATATTTTTTAAATGTATAAAATGTAATATATAAATAAATTATGTTGAAATTCAGTAATCAAAATCTTTTAAAAAAACAACTTCATGGATCTTAGGTAAAGAATTTAGATCTGTTACAATCCCATTATTTTAAGAAATAGATGCTAGAACTATGATTTCAACAGTATAGAGAACTTTCAGATGAGGGAACTTCTTCTAAGAATACAGACTGGGACTTTCCTCAGAGAGTTGCCTAGAACAAGAATAGGTTAAGTGTCTTGTCGAGGGTCACACAGCTATTCTTTGTCAGAGGTGGCAGCTGAATGCAACCTTCCTGGTATTGAGGCTGGTTTTCTATTCACCAAACTAAATTTCCCCCTTATTTTGAAGATTTCAAAACAAAACAAAACAAAAATCTGAGATTCACCAAAATTAATTGGCTTGTTCAAAGTTATCAAGCAAGTTAACATTAGAAGACAGACTGGAACACATCTCTCTGACTCTAAGCCTAGTATCCTTTACATTATTCCAGGTTATCTCTTCTTAAAGATTCTAATTAATTTTCAAAGATACTTATTTTTTCAAAAATGTCTATCTTATACCACTCTGAAGAGCAACAGTAGTAGCAACAAGTCAAAATTATGCTCTTGCACCAAACTGAATAATATGGCATTTTAGTCGCATGATTTCATTTGCTAACAACAGTAATGATAATTAACATTTCTTTATTTATGGTTTCCAACTCATTTTCTTCTTAATAACCTTGTGTTATTAGGTAGTTAATATAACTAATATTGTTCCCCTGGGCATTGAGGTGCCACAGTGGTTACAGTGCAAGGCTGGGAGTCAGGAGTATCTGAGTTCAAATCTAATCTTAGACACTTATTAGCTGTGTGACCCTGGACAAGTCACTTAACCCACTTTGTCTCAGTTTCCTTGTGTGTAAAATGAGTTGGAAAAGGAAATGGCAAACCATTTCAGTATCTTTGCCAAGAAAAACGCTCAGTGGAGTCATGAAGAATCATGAAGAATTGTTTCCTAACTACAAATAAAGATACTGCAGCTCAGATAGGTAAATCTGCCTGAATTCATTTACCCAATAAAAGCTATAACTCTGTCTGATATATATGAAAAGGAGTGCTTCATTACTCCAGAAAAAAGACTCATAAATTCAATTCCTCAAAACAACAATAAGGAAGTCAGAAGGGGTTGGGGCTGATAGAGTTGTTTGGGAAACTCTTAGTTCGAGATAAGGAATGCCCAATAGGCAGTCTATGCTGCTAAACTAGAGTTCAGGAATAAAACTAGGTTTGCATGTGTAGACATAAGAGTCATCAGCCTAGAGATGATAATTAAATCCAAGTGAGAGAGTATAAAGAGAATAAAAAAGATGGCCCAGGATAGAACCTTAGAACATATTCACAGTTTGGGGCTAAGCTCAGGGATGATGGCAACTCCAAATATAGGGAATGAAGTTCCCTCCCTTAGTGTTATAGTAGTGGTGGTTTAAGAAGTCCCCAACACAGGCTGAAAGATGATGAATCTGTTTTCTTTTACTTGACAATTTGTCCCAACAAAAAGTTTGGAAATATTGATTTCCAATGCTTGCTCTCCTTTGTGCAAGTCAACTTGGATGATGGATGGCAACAAACAAAAGATTTTATAATCATTATTCTAGCACCTGCAATGCCAGTATGGGGTAGGCACCCTAAAGAAAGAAATCCTTGCTGGTTTCTCTTAATTCTCTCAGAAGGACCTGGTGATGGTAGGAAAGAATTGGAAAAGGAATGAATGCCCATCAATTGAGGGAATAGCTGAATGAGCTGTGGTACATGAAAGTAATGGAATGACATTGTTCTATAAAAAATGATGAACAGGCTGATTTTAGAAAAGCCTGGATAGGTTTACATGAACTGATGGTGAGAAAAACAAGCAGAACCAGGAATACATTATACACAATAACAGCAAGAATGTGTGATGATCAACTATGAAAGACTTCGTTCTTCTCAGCTGTTCAGTGATCCAAAGAAATCCCAATACACTTTGGACAGAAAATGCCATCTGCATCCAGAAAAAAATGTAAATCAACTCATGCTATGTTCACTTATTTTTTCTGGTTTTTATTCTACCATGGTTTTTCCTGTTTGTTCTGATTTTTCTCCCCCAATATAATTTATAAAACAATGTGTATTTAAAAATAAATAAACTAAAAAAAAAAAAAAAAGAAGAAGGAGCTGGTATATGGAAGAAGAATTAGACTTATTCTGTTTGGCTCCAGAGGGTAAGAACATATTAGGAAACTGTACAGAAGCAAATGATAGTTTAATGTCTGGGGAATTTTCTTAACAACCAAGGCTATCTAAAAGTGGAATGGACTACATCAAAATATTATTACCTTTGCTTCTTGTGCCTGACTGTTCATGAGAATATTAAGACTTTTCTTTGCAAAGATATTGTAGTGGTTTGCCATTTTCTTTGCCAATTCATTTTATAATTAAAGAAACTAAGGCAAACAGGATTACCTGAATTGCCTAAGTTCATATAGCTAGTAAGTATCTGAGGGCAGATTTGAATTCAGGGAAATAAATCTTCCTGATTTTAAGGCTAGTGCTCTATCCACTGTACCACTTAGCTGTTACCTTCTGCTTGGATTATTAAAGGTCTTTAAGTAGAAGCTAGATGACAAATTTTTCAAGTATAGGTTTTTATCCAAATATGGTTAGATTAGATAACCTGAATTTTCTTCCATCTGTGGTTTTCTATGATTCTGTGATATTTAGTATCATAATGCTTAGGTTTAGGTCAGAAGAGACAAAGTTTCATTCTATTATAGACATGTTACAATTCTGCAATGCTGAATGCTGTGATTCTTTAATACTTTTTCATCAAAAAAATTACTTTTGTTTTCAATAAAACATATAGTAGCCATAAGATAACTCTAACATTACCACTATGAATTTCATTTAGAAATGGGTGGTGGTCTGATTTTTCTTCCAGCTTTACCTCCGCCACTGTGTGAAATTGTATAAATTTCTTTGTCTATGTCCTGAGTTTTCTCATTTGTTAAAATGAAGGTGGCCTAGATGCTTTTAGTTTCCAATAGACTCTCAAATTTTAAGATTATACTTATTGAACATTTTTGTCATTGATGGCTAACTTGTTCAGTTGTTTAATTAACATTGTTGAGTACTTGGAAGTTGCTTGACACTCAATCAATTATCTACTATCACCAGTTGCTTGGTCCAGATCATAAGGAGATAAAAATGAAGTTATTGCTTCTATGGCTGGAACTTTATCCCTAAACAAGAACTAAGTTTCTGTATTTTGTTTTGTGAATGTAGCACTATTTACTTATTTTTAATTTAAAATGTAAATCCTCTTGAATCAAAAAATTTAACCGCCAATGCCCATGGCCCTATTTATATATCTTATCTCTCCAGGAAAGGTCAAGACCCATTTCTTTGCTAGGGTTTACAGACAGAGAGTATAGGAGACCTATAAAGGCCACTGAACTATGCAGAGAGGCCCTTGGAGGGCTGTATTTCAGTTTCACATTTAGATACAATTCACATGTCTGACTTGAGGTAAATCATTTAATGAGACCCAAACACAGCCTCTACATTTATAAAATCCAGGAGTTATTCTAAATGATCCCTAAGGTGCCTCCAATTTCTAAGGAGGATTTAGAACTGGAAGAAATCAACACTACTTGAGGCCCCCTTTCTTTGAGGACATAAGAAAAATTAAGGCTTGGAAAGAAGAAATAATATGATCAGGAGACGGGGATTCCAAGTTAAATTTTCTGATTCTAAATCCAAATCTTTTCTATCACATTAAATCATTAGAGAATTCTGTACTGAGTTGATGTGAAATCAGTTAAAAGTATAATACTTCTATGCATTTGAAATGTAGTTTAACATCCTATAATATTCATTTACTTATCCAGGTCTAGTACAATACTTTGGAATTCAAGACATTCTTAAGTGATTTCAAAAACAACAAACCATTTTTTATCATATAATCATGGCATCTTAGAATTGGGAAGGGAACTGGACATGCTCAAGTCTAATATATACCCCGAATTCTTTTTTTTTGAAGTCTTCTAATGAGGAAGAACTCAGTAGTAGCTTGATCTACTTTTGAACAACTCAATAATAGTAAAACTCTTTTCAAAGACTGCTATTCAAATTTAAATAATCATCCTTCCATAAACTTACAGAAATATATCTATATGACTAAAGATATACTGCTTTGCTAAACAACAGGTGGGGGAGGTACTTATGTTTCCCAAGCTCTCTCATCACAGTTAGTGGAGGTTTCTGAATCCCAGCAAATAAAAAGAAATGCTCATTATGTTTGACTGATGACATTCACAGGAAGAACTCTTAAGTTCTCACTTCTCAGTGACTGAATCTTCATGTGAGAAATGGTTTCACTGTCTATAGCAATGAGAAGCTTTGGCTTTTCCCTGAAGCCCTCTGTCAAGTGGCCTGTCCATGCTGTCAGACTTAATTCTCTTAAACATATTTCCAGTGTTGCTTCGTCTGGAAATGGATGACTTAACTTCAGAGAGAGCAAGAGGGCTCTTCCAAGGCCTAGAAAGAGTTAAGAGAAGCAGACACTAGTGTCTTCGTTACAGAACTCTTTTATGCTTGTGGAGCAATGAGCTACTTTAAAGAAATATCTAAATCACAGAGGATATTCAGGCATCAGATTCTTGTCCAAATAGCAAAAGACATTTATTTTTCATTTGTGAAGAGACAGAGATCTTGAAAAAAATGTCAAACTGAATAAAACTGCAATATAACATATTATTAAAGACATTATCTGTAGGGTTTTTTTTTTTGTTTTGTTTTGTTTTTTTTTGGTATGCCTTTGGAGGCAAAAAGGGAAGGATTTGTTTATGGAATAATATTCTCTGTGAGTAGACAAGTACTTAGTATTACTGTCTCTTATGATAGGTATATAAATGTCCTGGTAAATTATTAGGAAACTTTCTACCCCTAGTTATTTAACGTCTCCCCAACTTTTTTCCCTACAAAGCAGCCAGATAGCAGACAAATCAATCATTGTGGGTATTATGAGTTTCAGTCAAATTCTTGCCAGTAAAAAATGGAGAATGCTTTGTTTGGATAGGCTTATTGAAGTAAAATGTTAAACTCATTATCTATTGATTATAACAGCATTAGTATCAAGGACAAAAAAAACAAACAAAAAAAAAAAACTGGCTTGACTTTGACTCCTGGCTTATAATATTTGTTTTTCTGTTCAATTGTGTTGACTCATCATGCTCCCATAGACCATATCATATCAATTAGGTTTTCTTAGCAAATGTATTGGAGTAGTTTACCATTTCTTTCTCCAGTGGATTAAGGCAAAAGTTGCCCAGGGTCATATAGCTAGGAAGTATCTGAGGCCAAATTTGAACTCAGGTCCTGACACTAGATCCAGTGCTCTACCCATTGAACAACTCATTCACTCCATAATATTTACTTGGTATTATCTAATCTTTCTGAGTCTCAGTTTCCTCTTTTATAATTGGGGATAATTCATTTATTTATTAATTTAAAATGTTTAATGAGCTCCTTTTCATTATGCTAGGTGCTAAGGGAAATGCAAGAATTAGAAAAGACATTTGCTGATTGTCATGAAACTTACAATCTATTATGGAAGCATTTTTCAAAGTTTTTAATTTTGGACTCCTTTAGACTCTTAAAAAATTGTTGATGATACAAAATAACTTTTATGTTGTTTATATCTAATTGATATTTTATAGCAAAATATTAGGTGATAAAAAAAAAACATGGTTCTTGGGAATGTCATGCATTTGAAATCTTATAGTCATATGGCTGTCAAAGATTCAGTGCAACTCCTGTCTATTCACTTATGAATTTGTCAGCTCATCAGAATTATAAATATTAGAAATCAAAATATCTTAGTATTCTTTGGCAATTTTGATCTTGTGGATCCTTTAAAGGAATCTTGGGGACTTGTGGGATAATTGACTATACATTGAGAACTGCCATAGTTTACAAACATAAATAACTATACTAGTATGTTTATGGATATAAAACAAATTTTTGTGTGAAATCTTAACATCCATACTAATTTGGGAGAGGATTAGAGGAAGCTTCATGGAATAAGTGGCATATAAATTTTTCTTTAAACATTATATAGGAATTCAATAACCAAAGACACAGAAAATAATATTTTAGGGTCAGAAAACATCACAAACAAATCATGGAGGCAGAAAAAGAGAGATCAAGCTTTGGGGAAAAGAAAACAGTCCAGTTGAATTAACTAATAAAATATATTAAGGGAAGTAATATGGAAGGCTAGAAAGGGAGGTGCTAGATTGAATACCATGCAAAAGAATTTAAACTTTATTTTTGAGGTGATAGCTATGAAAGATTTTGGAGCAGCGTAGCGATTTGGCTGGATATTTACCTGTTTCACAGAGTTGTGAGGAAAGGACTTTGTAAATCCTAAATCACTATGTCAAATTATTTTTTAATAAGATGATGAATTGGATTAACAAATATTTAATTCAGTTAAATTGGATAAACATTTATTTACTTAGCACCAACTTTAAGCATGGCACCATGCTGGATTGTGGGGATATGAAAAAAATATATAACAGGTTCTATCTTTCAAAAATGACAGAATCTAATAGGGATGATAAGTATGGTTGAACATAGAAGTTGATAGATGTAAAAATCTGAGAAGGGAGAGATCATTCAGCTGGGCAAATCAGAAAGACTTCATGGAGGGAGTGGCAAAAAGCTCTTACTTGAAGGAAAAGAAAGATGTGTATTTAGTTGGTATGTCTATATGGATAAGGAGATTTCCTTGAGTTTCCTCTTTAAATTAAAAATCCTTTCTTCACTTTGTCTTACATCTCAATAGAGACTGCCAGAGTACCACATGTTAAGTTGATTCAATAGCTATTTTTCCTTCTTCCCTTCTTCCTTCCTTTCTTTCTTCCTTCCTTCCTTCCCTCCTTCCCTGCTTTCCTCCCTCTGTCCTATAGGGTATTATACCCTTACCTACAAAAGTTCTTAAAGGCATTTATTTTTTTCTCTTTTGTATCTGAAGCCTTCCAAGATTTATTTCTTAAGAACTAGGCCTTAAAATAAAACCAATCTGATTCTATTGGCTACCAATAGGTCCTAGGCCAAGCCCCATTTGAGTTTGGGTCTGAATTGACTCACCTTGAACGCAAATAGTTGTAATTTCTGCTTTGGCCAGAAACCCTGAAGGTTTTCCCCTCCCAGGTTTATTTATTTATTTAGATTTTAAATTAATTATATTATTTATTTAGGTTTTTTGGGGGGAAGACTAGGTGAAAGAGGATGTTCTTTGCTTCAATGGCTAGCTAGCCTTAGTCACTGAATGGGTGCCACCTCAGTCAAACTGAGACTTGTTGAAGACCTTAGCTTGAAAAGGCGAAGATCTCCCATTTCATCCAGGGCCATCTCCACTCAGACTGATTAACATCTTGCCACTGGACCCAGATGGCTCCGTGGGAGAAAGTGAAGCAGGTGGCCTTGCACATCTCTCCCTCATTTAAATCCAATTCACTTACATGTCATGGCATCAGCTCCCTGATGTCATGCTCCTCTTCAAGAAGGAAGAACAAACAACAACAACAAAACAACTTCTTCTAGTCATCATAATTAATGAGTAAATGTGATTCAGGGTAAGCCATTTAAATTCTCCATATCTCCATTTTCCAATTTATTTAAATATAGAACTAAATTTCTAAGAACCCTTTCACCTCTAAAAATTCACAATTATAAGTTCCATTGACTATAATCAGATTTGAAACTGTTTTCATTTTTCTCCTTGGCAAAGATCTGAAATTTCTCTCCTATTCTACCACCTCGTTTCCTTTCTAGACAAAGGAATAACAACAAAACCACCATCACCACCATTACTATCAACAACAACTTTTTAGAGTGCTTTAAAATTTGTAAAGCATTTTACATGTTGTTTAATTCCCTCAACAACTCTATGACACAAAAGCTGTGATTACCTATTTCTACTTTGCATTTGAGAGCAGTGGGGCTAAGAGAGGTCAAATGACTTCTTCAAGTTTACATAGGATCTGAGTCCTAATTCAGACTTGCATCTTATTGACATTAAGTTAAGCATTTTATCTATTAACCTGCCTAACTCAGATCAAGAGAAGCAAGTTTTGAGAACAGTGTTGGGTCATGAATAAAGAATAATTCTGCAAGAATCATGGTACCAAAGGAGCACATGCTTAGAGCTAGAAGGCACAAATGCCATCAAGTTCAATTCTTTCATTTTACAAATGGGGAAACTGAGGCTGAAATAATGATTTGCCAAGGGTCACAAAACTATTGTTTAAGGTAGAAGAAACACAGAAAATTGACCATAAAGCTTTCTATGATGGTAGCATGGTGGAAATACTTTTGAAAACATGGGATCATCTATTTGTTTAAGTCAGACAATCTGTTGATAAATGTTTTATTTTCATTTGTAAAATGGGGATAAGCATAGCATTACTCCTCAGAACTGTTGTGAAGATCAGATGAGATAATAATTTTAAAATGCTTAGTACAGTGCCCAGTGAATAGCAAATAATACATAAATGTTAGTTATTATTATTAAATGACCAAATTCACAATTTTCTCAAGAACCAAAATAGCATCTAGCATTGCACATTGTACATAATAGGCACTCAATAAATGTTTAATGGATTTTAATGCTAAAATTAATACTAATTGCAAATTTTGATTAAAGGTCCTCTCACTACACTCTGACTACTATGCTAAAGTGGATTAAAGTAGTCTTCTGGGATTAGAATGATATTTGTTTCTATTTCAGACAAGTCTATTTGTTTTTGGACTAGTTCTTCCTGGTCAATAGGAAAATAGGCATAATTTTAGCAAGATCTGTTTAATTCCAGCCATCCAAGGGCTATAGATTTTTTCCCTCCCTGTCAGAGGTTGGATTTCAAAGTGAAGAGCTGTAAAAAGTGAAGAAAGCCATTTAATGCCTTAAAAATGAGCACAATCTGGTAACACTCACTGTTTCACAATCATAGCAAAATTGGCAATTTCAGAGGGGCAAAGAGAATTCCAAGAGCTATAAAGAGGCATTTTAAAATGTGCAAATTCTGTGTGGAAAAACAATTTAAAATAAGCCTCAGTCCTGTCTAGTCAGTTGAATTAAATAGTTGCACTAACAATAAATAAGTGATAAAATAATGTGATAAATAAAGTTACAGCCACAGGATCTCCATTTTTTCAACTCTTTGGTCATAATATATTTACTTAGGTTGGTAAAAATGGGGTGCACAGGACACTCCATTAGACAAATGAAATTAAAAATGGATCTCATATAATATTAAAAAGTAGCAAAGAGTCATGTAGAATGTTCCTTTTGGATTTGAAGTCCATAATACTTGTTTAAATTCTGTTTTTGTGACATAGGCACAAATCACTTAATTTCTCTGATGTTTAGTCATTTTTGTCAGACTAACCTTCCAAGTAAAAGGGATATTGATTTCTTTTGTATAGGGAACTTCCAGGGGAGGGAAGTCATGATAGTAAGGCACGTTGGCACATTTTCTTCAAGAGGTTAGATAGTCTTGGAGAGTCAAAAAGGAAAGGTGTCAAACTCAAATACAAATGGGTGTCATTTGATTTAGTTTTAAAATGTAACATTATTTATATTGTAATGGATTTTAATTTTATCTTGCTAAATATTTTCTAATTAAATTTTAATTTGGCTCTGGTACACTCAGTAGTATTGTGCACTATGTGTTTGATATCTCTAGTCAAAAGAACTAAGAGGTTGAAGGTATAACTATAATAATATATCCACTGGTTGATTGGCTGTTGTCCTTTGAATTTGAAGAGGTACAAAATGACAACACTATATTGGAGTAAAGTACAGTGTTTCCAATGGTAGCTGAATAGACCAATATGGGCTCAGAAGATTCTAGTACAGTTCAGGCACAAATATTCCTTATGGACATTTGTAGTGGAGGTGTCTCTAAATGTAATTCTGCTTCACTCTCACAACAGCACCTTCTTTGATGTGGGAATGCTATGTTGGGTAGTCCTGCTCCCCAGCTCTAATAGACTCTAAAGCCATTTCTTCATCTATTCTCCTATATTGCATTTCACTCTGCCTGGTTGATTCCAACAATGTATTATATTGATACTAGATGTGATTTTTGTTATTGGTGTTCACTTGTCCTTTTCTTCTCCAGCTGAAATTACAGATGAGAAAAGCTGAGGCAAACAGGGTCATACCAATAATTAGTTTCTAAAGACAGATTCAAACTCAGGAAGATAACTTTTCCTGACTCCAGTTCCTGTTATGGAAGTCCCTGATATGTTCTGTGAATTGGAAATAAAATATATTTTTATAAAAAAAGAGAGAGGTTATCAAAACCCACTTTTCAGTTCCTGATTAGGAGATTTTAGTCTAGAAATTTTATATATACATAAACTCTAATTTTATTGGGTAAGCAATAGTATCTCATTTCCTCACTCTTTGATCAAAATAGATGTACTTAGTTAAGTTGGTAATCTTGGATCTGTCACTGCTTAGTTGTTCCCATGGCTTTAAGTAGTTCTGAATTAATTATTTTTGCACTTTCCTAAATTACATATTTAAATCTTAAACTTGACATTTTACACAGATATAAAACTCTCCTTTTTATATAATGACTAGACCTTGTATATATGATTCTATAAATTACTTTAAAAGTCATCTTGCTGTCAATCATGGATCTTTCTAATAGATTTTTTTTTTAAATTACTATTAGAACTTAACTTGTCCCAGACTTAGAATATTACAACCACAATTGAATCAAACCACAGAGAAATCTCCTACCAACTTTTAGGGAAACTTCTCAGTCTCCCTCATGGGACAGAGACAAGCTTCTGCAAGTAGGTTTCTAGAATATGAAAAAAAAAATTAGGCACTGTATAAATGCTTATCCTCTTTCTACCCTCCACTTCTAATAGTAATCAAAGAAGGAGTGTGGCAAGAAGACCTAGATTCAAGTTCTTTCTCTGTTATAGATTGGTTATATCCCTATGAGCAAAATTTTCAATGCCCCAAATGCAACTTTAAGACTATTAGAACTTGAACAGATTTGATGAATCTTTCATTTCATTGGTATAAATAATTTCCTATCAATATAGAATATCAACTTCTCTGAATTTTGTGGCCTTAGACTTGCATGAGTTTAAGTGACTGCTGATATATGCCAGAGTTGGGAGTTGAAATCAGTTCATCCTGATCCATGGACAGCTCTATTTACCGCATTGGGCTGCCTATGAAATAGAAAGATTTTCCTAGTTTAAGAAATTAATATATGCTTGTGGAATAAATGAATGTGAAAATATATGAGCATGAAAGATAATTGGAAATGCACTAAAATTAAAGTGGTTTGTAAAAAGTCTCCAAAAATACCTTTCCAATCAGATGCTTGTCAAAGTTTGAGAAGTTTGGCTTTTTAAATTCAATACTTGAAATAAGACTTTTGATGGTTCTGGAATAGATTCATGCAGCTGGGACCTCAGTAAGAAATTTAGCTTGCTTTTGGTTTATCTCTGCTATCATTTTGCCACATGTCCATTTTTGTGTCCTCACTATCTTTCCTTCCTTTGTCCCCATTCTCCTTTTTGGCTTTTGTTTTGGCCCTGCATCCCTACCTAGCTCTTGTTCTTTTCTAGAACATATATATATTCTATGATACTATTACACAACCTAAATTTGTTTTTCTTCTTAATTGAGTGTTAGTTGATATGTTTGTGTGTGAAGTGTAATCATATTTCTCCACACCATATATATTAGAAGTATTAGGGGTGTTATCATTGCAGAGACCTTCGTTTCAGATTTTTTAGGGATATGGGCAAATCCAGAATTTTCCCCCTATCCTCAACTTTCCCTGTGCCAGAGCCTGACTAAGTCTAGTTACTCCACCAAAACTGGCTGCACTATCTGGTTTTTAACACAGAGAACAAAATGTCCTCCCAGGATAAGATCATCATTTCTAAACTTGTGTCTATGTTGCTAAGCCCTGATGGATACTACCATGGACACGACCTCCCTCACTTTCCTCTCCCCTCTGTTTGGAGACCTGGGGGATGAAGTACCAAAATCTTTCCCATGCTTTTCAGCTCACTCCACTCTCCATCAGCCACTCTGCTTGGTTTCAACTCTACAGAACAAAATACTCTATTGATTAGATGCCCCTGATGTCCTATCCTTTGCCCTCTTCCCCTGATTTTTCTTTTTTCTTTTATATGCTGTTTCCCCATTTCAATTGTGAGCTTTTTGAGGCAGCAACTTTTTCTTTTTATTAATTGTACCCCTAACTCTAGCATAATGCCTAAAAAACAGTAGACTCTTAATTGTTTATTAGAGTGGAATTTGGGGTTTTAAGAATTTGATTTGGTATAAGAATAAGGAACATAAAAGTTTTGGTTTCCTTGTTGAACTCCATATCTTAACATGCAAATAAAAGTCAATCTTGGAATAATGCAAGGGAATGAATTGGAAATCTGGAGTCCTAAGAAGACCTTTGGTAGAATCCTGACTTTACTACTTGCTTGGGCAAGTCATTAATCTCTCTGTGCCTCAATTACCTTATCTGTTATATGATAAATTGGGAGTAAATATCTTCATAAGCTCCATGCAGCTCTAAATTGATGTCTCCATAACCACATGGATTCCAGATAACCCTGTGAAGTTATTATGAAGAAAGTACTTTCTTAATCATAAAGTACCATATTAAACAAAAATAATAATAGTTATTATTTTGTTCTCATTTTATTGATGGGGTCCAGATAGAAAAGATGCAAAGACAAGTCACTGTCCTGCTATTATACTTTATATTAACTTTTCTGAGGATTAGTGTTGCGGTAGAGACCACAACATTTTGTAAATAAATAAATAATAGCTAGCTTTCACATAGAGATTTAAAGTTTGCAAAATGTTTTACAAATATGAATTCAATTTATTCTTACAACAATCTTGGGAAGTAGATACTCTATCATTTTACAGATGAGAAAATTAAGGCAGATAATGGTAAAGGGACTTGTCTAGCTAGCAAGTGTCAGAGGCCAGATTTGAGATCAAATTTTCCTTTGGCACATGCTGCTAACCTCTGTGGGACAAAATCAGTATTTGACAATTGTCCTTGTTATCACCACTACCCACTACCACCATCATCATCCTAACAATCCACACTACTGTTGCTGCCGCCACTGCTACTATTATTTGAAATAATCAAGAAGGACATGTCAGAAGAAAAGAAAGTCTCAGTTTACCAAGGCTAATAATTTCTACAGTACTTGAATTTATATGTCAAGTCTATGGCAGAATTGTGCAAAGATTGCATTTCTCAAGGACAATGGGGTTATACAAGTGGATTTCTGTGCATGACCTTTCTCATAATTCCTTCTAAGATTTCAGGGTCTAGCACACTTCTATATATTGTGTGAGTAAGAATGGGAATAGGAGCATGCTTTTAAGATGACAGATAGAGGCAGAAAAGGAGGGTTAGAGCTTGTGGAAATCAGGATTATAGGTTATATTCTGCTCACATAGTGAACATGTAACTTATGAGCTGTCACTGGAAGGAGTTAACTTACAAACCCATCCTTTAGCTACCAGCTTGTTCCAGAAAAGACGGCCATAAATGCCTCTCGTTCCTCAGGCTGAATTATACTCTTTTTCCCTTTGGTCCTCTCTGCCTCCTTCCATGATGCACATTCATCTTTGCACAGATATGTACAATAATGGGCTCAGAAAAACGTATCCTTGTGTACTTTGCCCTCGATATGCTTTGCTACTGTTAGAACAAAGAATATGAAAAAAAATTCAAACTACAGAGTCCATGGCAGGAGATGTCTTGCCAACTTCAAAAAGAATAAATGTCCTATCCTTGAGGTAAACCTAGGAAAAACAACAACTTTCTTAGGATCTTGTTACTAATTCAAGCACATCTTTATTGGCAGCAGATGGAAGTTGGAGTGGGAAAAATAGTACTCTGCTGTAGCTCTGTGTACTAAAATATTGCAATGATGAATACTAAAAATATTGAAAAGAAAATATATTATAACAAAATGGAATTTCATCCCAAAGCAGAAATGCATCATATGTTCAAAGTTATGAAAAATACTATTTCTGTGGAATTCAAAATACACATAGAGCATATATTGGCTTCTTTCATATTGTATTTTAATAATAATATAAGATAGTGTCTTCACCAATTAAAACATAGGATTAGAAATGTTAGAACTGAAAGAACTCTTAGAGATTTAACCACCATATTTTACAAATGAAGAAACTGAGGCCCAGAAAGTGACTTTTCCAAGGTTACACAGATAATTGGTGGCTAAATCCAGATCTGTGCTAGCATATAGTCCTTAGAACTTCCAGAGAAAAGTGCCTTCTAAATCTTTTTTTTTCTTTTTGCTTTGGCAATTAGAGTTAAGTGATTTTCCCAGGGTCACACAGCTAGGAAGTGTTAAGTGTCTGAGGACTCATGTCCTCCTGACTTCAGGGCTGGTGCTCTACCTACTGTGCCACTTAGCAGCCCCTTGCCTTATAAATCTTAAAGCACTATCTAAGTATGAATGGTCACCATTATTATTTCTTTTAAACTATGCTCTTTTCCAAAAGATTTTTTAATCTTCATTGCAAATGTGCAGAAGCTCCAATTTCATTTTTATATTCTATAAGTTAATAAACTACATTTGATTATTTCTACTAGCTTAGACAATCACTTTCTAAACTACAAAATTATGCTGTGAAACAATACAGGGAAATGCTTTAAGAGGTCATCTGCATAATTTTCTGTGCCTGTAGGTTTAGGACAACAGTGGTACGCTGGCAAATGTTGAATGACCAGATTTCCAGATCAGAAACACTTGATGTTTAAGCTGCCTTATTAACATATTCTTCCTCATTTTCTTCAGTCTAAACAATCTACAAAATGATAAATTAAACCTGATTTGTATCATTAGCTAATTTCTGAGGTATATCTGCTCATACTGAATCTTTAATGATCAGCTCTCAAACTGGTTCCAGCACACCCCTTTACATCTATAGCAGGGATCTATAAAAGTTTGTTGGTAGCCTGTCAAATCCTCATTTGTTCATACCATTATGAGTTCTGGGAATAGCATAGGTCTTGGGGAAGACTTTTGAAGGGATGAGGTGAAGAGGTTTGAAGGGTTTCATTTCTCACTCTTTTCTGGTCCTTGCCCTGATATCACCATCATGAGTAACCCTATTGAAAGGCATTTGATGAAAAGGAACATTGATAAGGGAGAATATTAGGACAGATGGAAGACATGAGTGAGCATCACAGATGAGAGCATTCCACTCCATTATATTTGGGTTTCTTCATTTACTATCTACTCTTAAGCTCTTTGAGTCTCTATGAGCTTATGCATAAGATGAGAATGATAATGCTTAATATTATCTTCTTAACAAGGGTTTTGTTGAGAACTATATAACTACATAACAAACTACATAAAGTATATAAAATAATATGTAACTGTAAAGTGATATAAAAAGAGTTGATATTTTCCCCTCAACTTATCAATTTAGCCATTTTTCTACTAATATCCATCTTTGGCACAGGTGCCAAAGGTTCCTGCCACTAATCACTATCATCCCATAAAAATTGATGGAATTAAATAGTCTATGATGCTCACTTGTGTGAACAAACATAACTGAATTCAGCAAGATGAGCATTTCTGTTTTTGTTTTTGTTTTTTGCTTTGTTTTTTAAAAGCCAGCAGTTTTAGAGAGGATGCATTATAATTTGGCAGCAGGAACAATAATGAGAAGAGACCCTGAATAATGTAAGCTTTATTTTTATGTGCACAAAGTGAAGTAGAGAATTGCTATGAGGAATGCAGGTAAAAATACTTTCAACAGAAATTTCCAAAAAATTGAGATAAACATGACATTTTGGATGAAATTACTTGGGAAATTGACTTCCTTCTATATATGAGTAGAAATAGATGGCAAGAGTGAACTAACCACAGAAAAATAACATGAAAATGAGTACAGAGCCATCTCTCCTTCCCTTCTTCTTCCTGACCTCTTTCCTTTCCTCCCTGACTCTTTCTCTCTGTTTCTCTGACCTTTCTTTCCACGCATACACACATACATAATCTATATATGCATACACATATATAAATGTAACTGTCTGTCTATTCACACAATACATGTTAGGTGGTACAATGGGTAGAGCTCCAGGTCTGGAGTCAGAAAGACTCATCTTCTTGAGTTCAAATCTGTCCATTTACTAGATATATGATTTTGGCCAAGTCATTCAACCTTATATGACTTTGACCAAGTCACTTAACCTTTTTGTTTCAGTTCCTTATCTATTAAAAAAATAATAAGAAGAGAACAAAATGCAAATCACTCCAGTATCTTTGCAAAGAAAACTCCAAATGGAGTCCTGAAAAATCAAACTTGACTGCAAAAACTGAACAACCACAACAAAACAAACACAATATAATATATATGCATATATTATGTACTATGTAAGTATATATATATATCTTCTGCATGTATATAGATATGCATACATACATACAGAAGATATACAATAATATATAGTACATTTTCACATTTTGTTTTTCAGTTACCCTGTTTTATAAAGTAACATAGAATCTATTATCATTCTTGAAGTGATGATAGGGTGACAGTGATCATATTGTTTATATTTGCTAAGAATATTCCGTACCATTTCCCTAAACCAGGTCCCCTTTTCATCTAATCGGATTTCTTAAAGAACTAAACAAACAAAAAAAATTTACATCAAAATAATTAGGTAAAAAAAAGTAGTAGTCACAACTATTAAAAATTAACAATCTTCCTCAAGGCTTACTTTTACTGTGACATAGAGGTAATCTTGGTGTATATTATTTTGAATGAATAAGCTCTAAGAATGGGCCTAGTCAAGGACTGTTCTTTTGCCATCCAAGAACAGTCTATCTAAATTAGGAGACTTTCACCCTCAAAATTGCCACAGCATTATGATTCTTTTAAGCTGCAACAATTCTTGAAAATTGTACATCATCCTGTGTCTCTTCTAAAAACAGTAATTGCTTCTACTTCACAAAATCATAGGATTAAAAACTTAGAAGGGACTTCAGCAACCAGAAATCTGGTTCAAACTATATCCTAAATAAACTATAAATATAGAACTTTGAACAAATGGTCATCTAACCTCGGCTTGAAAGCTTCCAGAAATTGAGTTCTAACTAATTTCTCAAACATTCCATATCTTTTTTGGACTGCTGTATAGTAAGTTTTTTTCCTTACCATCAGTCTAAATTTGCTTTTTTTTGCTATCTCTACCCCACTGATTCTGACTTTGCTCTCTGTTATAATATAGACCAACTCTATTCCCTCTTGATCTTGATGGTTCTTCAAATATGTGAAGACATCTCTTCTGCCTTCCTGAGTCATCAATTTTCCATGCTAAATAAACCTTGTTCCTTCAACTTATTCTCCTATGGCACAAATTTAAGGCCATTCAATATCTGGTTGTCCTTCTCTGGCATATCTCTAATTAGGAGTGTTCTTACTCCTCCTCACAACCAAATACAACATTCTCAATATGGTCTTATCAGGGCAGAATAGAGGGAGACTTCACCTCCTTATCCTTGCAACTCTTGTCTCCAATAGAACACAAGATTATATGATTTCTTTTTGGCTGTCATTTTATACTCCTGACCATACTGAGAATCTAGTCCATTATAATATTTAGTTCCTTTTTTTTTGGATAAAAAGCTTTTCTATATTTAAGCTGATTTTCTAGAACCTGAGTTAGATTTTACATTTCTGTCTGAAAGAACACACAGACACACAGACACAGATACAGACAGACAGACAGACAGACACATACACACACACACACACTCTGTCTTAGAAGATTCTGTCCAAAGCTCTTGTTTATCAAGTTCAGTTTGGAACCTGATGGTTATACAATGATTTGGCTATACTTACTACTCCTACATCATTTGTAGATTTGATTTTTTGAAAGCTGGGTTTCTCTATGTTGCCATACCTGGGAGTATAACCTGTCACTCACAAATGAGCATAGAAGCCTTTACTTTCTCTGTTTCTGATCTGGGTTTTGACAGTCAGTTAGGAAGAGACCTATTCGTGGAGGCTTATCAGACTGGTGGACTTTGGGTAATTCCTTTAAATAATGAGCAGGTATAAATCTGATCTCAGTTTGGGGTTTACATGGAATTTTAGAATACTTTTTTATTTTATCCAGTTTTGTGTGGCTAATATTTATGAGCTAAACTCTCTCTCCAAAGACCCCAAACAAACCATAAACCTGTTTCTTCATCTTCCATTTCTAAAGCTATTTAAAACAAGCTACTTCAAAAATTTCTAAGCTACTTAATTTTTTTCTTTTCCTTTTTTTAGAATAGTGACAAATTTTTTAGGACACATTTGCATATGCATCTTGTATATTACTTATATTATAGATAAAATGATTACATAACTAGATGAATGACATCCACCTAGTTAGCTGAATGAGGCAGAGGAAGGCACAATTCACTCAACTTTGTCTGTCCACCATAAAAAAAAAAAAAAAAAAAAAAAAAAAAAAAAAAAAAAAACAACAACATTTAAAGAGACTTTTTCAGTAGCATAAAGTTTGGGGAAATTACATTTCTTTTTTATACTTCAAAATTTATGATGGGAAAAATAAGAATTAGATAGGTATACAAGTATCTTTGCTCTTAATATGCTAGAAAAATTCAAGAAAACCCTGGAGCTTTAATTGTCTAGCATTGGGCAATAAAAGAAGTCAAGCTTTAGACAAAACAGAGTGATAATGACACCAAAAAGAGACTTAGTAAAGGAGAGAATCCTTAGTGAAACAATAGGCACCCAGGGTTTAGGAAGAATTAGAAAGCTAGGGGAACAATGATGGATAAAAAGGAGAGGAATGCAACTTTTATTAAGTCAGTATTAAGAGGAATTCACTTGTGTACACTCAAAGAGCAACATATAATTACAGCATGATTATAGTCAAATTGTTTACAAATGTACAGCCCAGGTTTCAGGAGAGGGAGGAAAATCTGAAGGCTTGATTTTTCTGAGGGCATTCATTATTATAAAATGCTGGAGAGAGAGTTAGAAAGAGACATCATGGATATAGAGTTAGAAAATCCTGGAATAGGTGGGGTGTATAGCTTTATTGATAGAAAAATTCTCTGCACATTTCATAAATAACTCTTTAGTCCTCTTCATATATACATACATACAAACACACAAAACATATACATATATATGTTATTTTTTTTTGCTGCAGATAAATTTCTCCCCAAGCTCAAACAGTATCTGTTGCCTTGATCTCTTAACCTTAAAAATCTTCAGACAGAAAACAGAAATGCCTCTTAACCAGTTTCCAACCTCTGTTGATCAGAATTTAACTGTTGCCTTTAGCATCATTCGCTGGTACTAAGGATCATTGCAGACACCTCTATAATACTTGATCGAAACCAATTAAAATGGTAAAATGAACCTTTGGCAGGACTTGGGCAGTAATCTTGAGTTTGGATGAGAGAACAGAGAAGCATTAGGTTGGGGAAATGGAACCAGCATCCTCAGGACATGAATTTATTTCCAGGTTAAGACAGTTTGTTTGGGCAAGCACAGCAGCAATGAATAATGAGACTGGGCTTCAGGCAACTGAAAGGTTAAATCTTTATACTTCACAATACTGGAAAATTCTTTCTCCACTCGTGGCTACTCAAGTTCTTTCTTTGTCTCCAGTTTCTTTGTTCAATTTACATTTTTAAAATTTCATGCCCAAATATATTCTGAAATTTTTCTAGTAATTATTCTGGCTATTCTAACAGCCAAGTAGTATCTATTAGCTCTCAAGTCTGCCCAAGTTATATTACTTGACACATCATTTTCCTCACTCTGAAATTAATTATATGAAATAATTAATTAACAGATTAAATAATAATCTGTGTGCTGACTCTCCTGTCTGCCTGCTCTATTTCATCTCTGGTCACCCACAGATTAGAGCCATTCCCAACCCCAGCCAAAATATGTTATTGAGGTGAACCAATTGTCATCTCATTGCCTATCAAGACCAAAATACTGATCACATCAGGAACTCAGAATTTTGAAAAATAATTAAAATTTAAAAATGCTTCTAATGTCCTGCTATTGTGTTCTAGGGAATAGGTGGAAGAAAGGGAATAGAAATTATGATATACTCTCTAAGGGTGCTTATGATTTCCCAGGGAAAGATTAAAAATTAAAAATAAAAAAATAATAGTCAAGAGCCACAAGTTTCCAAATAAATATCAGGAAATCTATTGATGTTCTATATCCTCCACAAAACTTTCTGAAGTGATTTTCCTAAAATACAGTTCTGCTTATAATTGTCCCCATTTCCTCATTAAATACCAGTAGTGATCTATGATTTTTATGATCAAATGATACTACTTCAGTCTGTTATTTAATACTTTTAATAACACAGCTTCTTTTTATCTTTGTAGATATTTTATGTATTATTTCTTTCCATGTGATCTATGTTACAGACAAATTACTAATGATTGCTGTTCTTCACACATGATACTCTTTCCACATCTCTTTCTTTGTACTGACTGTCCCCTCTGAGATCTTTTACCTTACATCCACAAATTTAGAATCTCTGATTTTCTTCAAGACTTGACTCAAGTATCTTCTGCAGAAGGCCTTTCCCCCTTCTCCCATTTGTTAGTTTTTTCCCCTCATACAAATTCTTCCTGGAATAATTAGCTTTGATCAGGGTCTCAAAGAAAACAATGAGCATGCATTTCCAAAAATTTTTCAAATGAGAAAAGTAGTAAAATCAAAGTTAGAAAGAGGGAGTTAGCAAGACACTTATAAAGCACAGTAATCATGCTAGAATATTTGGGAAAAAAGACTTTTTTTTGTGGGGAGTTAGGGTTTTAAAGAGTCATGGCTAATACTCTCAGATATACCCTCAGAATACCAAATCATCAAGAAAAGGCTGGAAGGTCCCAGAGCAAGTAACTATACCTTATCTACACTTCTAAGTCATAACAATCTATTCCCAGAGAAATTCCAGGTTCTTCTAGACCTAGATAAAACAGGATACAAAGCAAAGGCCCTACCTACTATTAAATGCTTGAGACCAGTTCAGAGGGTCCTACCACCTATCCTTCAAGACTCCTAACCTGTGAATATTGTTCATAAATTCTATGTTTCATTTGCAACTTACTTTCCTTCTTCTTCCCTTACTTCTGCATGTTTTAATTTCTCTCCTGCTCTTATAGATATATGGATGCTTCATCTTTAGACCATTAGCCATTGCCTAAGCCTGTGGAACCTTCCCAGGATTTGCATCTATTTTAAGATTAATTTTAGAGAATTTAGACATCAGTGATTAGGAAAAGACTACTTTTGACCCAACAGCATGGTTACCTTATTTCTCTTATCTGACACCAGAGCTGGCACTATGAGTATTTCTCCCAACATCTTGCTCCTAGGGTTGCCTGACCCTCAGTGAAATGAGAAGCAAAGTGAAGGACACTTCATAAGTGAAAAAGGAGAAAGGAAGCTAAAAATGAATGGTTTAATAAGACAACTAATGGATGGTACTGAATGCTATGCACAAGGATTTAGATTTAAACTGAAGTAAGAATGAACTCTTGAAGATAAATGATATTTGTATACTTAAACCTGCTATAAGTTTTTCAAAGTGTTTTAAATTCATTATTTCAGGTTGCTTAAGAATCAATTCTATGAGGTACCAGGAGCAAGTATTATTATATGTACTTAATAGAAGAAACCAGTAATATTAAGTCATTTGATAGCATTCACACAATCAGTTAGTTCTCTAAGCCTAAGCCTAGTCTTTTGATTCCAAGTCTATCTAATGTTCTTTGTGATGTGTACAATTCATGATTCCTAATGATGGAGTTGAACAAGAAAACTGAAGGAAGGAGAATATTTTAAATATAGAAAGAGAAGTAATAAGGATCTAGATTATGCAGATAGAAAATAATTTATTAAATTGAGAATTATCTATATATCTTTGTAATTGTTAAGTGTAGGATAAAAAGGGAAAAATTTCCATAATAATTTCAATAATTTCAAGACAGAGTTCTGGTAAATAGTTTTTCTATTTTATATATCATAGAAATACTGATGGATGAGAATAGATTTTTTTTTCTTTTTGGAGGATATGTATGTAAAGGGAATTGATTTAGTTCTTTTTCTCATTCCAGAAATACAGTTTCACTCCCTTGCAACAAGAAGTTTACTTGGAATAGAATGATTCCATCCTCTGTACAAGAACCTTCTTGCATACAAACTAATGACTTCAATTCTAGGAATTATCAGGCAGGCAGATAAGGTGACTGAAGGGGAGAGAGCACCTGCCCTGGTTTCAGGAGGACCCGAGTTCAATGTGGCTTCAGACATATTGTGGCTGTGTGACCCTGGATAAATCATTTAATCCTGTTTGCTTCAGTTTCTCAGCTGGAGAAGGAAACGACAAACAACTCCAGTATCTTTGTCAAGAAAAACCCCAAATGGAATACAGGGAGTTGGGCACAACTGCATTGACTCAACAACAATAACAAGTATCAGATACCATCTGACTCACATTCGCATCAGTCACCAAAGTCTGGTCCCTATCAAGTTCCAGGAGGGGCTTTGAATGCTTGCTGATTACACTTAAATATGTAGGCTTGTAATGCTCAAAATAAAAAGCAAGAGGAGCCTCTGAACTTTGGAGATTATCCACTACTTGACATTTTCAGAACCAGATGTGAACTTAGCTAAGTCAGAGGACCTTAAAAAACATCCAATCCAACTCTGTCTGTCTGTGTCTGTCTGTCTGACTTTCTGTGTCTGTCTACTTATCTGTCTATGTCTGTCTGTGTCCTTCTGTCTGCCTGTGTCCCTCTGTCTTGTCTGTCTCGCTTTAATTAAAAATGAATAGAAAGCTTAAGTAAATTGCTTAATTACAAGGATATAGCAGGGCCAAAATTTGAACCTTGACTTTAGATACAGTGCTATTTTCAATATACTATTATCTCTCAGCTTAGTTACCTCGCAGACATACTTAGGCTTGAACTAGAGGCACCCATGAGGTAGAAAGAGGACTTAACCTGGGGTCAGCAGAAGCCTGGTTTGAAGTCCTGACAGTGACACTCACTATAATTGTCCCATGGGAGGCAGAAAGCTATAATGGAAAGAACACTGGTTTTGGAGTCAGAGAGGACTTGGGCACATTCAAATCTTGCCTCCCATACTTATTACTTGTGTGATCTTCAGCAAGTCACTTATTTCCCTGGGTCCCAGTTTCTTCATCTGTAAAATGAGGTTACTCACTGGATTGAAGTCCTTTCCAGCTTCAGATCTACAAGCCTATGAAACCTGAGCAAGTCACAAATTGTTCTGAGACCATTTTCTCCTCTGAAGAGTGAGAAGGTTTATTGGGAAAGCACTTTGTAAACCTTAAAGTGCTATAAGAATGTTGGCTACTGTTACAGCAATGTCTACATCCCAGGGTTATTGTAAAGACAATCCTTTGTAAATGGTAAAGCACTATATAAAAGTAAGCTATTATTGAGCTAACTTAGGTCTAATAATTGAAAAATCCAAACCAAAAAAACAAGTTTTATCCTGGATCTTAAAGAGGCAATCTATATGAAGAACAAAAAAGTTATGTCTTAGATTAGAGGGGTCTTAATGGAAGAGGGAATGAGTGATTCCTTCTATGCAGCATTTTATGTGCACAATTAGGCACTCAATAATGCCACTTTAGTAATGACAACTGGAGAAATGTTTGTAGGTTAGCAAAACATAAACTGACTCTATCCCCTCGGCTGTTTCAGATTATAAACCTCAGCGTTTCGTGAGAAAATACTTAATCTATCCTTGCCTCAATTTAGAGAACATTTTGAAGCTGGTAGGTTAAAATTTTGGGATGACGTTTCTAATGTTATCCAAATAAAATTGGCCAAAAAACTAAATAGAAAGCATTAATCTAACTGGCATAATTTTCATATATAACATTCCACCAGCAACAAGGAAATCTTGCTGTGATAGGTGTGAACCCTGAAGAGGATAAAAAGATTTATCTTCTATATTTGGAGAAGGTGTAAGCTTTCCTCATCTCACTTCCCAACCACAGATGTTAGTGATTCTTTGATCTAAAAACAGAGTTGTATAGCATAGTTTGGGCCTATTGTTTGTAGGTATTTTTGTGCAAATCAATTGCCCAGAATTTCAAGATAGGACTTTAAAAAGAAAGAAGAAGGAAGGAAGGAAGGAAGGAAGGAAGGGAGGAAGGGAGGGAGGAAAGGAGGAAGGGAGGAAGGGAAGAAGGGAGGGAAGAAAGGAGGGAGGGAGGGAGGGAAAAAGGGAGGGAGGAAGGAGGAAGGAAAATTAAAGAAAGAAAGAAAAATGGGAAAGAAGGAAAAAGAAAAAAGAAGGGAAGGAAGAAAAAAAGAAAAAAGAAAGAAGGGAAGGAAGGAAAAAGAAAGGAAGGAGGGAAGGAAGAATTTCTTGACTCTGCAATTAGGATAGTGGAATCACAGATGGTCTAAATATCAATCTGTCTGAACATTATTGGAATGAATGTCTTTTCAGTTCAGCTGTATCTAGCCCATTAGATGATAGCATGGGATTTTGGAAAACAACAACAACAACAACAACAACAAACACAAAAACAATCTTTTAATCAGTGCTTTGTGAGGTGTGTTAATTAGCTACTAGAGACCAACAGACACAATGAAAGATCTCTGGTCCGAGCTCCCTTTACTAGGACTATCAAACTGCCTTCTACTAATCACATATATGTCAAGCATTGAGCCAGAGCTGGGGGCGATCTTAAAGTGGTGCTTAGTAGACTGTATAATGAGGGAGTGATGCAATACATTTCTTTGCTCCTGGTAATGTATCCCTGAGGATTTGGATGCCACTAAATCTGACATGGTGAAGTGGTTTTTTACTAGTATTGGTGATTATTGGCTTTTACTGGTTCCTATAAAACACATACAAATTTTGATGTATTGACACTTCATCGTTCATGGACTTCCTTCAGTACAGATAAGTTCATTCTACTACAGAAAGGACTAGCTCTTTTCTTCAAAGGTTTTAGAAATGTTACATGTTTGGTAAAGAATTACTCACTGAAAATATCTTAGCAATGTTTTAAATTTGAAAGATTTGCAATAAAGATACCAAAATGACTTTGAGATATAAAAATAGATTTTTTTCAGTCTGTTCAATCTGATTTCCCATACTTCTCTGCTCCAATGCAGCTATTTTGTTCAAAGAACATTTTGTAAGAATATCACACATACCAGGCACTGTGCCAGGTATATGGTATATAGAGAAAAAAGAAAATCGAAACATTTCCTGCCCTCAGAAGGTTTTATAATCTGTTCAGTCTCTCTCACTCTATCACTTTCTGTCTGCTTTGCTCTCTCTCTTTGTCAGCATATACACACACATGTACACACATAAATACATACATGTCTAAATTTGAAGAAAATTAGGAATTCTAAGAGGTGAAAGTAAGGAGTAAGTATATTTCTTACATAGTACACAGATTATGCAAAGACACAGAGTTGGAAGATTAAATTTGCACAGAGTCAGCAGGTTGTTTGGAATGAGAGGGTCTATTGTGGTTATTGTTCAGTTCTTCTATTATGTCCAACTCTTCATGAACCCATTTGGGATTTTCTTGGCAGAAATATTATAATATTTTGCCATTTTCTTCACCAGCTCATTTTACAGATTGAGAAAACTGAGGTGAACAGGGTTAAGTGACTTGTTCAGTCACACAGCTAGTAAGTGTCTGAGGCCAGATTTGATCTTAGGAAGATGAATCTTTCTGACTCCTAGCCCAGCAATCTATCCACTGAACCACCTAACTTTCCTGGAAGGAGTAGACAGAAACAATGTATAATAAGGCTGGAAAATTAGCTGAAAGAAGTTATAGGCAGCTTTAAATTCCAGAGGAATTTGTATTTAATCCAATGATTCAGACATAGAAAACTACCAGAGTTCTTTTAGAAGAGAAATAAGAGGGTCAGAAATGGGCTTTAGGAACATCAATTTAAAATCAGAATAAAGCTTAATGGGTAAGAGAACAAAATTGATATATTGTCTAATTAGGAGGCTATTATAATAGCTCAGGCAAGAAGTGATGAAGAGCCTAAGCTAACATAAAGATTAAATGAGTAAGGGGAAGGGGAATGGTTGCAAGAGATGATGTAGGGATAGGATGGATAAAAGTTAACAATGGACTGGATATATGGGGTGATGGATAATGAATCAATGGTAACTTTGAAGTTATGAATCTGGATGAATGGAAGGCTAGTTATGCCCCTGACAGATACAAGTCAGGAGGAGGGATGGATTGGTAGAAAGATAATCAGTTCTATTTTGAACATATTGAGTTTGAAATACCTATGAGGCATGTAGTTGGATATATGAGAATATTTTAGCCATGGATGAAATTGGCAAAATCTAAATAGAAAGGAATAATCCAGTTGGTTTAACTTTCAATTCTACCAACATCAGGGGAAATCTTTTGCAGTGATAAGGTGTATTTTTGGAATAAGTGTAATAGTCTCCCAAGGTGACTGCTTAGAGCCTTGTATATTGTTAGAGCTAAAAAAGGCTTTTTAAAGAGAACAACAGTCATTCATATATATATGTATGTGTATATATATATATATATATATATATATATATATATATTCAAGTCACAGATCAGATCAAGATTTTAGAGCTGGAAGGGGCTTTAAAAACCAAGATGCACTACCTCATGTTTTGATGAGGAAATAAAGTACAGAGAAAAAGAAGTTAAATGCTCCAGATCTATCACATAGCTTTTTTTGAGGCAGAGTTAGGACTAGAAAAGAAGGGAATAAATATTTAGAAGTGCTACTACTATGGACTGTATTCTGTAATAAGCTGTTTACAAGTATTATCCTATTTGATTCTGACTATAACTTTGGGAAATACATGTTATCATACAATCTACAATTGAAGAACTGAGGTATGCAGAGGTAAAGGATCTTGCCCAAAGTCATACAGTCAATAAGTGTATAGAATCCATGAATTTTTACCATCATTCCAAAACAAGTTTTTGTATTTTTTTAATCTTGATATTATAGTCACACTCTGCAGTTGATTTCAGATAGTTTCAGACATACCTTACAATCCTCCACTATTATTAACTTTATTTTAATAACATCCTCTTTTAATATTTAATTTGTTTATTCTGTTTTTAGTTTATAGAGAAATATTTCCAAATACCCCTCACCAGTTTCTGACTCTATTTCTTTCTGTCTCTCTATCTCTTTGTCTCTGCCTATTTGTCCATGTGTGTCTCTCTGTCTCATCATTTTTAGAGTTATTTCTCATCTAGTAAGAATAAACCTAATTTCTTTAAAAAAATCTTCCCTTCCAAAAATTCAATGAAGAAAAAACCAAAAAGCTCCCAGAAACAAAATCCAACTAAACCCAACTCAACTCAACCCAATTGCCCTTTCTACTCCTACATAGTGGCTCTAGTAATTCTCTCAAGTAAAGGTGAAGAATGTTAATGAAAGTATTTGAGATGAAGTTCAAGCAGCAAGTAACAATATCACAATTTCCAGAAATATTTTGCTTAATGCCTGCAGCCAATGCTACTTGAGCCATGACTTCATGATTTAAACAATGTCAATAGTAATAGAAAAGAAGAATAGTAAAGAATAAATATACTGTTTGAGCACAGATATTTTGTCCCCTGAACATTTACCTTCTCATTGCCCCACAGCAGGGATGGGGCTGGGAATCCAGAAAAATATGTTTTCTTGACCTTATTTTTGGAAGGATTCAGATACCAGTTAGTTCTCACTCTTCTGTCTGCCTTTTAGTCCATATCTCTCCATCTCAATTTATTTTCTACCTCTTCTCAGTTTAAACTTTAGGGTAATCAGTACCCTTTCCTGTTAGATATATGATAAATGTTTAATAAATGCAACATTTTTCCTCCAGAAGAAAAATGTAAGTACAACACACTTTTAAATTTAATTTACATTAATAACATTTTTCTTTATTACTTTTCTTAAATCTAAGCAATCAACAAAATAATAAATCAAGCCCTGATTGTAGTTGCTGAGTTCCAAAGGTGTAAAGGCTCATACTAAAGATTTTACAATCAACTCTTAAGTTGAACTGGCTGGAGCAAACAACTCTCCCACCCCTGGCCCTTTTCCTCATCTTTATCTTTTGCTTCTAACTCTTTTAATTAAGACAGGAGAAATAATTTGGAACTGGAGTAATTACTAGAACTATCTTTACCTGTAATCAAAGATGCTTAAGTCCTAATGTTATACTGAAAAGGAAAGGAAATCCTTTACATGCACATATCAGTTTCCCCTTGTTAGAAACATGATCCATGAAATCCCACTAGAGTTTGTGTGTGTATGTGTGTGTGTGTATTGCTGTTAGCTCAGCGTAGTGTAGTTGAGGGAACTTCGGACTGGGAGTCATAAGATGTAGGTTCTCCTTGCAGAACTCATTGAATTATAGAACTAAAGAAATACTTTAGCATCATCTGGGTTATGAATCATATGGTCTAACCTCACTTTTGTCTAATGATAAAAAGGAAGTCTAGAAATATGAAATGATTCAGACCACACTTCTAGGGAATAGGTAAGGTTATTTAATTCAACCTAACAAGCATTTATAGATGGGGGGATACAAAGAGGCAAATGAAATAGTTCTTCCCCTCATGAAGCTTCAATTCTACAGTAAGAAAATAAAATGCTCAAAGTAAAGAAAAAGTAAAATAAAAATAATTGCAGGTAGAGAGGGAAGGGGAGAAAAGTATTTAGGTGACACAGTAGACAGAGCACAGGGCCCAGAGGCAAGAAAACATGAGTTTAAATGTGACCTCATGTCATTTGACCATTGTTTGCGTCAGCTTCCTCATCTGTAAAATGAGTATTAAAATATCATCTTCCTCTCAGGAGTGTTATGAGGATCAGATAAGATAGTAATTGTAAATGCTTGGCATAATACCTGTCAAATAGTAACACTGTATAAATATTATTAATTGGGGAATTGGAAAAGACATTTTGAAGGGGGAGTTGTCATTTCAGTAGTCCTAAAATTCACAAATCTATTTAGGGTTTTCTTGGCAAAGATATTAGATTTGATTGCCATTTCCTTCTTCTGATCATTTTACAGATGAGGAAACTGAGTTAAGTGACTTGTTCAGAGTGACACAGCTAGTTAGTGTCTGAGACCAGATTTGATCTCAGGAACATGAGTCTTCCTCTTACTCGGTCTGGCAGTCTTTCCATTGTGCTATATAGATGTCCCTGAAGGGGAAAGTACTACAACTGAAACTCAGAGTGAGATATGGAGGAAGGAGACATTGGACAGCGTGCTCAAAGAAACAGAAATGGGAAGCAGAAAGCCATACATAGGGAAACAGCAACTAAGCCAGTTTAGAATATAGTATGAATAGGGAGAGTAATGTGTAATCAGCCTAATGAAGTGTAACCAGATTGTGAAGAGTTTTGAATGAAAAAAAAGATATTTGTGCTTTATTCTAAGGGTAATAGTGAATCAGTGAAATTTTTTAAGTATGGTAGGCTTAAGCTGGGAAACATCTGGAATGAACAGACGTGCTATAGGAATATCAATTTCATAGGAGTGGGAAGAGACAAAGGTAAATGTGGAAGCTTTTGTAAGAGTCATGTCAGAGGTGATGAGGGCTTGATTCAGGGTAGAGCCTTGGGAGAGAGAAGGGACCCATAAGAGATGATGGAGAGGTACCAAAGACTTGATCAATGCCCCCCAAATGAGAGGTAAGTGAAACTAAAGGATTGAGATTGTAAATCTGGATGATTTGCAGAATGATGGTATCCTCAATATAAATAGGAAGAGGTGTCAGTTCAGGGGGAAAGATAATGTAATAAGGCATTCTGTGTGTGAAATGCCTATGGTTCATCTAGATGGACATGCCTGATAGTTAATGATGGAAGACTGAAATTTAGAAAAGAATATGGGGATGATTATTAGAGGCAGTTGGGTGGAATAGTGACTAGAGTACTGGACTTTTAATTAGAAACAGTTGAGTTTAAATCCAGCCTTAGATATTTAGTAGCCTAGTAGGGCAAATCATTTAGCCTTTCTCTACCTTTCTTTTCTCAGATAAGAAAATAGGGATAATAATTTTTGTTATTTAGATGTTTGGGATTTTTTTTTTCTGTGATACCCATATGGGATTTTCTTAGCAAAAAATATTTCAATTATTGGTCATTTCCTTCTGCGGCCCATTTTACAGGTGAGGAAAATGAGAGAAAAATGGTTAAGTGAGTTGTCCAAGTTCACTAGATTAATAGATTTCTGGGGTCAGATTTGAATTCAGGCCTGGGACTCTTATCTATTTCATCAACTATCTGCCCTGAGGATTATAATAGCATGTACATTTGATTATTGCTGTTATAAAATTTCTAAAGTACTTTATAAACTTTAAAACACCATGTGTTAACTATTATTATTACATAAATATTTGAAAGTGAGTAGAATAGAGATAATAGTTTAACCTGTAAGTGTTAAGTTCACTGAGTTCATTCACTAGGCAGAATGAATTGAGAGCAGAGAAGAGGGATCAAGACAGAGCTTTTGGGCACACATACACTTGGGTACACAGAGTCCTCATACTACATTCAGACTTCTTTCCACTTTTATATATTCTGCCAAGACTCTTGGCAAGTCTGAGCTTTTGTTCACTCAACAATAAAATGGAGGAGATAATTGTCCAAGTTATCTCACAGGATCCAATGAAATTGTGTGTGTGTGTGTGTGTGTGTGTGTGTGTGTGTGTATTTGAGAGAATGTTTTTTGAAAACTCTAAGAGTCTGTACAAATACATATAAGACACTTATTCCAAAAGAAAGGGAAACTTTAGGGAATCTATATTTGATTCATTTTTTCCCCAATGATCAACTTTTTCATGGATCTTTAAAAAAAGGCAGTTGTCAATCTCAAGGACTGGTGAAGATTGCTGAATTTTACAGCGGAGAAGGACTCCGAGAACTGTATAATTCCCACTATGCTCCTGTTCTCTTCAATTTTTTAGGAAAAATGTCAGGGGAAAGAGAAGTTTCAGTTAGTGATATGATGTGTTTTATAAATATATAGCATCTCAATGCCTTTCTAATTTCATGCCAAATCAGAAAATGATTATGACAATATTAATTACCAATTATGAATATTAGTCATGGTGACTTTCCCCCTATATTCCCTCATTCCCCACACAGGTGGAGCCTGGAACTTAAAAAGAAAGTGATGATTTCCTTTAATGGTAACTTTCCTTCTACCTTTTTTGTAAAAATGAGCTCCTTTGTTTTGTTGTGTGGTAACTCTAATCTAATATATTATAATCATGGTGTAGTAGAAAAAAAAAAGACTTGGAAACAAGAGAAGAGACCATAGGACCATAATTTGGAGCTGGATGAGAATTCAGTACCTCATTTAATAGATGAATAAACTGAAGTCCAGGGATTGACTTGCCCAGAGTACCACATCATACATCTGAAATAGATTTGAACTTGATCTTCCTGATACTAAATCCTGTATCTTATCCATCCTATGCTGCCTCATGTTATTAAGTTTAATTTTGATTTTGTAAAATGGGGATAACAATAGCTACATCCCTTATAAAATTGCGGATCACTGGATTGAAAGTGGAAACTTAGTCCTGGTCTAAAGTCTTCATTTTACCCATGAGGGTATGAGATATGAAATTTCTTCCCATAGCCACAATTGCTAGTAACAGAGTTGGTGCTGGAATTCAAGTTCTCTGACTCTGTTTTCTACTACATCACTCTATTTATTACTGGGGTTCAGCGAATGAATGCACTTTTTTTAAATTGGAAAGTTCTACACATCTGCCAGCTGTTAAGTCAACATTAAAAACCAAACAAAGCAATTCTGTTCCAGAGTCTTGAAATTGGCAAAATGATCAGTCATATACCCCAAGAGAGGAGGAAGTATTAATTTTCTCAGATTTTTCTATTAGACACTTACATTCATTCATTCATTCGTTCGATACATATTTCTTGAGTGCTTTCTATAAGTAAGATACTATATGTAACAATAATTTCCTCAGACATACTAAGACCACAGTGTGCCAACACAAAAGATATAATTTACTATGACATGGCACAGATACTCTCAGTTGAGTATAAGTATCTGTATACATACATACATACATTTTATATAATGAACTGATTATTAATTTTATTTTGTCCCTTTAACACCAATATCTGATATATGTATATATATGTATTTAATGTAAGGATACTTTTATTTTGTCATTTCAAGTATATTTTTATTATGTCATTAAAACTATAAATGTTTTCCACTTCACTAAACTCTAGAAAATCCATTATTAAAAATAGAGAAGATGCAGACCTCTTTATTTATTAGCTGTTCTCAGCAGCATGAGGCCAGGTTCATCTTGCTCTGACTAATTGCAGATTCTTTCTCCTTTCTCAGATATAATGACCACTCTTCTAGTCCATTGAAGCACATCCTCCAGTTCCAGATGATTCCCTTCATCTAAAAGACTGTCTTTTGGAGAAATTTGTCGTTCTAAAATCATAGTACCCAGGAGCTCAACTGAATGGCAAATTCAACTTTTCCCCAAGATAGCAATAAATCCACTCCTAAAGAGAACAAAGGACCTACCAAATCCACCATCTTCTTATATTCATTAATATCGTCTCTATCAACCTATCCATAAATTAAAAATTATGTCCCCTAACATTTCAATACTGTACAAGCCACTAGAATAGATCAGTTTATATCATGAATACAGAAGAACATAAGTTAAAAGTCATCTATTCATGTGCAAACATTCAATAAGCAACTTGTACCACCACTACAATTATACATTAGTTGTGACCATATGTTTTTTTTTTTTTTTTTTTTGCCACCAACTGAACTAGAATTTAACTCACTGGTAACATTGGTTTTAATTGGCATTCCTTCTTTTCTTTGGGCTGGGACCTTTAGTTACTTACTACTCATATCAAATCAAAAAGTATTTATTAAGTATCAGGCACTATGATAAGAATTGGTTACACAAAGAAAGACAAAAATAGTCCCTGTCCTCCAGCACCTCAATATTCTATAAGGGAACATGAAAAGCAAACAACTATGCAAAAAAAAGATAGATATAGAATTAATTGGAGTTATTCTTGGAGGGAAAACATGACTATTAAAGGACATAGGAAAGTCTTCTTGAGGAAGATGGAATTTTGCTTGAAATTTGAAGAAAACCAAGGAAGCTAGAGGTTAGCTAGGTAGCACAGTGGATAGAAAACTATTCGAGTATTTCTGCCAAGAAAATCCCAAGTGGAGCCACATATAATTGAACAACAAGGAAAACTAGAATGAGGAGGATATTACATACATAAGGGACAACCTGCTTGTCCTCAAAGGAGAATGTAGATTTCCTCTTTTCATTTATTTTTCTATTTATTTGCTATTCATGGTAACTCTATTCTGTTAAAAACAAGTTATAATTCTTTTTAACTTTCCTTTCTTTTTGATACCTAAGTATAAGAAATAAATTCAACTTAGCAGATTCCATACATTATTTTAACCTCTCAAAACCATTTTGGGTCTAGATTCTACTGTTTAGCATTTCACCTGTCTCCTTAAGTTTTGCAGACTCCACAGATTTATGTCTTCCTTAAAGTCATTGGTAAAATGTTTACCACAAAATGGCCAAAGGTAGAGTGTTTTTTTTTTTACCCCCAGAATTGGCAATGACCTATTTATCAACAATTTTTGAGGCTAAATGCTTAGCCAATTCCAAATTCACTAGAACTATGCTGTTATACAGCCTAAATCTCTCTATCTTGTTCAGAAAATTGTTTTTCTAAATATTTTTTCTAAATATGTATTTTTTAAATACTTACTAATCTAAATATGAGGTGAGAATATCATGATTTGCTGTTGATGAATTTATCCATGTTGACTTGTCTGGATCACTTTTCTCTTTTCAATTGTTTATAAACAATTCCTCTAACAAGACCACCTAGAATTTTGTCTCTCAGAAAGCCTGTTCTAACTCCACAATATAGTGTGCACCTAAACCTGGATTCTAGACAAGTTCTGATATATTTTAGCAAGCTGAAAAACCTCAAATACAGTCCAAGCTACAGAATATATCAACTACTTGAGGGTTATCCTAGTTTATAACCCAGGGATTAGTCACAAAGTCATAAAATTTTTGGACCTGACTACTAATAAATCAACTAAAAATACAAGATGTGCTCCTAAAGAGATTAATTCTACTCCTGAAGTGCCAGTGGTGAAGTGGAAGTACCATCCAAAACACTGATTTAATTAATGGTACCTGTAACATAGGATGACCAGTGACCAAAAAGCTGATTCATTACAACAGAACAATTATATACATTCCATTTCCAAATTGACAATTGCAATTTAAATTAAACATGAAGAAGTTATAGCTAAATGAAGCATATATAGATTTTCCTCAAAAAATTGAATAACATTAACAGAATTAATTTTATTATATGCACAGAGGGAACAACCATCATTTAATGGAAACTTTGCTTTGCCTTAAAATACTCATAATAAACAGAAACGAACTAATTGCCACAAATACAGTTGTAGCTTATGTGTACATATATTTTTAGAAATAAAGCAGTAAAATTTTATGAAGAACTTAAGTATTTTAAATTAAGCCAGCACATATCTTGGTCATAGGAAATTCGAGGGAAAAATGGGCACAGGAATGGTGAATGAATAGTATAAACAAAGAGAAAAAGATCTGGGACAGAACCCTGAGGGATTCCTATGATCAGATGGCATGATCTGGATGAAGATATGACAAAAGATCCTGAAAAGAAGTAGGAGGAGAGCTAGTAGAAAACGGTTGCCTGAAAAGGTAGAGAGAAGAATCAAAGGGGAGATATCAGCAGTGTCAAAAGTTGCAAAGGAGTCAAGAATGAAGATTGAGAAATAGTCATTGGATTTGGCAACTAAGACATCATTGATAACTTTAAAGAGAGTAGTTTGGTGGAATGATAAGGTCAGAAGCTGAATTGTAAGAGGTTAAGAAGAGAATTAGGGAGAGAAAATGGAGACACCTATTGTAGATAGCTTTTTAAAAGATTAGCTGCAAAGGGCAGAATAGACATAGGATGATAGAAAAGATGTAAGCTTCAAGTGAAAATTATTTCAGGATGGGAAAGATGTGAGCACATTGATAGATCATAGGGAATTACACACTGGACAGGGAGAGGTTGAAAATAAATTATAGAGTGAGGATGACAGAGGGGAATGTGTGGGTGAGATGGAATGGAATGAGATTCCTTGAGCATGTAGAGAAGTTGGCTTGGAAAGGAGAGAGTCCATTTCATGTAAAGCAGCTGAAGGAGAACATAGTGGTAGAAGCATTTGAGTGATTGGAGATGAGAAGCAGGGGAGAAGAGAGAGTTCATGAGAAAGGATCGCAATTATTTCTATAAAAGTTGAGGTAAGGTCCCCACCTGAAAGAGTAGAAGGAGAGAAAGTCATGGACAGTTTGAAGAAGGATAAAAAAATCAGAACTGTTTGGCAAATCATAATCACCTAAAAATTCTTTTAAATTCCTTCACTGAGTGAAATTGGAAAAATGAAATTTATCACATATTAATAAGTTGTTATTGAGTTGTTTCAGTTGTGTCCAGCCCTTCATGATCTCATTTGTGGTTTTTCTTTTTCTTTTTTAAAATTTTCTGAGGCAATTGGCATTAAGTGACTTACCCAGGGTCACACAGTTAGGAAGTGGTGTCTGAGACCAGATTTAAATCCAGGTCCTCCTGACTTCAGGGATAGTGCTCTATCCACTGTGCCACCTAGTTGCCCCCTTTGTGGTTTTTCTAAGCAAGGATACTGAAGTAGTTTGCCAATTCCTTTTCCACATCATTTTACAGATGAGGAAACTGAGGCAAATAGGGTGAAATATCTTTCCTAGGGTTGCACAGGTAGTAAGTGTCTGAAACTGGACATTAACTCAAGAAGATGAATATTCCTGATTCTAGATCTGGCACTCTATTGTGGCATCTGGATGCCACCATCTTAACAAATAGGAAACAATAAATTTCTGATCCAACAATTGAAAAGTCAGAGGAGTCTATAACTTTCCTCTTCTAGAACTTCTTTCTGTTATGCACCTTTGGTCTGCTCAGTTTAAGGGAGGATGACTAGGACTCTATCAGGGATAGAATTGAATTGTAGTTTGGCTGTCTACTTGGCTATGAGTATCAAAAAAAAAAAACATTCCTAGTGTTGTTTCATGCCATCCTCCCTAAATCTGCATAAGAGCAATCACTTCATAATCTGTTGCCAATATATACTAACTGCATTAGAGCAAAATTCAAAATACCTGGCAAATTAGGAAAAGTGATATAGATGAGAAGCTACCATGTATGAGTATAGCATTTTTCATCCAACTTAATTAAAATGAAAATTGAATTATCTTTTCCTCACTAGAGAGGTGGTATACTATGACTAGCAAATATTTCATTTGGTGTCACATACAATCACTTTTTGGATATTTTTTAATGAATTGGTTTTTTGTGATCATAAGGAAACATTTAATGGGGGGGGGCATGTCAGGAAATTCTATCTAAACAATCACAAAACTTTGAAAGTGTTTTTTTTTCTTTTGCTTGGATAAAATTGGAAATGAAGAAAAGGAAATACACTCTCACTAATTCTTGGAGGAGTTTAACTAATGCAAAATAATGGTCAAAATGAGAAAAAAATGTCAGAAATTGCTTCTGCCAATAAACATTCCCTTTGCCAAGTACAGACATGATACCCAAGGGCAAGGCTATTTATGACAACCAAATCATTTGCACAACATGACAAAGGAGTATGTATTCATTATTTATGTTTTACATGTAAGCAGGTTTCAGATGAATTTCCACATAAGCAAGGAAAGAAGTGTGAAAGCTGACTGAATGCTGAGCCTTCTAGTCTTGGACAGACAACATTTTCTTCCCATTCATGGAGGAACTAAGATTACATGTAGCTTTGAGGTGGGGATGAAGATCCTCCTGAGGATTTGCTGCAGAGAAGAAGGGATCAGAAGGTAGTTGTGGAGAAGGAGAGAGAAATGTCCATGGGTGTTTTATGATATAATTTCTGAGACTAAAGATGGACATTGAAAGCTCATCTTCAAAGGCCAAACCTCTGTTAGGAAATAACCGTCAGGGTATAGGGCAAAAGATTGATGCTTTTGGCCCAAACTCTCCCTTTAAAAAGCTGCAAAATATTCTTCCCACGTCTCATGGCTGGAAATCTCATTTTCATTTCTAGGTTTGTCTGATTAGATTAGCAGACTCCCTTCCCCACCTGCCCTTCCTCATTGTACTTCCAGCCCTTTAAGCATGAGGAATAATTTGGAATTAAAATAGTTTCCAGATCCTTGGAAGTTAATATTCCTGCTTCCAGAAAAAAATTATATTAGCATTACACAACCTATTATGTATAAAGTACTGACTTACTATTCCTGGGGAGAATCACTGGGGTTATTGGGTATCTAAGTAAAAAAAAAAAAGATATAAAAGTGATTCAAAAATTTAAATTCATTGTGCAAAGTAAGGTGTGATTAAATATTCCAATAAAGACTATAATAATGAGACACCCATTCAGAAAAGAACTACCATCATGGTAATGAAATAATTTAAAAGCTGAACTAAAATAGCAGTTTTACTCAATGTAACCACTCCATGTATAAGAAAATATTGAAGTAAGCAAAATATCCTTTGATTTCTCTGAAATGAGAGAGTTGGATATCCTGTCTGATCTTGCCAAACTAACCTTCTAATATTCTTTGAGTCTTTCCAGGTCAACTCATCTCACATGTGAGTTATGAGAATTAATGAGATCACCGGCATAAAATTTTTTGACTTCTATAGAAAAAAAAACCACTGTATAAATCTTAAGTATTAATACACTGAAGTCAATAGAATAGTTTGGCAGTGGTTAGGCAGTCATGCAACAGCCTATATAACAAAGCAATCCTTTTCAAACTCATTTTTTTCTCCTCACTTTTATGTCATTGTCAACCCAATCAATACCTAAGTAATTGAAATTTTCCAGAATCAACGCTCTGACCTTCCTACTGTCCTCTCAAATTCTCCTTCCTAATGATTCTATACAATTCCATCCATAGCATTAAAGATCACCTGGTTGTCTTTATTGCTCTGAACTCTTCTGCAAATATACCCTCATTTCTGCCAAAGTACATCATTCCTAGCAAGCTCAGGAGAATCCTTCAATATCTATTCATTAGATTCAACAAACATTCATTTATTAAATGCCACACTCTGTTCAAAAGATCTGTCTCAAATTCTTTAGAAAGACAAAAATGAATGGTAGCTTTTGTTGAGACAAAATGTACATAGAGAAGTAATGGTCAATCAACATTAAGTACGGTTCCAGGCGTTGTGCTAATTGTGGGAGATGCAAAGAAAGGCAAAAGATGATTCTTGCCCTTGAGGAGCTCACCACTTAAAGATGGAGTTTTGCTGTTGTTCAGTCATTTCTATTTATGTGGAATATCATGCATCATAGATTAGAAAACTTGCAATTTATCATCTAAGCCACAGGTATAAAAATTGCAAAAGAACCAAGTTAAAATGTAATGAGAAAATATTTAACAAAGCAAAAATAAAAATAGAACACAAGTTATGTAATTTTCTAAGTCAATATGCAGCCCTCAGAGTTCCTTATGTATAGATTTGTTGTTCAGTAATTTTTCAGTCATGTCCAACTTCATGACCGCATTTGGGATTATTTTGATACTGGAATGGGTTGCTATTTCCTTCTCCAACTCACTTTACAGATGAGAAAATGGAGGCAAATAAAGTTAAATGATTTGCCCAGGATCATACAGCTAGTAAATATCTAAAGCCAAATTTGAAGAAGAAAAATCAAGAAGAATCTTCTTGACTCCAGCCGGGGAGAGTCTATCTGTATATCTAACTGTACAACCTAGTTGCTTCTAATGTTCAAACAATGTTCAAATAATAATGAGCAAACAAGTCACATGCAGAGTAAAATACAGTTATTTTCAAAAAAGATGTGAGAGAGGTGATAAGGGAGACATCATGGAAAGCCTTATGTATGACTGTAGTGAGGAGGGAGAATATTCTGCACATGTCAGGAAGCAAAAGAATGTTGTGTACCAGAAAAGTCAAGGACATCTATTTAATTGGATCAAAGTTTTGTCACCTCAGTTTTTTTATTAAATAATGCAATTGGATTAGGTGATTTCTAAAATTTAATCTGGTGCCAAAATACTGATTCTGATTCAGAAAGAAGATTGCTCAGTAATATGAAATTGCTCAAACATCAAAATTATCCTTATGATTTAGGTAATCTGAGTTTTAAAGCTATGCACGTTCCCATGAGCTCTTATTATATTCTCTGAATAGAATAAAAATATAACATATTACCAAAAATAAACTGAAATTAAAAAATACTTTCATATAGGAATTACAGAGTTCAAAAAAGTATTTGCCTTTGCTTATAGATATATTTTTGCATTAGCAGAATATTTTACAATTCAGATTTAATTTCCTGTGTGTTTTTCTCCTGACTCTAATCTTTTGGATTAATAAGACTTTTCTGATATTTTGATGAGGATAAGAAGAGTTTGTATTCTATGAAGAATAGCTGTTCTAAAAAGATAAGACATTTGATAATCTTTGTAATACATTATTCCTCAGAGTTAAGAAGAAGAAGAAGCAGAGGCAGAGGAAACAAGGCACAGAAGAAGAAGACGAAGAAGAAGACAAAGAAGAAGAAGAAGAAGAAGAAGAAGAAGAAGAAGAAGAAGAAGAACAACAACAACAACAACAACAACAACAACAACAACAAGATTACATTCTAATCAACTAATTAGCAGTTTGGAAATATTAAGATTCTTAGAGGGCTCTTCTAATCCAATCTTCACATTTTATCTATGAGGACATTCAGGTTCAAAAAAATGAAATTACTTACCTGAGGCCATAGATCTAGTTCATGGCAGAGTTAGTCCTAGAAAGACTGACATTCTAGCATTCTTTCCAACTTGACAGTGTGGAGGATGCTAGTTCACACTGTTGGAAATTATTTGTAAGCAATCTACAAAAATTCTTCATCAGACTTAGGCAACCCTAAGAGAGGAGATAACTTCTTTTAGGACAATTCTTAGAGATATAGGGCTCAGACTTTTCTCCTAAGTCACAGTTGCATGCTTCATTGGAAAGAGTTGGATGGCGAAGTCGATAAAGTTCTGGACTTGGAATCAGGAAGAAGTGAGTTTGAATTTTGACTCATATTCACTAAATGTATGATTCTGGGCAAGTCACTTAACTTCTCTCAGCCTCAGTTTCCTCATCTGTAAAACTCAGATTTTAATGATATACTTTTTTCAAATAATTATAACTTTTTATTGACAGAACCCATGTCTGCGTAATTTTTTACAACATTATCCCTTGCACTCACTTCTGTTCTGACTTCCCCCTCCCTCCCACCACCCCCTCCCCCAGATGGCAAGCAGTCCTATACATGTTAAATATGTCACAGTATATCCTAGATACAATATATGTGTGCAGAACTAAACAGTTCTCTTGTTGCACAGGAAAAATTGGATTCAGAAGGTAAAAAATAACCTAGGAAGAAAAACAAAAATGCAAACAGTTTACATTCATTTCCCAGTGTTCTTTCTTTGGGTGTAGCTGCTTCTGTCCATCATTGATCAATTGAAATTGAGTTAGACCTTCTCTTTGTTGAAGATAGATGATATACTTTTTAGGAAGTGTTTGTGAGGCTCAAATGACATTACATGTGTAAAGCACTTTGCAAAACTTAGAGCACTTATATAAATGATGGCTATTGTTCAAGTTCAGTTTTATTAATTGGCATTCACTATAGGGAATAATTGTATAATATACTGTGGACATTAAAGCAAAATTCTTTTGGGATTCTTGAAATATAATTAAAACTTGGTTGAAAGTGGACAATTTGAAAACTATCAGGAAATGAACAACTTTAACCCAAACAAAGTTACTCTTATTTGTCAGAGAAGTCAGAATTTAATATCATGAGCAGTTTGGTCCTTAGAACCTGAAGAACATTGTTATGATCTCTAACACTTTAACTGATTTAGAAAAGTCACTCATTATATCTCTGTTCTAAGAGATCAATTCTTCATCACCTACATATAGATACTTGGGCTCTACTAGTATTACAAATGGAGAAGACACAGGTTGTTTTTGGTTTTCTTGAGTTCTGGATAGCTCCTATTTAACAAATGTGCTCTTTCTCCAACTTGCCTGCTTAATGCTGACATGTTTCTGAGAATTTATTTAATGTTTTAGTTATCTTCTAAAGAGAAATATCATTAAATACTATTAAAAAAAAACTAACAAATTCAACACATGCTTTGATATAATAGACAAGCAGAATGACTAAGACCATAATGAGGTTAGGGAAATCAGTGTTCCAGATCATGGAGGATTTTGAAAGCACTCAGATATATACCCCAAATAGGTAGAAACAAGTGGTACATTTTGTGATTCTGACCCAGGGGCCAGATTTCTTAGCTCTGGCTCTGGCAATGATACCCAGAGAAATATAAAGTGTCATCTTTGACTCAAAAATTGAAATCCAAAATTTCTCTTTCCAAAAGATTACTGATGGTATGTTCTATTTTGAAGTATCTTGCTGCCCAGGCCTGTCTAGTGGCAGTGAATGCTATTTATAAGGTTTCAACTTCAGGGAGCAAAGTTTACCCTGAGAGTTGAGGCTGATGTGGGCAATGGGAAAGCAGCTGTGCTGCCGATGGCAACAAAAGCCTTTATTTTTTATTTTTTCTCTATGATGACCAGGCAATTGAATTGTAATTCTTAGATTTAGAATGTTGGAAATACTATATGATGACCAATTCTGATGGACCTGGCCATCCTCAGCAATGAGATGAACCAAATCAGTTCCAATGGAGCAGTAATGAACTAAACCAGCTATGCCCAGTGAAAGAACTCTGGGAGATGACTAAGAACCATTACATTGAATTCCCAATCCCTATATTTTTGCCCACCTGCATTTTTGATTTCCTTCACAGGCTAATTGTACAATATTTCAGAATTCCGATTCTTTTTGTACAGCAAAATAATAGTTTGATCATGTATACTTATTGTGTATCTAATTTATATTTTAATATATTTAACATCTACTGGTCATCCAGCCATCTGGCGGAGGGGGTGGGGGAAGGAGGGGAAAAATTGGAACAAGAGGTTTGGCAATTGTCAATGCTGTAAAGTTACCCATACATATAACCTGTAAATAAAAGGCTATCAAAATTTAAAAAAAAAAGATTTAGAATGTTGGAGCTGGAAAACATCTCAGAGATAATTAACTCCAAACTTTTCCTTCAAAGTTGATGGGGATGAGGCACAGAAAGTGAAAGTTTTACCAAAAATAAAAATACACACATTCAGAATTAGAAGAGAATTTAGAGGTCATGTCCTATAAGCCATAATTCAATAGGAATCTCTGTTAGAACATCTCTAATGAGGAATAATCCAGTCTTGGCTTAAAGCCCTTTAGTGAGAGGAAAACCAATATCCCCATTGTATTTTGTGAGAATTCTAATTCTTTGGAAGTTTCCTTCTCTTATATCACATATAAATTGGCCTCTTTATAGCTTCTATCCATTGCAATTAATTCTGCCTTGTGGACTTGGCTCTAAAGAAAACAAGCATATTTTCTCTTTCACATTATAGCCTTTCAAGAATTTGAATACAATAATTATGTCCCCACCACATCTTATTTTGTCTAAGATAGTTATACTTGATTCTTTTAATCAGTATTTATACAGCATCATCCCTAGACCCTTTACCATTCTGGTCATTTTCCTTTAGATATTATCCAATTTTTGAAGTATATTTTCTCCCCAAAAATGTGGCTCATAAAAAGAACTTTTTATGTGGTTTAATCAGATCAATCTTGTTAAGCTTTCAAGGGCAGTACCACAGTCAGACCTTGCTGGGAGAGGAAGAATTAAATGGCCTGACTTCTAGGAACGACCAACTGCTTTTATGAATTTCCAAAATGAGTAAAGAGGAGGACAAATCTAACTTTTATAATGATAATAATAGGGAATATATGGTGCTTCAAAGTTTGCAAATTAATTCATATATATTATATCATGTGCTCATAACAATCTTGTGATGTAGGTGTTATTATTATTCCCATTTACAGATAAAGAAACTGAGATTGAGAAAAGTTATATAACTTACCCAGAGCCACATAGCTAGTAAATGACAATGGTAGAATTCAAACTCAGGGCTTTCAGATTTCAAAAACATGTGAAGTAGAGAAATGCAAATAAGGTTGACAACTTACACTCTAGCTGGATTGTGGAATGTTATGCACAATAGGCTAAAGAACTTGTAATTTATCATTTACTCTAGACATTTCAAAACTGCAAAAGAACCAAATTAAAATGTAACTGGATAATACTTAACAAAATAAAAATAGGATACAAATTATGTTAATATGTAGTTTTCTAAGTCAATATGTAGCCTTCGGGGTTGCTTATGTATGGGTTTGTGGCTGTTGTTCACTTGTTTTTCAGTCATGTCCTATTCTTTGTGACTGCATTTAGAGTTTTCTTGGCAAAAATATGGCAGTGGTTTGCCATTTCCTTCTTCAGCTCATTTTATAGGTAACGAAACTGAGACAAACAGGGCTAAGTGATTTGCCTGTGGTCATATTGCTAGTAAATAAGTCTTCCTGACACCAGGCCTAGCTTTCTCTCTATTAAGCCACATAGCTGCCTATGTATGGGTTAGTGTCCTGGTTCTATTTGAGTCTGATACTCTGATGTAGGAAATTAGAAGTTACCAGATGTTTTTGTTCAGGGAATTGCATAATTGGACTTATGTATTAGAAAGGTTGATTTGACAGAAGTATAAAGGTGGATTGGAAAGGAAGATGCTAGAAGAAAGGATATTATAAGAGAGGCTATTATAGAAATAGTGATGAAAGATGAAATAAATTTAAAATAGGGTAATAGCAATGTGGCTATAAAAAGTGACAGATCTAAGATTTATTCCCAAGGAAAAAAAGAGAATTTAGCAACTGACTAGATATGGAGAGCAAAGAAGAGGAATGAATCCAAGAAGATCCCAAAGTTATGTTACTGCATAACTAACTGGGAGAATGATGGTGCTCTCACTGAAAAAGAAAGAACTTGAAAGGAAGAAGAGGGTTTCTGGTGAAAAGGAGTTTGGTTTTGGCCATGTTGATTTGAATGATAATATTATATCCAAAGGGGGTTTAAAAAAACCCCAAGAAACAGTGTGTCAAACTAGAGCGCAGGACATAGATTGAAGCTGGACATATAGACTTATGTCTTTTACAAAAAATTGATAGTTGAAGATAAGTGGAGAAGACTGCTAAGGTATAGGGTATAGAGAAAGAAGAAAGTTGAGGACAATCTTGGTATAGAAGTATATACAAAGACAAGAGATAGGAATAGGAATAAATAAGGAATGCATAAAATGTGTTTAGTTAGATAAAAGGAGAATAATGAAAGTCACAGGAGTAGAGATTTTCAATGAGAAGGTGCTCAATGGTGTTGTCTGCTTTGATAACAATACTATATGACTGAATAGTGATATTTTTATAGATCTTTAATTTTCTCCCTTTAAACTCATATGGATTTATTTTAAAAATAGAACCACAGAATCTAAAAGCTGAAGGAAATCTCAAATGCTAATTAATCTTACTTAAACCTGATCAAAAGTCCCCTTCCCATCATCCCTGATAAGACATCCAGGTTCTTCTTGAAGACCTTCAGTTAGAAGGGATTTATTCCTGCTTGAGATAGTCTTCTTCTTTTGGATAACTTGCATTGGACTGAAATCTATTCCTTCACATTTCTATGAATTTACCTAGTTTTGTTATATAGGGCTAATTGGAATAATTCTGATTAGTCTTTTATTTAGTAGTCTTTCAGACACTTGACTACAACTGAATGTCACAAACTAATAGTTCCTGTTCCCACTCTCCAGTAGTGCATCTTTTCTCCAAGCTAAATATCCCCAGTTTCTTTGATTCTTATATGATAAGATGCTGAGTCCTTGTTACTACCTTTTATGTTCTCTTCTATCTCTAGCTATCTATGTATCTATCTATATTGCAGCTTGTCAACATCTTTTCTCAAATGTGGACCCAGAACTTAATATACACTCCAAATGTAGTGTAATCAAGGGCAGAGCACGTCACAACAGAACTATCATTGCCTTTACTGGACAACATGATTCTAGCTCTTTTAGCTTTATCTTTGTGAAATGTTTGGCAATCTCTAATACCCAATATAATTGTTAAAGATAATGGCAAAGATGACAATGTCACAGTGTTGCCTTATATTGAACTAGTAGTTCACTAAACTCAGCTTTCTTCACCACCTAATTTTTTCTCCATACTTTTGCTATTATTTCAAAGCAAGAATATAGACAAAAGGAAAACATAAACTCTTCTTTGTCAAGAACTAATGTTGTATCCTGGCAAAAAATAAGTGTTTTAAGATGAGTGTTTTTAGTTTTAATTTTGATTTTCTGAAGTAAAGAATTTGATTCGTGCCAAGATAACTTGTAGCATGAGTGTGACACAGGCACTTGTATATACTTTCTTGTATACATACATGTTAATCTTCTTTCACATGTAAGAGGAAAAGCTTAATCCTTTCTCAGGAGATGCTCATACCACTCAAGCCCCAGACAAGCAAAGGAAAAACCCATGAATTCAGGTGTCAGTTCCTTCCTCATCTTTGATAAAACCTCATTCCTATCACTCAATCTCTGCTCTTTTTGTCTGCCTCATTCTCCTTTCTTTATTTTTGAATAGTTTGGGGTACTCAGTGGTGGTACAGTATTTAGGTATAGAGTTAGGGAGGATTGGGACAAAATGCAAAGCTGCATGTCAATATAATTTTACTTTTTCTGGGGCTCTGTCTTTCCTGGAATGGTAGTTTTCCAACATGATTTTATAGATGGAGGACAGTGTGTTTGTGTATGTGTGTGTGTGTGTGTGTGTGTGTGTGTGTGTTAGAGCACAGAAATGTTCTTTGTTATTCTGCATTAACAATTTAATGCACTGAAAATATATGTTGTTGACAGAATGGTACCAAGGAGATGCTGGCATTAACTCACAGAGTTCTCGCCCCTTTTCAGTAATGTGCCCCCAATTTTAGCACCTATTCTGTTGGTGCTAATGTGCTGTGGGATTCTTCTACTGTGTGTTGAAAATTAAATGGTTACCATGGCCCTTTCAGAAGATTCAAAGATGCTTTCACCCTCTTTTATTATTATTAACTAAAAAGATCTTCTAAAAGGCTAATTATGATACACAAACACATCCAGCTAAGATCTGGAGTGTTATTGAAGTATCTTAAAAGGAGAAATGTAAAACACTGACCTCAAAAGCTTATATTCTACACAAAACTCTGGGCTAGGAGTCCTTAATGCTTTAAAATGTAGGTCATGTGTAAAACAGTGCCAGTAGGGCTGATTAGAAGATTTTTGAGGTCTCACAGACCTCTGGGGAAACGTGGGCTCTGGGAGAAGCAATCGAACATTAAAAAGCCTGTTCAGTGCCTCTTGAGACGCATGCCTGATCTAAGGCTAGCTGAGAAAATGCCCCTCAAAGGCAACATAGTTGATGGTGAAATTTAAAAACATATAATCAGTAAACAAATAATGGCTGCTCTCTTTGTCTCCTGAGTGCCATCCCTCACTGACACCTTTCCAAATATGTTAATTAGAGCACCAACTCTATCTAGTCCATTCTTTTGGCCTTGATAAACTGTAGTTGAATTACTGAAAGCCTTAGTCTCATTAAACAGTTTCTTTGTCCCCATCAAGATTATTCATTCTTCAAACTGCTAAGAAATTCTTACTCAGATCTATGATCTCATCAGTGTAAGTATTTCCTCCAACAATGCAGATTGCAACCCATCTGTGCTTGCCCATTCACTGCCATTTGTTCAACTGAGGGAGGCCATCAAATAAGCTGTAGCTTGGCTAGTTTTCTCTTGATAGTATGAGGATACCAATCGAGCACACAAGTTGGCTGTCAGTTATTGATTACTCTTACCATTTAACCAGCCCATCTCATATTTTTGCTCCTATATTTCTTTGATGGCATTCTTTATATTGCTTCTCCTATCTAATCCTGAATTATATGTAGCATTCTCTTCTAACATATAATAATATTCTAGCTATTTTTCTACATAACTCTTCTAATCAGTTATGTTTTTTAAAGGCAGAGATTATGTTTTATGCTTCTCTGTATCTTCCTAATAGAGTAATCTGAACATAATAACCACTCATTAAATGTTTGATTAATGAATGCTGCTGATAAATTATGATGCACAGATTTTTAAGCAACTTAGTCTGAATTTGTGCATAATTTCCCTAGTATATAGTACAGAGTATATAATAGTGGTTCTCAAACTTTTTTTCTCAGTATCTTCATGTTGTTAAAAAACTATTGAGGATCTGTTCAAAGAATTTTGTTCACATGGGTTATATTTATAGCTATTTACTATATTAAAAATAAAAAAATAATTTTGAATTTGTAGACCCTCTGAAAGGGTTTCAGAGACCCCAACAATTCTTTGGACTACACTTTGAGGACCACTGGTATAGAGTATATAGTATATAGAAGTAACTGGACTCAATCTATTCAAAGAAGGAGTGGTTTCAATTGTTCTTGACACAGAATAAGTACTTAAAATGCCTATTCATTCATTCATTCACTTTCATCAAATGTTGTAAGAGATCAAAGAATGAATACATAGGTGTCTATATATATTATATATAAACAAGTATGTATAAAATACATAGTATAATTTCATATAATTATCCTTATCTCCACTTTTATCTCTATATGACACTCTAATTTCTTTAGTATTCAATTGATCAACATATGTTTATAAAACAATCATCATGTACTATATATTGTGCAAAGTTCTGGGAACATGAAGACAAAAATGAATCAGTTTCTACTTTCAGAGAGCTTTATTCTATTTAGTTACATCACCACCAGCAAAGAAGAGAATTGGTATAATTGTCAGGGTAGTGTGGGAAAAATACTGCTTTTACCATGTCCATGCAAATAATTTAGATGTGTGAAGTCATCTTCATTAACTTCTGTGTCTCGTTTCTGAGAATAGGTCACATAAAAGTGTAGTTTAATGGATATAATCAGGAGAGCTGGGTTCTAATCTCATTTCCACAATTTTACTATTTACAAAATTTCAATGATATTGAATGGGTTGCTTCTTTTATATGAACTTCCTTTCTTCAGTCATAAAGTGAGGGGGTTGAACTATATGAACTCTTACCATCTCTTCCAACATTCACACTCATAATATAGGACTGATATTAATGAAGAATTTCTCTAAGAAACATTCTGACTAATTTTTTTTTTAACACTGATCACTATGGTTGATCAGAGGGCAAGGCAATGGACCATATCCCAGAAGTATTCTTTTTAACTGCATTCCCATGTAGCAGGTCTTGATCATTGTTTTGGCCTAAAAGTACAGCCTGAATGCATATTAGAACCATTCCAACCCTGTATGTGCAGACAAAGTTTTAGTGAAGTTGTAATGCTTTTTTTCTATTTTCAAATTATCCCTTTCAGTTGTCACTGCCTACTCCTGGAGTTGTCAGAAGGATCAAATAACAGTAGCAAATGTGAAAATGCTTGGGAAATTTGTCAAATGCTGTTCTAATGTGAGATATCACCATTATCAGCAGCACCTGGCTTATCTCTCTATATACAGCTTTAGTTTGGTATAATTTGGTCAAGGAAAACACCTTGGATATAATAGCCATTCACTTTATCTCTAGTGAATGAACATTGCTGCTGAAATACGAGACGGTTTCTTAAGAAAACACAGATTGAAAGGAGAGAAGTCATTCTTCCAATTTAGCTTGTTTTTTTCCCTCACATGCAGTGGTAATGGGCTAGTTTATCATCCATTTTGGTATAAATAGGTCTAGAACATAAATCAGTCATGAGTTCTCCTCCCCTTTTTTTGCAATATGTTATGTTTTTCTCTTTCCATTGCCCTTTGTGCTATTCACAGCTTACATTCTTTGGAGATTTTATTATTCCATTACTTACAGGCACACATCATCACAGGAGAACATTTGGATTAAAAAACATGGATCCTTTTATTTTTTATTTTTTGTTATTTTGTATTTAGTTCAATAAAAAAGTTTTTTTTAAATAAAAAGGTGAACCTGGAGCAACTAGATGGCACAATGGATAGAGTACCGATGCTGAAGTAAGGAGGATTTGAGTTCAAATATAGTCACAGTTGCTAGTTGTATGGCCCTCAGGAAGTCACTTAATGCTGATCACCTCACAAAACAATCAAAACCAATAAAAGAGATGAACCGTTTTTTTTTTCTGGGAAAAACTTGGAGGAGACTCAAAATACTATGCAATTTTCCAAAAGCAATTTTGGCTAACTTTATTTTTCCTGCTATATTCTGGGCTCTGACATTGTCTGTTTACAGTGGTTTATTTAGGGAAACAAATTACTTAAAGTTGGTACTTTTTCCATTCCGCTACGTTTTCTAATCTGGATAACAGACTCTCTTCATCCATTTAATTTTTGTTGTTTAGATGATTTATCCCAGTTCTTTTGAGTGATTGTGTAATTTACTTAGAAACCCTACAATGTTCTAGAAACAGGAATATCTAGAGCTCTTTACCATCCACTAGGAATCCCCTTCTCTTTGAATTCTGCAAATAATTAATCCTTTCAGATTATAGAGGTAGATAACAAAAATATATTAAATTACATAAAACTTTAAAAGTTTTGTCTTTTACTTTATGAACACTCAAAACTGCTTTCAGTGTAGATTGAGAACTGGAAGAATGTACTCATAAATACTAAGCTTTATATGTGTGAGAAAATTTCATGCCCAATAGAACATGCCTAACTGTGGGAATTGATGTTTTGGGGAAAGGATTTTTTTTGAAGCTCTGTGTTTTTTAAACTCTTTTTAGTTTCTTAGAATATCAGGCTATTTTCACAGCTGAGTTATGAGTCTTTGAAATGAAGTATTCATAATAAAATTGCTGACAAAACCCTAGCCAGGGCAGTGTCTAGCAGAGTCCATGGTGCTGTAATCAGCTATATATTGTAAGATCCTGTGTTGTGAATCTCTCTCTGATTTTATCCTAATAAATGTTTACATTCCAATTAAATCAGTTCTTTTTTTTTTTCTTTCTTGTTACTTCCATCTGCCTCTGATGCTAAGCTTTGCTCCCTGATTCTTTCTACATGTACCCAAAGATATCCTCTCATGTTTGAGCAGTATATGGAAAAACCTATCCTGAATCTTTCAACAAGAAATAATTCTTGTTCGTGTTTCATTCCTGCTGAGTCATCAAAAAGTGTTGGTTTTTTTCTTCTGAGCCTTTAAAGCTCAATTCACTCCCATCATATGAACAAATGCAAAATAAACTTCTGAAGTAAAAAGCACAATTTTCAAAGGAAAACTAATGACTCCAGAAGAAAAGAATTTGCACAGTAAACTGAGTGGCTGAGGGATTATGTGTGTGATCAGAGTTGAAAGTAATTCTACCACTTTCAGAATTCTTAAATTTCTACTCACAGGTTGCAAATATGACTTTCTGAATTGCCACAATTTGAGAGAAGTCCTGTAATAAGTCACTGATGATTTGCTATTAATTTCCCACCTACCCTCCTCATTGCCATTTTCTTTCTTTTTGTCTTAGTTCAGAGAAAATCGTTGTTACCTTTCAAAGCAATTACTTTTTAACATTTAACAGTAATAGAATGGTCAGTCTGTAATATGCAGTTAGAGGAAATACCAGCCTTTTCTAAGGTCAGTGATTGTTGAAAGGTCAGGTGTATGAGAATGTATCTAGAATTCTTTTTTCTTCAATGAGTGTGTGTGTGTTGCCTTCTGTTCTCAGCATTGCTTTTAATATTAAACTCTAATCTGGAGGTTAGTAGCACTTTTCAATATTATAGGGGATAAAGGAAAGAAAGAAGCTATACAAATATAAGAACATCAGGCTGAGGACTGTTGGAATTGAATGTAGATCACAGAATAATATTTTCATCTTTTTTTGTTGTTTGCTTGCTTTTTTCTTTTTTGATCTGATTTTTCTCATGCAGCTTGATAAATATGGAAATATGTATAGAAGAATTGCACATGTTTAACATATATTGAATTACTTGCTGTCTGGGGAGGAGGGGTTGGGGGAAAAGAGGGAGAAACATTTGGAACACAAAGATTTGTAAGGATATATATTAAAAAGTATTTTTGTCTGTATTTTAAAAATAAAAAGCTATTAAAAAATCAGACTGTGTTAGATATGTCCACTGAGCAAAGGTCACTTTCGATGAAGTACTCATTCAGATGGATATGGATATGTTTGGTTTTTGCAACACAGAGTTGGTTATGGAGAGAGAGAGAGAGAGAGGACATAGTGCCAGAATTTTTATTTGATTATTGAAGATTCTAAGTAGAGCCTAAAAATAGTCAGCAACCTTTTTTCAGAGTGTATGTTCAAGATCATTAAAATTCAAAAGTACTCACAGCTGTGTTAGAGAATGATCCCACCAGAGCTGGCATCAAGCATTTGATCAAATATAAAAGGTTGAAACTATTTGCTGCCCCTCTTAGTATTACTTGGAGTAACAATGACTCTGAAATGATTAAATTTAATGGCAAAAAATCAATAATGTCATTATTTACATTGCCATATTTTTCATAATTAACCTATTTAGTTCAATTGAACAAAATGACCAAGTAATTATGCAAACCTTACTAGAATCTCCTCATTTTAGTGGAAAAGTCATTAGCATGTACTTTTTTATTGAAGCTTTTTTATTTTTAAAACATTTGCATGGCTAATTTTTCAACACTGACCCTTAGAAAACCTTGTGTTCCAAATTTTCCCCTTTCCTGCACCTCCTTCTTTAGATGGCAAGTAATCCAATAAATGTTAAACACAGCATATACTTTTAAAAACTGCACTCCATGGTGAGTGAATATTTAAAAAGTTTACTACTTTAATACCTTGATTATTAATAATGAAGGCCACACACAAGTAAGACAGTGTGATGTGGCATGAGTACTGGATGTGGAGGCAGAGTACAAGATTTGAATCCTAATTCTTCCAATTTTGTTCTTTTTAACTTTGTCTTTGGGACCTTGTTTTCCTCAAATAAAAACAATGATATGACTTTTATGGAAATGTTTTCTATAACTTCACATATATTTTCTTAATGAGGTTGAAGTTAGGGATAAGGGGGAGAATCTGGAATTCAAAGTTTAAAAATAAACAACAAAACAAACAACAAGAAGAATGTTAGCCAGCATTTATTTAACACTTTAAAGTTTGTGAATTGCTTTAATTATATTATTTCATTGATCAAAAATGTTTGGGTAAAGGATCTCTAAAACCCCATCTACATCCCAAAGCTATAGAAAAAATAGTGACAAATATTATACACATTATTGATATATGGAGGAAAATTATGTTCAACTTCTTTTTCATTAGGGACATCACAGAGGTTGTAGTAGAAATAATGTTTGTAGTGAGAATCTAGAGTCCCAGAGTTGAACAGAACCTAAAGAATCCATTTTGTCCAAGGAACATCTGACTAGAAATGACTTCTATCCCATCCTAAGAAGATGGTTTTACAAACTTTGTTTGAAGATTTCCATTGAAAGTTCACTCACTATCTAATGTTACATTGACTCATAGTGAGTTTATAGTCTGCTAAGATCCCTAGTTCTTTTTTTATGTAATTAGTTGCCCAATGATACTTCCCCATCTTAATAATAATGTACTTCCCCATTTTATGAGGCTACACCTCCTCATACTTTTACTAATGCAGCTGGGTTTTGTAATCTATGTGTAGAAGTTTGCATTTATGTCTACTAAATTTCATCTTAGATATGTCCTTCATTCCAGCCTATTAGCTACCCTTCCCAAGTTTATATGCTTGGTAAATAGGGTAAACATGATATTTATCAAGATCATTGATAAATATTGAACAGCATAGGATTAAGAATATTACCTATTCTTTTCCTTAAACTTCTCCTAAAATCTAGGATTTGTTTTAATCTAGACAGACTTTCTTTACCTTTTCCTCCATCATGAATTCTAAAACAGTGTGGTTATTTCTTTTCAGAGTTGGCAGTATTCTTCAATTTAGTTCAGAATCTGGTCCAAAACAACATTTCCTCTTGTTGTTTCATTAACATTTTAAAGAATGAAATTGTCATTAAGTCAAAAATTTATTAGTTTTTGGATGAAAGAATTCTTTAGCAAATGTCTGGAGAGTTCATCTCTGTTATCTCAGCTTCCAATTTTAGTTTCCTCTCAGCTCCAAATTTATAATCCTATCACACACATGTAAATGTAAAATGCATGCATATACATGCACACACATATATGTGTATAGCATCTTAACACATACACATATTTATATGCATATACATATGTACAGATAAATATATGAATATATATACATACATAATAACTTATTGGAGAAAATTCCTTATGTATTCATTTTCAGTCAAATATTTTCTTCACAATCCACAAAAACACAGCAGGGTGTTTTCTATAGTTCTCAGTCAATTGTGTGATTATGAGAATGTGTTCTGATGTAGAAAATTATTTGTGGAAGACTTCCTCTTTCTTTCTTATATTTTCATCCAGGGAATCCTCAATTCATGTGTAAATTATTAGCATAAAGATTTTATGGAGATGAGAACATAGGGAAATTGCCTGGTACTTATTGTTATCTTTTCAATCTTCCTTTTAGGGAATCTGTAATTTCCTTGACAATTTTCTTAATATTGTTCCATGTAAGATATCATGAGAATTACCCCTTCATGGCTTTCAAGATTGTGTCACCTGTGACACAAGTTTCATTTGTGTGTAATCAGCTTGTCCCAGTTGTTCTTTCCAACTTCACCTTTATGAACATATTTCATTTTTTTCATATAAAATATAGTGGGTAATAAAATGCTTGAATATAAATATGACAATTATGCTTTCCTCAGTAAAAATGCTGACAAATCTTATTCATTCATTGTCCCTTTATTGTCATTTCCTAGTTATATGCATAAATGGCAGAGTTTGGTATTTTTACAAGCTTTCTTCCAAATGACATCCACTGCTATTTGCTGTTTTGTGAGGTTACAATATTCATGTTCATACTGAGAATGAAGCACTTCCTTGCAATCCTATTTATATCCCCAGTGCTTATTACAGGGTCTTACACATAGTGAGTGCTTAATAATCTTCTTTGCTTTCACTCATTTATTAATTCATTAATTCTATAACTTTGCACAAATGAGTTTATATCCTAAACTGATATTGCCCTTAGTTGTTATATTGTTTTGTTAATTAACATTTTCCATTGTTTTCTGGTTAAGGAGATTTTTATGTTCTTTTTGACTCTTTGTAGTGGAGATTCTTTTACAAAAAATAAATTTCAATAGGAATTGGTGATAACTTGAATCAATGCTTGTTTGTTTCTTCTTTATCTCTTTCCCCTTTGAGAGCCCCTCCCTCCCTCTCTTCCTTCATCCTTCTCTCTCTCCCTCCCTTCTTCCTTCATTTAAAAAAATTTCTGTGATGCTGGTGATTTATCACCTTGGGATTCTCTTCTTGAAGAAAGTCTGCATAATATATAGGTACAAGGCTCCTGCAGTAACTACAAGTCTTTGGTGCTTTTAAAATTTCTAAACCATATGATTCCCTGCTCCCCCATCCTTCCTTGTTCCAACTTTTACAAGATATTTGAACATCAGTGTTAATTTGGTTTGAAGAATCTTTTCATTTCAATACTTTTTCTCATACTGAGCAACGGGTTGATAAATAAATTGAAATTAGCATAGTGGCCTTTTTATTTTTTCTTATTTAGCCCTATAAGGGAAAATGATTCTCATGACATTATATTTATCACTGCCATTGGCAAAATTGACCAACATCTTTATTTGCTTTTCCCATAGGCTATACTTATATTTAATTGCAAAAATACTCATGGCATTGGATTTCATTTATAGTGAAAATCACAAATATTAATATAATTTGATTCCTCCAGCAATATATCAACTTACTGATCATTGAACAAAAGATCTTATATTTGAAAAGCAACATTTTAAAGTTGTGTTTAAATACTGTGAAACTTTGCATACTCTGTCCCATTTCTCACCACTTTACCACTATCATTGCAGAAGAAGCAAAAGACCATATCTTTATTTCATTGGTTTTCATGGGCCATTCGTATATTATCAATGGCCATCCCACCTGTGATGGTCCTTGGACAGCAAGTAATATCTTTCAATGCCATACTAGTTTCTATTCTAGCTAAGTATGTCAGAGCTTATATTCTGTGGGAATAATTTCTGATAATCTAGAATTACCTCCATACCTTGATGCATAATCAGAGCAAGACTTTTGTATAGAATTAAAGACATAAAATAAGTCTTACATAAAGTCAAAAACTATTAAAATAGCAAAGTTGGATAGTAATATTTTCTATTTCTTCAAAAATTAAATTCTTTGTAATTTTCCCTTAGCTTTTTGCCATAGTATTTTGAGAATTTATTCAACTTATATGTCTGGAGGAAGGCTGCCATTTCTTTTGTAGAAACAGGTGACAGAATTTCACTTCATCATCAGTGATTAGCAACTGCTTAATGGAACAGATTTCATAAACTTCATAAAAGTACAGATAACCAAGTAACAGGAGAGAATATTGGAAGGTGATTGGAATAATGTCCTTCACATTAAATGTGGCACATTGACATACTTTGTAATCTCAGAACACTGATGTTTGACTTTCAGTCTTTGTCACATTTATTGTATGTACTGTCTGGTCAAAGCAATTGGGATTTTGTGTGCATTTTGATTAGAAGCTTGAGTGACTGTGTTGCCTGACCAGGAAGGATAAATAAAAATAGTCAAGTATGCATAATTTTTAATAATGTATTTTAATGTTTCCTCCATTAAGATCCTGTTAGGCTGTCCCATTATGATATGGAGGTGACCTGGCGTCTTGAGGTCTAGTCTCATAGAACACAAATGCTGGTCAGTTCTACCAAGCAAAAATAACATAATGTATGGACTCAAGACAAAGCCTAGGCATAATGGAAACATTTGGCATTAGAAGGTGGATAGGCTTCCGTATCATAAATTGTTTTGGCTATAGGGACTCACATATACATGCACTTGTGGGGGACACACACACACACACACACACACACACACACAAAACAGTCAATGAAGCTTAAAGAATACATGATCGGTTGATTCATTGAATAAATAAAAAAGCATTTATTACAAACTTAATATATGCTAAACACCGGGAATACTGTTAGAAAAGTATGGCAATGTTCCTTTTCCCAAGAAGCTCAAATTCTAACAGGAAAGACAATGTGTAAATTATTAGATACATATGAGAAATATATAGAGTAGACAGAAGGTAGTCCCAGAGGGAAAGATACTAGCAGGAAGATTCATAGCTGGTTGAGTGAGCACACCCAAGAGAGCTGATTAATATATAAATGTCATTCCAGAGCAGGCATTAACAAACTGAGGTTATATTTTAAAATGTAAATATCATTCTTAGCTTCTAGGCCATACAAAGTAGGCAGCAGGCAATATGGTCCTTGGGCCACACTTTGCAAACTCCTAGTCTAGAGGGATACCTCTAGTGATGTACTACAAACCTATTCCTTTTTAATACTTTTATTGAACACTAGAATACACACATAAAAGTTACAACATTCAAGTTAATAAATAACACAGAGACGGAAGAGAGAGTGAATATTTTATATAACAAAATCAAGCTCATTGGTGTCATCTGTGATCTCAACTATTTGGGATGTTGAGCCAAAATTAAAACAATTTAATAAAGTCATCCTAATGAATACCATTGCACTAATATAGACTAGGCTTATCAGATCTAGAATGAGGAGGAACCTTACTGTTCATTTATCTAACGTCCTCATTTCATATGTAAAGAACTGAAGTCAGTAAGTGATTTTTGTCAAGTAACACAGGTAATAAATAAGAGAGCTATTATTTGAACCCTAATATATTTATTTCAAGTCCAGAAATGGAGGGAAGTCCTCAGGAGCCTGTGAGGTCTGACTATTTTTATCCTACATTAAATAGCCAAATACATTCTTTTTTTTTTTTTTTTTTTTGAGTCCCTGGGTCTGCTTTTTATAGATTTTGCATCTTCTTTTTTGCTTTCAGGCTGTCAGATGGTACCTCTTAGAGCTGTCAGTATGCTTGTATTTAGATTCCAGAAAAACCAACTGCACAAATACAGGATAGGAAATGTCTTCCATAAACACCCCAAATTCAACATGTCCCAAACTGAACTCATCATCTCCTTCCTCATCCTTCCCTCTCCAGAGAACATTTCCTTACTACTTACCTTCTTTATTTTAGTGAAGGTACCACTATTCCTTCAGTCACGAGGTTTGCAACATAGGGATCATTTTCAATTCTTAATTTCTCTCATTCCACTTGCCAAATGTGGTCAACTATACCTTCACAATGGCTCTTGCAACTTTTCCCACTCTTTTTTGTTCAAGCCTTTATCATATTGCTCCCTGGTTCCAGAAATTTCAGACACTCCCTATTGCCTCTAAAATAAAATACACAATCTGCTACTTGGCATGTAGAGTCCTTCACAGCCTGTCTCTTGCCTGTCTTTCCAGGAGATTTATACAGTCTTCTCTTGCACAGAGTTTACATTTTGCACATATTGACTTGATTGCTGTTCCTTCCCCTTCCATGATGTGACTTTTCCTGCTTTTGTGCACTTGCCTCTGTTAGAACCTTTATCTCTCTTCAGAATTTAGTTTAAGTGCCATCTCACAGAGATCTTTCTGAATTTCCCCAATTATTTATGCCTTGTTCAATGTTTTGTATTTGTTATAAAATCTACTTATCTATGGGCATAATGTATCCCCTCTTCAAACTCTAATCTATGTGAATGTAGGTCTTAATATTTCCAGTTTCTAGCTCAGTATTGGCCACAAAGCAAATACTTTGGGGATTAAATTGAATTGATAGCAATTCATTTGAAAAATACTTTGGAGTTCCTTAGCTGACCTTAAAAAGTCATAGACATTTAGAGCAACAGGGGGCTTTTGAAATAATTTAATCTAGCTCTCTCATTTATAGGTGAAATTAAGCAAAATTAAGCATTTACTAGAGGCATGCACAATGGTAGCAGCAAGAAAAATGATGACTTGAAAATGAGATAGATTATGTGAAAAGCTCAAAATTCTAACACAATCTTAAAAAATCACAAGGATACTTAGCTTAATTAGGATAGGGACAAATAGTCCAAAGTCACATAGCCAACAAAGAAGAAAGGGAGAAATAAAACCCAGATCTCCTGACTTTTAGACTGCTACATGTCATATCTTCTCTTTACATCATTTTCCCCTTACTAAACTCAGCATAAACCATCAAGATGAGGTACAGCTTCTAAAAAGTGTAAAAAAACCCTCAAATTTTATTTGCATTAATATGAATTTAACTAAAAATGGTAATAATCCATTGTATTTGGGGCCACTTAAACCACATTTGGGACACTGTGGTTAATGTGGCTGCCATACTTTAGAGGGGCATTGACAAATGTATCTTGAAGAGGTTGACTTGTATAGAAAATACTCAATCTCATCATTTTGTATCTCTCTTAAGTGCAATAGACATCATACATATAAAAAGAATTTAATAACTGTAGATTAATTGACACCTGCAAACAGACAGAATTTATAATTGAAATTAAAACCAGGCTCACCGACCTACACAATCTGGGATTCTTTACCTATGGACATCCCTGTGTTGAACATGTAAGTTTAGGACCAAATAGAAATTTATATAGCAGTGAGAGATATGGCATTATCTAATAAGTAGTTGGTTGACAAAATAGATAGAGCAATGGGCCTGGAGTCAAGAGAACTTGAGCTCAGTACACAGTGTTCCCTAGTTGGGTCATTCTGGGCAAGACAATTAACTTTTTTATACTTCAGTTTCCTTAATTATAAAATGAGGATGATTGCACTTACCTCCCAATGCTGTTGTGAGGATCAAATGAGATGATAATTTGTTAATTACTAGTTTTTCTTCCAAAGCAAGTAGTAAAAATGGTAGGTGCATTATTTGACTAACTTGAAAACCAGGCTTTTTGTGATAAAGAGAACTTATAAAAAATAAGGAAAAGAAATGATTTCTTCAATAACTGAATTCTGGTTTATCACAGTTTTTAGATGACAAGGTCTGATTGTTGTTTATGGGATGATGCCTTAACTTTTTATTACTGCTTGGTCCTCTTCAAGAACAAAGAATGAACAATTGGTTATTTTTTTTTTTTTTTACTGCTGATACTTTCTGTATCAGAAGTTACAAGTGAACCAGAGGAGGCAGGAGTGGCAAGGGAGACTAGGATGGCATTGGATAGGTCTTTGGAGAGAGACATGACAGTATTCATATATATATTCATTTTTCTTCATTTATATTACCACAGCCTTTGTCCCTTTTTACATGAACTGTTGCAAATAGCCACCTAATTCATCATTCTACTTCCTGTTTCTTCCTTTTTCCTATCTAAAATCCATACAGTTGTCAAAATAATCTTACTTAAATGTAGTTAAGACCAAATGAATCCCCTTTTCAATAAGCTTTAGTGGATCCCCATTGCCTCTATGATAAAATACAACTCCCATTATTGGTATTTAATACCAATTATAGTCTAGCTATAGCCTAGCTATACTGACTTATTTTATTTTATTCTTCCTAAATTCCAGCGACACTGACCTATTTGCTGGATCTTGAACTGATCATCCCATTTACCACTTTTCTCTAGACTGACCCCAATGCCTTTTCTTTTTATCTTTGGATCTCAGACTTATTAGCTTCTTTTAAGACTCAGATTATGAACCACTTCACATAGGAAATCTTTCTTAACCATTCCAGTCATTAGTCTTCTTTTTTTTTTCTTTCAAATTACCTTGTATTTGCTTAACTATTAAGATACTATATTGTGACAATTGAATGTAAGCTTAAGAATAAAATTTATGGTTTTTTTCTTCATAGGTATAACATCCAACATATTATACCTTACCTCCTCCTTTTTTTGCTGCCCTTTATCTCTCCTTCTTATGAAATATTCAGGCTATTTATATTCCAAAGTGGATTATTGCTATGGGATACCCAGAAATGGAGATGAAGGTAGGCCTTCCTTCTATACTGAGAAAACTTAGCTGGAGAGAATCTTGGGTGATTGGCCATGTATATACATGGGAGGTAACATAGTCTTGAATCAGCATTCACATATATTTCACATTAGAAGATCTTATTTTGAAATGCTAATCACTATCTATATTTATTTGGATGTCACTTTATTTCTCTGAGGCTCCATTTTTTCATCTTTAAGGTAAGGGAGCAGACTAGCTCTAAATACATGGATCCATCATTTTTTCCTCCTCAGAATTCTATGGTTCATTGATCTACTCATAAGCTAAATGTCTTGAAGTTAAGCAATGAGGTTTCTTTTTCCTGGTAATTATAATTAAATATGAAAATTGGAAACGCAGAGATATGATTATTTGGAGACATGAAGCTGCATTTATCAGAACCTTCAGGTGGTACCTTGATATAAACTAGCAGCTGGTGAATGCCTAATCGTTTTAGACCTAAATAATTCTTGTGTGAGAGAGAATTATCCCTTGCATAATGTCTCCAGTGTACCAGGAATCAACACACTTCCCTTCAGTGCCCAGCACCTGTCCAACCTTCATTTTGAGTTGGAGAATATTCATACTAATTGTGACAATGACAAGGTGCTCTGTGATCCTACATAGCATCCCCTGTGCTGCTCTGTGGAGCATGCCCTTTGACAGCAGGCAGCAAGTGGAGCATTAAGCTAGAGGAATGCTAGCTACCCAGGAAATGCCATTCAACAGCAGAAACCTGTATAAATAAATTAGCAAATATATATCCTCAGTTGACTGAAAGATAGTTGTGTCTGTACAACCCAAGTAAAGCAATAGGCACTCAGTTCCAATCACAGGATTTCTCAGGATAATTAGACTTTTCTGAAAACCACCTCCTTTTCCCTGAGTCATTCAACTAATTTTCCTGATGATTTAAAGATTTTCAGAAGTAGATACATTGTCTTGATTGGTTGTGATAGAAGTGTACTGCTGGTGGCTATCTGTATCACTCCATGGAGATGTCCTGACATTTTTTCAAATTCAACATGTCTAAAGCCGAACTCATTCTTTTTTCCCCTCCAAAAATTATCTTCCTATCCAGGGTCTTCTATTTCTGTTCACCACATTGAGGGCTGTACTTAAAAGAAGAATAAATAGGGATTAATAAGACTACATTGCTCTAATTTCTTTTCTCATTATCAGCCTATGGTTCAAGGCAAAGATGACTACTTGAACCTATCTCAGTTTTGTTCATCAGATGACAATATGTGAGAGAAAGAGAGAGGAGGAGAGGAAGGGAAGAAGGGAAGGAGGGAGAGGGGGAGGGAAAGGAAGAGGGAGAAGGAGGGAAAGAGGGAGGAAGAGAGGGAGGGAGGAAAAGAAGAAGAGAGGGACAGTCAGAGACAGACAGAGACAGAGATAGATAGACAAACAGACAGACAGAGAGGAGAAAGCAGAGAGACCCACAAACTCACAGAGAGACAGCTACACACACAGTGAAAGATAGAGACATAGACACACACACACACACACACACACACACACACACACACACACACAGACAAGAGACAGAAAGAGAATGAGAGAGACAAAGAGAGCTGCAGAGACCCAGAAACACATGAGAATGAGAGAGAGAGAGAGAAAGAGAGAGAGAGAGAGAGAGATGAGAGAGTGAGACAGAAAGAAAATGAGAATAAAAATAGAAATATCAGTTAAGTTTTTTCAAGTATGGAGTGATTATAATTTGAACTTTTAAATTCTTTGTAAACTTGGCCCATAACTATATTTCCTGTCTCATTGTACAATACTTTTTGTAATTTGTGATCCAACAAAATTGGACTTCTCTCTGTTTCAAGCACAGCACTCTATCCTGTCCCCATGCCTTTGTAGGGGCTATTCCTTTTGCCTAGGATGTATTCTTTCCTCACATCCACCTCATAGAATCCCTCTGTTCTTAGAAAGAATATCTCAAGCACAATCTTCTCTGCATGTTGTTTTCCCTAACATTCCTAAGTCCTGATGTCCTCTCTCCATTATGTAGTTGGTTATTTTATGTTCGTTTTATTCATAAATCTATTTATCCTGAATATGCATATATGGACATATTTCCTTTTTATTTCCTCCCTTAGAATATAAGTTTCTTAAGAGTAAGGATTGTTTTATTCATTTTTATATCTCCAGCACCTATGCTGTAGTGTATGGTAAGTGCTAAATAATTGTCTATTAATTGATTTACTGCTTTTCCCTCAGCCCTTAGAAACTGCAGGGATTATGCTTCCTTTCTAGAACACACATTTCCTCCTCCTAATGCCCACTAGTCCAGGGTCACACATCTTATCCTTCTCTGGCTAGTACCATCGTGTACCATACATAGCTGCACAGATCTTCTAACGCAAAGATTCCCTTGACTCCTCTTCCTTTTCTTGAATCCTGTGGAGACAGGACTATGGTTGCATCCTTGGTGTATGTACAACTGAACTCATTCTCTTTCCCTCCCAGAATCATGCTACCACACTGACTTATCCCTCAACTAGCAAACTGTCACCTGCCCCTCTGATCCTTATACTCTACCTCTAAATGTCTTTAAATCGATAAAAAAAGAAAAAGGTTCCTATTTACAATTCCAATAACACTACCTCTCTCCCTGTAGAGCTTAAAAGCTCATTTTTATTCCTCTCTCCTTTGTAGCTATATTCAACTAGTCCCCAACGCCCAATAATTCTTCCTTTGTCTCAATTATATCTATCTTTTCATTCTCAGTTCTCATTCTAGTTCATGTCCTTATCACCTGCAAACTGAATTATGTTAATTGTCTGCTAATTGGTATCCTAATCTATTTCTCGCCTTCCTCCTTTCCTCTCCCTTCTCTTTTCTTTCCTTTCTCTCTCCTTATGCCTACAAAGTTTTTTTTTTCTTTAATACATCCATCACGAACTTGCTACTGATATAATCTTCCCCAAATGCTTCTTTCATTATACCACTCTCTCTGCTCTAAAATCCTCAACAGCTTTCCTTTGCTTACAAAAAGTTCAATCTCATAGCCTGGGGCTAAGTCCCAACTTGTATTTCCAGCCTCTTTGTTCCCTAATCCCCTAAATCAAACTAGTCATCCGGGGTGGGTAAAACTAATACTTTTGTTTTCTTAAAACAAATTTCTTAAAAAGAAATTGTAGCATTTGTCAAAATATGGAGGAGGCAATAAAATCTCACTTCCAAGTAGGAGCTAGAACAATGCTTTGTACATATTGGATTCTCAATAAATATGTGATTAATAGTGTGCTATAAAGTTGTGAATACCACAGGTTGGAGTGATCACAGGAGCTATGGAAGCTGAGTTTTATAGGTTATCTTAGTGTGTGCCACCTGAAGCTCTTTCTGACATAGAATACTGTCATAAACTATTTTAGAAAGAATCTATTTTAGGTTATTGAGGGAACACTTCAAAAAAGGTATTGATTCTTTTTGGTGTTTCTTCTCCAAGTATAACACACAGAGGAAAAATGGAAGTAGCATCCTTACTTTCTCAAATCAAATGTTGGCATAGTGGATAAGACCATTGTCTGGAGTTGGGGAAAAAATGAGTTCAAATCCAGACTTGGATACTTACTAGCTTTGAGCAAATCATTTTGTCTCAATTTCCTTTACTGTATATTGGAGATAATAGTACCTATCTTACAGAAATATATATGACATATATATATATATATATATATATATATATATATATATATATTTAAGTATTTAGCAAAATGCCTGGTAAATAGCAGATATTATATAAACACTTATTTCCTTCCCTCTATAAAGAGAAAATTTTAATCATGGTAAATTGGAAGATAAAATAAAAAAAAAACTGTCTGGAAAGACTCATGGAAACTTAGTTTCTAACATGCCTTTTCAAGGAATCAGATGCCCTCCTCATTCAAAATATAATAGGCAGAATTTCTAGGTATAGGTCTAGATTTCATTCAGTTGTGTTTGCTGATCCAGTTCTCAGTTATTTCCTTTAAACAAGATGTTTCCAGTATCTTCAAAATCCTACCAATGCCTTTTCAATTCTTGCAAAATGATCTTGACCCAGAACACAGCATTTTACTTGGGTTTTAAAAAATGAGTAGAATTTCAACTGACTACCACTAGGTGGTGCCACAGCACACAGAGTACAGGGTTTAAAGTCTAACTGATCTTCCTGAGTTCAAATCCAACCTCAGACACTTCCTAGCTATGTGATGCTAGGCAAATCAGTCTATCCCTGCTTGTCTCTAGTTTCTTCATCTGTAAAATGTCTCAGAGAAGGAAATGGCAAAGCATGTCAGTATTTCTGCCAAGAAAACCCCAAATGGGGTCATGAAGAGTCAAACAGAATTGAAAAATGACTCAACAACAATAAGTATAATTACACATTTATATATGTGTAGCTAGATTGTGTGTGTGTGTATGTGTGTGTGTGTGTGTGTGTGTGTGTGTGTATTTAGAGGCAGAGACAATAAGGAATAGATGTGTGATTTTATTGGCATAGGAAAATCCTGGATGAGAAATTTTCCTCTTTTCTTTCTACCAATGCATTCTGCTATCTTCCATGAAATTTATACTTTTAGAGAGTTGTCTGGAGCTGAGGTGTCAAGCTCAAATAAAACAGGGGCACTAATAATACATTCTATATATAAAGATCCCTAGAGGTAGCATATTGACTTAGTTATAAAATGTCATGATATCTATGTTTTATTATATTTTTAAATTTGTTCTGTTAAATATTTACCCATTAGATTTTTTAAAGCCAATTAGGATTAGGTGACTTGTCTAGGATCACACAGCTAGTAAGTGTTAAGTGTCACATAGCTAATAAATATTTTGTGTCAAATGTCAGAGGCTGGCTGGATTTGAACTCAGTTCCTCCTGACTCCAAAGCTAGTAATCTATAGACTGTGTCATCTAACTACCCCCTTCCCTGGTGGCGTTTGACTTTTCTGGCCCAGAAACCTGGAACTTTAAGTGTCTTCCCTGGAGTCACACAGCTGATATGTGTCAGGACTTGAATGCAGATCTTCCAAGTTCCCAGTTTGATTCACAAAGTTTCTACAGCAACAGCAAACTAATCCTGAACTTAAATCTGAACCTTTAGATTCCAAGTCCAAATCTAGTGTTATTTTTACATGAATATTACAGGATAATAGATCTGGAACAAGAGTCTTAGGAGTCATCTAGAAAACAACCTAATTTTTCAGTTAAGGAAACTGAGGTTCACAGATGATGACTTGCCTGCAATCACATTATTAAGAAGTCACAGAGTCAGGTTTCAAACTGGTTTCATATCATATCTAGAATTCTTCCTCTACACAAGATCTCAAACTCTGTTCTAGTTCTAAGTATCTTTTCTTACCAGTAAAGAAGATCTTTAATGATGCACTTTGTGATCTGTATTTTGTTAACCTGAATACATCCTTGTTGTCTAAAAGCAATTTAATCAGAGCAGCTCATACTGACAGGGGATGTTATTGTTTATAGAGTATTTTCTTCAAAACAACCCTTTGTTGTGATTCAGTCTTTTAAGTTCTGACTCCATTCAGGATTTTTTAATTGGTTTGCCAGCTCATTTACAGATGAGGAAACTGAGGCAAACAGGATTAAGAGACTTGCCCAGGGTCACATAGCTACTAAGTGTCTGGGGCTGGATTTGAACTTCGGTTTTCCTGACTTCAGGCCCAATGTCCTATCCTACTAGCTTCCCACAATCATTTGTACTTTCTACACATACTGCCCCCATTTTATACTGAAAGGAATGTTACCTCAGAGAAGCATAGAGAGTTGTCCAACGATTTATCTTTTCTTTCAAATTCATCTTTTCAAATGTGCCCATTACTGTGGAAAACAATACCATCTTTATAGGGTCACTGCTTGGTAACCTCAGTGCCATCTTCAACCTCTCACATCCAGTCAGTTGCCAAATCCTGTCATTTCTATCTTTATCATATGTTTCAGCATCCCCTTCTCTCTATTCATATAGCTTCCACTTTAGCTTAGACCCTTATCATGGTCCTCCTGGAATCCTGCAAAAATTACTCACTTGGTCTTCCTGCTTCAAAATTATCTACTCTAATCCAGCCTCCTCTCACCTACTAAACTAATTTTCCTTAATTGCAAATCTTATTTGATTATATCACAGCCATCTCTCCCATCTTCACTCAACAGAATCCAATGGTTCCTTAATGTCTCTGGGAACAAATATAAAATTATCTTCATAATATATCCTCTTCCTACCTTTTCAAACTTCTTATATTTTCTTCCTCTCTTTACAATCTAAAAGTATATTAAATGTCCATGCTATTACTCATATTCAATACTCCTTTGAGCTCCATGACTTTGTATTGACTATTCTCTTGGCCTGGAATGTACTGCTTCCTCTTTAAAGTTTTTGAAATCCCTAGTTTCCTTCAAGACTATTCAGGTGCCACCTTTTCCATGAAGTCTTTCCTGATCCCCTGGATGCTATGATCCTCCTTTTCAGACTGCCTTGTATTCATTTTGTAATTATTCTGTATTTAATCATGTGAGTACACAATGACTCCATCATTGAAATATAAGCTTCTCAAAGGCAAGGGAGAGTTGATTTTTGTCTTTCTCTGCATAGTAAGCACTTATTAAATACTTGTTGGTTAATTTGTTGACTTGAACACAAGCTTTACAGTCACAAGAGCCACAGCTCATTTTCATCAAATGACATGCTTATTTATAGATCTTGTAATTTGTTCTCCCTGCCAATAAATGGTTCAAAATGAGGGTAGCCAGGTTATTCTAGCTTCACTTTGCTCATCATGATAATCTTTTTGTAATATTACAAACTATCTTCCATGTTCATTCTGCCACAGAAGAGATGAAGGCTGAAGTTGCACATGGAAGCCTAAACTCATAGGATGGGGATCCCTGATCCTATTACTGATCACAGACCAAGCAGCTGCCCTGTTGTTTGACTGTGGGGAGATCTCAAGCTCTGTGAAGTGCCACTGTGAAAAATCATGCTTCCTTTATGCAGTTCTACAGTGAGCCTGTCAGCCTCCAGCCCAAAGAGTTATCTTTAAACATTTATTCAATAAGCAAATAGAGCTGAGGAAGGATTTTCACAGCTGGCAGTGTGTGAGCAACATATCAGTTTCTATCAGGGTGATGTAATATTTAGATTCAGTTTGAAAATGTTATATTCACGATCTATTTTTTTTTTTTTTTGGTCTTAAAGAGGGTATTCTCTACAGCATGGCAGGTGGGGTTGGGGGATGGGTTAAAAAGATGCAGTCATATGGCACTCCTGAAGTACTGACTGTAGGTAGCATCCCCTCCCTTCAGTTCTAGACAGAACTGACTTGCAGACTACATGGCCTTGCTCTGCCTGTTAAATTGAAACATTTCAGATATTTTAATTAACAACTATTTGCAAAGTACTTCACAGGTTCAATGCCTACTCATAATTCATATTTATAACAGACAGCTCTATTATTACACAAACATGAGTGGGATCCTTCGATGTTAAGGATTTACAAAACGACATGTTTTCGGTGCTTACGAGTACTAGTCTGGCTGGATCCCATTTTCACATTTCTCCTTTTCCTTTTCAAGAGGGGGAGAGGTCCCTACTCCTTTAAACCCACATCAATTGAATTCTTTTCTTGGAGCAATGTCATGTCCTCAGGTTCATCTGTAAGTGGAGCTCATATCTAACCCATTTGGTTTTAGTTCCCTGAAGAAATATGTTTCTCTTCTAAGCACAGACAAGGCAGACAATGCTGATGAACCTGGAAATATGACCTTACTCCAAGACCGTGAATTTATCTAACCTTTGGTATTTTAGCATCAATGTCCGTCTCTCTGCCTTCCTCATAAATAGACAAACAAACCCCAAATTTAGCAGGCTTGTCACCTTCTGAATTTCTCCACTGCCCTTTGAGTCAGTGTTGTTGATTTTTGCATCTCTCTGTCTTTGAATCAGGAGTTTCTGGGAAGGTTTATATGGTGATGATGGTTTTGGTGGTGGAGAAATATAGAGCAAAAATTTCCCCATGGTTTCTCAAAACCTGTCTAAGAACTGCTTCAGAGGCCATCTAATTTAGTTTCCTCATGAGGTTAACAACTGACTTAAATATGATCATTATAGGTGGCATTGGAATAGATTTATTTTGACTTCAAATACAGCATGATTTTTGTCATACTACAGCTGCCTTATCTAAGAAAGAGAGTCGAAGATCAGGAGTAAGAATCTGAGTCATAGTATGTCTATGCATGGGAGGAATATTTTAAGATTAGGGGATCCTATTAAATAATCAAGTAAAGGAGTGAGTATCATTCTTCCTAACCTAGATTTCCTGATTCATCTATGTGCCACTATTTGGAGGATTTGGATAATCTAATAAACACCTAAGGCATTTTTATTTCCAACTAAAATTGTTTTTAAGAAAAAGCAATCAACACAGTCACACCAAGTAGGAAAAGACATTTCCTTCCCAATTCCCTCAACATGATTTTGAAAAGTCAAGTTTTTACAGGCTTTAAGAAGTCTTTTGGGAAAAGTCATCTGTGTTGTACAGTCACCTCGGACCACGAACAAGTAAAAATAATCTTGTACCTTTATCTGCAGCTTTGCCTCTCTCAATGACAGTAGACTGATCTTCCACCTATTTTTTCTTAGTTTTTCTCTTCTATCATGATCCTACATTCCATTGACAAAACAGGAATTCATGATTTTGCTCTAGGAATGAACCAATGTTCATTTGGTGATAACATTGTCCTTTACACCACTCTTCTCATTTCAGTAATTTTTCAGTTCTATTTGACTCTTCAGGATCCCATTTGGAGTTTTCCTGGCAAAGATACTGCAGTAGTTTTCCATTTCCTTTTCCAGTTCATTTTATAAAAGAGGAAACTGAGGTAGAATTAAATGACTTGCCCATGGTCACATAGTTAGTGTCTGATGCCAGTTTAAACTCAGGAAGATGAGTCTTTCTGACTCCAGGCCCAATATTCTGTCACCTAACTGTCCTTGTATATGTTGTTGGAAATTCTTTAGATGAGAATAATAATTTGTAAATAATTTCTCCTGTGATATACTAGAACCACCAATCTTTTAAAGCATTTAAAGAACAATAGAATGTTGGTGTTTTAAAGTACCTTAGTGATCATTTCCTCCAATTTCCTTATTTTTTATAATAGCTTTTTTATTTTTTCAAAATACAAGCAAAGACTTCAATATTCACTCTTGTAAAACCTTACCAATTTACTTTTTTAATAATTAAGAAATTGAGGCCACAGCTGGTGTTCTGTGATGGCAGATTTACATTAGTTTTTTTGACATCCTGGAAGGAGCATTTCCTCCTAGCCCCAAATACCGAGCTCTGAATTTTCCCCACCTCCATGATACATCTCATGTCTTGATTCTTAAATCCATGCATGGCCCAACTATCCTTAATTACCACCTGAGTATTCTGTTTGTGTGCTATCCCTCTCTATGAGTGCACTTTTCCCTGCCTCCTGTGGGATCAAGGGTCAGATTTTCTGTGAGACAGACCATCCTTCCAATAGCGCTACACTTGTGATAGGACTATTTTCTGTACCAACCCACATTTCTCTATTCCTCAACTGAATTTTCCCAAGGTGCATTCAGGGCTAGTTACAACCTTGCTGAAAACTTGAGTACTTTTTTCAATACACCAGACAGTTTCCTCAAATTGACTTTTAATATGATTTTCCTCATTTCTAGTTCTGTTCTTGTCTCCCTTAATTTTTTCTTAATTTTGGACCATTTATTTGCTGATGGGCATACTCACAGATTCTCTTAAATAGCATTTTAAAAGTTTTATTAAGTTCTGACTTCAATGCTTTCCTTTAGAGCAAAGGTTGGGTTGAAAATTCCTGCTTGTCAAGACCAAAATTGCTTTGGGTCCTCTAATCTGTAATCCAGATTAATAGTGCAGATTCAAATAGAAATGTATCCCTAAGGTAAGTATATTGATTTGGAAAACCATAAATTAACATTTTCTATGTTGTATTGTAAATTTACTTAATTTTCAGGTTGCACTTGAGAGTTTCACATGCTGCATATGGCCAGTGATTTGTGACTTTGACACCTCTGGTCTAGACTTATTGGGTACTCTATAGAAAAGCCATCCATAAAGGTGACTTCTGAAGGATACCTGCTTTTTGTCGGCATCGTGAAATGATGTAAGGGGAGAAAAGTCATAGCATGGCATGAATGAATGTTAAAAAATCATAGTAGAATCAGAAGTTTTCATTCTTTACAAACATCACTCTGTCCCTATGCTGTGCAGATAGTAGGAAAATCTGGATTGAGAAAATGCTTAATAAAAGCAAAAAAAAAAAAAGCTGAAAGGATGGGATTTAAGCATGGATCTGGAAACTATTTTTCTTGGAAAATGTTGTAGCACATTAACAACAATGGCCATGCCCTTTCTTCTGTGTGCTCTCATGTCAAAACTTCTCTGCTGCAAGATGAAGGCAGTTCTAGCTGCTACTTTTTTGGCATAAACCCCAGTGAATATACTCATAAATCTATTGTAACCTTGGAGCATTATACCATCATAAAAGTCAGAGACACGGTTGTTTCTAATGCTCTAAGTCTACCATTAGCCAAGTGGAAAATCACAAAAACTTTTTTTCCCCTTTTCTTTTGATGAAGGGGTCAGTCTACGGGCAAAAGAAAGCTGTCTCTCCATAAGTCAGCCCTGACAGGGGAGGGTGAAGAAAATATCACACATCATTCACATACTTAAGTACAATCATCGTGGTATTTGCGTGGGGGTAGGATGGCGAGTTTTTCAGAAAGGCACTGGAGTAGTCAGAGGAAGTTTTAAATAAGCAGTCACTCAGAATCTTTCCCACAAATCCCCAAACCCTCGGTGGCGAGCCCTTACCTTGGAGGGCCTGCAAGGTATGAGTCTGAACGACTATGCAGAGTTGCAGGACCAGTTGCGGAGCACTCTCCAGAAAGGTGGCTAGCAAATGCAGCATACTCACATCTGCATACTCATACACCATCTTCCAGTAGAACCGCCATCTGTCATTCTCCCCACTCCGGCGGCTTCGGATACCTAAGTATATGGTGTGGAAATATCTAGAAACAAAACAGAGAAAATGAAAATGAAATAAATGATGATTTGGAAACTAAACACTTTCACTTTTCTTCCCAGCCCCCAGGCACCATGAACAAATAGGTGTAATGCTTATTTTGGACCTTTATATTATTGTGTGCGACTGAAAGAATTGTTTTATATCCTTCAAAGCTCATTTTAAGCTATAGTGATTTTAGTTTGCATTTCTTAAAGGCAAGGTAGGTTTCTGCATAATGCACAGAAGGGAGGAATGCCAAGGGAAATTTAGGAAACTCATTTCTTGGATATTGAGGCTGCATTTGCTACTGAGACACTGGATAGATTTTTGTCTGCTCATAAAACGCCACTAATCACTTAGTCATCTCTGAAAAACCTCAGCCATTAAAGGTGGGACTGTATGTAAATCTAATGGGGAGACACATGGTTGGTCTGCTTGTTGCATATGCTCTTGGGATTTATCAACTTTCTAGCCTCAAGTTAGGAGAGGCATTGATAATGTGTAATCTCTGATGAGAGGGCTTACAACATGATCTAGAGAAAAAGGAAAAGGAAAGACAGAAAAAAATGAGGTACTGGGCACTGCCTCTCAGAATAGTTTCCTTTTCTGCCTCTAAGATTCATGTATTACTTCAAATAATCTGCAATAAGCCTCTTTCTTGTTCCATCTCTTTGTTTTCTCATGCTGGCAACATGTCTGCATTTCTGAGCCTTAGGATCTCTTAGAAAGTAAAGGCTCCTGATTCATCCTTTCTAAAGTCAAGGATTTTTCAAACAGAGAACAAACTTAGAGAATCAGTCATGAAAAACAAAATAGTATATTTTGAAAAAGTTTGATGTCAAGAGAAAAGGAAAGTGCATGTACATGCAAAAATGCATCACTTTTCTACAGTAAATAAAACCTTGAAGAAAAGAGGTCTTAGAATAAGTGCTAGAAGGTATTGTTGGGGAGTGGTCAGTAACCATGGAGTCTGTTCACCACTTGAAACAGAAACTACATTTACAATGGTATAGTAATCCAATAAATGATCCTCTCATCCTTGGACATAATATTCCAAAGCTGACAAGATCAAAAGGTATCATGTCACATTTTTATTCAGCTATGTTTGTTCCTTTTCTCATGTGTAGCTGAAAAACTTCCTAAGAATTAGAGCTTTTAAAAAGCGGACCAGCTTGCTTCAAAAGTAGCAGGTTCTCTCTACTTGGTGGTTTTTAAGTACAAGTTGGGTGACAACTTATTGGGTATACTATAGAAGAGATTCTTTTTGTGTAGGAATTGGTCCCTTCTAACTTTCCAGTTCTTTGAACCTATATCACCTATACATTGATCTCTGAAGCTAAGGAGGACAAGTCTAATTTCTCTTCCATTAACTCTTTAAATACCTGAAAAGACTCAACATGTCCCTAATAAGTCTTTTCATCTCTTCCTCATTTCCAATTTTTTCAGGATTGACTACTAAGAAGAACTGATATATTCAAGTAGATCTGTCTTTTCATCTCTAAAAGGATTTTGCATGTCTGCTTGTGATAGGTGACTCCCACAAGTTCACCACCAGGGGCTTACCTAGAGGCTTTTCTTGCCCTTTCCAAACACCTCAAAGATATCAGTGGACTATCTGGGATACTCCTTGTGCTTTGCCCCTGCCATAGGGTCAGTCCATTTACTTTTTTCAGATGAGGGAATATAAAACTCCTTTTTATCATGACATATTTGTTGTGTCCCATTTTCTTTACAGCTAATGTGCTTTTCCTCTGTCAATTAAATAGCGTTTATATGGCTAATGAATTAAGCATTAGTCATTGGGATATTATACATTTTTTTCTTCAACCAATCTATGCCAGTCGAAACAATGAGTTTTCTATTACTGTCTAGTGGAGGTTTCAGATATTCTTTGAATATATTTAAATAAGATATTTTCTCTTGTGTATTCTCTGAATTTTAACTCTTTTGAAATATAACCTCCCTGTACAGTGATTTATTATGTTTACTTACTGCTTTGTATTTTTCTTTTTTTCTTTTTTCTCTCTGTCTCTGTCTCTGTCTCTCTTTCATGTGTCTATCTGTCTGTCTGTTTGTCTGTCTGTGTGTGTATGTATGCATGTGCACCTGAGTGTGTTTGTATGTTTAATCTTTTCAGGAAGAATATAAGTTATATAAAAGCAGGGACAATTTATCTTTTCCTTTTTGTCTATTGCTTCCAAATACTGACTATAGTCTGTATTTTAAGTAGGTATTTTGTAGATTTTTGTTGAATTAATAAATGAATGAATGAATGATAACTTTATTTTCTTCAAATGACTGTGGAAGTTTGACATCAAAGATTCTCCTAGAATTAAATCCAAAGAGAAGAAAGTCCCCACAAATGCTACCTTCAGCTATTTTATTTCTAGTTTTCCCCTGTGGTGAAGATTGAGTCTTCTCAGCTTTATTCTGCCTCCAGCTAAGAAAGTTTAAATGGTTCCCCCAGGTCTGTGTCTCACAGGGGCTTGAACTCTTCTGGGTATAATAGAAACAACTACTATTGCAAACAGTTTGAGATCAAAGTAACATGGTGTTAATGACAGGTTTCTTCCTATGGAGCAAAACAACAAGTATTTGGCCACTGGTTTACCTCATATAGTCTCATACAATAAGATGCAACATCAACTCTTTCTGCTATATAGGCCCACAATACAAATGGCAGATGAAAAAAAAGGAAGTGATTCCTGTGGAGATTTTATAAGTCTCCGAACTTTTATTCGGGAAGAAAGTATCCAGAACAAATTAATAAAATCTGTGCTCCAATGAATGTAAACTTTCTTTAAAGAGAAGAGTTGAGACAACAGAAATGGCTATTGTAATGCATATCACAGGTCATAGGATTATAGATTCGAAACTTGAAGGAAATTTAAAAATTATTGAGCTCTTCATTTTCTAGATGAGACAGTTGAGGCACAAAGAGATTAAGTGACTTTCCCATGAGTACCGTTAATAAAATCTGAAGCATGATTTGCACCCATGTCTTTCTGACTCCAAGTCAAGGAATCTTTTCACTCTGAGGAAAAAAGGAGATTCAGAAAGAACTAAGGGATTTGGAAGGATATCTATATGGAACAATCAGGAAGCTTCATCTTCTTGAGTCCAAATCCAGCTTCAGACACAAACTAGCTCTATAATGTTGGGGAAGTCATTTAACCCTGTTTATCTCAGTTCCTCATCTGTAAAATGAACTGGAGAAAGAAATGAAAAATTCCTTCAGTATCTTTGTCAAAAAAAAAAAAAAACAACAACTCAAAATTTGTTATATAGAGCTAGACAAAACTGGAATGACTCAATAATAAGATATTTGGAGCAGTAGAAAAACAGGTGGTTATGACCAAAGAGGGCAATTTCATAGTATCAGAATTTTGGAGATAGGATAGTTTTGGATGATGACAAAATTCACAGATGATCACTCTTCAAAGTAAAATGTAGGTTTAATTAATAAATACAATTCAATTCAATGAAGAATAATGCTGGGGCAAGTCACTGTTTTAGGAGCTGAGGAAGATACCAATGATATATAAAAATATGGTGGACTCTGCTCTCATGAAGCTTACAATATAATTATATTTTTAAGTCATATTGTTACCAAATCTCTACTTCATTTTAGTTAATAAATAGCTTTGGGTTCTCTAACAATGCCTACAAGATGATATGGAGGTTACTAAGCTGTTTTTTTAAATTTTCTGACTATTCTTTTATATTTAGATCCTAAAAGATTGTTATATTTCTTTAAAGCAAGATTTTTCAAACTGTGCTTTATATAACCTTGTTTTTTCACATTGTTTGGATGGGAGTTCAGTGCAAACCTTATGATTTTAATATTATTTCCCCTCTAAAACAGGGTTGGGGAAACTTTTGTCTGCAAAGGGCCATTTGGATATTTATATTATCATTCATGGGTCATAAAAATTATCAACTTATAGAGCTCCAGCAGTGGGAGGTTGTTGTACCTAACTCATCATCACCTGAAGTTGCCTCAGCAAATGATTTTGTAAGCCTTATATGGTGCAAGAGCCAATCATTCCCCACCCCTACACTAAAATATTAAATATGAAATTATAGATGTATTAAAAAAAACCTAAGGTGATTTGGTATGGTGGAAAGAGCACTCTTTTTGGAATCAGAGGATGTGGATTAAAATTGTAGGCCTTCTACCTACCACTTGTATCACCTCAAACAAATGGCTTTACTTTGGGAAGTTTTCTCCTTTGGAAAGTTAGAGGCTATACTAACTGGTATCTAAATTCTTTTCTAACTCTAAATCTATGGTCTTACTTAAGTACACATTTTCTCACTGAAAACTGGCCTTTCTCCCTTCATTTTGGTCCAACTTCCCTGACATCCCTTCTATTCCCTTTAGTCTACACTCCCAGACTTCCTAGATTAACCTTTACAAGTTCTGTCAATATTTTATCCCAGAAGTTTCATAGCCAGAATAGTATTAGCTAGGTTAGTAAATTACTGAGTTAGCAAGCAATTAAATTTGATGGTCATCTGGATACCACATTTTTGGGTAAGGGGAAAGGGAACCATCTACCAGTACCAGTAATTCTACGTGTGATCTAGTATCTTAAAGAGAAAGCATGTCTGATAAAACCTGGTACCAGAAGAATTTAATTTGTGCTCCAATGAGTTTGCAAAATTACTACTAACCAATTTCTTAACAACCACTTAACCAATCTGTTAAAATGCTCCATGCATTAAAGAGAAGCATCATCCCTATCTCATGTGATGGGATGACAATATTTCAAGTTTGGCATTTAGTCTAGTAGAAAGAGCAATGGTTTTGGAGTTAGACGTTCTAGCTCTACTATTTAATATCTGTGTGACTATGGGCAAGATATGTTATTTCTCTGCTCCTCAGTTCCCTCATCTTGAAAACAAAAGGATCAGACCAGATGATCCCTAACAAGCCTTCTAGCTAAAACATTCTATGATCTTGTGACTTATGGCTCACATTTACATGGCACAATATGGTTTACAGAACACTCTCCCCAACACAGCCCTATGAGGTAAGTTTTTCAGCTACAATCTACTTTCTTTCCTTGTTGCCATGTTGATTGTCTGACATTTCAATCATGTGCTATACCTCTCCTGCCTGCAGTTTTTCCAGTAACTCATGAGAAAGATTTGGATTGCACAGTGCCCATCAACAATTACTCTGTTCAGTCATGCAATCATTTCTGGACATGTTGATCTGATAAGCATTTTTCTATTGTGACTTCAGGATTCCTGTACTTAGCCTCTGAAAGAATAGTTCAAGTCTCTGTCCTTGAGTACATTTTGAATGCCACCATAAAAATACAAATTCCACTTCTACATAATACTTGGAGACAGTTTGTTTCAATAGAAACCTATATGTATTCACAGTCATATTTGAGATACTTCCAATGTGACAGAAACATCTCTGCTATGATGTAGAAATGTCTCTTATTTGATCAATGATCATTGGATCATGACCATCCATTAAAGATATCTTAGTTAACTACCCATAGAACATGAGAAAATCACTATTGACGCAAAAGAGAGAAAATGGCTAGTACTATTTGTTATTTATTCTACTGCTTTATATATAAAGTTTTAATTTGTTTAAATGCACCATAATAGCTATCCATTGTATGTTGTATGGGAGACGTGGAATAAATTGGACTGGTTATGGTTTTACTTTTCAGAGTGCTGGGGACATGTGAAAAAGCAATGGAAAGGACAAGGAAGTCCTGGACTTTGATCCCATGTAAAAGTTGTTTTACCATGGAATTAAGAGCAAATGAAGTTGATCTTTCTATGGATGAATATTTTTTAAGATAGTATCAAGATCAAAAACTCTAAACTCTTTTCTGTTTTAGTTTTTCTTGGACACTGGCTAGATTAAGAATGGAAGAAACTTTAAAAGTCTTTTTGTGAAGAAACTTTTGTCTTTTGCAGGAGACGATATTTGGTGGGCAATAGATAATACTTTTCTCTTGGAAGTCAAATGAGACAAATGAGATGTGTAAATCATGAGAGGGACATTGAAAATCTGAGATAGAAGGGACTTTGGCCTCTCAAGTTCTAGTTTTGTGTCTTGCCTAATGAAAAAAAATACACTTTAATTGTTACAAACAGAATCACTAGATTTTTCTTGGGGTGGAAAGGATGTAACATTGGACCGCAGAGAGAAGACAGAGATGTTCAATTCTTTTACTAATTTCTTTTTCCTGTTCTGAGAAGAACACCACTGTAGTAGAAACAACAGAATGAAAAACTGACAAATAGGGAGTTGATACAAGTAAGCTGATAGTAGGGGCTCTAGCTATCCTTGAAGAACTCAAGTCATCTGGCATAAACTATAGCCTTGAAAGAATCGTCAGATATAATTGCCAAGATACTTACTGTCTGTGACATTTAAAAGTGTGGAGAACAAGAAGAGTATCATGGGACTGAAGAAGGGAAAATGTTGGCTTGATCTTCAGGAAAGGGAAGAAAATAGAATCTGTAATATTCAAAGCAGTGGGGTTGGGTGTGATACTGAGAAAACTCTAGAATGGATTATTTTAAAAGCTCATCAGTAAATATTTAGAAAAAAAGAAATGTTGATTATAAAGAGCATATGGTTTTATCAAGAACAGTAATGTTTCCCTTTGAGGCAGAGTGATCAAAGTAATAAATCCTGGGACAACTGTACTCAGAATTTACTTAGATTACTTATTTATTTGTTTGTTCATCTATTCATTCATTTATGGATTTACTTAAATTTAAAAAAGCATTTGATAAAAGTACTTTACATTGTCCTTCTGGGAAAAATGGTGAGATACAGAGCAAATGATAAAGAAGTAAAATGGATTTAGGGCTGGATGACTGATTTTTGAAAATAATCATTAATGGCTTAATATCAATTTGCCAGGAGTTATTCAATTGTATGCTTGAAGGATTGGTATTTGTTCTGTGCTAGTTAGCATTTCTCTCAATGACCTTGGCAAAGTTATAAATATCATCTTTAAGTAGTTTCCTCCATGCAAAACTGGGAGGGATCAGGGGAGTACAGCAATCAGCTCTTCCTGGCTTACTAGAACCCATCATAAAATTTTCTGTGCAAACATTTACTACCTCAGAAATCAGCAAACTACAAATCTAGGTTTGATGCATTGTTTTGTTGTCTAGACTTAAGAAAGTGATGAAAACAGTGTTAATAATATAGATTAAGCTTAAAAGTATGTCCTGTATATTTTGAAAAGCTAATTGTTAAACAGTACTAGCATACTTCTAGATGGGTAACAATGTATTACAGAATCAATGTCAAAAAAAGAGCTTGACAGGAACATTGAACCAAAACTAAAAAAGATGAAATTTTACAAGGATAAATGTAAAATATCACTTGGGTACAAAGATGTGAACTTCACAGGGGAGGTAAAGTGATACAACCATTTGTCTGAAAAAAAAATTGTGATATGTGTTAGTGATATGCAAGCTTAAGAAAAGTCAATAGCATGATGTGATATTCAAAAAACTTCTGGGATTTAAGGATACATGAAAAGAGCCATAGTAATCAGAAATAAGGAAATGCTATGTACTCTGACCTAGTCATGTCACATCTGGAGTACTCTATTTGTGGGTCCAGAAGTTTAGGTAAGTCATTAATAATACAGAGGAAGGCAACAAGGATGATAAAGGATTTTGAGTGCATGCCATTTGAGACAATGTGGAAAGAACTGATGGCATTTAATCTGGAGAAAAGTCAAGGAGTGGGAGGATAAAATGGTTGTGTTCAAGTATTTGAAGAGTTCTCATATAGAAGAAGGATAAACCTTTTTCTGCTTAGTCATGGATGTACAACCAAGAGCAATGTGGAGATTTTGAAAAAAAAATACAAATTTAGGTTTATGGTTGGGGGAAAAAAAACTTCCTAATAATGGTGCTTTCCAAAGTAGAATAGGATATTTTCAAACTTGATGGAGATAGTCAAGAAGAGACTTGAAGACTATTTTCCAGATAGGTTATAGTGGGGTTTCACACTGGATAAAGGCTCCAATTGATGATCACTGAGGTTCTTTTAAACTCTAAAATTCTGTGATTTTGATGACTGCAAATATGAGTGACCTTTGTAAACTCACAGTAATATTTGCTACTTAGATAGCACCTATGTTGCTTTGTATTGTAGTTAGCTGTGTCCATGTCTACTACTGCGTTGTGATGGCAATGACTTCTTATTCAGTTAGGGTTGTAGTGGATAGCTCTAGAGTCAGAATGACCTGAATTCCAATCCAGTTTCAGATACCTACCAGCTGCATGACCCTCAGTAGTCAATTTCTTCCTGCCTCAGTTTCCTCAACTATAAAATGGGGATAATAATAGCACCTATCTGGCAGGTGAAATTTTATAGATTTTATAGATAAGGAAACTAAGTGATTTGCCAAGGACGATGTGACTTCTGAAAGTTTCTAAGAGAGGATTTTCTGATTACTAGTTCACAAATCTATTCATAAATGTTATCTAATTTGATTCTCCATAGGCAATTTAGTTACAAAATTAAACTGGATTATAAGACAATTGTTTCTTATGAGAATCAGATGAGATCATATATATATGTATAAGTTTGCAAATTTGTTTATATATGTATACACACACCAAGGACTTAACACAGTACTTGGCACATAATAGATACTTCCCCACCCCCTCCACAATTACTACTATATTATTTTGCTCAATAATTATTTGCCAAATGAATAACATATTAGGTTTTTTCCCCTTTCTTCTTTTCTTTTTTTTGCATGCATTTTAATCCATCCTTTTTATTATCCCACTGTAGAATGAAAAAAAAAAGCAATAGTAGTAACCAAATTCCCATATTGATCATGCATCCAAAATATATGCCACTCTTGGCATTTTAAGTTTATCATCTCTCTGACTAAAGGGTATTAGTATGTTTTATTTCTCAAAATTTATCATTGTTTCAGCTAGACCTCAAGAGCTTTCAAAATTGTTTTTCTTTAGAATGTTCTTGTTATTGGATAAATTGTTTTAGCTCTACGTATTTTGCTTTGGATTATTCCATAAAGACCTTAGTTTTCCCTAAAACTGTCCATTTTGTCCTTTCTTATGGCGGAATAATATTCCATGTCATTCATTTTACAAACATTTCCTTTATTATAACAAAATGAACTTATATAGTGCTTTAATCACTTCAAAGAACTTTATATAAATTGCATTTTATTCTTTAAACAGTCCAATGTGGCAGGTACTATTATTTTCCTATTGCACAGATAAGGAAACCAAGTGACTCACCAAGGACTATATGACTTCTGGAAGTTTTTGAGGCAGAATTTTCTGATTACTGGTTCAGAGATCCATTCATAAATGCTATTTAATTTGAATCTCCATATGAAAATGTTCCCATAGCTCACTGGATTATATGTATGCCATATAAACCATCATTTATATTTAAATTATATATAATTACTGTATCTGTATCTATAACTCCAATTAGTGTTACTAGATGTTCCTGATAAAATGTCAAACTGAATATCAGTGTGTTCTGGCTTTCTACCTTTATCAATGAATCTAGAAAGTAACTATCCACAAAATAACTATGATTGAAGGAGAAATATTAGCATCACTACTGTGGAAATTAATAAACAAATTCAACAATGTTCATAACATTAGAAAGTCAAAAAAGCAAAACTTGAACATGGGTCTTCTCATGGCAAGACTATAGCTTCTACCAACCTTCTTACACAGCAGTTTTCTTCAAATTAAACAATATAAGTGCTTTTGGTCTTTTTTACCAAAATGCTACAATTTCCAACAAATTGTGTACATTATGCTAATTAGAAATGGCTATTTCTTTGGCCATCTATTAATATGTTAAGTTCCATTCTTTTTCTGTTATTACATACTATTTTTCATTATTTTAAAAATTCAAGATTATTTTCTTGAATTCTCCTAAACCTATTTTGTCCATTTTTTTTCTAGCATGAATTTTTAGTAACATGAAATTAAACTGTATTGTAAGGCAATTGTTGCCCTTTAGCTCACCCAGGGAACATGAGGAGATTACTATCTCTCCTATAAGATCAGACGATATTGTGGATGTCAAGAGCCCTTCTGTAGCAGAGTGGGATTCTCATAAGATAGTAAAAATGTTCCCTAATGAAGACTTAAGCAAAGCTATTAATACTGTCTTAGAATCATTTCTTTTTATTTTCTAAGTTAAATGTTTTAATAAAAACTAAACACCAATTTTCAACATGAACACCCAAATTGCTTAGTAAGTATTTTGATTAAATTAATTTTAGTGTCTAAAGTAGAACCACAACCTTCCCCTCCCCCCTAAAATTCTCTCTTGACAATTTTAGAGACCATCTGTCCAATACTCTAATTATATATATATAGATGAGGAAACTGAGGGAGGTAGAAGGAAGTTGACTTAGTCAAAGTTACACGGAATAAGTGACAAAGCTCAGAAGCAAATTTAGTCCTTTTCACTCTAAAAAAAGAGCTCTTGCCATTCTATTGTAGCATCATGGACAGCTTTATAACAATTTGGATCCAATATCAGAGTTGGAATTAGGGAAGATCCGAGTTTGAATCCCACATCAAATGTATTTAGTAGGAATATGACCTGAGGCAACATAGCATTGTGAAGTCAAGCTTATATTAAGATTTTACTAAATTACAAACACCGTGCTAAGCTTGGAAATAAAGAAAAAGGAAAACACACAGTCCCTGCTCTCAAAAAGCTAGTAATTGAATCGAGAAGGCAACAAGAAAATAACAACAAACAAGCTAAATGCTGGATAAATTGGAGACAATTAACAGAGGAAAGGACTAATAATAAGGGAGATTTATAGAAGGTAGGATTTTAACTGTGGCATGAAGGAATCCAGGGAATCCAGAAGGTGGGGGCTAGGAAGGAGAACCAAATTAAAGGGGGAGGGGACAATCAATAAAAATGCTCAGAGAAATGCTTAGAATGCTTTGGGTGAGGAACAGAAAAAAAGCTTGTATCACTAGATCACACAGTATGTCATGAGAACTGAGGTGTAAGGAGACTGTAGGAGGGTGTCAGATTTTTAAGGGTTTTGAACACCCCAGAGGCTTTTATGTTTGGTTCTAGGAGTGACAAGGAACCATTACAGTTTACTTTAGCAGGTGGACATGGCCAGACCTGCACATTAGAATTGATTTGCTATCTGAATGGAAAGTGCTGATGACTTGCATTGGGGTGGTGGCAGTTATCAGAGAAGAGGATTTGTAAAGACGTGGTGAGGGTAAACGCAACAAGAATTCACAAAATAATGGATATGGGAGATGAGAAAAAGAGAATGGGGATTCTAGGAAGATAGCAATGCTCTAAATGAGCCTGGGTAAATGGGAGACTGATACCCTTGAAAACAATAGGAAAATTAGGAATGTAGGAGAATTTTTTAAGGGAAGCTAATGAATTCAGTTTCAGACGTTTTGAGATGTGCTATAGACAGGTTGAATAAGAGAGCAGCCAGTAGAAAACAGAGAACAGGATTTGGAAAATGACAATTGAAGGTTCAAAATTACTGGAATGGGGTTGAGAATAATAGGATGCAGCGAAAGAACTCTGGGAAATGAGTATGAACCACTACATAGAATTCCCAGTCCCTCTATTTTTGTCTGCCTGCATTTTTGATTTCCTTCACAGGTTAATTGTACACTATTTCAAAGTCTGATTCTTTTTGTACAGCAAAATAATTGTATGGACATGTATACATATATTGTATTTAATATATACTTTAACATATGTAACATATATATTGGTCTACCTGGAACAAAAGGTTTTGCAATTGTCAATGCTGAAAAATTGCCCATGCATATATCTTGTAAATAAAAAGCTATAATAAAAAAAAGAGAATAATGGGATGGCTGCTTATTAATTATTGTGGTCTGAATTTAGATAGATTATTAAGATCCCCAAATCAGCTTCATCCTGGACTGCTTTCAGGAATTCAGCAGCTCAGGAGTTATGTTTTTTCCCCCTTTTTTTCCCTAAAGGCAGGGAAAGTTCAGGGAGGAGACTGGCTACCACAAACACCAGAAATGGTGATCTCCCCTTCTCCTAAGTGATTAGAAACAGGTCTGTGATGGAATGCTGTTTGATCATTATGTATATAACTTCCATTACTATTAATGGAAATTTTTTCTGAAAACAACTCAAATTAACATGACATTGCATTTTGGCTAAGTCACTTACTTCTCAGTTTCCCTAGATATTAAAACAAGAAAGTTGAACTATAGGACTTTAAATGTGATTTCAGCTTTAAGTTCATGATCATTTCTTATAAGCCCATGTAGCTGTTTCCTTACTTAAGAAGCCATATGGAATCTCTTCTCATCAGACTGGTTGATTTTTTTCCCAGAGTGGGGTTTGGGTGTATAACCTCAGTTTTTAACATCAGCCTGTCTCTTGGTATTTGTAGTCCTTGTCTCCTCACAAAAAGAATGAACTAATTAATAAAAGAGCATTCATCAAGTACTTTTTACATGCTAGATACTGTACTAAGTGCTGAGTATAAAAACACAAGTAAGCAAGACTGCCAGTCTTTCCCTTGTAGCAGCTTACATTCTAAATCACTGAATGGGTGCAGCCTCAGTCAAACTGGGGCCTTTTGAAGACCTTGCTTAAAAAGGTCCAAGTCTCCCATTATATCCAGAGCCATCTCTAGGTATTGTGATCCACTGGACCGAGATGGCTCTGGAAGGGAAAGTGAGGCAGATGACCTTGCTTAATCCTCCCTTACTTAAATCCATTTCATTTCTGTGTTACTGCATCATCTCCCTGATCTCATGGTCTTCTTTGAGAACAAAGGACAAACAACAATTGGGAAGACAATAATAACCAGAATTGGAATGGTATCGTGGGCCATTTGTCAAAAGAAATATACATACACACATACAAATGTGAAACATGCACACTTTCATATAGTGGCTAATATAAAAATAGATGTGTTTTTGGAAATTAAATTTTAAAAGAGGAAAAAATTAAACACAGAGCTCATTTTCATTCTAATTTTGCAAAGAGCAACCAGGCATAAAGTCAGTTACCACACAGCCTCTGGTCTTTGTATTATAGATCTCAACATAATGAAGCTATCTATCGGTCTCATGTCAAAAGCTGCTGTCTTGGAAATAAGCCCTCAGTCTGGATGCATCTCCTAGCATCTTGCTAGCATGTATTCAATCTTACAAGCCTTTAGGAAGTTACACTTGACTGCAGATACACTCACATTCTTTGGGAAAACGGAAAGTATGGATTTCATGGCTCATTGAGTCCATATTTATGACAATTGTCTCAGTCAGTGGAGGACATTTGATTAAATGTTACATGATTTACTGAAGCATTCACAACTAGACCCCAAATCATTAATGGCTGCTTGTAGGGGAAGTCAACATGTTTATTCTAATATCTAATTTGCCTTCTCTAGCCATGAGCACATTAAGCAATTTCTGCCATAAACAGTTGTTCTCTTCACTGTGAGATATGCTGAGTAAAATCCATACAGAAACAACATAATAAACAGCAATTCTGGTAAGTGGTATTTTCTTCTGTTGCCTAGCTACATGCAAAAACTTTACAGTATTTTTTACCTCAACAGTACATGCTGTTAAGTAACAAAATTGTTCTATTTGGCATCTCAAGAAGCTCTTTATTGGATATATTACTTTTTTTTAAAGACACAAAAACAATAACATAGTCTTATTTTCTTACTTGGCTCCTGGGTTTCTGACATCTTCAGCTTTTTTTTCCCTAAATAAGAAGAAGGACAACTGATGAATCTGCCTGGGGTTTCTGTAGAGGAAAGATTTTCTGTACTCAGATTAGATCCTATTTTTCATTCTTCTTCAAAAGAAAAAAGTGTCATATATAGATGAAAGATGAATATGATAAACTAAGAGACAAAAACACTAGGGAAGGAAGAGTTACATTCCTTAGTTAGGGAGAGGAAGCCTGCCTAAGAGAATATCCTCATTTGCACATTATCACACCACCTTGAATTTGAGAAAGTTTCCTACCTATGACCTCAAGTTTCATCAATATATTATTTTCCTGCTTCACTAGTTTTCAGGAAGTTCACAGTCCTGTTACTGATAATAAAGGAACATAAGAAGTTAGCAAGGATCTTACCACAAATCCAAGAATTAGACCACGCTTTGCACCCAGATTTTCTAATTGATTGTTCTTTTATCATGGACAGAATTTTTTGTTTTTGGTTTATACCTAGGATTTTGTCAGTGTGGGGAATTCCTGGTATGGAAACTCCCTTCTCCAGTGAAGGACATGGTTGCATTGATGGAACTTCAATAAGTCTTTGACATTATCTAATCTAATTTCTTCATTTTAGAGAAGAGAAAATGAGACTATATAGAAACTAAGATAGCCTAAAACAAATTTTAACTTGCTTCCTCCTATTCTACATAAAGGAAATTATCTTTGATATCCTTAGATTAAAGGACCAATATCAATTTAGAAGCAAGTAGGGGAAGGAGATCACTTGGGATTTATTTAACAATGATACTGTAATGGTTTACCATTTCCTTCTCCAGCACATTTTATAAGAGAGGAAATTCTGAGGCAAATAGGGTTAAGTGATTTTCCCAGAGTTACACAGCTATTAAGTAACTGAAAATAGGACGAATTCAATTCTTACAGATTTGGGAGGATTGGAGCTCTATCTTCTGCACCACCTATCTGTGCTTAATCATTTCTATCTTGCTTTGAAAATGGCAGTGGGGAAGACAATAAATAAAGGAAGATTTAGCTGCATATCAAATGGAAAGGACCAGTGATTCTTAAGAGTATAATGGCAAAACAAATGGCAATGCATCCACTTTAATTCCATTTCCATGGATAAACCAAATAAATTTCTGATGTTGAATTATTTGGAGGTAACAAGGACTTTGGTGGTGAGAAGTTAGATGAAAAACACAAAGTTGGGATATTGTGAAAACAAATTGTAGCTTGATAATCCATACACTTCCCCCCCCCCCCCCCCCCCCACAGAGTGCTAAAGTGTGGTACCTTAAAACATCTTAAATAGCATCTTAAAACAATTATGTTTTATTAATGCCTTTTGTCTTCACATCACAATCTTCAAAACCCTTTCCTTTCAACTTGATTCCTCTCTTGTCACAAATAAAAATGATTAAGAAAAAAAATCAATATATTTAATAAAATATATACAATAGTCCTCTTATAATCCTTGCTTCTCATTGTAATGGAATAAATACATTTCTATGTTATTCTCCAAGAGTTCTTTGGTTTTTCAATTACTCAGATTTCATGGTCCCTTTCTGATATCTTTATTTATTTTGTTGTAGTCATTGTATACATCATCACACAGTTCTGTTTACTTATCTCTGAATCAGTTTGTATATTTTCTTCCATGTTTCTCTGAATTTTTTATATTCAATATGTCAATATTATATTCAATATATTAAATTACCATTACTTTCATATTTTATATCATACAATTTTCTTTGCTCCCATAAAAGAAGAAGGGCTGCTTTGTATTACTTTTGCCTTTGATTACTTTAGTAATATATCCTTACTAATAGGATCACTGGGTCATTGAGGGAATGGATTATTCAGTCACTTTTCTGGCATAATTCTAAACTGGTATCCAGAATGGATGGACTACTTAATAGCCCTCAACCAATGGCTTATTGGAGAGCTCAGCATTCGACACTAATCATTCCTATCTTTTGGGCTTTTTTTTTTTTTTTTTTTTTGGCCAGTTTTCAGTTAGACTTGAAGCTTTAGAGTGTTTGTAATGTGCAATTTGTTTTCTTTTAGTAATTTGAAGAATGTCTTCTTATAGTTATCTATAATCTGAAATTCTCACTTTGAAAACTTTCATATCCTTTGACTACCTATCTATTAGGAAATGTCTCTTGGAATGATATATTTGTGCCAATTCACTATATGTAGTAAAGATTAACAATGTTATTTTTATGATTTCCTCTGTTATTTTGTTAAGAGTTCTTCTAAGGAAGAAAAGTGAAAAGCATCTAATCTTTCTTTTCTAATTATTTTTAATGGTGTGACTTCCATTTTTATTTATAATGGTATATGATGTAAGGTATTATATAAACCTAATTTCTGCCAAACAAGTTTTCAAATTTTTCAATCATTCTTTTCAAAAATTGATCTTTTCCTCATATATATATATATATATATATATATACATGTATATAAAACACATACATGTATATATTATATATATAATATATTTGTAAAATGTACAATATATCCTACTTATAATGTATAACACACATACATATATATATATGTTTATTGTATTTAGATTTATTAAATACTGGGTTGTTACTTTTGTTAACTTCTGTTTCTTATTTACCTAAGTATCTAATTTTGAAAACGTTCTTAATCAGTACCAAATATTTTTGGTAACTACTACTTTATAATATATTTTGAAGTCAGATCATGCTGTGCCCCTCTTGTTTGTACTTTTCTCTCATTTTCCTTGAGATTGTAGTCATTTTGTTCTTACAAACAAATTTTGTCTATTTATATATGGAATTTCATTTATAATTTGGTTTTACCTAATATCTTTAAGGAATGACCACTTGGGAAGCTAGAATATTAATATTTATTCCCTCTTGCTTGGATATCTGCCAAGTGGTCACAGCTAGGTGACCACCGAGGCTGACAGGATGTCTGAAAGACCATCTATCTAGTCCTTACCGCTGGGACAATCAACTGCTCAGCCTTTCTGAATTTGTTTAGGTTTTTGAACATACCTACTCCAGACTATCCTGATTATGAAAGATAATTGTTGTTAAATTATTTTCAAACTATTATTCTGTTAACTCTCTGTTTCTCTGCCTCAGTTTCCCTGAATTGTTCTGCCTCAGCTTCCTTGAATTGTTCTGCCTCAGTTTCCTGAATTATCCTGCCTCAGTATCCCTGGTGGCAACCCCCTTTGTGGCCATTAGGACTGAAATAATTAGGAGTGGGAGCCCTGGTCACTAGCATTACAAAGAGTCATAAAACTCCAGAAGACTTATCTCAATATATGGGTATCTTTTGCCTCAGACATCCTGGCTCCTATCTTCTTCCCAACTTATCAGAATTTATGATCCTTGTTCCTTACCCCCAACCTGTCAGAACTGAATTTATGGTCCTTTCCTGGAACTTCCCACTCACCAGTATTCTACCCACCCTTGCTTTTGTTTTCCTGATCTCTGGAATCCCTCGCTTGTTGGATGCTTTGAGACAATAGTCCCATCCACCAACTGGCTAAAGTGGCCTAGGCAGTCCAAACTTTCCCTCTAATAAAATATTTAAAAACCTCTCTAATCTCTATTTTGTTTCAGTTTCTCCAGTATTACATTTATTGTAAACTATAAAGCCAAATTAAACTCTTACATGTAACTTTTTGAAAAGGTAAGTTACCTTCTTTTTCAAGCTAAAATCAAGAGTTAGATAAGTTGTGAGTAAATCTAAAAAGGAATATAATTTTACATAAAAGTGATGTAAAACTTTTGCCAATATATTTCAAAGATGTGATTATCAGGTTTAGAATCAGGGGTCTTAGGTTAGAACCTCTTCATCTTTGGGCAATCAATCAATCAATCAACAAATGATTTAAAAGGGCTTATCCATTTCCTTTTCTGAAAAAATGAGTAATGAGAATTACGTGACCTCAAAAGTCAGTTATACTTTAAGACCCAAAACTGTAAAGTATTCATTCAAAAGATACCTCAGTTCAAAAATCTCTTCATTTTTCATTTTGCTTCACCACTTTGGGACTTATCTGACTGATTTGTTCATCATAATTCCTAGTTAGATAACTAGGATAACCCTGACAAAGACTCTTTTCCATTTCCCTTAGTGTACAATCTTTTCCCATCAGATTGTAAACTCCTTAGGGAGACTCTCTTTTTATTTATTTTTATTTCTATCTTCAGCATTTAGCACAGTGCCTGGCATTTAGTAGGTTCTTAATAAATGTTTATTATATGTTGATTATGACAGCATTTATAACATTGTCAGTGAGTATATATTAGTCTTCCTTTTGCTGTATCCTATGCATAATTTTCTCTACCTTTAGGAAGATCTCTGTCTGTCTTTTTCTATGTCTCTTTGAATATAAGAGTCAGTTTGTTTAATCAGCTAAGGTAATTTGACCTTCTAATAAGGTGACAGACAATAATAATGGTAGTTTACATTTGTATAACACTTTGTGGTTATAAAGCAAAACATTTTTATGTACTTAATTAATGGATTCTATCAATAATCTTGGAGTAGGTGGTATATAAATTCTAAGTTCATTTCCTCAATAAGAAAACAGAATGAGATTAAGTGATAATGATGATGATAATAATAATATTTATATAGCACTTTTAGGTTTGCAGAGTATCTTAGGCTTTGAAAAAGTTGGGAGGTATTGATTATCTCATTTTACAGATGAGAAATCTGAGAGAGACAGTGGTTTTTTACTTGTCCAGGATCATTTAGCTAGTGTTTGAGGCAGGATTTGAATTCAGATTTTCCTGATTCCAGATTCACTATGTCTTCTGTATTCTGCAGCATAAGCTGCCTAAGTGACTCAACCAAAGTCAGTAAGGCACTAAGAGGTAGACCAGAGTCTTGAATCCATCTTCTGACACCAAGTTCTTTATTTTACCTTGCCTCTCTTATCTTATCTTATCTTGCCTCTTCTTTATCAAGGAGGTTCTTACCTCGGAGTACAAGAATTTGCTTTAAAAATATTTTGATTAAGTATATTTCAATATAACCTATCTTTTTAAATTTAAGTATTTTATGTATTTAAAAACAGTATTCTAAAACCAGACTTTACCAGACTGTCAAAGGGATCTGTGAAACAAACAAACAAAAAAGATTGGGAGCCTTTGAATCTATGCTATGTTATGGTTTAGTCATTTTAATCATGTTTGACCCTTCCTAATCCCATTTAGGGCTTTCTTGGCAAAGAAACTGGAGTGGTTTGCCTCTCTCTCTCTCTCTCTCTCTCTCTCTCTCTCTCTCTCTCTCTCTCTCTCTCTCTCTCTCTCTCGTAATTGGGGTTAAGTGACTTGCCCAGGGTCACACAGCTAGGAAATGTTAAGTATCTGAGGTCAGATTTCAACTCAGGTTTCCTGACTTCAGGGCTGGTGCTCTAGCCACTGCAGCACCTAGCTGCCCCTCTCCAGCTCCTTTTACAGATGAGGAAACTGAGGTAAACAGGGTGAAGTAATTTGCACAGAGTCATAGTTAGTAAATGCCTGAGTCTGGATTTGATCTTAAGATGAGTCTTCCTGACTCTAGTTCTGATATTCTATGGCTGGGCTGTCTTATTGTCCCAACTGTGGAATCACTAAATTTGAAATACAGCTACAATTTTCAGACACTGGCTGTCCATTTTCAGTATTCAAATTAATCTGTTACCATTTATAATATTAATTAACTTTTAATGGAATCTAAGAAATCTGTAGCATGCCCATGGTTGTCTGGGGGCATTCCTTATGCTCCTGGCTAGTCCCAAGGGGGAGGAGGGAATGCCACTAGCCCATCTGTCCCACTCCAGTGAATTTTCCTCTATAGAGAGTATGGCAATGACAAACTGCTGCCACACAGCACATTGATATATTTCCCAAATATCCTTTAGCATCTGGGTGTTTTTTGCTCCCAAATGTCATCAGCTGTCCCTCCTTTTATTTTAGGAAGACAAATCACTTATTAGAATGTACTAATGAGTTTCTCTATGGGGAGAAAGAGAGAATGAAATTGTCTTCCAAAGCAGCTTTGGTGGTGCTATGTAATTCAAAATGTAGAATTTGTAGGGAAAATGCAGGAAAATATCTCAGGTTTGAATTAGATACATTTTTGGGTTTGGGAATATAAGTCTTATTTGTGAACGTGCAATTCCCCTTCCCTTTCATCTTACTTTTGCAGCTGTCCAAGCTTTGTACAGAATCTATAAATTATACTCTGTGGAGGGAGATAACTAAGCTAGATAACCATATGAGACAGAAGATAAAATACTCTTATTTTTTCAATTAACAAAATTTTATTTTCTTTCTTGCTCCTAACTTTCCAACACCCTTGAAAAAAAGATCTATGTAACAATAGAAGCATAGTCAAGCAAAGACAACTCCTATGTTAGCCATGTCCAGAGATGCATGTCTCCTTCTGCAAAATGAGTCCACTTCCTCTCTTTTAGGAGATGGAAATATACTTTATCACCTGCTATGTAGAACTGTGGCTTGCCTTGCATTAATCAGAGTTTTTACATATTTTAAGGTTCTTCATGTTTATGACATTATGGTTAATGTATAAAGTCTTCTCCTGTTTCTGCTACTTTACTGCATCAGTTCATATATGGATTCCAAGATATCTCTGAAACCATACTTTTCATCATTTTTGGCACAACTATATACATATACCCAACATATATACACATTTATATATGTATACATTCATATACACATATACATGTATATACCTATATCTATATCTGGCATCTTATGCCAGCTTCAAAGTTTGCAAAACACTTTTCATAGATGATTTAATATGATCCTCATAACAAACCTGAGAGATAGTAAAAACAACAACAATAACTTAGATCGCCCTTGTGTGCCAGGAACTTTACAATTACTATTTTATTTGATCCTCACAACCCTATTATTATTACTATTCAAATTTCACAATTGAGGAAAATGAGGCAGAGATGAACTGACTTGCTCAGGGCCACACAGCTGTTAGTGTTTCCTGACTTTAGGTACAGTACTTTTATCTGCTGAGCTAACTAGCTAGCAATGTCATTCATAAAAGCACATTTTGTTTAGAGGCAGAGGACTCACACTCAAAACCAAGTTCTGCTACTAACTACCTGGTGACCACAGGCAGGTCTTTCTGAAGCTTCAGTTTTCTCATCCTTTAAATGTATTGATGGGACTAAGTTAATTCTAAATTTCCTTGTACTTCTCAATCTTCCACAATTCTTTCTTTCTCTAGAAGTCCTCATCCAAAGTCCTACTGAAGTCCCACAGCATGTAATTTCACAAAGTAGTCACAGGAGAGGTTTGACAGCCTCCAGTTATAGAGGTCTTAATATCAGCATGGCTGCCAAGAAACCACCTACAACTTAGCATGTTGCCAATCTGCAGTCATCCATGATGGAAATATGGTATAGACTGAACTGACTCCTACTTAATGCAGTACAAAAGAGTACAGGAAAATGAAAATGGAGGGGAGGGAAAGGCATTATGGAAATAATTGTTTCCTTTATCCTATTTGTGCAGCAATCTGTGTTTTCAACTGTTTTTTAGTCCCTCGGGGAAAATTGTCATACAACAATTTTCTGTGAGAATTTGGTAAATGGAATGTGAAAAGTGATGTGCTAAACTAGCAGGGGGCTGGTACTCCATCTAAATAGTCTAACTTCTTACAAAGCAGAATGTAGGTATAGCTCACAGTCTTTCCCAACAGAGTCGGAGGTCAGCTTCTGTAGTCACCCACAAACCCACTACCTATATGGGGGCTTCATAGAAATAGACTTCACAATTCTTCAGTTTTAAATTTCCTAGAGATACTCTCATCCAGTAAGTGGAGGCTTTCGGATCTTGTAGGTTGAGTTGCATGGGAGCTCCAGTCCTGTCCCTTCACAGTCCAGAAAGGACTCAGCAGGAATGTGTCACTTAGGATGATGCTACATCAGATACAATTGGCACAATACCTCACTGTGTGTGTTTGATGCCTGTGGGGACAGACAATCTTGCCTCAGAAGGCAGAATGCCACCCAGACATAAAGCTTTGTCCTTGATTTTGTATGAGAGATGGGAGGTAGAGAATCCTGTTAACTTCTTCTACTTCCTATTGATAGCAAGACCAAGAGGAATATAGAAATCATACTAGGAAAGTGAGGAGTATCTTTTCCCTTTATCTATTTTCTGCCCAAACCTCATATCTCATGGTTTATTTATTTAGTTTTTTTTTATTCCCAGGAGTTTTCTGATGCAGTCTCTACTTTTTGCCTTCCATAGACAAATTGGTGCATTTAGCTCACAAGGTGTTAGCTTATATTTCCCACATGCCTGATATAACCATTTAATAAATGTGTATTATCTGCTGCCTGAGCTGAGTAGAATCTTAGAGTTAAAAGGTACCTTAAAAATCAGCTTGCTTTAAATGAAGATGCTAATCGTCCATGTTTAAGTTATCCTTTGCCTTACTCTGGATATTTAGCATTGGCTTGTTTTTCATGGCTCTTAGGAAGCCTCCCTCCTGCCATTACTGTTGGCCTTGAATTCAAAGATTTAAAGTTAAAAAGTGTCCCTGAGACCCTTGAACCCAGTTTTACAAAACTTGGACTTAAAAAAGGTAAGTGGTTTTTCCTAATTCTATACAGCTGGTAAGTAAGTGTTCCTAACGCTATACAGCTGGTAAGTAAGGTGAGATATAGTTGAATTTGAATTCAGGACCTCCTGACTTCAGGGCTGGTGTTCTATTCACTGTGCCATCTAGCATCCCCTGAATCCACAATTTTCTGGCTCCGAGTTTGGCGCCCTATCCAATATCAAAACTCAGTCTTTCAGAAAGACTTCTGTGTGAATTCTGCCTCAGACATTAACTTGTTCAGACATTGATGCTGGGAGAAACACTTAACCTCTACCAGCCTCAGTTTCTTTATGAAATAGAAATAGCAATAGTACCCAATCAGAGTTGTTATAAGAAATAAATTATATATAAAGTGATTTGCAAATCCTAAAGTACTATTATGTTATTCTTAACAAAGCTGTAATTTTCAGTTACTACCTCAATTACATCCTAGATAATTTGGTGATTGTGTGTAATAATATACTCCTGCTACCACAATGGTCTTGAAAAACAGGGCACCAGTGTGTCATGTGAGTGGAGTGAGGAAATAGCTTTTTTATTGTTATTAACAAGGCTGGACTTTCACAGTTCAAAAGTGACCTGTCTCCTTAAAAAGCAGCAAGAGCAGTAATTAGTTGTTTTCTTCTTTCTCCTGCCTTCCCACTGGGAGATTGGGTGGCTTCGTGTCAAGGTATGTCCAACACACCATGTACAGGTATTGATTTTCAATCTAATTCTATCCTCTTTTCAGGAATATTTGTGAGTCTATATCTTTGAGGATATTGTTAAGAATATCATTAATAATCATCTCCTCAACTTATAGAAGTCATTTTGATGATTTGCACACTTGTACTAAACTCAATATTTCTTGAAAGACTTTGTGATTACAAGTATTAATTAAACATTTCTTTTCCTTTCTTTTTTGAAGGAAAGTTATCTGCCTATTGATTGGGGTTCAATTTAACACAGTGCTCTATAAGCCACTTATTTCAGAATACCATAAGAGGCTAGCAAGGGGGAGTCTGGATTCACCTGTGCTATGAAACGCCTTCCTAAAGCAATGCTGTTGAACTGCTCCCTGTGTTAGGAAGGGGGACCCAAGGACAATCCTATACCACTGGCTTAGGGCAGCTTCTATTTTTATTTTTATTATTTTAGTAGTAATTTCTCTTTCTTTTTAAAAATTATTTCAATAGTATTTTATTTTTCTAAATACATGCAAAGATAGTTTTCAATCTTTGCCTTTGCAAAACCAAATTTTTCCAAATTTTCCAATTTTTTCTCCCTCTCTTCCTCCTCCTCTTTCCCCAAGATAACAAGCAATTTGATATAGATTAAATGTGTACAATTCTTCTAAACATATTTCCATATTCATCATACTACAAAAGAAAAATCAGATTAAAAGGGAAAAAGCATGAGAAAGAAAAAATACAAGCAAACAAACAACAACAAAGGTGAAAATACTATGCTTTGATCCACATTCAGTCTTCATAGTTCCCTCTCAGGATGCGGTTGGCACTTTCCATCACAAGTCTATTGGAATCACCTATAATCACCTCCTTACTGAAAAGAGCCAAGTTTAGGGCAACTTTTAAAATGCTACTACTAGATAAAGGGAGGACCTTGAATCTACTTTATAGATACTTTCATTGCCAATTTCAAGTGGTCACTTGCTAAATAATATTTAATTACTTCTTATAATATTCTTATAATAATATAAATAATATTATAATATTCTTTTTCTCTCTCTTTTTTATATTTTCCTTTTCTGGAATGAGAGAAACAAGCTTGAATATGTTGGTAATTATTTTTTCAATAAATCTCAAATGTGGATCTTTGAAATATAAAAATATTAATAACAAATCTCTGGAATTGGTTGATGAGATTGGACAACATGAATCCAAGTGCAAATGATCTTCCCTGACATTATCCCACCCAGAAATGAGAAGGAATTAAAATCCATCAGGACACATTAGGGTGTGATACTAGCAATATATGCTTAAATTAAAATTGCAGTTATGCAAACAAAACATGGGAGAACAATTAACATATATATGTGTGTGTATATATATATGTATATATATAATAGGATTTGAAACATCTTTTTTAAAAGCAGACTCTAATCCATATGATTCTTAAGTTTTCCCAATTTTTGATACTAGTAAATCTTGCAAATTTTATTTGTTGTGAATTTATAAGTTGTTAACTTAGAATATGCCAATCAGACTTTTGTATGTGTACTTGCATGTATGTGTATATAATCAGTTTTTTTCCCCTCCCAGACAGCTTAGAAGCAAGAAGCAATACAGCAAATGTGTTACTAATCTATAAAACAAGATGCTACATATTGAGTATGGCAGACAAACAAATAAAATGTCAAATGCTTGACTTTCTTACTATACAATGAAGAAAATATTCTGCATTTTCTGTCAGTGTTAAAATTGCTTCTTTTTTTGAAGGAATCAGAGGATTGAGATTCAGGAAAATCCATCAAAATTTATTCTTTCTAAGACCCTTAAGTCAATTTTTGTCTGATGCACCCGTAAAGTTCCCAGGATATAAAAGCTGCATGGGACAGTAAAGTACTAGGCTTAGTCAGAAAAACCCAAGTTCAAGTTTTATCTCTTACATTTACTAGCTGTGTACTCATCAGTAATTTACTTAACCTCTGTCTCCCTCAGTTTGCTGACCTGTGAAATGGAGAAAACCTATCTCCTAGGGTTCTTCCAATGATCAAGCAAGATAATATTTATAAAGTACTTTGCAAACTTTAAAATCCTATGTAAATGTTAGCTATTGTTATTATTAGCCTGATTTATGTATGATGTTCTGATTCTTGCTTCTATGGGAAGTCAGTTATACCAGGATTCTTAAATTATTTTTATTGTTGATTGACTTTTTGATCAATAGAACTGACACTGACAGCTGATGGGTAGCTGACACTACCTACCTTGATGGTGTTTTCAACAATAGTGCTGATCTCAGGAGCCAGTACTTCTCTAAAGGGTCCAAATGTGCACAGAGAGTATTCTGTAAAATGTTGGTTTAATAACTGCGATGTATTTGGCTTATGGTAACATATGCATCGATATCTAGATTGGTCACTTTATACAGATAAATAATCTCTTAAGATTAATAATTTTGGGCTATTAACTCTTCCCAGCTGTTCAACCATTCTCAAGTAATATCTCCATTGATACTGTTTTAAGTAAAATCTGGTTTCTATTGTCTTTAAATGTGAGATAACATGAAAATAATCTTTGTAATTAAGTTAAAAAGCTAGATGAAAGTCACTTGGTAAACAAATATTTCATAAGCCAGTTATCATTGATCTGTTAAACAATAAAAACAAAACCACCCTGCTATTGAACCTCTGCTCTAAAAGAAGGGACTGGATAAAGAGTATATTTTTAAATAAATGTTATATATCTAAATAAACAATACAATTTTTAAAATATGTGCTTCTGATAGACTGTCTAATGATGAGATCTGTAAAAAAAATGGACAAAATTAATAATGTGATAGGATGGATGTAGAACTGATGGAAAAGCTGGACTTAGAATAGTTATTAATATTTCAAAGTTAATGAAGCAGCAGATGTCTAGTGGAATACTTGGCCTTATCCATAGCTTGTATAGAAGCACAGAAAGAATGCTCATTAAATTTATAGTTAAGAAAGAAGCAGGGGGAATTAACATACCAGATTATAATGTTCTTCAAAAAGATATTGACAAATTAGAACAATGGGCAGGATCTAGGAAGATGAAGTTCAATAGAGATAAAAGTGGTCTTACATTTTGGTAGATAAAATCAATTTCACAACACAAAAGGAAGGAAGTCACAGTCAGGCAGCATTTTGTGAGAAAAATCTATAGTTTTTAGTTCATTGAAACTCAAAATGAGTCAGTAGTAATGAGACAGCCAAAGATGCAAGTATTCTGATACAGAAAGTGGGCCTAGTTTCCAAGAAAGAGGTGATGATAATTCCAATAAACTCTTCCCTAATCAGACAGAACCTGGAGTTTTGTCTTCAGGCTGGTCACTAGAAAGTATAAAGATCATTAATAAGTTAGAACATATTCAAAGCAGAGTAATTAAGATGGTGAAGTGTCTTAAACTTTGATTGCAAGAATGGGGAATGATTAATCTGGAAAAGAGAAAACTCATGTTTTCTTCTAATTTCAATTCTTCTCAGTTGTCTTCCAATATTTAAAAGACTGTCATATGGAGGAACGAGCTTACTTGTTTCATTTTTCCCTATAAGACAGAAATAGAATTAATTGATGGAAGAGGTAAGTTTAGGTGTGATGTTAATAAAAGTTTCCTAAGGATAAGACTGTCCCAAAGTGGAAGCAGATCTTGTGATATAGTGGGTTGTCTCTTTTCAGAGATCCCCATCTATCCATTCTGGATAACCAAGTATCATCAGCTGTGTTATAGTGAGGATTCCTTTTGGATATAGATTTAGCTTTATAGCTAGTAGAAATACTTTTTAATTTATCTTTTCTATTTACTTTGTCTCTCAGTATAATAGATATGGTTAATGATTATTTCACTATCTATGTCATTTTGCAAATATAGAGGAGTGCCTAAGAAGAAATTTAAAAAATTTACATCTGTAGTATTTGGTATAGTAGAAAGAGTGTTGGCATTGGAATGAAAATAAGTCTATATCCTCTCTAATGCTTATTAACTGTCTGACCTTGAACAAATTATTTAATCAATGTGGACCTCAGTTCCCTTATCTATTAAATGAGCAAGTTGGTCAAAATGACCTCTGACATCTCATTTAGCTTTCAGTCTAGGATCATGCTATTCTCTTTTGTCAGAGAACTCTCTGGCTCATGCCTAGAGATATAGAAAGAGAATTATTGATTTTTTAAACCATTTCCCAGATCACAAAATGTCAAATATGGATATTTCTAGGCCAATGTGTCATCAGTTTTTGGTTGAGTAAGGTTGTGATCAGCTGGCCAGAATTGGGAGGAGGCAAGCTCTTGTTCTTTTCCTTTTGTATTATTTTTCTATGCAGTTTGAAAGGAAAACTATTTCTCTAGAGCAGAACTTATTAAACGTTTTCCACTGGCATCCCTTTTCATTTGAGAAATTTTTGCATGACCTGGGACATAAGTATATAAAACAGGTATGCTAATCCAACATTTACTAATAACAAATCATAATTTTGTGATCCCCTCACATTTAATTATGAGACTATTTATGAGGTCATGAACCACAGTATAAAAAGTTGGACTTTGAAGGATAGAAATAAAGGGAGGGAATTGCTGGGAGAGAGTAGCTTGAATCAAAGGATGATAAAGACCAGAAGACAGACCTATTCATCTGTCCAGACATGCACACCAATAACACTAGCTAAGAAGGTCAGTATAATCTTACTACAATTTGATCTAGAGATCCCTCTTCTAGGCATATATTAAAAAAGAAATCAAAGAAAAAAAAAAGGAGAGTCTTATTCACATCAAAATTCTTATAGCAACACCTTTAGTTATAGTGAAAATTAGAAATAAAGTTTGTATCCATCAATTATGGGATGGATGAACAAATTTCAGGATATAAATGTGAGAGAATATTATTACATTATAAAAACAAAAAAATGAAAAATTCAAACATGAATTCTGTATGAATTTACACAGAGCAAGTCAAGCAGAATAAGAATAAAAATACAAAAATAACTATAGCAACTTAAAGTATCATTAAAATTATGTGATCTAAGGAGGTGTCATATTTTTAGGAAGAACATTAATAATCTGGAACACATTCATATTAATGAGAAAGTAGAAGATACCTTCTCTGCCATATCCAATCTTTTGTTGGTAAGTCTAAGACTTTTTCCACTTTAGTGACTTGTTTTTCTAAATTTACAAAGCTAATTAGTATCAAAGCTGGAACTAGAACTCTAGTCTTCTAGATCAGAGGTGTCAAATAGGCCATATCCTGAAGCAAATTAAAACATACAACAGAACATAGATAATGTTACTATATGGTTTTCAAGTCAACACACTGCTTCAAGGGATCCTTATACATAGATTAGTGGTTCTGTCTCTGTTTGAGTTTAATACTACTGCTCTAGACCAGTCCTTTTAGCATTACACTGTACTCTCTTTAATTGGTGCATTCCGTTTGTTTAGGTTTCATCAATAGTAGTACTTCAAAAAGTGAAAATACACTCTTTCCCTTCAAAATAAGAGTTAGCTCCAGAACATGCACTTTTGGGAGAGAGACACTATCACAGAGATGACAATGAGTCTTATGGGAAACAAATTTATTGCTCGGAATTGGAGGAAAAAAAGCTACAGATGCCTTTTCTGAATAAATTTTTCTATGTGATACATGATCCATTTCATTTATTTTCAGCTACTGCTCCTATCCATTTCAGTGCAAATGCCTTTTCATATTCCATTCCATAAACTTTGTTCATTCCCAATATTTTCTTTTCAAAATGAGGTCCTTAGTACCTACTTTGTAGAGTTGTTGAAAGTGCCAAAGTATTCTTTTAAAAGAGTTTTACAAGCATATATCCATATGACACAAATATATTAGTTATTAATAATATTATTGGTTGCTCTTATTCTTCACATTACTTTCCTGCCCTTCCTTCCTATGCTTCTGAAGAGTTCAAATGGGTAGGAGAGAGGAATCCTTAAGTGAAATAGTATTTAGAAAATGATAGTATGATTAGGAGAGGCAATATGGAATAATGGCAGAGAGTCAGAAGCCTCTGGATTCAAATTTTAACCATGACACAAGTTGACTGTGCAAATGTAGGAGATTTAACTTCACTAGACCCTCAAGGAAGCCTCAGGCTATAACAGGTGAGTTGCTAATCTGCATTGTCCTTTCCTGTCATGTACTGTACCTAAAACAATGTGGGTACCTACATAAAGAATAGATAATAAAAGTAACAAGAATAATTTAAATATATATAGCTCTATCTCATACTTTGTGGCCATCTCCAGAGAGCACCCATTTATTATTTAAAACGATATCCCATTTTCATCTGTTTTAGGTACTATCTGAGTTCAACAACTCACATCATATTCATTCTAGCTGAAAGGTCAGCCAGAAGTATTTTTCTCTATTTAAAATGTCACCAAAGTCAAAGTTATTATAAAGACTGTTTGTTTTCTATCCAGCTCTTTTGCTGACTCTCCCATCAAATAAGGTCTTTTATGACTAAAGAATGTTAATTAAGTTTGAAGCAATCGTTTTGGAAAAAATAGATTACATTTATATTTAATAAAAAAGGTGAATGGAAGATTTGATTGCAATCTCTTGTTCAAGGATGGCTTGAGTAAAGTATAACCTTGTAGCAATCTGAATCCATAATGATGTTAATTATCATTCAGGGAAGATGCTTATGTAAACTCTGCTTTGACCTGTATATCATCATCCACCATGAATAGAACCGTGGGTCATTAGCAAACCTCCCACTGAAGGACGGCTTTAGTTTTACCTGCTTTTAAAAGAATGGGCCCTGCTTTGATGAGTACACTTATGGCCTTTATTGGTCCCTGCTCTTCTTTGTCCTCTGGATTTGGGGACTGAAGAAAGAAAGCCACAATGCAAGAGGTAGATGATCAGCATATTTCAGAAACATCCAATTTACAGAAGCAGAAAAGACACAGCAGTGATCTCACAGACATTTAGCCTTAACGAAAGGCCTGTCCTAGATAGAATGGAGAAATGATCACAGTTTATTTTTGGTATTTCCACTTTTCATCTCTCTTTCTTTAGAATCCTCTGTCCTTTTAGGGACCTAAGGTCAATTAGGATTTCTTTTTATTTCTGCTCTCTTCTTATCAAAATAGCCTTTAGAAAGGATCTCATATCAATCATTTCATCTTGCCATGAATGTGTCAGTATATTACCTCTCCTACAGATATTTTTCTTCTAAGCCTTCTCCCTAATTGTGACTTTGACACATTAAAACAATTTCAGGCATCATATAGCTTGAAATATATTGTCTGGTAAAGGGTATTTTCCAATGAAATCTAAACTGATACCATCTAAGTGGCCAATTATTCTACCTATGATTTAAACCTTCCACACTCAACATTCTTTTCTTATAGCCTCTACATGTTCATGTGATAAAAAATAATTGTATTTTAGTCTTGGGAAGAACCTTGGATGCATCAGATTTAACTCCTTTCTTGAGGCAAGATTACTTTATCCAACATTCCAACTAGTTCCTGCCTAGATTCTGTTTGAATACTTCTAATGACAGGAAACTACCAAAGTAGGCCATCATTTTTTTTTTTTTTTGGTAAGGTTTTATTTCCAAATTTTTTCAGGAATGCTTCTGAGTCTATATCTTTGAGGATATTGTTAAAAATATCATTAATATTCATAAAATTCATCTTATAGAAGTCACTTTTGATAGATTTGCACACTTGTACTGAACTCAATATTTCCTGAAAGACTCTGTGGTTACAAGTATTTATTATTAAGAAACTTATCCTATGACAGATTTTGGGGAAACTTTGAAGGTAGTTGAAAACTATGACTAAATAGCATTAGTAATTGTGGGAATCATGCTTGGCAAACTCGACAATATACTATTACAGCAAATATTTTTACTTTGAGTTAATTGTTTCTACTGATTGTTGTTTAAAGGTGAGTGAGCTGGTTTTGACTAATAAGAGTTAGTTTTAGGATCTTGGTCCACACAGTACCTTTGAACAGATGATAGAGCAATTACCTCTGGAGGATCCAACAGTGAATAAAAATATACCTCTCTCTAACCTCTCTAGTGGATCTTTTCTGTATGAAGCCAAGAAGAACATATTTACACCTGAAAATACTTCAAATAGTTTTGGCAATAGTAACAAGGTTCTCCTTAAGTCTTCTCTTGGAAAAGTAATTGTAAGTTCATTCAATTATCACATGATATGGTTTTGAATTTCCTCACCATCATTGCCTTCTTTTCTGGACTCATCTGAACTTTGTTGATGTCTCTTTTAAAATATGGTGCTCAGAAGTGAACATGATATTCAAAATATGTCTGTATCTAAATGAACTATCTATCTTTACAATTCTACTGATTACTGAATGTTAAAGGGTACCCGGGGACAAATCATGTAATTTTGATGTTAACATTGAATCTAAGAAAGTTCTAAATGTCAGTTATTCTGAGAACAAAAGGTCTAAGAAAAGGAGTTCTTTATAATCAATATGATTAGGTAAGACATTTCCATTAAAGATGGGAGAATAATTTCCTTAGTCTTTCTTCCCTCATCTTTGTAAATGTGTGTACTCAAATGGTATGATGTATACCTGTTTGGCTTAACCTACAATTTGGAAGATAAAATTTTTTTCTCTAATTCAAATTGAGGAACAGGATATAACAATAGCAACAATAATAACAGCATCATATAGCACTTACTATGTACCAGTCACCATGCTAAGTGCTTTACAATTATCTCATTTGATCTTTACATTAACTGTTATTGTTATTGGGGAGGAAGTTATTATCCCATTTTTACAGGTGAGGAAACTACAGTGAACAGAAGTTAAATGACTTGCCCAAGATCACATCGCTAGAAAGGTACAGACATACAGTAGATAAGGCTGGATTTGAATTAAGTTCTTTTTGACTCTAGGACAGAACTCTATCCATTGTTTCAACTAGGTGTCCTAGAGAACAAAATTTCTTAAATTTTGGGTCATAACCCCACATGGGGTTTGTAACTGGATGTGAGAGGATGTCACAAAATTATGATTTATTTTCAGTAAATGTTTGATTTATATATCTATTTCTGGAGTTGCATAAAAATTTCTTGGGCAGAAAGGGATCACAAGGGGAAAAAATTTAAGAAGCCCTGTTGTAGAGAATATCAAATATATGTTCTGCAGAATACATAGAAACTAGCAAGGGCAAGAGCATTACTTTTAGAATTAGACCTTGGAATGCCAAAGTGTGCCCCTGAGTGCCTTTTTAAGACATTAGGTGAAATATATAAATTTATAGAAATCTCTTTTTCCAAAAACCTATTTCTATCATCTATAATAAATGCACATAACATTTATTACATCTTAGTCTATCTTTTTTTCTTGGGTTGTCATAGCAAAAGATTTAATTATCATCTGCACAGGAGATTAATGGATTGTGATCCGTATCCCTCAGCAGTATACCCACACTGATAGAGCAATTAAAATAGCAAATGGAGTCAAAATAGGTATGGAGTCCAGAACCTTTGGTTCCCTATGTCACCAATCTCAGAGTGAGGTTTAAGAAGACAGACATCAAGATTAAATCACTGTGCTAAGCACTAGGGATATCATTACCAGCAAAAACAAAGACAATACCTATCCTCAGATGATTTAAAGTTCACTTTCTAAGAAGGGAAAGGCACAAAGTAGAAGGGAGATACATACTCTTCCTTCTCCTACTTTACCAAGTTGAACAGCAGATGCCCTGATCCATATCCTTTTTGAAGCATATCTTTTCTTGCTTTTAATTTCCAGAGTACCTACTGTAATCCTTCTCTATAACAAATTGCTCTTAATCTTAGGTTTCCTCCTTTTATATACTTTTCATATTCTGATACTTGCTGAAACAACATTTTTGTAACTCTCTCTAAGGCTGTCTACTTCTGTTGGCACACATCTTGATATATAGGGCCATGAGAAGAAATGGGGATTTTCCTTGTTCTCCAAAGCCCTTTTTATGCCCTCCCTCAGGACTGTAACTCACCAGCCTCATTTCTACATTAAAGCTCACTGTTTACCATGTAGATTCATGTCACTGTCATCAATGGATCTCTCAGTCATTTGGTTCTTCCTCCCCAATAAATTTGCTGGGTGAATTTATGCTCTTCTTCCTCAAATCCATGCTCTCTGAATAACCTGACTTCTTACTTTCCCAACTTTCCCACTTCTCCTCCTTCTTTGTGCTCTGGCTCCTGTGTACTTCAACCAAACATGCAAATGGTAGCTGCTTAAAGGTTTATTCTATCTTATGTATTCAAATTTCTACCAGAGAGAGATTACTAAAGTACTGGGAATTCCTGAAGGAAATGTGACTTAAAGTGCATAAAGATTTTGTTAAGTTAATAAAATGCAAAAGAAGGTTTCAGGGAGGTAAGAAAAAATGTACAGAACCCTGAAATAGAATAAAAATGAAACTTGTGGGACTATGAAGAGATAATCAAATATAGGATAAGGTTTTGTGATAAGAATAACAGGTTGCACTGTGAAGATTTTGAATTCCAGGTTAGAGGATATGAACTTTTTCTTACAGTTATTAAGGAATCACTGGCAGTGTTCAAGTAGGAGTCTGACATAATGAAGCTAAATGATGATGCAATCTTAAATGGACATGTTAAAATCTAATATCCAGCTACATTATACCAATCTAAGAAAGAAGACAATTAGTAGCCATCATCTCTTGGCTAAACTTGAACACAAGTAATTTAATTTTGAATAGAGGTCAAATATTGATTTTCTTTCTTGGTAGACTAGCAATTGTATTTAAGACTAACAATCCATCCTAGAGAGAGCTACAATCTCACAACCTATGAATTCAACAAATCCTTAGATATAGTATGCCAAGGATAGAGGTGTGAGGATAGAGGTGTTGAGAAATAGAATTGAAGGTTAGGGGAAAGTGCAAATTCTAAATCAAATCAAAAACATTGTTATCTCTTTGCAATGAGTTGTTCTTGCATACAGAGTGATGCTGATGCTGAAAAAGAAAATGAAAGAAGAATTTCATACAATTCCAGAAGTCAGGCAGGGCAGGAAGAGAACACTATATACAAAAAGCATGGAAGGAGGACATGTGCCTAAATGAAACTGCATTGCAATTTCAAAAGAAAGAAATGTGAATTTCTCAAATTAAGCTACAACTAAAATATTCCTTCTCTTTTGAAAAGCTTTCCCAGATTTCAATGGCTTTTGGACCTTGATGGTCCTTTCACTGAGAGAAGAGCATTTTCTACCACTATCTTTTCCTTGCAAGGCAACCAAATTCTCTGCACAGAATTGCTGACCAAAAATATTTTTGTGAAGACTTGGAGCTTGTTGACTATTTTTTGATGTCACAATAACTATTGACTTAATTGATAGAGTACATCAATCTCTGTTATTTTCTAAGTCATTTCCTGGTAATAATTTAGATGCTTAGGAAAGTATTTGAACTCCAACCTATAACTGTGTATATATATATATATATATATATATATATATATATATATATATCATTCAGTGTGCCCTAAGTCACTGGAGCTTTTTGTGGAAAGTACTTTACAAACCTTTGAGTAGTACAAAAATATTAGTTATTGCTTATCATCATCATCATCCCTGCCACAAGCAGGATTAAATGATTTCCTCAGGGTCACATAGCTAGTAACTGTCTGAAACCAGGTTTGAATTTGGGTCTTTCTGACTTTAGGCCAGTAGCTCTATGCATGGAACTCCCTAGATATAAAGAGCTGTCAAAGAGCTGTCATAGAGCTAACAAATAAAGCTAGAAGGAACCTTCTATATCCAGTTCATTGATGCCCCCACTGAGTTCTCTATACTCTTTCAGCTAAAGGGTAAGGTCTAAAAATCCACATACACACTAAGAACTGACATTTTGATGTTTCTTTAGTTCACACAAAATTGTTATGTTTAATAAACAAGTAAACAAGTCTTTTATATACTGAATAAGGCTGTCTTACAACATGTATATTATAATTTCTCAAATGCATATAGATAATGTGTTATAAAATACAAATTCATTAAAAATTAAAAAATTCAAATTCATAAAATACAAATTAATTTAAAAGCATTAACTTATAATAGAAAATAAGGTATAGGGATTAGATGTGTGATTTCACTGATAAAATCAGGTGAAGAATCTCTTCTTATTAAAGAAGGTTGATCCCTTTGCTGCAATATTGTAATCTTAGAGCTTTGTAAAGCCTTGTGAAATTAAATTACTTATCCAAAGTCACAAAACCATTTACTGATATACCAGAAGCAAGATTTGAGCTCATGTTTTTCTGATTTTTGTCTCTATCCTCTCCATCACACAGTCTCTCATGTTAGCTCTATGATAGCATGCCTTTAATGGTAAAATTACTATCAAGAGGGTGTCTGTGAACAATTTGTGATATTAAAAAAGTATCTTTATGCTCAACATCATCAGAACTATTGATTGTTCTTTGACAGATAGGAGACTGGTCCAAGATCACATAGCTAATAAGTGTTAAGCTGAATTAAAAAAGACCTTCTGATTTCCAAATTTAATACTTTGTCAGCCCTGTCACTTTCTCTTGCCATCATTGATTCATTCTCTCAATCACTGATAATATCACTGTCATCATCTTAGAGTGCTTAATTATCAAGAAAATTTATCCTAAAGTATGAGAGACATATCAAAAGTCTAAATGGTTGATATATAAACTTTGATGGTCTGAGACTCTAAATGGATATTTAATTAAATAGGGGTGGGGCTGCCTCAAAAATGAAAATTTGACAATTAAAGTTTTAAAAACAATAGCAAAGAAAATAGAGATGTACTAAAGCAACCAATATGGCTACACAATATGGTTCTGTGAAAATCCTAGAATGTAAAGGTTTGTATAGTAGAAAGACATGACTTGACATTTCATTACTCTAAGAAACTCTCCAAGACTTAAGGCACTGATTTCAATTGTTATATAGAGTTTTCTTATCTGGGAGTTCCTTATATAAGTGGAATCAAAGTCTAGTCTCTACCCCTAGTCTATGATATGTTGTTTTCTTAAAAGCAGAAAGGGAACAAAACACCAGAGGTGATTATTAAAGAATAAAACAGACCTGATAGAAAAATAGCAAGAGAGTGAAATCTCTAAATGAGCTGAGGCTTTGAAAAAGGCTAAGGCCAATTAGCAATTACTTTTAAAAAGCTTTATTCAGAACTAGAAGAATAAGGAAGGCATGTGAACACTGCTTAATGCTGTAATGTTAATAGATGATAGAAATAAAGCAGGATTATGCTAGTCCTATTTTGCTTCTGTAGTCTTTATTAAGAAGGATGATACTGAATTCAATATCACAAAAGCCCATTTCATGTTTATGATGTACAAGATACTGTTAGGTACAGGTCATACAAAAGTGAAAAAGGACATGTTCCCTGCTCATTTAATAGGGAAAATAAAATCTTTACCCAAAATACTACAATGAAAGGAATAATGTTAAATGTGCATAGGAGCAGGCCAAAAATATGCAAAATTCAGAAGAAATCTAAGAGATCATTAATTCTTTTTGAATTTAGGGAAGTTGTTGGGTGAAATCTTCCTGGATAAGGTGGTGGCTGAGGTAAGTCTTGAAAGAGGAGAAGAATTTCAAAAGAAAACAGTTTTGTTCTTTTGTTTCTTTGTTTTGTTTTGTTTTGCAGGGGTTTGGGAAGGAGAAACATATGAGGGACTATGATTCAAAATGTGTTATAGGCTATGATAAAAGATAAGGAAATGGAACAGGATAAAAGAAGAATTGAAGAGGGTGCTTATCATTTGATTGACATGAAAAATACATAAAGTAATGTGAATTGCCATGGAATCACATAATGGAGGGACTTCGATCCTGGGTAAGGTATTTTTATATAAATAGAATGATGTATTGGTGAGTTAACATGGGTAAAATTATGAAGGAAAAGTTGAATCAGGAATGAACTGGAGATAGAATGACAAAATAGGATAGTTTTACAATTGTCTAAGAAACAACTGATAAAGTTCTGTATCATAGTGAATGTCCTAGAAATCAAAAGAAGGAGATGGATGGAAAAGATACTTATATCTATATATATGGAAAAGATACTGACAGGAATAGACATGGATTGAATATTTAATATGAGGGAAAGAGGACTTCAGGGTAGAACTATGATTATGAAATCAGTTGGTTCTGGCATTATGAATATTAATGGAGAAATCAGTGGCTGTGTGACTCTGGACAAGTCATTTAAACTCACTGGACCTGATCTTCTTTATTTATAAGGTAGGGCCACCATTTTTACCATTTAACTTAATTATGGAATGAACAAGTTAGATAATTAATATGAAAATACTTGGTAGTTATGAAGTCCTCAAAGATGTACAGGGAAAGGTAATATAAAATAGCTGGATTTCAGCAAGGTCTTAATAGAATTTCTCTTGAAGTGTTTGTGGAAAAGATGGAGAAATATGGGTTTAGTGATAATATACTTAATAGAATGATTGATGGTCACCACAACCAAATGGTCTTGAACACTTGAATTATCCTAGTGTGCAACATTAATGGTTAAAGAAAAAGGACCCAGCTTTTCAATGATAAAGACCTTTAAAAACAAACTATGCTTAGACTGCCAAGAAAGGTCAAATATATTAGTAGATTCTCAGGATTGAATTGAAATTCTAATTTATTTTACTTTGCTTTTGAAATTTGGAAAAATAGCACCAAAAAACAGAAAGAAAAATTTCCTTTGTTCTAACTTTTTTGGGGGCCAGCATATTTTTTCCAATACATTTTCCCAATGCAATATGATCTTCCATACGATATATCTTGAAAATAGAGAGGTAATGGGAATTTTCTAGTTTTTCATAGAAAAAAGAAGTGCAAAGTGCAAGAAATGCAAAGAATAAAGGGAAAAGAGAATATGGGAGATTGGAAGGAAGGAGAAGGAAATGGAAAGCAAGGGAAATGAAAGGATGAGAGGAGAAAAAAAAGAAGAAAAGGTTAAAAAGGACAATAGATTAACATACTCAGAAAAAGTTTTAAGAAATAAAAAAGAGTATATAAGAGAAAACATTTCAAATTTCCTGAAAATTAAGTTTATAATTCCTTGATAATCTATGTTCTAGATTTAAGATGTACTGTCCTATATATTTTTTGTTCATTATGAGTTATGAGTTCAACCAAATTTTATTTCATCATTTCTATGTTGGCTTATACCTGAGTTTGCTAAACTTCATTATTGAAAATATTCCTATATTCTTGTGTTAGGGATTGTCTTTGTCTGTAGTGGAGCTTATAGCTATGAGTATCATTGAAGGAGTTTGTGGTAGGAAATTCCATAAATTAGAATGGCATAGGGTTTGAGTTTTGATGTGGGGATAATCTTAGGGGCATAAATTTGGAACAGAAAATAATATTAAGCAGATGGAAATTTCCATGGAAATAGATGTCCCGATATTTTCCTTAGCAACCATTGTCAGAGAAACAAATTGAAGCAATCTGATGTCATATAAATCAATATCACATAGAAGGAAGTGGTAGCCTAGAGTCAGAGTGGGGTGAATTGAACCTCTAGTGGCTACAGTACTATCCTTGCTGATCACAGAGAAGATCCTCTTCTTTATTCTCTTCTTCCTTGTTAAGAAAGGAATAATTTTCACTGAAATATTTTCTTTCATTTTATTGCTTTAAAGTTTAGGAGATTGAACCTATTGGGATTGCTCCATAGAGAATTGAGAATGGCCCTTTTATTCCATTAGTCCTGTCTTAATGACTTTATTGTCTTTGATGTAGTAATTAAATGGTTTTCTATTTGTTTTTGTGACTAATAGATGGTCAGTAGTGTGCTGATGGAGGCTTAGAGTAGGATTTACATAATTCCTTACTGAAAACACCCCAACACAAAAGCTGGAAAAATGTACTAAGGATTGAAAACTAGACTTGTCAAGGGAAATTTCAAAGGACTCATTACATTATGAGCTGTTTTATCCATGATAATTTTGCATTGATTGAGGTTATTTATAGAATAGTAGGTTAAAATAAGGCTATCTGCTTTGACATTGCAAGGATCTACTACAAATGCTTTTTTTCTGGAGATTTTTTTAGCTTTTATACATACATACATATATATATATATATATATATATATATACACATACATATATATATATACTTACAGTGAGTACTCTGTCTACATTACTAGCCTTAATGACAAGTTATATTGTTTTTTAAAAGTCTAGGTTGTAATTTGGCAGGAGGCTGTTCCCCCATTTAATAGTACTTTATTTTTTTTTCCAGTTACATCCAAAGAGAGTTTTCAATATTCACTTTTTTTTGAGATTTTTGATTTTCCCATTTTTTTGTTCTCTCTCTTTTTTCCTGTCCTCAAGACAGCAAGCAGTCTGATATAGGTTATTCTCACATTATTCATGTCAGTAGGATTTTTTAAAAAACCTATCCTATGTAATCTCTCTAAATAGGCTATCAAGTTGATTCCAATAACTCATGTATCACTGTATATTGGAGCATGATTGTAGCTTTTGTTTGATGTTGAAGTGCATTGTATAATTATGCAAAAGTGACATAACTGGCCTGAATCCATGCTAGGCTGAAAAGTCATAATGATTAGTTATTGAAGAATTAGTGTATAGTGGCAGGACTTGACTCTCATGGAAGGCAGTTGGATAAGAGCACATATATTGATTGAGATGATTCTTCACTTATGTCTTATTATGGGAAAAGATAAGAAAGTGTGTGATACTTAAGAGAACTAAGGGGAAATAGTATGCCATGACACAAAGTTCAAGATGCCATTAACTATCTGCTAGATAAGTAATGCTTTTTTTTTTTTTTTATTATTGGACCTGTACAGTAGAATCCCTATGGCAGAAGAAAAGTTAAAGTTGACCTTCCTCTGCTCAATGGAATCCTATCAATGAGTATATGCTTCAAGATATTTTTTATCATTTTTCTCATTTCTCATTTTTCAGCACCCCATTGGAAACACAGATTGGAGACTTCAATAACATGGAAAGATTGCCTTATCTACATGATCACATCATGTCTGGATAGATGCTGGAAGATAATGAGAAAAAGTTACTGAGAGTCGGTTCACTGTTTTGAAGTTGAAAATTAGTGTTAGTATTTTTTTCCAAGCCTCTGTCAAGTAGAAAGATTATTTGCAACTCAGCAGGTTGTGAGCATTGGTTTTGAGAAAGTAGGAGCACATAATACTTGGTCACATCTGAAGAATTTTTGAGAACTGAATACTTTTCTAGGTTTTTAATGGCTACAATCAGAAATTTGTAAATATCCATGCCATGGTTTCTTAATATTCTCACACATGGGTATATTAAGAAGGCCAAAAAAGGAGCAATTTGGCCTGAAATTTTTGGTTCCTTTAGATATTGTTGTGGTTAGAAAAATGAGCAGATTTAATATAGGCCTAATTTACAGGATCATTGCTACAGGGCTAGAAAAAGCATTAAAGGACTTACTATAATCTTACTATTTCATTTCTCTTCAATGAAAATTATTTTCATGGAGATTTAAGTACATTTTTCAAAGTCACAAAGGTAGTAAGGGACAGAGCTGAGATTCAAATTTAGCTCCATGATTTCTACATTTAGAACACTGTCTATTGAATAATTGTCTTTCTTAACTGTTTCATGTAAATCCAATTTTTGTAGTTGTGGGCACCAATAATTCCTTTGCATTACATTTTCATTCTACCCTAATAAGGATTGGGAGTAAAAGTCAATAAGGTTTCATTTTTTTATGAAGTTGTTTTGTATTCTTGACAAAACCAAAGAAAAATTACTGGCCTATAGAGCTATATTTGTATACCACATGGACTCAAAATTACAAACTGTATAATACTATTTCTCATCTTAATATACATTCTCTGCATTGTCATATCAAGTAGCACTTTTAAAAGCTCAAATTTTTCATATCTCATGCTGACTTCCTCCTAATAAAAACAGTCAGGGGATTAAAATTAATTTATCAACCTAGTACAGTGACTGGAGCATAGCAAGCATTTAATGAATACTTGTTGAATTGGATTAAATCAAAGCCTTTCACACTAACCTCACTCAAGGTCCTAGATAAAGAAAAAAAAATTACAACAAAGAAAAAGTTGCCAAGTATTTTTGTTTTAGAAAAGTAAAGGCTAACTATTGATATTATTTATTTTGATTGCCTGCTTATGCTTAAGCAGTAATCCTTAATTAGATTAGAAACAAAACTGTCAAACTATCTCATTTATCTAGAATACTACCTTCCTTTGGATTTGATCAGCTGCCATGACTACTGACTACAAGAATATTCAAGTTATAAAGCAATCAATTCAGGAAAATACTGGAAATGAGCTCTTATAGCATGCCCTAGAGACGAGCAAGGCAACCAAAAAAAAAAAAAAAAAAAAAAAGAGAGAGAGAGAGAGAGAGAGAGAAAGAGAGAGATAATCAATGTTCATCAAATTTTCCTAATCCTTGAGTCTCTAAGGGCTTATGTTTGAAAAAGACCTAGCATGTTAATATAAAAGCAAGAGGAAAAATGTATCTTTTTTTTTAAATCATTTCAATGGTAGAGGGAATCAGTTGGGAAGGATCACTGAAATTCCTGAAATAGGAGTATATTCACTTATTTGTTGCATTACAGACTGATATTACCACTTCAAATTTAACTTGTATAAAACTTGGCTACTATCTATAATTGATGTTATTTCTCCTATGCACAATATACATATTTTCTATATTACATATATACATATGAAAAGAAGGAAGGAGGAAGATAGCAGAAAGAAAGAGAGATAGAGAGAGATTCAGAGAAACAGAGACAGAAGGAGACAGGGAGATGGAGAGAGACAATGAATACAGTAACTGCTCTATTTTCCAGGCATTTTGCATTTTGTTTTTCTTTTTTCATCTTTTTTTTTTCTATATGTTCAGGTTCAAATCAGTAATCATATGTAGCAGTCACTTTTCTGGGTTCTGGGCACACAAAAATAAAAATAAAAGTACTCTCTGTTCTCAATGAGTTTGTATTCTAATGGTATAATTATATATCTTATAAATATAGGAAATTATTTTTAAATAAGACAATCTGGTCAATGAAATAATAGTTATAATCAACATTCAATTTCAGAGTTGAAAATGCCTTTAGAGATCATCCAATAGAACCTTTTCATTTCATGTATTCTTTTTAATCCAATAAACATTCATTAAGCTACTTCTTTTTCAATGCTATTTACTATGTTTGATGCTGAAGAAAATACAAGGCATAAATAAAGCATAGTTTTAGACTTTATGGAAACATATTAAAGAAAATGTCATTTGATGTAGACTTTAGTGGATGGAAGATCTTATGAAAATCTATCTTTTAAACTAAGGAACTTGATTACAAATATGTAATTTAAAAATCAAGGGATCTCAGTATCATCAAATGAGACAGACCTTTCTTAAAGTTCTTCCAAAATATTTTCTGCTGGAAATTTGTTACACTCTAAATATTTGTAGTTCTGTCACTCCAAAACCCATTCAGAGGCTTCATCTGGTATTGACATGATCATAATTCTTACAATAGTACATATTATCTTATGTAGTACTTACTAATACTTACATAGTACATACTATGGGTATCACAAACTGTACCCATATAACATGGTGAACTTAATTGCTAAATGCTGTTCTAACTACTCACCAACCAGCTGTTCCCCATTTCTCTTCCTATCCTTGGACCTCCCTAATCCCTGAGACATAACAATATTGAAATTAGGCCCATTAATAACCTTACATTGGCTTCAAAGTTTTAAGTGAAGAGTCAATCAATGTGATAAACTTTATTATGGTTCTATTTGAAAAAATTGCCAAGCCACCCCAGCCTTTAGCAACCACCACTCTGGTTGTCATCAACATTGAGGCAAGACCCTTCATCTGCAAAGGAAATTAGGACTTACTTTGGGCTTATTGTTAGTTAACATTCTTTGCAATAGAGTATTTTTAATTAAGATATGTGCATTTTAAAAAGATAAAATATTCTTGTACATTTAGATTACAGTATGGCATAAAAAAGTTATGTTTACATAACTTTACATTAGGAAACCAAGAAATTCATGTGATGAGTTGTTGTTCATTTTATTGTGGTGGTCTAAAATGGCACCAGCAATATCTCTGAAGTGTGTGTGTGTGTGTATATATATATATATATATATATATGTATATATATATATACACATGCATACACATATATGTGTATATGTTTATATCTACTGATGTATGAATTCTGTAAAGTGATCTAGTTACTTTCATATAATGGACAACAAGTATTCATAATCCACTCATTTTTCCTGCATGGATAGTAGGGCCAAACCTTTGAGTAATGATGAATCTTATTTAAGAGCATCTGTCATCTTCCATAGCTTGATGCAAACAACATCATGCTATCTGCAAAAAGGAGCATCTGAAGGATTTCAACATGCATAGAATCTCTTTCCAACTCAGACTCTAAACTGGATCTCTTCCATAGTAGTGGTAAACATTCCTTTGGAACATATATCTCTTGACTTTATGCCTTGATTGGTATTAATATTTAGAGGCCTGTTGAACAAATTTACATCTCTATTATAATTTTCAAGTTTTGACTGTGCATAAGGAACTCCTTGTTGGAGGAGAGCCTTTGCATGCTATTTTTCTCACTTTCTATGAGTCTATATCATTTGTAAATCTTCTCTCTCTCTCTCTCTCTCTCTCTCTCTCTCTCTCTCTCTCTCTCTATATATATATATATATATATATATATTTGTTTGTTTACAGAGAAATATTGTTTTGTGCAATCGAATATTTGTCACTCTGTGTCATATGGGTCACTGGGTCTTTTTGAAGTCTAAGAGAGTGAAATATTAAGCATATTCTGAATTAGGAGGAAATAACCCAGAAGAAGAATAGTTCAGAAAGACAGTAAAGAAAAAGAGAAAGGGTGATGAGCAAACAAAAAGCTGCAAAAAGAGATCTTTAAAAAAGAGTCCTGAAAAAGTTTAATTGATTGTCTTCTGATTATATTACCAAGAGTAGTTGCTTTGCTACAAAACTAAGCTAGTAATTTCCGTGCCTTCTGAAATAGTAATTTCATCAGTGATACTAGTAACTCTGATGCCTTTCAAGTTTTTCAAATTAAAGATAATAAGCCTCTAACTACTGTATACAGAGTTAATAAGTATCAGGTAATTTCAAACCAAGGCAAGAGAGGCTACATTTATCAGCTCTGTACTGTATTTTCCTGAAACCCACAGAAAGTTACTGTTTATTAAAAGCATCTCAGTCAGCCATTCCTTTCAATTAGCAGGCCTCTCAAGATCTGATATCCTTCAATATTCCCTTAAGAACTATTTCAGTTTCAATCTGCACTTAATATTGAATTTGCATCAGAAAAAATTCATTAGGTATGAACAGAGTAAGATTTTCTTTACATTCCCATTCCCTTTATTCAATCCAAACCACAGTAGCCTTTGGCTATATCAAACAATGCTGGCCTCTTTCCAATTAAATGAATTAATTGTTTGAAGGAGGAAAAGAAGAAAAAGGCAATGTATTCAGTATGGATTAACTCTGATATTGGGCTCCATAAACCTCATGCAGATTTCTTAAACTACCCAGCTGTATTTCTTACTATGCATGGATGTCTAGCTTTAACAATGTAATTTGGTTTAGAAGCTAACTATAGCTGTGAAGTAGGGAAATGAACTTTGGATTCGAGTCAGAAAAACCTGTGACTGCTATTTACTTACTGAGATCCTGAGCAAGGCTCTTCAGTTTTCTAAGTCTCTAATTCATCATCTTTAAAATGATGTTTCATGTTTTATAATTTTGTGGTGAGATAGCATAATGAAAAACATTACATATATGCTAGATGGTATCATTGGTTGGAGAAATCAAACATAGATTCTTTTGGAGAAAATATATAGAATTAAAAATTCAAGTGGATTTAATCCATAAAACTGAACTTCAAATTTAAGCACCTAAGATTTCTTCCATGTGTTCACATGATATCCCCTGCTATTATAGGATATAACATCCCCTAAGATTTATTAGGCTGTTTAATGAATCTTGTGGATGAAAACAGGTCCACCAAAGGCCCATTGTCTACTCCTAAGACTCTCTGGGTTTTGTAGGACTGGTTTTTGGATTACAGACATAATAGGCCATCAAATTTTGATGAAGAGCTGCTCTAAAATCAAACCCAGATATAAAGATGATCCATTTCACGACTAGGGGATCTTACTCATTTTGGGGGACATCGAGTCCTTAATCTACCTGGCTCTTTCTGAGAATAAATTAAGTTCCCAAAATTTTAAAAAAATCACAAAAGAAAATAATTCCATCAAAATATAGTTATTAAAATATTAAGAAAGAAAAACTTCCCATACCCTAAGTTAAGAATTCCTGCTTTTGTTCCCAACTCAAAAGTTTGCCATCTAAGTAGGTCTTCCAAGGGGAAGTTAAATGGAGTATTAGAGGGTACTGAACTAGGAATTACAGTTGTTGAAGTACAGTTGTTTCTAGGGTCAGTCGTGACACTTCATGACCCTATTTGGAGTTTTCTCTGCAAAGATGCTGAATTGGTTTGCCTTTTCTTCTCCAGATCATCCTATAGATAAGAAAGTAGGGCAAACAGGCTCATATGACTTGCACAGATTCATCCAGTGGTAAGCGTCTGAGGCTGTATTTGAACTCATGAAAATGAGTCTTTCTGACTTCAAGCCTGGCACTCTATGCTCTGGGCCACTTAACTACTCTGGAGTTAGAAAGACCAGACAGAGTTCAAATTTAATTTCTAACACTCAGCAGCTATGCAATCCTGTTCAAGTCACTTAACCCATGCCTCCATAAAATTGGAGAAGAAAATGGCAAACCACTTCAGTATCTTTGCCAAGAAAATTCCATAGATAGTTGATCCACAGAATCATGAAAAAATCAGATATGATTGAACAAGTTTCTCCCAAAGCTTGAGTTTTGCTGAAACATCTTTTGAGAGCTTATCGCCTCTACCTCATGATGAAGACTCTAGAGGAGGTAAAAGTTCACTTTTATTCAATTCTACAAGCAGTTATTGAAAACAATGTTTTTTTTTTGTTTGTTTTTGTTTTTTGCTGAACATTAACGTGGGGGGAAACTGGTACAAAGTCTCTTGGAGAAACTCAAGAAGACTATTTGCCTGCCTTCTTAGTTTACAAACTAGCAAAGGATTAAAAATCATTATTTCTCTCAACATTTCTCCCTCTGCTCATTTGCAAGGGTGTGGGTGAAATATAAAATTTGTGAAATGAACTCCAGGTTTTGGTGAAAGGTAGGCTCCAAGCCCTACTTCACTGGAAAGAATGTGCATTTGGGTTCAAAGAAAGTTTTTATGTTTGCTATTTAAGGGCTAAGTAAAAGGAAATCCATCTCTCAAAGTTTGGCTATCAAGTACTGATTTCTGTTTACTACAACATTTTAGGATGCTCAAGATCATTTACAAAAATGGGGAAGAAGGTGATTAGGGATAGTGGAGAGACCAGTGAGATTATGCATCTGTTGAAGTATTAGGAGAAATATGTTTCTATTTCCTAAATGAAAGTGAAAGAGGGGCATGGGAAAGCTATGGGAATTCTAAGGGAAAATGAATCAGAAGCAAATACTACTTTCAATGCCACAGTTCTGCTTCTTTACAGCCTAGGAAATTTGATATCATTAATGAAAGCAAGAGAAAGAAATGCTTCAGAGGTTAAATTGTGGAACATCCCCTTTTTCTTGTCTGCACAAATTAATTTGTATTCAGAAAAAGGAAAAAAAGATAGGGGAAAGTCTGAAATCATGCAAACTACAAATGTTTGTCTTCATAAAACCAAATGACAGGTTTAGTGACCATTTTAAAGCTGCATTAGGGCAGTTATTTTGGTTTAATGAAGACATTACATAGGAATAATAAAATAATTGATATTTATGTGGTGACTAATGGTTTGCAAAAGCACTTTGCATGTGGTACCTCATTGATGGTCTCAACCACCATGTGAAGTAATATGGTCCCCATTTCACATATTAGGAAAACTGAGACTCAGAGAGATTTGAATGACTTAGCTATGCTTATATATCTAGTTTCAAAAGAAAAAATCCAAAGAAGTACCCTTCTGATTCTCACGGTGCTCTTTCCTCTGTACTATAAACATATATAATCACATTTAAAAATCATAATATAATTATAATTTGTTTTTTACTGTAAGAATGGAAAGAAACTCTAGATGGCATTCTTTAGTATATTCTGTTCAAACCACACCCAAACACAGAATAGATGAAAAGGTTTACTATTATTATACATCTTCAGATGTCCTTTGTCATATCTTATATTCCAGTGGCTATCAAATATATCTATATCTATCTATCTATCTATCTATCTATCTATATACACAACTACTTTTTCTTTCTCCCACTGATATTAGTCAAAATTTTTTTTTTTTTAGAAATAGCTCTCTTTTAGCATCTGTTAAGTACTGGGCTGTAAAGGGATCATGAAAAGGCTTGATGGAATAAAAATTCTCTCAACTCTGGTCAGAAATATAATACTTTGACTCAAAATTAATATCACTAATGCACATTTGTATACCCACATTGCCCAAAAATGTCATACTTGCTAAAAAGTTGAAGATGCATTCAGCACTTGAATTCTTAAAAATTTAATGGGAGGCAAGTTACACATCATAGACTCCTAGAATTGAAACTAGTCCAACTAGTCTCCGAGAAAAAAAATCATTTCTGTTTAATTTATTTAGCTAGTAGTTATCTAGTTTGTATTTGCGGATCTCTAGGCAGGATCTCTAGAGAGGATTTCCTGGGAAGTCCATTAACCACTTTTTTGGGGGGTGGAATAGGGATCTAGATCTGTGATTTCATTGGTGGAATAGTTTCCCAATGAAGAAATTCTTTTTACTAATGCAAGTCAGTATTCTGTTTTGTATCTTACTATGTCTTAGAACAAGGGTTCTTAACTTGGAATTTGTGAATTTTTTCTAGCATATTGATAACTGTATTTCAATATAACTAGCTTCTTTTATAATCTCACAAATTTTATTTTAAACATTTAAAAAATTATTTTGGAAAGGGGCTCATGTGTTTCACCAAACTGCCCAAGATGTCTATGAATCACAATCAGGTTAAGAACTTCTGTCTTAGTTGCCTGGACCAGTAAGGGTTTATGTGATATTTCCAATATGTGCCAGAGAGACACTTAGATAAAGGTAGATCTTCCCAACTCCTGTGCTGTCTCTTCCATGCACTGTTTCAGGTTGTCTCTCCATTATAACTTGGGATTGTTCCAATTGTTAGAGCTTTTTCTCTTACATTGAGTCAAAATTCTACCATTATTTTATAATTTTGTCTCTAGGGCCAAATAGAAAAACTCTACTTCCTTTTTCAGAGCATACCCTTTCAAATATTTGAAGAAAGCTACCATGTTCTCTATCTGAGATTTTTTTTTTTTGTTAGACTAAATAACCTCAGTTCCTTCAATCAGTGCTTTTATGATTGTAGAAGAAAATTATGTTCTCGCGTCTTTTTGTTTATTTTTTAAATAGTATTTTATTTTTCCAATTATATATAAAGATAATTTTAAGTCACTTTTAAAAATAAAATTTTGAGTTTCAAATTTTCTCTCTCCTAACTCTCCCTAATCCCCTATTTAGTTAGAAATTTGATATAGGTTATATTTGGGCAATCATGTAAAACCTATTTCAATATTTATCATGTTACCTCAACCATTTTAAAGGTTATTAAGGCAGCTTTCCCCCTACCAACTGCCTAGTCTGAAGTCTTTGGACTAATCTAAATAAGAACTCAGGTAAATTTTTTCCAAAGCTATCAATTCTGATAGAGTGCCCTATACTAAATCCAAAGACCAAGCCACTTTCTTTGAAGAAACTGGGAGAAAAGATCAGAGAGAAACTGTTTTCCTTCTTAATATTCTACACACCTGACATAGAGGTGATGGGCTATATATGCAGAATAAGACATATTTTTGAACAGAGCCAATATGAAAATCAGTTTTGCTTGACTCTGCATGTTAATTGTGTTTTCTTTTTCTTCTTTCCCCATTGGGGTGGGGGAGGTGGGAGGGAAAGAAAAGAAATCCTTATTAAATGAAAAATGAATTTAATTAAAATAGAATTAGAATAGTGACCACAAGATAAAGGAAGCTTTGACTGACACATTTAAGAGCATTACCCTTTAGTCCCAATGTCTTGTCTAGATTAAAGTAATGATTTGGGAGAAGAAAGAAGTCATTTATTCTTTAGTTTATGGAATTATATTTTAAGTTCACCTTTCAACAGATGGAAGGATAAATTTTTTTGCCCCCATTATAGAGATAAGGAACTATAGTTTAGTATAGCCCATGGGCTGGACTTCATCTTCATTTTAGATATGGGGATTTGGGGTACTGACCTTCTAGGTCAGTAAGGATTTTTCCATTGTTTCTGATTCCAGTGTTCTTTCCACTATACCATACTATTGGCATTTCCTGGTCAGAATCTACCCATTTGGAACTAAAATAGAAGAAATTATTCATTCCTTCCCCCAATCACCCCAGGTATCTGCCCAAAGATGACACACATTTTAAAAATCTTTAATTGCTGTTAGGTCTTCCAACTCAACCCATCTGTCAGGAGCTTAGAAGAATGGTAATCAAAGACTGGAGTTTCCATCTGTGGTATGGGTTTCTCACAAATACATTATTCTTTGGTGATTAGTAAATGTTATTGCAGCTGCTACTACTACATGTTTATTTAAAGAATTACAATATTTGGAGATCTCTTCCAAATCCTCTGTTACAATCATCCTTTATTCCTCCTCAACTTCCGTGGAGGTGGCTGGCAGAAATTGTTGTATTCATTATAAGGGCAGAAGAATGTAGGCAGCCGGTGTTTACATCATGAGGCCATGATTCCTCAAAATCTCAAGAGAAGTGAACAAAAAACGTAAGCTTCAAGATAAATAGGCATTATACTGCTTTGACCATACTATCCATCCCCCAAAGCGATGATACATTTAAACCAATCATTCTCAGTACCTAATGGAGCAGTATTTTAGGAAATATCTAAACAGGAGTCTTTTCTTGATCAAGTCAGAAGATGCAGTAGACAACACACACTGTTAGAGTGGTTAACAAATTTGTTACTGCTTCTACTCAAACACAGCTTTCTTTCCTTCATGAAACAACATGGTGGGAATCAAATTGGCTCTCATTCCTGTTTTCATGCTTGGGCACTTGATTAGATTTATTAAGCAGACACCCCCATCTAGTGGCATCAGCAGCACCCTGCTTTCAGAGTCCTGGGCTTTCTTTCTGAATTGCATGCCCTGTGGATGTGTCATGTGGACATTTTTCTCTTGGAGCCTAAACTGCAATGACGTTTCAAAGACCTATCACATCTTAAACTCTCTCTAAAGAAGATCTGGCAAATGAATACTATTCCCCTTGCTTCATCTCTTATCCTAATCACATCTTCAAAGTGGGTTGAACAGAAAGTGAGAACAAATCAATGTTATCACATATTTCATATTACTATTTATCCTGCTTTAAAAATATTCCTCCTACTCACAGTTGTAACATCTTACAAAGCATATAATGTATATAGCAATTTTATTCTGGAGTGAATTAAGAAATCTATCAAAGCATTAACAGAATGAGAAATTCAAAATAATAATACTTTTTATTTCCATTTTCCCTACCAAGGGAATTATAGGAGCGTTACATAAAACATGGAATTAAAACTGCAATTAAAATGCTATAAATCTATAGAAAAGAAGACAAAGTAATGTAACCAAATGACTGGGTTATGCAAAATTCTTTAAAAGAAACAAGTGAACTCATTGCATTACTTAAGGATATTAAAGAATAGGATTCAAGGGAAGTAAGAAATGGAATTTTTTCCCCCTGAGGCAATTGAGGTTAAGTGACTTACCCAGGATCACACAGCTAAGAAGTGTTGTGTCTGAAGTCAGATGTGAACTGAGGTCCTCCTAACTTCAGGGTTGGTGCTCTATTCACTGCGCCACCTAGCTGCCCCAGAAATAGACTTTTTAAAAACAAGAATGTACTTCTAATGAAGGTCCATTTTTTGTGCTTATCTGGTTAGCAAATCATTGCTTTCAAAAAAAGAGATGTAGAATCTGTAAAGATCCATTAGTTATTTGAAACACCAGAAGAAGCAATGTGGTGTAATGGCTAAAAACCTGGATTTGGATGGGGTCTCACATCTTTACCTTTGGAGTGATTGTAGGTAAGTCATTAATATTTCTAAGCCTGTTTCCTCATCTATAAAACATCATCTCCCTCACAAGGTTATTAGGAGATTAAAATGAAAGAATTCAAATCTTAAAGTAGTATATAAATATGAATTATTTTCAATGAGCAGCAAAATTTTTAAATTGACCTTAAATCACCATATAATACTGCCTTTTCTTTTTAAAAGTAAAGTAATAATGATATATTCTATCATCAGTAAGGGAAGATGATTAAGGAAAAGAAAAGCAAATTTTCTGCTAAAGAACTATTTCATGTTTCCATGTTTCTTGAGGAATATTTCCTTATATTATTTCTCTATGAAGAATTCAGAAAAATGACACTTTGAAAGATTTTAATGATTCTATAAAAGGTAAAGTAAGTGAAAGAAAGCAAACAATGTACACAATTACCATCATAATAGCTAGGACTTATATTGTACTTTAATGTTTGCAAAATTATATATATATATACATATATATATATATACATACACAATGTGTTTGTTCATTTATAGATACACACATATGCTCATTTGATCACAACAATGAAAAGAAATTAGAATTAGGATTAATTTATGTTAAGTATTGATTCCCAAGACTGGATGAGAAGCATACCTCTCTTCTTGTCAGAGAGGTGGTAGATTACAGATGTGGAATGAGGCATAAGCTGCTGAAGATTGCCAATGTTTCTGTTTGATTTGGTTAATTCTCCTTTTTATAGGAAAGAGAAAGAGAGAGAGAGAGAGAGAGAGAGAGAGAGAGAGAGAGAGTGTTTTGTGTGTGTATGTTGGAGTATGAATTGTAGAATGTCAATGCAGTTAAAATTCATCATTAAAACATTAACGATATTCCATAAAATATAATTTTGACAGACATTGAAACTCCAACTCATATCATTTATTAAATGTGGAAAATGGATAGCAAAATAGATTTGTCCTAATGGGTCTTTAATGGAATTCATGAGTTTCTATACATTGATTAAGAACATGAAGATTGATCAGATAAAGTTCAGCAGATTTCATTAGAAGATAAAAATATATTAATTACCTTCATCTTCTACTGTTTTGAGAAAGTTTTTTAGTACTCTACAATAATTAACATGTTCCAAGGCACTGACCACTTCACAGAGAGTTGCAGAATATTTCTAAGCTCAACACCTCTCTTCCCCAGAATCCTCCTCCTCCTCCCTCTACTGTTTTTTTTTAAACCTTAGTAGAGGATTAGAAGTGCTTCCATTTGCAACCAAAATCACAAGAGGCTGAAAGCTTTTTTTTTTTTTTTTTTTTTTTTTTTTTTAAATTACCCTCATTTGACCATGAAATTGAGTTGTGCTAGAACACCCTGTTTCACAGAAAATCTAAACCAGAATCTCCAGTTTCAGTTCTGTTGATGGTAGATTACTTAGGACTGCAAACTGAGAAAATGCCATGATGTTATTATCATAATTGGCTGTACAATCCCTTCTTAGGCTTAATCAACGTGCTACTTAAAAAAAAAAGGCTCAGGGACAATTTTGGTTATTTTAGCCTCTGTGAAATTTCTCCTTTATTTTGTGGAATATGTGTGATAGACAGATGTATATATACACACAAACATTTACATATATACACATATATACATGTATATCTAGCTATATTAGTTTGTTCTATTGTTTCAGTAATGATCCTATTTAGGGTTTTTCTTGGCAGATATACTGGAAAGGTTTGCCATCTTCTCTAGCTCATTTTACAGATGAGGAAACTAAGGCAGACAGGGTTAAGTGACTTGCCCAGAGTGTCTGGGTTTGGAGTTAAAACGTAGGCTCAGATCTTATCTTTATGTGGCTATGAGAAATTCTCTGCAGACTAGCACTGTCCAGGAACTCTTCTTTCATTAGTAGAATTGATTTCAGGTGTTTTATTTGTCCATAGTGCCCAGAAAAAACCCCTTTTTTCTCCAGAAAGCTGTGTACCAGAACTTGATGTCTATGAACTCTTTCTTCATGTCCTGTGGATAAAAGCACTTTCACCTCCAATATGCCTTTGTCCCAAGACCATCATTAGCAACTCCTGGGGAATGGTGGGCGAATATTCTGGGAATAAGTCTCACTGTTCTCTGGAGTTCTCAAAAAAAAAAAAAAAAACAAAACAAGAAAAGTACAAAAAAGACCTGAGTCTGAGAAGAAAAATTCATTTTATAGTATTACTCAAATGGGTCACTCTGACCCATAGCAAATAGTCTGAGTCAACCAAATTTTTCAGACACTGAGACTCAAATATTCATCTTCATTAATATACAAAAGGGTCAAACTGTGCCAATGGGTATGTCTGCATGCTCCTAAACAAACATTCACTGCCCCATAAGTTTATCAAGTTGATATTCCCTTAACCAATTCCAATACACTTGCTTAATTAGAAAGTTCTTTGTGCAAAGTCAGTTTAACAAAAAACTCATAACCATATCTCAGGCCACCCCCATATTAAATCATGACAAGTTTTATTGCCTTCATTAATAGGTTGAAAGTATATCTGTATATCTCTTCTACTTGCCCAGTCTGAATAAGGCAAAACTTAGGCAAAGTTTATGAAATTTTAAGCTATCTTACTTTCCCACTTTCCTTTATTCCTCAAACTCTACTCTTCCCTTTCTTGCCTCCCCTAACACGTACACATAATCTAATCATGACCATTATCATATACTTTCTGATCCTGTGAATAGGAAGATATTTAGTTTTTAATCCAATGTCTTGGTGCACTTAGCTGGATGTGAAGACAAAACCGATGTCCCTTTGGTGACTTGGAAGAAATTACTTTATTTCAGGTCTTACATTTCTCCCACCTTCCTCAGTGGTGGACTGGTAAAGTTGCTGCCATTATTCTTAACCCATCTCCAGTCCATTTCTTTGGTCCATCTCAATATTACTAAATACATGACTTCTAGATCTGGTGGACACATTTGGCATTATTTTACTTAGTAATTAGTGATTCTTTGGTATCATTACCATCAGATGCCTTATCACAGAATCACAATTTCAGAATTGGGGCTGCCGTGTTAGAATATATTCATATGACTCCTATATAAATTTTTTCTTCTGGCTTCAGAGTTATGGATGAAAGTGTATCACTGACATATGACCTCCTCTTTGTTAATAGAAACATTAGTGTGCTATAGAGTAAATTATACATTGATAATTCTAACAAACTTCCTAATTACTCATGTGAATCAAAGAATCATAAAGTTTTAAAGAGGAAAGGAATGTCAGAGATCATTTAGTTCAATCTCCTCAATATAACCATGAGTAAACAGCTCCAGAGATATTGAGACTTTTTGAAGTTATAGAATTGGTTAATTATAGTGCTGAGGTCAGAATCCCCATCTTCTGAATCAGTACAACCCTCATTTTATTATACTATATAACTCTTTCATTGGAAAATGTAGTTCATTTTTCCTCCTTGCAGTTAATTATAATTTTCTTGGCCTATCACAGTAGATGTTATACATCAGAAAATTGCTGACTGAGTCCTGGGACTTCTTTTCACTTTTTTCATTGTAAGGACTGCTGTGAAGACAACTAAAAAGGGGCAATTCCTTTCTCTCCATGCGTTCCTCAGTATTCTCATCTCAATGGGAGCTTTACTGTGACCTTTTTACTTATGCATGTCAGCTTCATTATCCTTCATTAACTCTAAATTTTCATTGAAATAGGATCCTAGTGATGGGCTTCTCTGTGGTGTCTCTACTTTGCCTTCTTCCACAGGAAAAAAGAAGGAAGACATGATCATGGTAAATTAGGTGTATGGAAATAGAGAGCCTTTATCAAATGGAAATGCTTTGTTCTGTGGTTTTAAAACCTGATCATAGAAATGTTATTGAAGTAAGTATGGAGATATGCATAGGTACTTATGTGGAATGGTAAAATAATAAAAGTGGAATAAATTATTAACTAAAACAACTTTACACATAAAACAAATAAATATGATTAATTTGGCCAGTTTTATAAACTATCCAGCAACAGAGAGATGTTAGTTATTTCATTAAGAAGACTCCCTTGAGCAATTACAGGAAATAGAATCATGTACTAGGTGATATGGGGAGATACTAAAGATAAATCATACTTAATGCTGGTTACTGGTTATATGAAAATAAGATGTTAAATAAAACCACATCACTAGTTGTACAATGAATAGAACACTGGGTCTGGAGTCAGGAAGAATTCAAATTTAGTGTCAGACTGTTACTACCTGTGTTACCTTGGGGAAGTTATTAATCATAGCCTGCCTCAGTACCCTCAAGTGTAAAATGGAGATAATAAAATAGCCCTCCCAGGGCTATTGTATGGATCAACTGAGATACTTATAAAATACAGCAAAGTGTCTGGAAAATACTAAATGCATATATATTTGTTTCCTTCCTTCTAAAGGAACAATGTGAAAAACAGGTAAGGAAGGGTGTTGCAGCAGGGTTTCTCAAATTAACATCGTTGTTATATAGTTTGGGGTATAATTATAAATTTATATCAATGTGGATAAAAGCCCTTTTGGCTGGGGAAGGCTATGCTTTTGTTTTACAGCTGCATGTACCTTTCACATCACTTCATTTTAACTTTTATAACAGTGCAGGAGCCAACATTAGCATTCTTATTTTATAGAAGGAGAAACTGAGGATCAAAGGGGTTAATTTTCCCATGGTCATAGGGCAAACCTATATTCACAGAATTACAGATTTGAGCAGGAAAGATTCTCAAAGGCCATCCATTTCTCATTTACAAATAAGAAAACTGAAAGCCCCAGAGTTGACTTGCTCAGGATCACAAAGATAGTAAATGTCAGACTGGATTTGAATCTAGATCCTCTGAGTCCAGTACACTTTTCACCACACAATCTTCTGGTTTGGATTTTGCCCAGGATATAACTCAGCACATTATATGGAGCATTGGAAAAGGTGTTTTTTCCTTTCTGTTGATGAGTTTATAGTTTCTGTGAAACCAAAGTCAGACAAATTTAACAAATAGAGGAATTTTTTCTAATAAAAACATTAAATAACAATAAAATTGAATAAAAATAAGTTGAAGGGACATAATAATCAATCACCAATAGGGAAAATAATTCATTTAAAAAGGCTCCTTAGGCCAGATGTTTTAAATCAGTTCTTTTCAGTGACAGATAGATAGCCTGCCAAAGGAGTACCATGAAGGAAGGTTCTGCAAAGGGAAGGAATTTTATATCTAGAAATAGTGAAGAATTAAAATCTTGGGTACAGGATATAAAATTGCTTAACTAGTATGAAAGAGCCATAGGAAATGAAGTTAGAGAAGTAAACTGCAGTGTTGGGGGTACATAGCTAATGGAAGACTTTGATGAAACTTTTGTTTGAGTTGGTTATAGGGTCAATCTTGTTAATCAAATCAGTTTATGTAGGTGAATTGTGCCTACAAGAACATGTCTACAGCCACATAGATGTCCGTGAGTGTTCATCAATAGGCAGATGCTTCAGCCTGCTTGGCCTTATTTGAGAAGACTTAGAGAATGAATATAGGTGAGACATTTTTTAGAAAAGATAGCATGAGTCAGCACAAATATGCCAATGGGTTCATAGCACCTGGGAATAGTGCAGTAGGGATTAAACAAAAGTAAACATCAAATTTGAACAATGAAATTGAAAGACTCAAGTACTATAACACTTGAGTTATATAAACTCAAGAGGGTGCATCCTTCTCCTGAGATTGAAAAAAATCTTGCAAACAATTCAAGCTAGTAAATCAATGACAGCCTGGAATAAACAAATTGTGTTGGCTTCCCTGCCTATAGAGGCAAAGTTCCTTGAATCACTGTGCTGCAGATCAGAAGGAGCTAGGCTCTGACTGGAAAATGGTCTGATCAAAATTATCAGAAGAAAAGCACAATTTAAAAGCATACTAAATAAATAAATTGGCAAATAATTAAAATGTAAAATAACTAAAGATATATAAAGAAAAGTAAAATGTTTTCAAGTTAAGATATATTGGAAAAGCTGAGATTATTCTTCACACAGGGTGAAAAGTCAAGTGATTAAAGTTGTGACTGGAAAAATAGAGAAAGATAAGGGAAAAAAGAAAACAACAAAAAACTGAAAAGGTACCTTTATTATATATTTGAAAGGAATAGCAAATTATTTACAATAAATTTGCAGTTTTATGGTTAATCTTTTTTTCATGGGGGGGAAGGTTATATTATGTTATGGAAATGCTTTAAAAACAAAAGAAATAAAGGAGGTATAGGGGAGTGTTGGTAACTGTTTTAACAACTGGCTTTATGAAAAAAATGTGGACATGATACACTAAGTTCAATCTACTTCATTGATATTTTCTCCATCACTTTTTTGTTTGGACAATCAATTAAAAATTAAATAAAACTCTGATTTGTATAATTTCCTTTATCTCAGGGTGTAAATGTTAACAATGAAAATTTAGCAATCTGCCCTCTTAAGCCAATTTTAATTACCTCTAACATATTCCTGAAGTAAGACATCCAAGGTAGGTATAAATGAAAGAAGCACTAGTAAGACTTGGTGGTGAGTGGACTTAGGATCAGGACTGTTGAAAGAAAGTGGAGGCTAAAATGAGAAATTATGTGCATAATCCAATAGGAGTAGGAAAAAAGGGAGTGGTATTTGTAGGAATGGAAAACTGAACAAAACAAATAATTTAACTGAGAGAGTTATAAGGTCCGTCATCAATATGACAAATTTCAGATTTTGTGAGACATTTGGGTAAGAAGGACATGACAAATGGAGATATGGAACCAAGAAGAAGGCTTGATGTAAACTATATATGGATTTCCTTCAGGTTAAAGAAATGAATAATGAACTAATGAGACACTACCAAAACAGTAATAGAGTTTAGCATCTTTGGAAAAATATATCCCCCCCTTGAAAAGAAAGACCTGGTTGAGTGGTAGAGTTTGAAGTGCTGTAACTGGTATCAATTACAGTTGGAAATGGCCAATGAACATTTACTTTTGTAAAAAGTGTTCCAGAAAGCAAAATTGATGATCTCATCCAAAGGGGAACCTTTCATTCCTGCCATATCTTGCAATCTTTCCAAATTCTCACAATAAACAAAATAATGAATAATGGCTTACTAACTTGTTTAGAGTTATAATTGCTTAAAAAGGAATGCTTTTCTATCCCTATCTCCCCTTACTTTGAACTTTGGTTACTCAATGTAGCAAAATCTTTTACAATTTCCTTGACTCGGAGTCAGGTGATCTCTTTAATTCAATTTAGGTAAATTCCTACAGAGCAAAATCCCTGAACAGGATGTTCAGGAACAAGGTGTCTTAGGAAATATCCTTAAAGACTGGTGATGAAAATGATCTCTATTGAGAATACATGAGCTTTCTTTTCATCTTATTAGGAAGTGGTTAACTGTCCTATGAAGTATTCTGACATCTCCCTTGACTCTATATGTATGGGGAAATTTGGCAAAAGCAAAGTACATTTCACAATTTTCTTTCTTTCTTTCTTTCTTTCTTTCTTTCTTTCTTTCTTTCTTTCTTTCTTTCTTCCCCCTTTTTTTCTTGCAATATAATTACAGTTAAGTGACTTATCCAGGGTCACCCAGTTAACACTCATTAAGTGTTTGTGCTGTATTTTAATTCAGGTTCTCCTGATTCCAGGGCTGGAGTAGTTATACTTAATAAATTTTCTAATCTTATATGATAATTGATATCTTTTATGTAAAGTTATCTTTATCAAGTTCATTTAAATTTACACACTGTTACTAAATTTTTTGCATTTGACTCTCATGACTCTCAGTATGTCATATCCTGGTATACTGTAGAAAGGCTTCCTATATTGAGTGAGAATTTGGACACAAATCTCTAAGATGCTTTCCAACTCTCAGACGTTATTTGTATTCACCTTTGCATCCATCATTACTCATCATAATGAGAGCACAGATCTTGTTAGCTCTATAATTAACAATTTTAAATTGGTAATTAGAAACTTAGCATCAATTCTAAGATTATGTAGCCTGATGAAAAGGAATAAACCTTCAAGACATTTCTGTTACTGCTAATGTTCATCATATATCAGCAACCTGCACCATGGATCAAGGCAGTTACATGTGCTTACTTCCTCCTCAATGCCTCATGTTGTTTGCCTGTAGTCAACATCTTTTTTCTTCATGAAGAAAAGAGGGTGAAATATGGACACACCATGAAAATGTCATGTAACCAGAAGTTAGGAGATCTTGAATCCATCTACAACCATGTCTATTTGGTAGAACCGATTACCCTTCCTAAGCCTTGGTTTCCTCATTTGGAAAATAGGAATAGTATAACTTTCCCAGTCTTTCCTCATACTGTCATTGTTATACTCATCAACTCACATAAAAACATTTTAAATAGTATTAGCTAGTATGCAAATGGTATAGTATTATGATTAATTATTAATTAATGGCTCAGTATTCATGGCACAGTATTATTTTAATATTTAATTAAGAAATGGGCTACATAGGTAGTTCTTCCCACCTGAATTTCCTTTCCCATTCTATAACTCTATGGCATTAATCTAAGTCTTATCCTTTTTTTTTTTCCCCTGTCCTCTTAAAGCCTTACTTTAAAGGGGAAATTTGATCTTCCCTGACAACCCCTGCCAATAGAAATTGCCCTATTGTTGAACGTTTTGGGACTTTCATCCATGAGATTCCTTTGTTAAATTCACATAGGATGCCTTGTTATTTTTATCTGGCTCAATATTAATTCATTTATTCTCCATTTACCAATCGATCTATCATCTGCCACCCTGCCTACCTATCCCTGCCTACCTATTTTTTAATCTAGCTATCACTATGTGTCTATTCTTATCAGTGCGGATGTAGAATCCTTCAGAACAAATCCAATGTCATGTCTCATGCATAGGAATATTTTACACATAGTAGTTATTAGCGATTTTGTTGAATGACTAGAATAAAGAAAGAGCAATAAGAAACCCACAGAGAAGAGGCCAATCACCAATATTAAATGCTGCTGAGGGATTTCAAAGGATGAAGATTGTGAAAAGACTATTAGATCTGTCAGTTAATAGATTATTATTAACTTTGTATAAACTAGTTTCAGTTGAATGATGACATCAAAAGCTGTATTGCAAAGGACCTAGAAGAGAGTGAAAGAAAAGGAGAAAACAGAACAGAGGAATGGATTTTTGAATGTTAGCAATATCCACACTGAAAGGGTCTCTCAGAAGTGCACCCTTAGAAAGCAATCATCTCCTTTCTGTTGAGATGCTGCTTGAGCCATTTTAAATTTATGTCATTTATTTTTTAGGGTATAAGACATTACTTAAGAAAGCCATCTATAACAGGTGCTCTCTGCAACTTCCTATCTTTTCACTTGTACTTATCTCATATATATAATACATTGTCAGCTATTGAGCTCAACATTTTCCCCCGGAAAAAAAGGAAAGCCTATAAGGAGTATATTTCACAAAATAATCAGCAGGGATATATAGCCCAAGTAAGTATTTCAGTCTAGTCCTATTGCAACTAGTTTAGAAACACAAATATGGATATTTTGGAGTGGTTATAAACTAAGCTAGAAGATTTGCACTCCTTTGTTAATGTGTATTCTATTAGTTAGACCTAATCCCTTGTAGTTAATGATGTCTGAAGGCAGGTGGTCTTCTGTAGCACTTAGAAAAACAGCTAATCTAGGGACATTTTCTCAGAAGAGGGGACTATGTGTTATATAAGATACCTTAGTAAGGTTAAGAAGCCTAAAACTTTTATTTGTTGTTTGAATGAATCCCTTTTCACCTGGACAAGATCAAGAGTAGAATGTGGGGGAGACAGGGGCACTCTCCAATAATTACTGTCCTACATTCTGGCTTTGTGACCATTGGCAAGTCACTTAAACTCAGAATAGCTATTGATTTACATGTATGGTGGGAGTTTCCTTGGTATAAATTTCCCAAAGCACAGTTACAAATATGGGACCCAATTATCTCTGTCTCTATCTCTTATCTATATACATCTATCAGCTATGTGTGTATATGCATATATATAACATATACATATATTTTACTATTCACATTTGTATATATACATAAATGGATATATATACATGTGTGTATGTATACATGTGTTTATAGATATAAATACAGAGTGAGAGAGAACATGCATTGTTGATTGGTGAAATCTACAAGTGCATCAGGATTTTTATTTCCTTCATGGAGGTACATAGGACAGGACTGTCTTCTAGATTTCATGCCCAAATAGCTACTAATTTATACATTATCTCACACCTTACTTCCTCTTTCCTATCTCTTATCCTCATACTGTGAAGATCATATTAAGATAATGTGTAAAGTTATTTTTACTTCACATCACAAAAGGAACTTTTTTACTTTTACAAAGCTTAAAACACTACATACAGACTATATATCAACATTAATATTATTATAGTCAAGTTTAGTATACAGTTATAAATTATGCCTTATTATATTTATCCAAATATATGGATAAAATCAATCAATAATGTTTAGTAAATACCCACTATGCACCAGGCACTGTGCAAGAACTAGGACTCCAAAAAAGAAGTAAAAGATGATCTCTGATCCCAGGGGGCTTACAATTTAATGTGGAAGACAATATGCAACAAATACATACAAGACAAACTATATGTAAGGCAAATAGGAAGTAATTAACTGAGGGAACGTACTAAAATTAAGGAAGATTGGAAAAAGCTTCCTATAAGAGGTGTACTTTTATTTAAAAGAAGCCAGGGAAATGAGTAGTCCTACCTCTAGAGGAGGGAGGCAGATCTAGGCATGGAGCACGGCCAGAGAAAATACCCAGAACTGAGAAATGGAGTTTCTTATTCATAGAACAGCCAAGAGACCAGTGTCACAGTATCATAGTGTGTGTGGTGAAGAATAAGTTGTAATAAAATGGGAAAAGTAGGAAGAGGCAGGTTATAAAGGGCTTTTGATGCCAAACAGAGCATTTTGTATTTGTTTCTGGAGGCAATAAGAAGCAACTGGAGTTTATTGAATTGGTAAGTGGGGAAGGGTGACATGATCAGACCTGTACTTTAGGAGAATCACCTTAAAGGTCTGAATGAAAAATGGGTTGGAGTGGAAAGGGACTTGAAACAAACAGACCCAATAGCAGGCTATAAAATAGTCAAGGGATGAGGTGATAAGGGCCTGAACGGAAGCATTAGTTAGTATCAGAAGTTAGTATAGAATATAGAATACAGAAGTTACTGTTAGAAGATAAGAAGGAGGGATATTTGAGAGATGGTGCAAAAGTGAAATGGACAGACCTAGGCAACAGATTTGTTAGGAGGATAGGTGTTGTGAGAGATAGTAAGGAATATAGGACAACTCCCAGGTTGTGGATCTAAGAAACTGGGAATATGGTGTGATTTCCTATAGTAATAGAGAAAATAGGTACAAAGGGTTTTGGGGAAAGATACTGAGTTCTGTTTTAGAAATATACTCTAATATGGCTACCATTTATACAGTCTGAGGTATTTGAAGTGCAATTGGAAATGAGAGATTGGAGATCAGCTGAGAATTTGGATCAGTATAGATAGATTTGAGAATCATCAGCATAGAGATAGTAATTAAATTTATGGGAGTTGATGAGACCACCATATGAAATAATATAGAGGGAAAATAATATAGAGGGAGTATAGACATAGAAGAAGTCCCAGAACATAACTCTGAGGGAGGTCTATAGTTAGAAAGCATGATCTAGAAGATGATCCAGCAAAGTTGACAGAGAAGGAGTGGTTAGATTGATAGGAGAACCAGGGGATAGTGTATCCCCAAAACATAAAAGTCAAGAAGAATGAAGTTTAAGTTTAGTGATCTTTAGATCACTGTGTTTGGCAACTAAGAGAGCATTAGTAACTTTGAAGAGAGCAGTTTTAATGGAAAGATAAGGATGGAAGCTGAATTATAATGGATTAAGAAGAGCCTGAGAAGAGAAAATGAAGGCATCTATTGAGGATGGTAATTAATGAGGATGGAAAGATCAAGTGAGTTTTTTTTTTCAGGATGAAGTAGAAATAGGCATGTTTATAGGCAGTGGGAAATGAGCCAGTAGACAGGGAGAAATTTCAAATAAATGAGAGAATGAGGATGAGAGAGGATAATCTGTTGGAGGAGATGGGCTAGAGTGAGATCATTTGAACAAGTAAATGAGATAACCTTGGTAAAGAGTAAGGTCACTTTATCATATGAGACAAAAATAAAGAAGGAGCTAATTGCAGAAGGCATCTGAGTGATAAGAGAAGAGGAAGGGGGGAAATAAAGGAGTTTGTGGCAATTGACTTCAATTTTTTTCTGTAATATATGGTGCAAGGTTCTCAGTTGAGACAATGGAAGGAGAAAAATCCATGAAAGGTTTGAAGAAGGATGGAAAGAAAGTAAGAATTACTGTGGAAGTAGAATAATTTTAGATAATGGAGGTATAATAGGATTGCCTAGGAACAGAGAAGGCCCAGTTAAGGTAATGTAACATAAATTTGTATTAGATCCAACCAGAATAGTTTCTTGATTTTCTCCACCTTCATTCAGCACCATGCAGAGAGGAACAAAGGTAATGAATGGTGAGAGTGATCCAAAGCCAAGGCTTGGCAAGGCAAAAAATATGATATTGTAAGGGGGTAAGGGATTAAAAAGAGGAAGACAGTATATATAGATAAATTAGTTTTCCAAGGGATCAAGATTGGGAGAAGAGAAGAGAGTAACCAGTATAAAGGACTAGTACTTGAGAGAGAATTGAGGGATAAATAAATTGAAAGTCATGCTGTAGATGAAGAGTAGGGTTTTGTAAGGGAAGGCAAATAGAGAGGCAAAAAGCCAATCAGTTATGGTCAGATAAGGGGATTTCAGAATTTTTTAAACTAAGAAGTGATAGATGTGGGTGATAGCAAGATTCATATTTTGTATATGAATAAAGTGTGGTGAAGAATTAGTGCATGGAAGGTGAATAGATTGAGGAATTGAGTGATTACAGAGTTTGAGTGAGAGTCAATATGTGTATTGAAGTCTGTTAGTATGAGTACAGAAGTAGGAGAAGAGAGAAAAATTATGGATCAGTTATTGAATTCAATGATCCAGGAAGGGGAGTAATCTGGAGACCTATAGAAACAGCTACCAGGATTCTATTTGGATGATAGACTTGAATAACATGAACTTCAAAGGAAGATAAAGATTACAGAGTGATGGAGGAAGGGGAATAAAATGGAAATGATCAGGAAAAGAATGGAGTATTTTAACTCTTCAGCCTTGAGCTAAGGAGAATGAGTGAAGGTGCAACCAGTACTGGATAGGGTGTCCAGAGATGCTATGTCATCAAGGGGAAGTTAGGTTTCAGTAAGACTTAGCAGATGGAAGAGTGGAAGAGGAAAAGATTTAAGATGAAAGGAAGTTTGTTGCCTATGGAACAGGTATTCTAGAGGGCAGAGTGAAAGGGCTAGGAAAGGGGAATGGGGTTTGTATGATGATCTAAAGGAGGTCAGAATCACTAGGATATAATGGGTAGAACCACCACTGAATGGAGGGAGCTTTCTACTGCAACAAAAGATAGGGCGGCAGCAGGAGATGGGAGTTCCAAAGTCAAAGGAAGGTTTGCTCTTTGGAAGTTATCTGTGGCCTTTCCTCAGAATACCCACTGCACCCCACTGGAGATGGAAAGCTAGTATGATCTGACAGCTTCTCTCCTGAGGAGGCTGGCTAGGATGTCTATGAGGTAGTAGCAATAAGCAGTAGACTTCTCATTCATATGGAAAATATCAGACCTATTTATTATCACCCTTTCCTCAGTGAATAAGGAAATGGAAGGCATGAAGTGGTAGTTTGTGGGGACCTCATCTGAGGAGGCTACCTGAATGATGTTAATGTTTTTGTGTTATTTATTCAATTTTGGATGTCCAATTAATATCAGAAGTTTATCATGAGAGGATGCTACAAGAGCACATTACACATGTTTGCTTTGTTCTTTTTGCTGCTCTCAGAAAGGTGTTTATTTTCATTGATAAATTTTGTTTTGCTGTAGCAGATACCCCAACATACTAATGAATAAATGCCCCCCCAAATCCCTATCAGCAGAAGAAACTGAAACAACCAAAAAGGAGCAGCAAAAGGTGATTATGGTTTAGAAGTTTTCAGTTTTGGCAAAAGGTAGGACAGGACCATACACCAACTTTTAGAAGTAACAGGTTTACCTATCTTTAAAAAAAAATCTGATTTTTTTGGTTGTTTAGATATATTTTCATTTTTACTGTTGCCAAATTACAATTTTAAATATGTTTGTTTTTCCAAATGATTCATGATCAATGTAGAGTAATTTATTCTAAATGGATAAGAGTAATTATCTTTGTCCTAAATGGGGAAACTGGAAGTACTAAGAAATGAAGCAATTTTTCTAGGTATATACTCAAGTATATAAGTTATTAAGAATACAGAGTTCAGACTCACTGTGTTCTGTTAAAATGCATTAGAACATGCTGCTACTTGAAATACTGAATTGCTGAAAAGATAGTCTTATTTCCCTGACCCAGACCAGAATGTGCTAGAACATTTCTTCCTTTATGCAATGTCATTTTGACAAAAACAACCTCTTGGATTAGATTCTATACTAAGTCCTTTCTGTTCTCCCCCTGTGCCCTCTTCCTCATCCCTACCTCCTACCTGGAAAATCATTATTTTCTTTTAGAATTTAACTGTTAATGGTTTGGGGTATTATGCACTTCAAAGCCTCCAAGTAATTTTACATTATATGCTTAGAGAATGGCCATTATTAACTGCATTTTAAAAATTTGTGCTTTGTATGTAAGTAAAAAAAAACCATATATATATATATATATATATATATATATATATAAACAGAGAGAGAGAGAGAGAGAGAGAGAGAGAGAGATATGTATGTATGTATGTATGTATGTATATACACACACACAGATAGATACATAGATAGGCTGATTGAGCTAAGCTGTTTTCAAGTCTTTTAATTTGGCTAATGAAGTCCCTGAGATTGTCATTATTTTGTCATTTATTGCCTTAAGGGGATTGATATTTCTAAAACTTAAATCAATAAATTTTATTAAGTGCTTACTAAGGGCAAGTAGAGTACTAAGCACTTAGAACATGAAGACAAAAATATAACCACTTCCCTCATGGAATTTATATTCTATTGGTTTCAGCAGAAGATAATCCATAGCAAGGTAAGTGATACAGTGGATATAATGCTGGGCCTGGAATCAAGACTTCAGTCTCACATTTCTCATTTTTTCTCAATGGGCATTTCATATAACACCTGTCTGCCTCAATTTTCCCAACTATAAAATGGGGATAGCACCCACCTTCCAGGGTTGTTGCAATGATGAAATGAGATCATATTTATAAAGTGTTTAGCATCACGTTTGGCATTTAATAAGTGCTTGATTAATATTTTCCCCTTATCTTTTCTTCCTTCAAATCAGCTGTAGCAGCCAATACATTGTTTTTTTTTTTTAATAAGAAAGTTGTCAAAAACTGATATGTGTATTATCTTCCATTATACATCAATGCTAGGAACATCAGGAATAATCCTGCATAATTGGAGGATTATCATTTGTATAAGAAGAAAGAAGTAAAAAAAAAAAAAAAAGTAGAATGCTCTCTGAGGAGGTGTGATCTCCCCCTCATTGGAGGTCTGTAGGTCAAGATTAGGTGATCACCACTTGGAAATGTTGTTGAAGGGATTGTTTTCAGGTACTAGCTTAGATGCTACCTCCTTCCAAGAGGACCTTATCATTTTTGAGATTCTTTGTCAAAATGAGGCAGTGAGGTCTAATGGACTACGCTACTTGAAGTAGACCTCTTGCTTCTTTGAAATAATCTGGTTGCTTATAAATGAGTTTTTCACCATTTGGGAGTTTTCACCATTTCCACCATTTCACCATTTGTCACTCAAGTAACAAATAAGAATCTAATGGAGAGACGTGGAATGAGTTTTCACATTTACACATTTAATAGAACATAGATTTCCTCTGATTAAAAATCTGATGTCTCAAGATGTTTGACTTCTGGTTCTAGATTCAAAGAATTTCAGTTCAAATCCCAGTTTTTCTGCTTATTGTCTGGGAGGTCCTGAACAAGGAACTTATTCTCTGTGGATTCTATGATGTAAAAACATGGATTTCAACATCGTGACCTACAAAGGAGCTTTCAATTCTCAAGTCATAATTTAATGGTTCTATGACTTCTAGACAATAAGAGTGACTATGTGGGATGTAAAAACAAACAAATGAAGAAAGAAAGAATTTTAGAGATCCATGAAGTTTTCTACACACTAAACTCATTCTGCCAATGAAATATATGTTCAATTTACATTTTTACTATGAAAATACATGATTTTTAAATGTAAAAATTCAAATTTTTAAAGCTTTAGTGTTAACAAAGCAGTTTCACAAAAATCTTGTGAAATAGGTAGTCTTAATTTTTCCCCCTATTCTACAGATAAAGAAATTAAAGCTCAGAGTGGTGAATTGATTATTGGCATATGGTTAATAATAATAACATTGGCTTAAATGGATTTTTGTTCATTATTGTCAATGTGAATAACTTATATAATTATATATGATTCAAGAATGTATTGTTAACATCAAAACAATGCTATACATAAGCTAAATAATGTATATATCATTATTCCCCCTATAAAGATGAGAAAACTGAGACTTAGAGTGATGAAATTATTCAATATCATGCAAGCAGTAGAAATAGAATTTCAGACTATGTTTTTAGGTTATAGGTCCCAGTTCTCTTTCTACCCCAACACACTACCTCCAAATGTAGCTTCATAATTATTTTTACCATATTATAAGTTTCTTACATCAGGCACATGCCTACTCCAATAGAAACACAATGCATTCCAAAGTCAAGCATAAATGACTTTTGTCTAATATGCTCCATTGCTCCCTGTGGAGAGCTGCTCCCTGCAGAGAGCCTTCTAAACAGCATGGAAAGTTGTCTCAGCTTATTTTTTGGATAGAAGTGCTCATTCCTCCCCTGCTACACATTCACAGAATTTGTGTAGTATTAGCAAAAGCTTATATGTTATAACAACCATCAGAGCAACACTTTCTTCCCACACCATTAGTGTTCTAACAATTTATGTAGTGATACTAAGGTAACAAATGTAGTTCTCATTAAAATATGTTGTATTCATCATGTAAGTTCAAGATAAGATAATTTAGATAAATAAAGGGTCATGAAATAACCAGGTTGAAGGAGGTCAGATGACAAAGATCATAAGCAAAATTCCTTAAGATTTTGCAGAAAGAAAGAACAGGAAAATGAAACATAAAAAGGAAGAATGGTTTCTCCTTGGTACAGATTTACAGCTTAGGTAATGAATATTAATAAATCTGGAATTTATATGGAATTTAAGATTTTATACATGACAAAGCAGGGTTAAATGTCTTAGTGAGATAATGAGGGTAAAATCATGTTGATGAAGAGCAGAAGTATAGTAGCCCAGAAGAGATGGGCATCAATTTCATCACATGAGGTAGGGAACTCAATGAATAAAGGAAAATATGCAATATTATGCATTCATGAAAGCTATGAAATAAAGATCCTGAAGGTTGGAAAGGATTGTGGAATAAGGAGGAAAATATCTGGGATCTAACCAACCAGATACCAGAATCATCCAATTCACTCTAGTAGCCAACTAAAAGATGTAAATTGGTAATGTATTTTATGACAAGTTGAACATCATAATAATTTTAGCTGAAGCTTTTTTGCATTCATGATTTTCTTGCTCTTATGAGAGAATTGAATGGGTAGCCTCCTAAAGTAATGAACTCCTGATTGCTTTTAGCAAATGGACTGTTATGATTATAATGGCCTTTATCCATCATTCTTCAGGCCACTAGCTCTGAGGAAGACATGCCAAATACATGATACCAAATAAAACACTGCCCAGAACAAGTTGAGTTTAGCAACCCTTTATAACACATTATGATGCTTACCTTAAAGGCCACTAGAAGGTACAGAAAAATCAGAGTACAAGGTGATGTATGTAGTTTAAATTGCCCTAGATTAAAAAGGTGATGTTCATCAAATAACTCCTAGATTGATGTAGGCCAAGTTCTAAATAATAAAATTTACTAGTCTTTAATATTTGGTAACCTCATTTTGTCTAATTCTACAATTTCAATTACATTTTCTCCCTTCTTATTCATACAGCCATTATAGATTAGAAGCTCATTATCTTTCTCCCAAAGAATATTGCAATAACTTTCTACTTTGTTTTTCTATCCTGAATCCTGAACCCATTCATTACAATTCTTCCAAAGTGATTTTTTTTCCTAGGACACAGATATGACCATGTTACTACCCTTTTCACTAAATTTCACTGGCTCCCAGTTATTTCCATGAATAAATACAAACATGCCTGTTTAGCATTTAAATCACAATTCAGTTCTTCTCAAGTTTTCCAAACTTATATTTCACATTTGTTTACACTCTTTTTCTTGCACAATATATCAGTGACATTGAAGTTACTTTCCCTTACATATGGCATTGATCTCCTATTTTCATGCAAGAATTTTTCCTTCATGCCTGAAATGTATTTTCTTCTCTCCTCTCTCCCTTATTTTCTTTCAAACTTCAGTTCAGGTATTACTTTCTAGATGAAGCCTTCCATGTTTTTCTCCCCCCTCTGAACCAGTTTCTAGTGTCTCTCCCTAAATAATGACATTACTTTTATTTCATATATGCCTATATGTGTGCATGTGTTTCTCTCTTTTCTCTCCTCCCCCAATAGTATGTAAGCTCTTTGAGAGCTGGGACTGTTTGACTTTTGTATTTATAATACCAATGCCAGCAAAATCCTTGGTACATAATTGGCATTTGACAAAGTTTGGACATTGATTGTTCACCCTGCACTTTCCTCTACTGGTAAAGAAAATGCTTTCTATAGTCTTAGGAGTAGAGACTGATGAGCAATTCAGAGTTCAATTTTCTCAATACATAACCCTAAGGATATGAAAAGTTGTGTCTCTCTAGTAGTACATGGCAGAGCTGGCATTTGAACCTATCTCCTCTGATTTCAAAATGATACTCTTTCCATTACCCTATAATGCATCTTCAAACCTAATTAGACTCATTTTCCCCCTACCACATGTCCATCAAGATAAATGAAAGAAAGAATGTTATAGTCTAGACAACTCGAGCAGAGATTCTTCCATAGAGGGATACCACTGGATAGAGGTATCATCTTCAGAGCTGAAGATACATGCATACTGTATACACTGTAGTATATAACCACATTAATATATCTATTCATATAGAATTATCTTACCTCTTACTAGTTGCTATGCTCTTTCTCTTGTGATTAATTTTTCAGAGAGCACCTCCTTTTGTAGCACCTTAGCATTGTAGCTTTATAAATGATGTATAATAAATAGATTATGATGTCTGAGAGATGCACTTAATTGAACAATAACCACTCAAAGGATCATATATTCATAACTCATATAGATTTTAATGGGAGTTTGGTGGGTATTTTAGGATAAGATCAAGCTCACAGATCCTAGAAGAAGCAGTCATTGTACCAAATCTTGTTCAATTCTCTCCCTTAACTTTTCATTGTCTATTCTTAAAGTTGTCAGTTTCGGCTATAGAGGGTTGAAAATTAAGAGAACATAATTCTTTTAAGTTACTCCTTAAAATGAAAATTTTCATTCTTTAGAGATTAAATCTTAGATAATCCAATAACTATTTTGGTGGAAAAAAAATACTAGAGCTGAGTGACTTTGACTAAAAGATTATTTTTATATAGTTTGATTGGATTCCTTTTCTTCTTTGTGCACATTTAGCCTGTGTGTTTGATGAGTGTGTGTCCTTTTCTGTTTTCCAGAAAAAATTAAATTGTTTTCTTTGAATTGTTGTAAAATGGGATGACATTCAATTATTTCTTTCTGCCTTGACATTTTAAAAACAGCAATTAAAGTGTCCAACATTACTGAAGTCTTCTAAATCAAATTTATAGATAATCATTTGTTTAGAAAACAGTAAGAAAGATGGTTGCGTATTTCTCAGCAGGACTTCCAGAAATTGTGGGTCACTGAGGAATGATTAGGAAATGAAAATATGTTTAGATTTTAGTTTAAGTCCCTAAATGCAAATTAATGTGGAAAAATTACACTACAGTTTTTTTCTTTTAACTTCATTATTCAGTTCAGTGTTCATCCCTTCTGCTAAGGAGACAGAGTATTGGGATATGGCTAACAGTTGAGTTCAAATGATACATAAAATATGTAGAGTCAATATAAAACAAGACTAGAAAAATAGTTTAGAAATAGACTGTTGTAGATCTTAGATGTTGGTCTTACATAATTTGCATTTTATTTCTTGATCTATAGATCTATATATCTATAGATTTCTTGATCTATAGGGAACCATTGAAAATTCTTGAGCAAAGGAATGATAGAGTTAGAGCTGAACATTAAGATATTATAATTCCCCAGAGAAAGAGAAAAGAGAACTTTGCTTAGGGCCCATGTTTGAACCTCATGTACCTTTAGGACTCTATGAACTTAACAGCTGCAAGGAGAAAGTTAGATTGATCAGTGCCACAGAAGATAGTCATTGAACTGCAGCATCTCAGATTTGGGTGAGGCAACCTTGTTTAAAAAGAGTACCCTTTTCAATATACATGAAATCTTTTCTCAAAGGCTGCAGGTGAGGAAGAAAAACAAGACATCCCTGTCCTGAGTAGCTCTAATTATGAAGAAGCTTTTTCTCAATTAAACATAACTCTACCTCTCATTTATCACCTTTCATTAGGACTTGAAAACTCCAGCATATTCTAAATGTGTAGAAATAATAACCCCAGGCAAAGAGAATTCTTCACAGTTAGTGTAGTAAATTATCATGGATGGTAGTTTCCACTTTTGATCAGCAGAGCCTTCCTGTGAGAAGACTACATCTATTTGTATGTGACTATAATCATAATAAAACAACTAGATTACACAGTGAGTAATCAGGGTCTGGAATCAGAGTTCAAATCCAACCTCAGACATTTACCAGCTGTATGATCCTGCTAAATCATTTATACTTAAGCTTTGTCTTTTTCAATTTTCTTGACTGTAAAATGAGATTTAACTATTTAGACAAATATTTACTCAGTTATTCACTACCCCTTGTCAAGCCAAAGACTAGTAGTCTGACAAGATAGCTGAACAATATGTGGAAAACATTCTGCTAGATAAAATGCCAACAGTCTAAAAGGTAAACCAAATGCTTTAACTAAGACAAATGTAGATTGTGATAGTGATATTTGTCTAAATTTCTGACAGAATATATGTGACCATTTGGCTAAATTCTAACAAATAACCAAACAGCTTTTTTTTTTCATTTACCCAGTTATTTCTAGACAGTCTTCCTCTCCTCTCCTCCCTACCCCCCCCCAGCCCTGCTCATTTCTCAACTGGAATTATGAAAAAAACCCCACAGCAGTGCTTTCAAATATAGTTGCAATACCTGATCTAAGTTTGGACCTTGATGGACAATCAGTGACTTGCTGAGGGTGAGTGTAGGGTGTCTCTAAGGTTTAGCTGCCTTCAAAACATTTCTCCTATCATTCTTTGATAATGCCTGAAGTTGCCATTACTAGGATCACTTATCACTTAAGTTGGAGAATTAGCTCCAAAAAGCTCCAGTTAAGATAAATCACATAAAATAAAGCATACATTTAGGATAGTAAATACATGTCAACTCAAATCAAGCCAAGAAACATATTAAATACCTACTATGTGCCAGAAACTCTGATAAGATCTAGAGATGAAAAAAGGAAAAAAAAAAGCAAAACAGTCCTTGTTCTCACGAAACTCACATTTTTAACTTGAATATTTTTCTGTTCTTTTATTGTCACGATAACAGTGTTCTAATGGAATAGGATAGAGGGTAGGTAAATTTTTATGGGAGGGAAAATATTGTTCTGGGCCAAGAGTCCAGAGTCATAGCCAAAGGAAGGTAAGTCTATTGGAAGTTACAGAGATGTTATCCTGGGCAGTCAATGGGTTTTAAACACCTGGTGAAGAAGTGCCTACAAAAGGCTGGGAGCAGCATTCATGAAGTGGGATCTTTGCCTATTCCCTAGTGACAAGATCTATCCCTGAACAACAGTGCTGGGGTTCGACCTTTTGTTGAAAACCAGATAAGCCTAGATAAACAGATGGACACACTGCAGTCATTTTCTTGGAGCAATGATTTGCTAAGGGAGGAATTCAAGTGCTTCACTGATGAAATAACTAAAGGGCATTATTAGGCAATAATTACTTCTTCAGATAGGATGCTGGGGTTGAGGGGAAAGAAGGTGACCCAGTTAGAGAGAAAAGCCACATGCCCCATGGGGTGAAATCTAATCAGCAATAAACCCTTCTCGCCTGATGTCTTCCCTGACAATAGTTGAGCTCTAGCTTAATTAGACCAAAACTAACAATGTCATTTATACCATTGTCCTTATGATAATGTTAACCCTAAATAAGTATATCTAACAGTAACATTTCTTAGAAGAGTAAAAGGTATAAATGCAGTCATTTTCCTTCCTTCCTAGTGCAGCTGAAAATCCAATCTTGTGAGGAGTCTCCCTTCCATGGCAGTAAGATTTATTTCTCTTTGTTTTCTCATTCTCACCTGTAATGCCACCCTCTAAGATGTTATCATCGTGATTTTACACATATCTGTCACATACTTTGATTTTTCTTGAATCCTAGTGAATATTTTATTTCTACCAAGTCTTAAAATTATAATTGATTATTGAGCATTTTGTTTTTCTTGAAAATTAGAGTTAGGTTTATTCTTTAGATATTTTTATGTAACAACTTTTGTTCTCTTATTCAGGGAAGATCTGTCCCCCAAAACACAAGTAATTCATTACAATAAAATCTATTTTCTAAAAAAAAAAAAAACATTTCCTCCCATTTTCTCATTTTTTTAGAAAACAGCATGAATGCACTGCAGGCAAAAAAAATTGATCAGCTGGTTCACATGCTCCAACTCACTGGGTAGTAGGCAGAAATATCCTCTCATGATAATTGTGGTATGAAAGAAAGGCAGGAGGTGAGCCTGAGCCATGAAAAGGGCACTAAACTTCAAATCAGAACAAGATTAAACTCTTAGCTGTGTGACCATAAGTAGTTATGGTGTCTGTGAAATGGGTATAATATTATTTGTACTGCTTATCCCACAGGGTTTTGGTAAGGAAAGTTAATTGGCAACCTTAGAATATCATGTAAATGACATAATGTTCATTCATTGGGGCCATCACCAGTAAGCCTGATCTATGTCTTGCCACTGGTCTCTAGTTAAATCCAATTCACTCACAAGTCAAAATATCATCCTCTTTAGGTCACTTGGTTGTCTTCCAGAATGAAAGATGAACAACAGGATAGTGTTTTTTTTTTTTTTCATGGTAAGCATTTGCCAAACCTTTGCTGATTTGAATTTCATAATTTCTATCCCCTCTGTCTATATTTTATATGTAGATTTATGTAGACATGTAGATATATATGTGTGTGCATGTATGTATATATGTGATCACAAATATATGCACATATACATGTATGTTTATTTCCCCTTTAGAATGTAGATTACCTGAGAGCAGGTGCAATTATCAAGATATAATTCAATATGATAAGGTAAACATCTTTTAGGTGTCTACTATGTGTCAGATGTTTTACTAAGTGCTGGAGATGCAAATAAGAAAAAGAAAGACCATCCCTACCCTTGAGTAGCTTACAGTCTAATGGCGTACAACAGTACACAAAAGAAAGTTAGAAAAGGGATCTGGTCAGAGGGAACTCAGCATGGGGCATGATGAAGATGAAGACAGAGTTCAACCAACCATAATAGCTGGTAGAAAATTAAGAAATGGTTGCAATTTTGGTGAGGTTTGTCATTGTCTTTTCTTTATTATCATCTCCAGTTCTATAATCAGAGAGCCAGACACAATAGCAGGTACTGATGTGGTGGGAGTAGCAAAACTGAAGCAATTTCTTTGTGATGAGGCTCAGTGGATACTGTGCTTGACTTAGAGTCAAGAATTTGTTGTTCATTTATTTCAATTGTGTCTGAGTCTTCATGACCCATTTGGAGATTCTTGGCAAAGACACTGGAGTGGTTTGCCATCTCTGTTTCCAGCTCATTTTTACAGTTGAGGAAACTGAGGCAAATAGGATTAAATACTTGTACAGAGTCATACAGCTACTAAGAGTCAAGAAATCTTGAGTTCAAATTCTGTCTCTAGCTTTGTGACCCTGGTCAAGCCAATTAATCTCTTGTCAGCCTCAGTATTCCTGTTTTCTAGATGAAGGGCACTTACCAAATGTTTGTTGGATTTGAGTTGCTGTCTTTTTGCCATAACTCCTTTCTATTTTGTATTTATTATATGTATACAAAGAAAGATATACATATATGTTCATTTATACAGATACATGTATATATATGAACACACGCATACACACATATATATATATATATATATATATACACACATACAAACATTACACATACACACAATCTTTTCCTCTATTTAGAATGTTTCTTCAAAGAAAGGCATTTTTGATTTTGATTATTCTAGCATTTAACACAATGGCCAGTAGAAGATAAATATTTAATAAATTATTGTTGATTGATTCAGTTTTACATTTATCTACCACTCATTTTCCTGGGTTTCAAAATTTTTACTTGCTCAGTGCAGGGATGTGAGGAGAATGATTTCATTTACAAGGGCAAGAATTCAGAGCTTTGTGGAAAGTTGAGCATCACTGAGATCAAGGATCATTGTTATTCCTACAATTCTTTATGTGTACTGATTTAGTACCAGTTACCTTTGGAGGGCTTTCAAATGTAAAAATGTCAAAATACAGAAAAGACATCTTTTTTATTATAGAATGCAGGAATTGCTCATCTATAAATATATTTTAATATGACAACACATTATTTCAATCCTTTTTTTCTGGTTAAATAAATTAATTATATTAGTATAAAATTTTGATAAAAATTTATGGATTGTGATAATTTATCTATCATATTTTCATGGGCTCTGAAGAGACTTGTATCTTGAGTAATGAGATCTTCCTTTGAGGCAAGGAACACTTTGGGACAGTTCTATCTTTTCTTTTTAACATTCTTTCTGGGAATTTTTCATAAGTCAAGTCATCAACAAGCATTTATTAAGCACTTATTATGTGCCAGAAACTGTTCTAAGCATTGTAAATACAAATAAAGACAAAAGTAATCCTTTTCCTCAGAGTATATAGTTTAATAGGGGAGGCAAGAAAAATACTTATGTATAGTAAAAAGGTATAAATAAGGGGGATAAATAAAAGTTTCTTGCAGAAAGTGAAATTTTAGCTGGAATTTGAAAGACACAATAAAAAATAAGAGTTAGAAATGAGGAGAAGAGGAATTTCAGGCATAGAGGATAGTCAGTGAAAATGCTCAGAGACAGGAAATTGTTTTGTCCAAGAGAAAGCAAGGAGCTCAGTATCACTGGACATCAGAATAGGTGGAAGGGAATAAAAAGTAAGAACATTAAAAGGGTAGTAAGGACCAGGCTATAAAGGACTTTACAAGCCAAACACAAGATTTTATATTTGATCTTGGAGGCAATAGGGAAAAAGTAGAGTATATTAAAATTGAGAGGGGTGGGAAGTATAATATAGTCATACCTAGTTGCTATCTTTTTACCATAACTCTTTTTTACAGTGTATTTATTATATGTACACAAAGAAAGGTATACATATGCATATTTATACACAAAGACATATATGTGGATACACATATCACACATAAACATTCTTTTCCTTTCTTTAGAATATTTTGACAGCTAGGCTGAGGAAAGCTTGGATTGTCCAATATGCTCTCAAGAATTTTCTTATATTTTTAAAAACATTTCAGGGATTATATTTTTTGTTATATGGTGACATTTTTTCTTTGTTTTAATAAGTATCTTCATCTCCTTTGTTATATTATGCTTATGATCCACTAACTTCAAGACAATCATTGTGCTTACAATACATTTCATCATTGAATTCTTTGTTTTTTGAAGTGATGAATTTAGTCCTGTGATGAATGAATAGATCATCATCCCTTGGTTCCTTAAGGAATCTTAAGAATATTCCAAGCAAAAATTTTGGTAAGATCTGTCTCCAAATAGCTTCAAAGACACCAGACTGATCATCAGTGCTTTCTACATTATACTCATCTTTAGTCACTTCCATCTGATCATCAAAGATTTTGTCCCTGACAGATCTGTTAAGAATTCTATGGCTCTACAGATGTTCAACCCATATCTCATAAATTATATGAGACTTCTCTTTTTCGCACCATATTTCTGTCCTTCATGAGCATAAGCTATATAGAGAACTATAGTTTCTTCTGGCTAATGATATCTATTGGTGATTCAGAGTCTCATCCTGCATTTCAGTTGGTTAACTTGGTTTTTTCCTCTGGATTACTAAGTGTTTAGGCAGCTAGAAGAGTCAGTGGATACAGCACTGGGCTTGGGATCAGGAAGGCTCATCTTAATGTATTCAAATCAGAACTTAGATGCTTATTACTTATGTGACCCAATGAAAATCACTTAACCTTGTTGTCTCAATTGCTCATCTCTAAAATGAGATGGAGGGAGAAATGGCAAACCATTCCAGTATAAAAATTTTCTTTTCCAAGAAAATTCCAAAATGAGGTCACAAAAATGTCAGATTCAACTGAAACAATGAACAAATGTACTGTTTTGCTGTTGTTCAGTTGTGAACAACATGAACAGTATGGTCCATGCAGGTTTCTTGGCAAAAATGCTGGAGTGGTTTGTCATTTTCTTTTCTAGTGGATTAAGGCAAACAGAGTTAAGTGACTTGCCTAAGATCACACAGCTAGTAAATGTCAGAGGGCAGGTATAAATTCTGTTCTTTAGGACTCCAAACTCAATGTTCTATCTACGGAATCATCTGGCTGACCTGTGTATAGCAATCCATTTTTTTTTCTTTTCTCCTCTTTTTTTACTTAAAATAGGTTTTATTCTTGGCATCTTTAACACTTTCAGTATGGTTTTTTTATTTTTCTGAAAGTTGTTTTTTTTTCTTTTATTTAAAAAAAAGAACTAAAAGCGCTAATGATATCTGTTTTTGTTGATTAGAAGCTTATTAACTTCTCCTTTATACTATGCCTGCAATTCAAGAGCCTACCACCAGATTCCTCCCAATCAGGATCAGTTTTTATCCTTGTTCTCCTTGGCAACCAGATTGCTTCATCTGTCATTCTGCTGTTTCTCCTTTCCATCTATTCATCTATAATCCAGTCGGCAATTATTACCTAATTATTTATAGTTATAAAAACCAAGCCTCTTAGCTATTTCTTAAGTGCTTCTCCATACCCTTCACCTCTATTAGATTCTCAAAGGAGTTATGCTTTTAACCATTTCTGAAGAAAATTTTAAAATACCTTTTGAACAGAATCAGTTTTTCAGCATATTTTCGCAGTGGTGCTAAAGACAGTAGAATGATGACAGGTTGGAAAGGAATGGATACCATAGTTGTTCTCAGGGTTTTTCAGGTGGTATGCATGAGAGAGCACACAAACCTCATCAAGTCAGAGTTAATAACACTCTGGCTCAGGGCCCGGATTTAGAGAGGCAGGCAACTCCTAAATATGCAGCACTTGATCTGAAAATAACATCAGTCATTAAAAGAGAACTTGATAAAGAGGAGTTATACTTTAGTTTGGTCTTGGACTACCAGATGACCTTGAAGCTGAGCCAAATTTTAAAAAAAGTGTATTTTTGGTGTCCTTGCTAAGCTTTGGAAATTCTGCTCCCCATGCTTAAAAATTCCAACCCCTATATTAATGGACATGGAGAGATGGGGTGGGGTTAAAGGGCATCCCAAGATAATCTCAAGCAATAGAAAATTACATGCTGTGAATTAAATTTTTTAAATTTTAATTAATTTATTCTTTAATTATTTTGCTGTAGATTTTAAATAAGTGCATTTATAACAAATAATATTAAAGTATCCCTTTTTGTGATTACTGGTGTTAAGCCTTTGGAAGCTGTCTACCTTGCCTACCCTAGTTCAGTTTTTGTCTCTAAGGTCACTTTTAACTCTAAGAGTCTATGATTTAAATATATATATATATATATATATATATATATATACATATTTGATAACAGGAATGTGAGAGGGACAAGAATCAATACTATATTCCATCCTATGGGGATTTCCCCATACTCTTTTGACCTAGAAGAGATTTTTCACAATCCTCTAGACCATTTGTTCCCAAAACTTTTTTGATTTCAGTGCTCCTTTATAATCTAAAAATTATTGAGGATCCCCTTCCCTAAAAGTTTTTGTTTATGAGGACTATATCTATCAGCATTTACAGTATTAGAAATTAAAATATCATCATTATTATTATTATCACATAGTACTACTACTAATAATAACCACAGTATTATTAGTATTAATTTTGTTTTCAGAGATTTCTTTAAAGAGTCTCAAGAGACCCCATGGGCACTCAGATCTCCCTTTGAAAATTGTGAGATAGAGTAGAATCTTTATAAAAGTGCTCATCTCAGGGTTACGAAGACCGTGGGGATCAAATTTAACCTCAGACATCTATCAGCAGCATGATTGTTGGTAAGGAATTTATTTCTAATTTTTACATCTGAGAAACAAAAATAATAAATGTACTTTCTTTACAGGGTTGTTTTGAGGGTTAAATAAAAGAATATATGGAAAAACTTTTGCAAATCTTAAGATGCTATGTAAAAGTCAGATACTATTATTGTTCATATTCGAGAAGCAGCCTGGCATTATGGAGAAGGTCTTGTAGTCAGGAAGACCAGGATTAAAGAGCCACCTTTAACAGATACTGGGTATTTTTGCTCATTTTGCAACAAGCTTTATTAAGTACTTACTATGTACCAGAAACAATGTTAAGTATTTTACAAATCTCTTGATTTATCCTCACAGCTGCCCTAGGAGGTACGTGCTATTATTATCCTTATTTTACAGATAGGGAAACTGAGTCAGACACAGATTTTTTTTTTTTTAAGCACTTGCCTATTAAGTTCATAAGACTTAACTCTCTCTATTTATCCTATCTGTGTGATTCTTGGTAGCCTCACAATGCTAGTGGCAACTTTTCATGGTTATAAATTGCAGAGAAAGTTGTAGAGCTGCATTGATAGAGGGAACTTTCTTAAGATGAAGTTCTTTCCTCACACTGATGAAACTATAGGTCTATGGCATTGTGGATGGAGTACCAGCCAAGAGGACCTGAGTTCAAATCAAGCCTCAGACACTTACTAACTGTGTGGGCAAGTCATTTACCCTCTTTTACTCAATTCTTCATCTGTAAAATGAACTGGAGAAGGAAATGGTAAACAGCTCCAGTATCTTTAGAAAGAGATCATGTAGAATTGGACATGGTTGAAAGAACTCAATAACTCAATAACTATAACTCTACCATCACAAAAACCAACAGGAAATAGACCTAGAGCAGCAACTGAAAATCACACATCTAAATAATGGCAAACTATGACTAGAAATCAGGTTTCAGGGACTTTTTCCATGTCACTCTGCTTCTGAAATTCTTCATGTAGGGAAATAGCAGAAAAAGGCAACTGAAGAAGTAAAATTATTTGTATCTTCTTTCTACATTAATGGAATGTCTATATATATATATATATATATATATATATATATATATATGTATGTATGAAGACATTTATCCTGATTTTAATCATCCTTTGTGACCTCACCTTTAGTATCAAATTCTTGGAAAGCTACTATATACTCCATATATACAGTTATAGCCTGTGTGAATATTCCAGGGAAATGATGGTTCTCCAAAACACATTTGGAGGGTAGACAAGGCCATAAAGTATGTGTCATGAATATGTGTGGCAACAGGAAGGTGTTTAAAAAGGAAATCAAGCCAATGACAGCAACATGCCCCTCGCCCCCTAGTTGAAAATAAAAAGGCCATTTCATCTGCCATCAATATTAGCACTGAGTAAGCACCCTCACTGTGTGTGCAGCAGAGCGCTTAGTCAAGGTCATATCTTCAAATGACAAGCACTGGAAATAGTATTTAAAAATCTCAAAAGGCAAAGAGAAACGTGTGTCTCTAGGCAGTACAGTTTTGCAAACACAACACTTAATAATCACAATTACCCCTAATCTTGTCAATCTTGCTATCCATTAATCTCCTCATGCAGCTCATTAGTTCCAGAGCAGAATGCAAGAAGAGTGATGTTTTATGGAATTGTGGGCTTCACATTTGCTCATTTAGACTCAGACCAGAGGGATCTGAATGCTGGCACTAAGATGCAGAGGCAGCATGGACTAACAATGGGCCGAGCATCCAGATGGTGTGGGCTATGTTTCCTACTTCCTCTGGGCTGTTGGTGTGCTTGCCTTCTCCTTGGGTCAGCTGGGAAGGGAGAGTACAGGATTCTGTTCTTGAGCTCTGACTGTTATTTTCCAATCAGGTGCCTACATATTTACAAGGGATTGTCTTTTTTCTCTGGATCTGGGCCCTTAGCCAAGCTGTTATTCACCATGACAATAGTTGATGGGTCTCTCATGCCTCCTCACTCAGTTCTCTCTCCCCTTTTCTTTCTCCTTCATATTATTAAAATATACCCTATTTTGAGGCAATGGGGATTTACATCCCATGCCATCCCACGAAGCATGAGTAACATATCGTGTGACTACAAATAGATCATCCCAGCCACGAAAGTCAAAATTAAAGTCTTTCATAGCCATGACAGCTAATCCAGATTAAACAGTTTAAGAATTAAAATGCAGTTTTAGGAGTCCTGAACACATTTGAGAGAATTAATAATGCATAAATGAAAACCTTTATCTCATATTTAATATACCGCTACAGTAACAACTGAGGTGACTTTTCAGGCAGCCTCAGCTATTTTAAATATGCCCGAGAATCAGGAAGAAGGCAGCAAAATACTTTTACATTATTACACAGAATTGCCACTCAACTCAAAGAAGATTCCTTCAGATTGGCACTCAGAACCTTTTGACTCATATTTTAGACACAATTCTGACTAATGCATTCATATAGCTTTCTTCTTCACAGAAGATCACCATGGGATTTGTACAATCATGCTGAGGCTGGTCCCAATTGTCTATTACTTAGTGAATAAGTCTCAAATAGTTTCCTGGGACACCAAAAAGTTAAACAAATTGCCTAGACTCACAGAACTCGAAATTGCCACAGGCAGAATTTGACTCTATGGATTGCCAGCTGCCTTCTTGTTTACAAGAGATTTATGAAAATTAGGAATGTCTTAGAGTGGGGGAAGGTGATAGAGTGAAGGATGGGGAGAAGAGAGTGGTCTGCTGGAATCAGAATTGTATGGTGAGACAGGAAACAACCCTGATTCTGGGGTCAAAAAGTCTATTCAAATCTTGCCATTTGCAAAAATCTTTGCTTTGTTAAATTTTGCTAAATTTGCTAAAGTTTGCTAAATTTAAATTCAAATTCCATCTTTGAAATTATGTGGCATTAGACAAATGACTTAACTTCCCAGGGCCTCGGTTTTCCTATCTATAAAATGAGGATATTGGCCTGTAAGGTCTCTGAAGGCTCTTCCAATTTTAGATCAATAACAATCTTATTCCATGCTAACAGCAATAAATGACAATTTCTTGTGATAACAAGGGGAGAAATACAATCATTATGAAAAGTAAACAGAAGGACATAAGAAGTGGGCTGTTTGATATAAAGAAAATTCCAACTCATTTTACTCAGTCATGAGAGGGGAAGGGAAAAAAAGGAATAAGCTTTTATGTAGTACCTACTATCTGCCAGACATTATGCTAAGCATGGTTTCTATATAATACCTACTATACGCCAGGCACTGTTCTAAGAACTTTACAAATATTACTTTATTTGATCCTCACAATAACATTGTGAGATATGTGCTCTTATTAGCTTCACCTTACAGTTGAAGAAACTGAAGTAGTTGTGACTTTGTCCAGGAGTCACACAGTTATTAAGTGTCTGAGGTTAGATTTAAACTCGGGTCTTCTTTACTTTAATAGGAAGAACAGCATTGTATAAGCATGGGTTGGTGAGTGATGCTAATGCTTTTTTTTTTAGAGAAAAGGATAGAAACTGGACCTGTTATTTTATCTGTCCAGACAACCTCTAGATTGGGAATTAACCTCTACTAAAGTAGGCTGGCACCTCCCCTGTAATTTGTAATCCTCAGAAGTCACCTAAAATAGTATGAGGTTAAGTGATTTGTCTTGGGTCATATAGCAAGCATGTGTCAGAAACAGGACATGAACTCAGAGGTCTTCAAGGCCTGCTTTGTTTTCATTAACCAGGATGATTCTCTATTCTCTATTATCAGATATTATCATATCACATATATTAATAACAATAATAATAAATCACATTTAGGCAGTGCTTTTTGATTCACAAAGAATTTTCTTTACAATTGTCCTGCAAAGTAGGTATCATAATCTTTATTTTAATGGTAAAACAAACAAACAATAAAAAACCCCCTGAGTCTCAAGAGTGATGAAGTGAGTTATCATTTTTTTTTATGTTAGTAAATGGTGAAGATACATTTCACATATATTTCTTCTAATTTTACATCTTTCCTTTCTACCACGCCATAAGTAATTGATTATTCTTTACTGCAATAATGGATCTCCCAACTCCATGCATTTGCACTGGCCAACCCTCAATTCCGGATTAGATTCTTTTCACAAATCTACCTCTTTGATATACCTTATGCAAAAATACTTTTTGGATCCTCCCAGTTCCTAGTGGACCCACTTTTTAAAATCTTACATTTATTTGTTATATTTTTATTTATGGATATGCTTTCTCCCTTCAGAGTATTTAAACTCCCCAAAGGCAATGGTATTTTCCTTCTTTTCTTTGTATTAACAACTCCTGGCATAGTACTTGACACATGATTAACAAATGTTTATTGAGTGATCCATGATATATACCCAAAGTGAAAAGAGACAACACTTTCATATTTTGTGATTTATCTTTTGCTGCTATTCCTTCTAAGAACTCAGAATGAAATTTAATTCGGGCCTTCTCATCCTTGTGACTCATACACATCCACCCCTAAATACTCCACAAATAGTCCATTCTCATGCTAGAGGTCTTTCTCTACATCTCAACACTGCATGAATTCCAGTTTGGAAACAAGAGCCATCCATCAGTTGTCCTATGCTCTTACTGTTATATCTTTGATAGTATATTTTATGACACTTCTCCCATGTAGCTTTTCATTAGTAATTTAGAACTAATTATATAATATTTTAAATACTTATATGAAGAGCCCTTTTATCTTCCCAAAACACAATAAACATTAACACCTATCCTTTTTATGTATTTTCCCAGGTATGGACTACTTTTCCTTTTCTCAACCATCTACTTATTCTTCAAGGCAGCATGATACAGTGGGAAAAGTGATAAATATGGACTCTCAAGATTTGAATTGAAATATCATTATTGCCATTTGTTATGTTTGTGGTCTTGTGAAAGTCCTTACCTCCTGAACTTATGTTTCCTTGTGAGCTAAATGAGGGAAACTAGATGACCTAGAACAGTTTTTGAATATTTAGTCACATGCTGTTTTGTGATAGCTTTGATATTGTCATTTAATTTTGGATGTGTATTACCTTCCAGCAATAATTAGACCATATGACCTTTCGAGGACTTAGAATTCTTGGTATTAGTCCTTGAACCCAGAAGAAAGCTGGACATATAGTTCAATCATATAACTTTAGAATTGGGAGTCCCCTTAGATATTATGACCCAATCCCTTCATTTTTCTGATTAGGAAATTGAGGCAGGGAGAGAAGAAGCCCAAGGTCAGAAAATCACAGAATTTCAAAACTGAGAGGAACTTCAATGCTTATCTGATAAAATCAATATCTTAAAACTCAATCCAAAAAAACATAAAAGAGATGCTTATCCAGCCCTTGTTTGAAAGTTTTTAATGAAAAGGAAATCATTACTTTCCAAGATGGCTCATTTGACTTCTGGACAGTCTAATTGCTAAAATAAAAGCATTGGACTAGATAGTTCTTTGAGATACGGCTAGCACTCTTAATTTTAGAGTCAGCAAAGACCTTGGTTGAAATCAAGTTTCAGGTACTTACTAGCTGTGGGATGCTTACTGCTTGATAACTTTTTCCAATTGATCTTAGTTATGTTCTTTGTGGCCAAAGAGAACAAGTCTAAATCTTCTTCTAAGCCTTTCAGATATTGGGAGAGGGCTATCAATTCCTTTCTGAGTTATCTCTTCTCCAAAGTAAGTTTACTTCTGTCAATAGATCATACAGCATGGACTTGTGATTCTTTAAGTTCAGTTCCTCTTGATGGGGTTTGCTTGTTTATCATTGCCCTTCCTAAAATGTGCTGCCCAGAAAAGAATAGAATACTCTATGAGATTGCAGACTATCACCTCCTGAAAATTTTGTCTTTTTTTCCTGAAGCTCGAGTTATCTTTTTTAGCCATCATATAATATTATTGATTCTCATTGAGCTTGAAGTCTATTACAATCCCCAGAACATTCTAAGACAAACTGCTGTCTTCTCCATTTTGCACTCTTGCAGTCAATTTTTGAACATTCAATGTAATATTTTATATTCATCTTTATAAATAGATTCAACACACAACTCTAGTCTGTCATGAAGTTTTGGATCCTTATTCTGTCATCTAGCTATCTTTTTATTTTTTTTAATTTGTGGAATAAAACCAATATTTCTATAACATAGTACAATAAAAAGATGCTTGTACATGAAATTGCACAACTTGCTATTTCATTCAAATGTACAGCAAATTATCATGCAAACTGTCTTTGGAAAATTTGATGATGTCATCTATACTTTCATTCAAGCCATTTTAAAAAATGTTTGGAAAAAAGAAAGAAATAGGGACAAGCATAGGTTCCTGGGACACTCCTCTGGAGAACAAGTTACAAATCAAATGAATATCACTCTGGCTCCTTGTAGGTGATCAATAAGTCTCTATATAACATATGAACAAACAAATAATCCTGAGACTATAATGTAACAATTTCATGCACTAATATTAATTGCCATACACACAATTTTATACTGATTATTACTCTGAAAGTACTATAGCTATTTAGTGTTAAGATCATTTTCATATCATTTTCCATCAAAATGATAATCTTAAATGCTTTCCTTAGGTGGGTCTCAATTAAAAAGCTGAAAATTCCGACGTGTTTTCCTCCCTTTTTTTTCCCCAGATGAAAACATCTTGCTCTGATTTATGAAGAATCTCATTTCTATTCTCCATTCATTTAAATCTCACAAAGGTAACAGTATAATGCACTCATGATGGTAAAATCAATAGAATTGTACACTGTTTTGACAATATCTTCTCATAATTATATATTACCCATTACTTTATGTAACAAACATCCGATATGAGTCAGATCCAAATAGAACTGGCTTTTTTGTACCCCTCTAATTTATCTCTCCTGGGATTTTCATGCCATTCATGTTCCTTCCTCCTCTTTCATTAGTAGGATGGAATGTTGAAATTTCTCTTAGTAAACATCTTTGAAAGAGAACCACTGTGACTCAGATTTGCATTTGAGTTCACACAATTTGTTGGCCCAACAAATGATTTTAACAGTGTATTTAACTTCAGTAATGATAATAAATAGTTGACATTTACATTATTCTATTTGAATCTCACAATATTTGTGAGATTGGAATTATGAATTCCATTTTACCAATGAGTAAAGTGAGACTCAGAGCTTTGTAATTTGCCAGTGATCACATAGCTAGTCAGAATTGGTTACAGAATTGAAATCGTTTTGATTACAAGTCTAGTACTCTGTGTACTGTATCATTTTGCCATATTAGAAGATAAGGATGATGTAAAATTGAATAATAAATGTATCTTTACCTCTAGGCGATTTTATACTATTTCCATCAGGTGACCAATATGTAACTAATGGCCTAACAAGAAGAAATGGCAAAACTTAACTCTTATAATTGCTGTTCTGCTATGCTTGAGTCCCTTCTATTATAACTATAGTCCACAGGAATCAGAAATCTGTTATATAGCTACTTCTATGATTTCTTCCCTTATTTTCTTTTCTTCCCTATTTGTCTAAATAATCCATTATCTCATCTTTGTTGTTCAGTCATTCCAGTTGTGTCCAGACTTTTTGTGACTCCATTTGGAATTTTCTTGGCAGACATACCATACTGAAATAGTTTGCTATATCCTTTTTCCAGCTTATTTTATAGATGAGGAAATAGAGATAATAAGGTTAAGTGACTAGCTCAGAGTCACATAGCTAAAACGTGTCTGGTCAGATTTGAATTCTGGAAAATGAGTTTTCCTGACTTTATAACTGGCACCTAGCTATCCAACTTTAATCTTATTTTAAGTTATCCCCTTCTCTTCAAGGTAGCAAAACCAGCCGACAAGGCCATAATCTAGTAAGGGACTGCTTAGTGTTGATAAGATAAAAGGCATTACACAGAATTAATAAAAGTGTTGAAGTCTTGTCCAAAGGGCAGGACTCTTCACAGAGAGTTGAACTTCCTGGTCAAGAATGACAGGAGAAAAAAAAAAAGGAAATTGGAAGATCCAGGTATAACCTAATGTATGGGAGAGGCAGGGTTTAGGGGAGAGGTAGTTAAAACAAGAATGAAGCTTGGCAAATAGGGGGGAAGGAAGCTGGAACCTCTGAGTCATTTAATTAATTAATGTCAATTGAGTCAATTAATATCATTTAAGAGTTCAAATGAAAATTTTCCCAGTATCAATGGAGGGTTGTGGCCACATCTACTTATGAATCTTCAAGGGATAACATACTCATATTATACTAACTACACAAATGTATCTTAACAGAAGTTTGGGGTTGATTTATAATGGTTTTATACCTTGGTATTCATGCCAAGCTTTTGAACGTCAGCATATTATTTACACAAGTAATAATTTAGGCATCATAATGATGCCTAAAGATTCTGACAAAACTAGTCAAGTCTCCTTCAACCCTCAAAGTCTGTGAGTCTGTGATGCATGTGTACAATGTTTTTGCATCAATTAATTTATAAAAGGCTTAATTTTTGTGTTTCCTCAACCTTATTTATTTTATCTAGGAAATTTTTAGTTTTTAAAAAAATTATAAATATTGTTGGCACTTACTCTAGTGTGTAGACATTTTCCTTTCTTAAATTTTTTTAGTGATGATCTTAATAATAATCAACAAACATAAGTATTTCATATACAAAAAGAACTAAAATAGATTATATGTAAAATTGTGAATTTCTATCACCTATAGTTTGTTTAAAATATGGATAGATGTGTAATGTATTTGTATTAAGGACAACTAGTGGCAAAGTAGATAGAGTGCCAGACCTGGAGTCAGGAAGACTCATCTTCCCTGAGTGCAAATCAGGCCTCAAATAATTACTAGCTATATGATCTTGGGCAAAACTCTTAACTCCTTTTGCCTCAGTTTCCTCCTCTGTTAAATGAGTTAGGGAAGGAAATAGCAAATCATTTCTGTATCTTTGCCAAGAAAACTTCAAATGGGATCTTAAAAAGTGGGACATGAAATATCCTGGAAATGATTAAGCAACAATAAATAAATTTGTGTCTTTATATATGTGTGTGTGTACACATACACATATATACATATCCATATATAAACATACTTATATATGTGTGTGTCACACAAACAACAAATAACATAATTACTGTCTTCTAGTTTTTTTTGTTTTCTCCTTTGTATTTTTTTTGATTTTACCAATCCTAATTTATTTCTTTTTTTTTTTAATTAGCACTTCCCAATAACTCTGCTACCTTCTTCACTGAAAGCCATTCCTTTCAATGAATAAATATAGTCAAGCAAAACAAATCAACACATTAGCCATGCATAAAAATGCATGGCTCATTTTGTACCTTCAGTCCATTACTTCTCTGCCAAGAAGTAGGTGGCATGTTTTATGAGTTGTCATTAGTAAACATCATAAGCATCACTTTTAGTTCATCATTCTATTTGTTGATGAAAGTGCTGGTATGATTCATTACTACCCTCATTTACACATATGTAAGATGTAATTAGTTCCTGAACCAGTCACTTTTCTATTTTCTAATCTCTGTCTATTTTCATTTTTGAAGGGAAATGCATTGGGAATACTTGCTAATCCTCCATGACAAGTTGGAAATCATGGGAAAATGATTAGTTATTATTTCTCTGGAAGTTGAATCCCTCATGTTTTCAAAGCAATATTTTATTTTTAAACTAAAAGAGAGCTAAGACTGTTCGAAATCAAATCCTGCAACATGGCCTGGCTACAACAGCACAAATCTGTTTGATGGACTGCTAGTGAAAACAGGATGGGGACAAGTCATTAAGACTGCAGCAAGATTATAGCATCATAAGATCCCAGAGCTAGAGCTGGTAATGCCCTTAGAGGGCAGCTGATCCAAGCCCCTCATTTTATCAATGAAGAAATTAAGGGTCAGGGTGATTCAGTGACTTAGTTGGACCAAAATAATCAGAAGAAATATTTCAAAATACAACTTGACCAAATGCTAGGAAGTAGAAGGCAGATTATTTTGAGCACAAAACCTTCCAGTTTCCAAAGAAGTTGGCTTTAACCATGAGATCAGGCCTTGTAATCCAAACAGCAAAAGCAACACACTCTACTGTTATACATCAGCTCTTTCACTTGGACCTTTAGCTAGCTATTGGAACTATTGTCATGATCTTTGAATATAAAGGAAACATAGTCAAGAAGAATGTGCCTCTCAGAGCTTAGAATTCAATTTAGGTTAATATATTTAGTAAAAATTAATAAATATCTCTATATTGTGATTATGTTTTTTTCTTGTTTAATTGTCTTATTTTTGACTCATCTTTTATCCTTTAGGGATTTTTTTGGACAAAGAAACTAGAAATGTTTGCCATTTCCTTCTCTAGCTCATTTTGTGGATGAGAAAACTGAGGCAAACAGGATTCAATGATTTGTCCAGGGTCACACAACTAGTAAGCTTCTGAAGATGAATTTGAGTTCATGTTATCTTTATTCCAAGCCTGGCAGTCTTTCCAATTTGCCTCCCACCTGCCATGATGGTATTTAGTCTACTATTTTTGAGTTTTTTTTGTTTAGGTAGACATTTCTTCCTTAATTAGAGCTTATAAGTATATACATATTAATTTTATTTAATTGACTGAGTAACAGCAAGGAGAAATGGACATTTCTAGCTCTGATAATAACTTCAGGGGTCCAAGAGGTTGGTTGTTCCTGAATTTGTGATTTTTGTCCAATGGGAATTGCACAAGCTTAGTTCAAAGGACTGCCCTTGTTATATATTTACAATATTTATTAATATAAGATATAACTGCTCTCTAAAAATTCTTATTACTCATAATATTTATATTTGTTCATTGATAAATTGAGTATGTACTTCCATAGGATGATACAACTATGAGGAATTCTAAGTTATATAGTTAGTTTGTAATTATTTACTACTTAATATGGACACGTTTGTTGGCTTTAGCCATTGGACTCTATGATACTCTCCTGAAGTCTTGAATGTTGATGGACTATTTCAGTTTTAATCTTGAGCTCATTATCAGATTTAAATCTGCATAAATTAATATCTTACAAATCATAGATCCTGAAATTCTATTCTCTATTTTAAACAAAAATTCAAAATACTCCATGATGGTTTGCAATACATACAATTCTTGTATGTGGATCATTCTGTAGACCTCTATGTAAAAGATTTTTATTTAATGCAAATTTTCTGGAGGGAACGGGAAATAGTTGGACGGAAGATAATAGGAAAAGGCCTGGGATCTTGAAGGAGGAGGCCAGCACAGTTCAACAAGTATAGGCTAGGAATGAAGAATAGAGAACTAGAAGGCTGGGCCAGTTACTGGATACTTGGGAAAGTGGGCAGTGCAGGACAAAATTCTCTTGCTCAGAGTCAGAGGGATCAAGCCAAGTTCTTGATCTGGGAAGGTGGCACAAACTGAAACAGTCAGAAAGGTGGCAAAGGGAAATAAAAGGTCTCTGCAAGATAATTCTTTGGAGGCTTTTTTGTTTTTGGTGGGAGGTGGTGGTGGTAGTGGTGGTAGTAGGACACAGTAGGGCAGGAGGAGAGAGAGAGAGAGAGAGAGAGAGAGAGAGAGAGAGAGAGAAAGAGAGAGAGAGAGAGAAAGAAAGAGAGAGAGAGAGACAGAAAGAGAATAATACAATACAGTCAAATTAACAAAGGTGGTGTTTTTTGGACTATGGATTTCTTTTAGAATTCGTTATGTGTCAAATTTGTGTAATGTGAATTTATGTAAGAGAAGAAAATAAGAGAAGTCAAATGAGCATTTCCTGCATTTTCCCCTCCCCCAGGAAGGTGATGAAGATTAATGAGAGAATTTTTATGAAGTGCTTTGACATCTTTGAGTGAAAAGGTGCTATATAAATAGTGTTGCAGCACTTATTTTAAATATTTATTGTTTACATTTGCATTCCATTTCATATTTAACATCTTAATTGCTTATTTCAATATTTTATCCTATCTTATATACCCAGGGAATTTATCTGTCTGACTAATCATGTAATGCTGAAGCTGGAAGAGACCTTATAAGTCATCTAGCCCAGACACCGCATTATACAGATGAGGAAACTGTGGACTGGGGAGATGGTAACATGTCAGCTCAATTTGTTACTGATTGAATAAGGCTTCATAATTCCCAGTTCAATGCTCTTTCTCTTACAACTTATATCACATTGCCCCTGCATGGGAAGAGGATGAGAAAGATCTGGACTTCTCTTCTGTTGGAGACTCTTCTGTACTTTTAATTTTTCATTTGCCTTCCTTCCTGTTAGTTTCAGTCTGTGCATGAAGCTTCTGGGGTACCTTCTGCTTCCTAGTATGATCTATATTTATGCTCCTAGATTGATATACACAATCTTTCCAAGTCTTACTTTTGTTGGGCAAGACATCAAGTTCAGGATATACCTCCTATATTTGTGCAACTAGTGCTAATGGGTACTTAGAATTTTGAATGATTGCTATCCTTCTTGGTTATTTTGCACATTGCTACACTGATATAGTAAATATCGGTTTCTGAACTTCCTTTCAGTAAGCCACTTGGTGTTAGAGCTAACCTGTTGCTAGACTTTGCTGACAGCAATGATTGTGTATTTTATTACTGATTTACCCATTCAGGTACTTGTGATTCCTAAGTACCCAATATTGGTTTTAATCAGATACACTTAGGCAAGAAATTCAAGGCTCATTAAGTCATTTTTAGTTTATCAAACAATATCAGATTTGTATATTTAAAATTAGTAAACATTTTTTTAATGACAGTGTCTTTGTAACAGATAATGGAGGATGGATGTCCTTATTCTAGGTCGCTTACTGATGAATTATTCCTAATTCCCCTCTATTCCTGTGAATGTTACCTACCAACAATGATCAGATATAAAGGCAAAGACCCAGAAATCTGGGCTCTCAAAAGAATGCATATCCCGTGTAGGACACTGATACATTATTGGTGGAATTGCAAATATATCCGGCCATTCTGGAGAGCGATTTGAAACTATGCTCAAAAAGTTATCAAACTGTGCATACCCTTTGATCCAGCTGTGTTTCTACTGATCTTGTATTCCAAAGAGATCTTAAAGAAGCTAAAGGGACCCATATGTGTAAAAGTGTTAGTGGTAGCCCTCTTTGTAGTGTCCAGAAACTGGAAACTGAGTGGATGCCCATCAATTGGAGAATGGCTGAATAAATTGTGGTATATGAATGTTATGGAATATTATTGTTCAGTAAGAAATGACCAGGAGGATGATTTCAGAAAGGCTTGGAGAAACTTACAAGAACTGATGCTGAGTGAGATGCGCAAGACCAGGAGATCGTTATATACTTCAACAACAATACTATATGATGATCAATTCTCATGGACATGGCCCTCTTCAACAATGGGATGAACCAAATCAGTTCTATTTGTTCAATAATGAATAGAACTAGCTAAACCCAGCGAAAGAACTCTGGGAAATGAGTGTGAACCATAACATAGCATTTCCACTCCCTCTATTTTTGTCTGCTTGCATTTTTTATTTCCTTCATAGATTAATTGTACACTATTTCAAAGTCTGATTCTTCTTGTGCAGCAAAATAACTGTATGGACACGTATACATATATTGTATTTAACATATACTTTAACATATTTAACATGTATTGGTCTACCTGCCATCTGGGAGAGGGGATGGGGGGAAGGAGGGGAAAAAATTGGAACAAAAGATTTGGCAATTGTCAATGCCCTGCTCTAAGTCATTATTAATCAGAGAAATGCAAATTAAGACAACTCTGAGATACCACTACACACCTGTCATACTGGCTAGAATGACAGGGAAAGATAATGCAACATTCTGTTGGAGGGGATGTGAGAAAACAGGGACATTAATACATTGTTGGTGGAATTGTGAATACAGCCAACCATTCTGGAGAGTAATTTGGAACTATGCTCAAAAAGTTATCAAACTGTGCAAACCCTTTGATTCAGCAGTGTTACTACTGGGATTATATCCCAAAGAGATCTTAAAGAAGGGAAAGGGACCTGTATGTGCATGATGTTTGTGGCAGCCTTCTTTGTAGTGGCCAGAAACTGGAAACTGAGTGGATACCATCAGTTGGAGAATAGCTGAATAAATCGTGGTATATGAATATTATGGAATATTATTGTTCGGTAAGAAATGACCAGCAGGATGATTTCAGAAAGACCTGGAGAGACTTACATGAACTGATGCTGAGTGAAATGAGCAGAACCAGGAGATCATTATATACTTCAACAACAATACTATATGATGATCAATTCTGATGGACCTGGCCATCTTCAGCAATGAGATGGACCAAATCAGTTCCAATGGAGCAGTAATGAACTGAACTAGCTACGCCCAGAGAAAGAACTCTGGGATATGACTAAGAACCATTACAGTGAATTCCCAATCCCTATATTTTTGCCTGCCTGCATTTTTGATTTCCTTCACAGGCTAATTGTAACTATTTCAGAGTCCGATTCTTTTTGTACAGCAAAATAACAGTTTGATCATGTATACATATTTTGTATTTAATTTATACTTTAATATATTTAACATGTATTCGTCATCCTACCATCTAGGGGAGGGGGTGGGGGGAAGGAGGGGAAAAATTGGAACAAAAGGTTTGACAATTGTCAATGCTGTAAAATTACCCATGCATATAACTTGTAAATAAAAGGCTATTAAAAAAAGAAGTATATCAGCCCCTCATTATTTGATATGAAAGCTTCGATCCACTCTGCCTTTGCTCAGCATTGGTTCACCTCTTTCTATGCATCCTGGTCTCTGTTTCCCTGTCTCCCTAATCCAGGAACTCACCATATTGGCACCAGACTTCACAAATTATTCAACTGTCTTTAGACTGTCTGCAGCTCAAAACACTGAAGCTCCATCCATTATCACCAGCTTCACTAGTAGTAGAGATTATAAATGTGAGCCTCCACATCCAGCTTGATGTGCTTTTAAATCTTGTTTTTGTTGCTTGAGTGACAAAGACTTCTTTCTGGATAATACATAGAATCTATACCACTTAATCTGAGACTAGTGGGAGATTCAGAAAGCTATCTTAGACAAATAGGGTCATGGGAGCTTAAAGAACATTTAAAGACAACTAAGGGACACAATGGATAGAGTATTGATTTAAAATCAGGTAGATGAGTTTGAATTATGCCTCAGACATTTACTTAGCTAAGTGATCCTGGTCATGTCACTTAAAATTTCTTAACCTAATTTTCCTTATTTATAAAAGTTGAGATATAACACCCACATCATATATTTTGAAAACTTTCAAGTACTATATAAGTGCTAGCTGTTATCATTATCATTATTCTATAGTTTGACATTTTCATTTTTCAGGTGACAAAGTTGAGTCTCACAGAGGTTAAATAAATTTGCCTAAGGTTACAAAGTGAGAGTAGACAGATTTGAGCCTAAATCTACTGACAACAAACTAAACTGCAAACCAAATGGCCTTTTTCTTTTATGTTCTAACATATATTGAGATATCTCTCTTCCTAAATATGACTGAACACTCACTGAATTCCTGGTCTGATTTTTAATCAGGCTAAATTTTAAAGTCTATTTCACAAAATATTTTATGCCTGCAAGTGTTCTGTATGAGGATAAATTTCTAATTGTCCGTACTACAAATCCCCAGTTAGGTTTAAATCAATATGATTTTGTTTTCAAAGGTGACATTAGTTTTATTTTGTATATTTTCATAGATCAACTGGAAGAACTAAGAGGAATAATTAATGGAGATTATTATCTCATAAGTCTTTAAAAACCTTGTGATTTTCTTTCTTATCACTGCTCAAAAAATAATGCAATGTGATAGAATTGAAAAAAGAAAGGTTGATAGTTAACTGGAAAGAAACAATATCTTTTAGTATTTTAGTATGACATAAAATCTGCATATTACTATATATTAAGAACTGTAACTAGACTTCTCTATATTACAATCTTTCAGTATTTTAGTATGCCATGAAACCTGTATATCACAATATATTAAGAACTCTGACTTGACTTTATAGAACTCAATGAAATATTTAAAAAAATTTTTGTCCAATTTGGTTATTTTATAGTGGAGAAAGGTGAAATACTCAGAACTTAGTCAAGTGATCTCCTCAAGGTGAAATACCAACTCATTGACAGAACTGGGATTAGAACTCAGATCTACTGAATCCAGTATTCTTCATACTTCCTCCAATCATGTTATTTCCTCTTGATGGAATAATAATATTTTTTTAGAAATTTCTTTTCCTTTCCAAAGTGTCTTGGACTTAATTTTCCTCCAAAGGGATTTCCTACTTCCTGTGTGGTTTTAGGAAAATCATTTAATATTCCTGTGCCTCAGTTTCTTTCACAATTTCATTGCAAAATGTAGATGTTGAACTTAATGCCAACTGAGGTTTCTTCCAGTTCTAAATTATTGATCCCATGAGAAAATAGAATGCATTTATTTGAAAAAATGAAGATTTTCAAGAAAGGATGAAGAATAGAGAAGTGAAACTAATTTGTCAAATGAATAAGGAAAGAGACAATGTTAGAATGTTTTTCTAGGGCATTGCTTTTCCCATGATAGCATAGAGTCAGAAGAGAATAATAAGGAAGGCTAATCATGAGAATTTCTTATCTTAAAATTACAATGTGTTTTGTGGAGGGCATTTGATAAATTGTTGACTTTCAAAAACATGAATTAATAATAAAGGCTGCCTTCCTTAAAGTGCTTCTTTGGTTTTTCACTTGTGTGAAGGGGTCACTATGTTGTAGAAGGTTATGCCAGTGGAGGATAGGCTGGGCTAGTCCCATTTCAAAGGTCTTTGAGATCAGGCTCTCTGTTGGAATAGTCTTTACTGTCTGAAGAACAGAAAGTTTCTTTAGCAGAAACAGAAGCTTGGTGGTGAATTTACCTCAATGTAAGAGAATCATCTATTAAGCTATGCACGGATTGTGAGCTTCATCCCTGACAAAAAGTCCAGTGCTAGTAAAAGCATAAACCTGTTAAAGCATAAATACTCAGTGTAAACACTAATGTTAAAAAATACCTATATATGTGTGCCTTTAACCAAATCATTCTCCTCATCTTCATGTTGTTTAATTTTGAGAGTTGATTCAATGGAGTTTCCCACCATGGTCAAGTCCATTACTGTTTTTATATTATGCCTGACATTTGGGCACCAGGTTCATAGGATATTATGGCCTAAGTATTAAAAATATACATGCAAAAATGTCCCCCTCTCCACAAAATATGTCTATGGTAACACTGTGGAAAGATCGTTGAACCTGGAGGTATAAAATGTAGGTCTGAGAGAGCAAATTAGTATAGTGGTTAGAAATATGACATTCTATTCATGGTTTAGTGTCATTCCTCAATACATACTGGTTATGTGACCAGGAACAGGACCTCTAACATCTCAGGATTTCAGTAAAATCTCTAAGTCTGTAAGTTATGAAAAAAACTATTGAACTATAATAGTAGAGGAGTTTTCTCCCCAAGAGTTACTTACAGCAAAATACTTACAACAAAAAACTGATCCACAAAAAAGACCTGAAAAAGTTAGAAAGATAGAGATGTATAGAAAGAGAAATAGAGAGGAAGAAGTAAAGTAAGAAAGAATTAAAGAAAAAAGAGAGGAAGGAAGGAAGAAAGAAAAAAGAAGACAAGAAGGAAGAAAGAGAAAAAGAAAGAATAAAAAGAAATAAGAAAGACAAACATAGAAATAGAGAAACACACACAGAAAGAGAGAGAGGGAGAGAGACTGAGAGAGAGAGACAGAGAGAGAGACAAAGAGAGAGACAGAGAGAATGAGAGACAGAGAGAGACAGAGAGAGAGAATCAGAGACAGAGAGAGAGAGAGACAGAGAGAGAGAGACGGGGGGGGGGGGGCTGAAGGGAGGGAGAGAGGAAAGGAGGAAAGAAGGAATATCTAACATAGGAATTTATCTAATTCTTGCTCTACTACTTAGTAGTTATATGACTTTGGACAAGTCATACAGCTTCTCTCAACCTCACCTTCCTCATCTATAAGATATAGACAACCCATTTTATTTATCTCACCTACTATGTGAGATATGCTATGAGGAGCAAATGAAATAAGGTATATAACACATAATGTGAATGTGAGTTGTCACAATTATGTGAGAGATAAGGTGAAGGACTGGATGGTGATTTCACTGATATAGAGAGTTTCTAGATGAACTATTGCAAGATATATCTATTTTTGTGGCAAGCTATTCCTAGAAAACCAGTAAGTACCTTCAGTACAGTTTAGATATTGATCTTAACTCAGGCCTCCCATTAGCATCAATACATCATCAAAATGCATCTGTCAATACTAGAAGGCTCATAGTCAGTCAAATGATCAAAGTGACTGACAATGCTGTATTTATATAATATTTTTGAAAGTTATCACTGCAATCTAAAAGAATAATGGAATTAAATAAAAACTGGACAATAATCACATTGACCATAAATTAATTTTCAGGAAAAGTTGCTGATTTGCTTGATCATTTTCCAAAATTCAATTAAATACAAAAAAAAAAAAACCACTGATAAGAATAAGGAGAATAAGGATAAGCTAATGGAATGGGAGAGAATAAGAAAAGAAAAGTAGAAGGGAGAAGAAATATAGGCAGAAAGTAAAGAAGCAAAAATAGAAAAGGAAAAGTGAGATAAGAAAAGAAGAGAAAGAGAAGGCAGAGAAAGAATTGAGCCAAAAGTTAGTCTCCATCTCTCCCACAACCTTCTCTCACCAGGGCTGCCAAGTAAAGAGATTTTGGCAGTCATTGTAAAGTCTATATAAGAGAATAGCAGAATGGCACAGGATGAAGTAAAAGACCTGAATAGGGACTTTTAAAATAGCAAACAATATTAATTGATCACTAAGAAAATTGTTCAGCACTGATTATCTGCATGTCAGAATTTATCAAATAATTTTTCTCCCAGTCCCTAGTATTTCATTTAATGTATCTGTGGTCTCTTCTGATAGATTGATAGATAGTGCTTCTTGAGAGCAGGAACTGTTTCAGTCAGTAAGTCAATAAGCATTCATTACACACCTACTCTCTGCCAGACATGATGCTAAGCACTGGAGATAAAAAAAAGAAAGAAGAAAGACAATCCCTGCTCCCAAAGAACTCACAGCCTAATATTTCATATTTTGTCTTTGACACATAGTGCTTGACACACATTCTTGACACATAGTAGGTACCTGATAAATGCGTATTAATTGATTGACTGCAAAGAATAGGTAATGACACACTAACCTCATCCTTTGCATGGACTGCAAAACTCCTCAGGCCCAAACCATGTTAAAATATAATTAGGAAACATTTAACAATAAATAAATAAATAAAATACTATAAGATGTAGATCACATTAGTTTGTAGGTTTGTAAGTGAACATGCAATCTGTTGTAGGCTAGATAACAGTACCATTAAGTGGATTTGGAACTTTGAATTGCTTGAATGATTGTACCAAAGAGTGACCATTAATGGCTAGTTATCAGTCTGAAATCATTGTAAGAGTGATTCAAATGTAGTAGATGTTAATAGTGTAGTACTGCCCCAGGCATATATCTAGGCTCATGGTAATTATTGGATCAAAAGTTTTGATGATAAAGTCATCAAGTTTCCAGAGAGCTGAGAGAGACAGCTACAACTTGTAAGAATTGGTATTCATAAAGATTTGGGATAAGCAAGAATTGGGTTGAATCCAAAAAGACTACATTAAAAAAATATATGGCAGCTCTTTTTGTATTGGCTAAGAATTAGAAATCAAAGGGATACCTATTAATTGGGGGAATGGCTAAAAAAGGTGTGATTTATGACTACAACAGAATATTATTGGGCAGTAAAAAATTACAAGCAGGATCACTTCAGAAAAATCTGGAAAGACTCATGAACTCATGCATTTTGCTTGATGAAGAATTATGATAACCCAGGAGGGTATCTGCATGTATTTAACTCTTATATTATTATTTAATTTTTCATGGATTTAGATCTCATCTCCCCAGGGGATTGTAAGTTCCTAGAAAATTGTGGTCATCTTTTATAGTTCTCATTACATTCTTACCATGCCTAAAACCATGTCTTCTCTATAACAGAGACTCAAAAGTCTTTGTTTATTTTATTTTATATATTTTGGTGTTATAGTGAATTTCTGGTGTATTTATTAATTCTTCCTGAAACCTTATCTAAGTCCCTTCTTTTGCAATTAAAACTCATTCCATTTATTCTTTCTTCACTGAAAATGGAACACAATTGTTCACAAATAGTGTCAGATCTCTTCTTATACTTAAAAACTTATTTCATCCATTCTCAGCATTTTTTCCTACCTTTTATGCTCCTTTGACTTGTTCTCATGGGCCTGCTCTTGAAACCATGCATCACTTTGATGTGATTTTGTGATGGATCTTCCTCAGATAGTTATTTATCATTCTTTAACATCATCTGGAACATTAAGAAGGCCTTTCTAGTTCTCCGGCTTCTAAGCCTTCTCCTCTGAGATCATCCTTCACCTGATTTGTAAGTATCTTGGATGTATCTAGTTATTTAACTCTACCATTAGAATGTGAACCCCAAGAGCTTTGTGTTTTTGCTTTTCTCTGTCTTTCGGGCTTAGCACAGTCTTGGCACATCATATTCTCTTAAATGTTTATTGACTTGCTGATAATGTCATCAACATTTTCTACACCCCAAATAACATTGTCTAGATTTCTCAGGAGAAAAATATTCTTTAATTGTCTGTTTAAAATTACAGAAGATAAAGTGAATTCAAAAAAAATTATGGGCAACAAGTTTAAACATTTAAGAGAAAATGAAAGTAAACCATGAAGAAGCAAGGAAAGGGAGTAATAATAATAGCTAAAAAACTAACATTTTAAAAGCATTTTAAAGTATGCATTGTGCTTTTCATATGTTATCCCACTTGATCTTCACAATCAATCCTGTGAGGTAGGTATTATTTTTATCCCTATTTTGATTGTTGCTATTGTGACCCATTTGGGGTTTCCTTGGCTGAAATACTGAAGAAGTTTATCATTTTATTTTCCAGCACATTTTACAGTTGAGGAAAATAAGGGGAAAGGGGTTAAGTGATTTGCCCAGGACCACATAGCCAGGAAGTATCTGAGACGAGATTTAAACTCAGGAAGATGAACCTTACTCCAGAGCTAGTTCTCTATCCATCAGATCACCTATTTTATATTCAGGCAAATAAATCTAATAACTCTAATATCTATGCAGCTACAAAATAAAGAAGATATGTAGAGGAGATTAAAATTTATAGAAAATCTTTCCAGTTAGCACCAGGAAGGAATGTTAGCAACATTCTCTCAGGTGGGTTCCAATCCAAACATTGGAAAATGTATGAAGAGGAGTTGTGCTGGAATTGTGACCCAGCTGGTCAGTACAAGGCTCCTACTGTGGCACATCCAGAATGCTGAGAGCCAAGAAATGACTGAGAATGGCATAATGACTGGACCAATGTTTGCAAAGCCCTTATTCCACACAATACACAGTAATGGGTGTCTTGTAGTAGTAATAACTACTCATGCAAAGATGAAAAAGATAGTCCTTCATGAATTTCCAATATCAGAAATAGGTCAGACATATAAATAACAATGTGTAGCAACAGGAGATATGTGTTCTAGAAATCAGGCAGGGAGTAGGGAAGGCATAGAAGAACAAGAGTTATTTCTGGCTATTAAATGTAGTAGAGTGAAATTATGAAAAGTTTCAACAAGAAGGCAAAAATGAGTTGGCTATGGAAAAATGAGGATTTGTAATAGTGAAAATGGGGGCAGGGTTATTCTCAAAAGTGAGGGAAGTATAGAGAAAAATTTATGAAGGATGGGAAAATGTTTTGAATCTTAGGCAATCATGGTTTGGCTGAGCTGCATCATAATACAATGAAAAAAAAATTAAAAACCCCTGATGTTTTTCACCTGTGTTACCTTGGGCAAATGACTTGATCTCCTGGGGCCTCAGTTTTCCTCATCTAAAAAATGAAGGGATTAAAGGTAGATAGATGGCTCTACATCTGTGATACTAAAATCCTACAGGGCACAGTGATAGATGAGATTATTAGATTGGGTAAGAGCGTGAAAGACCTTGAATGGCAAGGTAAACAATTTAGATTTTGGAGGGGGATAATAAGGAAAGCATAAACATTGAATTCCAAACCTTTTCTTTTAACCAATGATTTTTTTTTCTCAAATTGACAGGGGAATTTAATGGACAGACAGTGACCCTGTGGGACTTGGCCCAGAAGACCTGAGATCAAATTCTATTTCAGCCACTTAATAGCCTTGTGACTCTAAGCAAGTCACTTAAGGTCTCTTTGCCTCAATTAGAGGTGATAATAGTATTTACATCCCAGCATTGCTGTAAGGATGAAATGAAATAATATACATAAAGCAATTGATAAATCTTAAAGTTCTATATAAATGATAGATATTATGACTAGTATTAAATATTTTCATTTCAATTATCATCTCTGTCCTGATTACTAAGAAAATCAGATAATTCATTCACTTGAATGATTATCATAAATAAATCAAGACCATATTTGGGAGGTTATAGGTCTTCTCCTTCATTATTTTAAATCAGATTAAATTATGCCAAAATAAGTATAAAAGAAAGTGGGGGAAGGGAAAGGCCTGCACAAAAATGCCATGTGCCCTGGGAGACATATGGAAAGTTATTCTTTCTTTTCTGCAGAGAACTGCTGGTGTTTGGGAGAATATATATGTTTATGAATATACATGTTTATGGTAGATAAGTGATACAGGGAACTGAGTGCCTAGCTTGCAGTCAAGAAAATGTATCTTTCTGAACTCAAATCTAGCTTTAGACACTTCCTGGCTGTATGACTCTAGGTAAGTCATTTAACCCTGTTTACCTCAGTTTCCTTACCTATAAAGTGAGCTAGACAAGGAAATGGCAGACCACTCTAGTATCTTTGCTAAAAAATCCCAATGGAGTCACATAGAGTCAGATAGAACTGAAAACAACTGAACACAACAACAAAAATGTTTATGAAATTCTGTGCTTTTTGTTTTGTTTTACTTTTACCTTGTAACTTCAATTGTATCCTCTAACCCACTGCCTTATGGTTCATTGCCCCAAAATGAAACTGATATAAACCTCAGACCTCATAACTCAGGGCCCCAGTTTGATGTCTTCTAGGGAAAACTGGTAGTAATGAATTCTTTATGAAAATATGAGCATCTCTTTCTACTTTCAGTAGGCAAACACAAGCATTTGACAAGATAGAGCAACGGAACTATTTATAAACTTCACCTGATAAAAGAAAAGGTTATGCTTTATTCTGTACCTTGTGAATTGTTCTGAACATAATCTAAAATGTGCAATATAATGGATGAAAATATACTGATTATGATAGCATCATATAGTAATTATTTTGTTGAAACAAGAAGTTCTAGTATGTATAAACTTTTTCCCAGCTTAATTTTACATGCACAGTAAAAGGGAATTACAAATATTTGGTTATTTGGAAAGGAACAAAAGGAGTAAGAGTATCCCCCATTCTTATTTTTTAAAGCATATCACAGATAGAAGGAAGAAAGTTTAGTCTAAAACATTAAATCCTCATCACTTTCACCCTCTCATTATATGCAGCTTTCTCACTTGCCAAAGGGAAAGATAAAGACAAGTATTAATGATAGAGGAAAGATAAGGTGTACAAAAAAAAATCAGATAACCTTTAAGAGATCCTGACCATTCATAAAAGGTTTATACACAAAGATGTTTCATTCTGTACTCTGAGACATTTCTGAATAAAATGAGACCATTATTTTCACAGTTCACCACAAACACTTCTGATAGCAATTCTGAACAAGGTTCAGCAAGTGTGGTACAAGAGGAACTCTTTACTTGGCTAGTCTGTAAAAGAAGCAAGAAGGCCATGGGGTCTGGAAGCCATGTGATTAGAGCTGCTAATTATAATGGTCAAAGACATTCTAAAGGAAGCATAGATGGAAGAGAGGAAAGAGAAACATTTAATACTCCTTCCAGATATTTCTTATAAATTGACATCACTTTCTATAAAACATACAGAATTCAACTTCATAATTGAATCAAACACACAGAAGCACATCATAGGAGATTGCATTGCATTATTCCAGCCTCGTGGCTCAATTCCCTTCGAAAGCTGAGGATAAAAGGTTTTGGCTTAACTCCTGATTAGAAATGGGGTGTAGATGAATGAGATGAATGAGGGTTCTATATTTACTTTTATTAATTTATATAATTCATTGTTCAAACGCTCTGCAGATGGAAACTGACAACTTATGGTTTCAAATCAGAGAATTTCCAGAAGCACAGGGGGTTAGGCAACTTAGAATATGTCCAAGCTAGGACTTGAAATCCAAGACAAATTATCTATAAAGCCATATTATCTTTCATGATGATAGCATAGGAACTGAAATTCTCAGACAATGTGGTGCTTGGTAAATACTAAATAACTGAAAAATGGTACTATGAGTAGACCATTGGATTTGGAATCAGAAAGTCCTGAGGTCCAAATCTGACCTCAGACACTAACTGTATGGCTCTTCACTTAATCCCTCTCTGCCTTAGTTTCCCAGCATGTAAAAAGGGAATAATAATAGCATCTCCCAGCATTATTGTGAAGATCAAATGAGATAATAATTGTAAAGAACTTGGCATAAGTGCTATATAAATGTTAGTTTTTATTTTTATTATTATTGAATATTTCTCCATTCATTCATCCATCCATCTATTCATTCATCTAAAAGCCTCTTTCTCACTAAGTTAACATCTCTGTTAAATTTTTTAAAGAAGAAGTTAACTAACCCTGGTAAACTTACTTCTCTTCCCTCTCATTTAAGACTATAGATGGGAGCAGAGATTTAGTTGGAAGGAAGCTTAAAGAACATATAGTCCACCTCCACCCTGCATTTTAAATATAATGGGAGCAAAGTGACTTGTTCAAGATCACATGGGGAGTTAGTGACAGAAATATAATTGAGTCTAAATCCTTTGATTCCAAATCTAGGGTTTTTTCCCATAGTACCAATTGACTAATACTTCTGTCCCATCTCTGTGAAGGCCCATTATGTTGTAAGTAACAATAACAAAAACTATGGACCATTTCCTTTATTTTGTTAAACCTCTGTCACAGCCTAATGCAGTTGTTTTCACAATTGATGTTCAGTAAATGTTGACTAAGTGATGCTAGCAGCAAAAGGCCCTCAGAAAACTTAGAGGAAAGAAGGAAGCAGAAGGATTTAGATAACAACAGACTAATTCAGCCAATATGAATTTATGAAAAATCCCTGAATATGAAAGTATGTATGATTCATAATGAAAAAGTCCAGAGGACTATGAGTCAATTCTGAATTTTATGTTTGTGGCTTATCTGGTCATATTGGGAATTTTTTTTTTCCGAACTGTCCTTACACTTGAAGATTTTCAGGCAAGGTTCCTATTATTGAGCTGGGAGATGCTCGGGTACATTGGACAGGGCCCTATGTTTGTAGTTAGAAGTTGAGTCATTTAGATTCTAGATCACTCAAGGGAAAAGGAAAATTAAAGGGGATCTTTTTATTTTCATTTTTGAGTTACTTTAAAAGGAATTTTTTTCCCTAGAGAACTTCACTAATTTGATTTCAAAGAACTCCCCTCTCTCAATTTTAACCCTTCTTCCCCACCCCCTCCTCAATCTAATCAGGGAGTTAAGGCAATATGATAGAAATAAATACTGAAGCAGGTTTCAGATGATCTGAGAACTAATCCAAAATCTATTTCTAACTTGCTATGCAATGTTCAGCAAGTCATTTTTACCATCCTCTGCCTCAGTGTCCTCATCTGTAAAAGTAAAACAATAGACTTTTTGATTTCTAAGTCCCTGTCAGTTCTAAAGACTCAGGTGATCTCCTCAAATTAGACCCTGTTAGCAGCTCTGCAATGTACTAATATTCCATTTTTCATTTTATATATTCCTTACATACATACTTGAAGTAAATGACTTAGTCAGATTTGTATGCCTTAGCACTAATCACAAATGTGCTACATAGAATAAGTGGAATGTCATATTCTTGCCAACTTAATTTTCTAACCATTGTAAAATTCTTAAACTACTAGGAAAAATCAATTATGGTGCATAAAGATAGTTCAACTAATTTAGTTGAAACAGCCAAATGGCTCAATGGTTAGAGCACTGGGTCTAGAGGCAGAAAGGCTTGATTGAATTCAAAGCTCCTACTAGGGAGCAAGTCACTTAACTCTGCCTGTCTCAGTTCTCTCAGCTATAAAATGAAAATAATAATAGCAACTACCTCACAGGGTTATTGTGAATATCAAATGAGATGATATTTATATTTTTTAAAATGTAATTAGCATTGTGCCTTGTTGCATAGCAGGTGCTTTAATTATTGCTACTATTGTTTATTTTAATTTTCTTCCTTCTCCTTCCTGCCTCCCTCCCTCCCTCCCTTCCTCCCTCCTCCCTTCCTCCTTTCCTCTCTCCCTTCCTTCCTCCCTTCCTTCCTCCTTCCTTCCTTCCTTCCTTCCTTCCTTCCTTCCTCCCTCCTCCCTTCTTCTTCCTCCCTCTTCCTTCCTTCCTTCCTTCCTTCCTTCCTTCCTTCCTTCCTTCCTTCCTTCCTTCCTCCTTCCCTTCCTTCCTTTCTTCCTCCTCCCTCCCTTCCTTCCTTTCTTCCTCCCTCCTTCCTTCCTTCCTTCCTCCCTTCCTCTCCTCCTCCTTCTTCTTCTTCCTTCTCTTCCTTCTCTTTCTCCTCCCTTCTCCCCTCCCTCCCTCCCTTCCTTCCTCCCTTCCTTACTCCCTTTCTCCCTGCCTTCTTTCCTCCCTCCCTCCCTCCCTCCCTTCCTCTCTTCCTTCCTTCCTTCCTTCTTTCCTCTTCCTCCTTCCATCCCTTCCTTTCTCTCTTCTCTAGGCAAATGAAATTAAGTGACTTGCCCAGAGTCACAAAGGTAATAACTGTTGTGTCTGAGGCTGAATTTGAACATGGGTTGTCCTGATTCAGGGCTAGTGCTCTATCCAGTGCTACCATCTAGCTGTCTCTAATTAATATTATTTCTGACTTCTTTGCTATTCCTTAAATAAGACACTTGATCTCATTACTTAAGACATTTTCACTGGCTGTCCTCTATATTTGGAATATTCCGGTGCCTTCCTTATCTGCATTACCTGTAATTTGTCTTGTACAAAGATATTTATACAGAGCATGTTATTCTCCCAATTAGTCTGTAAATTATTTGAGAGCAGGATTGTCTTTTACTTTTTTTTTTTTTTTGTATTGCCAATATTTATAGCAAGGAGCCCTATATATAGCAGGCATTAAATAGACGTTTATTGACTGACTGATAAAAGCAAGATGATATCTTTAGCTTATCATCCATTATAATTGTATTTGCTGATCTGTAATTTCACTAGAATTGAGAACTTTTATTGAGAAAATCCCCTCTATTAATGCAAATAGGCAACAGTTCAGTAATAGTCACATAAACAAGGAAGTGGAAGAAGTGGGTCTTGAACCCATGTCCTGACTCTGAGCCTATATTTAACCACTATTCCACATGTTTACTCACAGTGTGAAATGTGGTTTAAAAAAATCTTACCTATAATGATAGCTAGAACAGATGGTGTGACTAATAATGTGATCACTTCAGGACTGAAATCCTGAAAGCAAACCCTTTCATTTCACGTATTCATTAATTCATAAATTCATTCTTTCATTTTGGTGATTCTCAGAAAATTTGAGTGGATTTTCTCAGTGCTTTAAAAGTTGCAGTGTCTGTGAGAAGAATGATATTGTTTCAAAATTTGGAAAATATACAGGAAAAAAAGTATTTACTCTTAGAACAATGACTTTCAAGTTAATTATGATATTATTATGACTGCTGGGTTGAAGGTAATGAAAAGGAAAAATTTATTTCTTCATTGTTTAGAGATTTAGAATTATTACATTTTTTGAATCCATGGACATTAAGGCTTTTGCTTCATATATAAAACATAGTCATATCTATCTCTCATAGGAATATGTAGTTCTAGAACACCAAAACTTTGAAATCATTTTTATATTTTAGAACTAAAAAAGAAAAAAAACTATATCATAGTGTAAAATCTTTAAAATGACAAGAAATTTGTTTTATTAATTTTTTACTATTTTAAATGTAAAACAAACTATTAATATTTTATTTTAAGATTATAACAGGATTTGAATGGTATTAAAGAAAAATGAGATTCAAAAGATATAAAAGTCTGATTATGAAATGAATAAACACATTTGACAAATAACAACCATAAACTAAAATTAATATTTAAAATTAATGGCAATTTAATGTAGTCTTCCCAAAAGGAAGAAAAAAATCACATATTAGCTACAATCATCACAAAAAGCATGACCTGAGGGAATTGGACATTCAGAATAAGGGGACTCATACTGGGAATGCTATTCAGCCCATGCCTGGGACTGATGAAAATGGCAGCAAAATTTAATGATGGTTAGAGAGAGTATCAAGGACAAACCTGTGGGTGCCAAGAGAGTGTTGCATCCTGAGCCAGTTCTCCTTTGCCCATGGGTACTATTCCAGGTGAAGACCTAGAGGTCAGTACAGAGCTATAGCAGAAGGATTGTCACTGAAAAGGAGGGTAGCATAGCCAACATATAATAAACAGATGGTTTGAAACCTGTTACCAAGCAGCCATGCTTCAATGAGCTGAAGTCAATTTTATTTTTTCCTCCTAATTGCTTTTTTCCTATTAACCTTGGGGAACTTAAAGCATGTACGTAGTATGTGTTTGGGGTAATCCAGGAATGCAAAACTCTATGGTCCATCCTTCTCCACCTCCATGAACAAATAGTCATCTCATTTGCTATTATTTGTATTCTGGGGCAGGTTATACTCCATAAGCTCCAACATATCCTCATGTAAACCCTCTGCAAAAGGAGCAGCTGCAGCTCATATGCAAATTGAAATTCAATATTCCCTTTAGGGTTTATTTACATTACTTTCTGAAAATAGACTGCATTCATTCTTACCTTAAAGAAATTTTGGCTGGCTTTAAAGTCTTGGATGAAACCAAGAAATAAAATAGGTGGAAAAGTGGAAGTCAGGCTCAAATTATGGTAGGGCTAAACCCATTGTTTAGACAAGAGGTATATATTATTAAGTAATTATTAATTTAAAGAATATTATCAAAATGTAAATATAAATGAGTGAATGAATAAAAACCGAGAGGTATTTATGTGTAAAACACAATCTGAAGCACTGGGAATACAACTAGAAAAGCAAGAAAACCTGCTCTCAATAAGCTTGGACTCTAAGGGTGGGAAGACAATCCAGACAGGAGGGTTTAACTGCAAGTCAGATGGAAAAGCTTCATGTTCCTTAAAGTGTAGCAGCAAAACAGATGGTAATTCAGTTTCTTTAATGCTGCTAACTCTAGTAAACCCTTCTCTGTATCTAATGATGAATTATTTGATAGTGCCAAGGATTTGGATGGTAAGAACTTTCTTTTCTGGGTCTTTGTTAACTTTAGTTTCTGAGGAAACTGTGGCTAAGACACATACAAAATTAGTTTCCAGGTGACATCACAAAGATCATTTTCCCAGGCTTTGACTAGAAGCAGATGGATCTGTGAGGTTCTTCTGTGCTCAGGATTTACCTTGGAAAAAAGATGGTCTACTTTTCAGGGCTTATCTGCTTACTGGTGATGGCAGAGCTAATGGGCTATTTTTCCATAAGGGTTGCTCTCCTTGATGACAATTGTGAAGGTCAAACTGGAAGCAGAATTGTCTATGTTTACAGGGTAGAGAGACAACTATTTGTGGATCATAGTCCTGGGCTACCTTCACCAGGATATAAAGACTTAGGGGAGATGATGCTCAAGTTGTTTTGTCCAACAGGGCACATTCCACCTCCTAGCGCTTTTAGGTTGCCTTGCTAATCGGTCAGCAGCTGGTGTTGTTGCCAAGGGAGGTGACTATCTCCTTTTCTACCAGGTTTTCTCTCCTTGAGGGTGACTTCAAGGGCTAAGCTTGAAGAAAACTAGTTGCCTTGGAGGCAATGCTATTTCCAGGGCTCTTGGACTTACTTGCTTGTGTTGGTAACAGTGAGAAGGGCGGTTGCCACAATGTGGTTCATTACAATGGCTATTTCCTCAATGATGGCTACATCATTTATGTCTTCACAACATCCTTCTCCAATTCCTTACTATGGCCTAGAAGTGACCCTATGAACTTAAATTCTAATCCTATAGACTATAAGCTGCCATGAGTTCTGCTATTCTAAAACAACTAAGAATAGTCCTACCAACTGGCCAGATCTCTTTTGTAAGGACCAATCGAACTAAGCATGGAGAGCTGCATTTGTCCATGGCAACTCATGCAACATTCCCTAAACCCTGTGTGGCCCTATTTAATTTCTGCAAGGATAGTGGGGAAAAGTGTGAAGGTACAAAGAAGACTATCTATGTAGAGGGAGTTAAATTTTTCTAAGTTAAAGTTTTTATACTGCAAATGTGAGACCCTTATAAAATGACCATTGAGCAGATTTAAAAGTAAAGGAACTGAATTATATCAATCTTGATATTCTTGTGTTATATGAGGCAAGAAAATAAAAAAATTGAAGCTAAATGGAAGAATGACATGAACATTCTTTTTGCAGAGACAAATAAAGGAATGAGTAAAGATTGTTTTTTAATCAAAAAGGCAACAAGAAATATGATTTAATGAAACATTTTGGTCATCTGTCATTTTAGTGCTTATGATAAGCATGTAAAAACACTATAATGAATATAATTGTGGTTCAGGTGTTAACAATCTGTTGAAGAAGATGAAATTTTATTAAGAATTAAATATTCCAATTTAAATCAAATTTTGCTTTCATACTTGATGAAAGGCTAGCAGAGGGGAAGACAGAAAAAAATCTAGAAAATTATTTGTTGGAAAATGTGATACAAGAATCATGATGATGATGTCAAAGATATAAATCAAACAGAAGCTTCTCACTTATTGATCATGAATACTATCTTTAAGAAGACTGGACATGGAAAGCACCAAATTACATCTCAAAAATGAAAATAATCGCATTTTTGAAGTGATTGGCTATTAATTTGATAATGGTTTTTTCATTACTTGTCTGTCTACTAATATACCATTAATTAGCCCCTTAGAACAAGGATCAAAATCAGATTCCTTCTCTTTTTAGATAACAATATATTGGCTTTATCCAACCCTAGAACATTGAAGAACCTTCTAAATAAGATCCACTGTTCCTCAAAGAGTTTGTCTTAATCATCTACTTAGGGGGTAAAGATGAGTATCTATTCAGGCTATAATAGTTGGCTGGGCAACCCAGTTTGTTAAGTTTGTTAACTGATCCATTGCCTAAGAATATAGAAAACTCAGGGTAGGTAATCACATGAGAATATCAGCTTAAAGACAAGTAACTTGAGTCTGGATCACTAAAGTACATTTTACAAATGAAGAGATTTGCTTCTTTTGATGGAACTTGCTCAAATCTGATGGGTATATGCAAGTTATATCTTTTTTCTGCTTCAATGAGTTGTCATTCATTCATTCATTCATTCATTCTTTCCACCTTCCCTCCCTCTTTTCCTGTCTCCTTCTTTCTCTCCCTCCCTCCCTCCCTCCCTCCCTTCCTCTTCTTTCTTTCCTTTTCTTTTTTTGTTCCTTTGTTCCTTCCTTCCTTCCTTCATTCTTTCCTTCCATTCATTCCTTTCTCCCTCCATTCTTTCTCCCCATCCCTTGCTCTCTTTCTTTCTTACTCCTTTTTCCTTTTCCCTCCCTCTTTTTTCCTTCCATCTCTCCCTTCCTTCTTCCCTTCATCCCTCCCTCCTCCCTCTTTCCCCTCCTTCCTTTCCCCTCCTTCTTTCTTTCTTTCCTTCCTTCCTTCCTTCCTTCCTTCCTTCCTTCCTTCCTTCACAATCAAAGTTAAGTGACTTACCAGCAGTCACACAACTACTAAGTGTCACATCTGAAGCTGTATTTGAATGTAGGTCCTCTTAATTTTAGTGCTCTATTAACTGAACCAGCTAGCTTCCCCATGAGTTGTCATTCTAAAAACATGTTTTCTGATATATATATATATATATATATATATATATATATATATATATATGCAGCTAGATGGTTAAGAGGATAGAGTACTGTACCTGGAGTCGAGAACATTCATTTTCCTGAGTTCAGATACAGCCTCAGACACTAGCTGTGTGACCCAGAGCAAGTCACTTTACCCTATTTGCCTCAGTTTCCCATCTGTAAAACAAACTGGAGAAGGTAATGACAAAGCACTCCAGTATCTTTGCCAGGAAAATCCCAAATAGTGTCACAAAAAGTCAGACATGACTGAACAACAACAAAGCAGAAAATATATCTTGTAGTCTTCAATTAAGTTTTATTCACTTTTAATTTTGATACTGTAGGTGAAGTACATAACCAGCTGGGGCAGAGAACACAACACCAGCTGAGATGAAATGATGGAAAGTGGCCAGGCATATCCAAGTTACATTTGGCATTCCTTAGGGGATACGTGGAAGCAGTTCATTGCTCTCATAAAAAAAAGGTCTTCAATCACACCATGCCACAGCAAACCTGAATAAAAGGATTAAATATGAACAAAGCCTAATTGAGGGAAAATAGACAAGAGGTGGAGACATGATTAGAGAGCCTTCTTTGTAGATTTTGACTCAGACCACAAACAATGGAATCCACAGGCTCCTCTACAATACAGTCATGCTATTTTTATGTTGTGTTATCTTCAAATCCAAACCCAGAATACTATTATTACATGATGGGGAAAATTTAAAAAAAATACTTCTACCTATCTTTCCAAAGATAAAAACGATTTTTTAGTTTATATCTAATTTTGACTGTATGCTGAAGCACATGAACATAAAATTTAATTATGTCCCACCTACCCTGTCCTTGTTTATCTCTTATAGGACTGATCTTGCTGAAATGGAATACATTTTATCAAGAGTAACTTGACACATCGAACCTGCAGCAGCTGCAGATATTATGGACATTTGACTATAAAAACGATTCTACAAAACATCCTCTGAAATAAAATTGCATTAAGCTCCCACCTAGAGGAGAAAAAAAGGCTGAAGTAAATTGCTGACTTTAGGGGGAAAAATGTACTGTATTTAAACTTTATAGAGTTTTCACGCCTCATAACCGAAGATCCCAATAAGTGGTCCCTTGGCTATTAAAGCTTTCAATCTACAATCTAGATTCTTAGATATTAGGTCTCAAATCAAACAACATTCATTAGTAGAAGGCCATAAGTCTATAGTAAAAATGACATTAATCAATATGGATATAAAATAAAATTCATGGAAGGTGATGTTAAAACTGTATGCAGCATTAAATTTAACTAGAGCACTAAATGTCATTCTGGCTCCTTCAGAGATGGAGCATCACCAAAGGTTTTATACTGGACCTCTCTCTCTCTCTTGATCTGTTTTTGGAAGGTGATTGCTGAGGGTCTAACCTTGGCTTTCTCTAACAATCTCCTTTGGCAACATCATTAAATCCTTTGAACTTCAATAGCACATGCTTGGGTATCCTCCAAAAGTTCTATACTGGGCTCACTTCTATTTTTTATATCTGTGTATATGACATATATACATGTATGTATACATACAAGTATGCATGCATGTTTATCTTCTCCTTAAAGATTATATTAGCTCAGTGGACATTTATATACACATCATTCCCAGATATACATATTCAACCCAAATATTTCCCCTGATCTCCAGTTCTATATCATTAATTACTTGTTGTAAATCTGCACTTGAATAGCTTTTAGGCACCTCAAACTCAATGAGTCCAAAATGGGACTCTTGATCTCTTTTAATCTCTCACCAAAATAAACCTAGAAACAAGCAAAACATTCTTACTCCATGTATGTTTTTGTTTAGGCTGTCTTGTCAACAAAGAATAATTTCACTCCTTGTCTCCATTTTAATAATATGAGACAGTAGGACAAGTAACAGCTCTAAATTTACAGGATCTGTATTCAAATCTCAACTCTGACATCTACTATTTGTATAAGGTTGAATAAATCACATAACCATTTCTGTCTTAAATTTTCTCATTTGTATAGCTAGGAATTGGACCAGATCAAGTCATTGACAGTTATAGACTTTTAATGCTATTATCTTAGAATACTTATTTCAGTAATCATCACTTACTATTAAGCATCTTCAATCCATTACACTGTGCTAGGTGCTGAGGATATAAATACAAAAAAGAAATAATCCCTGACCTCAGGGAGTTTAGATTCTATCAGTGAAGGGATTTGGATTCTATAGTTCTGATTCTACCAATCTGTAGGTCTAATTAGGTTTTAAAATATATAAACATGTCTGTCTATAATATAATCCCTTTATCAGGTACAAAGATGAGGAAGGAATAGTTGAGTGGTTAACAAACAAGCTAGCCAACCAGTAGCTTTAAGGAGAAAGGTAGTTGTTTCTGTTCCAGTGGGAGATTTCCTATAGGGGCATTTCATCGAGGATTCCTGAGAAAGAATCAATTTGGGGAAGAAAAGATACTTTATTCCTTCCTTCCTTCTTTCTTTTTTTCCTTCCTTCCTTCCTTCTTTCTTTTCTACCTTTTTTCTTTCTTTCCTTCCTTCCTTCCTTCCTTCCTTCCTTCCTTCCTTCCTTCCTTCCTTCCTTCCTTCCTTCCTTCCTTCCTTCCTTCCTTCCTTCCTTCTCTTTCTTTTCACATTAATTCCCAATGCCCAATGACCCCATTATTAAAGAGAGTGGACTAATAACAAGCAATACAGAAAAATGTGGACACAGAAGGGTACAGAAGAAAGGAAGTAACTTTGAGGAGCATGACTCTTTGAGCTTGGGGATTCTATCAGCTCAAGAAAAGATTCCTAGTAACAGCTGCTGAGAGTTAAAATACACTAAATTTGAACTTACTTTTACTATAGACCTGGTTGTATTTGTGGAAGAGTGTGCCCTAGACTTTTGGAAGAACACTTCTGGAAAAAAATACACCAATCCCCCTCACTTCCCAACCCTACCAGTGTTTGAGATCCTCAAATACTATTTGCCTTACTTTTCTTGTTTGTAAAATGGGGAAGTCAACAATAACTTGTATTAATAATAATGAGAAAATAATGTATTTGTATAATAGCTCTTTTATTATTTATGGATGAGTATGCCAATGAAATCTTTTGCAAAGCATCAGAATCTATGGCTAAATGAGGGAGACAGTTTATAAAAATGTGTTGATTTGAGCACAAGACAGTGTTGTTATTTAATGCTTTGATATACAATAAAATATTCATCATGAAACCATAGAGACAGAGAACACAACAGGGAGAAAAGCTGTGCACAATTCAATTTGACTTTCAAACTTGGCTGACATGGTCTACTACACGTACTAGTCTGACTGGAGCAGTCGTGTGTATTTGTGAATGTCAAAAAGACAAATCAAACTAAGGAACTGAGACTGGATTTTCTTTTTGGAAGGAAAAGGAGGAAGGGATGAATCAGCTATTTTTAAAAGCATGTGCTGTAATCCTATAAAAAAGGAAGATTAAAAATATCTTTGGAAATTGGGTTTTGTGTTAGCTCGTTAAAAATTCTGGCAGCAGGCTTTCAGGCTCTCTCCTAATTAGATCTTTGATGGGAGAAAATAAAAGGAAGGGTCTATAAGTAGTTTCCTTTCTAAGGATTTAAGTGGTCTCATATAAGTGAGTGTAATGAGCTCCAGGGATCCCAGATAGGAAGTTAGGAAAGATTGTAGCAAATATCAGGAAAGAAGTGCTTTCTTCATTCACTCTCCTTAGTCAAACATATATGGAAAGCTAAGTCTTTAGAAAAGGGAAAAAAACAGCAAAAAGTATAGACTGAATGGTAGGAATCTTTTTAGGAAGTCATGATACCATGAGGTAAAGTGAGATAAACTCCTTTATCAAGTTACTTGATTATAGATCAAACATCCAATCAGTAAACATTTATTAAACTACCTACTGGGCAGTTGAACAGTAATTTGGAGAAGCAGAGGGAGACAGGAGGTAAAATTATAAAATTATAGGATTATAAAATTATATAAATTATAGGATTATAAAATCTAGTTAAAAGAATAAGAATGCTACCTTGAAATATCCCTTATTAAGTGAGCTCTGTAGGGCGAAGAAAATAAGTCTAATGTCTCTGTCACTTGTTGGTCCTTGAGAGACAGTGTCTGTATTTTCCCCTTAACACACTTTAATCTTTTCTCAGCTAAATGCCCCTTATTTTCTTTAAGTAACCTGAGACCTATCTGTCTTTTTATACTAACTTATAGTTAACTTATCTTTTGTAACTTTCCTCCTCTTTTATTTAGAGGCTGCCTTTGAAGTTCATTTTAAATTGACTTAACTTGTATTGGATTAATAGGGAAGACAGAAGAGGAAAGACATAAGTCTTATTTGCTCTCATTCAAAGTCTTATTGGAGATGAGTATTTCCCAATATTTATTGGTAACATAGAAATTATACATATTTAAGAAAAATAGAATTATAGAAAGTTAGAGCTGGAAGGAAACTTAGAAATAATTATCCCAAACACTTATTTTAAAGAGGAAAAAAACTGAGGGTCCCAAAAGTTAAATGACATGCCTAAAGTCATACAGAGGCTGAGTAGCATTATGGCATCTAGATTTTAAATCTCCTAACTCACAGTTCAGTTCTTTTCACTGCACCAAAATCCTATTACCTATTTTCCTTTAGGACTGAACTCAAAATTAATAGGATAGGGCACCGATATGGATGCATTGTGTGAGGGTAGGGAGAGGAGTTAGAACAATTTATCTTGATAGTATCTTTCTTTTCTAAATTTGTGATCACAGGAGTCTACTCTATGAAATCCATCTCCAAGAAATTCAGAGTCACTAGCGGCAAAATATTCATGACACCTGTAAGGTTGAATAAGGACTGACTGGAAAGAGATAAAAAGTTGAGTGATTGACTGAATGAAACTCTTGAGTCATTGACAAAGCTCTAAATAGAATATGACCTTCCTACTCTCTTTTTACTGTTCAGATACCTCCCTGGGTCAGAGAAATCTCCTGGAATATATATATCAATTTGAGTGACATTTGGAGTTAACAGCACTGCACACTTTAGACTGGGATGAAAAAGAAAGCATTTTTTAAAACCTATAATGAATAGAAAGAGATACTCTTGTTAGATGTTAAGGTATAGGCACTTTATATCTTAAAACAAGCCTTAATAATCCATTGAATCAATTTCCTGATGTCTCCTCTTACAGTGGTTTCCAAACTTTTATCATACACCTCTATAAATTAAAAAGTCAGCTAACTGGCACAGTGGAGAATTCACTGAACTTGGAATTGGAAAGACTTGTCTTCAGGAATTCAAATCCGCCTTCAGACACTTACTAAGTGACTGAGCCAATCACTTAATCCTATTTGCCTCAGTTTCCTCACCTGTAAAATGAGCTGGAGAAGAAAATGACAAACCACTCCAGTATCTGCCAAGAAAATCCCAAATGCGTGTTGGGCATAACAATGAAAATTATCTAAAAATGTGAGCATACACCTTAATATGCATGTATTTACTTATTTATGTTATCGACATCTATTACTATATACATAATTATGCATTATTTGCATAATGCATTCTTGACTTCTTTATAATTTGTAATCTTAAAAATTGTCTGAGATTCAGAGGTGAAATGTCTCCACTAGGGTCTCCTAGCTAGAAAACGCGAGAGGTGGAAATTTAAACTCAAGTCTTCCTGATTCTAAGTGCAAGGCTCACAATGCTTCTGAGCATCTAATTTAAAATAACAAACAATTCAAGGTATTATCTACATGATTAGCAGCAACTAGAAGTCTCAGTAAATAGAGGGCTGAACTGAGAGTCTGGAAGATCTGAATTTGAATACCCTCTCAGATAAGTACTAGCTGGGTGTCCTGGGCAAGTCACCCCGATTTGCTTAATCCACTAGAGAAGAAAATGACAAAAGACTCTAGGATTTTTGTCAAGAAAACTCCACGAATAATGTGGTCCATGAAATCACAAAAAATCATACATGACTGACAACAACAAATCTACACAATTATAACACAAATGTCTCAGTTTAAACAAAGTAAAGACAAGTTAGTTTTGAGTAAATTTCTGTTCCTTTAAAGAAAAGAAGTCAGTTTATGCATATGACGTCTGAAACTTCAAATCTTAAAATAGAAGGGCTGTTTGCCCCCCTGCTGGTTATAGGCTTAGTCTGATTTGCATATAAAATACTCTTTCACAAGAGATGGCCTACCCTCTGTATTTCTGCTGATTATAAAATCTTCCCCTTTTATAATGAACCACTGCCCAACTCTGTCAATAGATATCAGAATTCCCACTAAGCCAGGATTGTTTTTCACACATGTATGATTCAATCATATTCTTCATTTTAATACACAATCCATTTAAGAATTGGAAGCATTAATGCCCACTAAAACTGCCTCATTAGAAACTGGGATTTACCAGAATAATGGTAGTTAAAATGGACACCTCAGCTTAAGAAAGACATTAATAAACTGGTGAACATGGAGAGAACAGAAACCTGAATGGCAAAAGATTTTGAGTCCTTTGCATAAGAGAATAGCTGAAGGAAGTGGGAATGTTTAACATGGAATACAGAAGGGAAGGGATGGAATAATTAAAACTCTTTCAGGTATTTGAAGGGCAGCCATATAGAAGAGGGATTAAATGTATTCTTTTTGAGATGATAGAGAGAAACCTCTAAATACAAGTTACAAAAAAGACAAATTTAGATTGCTAGGTAGGTAGATAGATACAGACAGGCAGACATAGGTAGAAACACAGACAGAGAGGCAGACAGAAAAATAGGTATATTCAGACAGATGCAGATTGTACATATATATAAATGTATATTATATATATATATATATATATATATATATATATATACATAGAAAGAGAGACAGAGAGAGAGAAATTAAAAGAGACAGATTGACACAGATATAGATACACACTAATAGAAACAGACACAGTCAGATAGATAAATAGAAAAAGAAAGACACAGACAGACTGAAAAATAGGCAGAAAGAGACACATTTACACACAGAGACAGACAGACAATAGATAGACAACACCGATAGAGATAAACAAAGACAGACTAATAGATATATTAAATATAAAGAAATGGATAGACAGAGAGGCAGAGATAAATAAATAGGTAGTAAATAAGTAATTGGACATTTAAAAAAAATTTTTGCCATGTACCAGGCATATATTAAGTGGTGGGGATATAAATAAAGGAGAAAAGAAAGCCACTACCACTCTCAAAGACCTTAAATTATAATGAAGAAAGATAACATGAAACTAGAAAAAGATCAGGGGGCAAAACTGCTTGGGAGGAGACTGAAAAATCTGGAGAGAGAGGAATGGATCTGGGAGTGAAGAGATGGTATCTGGATACCTGATGAAATTTAGATCTGGGCTAAGGACTTGCCTGTCAGGTAAGAGGGTTGCAAGTAGGAGGCATTTCTAGGGTGAGGAGGCTACAGTAGAAGAAGGTCAGAATGCTAAAGACTCAGAAGTAGGATCTCTACTGTTGTAAGCATGTCCTGGGCACTTGACATAATGTCAAGAAGGAAAATATCTTAACAGAGCTATTAAAATAAGCTGATGCTCCATGATCATGTAGAAAAATTCTAGTAAGCCACCTTCCTGCCTCCTCCTGGGCACATAGGAAGCACTATATAAATGTTAGCTATTTATTATTATTATCATTAATTAATTTTTATTATTATTAAACACTGGGCCTGCATCTGGGAAGATCTGAGTTCAAATATGGTCTAAAGCACTTATTAGCTATGTGATCCTTAGCAAATCCCTTAAACTCTATTTTCCTTAGTTTCCTCATCTTTAAAATGGGAATAATAATATTCAGTGCATGATCAAGTGGTTGTAAGAATCAAATGAGATAATATGTAGAAAGCACTTAGCACAGCACCTGACACAGAGTTGGCACTACATAAATATAACTATTATTATTATCTTAGAGGGCAGCTAGACCCAACCTCTTCCATTTTATGGTTGGAGTAACTGAGACCCAGAGAAATTAAACAACTTGTTCAAGAAAACGTAGGTAAAGCTTGAACTCAGATCCTTCAGCTCTCAAGCTATCAGTTGTCTCTTCACTTCCTCTCCCTTTGAATATATACTACAGGTAATGGAATGGGCGAGAGGGAATAGAGAACATTTTTAACTCCCTTTAGTTGCTGATATGATGCTAAGTAACTCACTTGGCTCTCTTCACAATTCATTCTACAAAGATCAAATGGACCATTCTTCCTTTCCACTTCAGATGACTTCATCTTCTACTCTATTTCATAGTCCCTTTATTTAAACTCATGTATTTATGCATGTTATTTTATAACAATCATTGATACTGGGTGTGCTGGAATCCGTTCATACTAGCTCCTGAGAGCTGATTATTAAATTTTCAATGTGAGCATTTATACTTCAGAAATCATTAAATGCAACAAATCAGGGCTTGATTTATTGTTTTGATGTCTGTCTAGCCTTAAAAAAAGTGATATAGAATATGTTAACAAAGCATATTAAATTTAAAAATATATTTCACATACTTTTTCTAGAGAGATGATTATTAAACATTTATCCAACACTGGATAAGTACAACATTTAAATAGCATCTGACAAAGCATTTTTCATATGTATATATAGATATATATAGATATGAGATATATTGTGAAATTATACACCTACATATGTATGTATATATACACATATATATATATATGCATCCATGTATATATATATATATATATATATGTATGTATATTTCATACCCATTTAGAGATGAAAAAAGAAAGTTAGGGAGATCAAGTAATTTGTCTACAATCACAATCAAACATAGTGTGATTCAACTAATATCTACCATTTTCCTTACAACATGGATTAGAATCATGCTTCCCTCTCCCATCCCTCCTATGAGAGAGATTAATTTTCCCTAAAAGGAGACAAAACTGTCCCTGAAACCTAATTTGACCTTTCTTTCCTTGATTCAGCTTTCTAGTCACCCAAGGAACAAAAAATCCCAAACAGAATCTGGGCTTCTCAGATTTGTTGAATGCTTGAGGCTATACTAGTGATCATAATAGCTCATTGGTTGACTTGCTGACAGGGTACATTTCCATTTAGGAAGAGAAGGAAGAGAACCCATCAAAATTGAAGCTAAATTCTGCTATATCCTTATCATATCTTTACTGTGTTAAAATAAACCTCTTTTTGGTAACCGTTGGTCCTTTCCTCCCAAAATCAAAGTGGAACTGAAAAAGTACTTGTGTTGGCTCATGGCTAACAATTAGTCCGTGTTGGAGGTTAAGTTCAAACCTAGGCCTTCTGAAAGTAAGACTGGTATTGCTCATGACACTACATCATGGATGCCAAAGTCAAATAAAAATGGTGGTCATATGTACACACTATATAAGGATCCTTGTGGCTTATTGGTTCAGAGAATCACATATTAATATTATCTCTTCTTATAAAACATAAAGTATTATGTTTCATCATTTTTATTTATTCTGTCAAATTTTCCCAATTCATTTTAATCTGATGCTATCCATATTTGAGAACACTGTGGATCACATATTTAATACCTCTCTACCATAGGATGAGGTCTCTCTCCATGACTTCTCTTCTCCCAACTCCCATTCAGCTCCCTACCTGAATCTTTCCCCATAATCTTTTCCTAACCTTCTTGTTACAGAACAACTATTCTATGATCCTTTACCAAGTATTAAAATTACTGTAAGTGGCTTTAGTCAGTACTCTAATTTCCTTATCACTTCAATATATCTCTGGATATACCTATAATGGATTATATAGATGATGGCTTGTCTCCATTGCTTGATGTTGTGTACTTTTTTTGGTGTCTAGTGGCTTACATTAAACTCTAAGCTGTTCAAGAGATATTTAAAACCATCCCATGAGAGAATAGGAGAGGTGCTCTGTAAATATTGCCCGACTCACTAATGGATGAAAACTCATTCAAAGGACAGTATTTGAAACATTATTAAAGCAATACAATAGGCTAATTGAACAGACATGTTCTGGTTTTCAGTTATTGAAGGGCAGCTTGAAATAGCCACTTTTTTTCATTTCTGGGTTGTACTTTTAAATTACTCTGGGCTATAAGCATGATATCTCTTACAAGTAAAAAGTTGTACAATGGAGCATTTAGCTTCCTTGATATTGATCTATTACCTTCCTATTCCATCTGAATGTACTTTGAGCTATGTCTTAACCATTCAATGGGACACTTGTTTAAAGTAACCTGAATCTACAACATTTCTACCTAACACTGGTGCCAGGAAGATAGTCATTTTTTTCCTGTGTTTTATTATTGTTTAAGGAAATCTCTTCTTTCTAATTCATCTTTAAATGCCAATATCCTGGTATTAGTTTTCAAAAATATATGACAGTTTTTCAAATGTCCTTGTATAAATATATATATTTTATTTAAAGACTTATTTTAGCTATCCTTATTGGTTAGTGGAGTATTTACTTAATCTATTATCAAGCAGGCCCTAAATCATGCTTCATATCCCATCCACTCATCTAACAGAAAATCTGGACTTACCCAGGTATCTACTGAATGAGTACTTCCTTGCAAAATCCCCCACCTCTTTCCCAAAGAACAATAATCAAATCAAGACTATCATTGTAACTAGAAAGACTATAATAAATGATTGTTTTATGGTTCAAATTTTGTGACTTTCCAGGCCTAACCTCCCCCCTGTTACCACATGCCTATATATGTTGTCTCTTCTTATATAAGAATGGAAGATTTTTGAGGGCAGGTAATGTACAAAATACTTTTATATTTACATCCCTAACACCTACCAAAATGTATATTACGGAGCAGGATTTACATTTTCCAGTCCTAGTTTTTCCTGAGTTTCAGTTCTCAATCATAAATTCCTTATTACACATTTCAAACCAAATGTCCCAGATGTATCTTAAACTCAACATGTCTAAACATTGAACTCATTCTCTTTCTGCTAAATATTCCCTTTCAACTTTCTCTATTTCTGGTAAAAACACCATCCAGGTTCCTAATCTTAAAATTGTGCTTGACTCCTTATTCCCCTCATCCTGCATACATGTATGTTTGTATATGTATGTATGTATGTATATATATTATATATTTGTTTTATAAATTTTCCCTTTTCTACTACAACAACATTTTTCAATGTTCAAAATTCAAAAGAATTTTTCAATTCTTTCTACACATAAAAGTAATGGTTTTGTTAAGTCCTCATCATCTCTGGCCTAGATTATATGAACCCTCTTTCTGCCTTATCTCCCTGCCTTAAATGTCTTACCATTCTATTCTTTAAGTGCACATGTGACCATGTGATTCTCCTAATCAAGCAATTCCAGGGGCTATTTTCTCTAGAACATAATAAAAACTTATCTATTTATGTTTTAAATCCCTATAAAGCCTGGTCCCATACTCAGCAGTACAGTCTAACTGGCTTTCTCTTTGTTCTTTATGCATGAAACTCTCTCTCTCTTGTCTCCATGCCTTTGGGGTCACCCTTCATGTCTAGAATAAACTTTCTTACCTTTCCCCAGAAGCCCTTTCTTCCTTTAAAAAATATCTTAGGCACTATTTTCTGTATGAAGCTTTTCCTCATCTTCATAATTTCTAGTGCCCCCCCAAAACTGTTGTATATTTAGCTACATAAATACCCAAACACGCACATATACATACATATAGGCTTTATATTTATGCTATATCTATATATATGCATATTACAACATAATATGTCTGTGTTATCTCCTCCATTAGAATATAAACTAATTGTAAGTAGAGATTATTTTCTCCCTAGCATTTATATCCCAATGCCTAATACTATAGCTAGAATACAGGAGGTTTATTAAATATTTAATGATTGCTAGTAATGATTTTTCTTTCACTTATTTAATCATTCATTCAGATATTATGCCAACATTTCAGAAGGAAAAAAAAACACAATTGCAAGAGTTTTTGAGAGGAGGATAGAGCACCATGCCTATATATAAAATTTTATGTATGTTTCTGAATCAGGAAGACATATGTTCACATCCATCTTCAAACATTTACTAGCTGTGTGACTTTGTCATTTAACCTTTGTCTACCTCAGTTTCCTCATCTATAAATTGGAGATAATAATAGCAGTTACTTCCCAGGGTTGTTATGAGCTTCAAATAAAATCATAATTGTAATGTGTTCAGGGCAATGCCATAGTAAATGCTATATAACTGTTAGCTATTACTATTGTTGTTATTATCTAGAAACAAATCAAGTCAAAAAAGAATTTTTAAGTACATCCTACATATTAGATCATATATTTGGGCTAAGAAAAGTAGGCAGACCAAAAGTTCAAAACTTTTACATTTAAATGAAAGTGAATCTTAAAAAGAAAAACAGCCAGAATAATCTGTGAATAGAAAGCTGATCTCTAGATTCAGAACTGAAACCATTGATTCATCATGTCAATTCTATTTATTTCAATGTAGCTGAACAAAGGATCTATTAGAATTACACCCCTGAAATCAATGTAGGTCATTTTTACAATCAACATTTATAAAAAATGTAGATGTTTTAATTATGCTGCATATATCTCTGATGAGTTGAGGATAACCAAAAAATGGCCCAATTATTTTATGAGCCATGCATTTTTGTTGTCATAAAGATCTTTGGGATAATTCTCTGTCTGTAGTTTATAAGGACTGGTTTGGGTTGACATGTATTCTGCAAAAGCAACTGAACTCAGTTGAATTGAGTGGTATCCACGGAGTAAAGAACATATATATGCCAAGACAAATGACATTTAACATAATATTCATGATTTCTTCATGTCCAGTCATTACCTGAAACACCAAGATGCCATAGGAAGATGGCCTGAGGAATAGTCCTAAGAGCTGCCCTATTTAGGTCCTCCAAATCCAAATGGCAGTGAAACTAAAAGAAGGCATTAGGACAAATATCCATATAACAAAACCACCACCAGCAGCAAATCAGGAGAAGAGGAAACATGAAAGAAATATATGTATAGGAAAATCTTTCAATAGCTATCTACTAATAGGCCAGTAGCAAAATAAGCAATGACCTTAACCTCAAATTGGCCTTAAGGTGAAGAATTACCGGCAGGTGGCCCTGTATTACTTGCACAGTTTTGTGCATTTTAGAGGATGATGGATGGTACAATAGATAAAGTGCTAGAATTGAAATCATAAAGTCTTGAATTCAAATTGAGCCTCAGACACTAGCTGGACCATCTTGGGTAAGTCATTAAACCTCTGCCTCTGTTTTCTCATATGTAAAATGGGGATAATAATAGCACCTACCTCCCAAGGTTATTGTGAGGATAAAGCATTTTTTATATTTGTCAAGTACTTACAAATTTTAAAGATTCATATAGAATCTGTTATTATGGTTAGTGTATCAACTTTAGATTTATGGAATATGGAGCTAAAAGGAACCTTAAAGATCACTTAGCTCACAATCTATAAAATTATTTTTTTTCTTAAGCTTGATGACTGTAATTCAATATAATTGGATTCTATTGTTATATTTTGTGTTTATATGCACATATACACATATATGTGTATACACATACATATATTGACATATATGCACATGCATGTATATATATATGTATATTATACATACACACATACATATGTTGCTTGTTGTTTTTTGAAAAAGGGTCCACTAGTTTCACCAGACTGCCCCAAATGCACAAAACAGATTAAAACCCAGATTTCTAGTCCAACCTATTTATTTTAAATAAGAGGTTACTGTGTTGGCTAAATGATTCTCCCAAGTCACATATATGTGATTATCAAAACATGAATATGAATCTAGGTCCTCTTTCTCCAATCCAGAACTCTGGATTCCTCCATTCCACATACTGATGTATGGCTAGACAGAATTAAATGTTATTATGAGCCCTTTCAACAACTTGTAGAAATAGGTACTGCTTTAGGTCATCTCAAGGGCCATTGTTGATAGATTCTCTAATTCTTTCAAAGTTGCCTTTTATATATCATCTACAAAGAGCAAACAAATTTCAAATTGCTAAGTGGTAGTTGATACTCTAAATATTATTTCCTAGCAAGTCAGCTCAGCTGTATTTATTTTCTTTTAAAATTTTTTAATAATAACTTTTTATTTTCAAATATATGCAAAGATTGTTTTCAACATTCACCCTTGCAAAACCTTGTGCCCCAATTTTTCTCCCTCCTCTTCTCAGACAGTAAATAAGTCAATGTATTAAACATGCACAATTCTTCTATACATATTTCCACATTTATCATTCAACTGTATTTTTAACAGGGGACAAAAAACATATTTCTTCTTTCTGCGCCACTTCTTATTTCCTTTACATGAATTTACCACACATCAGTTGGTTACCCATTGACCTGCCATTTAGGAACAATCTATCCATTGTTTCTCTTCATGGAAACATAATTATAACCTCCTTTTTAGGTTCTCTAGAAACATTAAGAAATATTATTTCTTCAGTCTAAAACCCTTTCCCGATTTTCCTTTGGGAAAGTTGGAAGAAAAAAAAACATCTTTCCTTTGAAATACAATAAACTTAGAAACCAAATTTAACTCTTTTCTAGATGGGAGCCTTTCTTTTCATAACATCTGGAGTGATTGGTACCAGCACCCAAATAAAGATAATATCTATCATCTTTTGAAATTCAATAATAAGATATTGATCAAGCAGGGGACTTTTAAGAAGAAATAATCTTTGGAATGATTCAATAATTCAGGGCTATTGATCCCAAACTACATTTAATTAATTAATGTTTTTATATCATGATCTTTTCCTTGGGCAAGATTCCTATAAATATTACCTGAAATCTTTTGGAGACAGAGTTATATAGGAGGGCATGGAGAATTATGCCATTTTAGACCTCTCTTTTTCTCTAAGACAGAAACAGTCAATAAAATTGTTTCTGCTAGATATGAGCCCAAAGGATATATTACATTATTAGAATTAATAATTTTTTCTCTACACTTCAAAGTACAATTCTACAAGGGTACATTAGCTGTCACTCTAAGTCAGAGATGACTAGCAAATCTATTCATACGATCAATGATTTAGAACTGGAAGAGACCTTAGAGGTTATTTATCCCAACTTCCTTACTTAACAGATGAAAAGATTGAAGCCTAGAGAGATAGAATAACTTTTCTTTTTCTTTGACTTCAGTTTATTTATTTTTTAATACACATTGTTTTTTGAATTATGTTGGGAGAGAAAAATCAAAGCAAACAAACAAACAAACAAAAAAAAACAGAAAAAAGAAGCGAACATAACATGTGTTGATTTACATTCAGTCTCAGTAGTTCTTTGTCTGGATACAGATGGCATTTTCTGTCCAAAGTCTATTGAAAATAGATCACTTAATTACTGAGAAGAATCAAGTCTTTCATAGTTGATCATCATGCATTCTTGCTGTTATTGTGTACAATGTATTCCTGGTTCTGCTTGTTTTGTTCAGCATCAATTCATGTAAATCTTTCCAGCCCTTTCTATAATCAGCTTGTTCATCATTTTTTATAGAACAATAATATTCCATTTCCTTCATGTACTACAACTTGTTTAACCATTCCCCAACTGATGGGCATGCACTCCTTTTCCAATTCTTTGCTACCAAAAAAAGAGCAAGCATAACTTTCTAAGGTCATAAAAGCAAGTAATTAGCAGAATTTGAACCCAGGTTCTCCAATGTGGGATCCAATATTCTTTCCACTGTATGACGCTGTCTCTCCATTCAAGATGCTGTGGAGTCATGATATTCTTAAAAGTTCAATATATCATCAACATCAATATTATTATTATTATTATTATTATTATTATAACTAACATTTATATAGTATTATGGTTTGTGAAGCATTTAACAAAAAATCTTGTGAGGTTACTAACATTAGTATTATTATTACACTATTTTACACTTAGAAAATTAAAATCCAAGTCAAGTGACCTAACTATTAAGTGTCAGGAGTAGAATTTGAATCCAGATTCTCTTCACATACAGCTCTAGTAGTCTATCCCCTATGCCATAATGTCTTTCTTCTATATCCAGTCAGTGTACCATAGCCCAAAGCAATTTGTTCTTAAGAGACTTGAACTGGCTCTCCACAGGACCATGCTTAATCTAAAAAAATCACAGATCAAAGCTTAATCAGAAGCAATTTAATTAAAATGAGTTTGTTATCTTGACCCAGTGAAGTCTGCCAATTTTTAACTTTGCCCCCAGAGGCTATTTGCTTTTTGACTGATTCACTCTGTCCTGCATCACCCACAACCAGCCTGGCCATTGGCCTGGTTTTGCATCTCTAATTCAATGATGTCATTCTACACCAATTTTTGCGTGAGGTTTATGCTATTTTTGGCAGTCCTGAGTGTGTGCTTTGTTTTGATCCTTCTTTCTTGGAATGGGAGCGATCAGGTTTTGAAGGGGGAAATCACTAATCCCACAAATGCATACATGGTGACTCCCTAACTATGAAAACGGAGTGTGGTATTTTCCTAGCATGAATAATATCACTATCTACATCCAGGTATAGTTATCTAAATGATTCTACATTGTGCCTTGAAGGAATTCTCCCCAAATTGTTTTTTGTTGAGAATATGTGTATATTTTAATATAATTGATCATTGTTTTCTGGGCTCTAAAGTCTTTCCTCTACCGCTTTGCCTCAGCACTCATGGCACTGTTTGCTTCACTGACTATCTGTCTGAAATGCCTGTTGAAGTAAATATACTTCAATTACCAAAAAATCACTCAACATCACTGGTGTTCATACTGATTTAAAACTATTGGACTGATACAAATTTTCACAAGAGCTAGAGTTTGGAAGTAATCACAATGTGTGGCTATGCTTAATATAAAGTGATTTGGGTATTAGACATTTATTAATGAGTATCTCAGGTTGAAAACATTTAGGCCTACAGCTAGACTTAGGTGGTTTTTGGAAGATCATGTCATTCAGCAACCACTTAGGAAGTATCTATTTATTTGGTACACTGGGCTAGGCAGTGGGAGACAAATAAGGAGAAATAAATAAGAGGAATTTCTTTACCTGAAGAGACTGCAAGCCAGAAGGTAAAATGAAATATACAGAAATGTGATATGAGTTTAAAATATAAAATCTATCATTGAACACACATTTACATGTACCTACTCTGTGCCAGGCATTGTACTAGGAAATGGGAATAACAAATCAGAAATCACCTGTCTTACATTCCATTATAAAATTTTTGTTTAAAAGTCTTATTGGGCACCTGGAGTCAGAAGGAACCTAGATTCAAATCTGATCTCTCCTCTCACTACTTTTGCAACCACAGGCTGTAGTCACTTGAATTTCTTAAAAACAGATTAATCTTCTGTAAAACAAGGATTAAAAATGTCTGCAATACTTAACCAGAGAGTTTATAAGTTAAAAATACATTTTTTAGTCTTAAAATTCTACTTAAGATTAGTAATTATTATAATTATAATATGTATATTCAGATATCACTAATGATTAGTTTAATCATAATTGATTTCTCCACATCATGGATGGGGTAATAATTATTACTTTTCAAATAATAATAATAGATAGTATTTTGGTAATTTTACAAGTTTTACAAACATTATCCTATTTGGTCTGATTCATTAACGATGAGTAGTTACAGATAGAAGAGAAGGAAAAGAGGGTTTTGCAGAACAGGAAGTGGCCAAAATGCAGAGAGGGAATGATCATGAGATTTCATTTCAGTTATCCAAATTATTTCCCTAGCCTCTAAAGTTTGAGCTAACCACTCTATTAGTTTCCTCACATTTTTATAGGAAAACCTTTGCACCTTACTGAAAAATGAGCAATAATAGCCATAAATATGATTTTAAAATATGCCTTCAAATCAAACCCAAATTATATGCAACAAAAAGGCATATTTTGGGTGACTCCTTAAATCAACAGGTTCAATGCCAGTTGGATGATATTTGCCAACCTAGGTTGTTGTAAAACTATAAAATTACATGAGTGTGAAATTGAAGACAGCTTTTTATGGGTTGTGAGGGTTTCTTCCTACCTCATACATAGCAATTACATTTCTGTATCATCTAGCTCACCCAAAGTTTTCTAAATCCTTTGCAATATTAATTCTGACTGGAGTCGATCAATAATGTTATTGACTCTGGGATGTTCATCCTGTAAGCTTCTTGTGACTTTAATACATTGTTTTTGGCCTTTCTATTCAAGAAGAATTTTATTATCTGATTTTTACTACTCTCCTCAAAAATCCTCAAATATAATATCCCTAATCTGGGGAAACATGGTTTCCTTTTTACTAGTTTAGCTATTAGTAACAAAAATGACAGAGGGTATATGTTGCAGGATGATGATGGCCATGCATTCCTTATCTAGGGCAAAGGGAAATAGTGAGACCCAGAGAATGTAGACTTAAAGTGAAGTACTAATGATTTTGCATATTTGCTTTAAAATCTCAATTTTGAAATGCTTTCTTATCATAATGAATATATAACTGAATCTATTTTCTGAGTGCTGGAAATTCCTTTGTCAGATATTGTACCAATGACTTGAGAATGATTAAAAAATGTGTGCCCAGGGAGCAAGAGGATGTTCCCTGAACACTATGCATGAGCCCAATATATGGATACATATACATATATTGGATACATATTATATATACATATACATATTATACATACAATATGAATAAAATTAAATGCCTTATATACACATAGGTACATTATATCACCTGTGTACATATTATATACATAATATACATACATATTATATGTGCATATATTCACATATACATCTGATTATAACATTATATAATTTATATTCATACATCAAGTTTATTATAGTAAATTGGCAATTAGGTTCTTCTGAATCAAAACTCGAAAACATTTAAAAATCATTAGTGTTTCTAAATTACACTTGTTTTTTCCACATCTGTCAATATAATTTTTATTGATACTATTCTTAATCCTACCTGAACTGAATTCCAGTGCTTCCTGCTGCACTATATGGCACAGCTACTGTTATCCTGCAATGAACACAATTGGTATTTATATACATGCATATATATCAACATATATTCATATATAGGTATATGTATACTTCCTTTTATTCATATGAAAAACTATTCGTCCTTGCTTTCCCTTTACCCCCTTCTACTCAATAGTGCGCAGACTGAGGAGACATATGTTGGCCTGAGTAGATCTAGATTCCTCCTAGAAGAGTTATAGAATTATATATTGAAAGCTATTTGTCAAGAGAGAGACAAAGATAATGAAATATAGAAAGAATAACAGAGAAACAAGGTCAGAGAGAATAAGATACCCAAGGATGAACAATAATAAAGGAAGACAAAATATATATAGAAAGGATATAGGTCTGGGAAAAAAAACATAGGAGCATATATTACATATAGTACCTCTTCCAAAGAAATCATTTTTGTGAGAAACCACGAATCAAAAAAAAAAAAAAAAAGAAGAAGGCATCAAAGTTCACATGAATCTTTTTTGTTTGTTTTGGTTTGTTTTTTCCCAATGGAGGAATATTTTCATAATTTTCTGTTGTTGAGTCATTTTAGACATGCCCAACTCTTTGTGACCCCATTTTAGAGTTTTCTTGGCAAGAATAATAGAATAGTTTGCTATTTCCTTCTCCAGGTCATTCTACAGATAAGGAATTGAGGTGAATAAGGTTAAGTGACTTGCCCAGAATCACACAGATAGTGTGTCTAAGGTTATATTTGAACTCAGATCCTCCTGATTATAAAGCTGGCAGTCTATCCATTGTAGCACTTGGCTACTGTGCTTTGATAATTATTTTTATATAATTAATTTCCATAGTAATTTTATCTATTTTATTTGATGCATTTAAAAACATTTTTGAGGTGTTCATAGCTACACTAGACTGCCCATAGCCTTTGTCATATACACATACACATATATACATACACTTCTGTTCCTATGTGTAAAAACGCAAAACAAACAAAAAAAAATCTACTTTGTTTATTTTTAGCAAAATCCTGTTATGGGAGCTATATTAGCAACTCTTCAGTTGTCTCTATGTGATTCTTAATGTGTGGATGAAATGGGAGTATGGGAATCTGTTAATCATTAGTTGTTTCTAAAGAGGCATCTTGTAGATGAAACGTCTAGATTGCTCACTCAAACTTCCACTTTTTTGTCTAGCTCTTTGGCATCTTGGATTATATAGACTTCATTTGTTACTATCATTCAATTTATCAGTACATCCAGATACAAGAAGAAGAAAACTTTGCAAATTATCTGCAGGATATTAAAAGACACAGTCTCCTCTCTGCCAGGATTTAGCTTGTTCTAGCTTTTCAAACCATAGCTGAGCTCCTGGATGCTAATAGCCTCTTCCTGGCATTGCATCAAGCATCTCTAATTACCTGGTAGGTTGCCTGCCTACCTCAAAAGGGAAAACTTCATTTTTTTATTTAAAGACAGCAAATCAGGAACTCCTCCCTTTGGCCCCAATATCCCAGGGAATTAAACATTAGGCATAACCAGAAACTGGTTTAGAGAAAATGACAGGATCAATAGAAATGGATGACAAAAGCCGTATTGAATTCTACTGTGAAACAAAATTTCATATCACAAAGACTTGAAAATAAGGAGAGGGAAAAAAAAACTGTATTTTTCCTTATGGCTCATTCATTAGTCCCCTGTGAATCTATGTAGGTATCAAAGGAGAATATGTGAAAACTTCAGTTATAAGTAAATGAAGCTGGATAAGATAATTTGCCCTTGGGGGCAGAAAGGCTCTTGTAAAAATGACAGCACAGCAAAGTATTTGAGAAATCTTTCAGCCTTAAGTGAGAGAAGGAGATCCTCCTAAGCCAGAAAATTGGGGAAGCATGATGAAAGGCAAATGGTTCTATTAAACTCTGGAAAAATAACTCTCAGTGGAAGGCCCTTGTCTATTAAGCACTCAAGATGAAATCAGAGCATTATCTTTTATGTGAAGCTTATTCTAATCCTTGCCCACCCCCAACTTAAGAGTTAATTACTGCTTCCTAAACTATCCTGTATTTATTATCTTTATATTTATTCTGTGTTTTTCTATAAGTATCTTTTCTCTTCCCAGATGGAAGACAATGTTTCAGAGAGTAAGAATTGATTCATTTTTATCTTTTATATTTAACTGACACTGCCACCAACCTGGTAGCTCTTATCACCTCACAACTGGGCTGGACTAATGCAACAATCTTCTATTTAGTCTCTCCATCTCCAGCCTCTCTGGATTCTAATTTAATCCATTCCACTGTCAGATTTATCTTCCTCAAGACTGATCATGTCATCTTCATATTCAATAAACTCCAGTGAATTCCTATCACCTACTGCAAGATTCACATACACAAACATAATATGCACACATATGTATGTATTATCTATCTTTATACATACATACATGTATGTTGCTTATTTTTAAGTTTTATTAAACTTTTTCATGACCCCATTTGAGGTTTTCTTGACAGAGATACTACAGTGGTTTGCCATATTTTTCTCTAGCTTATTTTTATAGATTGGAAAACTGAGACAAAAAAGGATTAAGTGATTTGCCCAAGATCACATAGCTAGTAAGTGTCTGAAGCCAGATTTTAACTCAGGAACATGAGTTTTCCTAGTTTTAGGCCCAGTACTTTATCTACTGTGCGACCTAACTGCCAAGTTAACTAGAGAAGACCGTTAAAGATATCTGAGCAGAAAATAATGCTTCATGACTTATCTTAAAAATCGGCAAAATTATTTTGGCATGTGTGAAAGGAAAGAGAATGATTAAAGGAGAGACCTACTAAGAGTCTATTCCAACATTCCCTATGAGTGGGAATAAGGACCTAAATTAGAGTGAAGCTGTGTTAATAGAGAAGTAGGAATAAATGTAAGAAGTATTATAAATGAAGAATCAACAGCACTTAGTAACTGCTTTTGAGAAGGAAAATGCTAAGGATTACAGGTTAAGCAGTGATGTCACAGTGAACACTACTGGAAATAAAAGAAGAGTGGATTTAACTGGTAAAATATTTTGAGTGTGAAATCCTGATGGACTTTCAGCTAGAAATGTTCTTTATGTATTTGGAAGTATAAATCTGAAGCTCAAAAAAAAAAAAAAAAGATTAAGACTGGACATACTGAGTCTTTTTGTACAGCAAAATAACTGTTTGGAAATGTATACTTATATTGTATTTAATTTATACTTTAACATATTTAACATGTATTGGTCAACCTGCCATCTGGGGGAGAGGATGGGGGAAGGAGGGAAAAAATTGGAACAAAAAATTTGGCAATTGTCAATACTGTAAAATTACCCATGCATATAACTTGTAAATAAAAAGCTTTAATAATGATAAAAAAGACTGGACATATAAGTTTGGGAGTCATTTGTATGGTAGAAGCAAATAAAAATTCTAGGGGAGAGAACATCTAGGGAGAAGAAGAGAACCAAGGTATGGTTCCGTGATTTGTTCTTCTATTTGAGGATCAGGAGGATAATGGAGAAGGTAGTATAGAAAATTGAGAAAGTACTAAATGAGAAGTAGAAATATGAGTATGGGTAGAGTAGGAAAGGATAGTCAGTAATATTAGTTTTGAAATAATGGAGTTTTGGAGCCCATCCATGCAGTCATGCCTTCAAAAGGTCTTCAACTCTCTTTCTAAAAAATTGTAAAATTTCTGGGCAGACAGCAACAAAATTAATTGAGCAAATACCTTCACAATATCAACCCAAATGATGAATTTTATCGGTGCTTTGAATTCTATCGAAATTTCAAGAAATAAGAGATCAGAATGTAAGACTTTGCAGAGTGCTAAAAAAATGAAAAGAAAAATATTAAGATGTACTGAATTACAAAAACTGAATTTTTGGGAAGATGTAGATTCCCAGGGATTATTTCCTTCTCTCTTCCTGTAAATTCTTTTGTACTTTTTCCTTACCCCTGGAATACTCCCCACTTCAACCCACACACCAACACTTCTCACTACTCCTCAGGCATAAGCATTTCCAGCCAGAAAGTATTGAAAGCAATTATCAGAAAATCGACAGAAAAATGCTATTTAACAGTCATTCCAGTTTTAAATATTTCAGGAAAATGATCTCTCTCCCTCCCATTTACATGAGCAGAGCACATTATAAACAGGGACCATTTTGCTCATCCTTTAATAAAAAGACATCCAAAAGGACATAGCCACGTTGTTTTGGGACTTGATTAATCTTATCTAATTGGTGTTCTCCCAAGTCCATAACAGTGGTTTCTTCTGTCTCCAGAAAGAGACTCGCTTTGTCTCCCTGGAAGGAAAGCACTTAAAACTGTTAGCCTCTGAGATTTCTGGAAGATAGGAAGTGATTCCCTCCCTCCCTCAGCTCAGTTGAACCAATGAAAGAGGAAATTGAGATGTGAAGGAAACCTGTAGACATGAAGGATAAGAACTAGAAGAAGATGGATTTAGTCCAATGATCTTTTTCTGCCCTGAAAAAATAAGTCTAAACAGGTTATATGATTTGCTTAAGGTGACAACTATCAGAAGCAAGATTTGAATTCTAAAGCCAGTGGTGCCCTCCCATGACAGTGCCTCTTTCTACATAAACTAATCCAATTCCCTCATCTTTCAGATGACAAGGAAAAGTAGGAAAAATATAACAAAATACATAGTTTAATTACTTTTACTATGTTTCTTTGATTTTATTCAATTATATTAGAAACAATAATATGGATTTTCCCCCTTCATAAGAACTTTAGTTGCTAGATTTAATATAGTCGGTCTGTTTATATTTTGCATATGTGCCCAGAGGCTGTTGGGCAATGAGTACATTTTTAATAAATAAAGAACATTTTAAAATTACTTTAGGCTAAAATTATGACTATGTAAAAGCTCTCCTTTCCTGTAGGGCCCATGCTATCTGGATATATGATAGTTATTTTAGAAATGATTCCTAGTCTCATTTAATATTTATAACCAAATTCAAAACCACTTGTTTCTAAAACCCTTATCATAAAACAAGTTAGGTTTGCCTTCTATTGGATCCTTGGAGTACTTCACTACTATGTGATAGATATGACAAAAATTGTAAAGCAATGGAATGGCTCTGAAATATAGTAGAGAAAAGTCTCCAGATTCAAATAGAACTGGTTTGAATAACTGGGTATCAATGTAAAATCATTTTGCAGCATATTGATAGGAAATAGAAATCTTGCTATGCTAGTTATGCATGATATTTTAAGGAATACAAAGTTTCACAGTAAGTTGAGTGTAGGATCATATAATCATTACTTTTAATATTATTGATATTAATAGCTATCATTTACAGTATTCCAGCAGTTTTAAATTTTTAACAGTTTAAACTGTATTAAAACTCAGAACATCTTCTATAATGTTTTTTTAGTTTTTCAGTCTTTTACCATATCTGTTTTGGTCTGCCTAATAAACCTGTATGGCTAAGTACTAGATATATTATTTGAAAGATGAAGAGATTGAGGTTCTGAGACCCCTTTCACACAACCTTTTCCATTCCATGAACTTTAGAAAAGAGAAATTTCTACTCAAACTTTTCCTCTAGAATTCATGCTCTTATGACCTCTTCATTTTTAGCACTATTTTTTAAAGATTGAAGTGAAAATATTTCATTCCTTGGTTTTTGTTTGTTTTTCAAGGACCTTTTCATAAATCACAGCTCATCTAAGAAATCTTTTAATTTCACATGTAATTCAGTTGGATGAACAAACTGAAAGATGAATTTTTTCATTGTATTATAAGTTATGATAAGGAGGTTATGATCCTGCCATATTTCTGAGCCTAGTAAATCATATTTCCTGTCTCCCACATTGGCTTTCAGGAAAAAATGGAGGAATAATTTGTAAGCTCAGATGCTATTCCTGACTTTCTTCTGTTTTCTCATGGTGGCAGGTTTTTAGCCATGTTAATAATACAGGGTAGAGACTAGACGTGAAATCTCAGGGAATTGAAACTCTTCTATCAAGATCACTTTATATTTGCAAATTATTTTATAGTTTTCAAAGCTCTTTTACATGTCAATTTTTTGATCCTCAAATTAACTCCTTGAATTAGATAAGGCATATTGTGTCATCTGTATTGGAGAAGGAAAGGAAAAGAAATGGAGCCTGTTTGCTTTTGATTTTGAGGTCTTAGAAAATTGGCCAGATTTCAAGGCATGAATATTGCAAGAAACACATTTTTTGGCTAACTCTGCTATCCTGAGGTACAACATCTTTTCCTACATGCTAACTTTTATATTGCTTCATCCCTTCCATTCTCTATGACTTCTATCTCCTGCATAGAAACTGTCCTTCAGAACTGGGAATATGAAGTAGCAAGAAATGCAGATAAATTGTGCTATATAAATTCTGATTTTACAATTCTCATCATTGTTCTTTCTATCCTGACATACACATAATGAGTGGGTGGTGCTATAAATTATCCTATAATACTAAACAGAGACAAATAACCATGCATATATTGCCACATGGAATATGCTGGTACATGTTTAACAACCAGCTTTCTAAAATAGCAATAACAGCAAAAACAAACCAAAAAAAGCTACTCCCACAAGATACTTTTAAGTTTAATTTATGTTATTAATAGTCAAGTCTAGAAAATCAGCAAAACAATAAAACAAGCAGTAATTTGGAGCATTTGCCTATTTCTGGCAAATTTCTCTATTTCTGAGGTATAAAATCTCAAACTGAAAATTTTAAAAATTATTTAAATTGGCTTCAGCATGCCCCTGCTTACACTTTAGGATAACCATAAAGAGGAAGGAGTTCCAATATAAACACTACAGGACCCACTGCTGTTGGACCACCCATCCAGCTTCCTCTTACCTCACTTACTCATTGTTGTCATATTTAAATAGTTGATCATGACTGTCTACTACAGTACAAAACTTTCTATATGTTAGTACCTTGATCCCTATAATAAAAGTCTTACCTGACAGCAGGACTATTACACACACTTAATGGCTCCATTACCTTTTAAAATCCTTGCCTTATTTTTTTTTTCAAGACTGGGTTTCTTCATATTGCCAAGACTAGAAGTACAGGGATATTCTTATCCTGGTACCAATACTGAGCAAGACAGAAATTTTGACTTACTCCATTTCTGACCTGGGCCAGTTCCTTCAACTTGGTGACCCTCTATACCTATCTCCAACACACACATAGACCCTAGTCTTCTTTATATTCATGTTAAACAGAGAAGACTTGCAGTTGTATAGTATACTGTAGCTTAGAGCTTTAAGCTGAAGAGATCTGCCAACCTCAGTTTCCCTGGTAGCTGGAATTGCAGACATATACCACATAGTCTTGGGCCCTACTTGTTAAAGGACACTTCTTAAGTCAGAACCTATCTTATCTAGAACAAGGTGTTTGAGAATTTAGTTTCATTTTTCAAGGAGAATATTCACTATCTCATTATTCCTTATCAGCCTAAAAAAGTAGTACATAAATCAAATATAGTCCTTAACATAAAAATCTAAAAAGTTTTCTTCTATGTAGTTTGTCAAAGTTATATTTTTATATAATGTCATACTGCTACAAATGGTGAAGATGGGAGCAAAGCTCTGTGCTCCTTCTACTTTGTACATACATTTGCAAGATAGTTGGTTAATAAGATCACATTAGAACTGGAAGAAAACTTAGAGGTCATCTAGTCAAATCATGTTGCAACTAGATGGTACAGTGGTTAGTCAACTGGAGTCAAGATAGATGTTAGTTTAAAGCTGATCTCATTTACTAGCTGTGTGATCCTGGACAAGTCACCTAAACATGTTCTTCATTTATAAAATGAACTGGAGAAGGAAAAGACAACTCCAGTATATCTGCCAGATTATTCCAAATAGGGTCACAAAGAGTCAGAGGTGACTGAAATGAATGAACAATAGCAGTCATTTTATTTATCAGATAACTAAGGCACAGAAAAGTTGAGTGAAAATGTATCCATGGTCATATAGTGTATAAGTGAGCAGCCCAGGTCCTGTGATTTCAAGATTGTCACTCTTGCCACTGCACTACAACTGTAGAGCCTGGTCAGTACCTTCTCTAATACTTAAGAGTTTAAAAGAATTTCTTGGTGCATTAAAAGGCTAATTGACTTGCCCAAGGTCTCATAACATCATAATATGTATCAGAAAAGGTCATTGACTTATATGAAGATCCAAATTATGACTCTCTTCAAAATGTCATTGTGTCATTTCCTACTGGCATTGAATTCCCTTCTTAATATAAAGACTTTAGAGCTTACAACTCTGCATGTACATATAGTATATATAGAGCCACTTACTACTTACAATAGCTGTAAGATATGATGGAAATAACACTGGATTTAGAGTTAAAAAATAAAGGTTCAAATCTTATCTCTTCCACTTAATAATCTGTGTGACCTTAATTTCTGAAGTTCTTTGTGCTTCAATTTCTTCATCTGTAAAATGAGGAGGGGGTTGTTCCAAATGTCCTTGGAGGTCCCTTTCAGCTTTAAATCTAAAATCCTAGGATTCAAGATACACTGAAAAGGGAGTAAAATTACAAACATTCAAGGAATCCCATAGCTGCATATGAATGAGATTGATGGGCATATGTTTATGTGGGTAATACAGTATGGGTTTGACGGTTCAATGCACAGCTCAGCCTTTGGCTCAGGAAGAATCATTACTAAAGGGAAACCATGAGAAGAGGAGCTGGCATTGTGGGTCACTGGTATGCCCACCATCTGTCTCCATAAAAAAGTGAAAAGTCTTGCAGACATTTCAAAGAGTAGAATATCATTAGTTTGACCATTTGTCACTTGCACCATAATGGAGGTCAATGATAGCAATGATCCCATTATAAAGCCCATTTAGATGCTTCTCATTGCTGTAGGCATTATAGAAGAGGCTAACATGAGAAGAATACCATATGTATCTCATACTTTATTCCATCCAATCTATAGTACATCTAATTAAATCGCAAAATTAACAATGTACTATATATAGTAGATGTGCTTTCTGGCAATTATGGAAGTTTGCCAAACTAGTCATAATATACTAGCCCATATTCATTCTCAATTTAAGCTACTTTGAAATGTTAGGAATGGAGCCAGGGATAGCAATTGGACTTCATTGGTGAAATAAATTCCCAGATGAGGAAATTCTTTCTACCAATACAGGTCAGTGCTTCAACTGATAAAGTCTTAAAGAGTGCCTTAAGGTATTAGGAGACTGATTGAATTGTCCATTATCTCAGGAACTAAACCTAGGTTTTCTGACTCTGAGGTCAACTCTCTACTCACTATATGATACTGCCTACATATCCTTTGAAATGTTATACTCATCAAAGTCAAAACAGGTCAAATGAGTTAAAAAAGAGAGTTAAACAAAAAAGCATATTAAATGTGGACAATTTATAACCATGTATAGAATACCACTTAATATTACAGTAGAATACTACTGATTTAATCCTGCCCACTCCTATCTCTCTGCATAACATTTCCCAAGCTAAAAATAATACTAATACTAATGCCAATGATAATTCTAATTAGCATTTCAATAGAAGCTACTCAGTTCTGTTATCTAACTTAATTTCAGAATGGGTATTGCCTCAAGAAACTGAGACATGGGAAAAAAACTTGATTTGCAAAGGTCAAGAGCTCCCACTGTATCATGGGCCAATCCAATTAATTCACTTGCAAGTAAAGACATCAATTTGCTAATGACATTGGTACTCTTTGAGAAAGAAGGACAAACAACTCTATTCTAGGCCTTGAGCTAAACATTTTATAAATATTATCTCATTTAATCCTCACAATAAGTCTAACAGAAAGATTCTAATATTAATCCCATGTTACAGTTGAGAAAACTGATGCAAGCAAAAGTTAATTAATTTGTTCAAGGTCATATAGCTAAAAAGTATTTGGTTAGATTCAAATTCAGTCTTCCTGACTCCAGGTGCAGCATACCATTGTCACATATATACACACATGTGTTTGTGTGAATGTATTTATATACATATAGTTGTGTATATATGTGTGTGTCCACATGGACATTTTACATACATACTATATATATATATATATATATATATATATATATATATATATATATATATTTTTTTTTTTAATTATCGTTGTCTATTGTAGATATAACAAGTACCTAACAAATGCTTATAAAAACTAAATCAGAGACATAGAATGAAAGACTAAGATGCTAAATATTCAAGGGAAGAATTACTGTTATATAGTAGCAAAGTTTTATTTCATTTGGATAATATACAAAATGGGTCTTTACATATTTGACTGAATTCACCCATACAATTTTATGCAGGGCAATGAGGATTTGTATTAGTTTAGTGTCAAATGAGATTAATTAAATTTTGGAAAATACCCAATTTCTTATCTTAGGAGAGAAAATTTTCATTTAGAAACATTTTCTCTTCTTTATGACTGTGTAAAGTAGTGAAATTAACTGATTTTCAGAGCCCAAATTTATAACACTTGGTCAAGGACAGGATACTAGCTGGCTGTATAACCTTGAACAGATAAGTTAATCTTTCTAGGCCTCTATTTCAAAGTCTGTAAAATAGTTTGAAATACATAGTCCCTGAAATCACTTCCATTTCTAAATCTTATGATTCTAAAATAAAATGGCATTGCTGAACTTGCACTACTTAACTAGTGAAATTACTACGTTAGTCTCTGAATCTAAGCAAGGAAATGAGCAAGAAATAATACATTTTTCTTTAATTTCATCTCTTATGTAGCAAAGAATCTTTCTTCTGTATAGATCAAAGAACTGCCCCTGAAATACAAAACTAGCCACATCAGCAATGGGTATGTTCAGAGGAAGATTATCTTTTGGCAAATTTTCTTTTAGGCACCGGTGATTATAATATGTTCTTGTTTCAAATTATAGATAGCCAGGATAATATTTTCCTTCATTACTAAAAATAGCGATCAAGAATCATCAAGAGGGGTTTATAAACTTTCTTTTTAAAAAATATTTTATAACTATATTTCAATATAATTGATGTCCTTTGTAAGCATATGTATTTTATTTTATGCATTTAAAAATATTTTTCTTAAAGTGTTCTTAGAGAAGGGCTTTTTAAACTTTTCTTCCTCATGACCCCTTTAAATAAGTATACAAATCAAATATTTACTTATAATAAATCATAATTTTATGATTTCCACATTCAGTTATGCAATCTTATATGAAGTTGTGACTCACAGTTTAATAAGTTTTGGGCTATAAGCTTTTCTAAATCAGCAGAGGCATTAAGGAAACTCACTTACCCCTTCACACAGACACATACACACAGACCCACACATACATACACACATACACATACACATACACCCCTCCATACCCCCCCACACGCAAAATCCTTTCTATAGATAATGTCACATCTGCTCTTGAACTTGTGATACATTTGGGCAGCCCTGATGTTTGATTTAGACAGCAGTACTTGTTATGTCACTATTTTACATGTTCAGACAACTTTGGCTATATTTTCATGTTCTCTAATTTGTCTTTTCTCAGAATTCTTCAAATGACATTTTTTATTCTTCATTGAGGGTACCAGGAAGTGCTACCTTCAGAGGAAAAAGAGCTAATTTTTACGTTGTCTGACAAGAGTCATTAACCAAAATTTCTGCCAATGAAATAACTTGTCGGTCATGAAATTCTGAGCATTGGTCTTGCTTCCTTTGATTTCATAGTGAATCCTAATGGCATATGTGAGAAGCTTTGATCTAATAATCTTGGTGTAAGAAAATGACCTACTGTTTGCAAATGCCTATAAGCTGTCTATTTGAATTTCTTACCTAAAATATGAAATTTCCACCTTTCACATTTGAATATTTCATGGCTGGTAAATGTCAGAATTGACATCTTTTCCAAATAAATATTTTATTATAAAATAATGTTTTTTTTATAGGAATGGATGCTTAGTGAAGTGAATAGAACCAGAAGAATATTGTACATTGTAACATCAATATTGTGTGACGATCAACTATGATAGACTCATCTTTTCTCAGTAATGCAAAGATCCAAAACAATTCGAAGGGAGTCATGATGGAAAATCCTGACCATATCCAGAGAAGATACTAAGGAGTCTGAATGCAGATCAAAGCATACTATTTTGCTTTTTTTTTTCTTTCTTTCTCATGATTTTTCCTTTTGTTTTGATCCTTCTTTCACAACATGAGTAATATTGAAATATATTTAATATGATTGCACATGTATAACCTATATCAGATTGCTTTCTGTCTTGGGGAAGAGAGAAGGAAACAGAGGGAGAAAATTCTGGAACTCAAAATTTTATAAAAATGAATGTTAAAAACTATCTTTTCGTATATTGGAAAAATACTATTAAATGGAATAAACAGAACCATAAGTTTTCATGTTACAAACAAAAGTATCCAGTTCCTTTATCTAAATGTAAATTAATATTTATGAAGCAAGAACAGCTAGTTGGCTAGTGGATAGAGTGCTGAACCTAGAATCACAAAGACCTAAGTTAAAATCTGAGCAGAAATTTACTAGCTGTGTGACCCTGAACCACTCACTTAATCCTGTTTGTCTCAGTTTCCTCTAAAATGAGAGGAAGAAGGATATGGTAAATTATTCTGCTATCTTTGCCAAGAAAATCCTAGATGGAATCACGAAGAGTCAGAAGTGACTGAACAACAATTTATAAAAGTCTTCCTTTAACAGAACTGATATTGCATGAAAGAAGTTTAAATACTTTTTGGGAATGTAGAATATTGATAACTATGGAAATGAAATGAGAGATCTAGTCTCATCATAAGGAAATGAGGGATGTGAAGAGATACTTTAGGAGTAAAGGGCAGGCTTTATCACATTATAGTGTGAGAGAATGTTCTTTCCACATGGTTGGATATTATATCAGTTTTTTTTTATTATAGTTTTTTATTTACAAAACATATACATAGGTATTTTTAACATTGACCCTTACAAAACCTTTTGTTCCAGATTTTCTCCTCCATCCCCCCACCCCCTCCCTGAGATGGCAGGTAGTCCAATACATGTTAAATATGTCAAAATATATGTTAAATCCAATATATGTATACATATTTATACAGTTATCTTGCTGTAAGTAATTGGATCTAGAAAAGAAAAAAAACCTGAAAAGGAAAACAAAAATTCAAGCAAACAATAACAGAAAGAGTGTAAATGCTATGTTGTGGTTCACACTCATTTCCCATAGTTCTCTTTCTGAGTATAGCTGGTTCTCTTCATTACTGAACAATTGGAACTGGATTGAATCATCTCATTGTTTAAGAGAGCCACTTCCATCAGAATTGGTCCTTGTATAATTTTGTTATTGCTGTGTATAATTCTCTGCTGATTCTGCTCATTTCACTTAGCATCAATTCATGTAAGTCTCTCCAGGCCTCTCTGAAATCATCCTGTTGGTCATTTCTTATAGAACAATAATATTCCATGACATTCATATACCATAATTTATTCAGCCATTCTCCAATTGATGGACATCCATTCAGTTTCCAGTTTCTAGCCACTACCAAAAAAGGCTGCCACAAACATTTTTGCACATGGGGATTCCTTTCCCTTCTTCAAGATCTCTGTAGGATATAAGCTCAGTAGTAATACTGTGGAATCAAAGGGTATGCACAGTTTGATAACTTTTTGAGCATAATTCCAAATTGCTCTCCAGAATGGTTGGATTCATTCACAGTTCCACTAACAATGCATCAGTGTCCCAGTTTTCCCACATCCCCTCCAATATTCGTCATTATCTTTTCCTATCATCTTAGCCAATCTGAGAGGTATGCAATGGTATTTCAGAGTTGTCTTAATTTGCATTTCTCTGATCAATAGTGATTTGGAGCACCTTTTCATATGACTAGAAATAATTTCAATTTCTTCATCTGAAAATTGTCTAGTCATATCCTTTGAACATTTATCAATTGGAGAATGGCTTATTTTGTATCCTGCAACTTTGCTAAAATTGTGGATTATTTCTAATAGTTTTTTAGTTAATTCTCTGGAGTTCCCTAAGAATACCATCATATTATCTGCAAAGAGTGATAATTTGGTTTCCTCATTACCTACTTTAATTCCTTTAATCTCTTTTTCTTCTCTTATTGCCAAAGCTAGCATTTCTAATACAATATTGAATAGTAATGGTGATAGTTGGCAATCTTGTTTCACTCCAATCTTATTGGGAATGGTTCCAGTTTATCCCCATTACATATGATGCTCACTGGTGGTTTTAAATAGATGCTACTTACTATTTTAAGGAAAAGTCCATTTATTCTTACATTCTCTAGAGTTTTTTTTTTTAATAGGAATGTGTGTTGGATTTTATCAAATGCTTTTTCTGCATCTATTGAGCTCATCATAATTTTTTTTGTTAATTTGGTTATTGATGTAGTCAATTATGCTAATAGTTTTCTTAATATTGAACCAGCCCAGCATTCCTAATATAAATCCTATTTGGTCATGGTGTATTATCTGAGGGACAATTTTCTGTAATCTCTTTGCTAATATTTTATTTAAGATTTTTGCTTCAGTATTCATTAGGGATATTGGTCTACAATTTTCTTTCTCTGTTTCAGTATCAGTATCAGTACCATATCTGTGTCATAAAAGGAATTTGGTAGAAGTCCTTCATTCCCTTGTAATATTAATCTTGCATGACTTCTACATTATTTTATTCCGATTCCTTGATATGGTCTAAAAGTGATCTTGAATTCTCCAAAGAAACTATCAAAGATATATTCCACAATTATAGTTTGAATATGTCACTTCCCTGGTCAACAAACTATTAGCTTTATATTACCTCTAGGATCAAATTCAAGTGCCTCTGATTCTTAAAGCCCATTAGTCTGTCTTCAAGTTTATTATACATTAGATATCATGTAAAATCCTTCTCATCTTTGCATATTTCCCCCAATCTGGAGTATATTTCCTTCTCATTTCTACTTCTTAGAATCCTTAGTTTTATTCAAAGCCCAACTCAGATATCATACATGAGACTATTTCTGATCACCTCAGAGCAAGTAAATTACCCACCTCTGATGTCGTCTTGTAATTATTTTTATGTAATTTGTATTTATACACACATATATAAATACATGTATATATGTATATATACACAAGTATGTGTATACACAATTGTGTTTATGCACACATATACACACATGTAAACAAGTGTGTATATATGTGTTTATATACATATGCATGCATGTGTATACACATATATGCTGTTTCCCCCAAGAGAATGTAAACTCCTTGTGAATAAGTATTGTTTCATTCTGTTTTTCAATTCCCACTGTGTATCACATAGTAGGCACTTAATAAATGCTCATTGATGATGCTAAAATACTATGCTATTGAAGCAGAAAATCTATTGATTTATACTTATTTACATTGGCTTTATACTTGGGGTAATGACAGACTGTAATTGCTAACAAAGGATCAATCCAGTTAAAAGCTTAGTACCATAAAGTTGGACAAAAGGTAATTACTTGAGCCTAAGGTGACAGAGAAGAAATAAGGTACAGATGAATTAGCACTGGCTTCGAAGTCAGAAAACCTGTCTGAACCCTAGCTCTTCTAGTTACCACTTATGTCATTATGCAATTAACTGGTACAGGCACTGCCTTGCATGTAGTAATACATTTAATGTTTGCTGAATTAAATTTGTTGAAGACATGACCTTAAAATGTTTTCATTTTAATTGGTCATTTTGAAGTGGAGTAAAAATAATTATACACACAAAAAAAGCATTTCTAAATGAAGGTAGTAGCACAAATACACTTCTCTATATTTTATAGGTGTGGAAAATGGAGTTTTTTCTCCTATAAACCTGAGTTTTGTTTCATTATGTTTTGACAAGTATTCTTCAAAGGATAACTGGTAGTACTGGCCCTGAAGTTAGGAATATCTGAGTTCAAATCTGTCTTCAGATACTTACTATGTGAGCCTGGAAAAGGTTGTTATTTACAACAACACAATCACAAAAATGCTACCTCACAGAATCACAACCTTCTCTAATTGGTTGCCTCTGAGTCACTTATTTGAAGGTCTGAAGCCATTACTTAGATTTACCTAGAAAGATTCTATAGAAGGGAAGATTATTAGTTATGTCCCCACACCACATATTATTAGGGTCTGGCCCTAATGACTTGGGTACTACAATTTGAATTTTCCATCTTATCTTCTATGGTCTTTATGGAAAATATAAGCACAACTTGATTCCATTTTATCCAGTACCATCTTTAGCCATGATCAGAGGCAAACCATGCAGTCACATTTAAACTGAAGCCAAACTGGACAAACAATAGGGCTCCTTTAAAATAAATAGCTGCTTTCCTTAAAAACAGCAGGAGTCCAGATGGACTTGGGTACTACAATTTGAATTTTCCATCTTATCTTCTATGGTCTTTATGGAAAATATAAGCACAACTTGATTCCATTTTATCCAGTACCATCTTTAGCCATGATCAGAGGCAAGCCATGCAGTCACATTTAAACTGAAGCCAAACTGGACAAACAATAGGGCTCCTTTAAAATAAATAGCTGCTTTCCTTAAAAACAGCAGGAGTCCAGATGGAAGTTCAGAAGGACAACTTTGAATGAATAGAGGGGACAAAGTTCCTGGAAATCCGTCAAAGAGGAAGCAGAATATCACCTGCTGCTTAAGGGCCAGGAGAGCACAATGATTTTTCATGAATCCTAGATATTACTGCCATTTGTTGTATATAGTAGAAAAGGGTCATCTGATTGCTGAATAAATGGCTTCCATGAACCCAAACCCTTTAATGGAAACCATGAATTTTGCTGTTATGTTCACATCCGTGTCAAAATATAGCTCTCTTTGGAAAGAATAAAGGGTTGTTCCTAGACCTTGGGAATGTGTCTCCATTGACTTCAAGGCTACTAAGACTAGATAACTCTTAAGAATGAATAGGTAGTTGTATTGCTCAAATGTGAGAAATTACTCAAAGAAATAAGTAATTCCAAAATAAACAATATGAAAATCTAAAAGAAGGATATTTGTCAATGGATATATATGGTCTGTGAAAATATATAGATACATATAAAAAAGATATAGAATGGATTTTGGAGTCAGAAGTTATGGCTTGGTGCCATTTTTTGTCACTTAACTGTGACTTTGAGCAAATCCCTTTATTCTTCTTGGTCATTTTTCCCCCTAAATTGAGATATTGACTAGATGATATCTAAGGTTACTTCTACATATAACATTGTACAATAATAATAATGGTAGCAATGGTGGTGATGTGGCAGTGTATAAGAACTAATCTAAAATCTTTTAAAAATACAACATATTTTACATGCATTATCCTATTCAAGTTTCATAAGAGTCCTGCATAAAATTTAATATATTATTATCTATTTTTACAGGTAGGACTGAATGAATGTAGTCCCTTTGATTAAGCATCAGAGACACAAATAGAAAAAAATGAGACAATTTCTGCTCTCAAGAAGGTAGAGAACAGAGCTGTTGTTTTCATATAATAGTCATATGATTCTTAGAATTGTAAACAGCCCAATATTTCACCTTGCCTAAATCCTATCTTCGTGAATTCAAATCTAGTCTCAGATTCTTAACCTGTGAGCCAAAGTATATCACTTAACCCTGTTTGACTTAGTTTTCTCATCAGTAAAATGAACAAGAGAAAGGAATAGCAAACCACTTCAGTCTCTTTGCCAAGAAAAGTCCTAATTTGAGCATAAAAAGTCAGACAGCTGAAAAATGACTGAATAGCAAAAACTTCTCTCATATGGCAGATGAAGAAACAGAGTTTGAGGGACTTGCTCAAAGTTACTGAACCTGTAAGTGGCAGATCTGACTTTGGCAAATTATCTTTGTGGACAAAACAGAATGATATAAGCTTAAAGTGATAACATAATTAAGGGCATTCTGAGATAGTTAAATGATCCAATTCAAAAAGTCATAACTAATGGTTACTTGTCAACTTGATGGGAGATGTCTAGTGGAATAGCCCAAGAATATTTTTGACAGAATGATAATAAATATATTTTAATGGCCTTGATTAAAGTGTAGCTATCCTGTTGCATTTTTTCTCTTTGTATCTTCTATATCCAGCATAAGTAACATATAGATGTTTAAAAATACTTCTTGAATGGAATAAAATGCCAAATTTGTTCATCACATGAAGTTGCAAGCAACAGCTAAAATATTTTTATCCCATAATTTTTATCCTAAAATATGCAAAAGGCTAAAAGAATGCATCAAATCTAAAAGACCAATTCAGTATAAAAAAAGATTTTTGAGAACAGAGGCTATTTTAGTTTTGCCTTTGTACCCCCAGGACAAAATAGGAGGCATGAAAAATATTTATTGAATGAAACTGAAACCTAATAAGAGAAACTCTAATATGAATAAATGTTCAAAAATAACTGCAAGGAGGAGACATGACTAGAGAATTGTCTTTAATTTCTAATCTTGCTTTAAATATTATTTCCTTTGAAGACAGAGAAAATTTTGGTAGCCTTTTGTTTTAGCATTTGGATTTTCTTGGGGTGTAATTTTTTTCAAATTCTTGAGATCATCTATTGTCCAGTGCCAGTAGTCTTGCCCCCCACCATCCTTGTACCCTCAAAGTCTTGTGAAAATTGTGATAAGATGATTGAACAAATAATCCTAAAGATTTGGATAAAAAGGAGAAAAGAAAATAAATATTCTCACCTCTCTGAAATGGATTATCAGGGACCTTGGACAAAGGGATAAGTTACAATCAGGGTTACCTTTATAAACCCACCCTTTCACTTTCCAGGTCATTATATAAAAGCAAAAAGATCTAAATTTGGTCCCAATAGGGAGATATATGGAGGAAGAAATGTTTTCTTCTTAAGACATAGTGATGGGAAACTTTAAAGCTAATGTATAGAAAATAGGTGGGTAAGGTAACTAATTATTTAGAACTACTGTTCGATAGACTGCTTTGTATTTAAAACATATATCTCTGTCAGATTATTTCCACCTAGGAAAGTGCCTCGTAGTTGTCCCTGGTGGCTAAGCAGACTTCATCTAATCCTCTGTCAGATGTAAAGGACAGAATAAAAGCATGATGATATTGACTTACTTTAATGATCCCCCCCCTTTTTTTTTTTTTTTGCTATGAATGAGAAACCACCCAGTAATTTATATACAAATAACAAGGCTGATTTATTTTATCAGTCAGTTATGCCTTTACCTTTTTGCAAGTTCTCTGCCCACAGTTATCTTTTACACTTGCTTATAACCTAATGTATGTGCTGTGACTAGGAGCCAATTGGAATTGATTACAATGCAATACCCAGAGTGTATAAGTAGATCTCCAATAACATTAACTTCCAGAACTCACATGCCCTTGATTGTCACATCCAAGCCTAAATTGCCTTCTTGAATACCAAACAAAATAGTGAAATATGCAGTTCTAAATTCCAGTAATAATACAATTTTCAGGATACATAGATATTGATATCTATCTCTATATATAGAGGCACACACATATATACATATATATGTATGTATATATATTTATATATATACTTTTGTGTGTGTATATGTGTAGTAAGATTTACTATTCTTGAAAGATGTATAACTGTATTCTACCACATTCTTAGCATTCATATGCTTCATATTAACGGATCACAATGTACATTATCTGGATAAATAGTAACCAGCCTTTGTACCTTTGGAAAAATTAAAATGTTATAGTATCTCAAAATCTCCATGTCTCCATTATCAAAAATAAGATTCAAGTTTCAAATAAAATTCTCTACTGAAACTATTGAGCACTGATATAGGAATCTGTATCATATATTTAAAATAATATTTATTTTTCCCCAATCACATGCAAAAGTAATTTTAACTTTTTTTCTTTGACTTTTAATATCCAAATTCTATCCCTCTCTATCTTTCTCCCCTCTTCTTTTCCTGAGATAGTAAGCAATCTGATATGGGTTACACTTGTGCAAACATATAAAGCATATTTCCATATTAGTTACTTTGTAAATGAAATTCAAACCTATCAAAAAAAGGAAAGAGAGTGAAAAATACTGTGCTTCACTTTATTCAGTCCAAATTCAAAATTGTATCCAGTTCTTTCTCTGGGGACAGAAAGAATTTTTTCATCAGAACTCCTTTGGGATTTTCTTGACTCATTGTCTTGCTGAAAAGAATTAATTTATTCACAGCTGATCTTTGTATTATATTGCTGTTACTGTGTATAATGTTCTCCTGGTTCGACTTCACTGTGCAGCAGTCATGTAAGTCTTTCCAGGCTTTTTTAAAATCATCCTATTCATCAGTTCTTATAGCACTAAAGTATCTCATTACAGTCATATATTACAACTCATTCAGCCATTCCCCAACTTGTATTCAACTTCCATTTTAGATACTTCTGTGCTGTCCCATTTAGACATGGCATAACCTCAGTTTTTTTTTCTTTTAATCTAGAAGATGATGATAATAATGAACAATCACCCAATATTCAGTGTAATGAATCAATCAGGTATTGGGAGTATCTCAAAAAAGAATGAGGCAGCTAGGAAATACAATGGAGAAAAATAGTCCAGGATCTGGAATCAGGGAGGAATCAGGGAGGTGTGAGTTTGTATTCTCCCTCAAACATTAGTTGTGTGATCCTGGGTAAGTTATTTGCCTCAGTTCTTTCATTTGTAAAATGAAGGTAATAATATCATCTATCTACCAGGGTTATTGTGAGAATAAAAACCCATAAATTTAGAGAGTTGCTATGCTATCCCTGAAGTACTATATGAATGTCAGTCATTGTCATTATCATTATCATGATCAGGTACAGCAGAAAGAGTGCTAAGTTCAAATCCCAATTCTACAACTTTGTAGCTTGGCCCATCTCTTACCTTATTTAGGTCTTAGTCTCATCATCTATATTATGAGGTCATTTACCTGGTTAGCCACCAAGGTACCTATAAGTTCTGAATCTTTAAACCTGTAGTTTTATGAATCTATGTTCTCTAGTACTTGCTAACAGAGTTCTACAAAGCTTTCCATTCCCTGAATCCCTAACACTTCTTAAAAAGCAACAACTGCCTGTGATAATTTGCTACTCTCAAAAGTGATGACAATTCTCCTTTAAGAAATAGTCCTTGTAGTACAATTATACTTAGTAAAAATAAATTTTCTTGGATCCTATAACCCTAATTCAAAAGAATAGCACATATATGATAAAACTGCATTGTTATTGGGAGAAAATTCTAGTGTTGAGGAATACATCTGTCCCAGACTAACAAGACTACTTCATAAAATGGTTAATCTGTTGTTTATTAAAAATGTGTTTTGCAGAAAATTTTTAAGTGTAGTTCAAAATCTCAACTTCAATGTATATTGCTTGTCTTGTTCACTGAGGCAGTGTGGTACAGAATATGGAATAAGTAAAGCCTGGGCCCAATTCCCACTTCAGATACTTTGACATCATATGAATATGGGCAAATCATTTAACCTCAGTTTCCTTGATCAGAAAATGGAGATATATTTAGAATTTACCTTGTAGGGTCCTTTTGAGGATCTGATGAAATAAAACATGCAAAATCTTTTTAAACCCTAAAGCTGACAAAAAGTCAAGTGTTATTACTACAGAGATTAAATATCCATTATTTAAAAAAAAAAAAAAAAGTAATACATGCCGGGGCAGCTAGGTCGTGCAATGCATAGAGCACCAGCCCTGAAGTCAGGAGGACCAGAGTTCAGATGTGGTCTCAGACACTTAATACTTCCTAGCTATATGACCCTGGGCAAGTCACTTAACCCTAATTGCCTCAGGGGAAAAAAAGTAATACATGCCTATCATATTTGAATTGGGGATTGTAGAGGGCTCCTCTGAAAAGGTGTATCTGAATCTAAAGACAGCAGAGCACTTAAGGCTAATTATCTATTCATTGTGAGACAATGGTTCTATAAACATATGGTGATGTGATGGCTCTCCTTAGATTGGTGCTTTCTGAATGTGTTGTGATGAGATGATCAGAGGCAAGGATTGGAGGGCTGAGGGAGAGGGTCAGACTCTCTCCACTGCAGCATGCTGAGGAGAAATGACTTCAGGCTCTAGACTCCAGAGACCAGGATCCATCTTTGATGATCCACGTGACAGCTTGCCTGCCTCCTTCACTTCTTCTTCTAAAGACCAAAGACTTTGATTGATCCTGACTCTGACTGATCCTGAGGCCCTCCAGAGAGCTAGTCCAGACATTATAGAGGACACAAATGTGTAGCTAAAGAAGAAATCCAATGTAACTGGAAGTGGGGAGAAATAAACTATAACTGGATGAGTTCAGAGTTCACGTAGGAAATAGCAGCTGAGCTGGGCTTTCAAAGAAGCTAAACAGTCTAAGAGCCAGTAGTGAAGATGTAGAACATTATAAAGATGGGAGAGAACCAGCGCAAAGATACAAATGCAAGAAATAGAATACCAAATGTGAGGAGTACCAAAAAGATCAGTATCTGGTACGTGGAGGTCAGGAAGGGAAATAATATGAAATATATATATGGAAAGTTAAGTGGAGCCAGAACATAGATGGTTTTGAATACCAATACAGGGATTTTGCATTTTATGCTAGAGATACTTGGGAGGTGTTCCTGATTTTTTTTTTTCTTTTGGTAGGGAAGACACAGAGTAAGTAAGCTTTGTATCTTAAAAGAGCTAGGGTCAAACATGTGGCCCACACTGCTCCCAAGTGCAGCCCTGAAACAGATTAATATGTAGTTTCTGAATTTAATGTGTTGACATATTAACATAAAAACAAAGATATGAACATGGTGGTTTTCTAAGTCAATACATGGCTCACAAAGATTCTTACATAGTTTAGTTACTCCTGTTCCTATTTGTGTTTGACATCATTGCATTAAAAGATGAATTTGGCAGCTGTGAGAAGGATTGCTTAGAAATGAGATAGATAAGTAGGAAGACCAATTGGGAAGTTATCACATTAGTATGAGTTAATTAGGAGTTTCTAAGTAGGGTAATATCTTTTCAAGTACAGAGAAATGAACACATACAAGGGATATTATATTATTACCAAAAATGAAAGATTACTGTACAAGGCTTAAAGATTATCTGTGGTGATGGGGAAAGACAAAGATGCTCTATCATTAGAGACTAAGAAGGAGTAAGTCAGAAAAGTAGCCAGAATACCAAGAGAATAGTACATAAAAGCTGAGTGAAGAGTGAATATCCAAGAAGTGTAGTTGACTGCCAAAAGATGCATAGAGTTTGAGAATCAACAGTCAATAAACTAATCTTTGTTAAACACCTACTCTATGCCAGATATTAGAAACAATCCATCTCCTCTAGAACCTCATATTCTATTGGGCAATGAATATGTGTAAATGTAAACATCCATCTATACACACACACACACACACACACACACACACACAATAAATTCAAGATAAGTTCTGGCAGAAAGTGGATAGTAACATCTATAGAATTTATCCACGGTTTCATGTGGGTATTTATAGCAATCCCAGGGTTTACAAGGCAGATGTAAGGGCTATAATACAATAATGAGGGACAGTTTATGGACAGAAGAGATAGAATGTGAAAAACACAAAGATGAATAGTTTGGTTGTATTATAGAGTGTGTGAAAATAAGTAATATTTAATTATACTGAATGAGATAGTTTCTTTAAAAATGAGGACTTAGAAAAATCCACTACATTTAGCAACTCAGAGATTGTTATAGCTTTGAAGAGAGTGTTGAAAGTGAAAGCTAAAATGCAAGGAATTAAGAAGTGGCTGGAAAGTTAAGAAATAAATGTAGCAAACATAGATGATTCTTAAGAATCTGGCTATGAAAGTGATGAGTTATAACTCTGTCATCCCCCAATAGATTGAGAAGATGACAGGATCAAGTGAAAATTCTTGATTTGTTTGTTTTAGAATGGGGAAGATTGGAATGTTTTTAGGGAACAGCAAGGAAGCAATAAATAAGGAGAGACAAAAGATGAGAGAAACAAGATCAAACAGTAAGCAAATGGATTGTCCTTGATTTAAAAAAGTACTGCTTTTTTTTTTTTTTTTTTTTGGTCAGGGATGAGTATAGAGGAAGGATGTGGAAGAGGTATGAAAAAAATTGTGTAGGGAAGAAGAAAAACCTTAATATATGGAGTTAATTTTCTCAGTAAAGTAGGGAATGAAGTCTTTCAAAAGGGAGTGGGAAGAAGATATTTTCAGATTTGAAGAAAAAAGAGAATGCTGGGAAGCTTCTCTGTAGGGTATGTGAAAGGAAGAGTGAAAAAGAAATAGTTTGAGGATCATCCAATTGAAATTCTTTCCTATTTCTCCATTGTCTGTATTTTTAAGTTTATAGTGAAATTTAAAGAAATATATAACTAATAGCATTTTTATGTAAATTGATAATACTATTTGAGAATGGTATCAGACTGATAGGGCTATTACCACTTTCTAACCTACTTAAGACTATGTAATATGATATGAAGAAAAATGCATTAGGGATTTTTCAATGTTAATCCACTTAGGCTGTAGGATTTTCTTATGAGGGCATGCTAAAAAGATCATCAGCCTTTGTAATATGGATTGTAATAAGACAGGAGTAGAAGTCTACGTATTAGTGCCTTATTTTTTTCCCTTAAAAAAAGTCATGTATTTCTTTCCTTGACATAATCTAGCTCTGGGGAAGAAATACTTACACAGAATCACGAGGTAACTTAGAGAAAAGGAAGGCCTTCCTAGCAGGAAATCATATGATATTTGAGATAGAGGCACAGCTGATTCATGTTTCTTGTTTTTTTTTTTTTTTTATTTTTGTTTTTGTTTTTGCTTTTTTTTTCGGAGCAAAATATTCCTTTTGACAAAGAATACAGCAAAGCAATGATTGTGCCTGATAGGAAATAATAAGATAAGGGGACATCATGGAGATTTAAATGGCCAGAGAAAGGGTTTAAAATATATTTTTAAAAAAATCTGTGAGATAAATGAAAAGGGGTAAAATAGTGCCATGTTTCTAGTTTCCTGTGCTTTAGTACTGATTCTTGTTTAGACTTTTGGTTTTTTTTCACTGAAAGGATACACACCACACATACACACACACACACACACACACACACACACACACACACACACAAATCAAAAAAACCACCTTCTTTTTTTAAATAAAGTACAAACCCCCCCTAATAATTATGTGACCAGTTCCTCGTCATATTATGTACTAATTGTGTTCTGCCAGACAGAACCACAATGAGGGCAGGGAGACCAGAGATTTGTCCTGTGGAGCCAAGATTTTGATGACATTGATATCACTTAAAGTTGCATAATATAATTAACAAAAATGCACAGTCCAATTGTTTGTTGTTCTTCATGGTCAAAAAGGACCAAAATGAAATAATGTTAGATTAATATATGGTGTAATTGACTTGTGTGAACAAGCCAATATGTACTTGGAAGGCTATATGACAGGTTGAGCACAAATGGTCCATAAACATTTGGAGTCTTTAAATTTGCCCATCTCAAATTTCTTTTGAGTTCTTCCAATTCTACTTTGCTCAAAGGGCATAGTGTACTCTTTGGCACAGACACACCTTATTGAGTGGTTCTTTTTCAGTGTTTTCCATATCTCATAAGTGATTCCAAAGTTCTTTAGAGCAAAGCTTCTTAAATTCTGGGTCATGAACCAATATGGTGTCATGTAACTGAATGTGGGGGGGGGGGTTAAGAAAATTTGGCAACAATAAAAGGTACCAAATATTCTGCCAAGATTTAATTTTATGTATAAATAAACAGGCACATTCATCTCATTATGCAAATTTGCTTTCTACTTTAATAAATGGCAAAATTATATGTATACCAAAGAACTGTTTTAAAATAAATTTTAATTAAATTTAATAATTAGCAGCTAAAATAAATGAAAATAAATGCACTTTTAAAAACCATAAGATTTATTATCAGTAAATGATTGATTTGTATACCAATTTTATATCCCTATATAACTGGGTCGTTTAAAAATGCTCAGGCAAGAAGAGATCATCAGAAGAAAAAAAAATTAAGAAGCTGTGCTTTAGAGAGACCTTGAACGCATCCTTGTTTTGTTTTCTCTAACCTCTGTGTGAGCATTTGCCTCATATGAATTCTCTGTAAAACTGTCTTTTTGGCAATATGTTCAAATAATACAATTAGGAAACAACCAGGAGGTGGGCATTCTTTTTTGAGGGATTGCATCCAAGGTGAATTCTTTCCTATCCCCAAATTTGACCTCTTGAAGAGTCTACCCCAACATTGGTTCTTTGGCTTTTTGAGCTCTCTGTTCAGGCTACATTATGGGAAAGTTGTTCCAGATTCTTCTGAAACAGCTAGCTCTGGCTCTGATACTTAGTTTTGCAATGAGTATGTTTTATGCAACACGATTTGCTGTATCACATATCCAGTTTTGTGTTGAATCATTTACAATAATAGTGGAATTCTACAATAATTTATGAAGTGTCTTCCATAAACACCATCTTAGCACATTCAGGAATTTCGAAATACTAAGAATTCAGGTTACAAACTTCCTATTGGAATGTGATTAGAAAAGTTTGCCAAGTCCAATGACTCATTGTCTATCATTTTTCTTTGGATAAGTTTGGATAAGTGTGGTATCACATTTCCATAAATATCAGTCTTATTGAGATGACATTTTGGACAACTAGATGAACACAGAAAAATAAAAGCTGAACTCTAAGCCCCTTGTTCTAAATTATAAGAAAAGAATGAGTTATGTTGACTTGTTCTTACAAAATAAAATGCCACTGTCATTTCCTCCCCAAGTAAGATGGAAAGTAACCAAAATATAAACAATTAAAAAATGGACCCAACCACAAAACAGTACTATTACCTGGCTTTTGGAAACTATTTTACAGAATTCTTTAGGCATGAGTCAACTTCTAATAAGTATATATTAAATACATTGGAATCTCTAATAGAGGGAATAATTTAACTGACAAATGCATCACAATTTACCATCCTATACATCTAAAAAGCATAGCCTGGAGGAGTAATTTTCAGTTAGCATTCCCTTTTGTATACAGCTCTAGAATACTTATATTTAATAAATCACAATTCTCACTGACATAAAGTTAGAATATTTATTCAACAAATAAAGTATACTAAGGTATTCCACCTCCTAAATCCCCCACCATTTTTATCACCAGCAGCAAACATTATCCTTACTTAAAGTGTGAGATGACAACCTGATTTCATTGTGATTTCTTTTAAACTATCACCACTATCACCAGACAGTTAGTTTAATATCTAGCACAAAATCCCCCCAGTACAAAATGCCCCAATATAAAATCTGACAACCTGCATCTAGGAAGAGACAGGTTTTATCAGTGCAGATCCATCAAATAAATGGAGCAGATTGGACATTGTCAAGATAGCTAATCCTGGTCACTATAATACAGAGCTTTAGTTGTGCTATTTCCCTACAGAGCCCAAAGGGAGTCATATCATTCAACAGAATGAATTATAGTTTTAATGTTAGTGGTACTTTGGAGGATATTTACCTACCTTTATTTAAACATGGTTTACGATCAAGGGATGATGATATAGAAAATGAGTAATAAATTTAACCAAATACAGTTTATCTGAATAAAGAGAAACATATTTCAGTTTGTTGTTTATTTTTCTTAACAATGTTTATGTAAGGCTCTTGGAATATTCTATAGTGAATAAGAATCTCTGTTTGAAAACTGACTACATTAATTTAATGAAAGCCAAAAAAAGAGTGTGTTTTGAAGAATATGACAGAATGAAAGCTCATATTATCTTTCAGAGAAGTACTCTAATACATTGACACATTGGCAATGCCGCCATGACAAACACCAATGGTAAGTTGTGATTTATTAAATACAATAATGTAAAACATTTGTATTATTTTGTTTTTCTTTGTCTGGTATTATAAGTTAAATGATCTGAAGATTGCCAAGTTGAAATTCCTTTTACTTATGTAGAAAGACTATAATGCTTTTGGTTGGTTGTTATTCTTTGTTCTTGAAGAAGACAAAAATGACATCTATGTTAAAGTCAAGTTAGCATAATCAATTGTAGCTGATCAGACTAATACAAGTTCACAATATTTTGCCACAGGTAGGAGACAAATAAAGCCTATGAACATTTGGAGTGCTTTCTCTAACTTTGGGCATCTCACATTTTTTCTGAAGTAATTCAATTCTGCTTTATTCATAGAACACAACATCTTTCTGATGATGGCATGCCATGCTGGGAAGTCCTGTGCCAGAGTCTCCCATGTCAAATAATCAATTCTTTTTTTAATTAAAGTTTTTTTATTTTCAAAATATATACATGGATAATTTTCAACATTCATCCTTACAAAACCTTGTGTTCTATTTTTTTCTCCCTTCCCTTGCTCCCTTCCGTAAATGGCAAGTGATCTAATATATGTTAAACATGTAATTCTGCTATACATATTTCTACAAATTTCATGCTGCACAGGAAAAATCAGATTAAAAAACTAAGAAAGAAAAAATGCAAGTAAATAACAACAAAAAAGAGTGAAAATACTATGTTGTAGTGCACATTTAGTTCTCATTGTCCTCTCTCTGGGTGCAGATTGCTTTCTTCATTACAAGACCATTGGAATTGGTCTGAATCCTCTCATATATTATAAGTTCTAAAATTCTTCAGACCTTATTGTTGGTGTGCTGACCTGAGGGAGGCAAAGTTTAATGAAAGAGCCAATGTATGTAAGAGGTGTATTTTGAGCCTCAGTCTTTCTTATTCTGAGACATATCTAAATCTGCTTCCCCACACAATGTCATAATAGAGGTAATTAATGCCCTTCAATTATTTAATTTTATACTGGAAATAATAAGAAGCCACTGAGTAACACGTGTTAATTATTCATCAAGAAATATCTCACATTATAAGTTATTGTGTCAGAGTGGGTGGGCAGTTTGTGCAGGGTTGGTGGATGAGATCGAATAAAAAAATAAAGAAAATCTTTACCTTTTAGAAATTTTTACTCTATTAGAAAAAGCTTATTTGGAAATAGCAGTGTTTATTTTTCTCTGAATAATGCAGATAGTTCACTTATCTGTATACATTTTTGCCATGTACCTTCTTTTCTCCCTGTTATGTTTTGAGAGAAATAAATCAGAAGCAATAATAAACTTAATAAAATTAATGCAGGGCATTGGAAAGTCAGGATGATCAAGTAAAGATGTATGAACAACATGATTTGCTACCATCTTCATTTTTAGAAGTTTTAAAAATTTTGGTTGATTTTTAAATGGTTATCTATTTTATTTTTAATTTATGGAATAAATAAACAATTCTATAATATAATAAAAAATGATTGCACATGAAACTACAAATCTATTATGTACAACTTGCTATTCTTATATAGATAGAATACAATTATTGGTAAATTTCCTTTTTTTTTTTTTCCCTTTTCTTCCCCCATCCCTGGAGATGGCTATCATTAGACAAAGATAAGTATATATATGTAATATGTGTGCGTGTATGTGTGTATGTGTGTGCGTAAAGTTATTTTATACATCTCATTATCAGTTGTTTCTCTGGATTCAGATAGCATCTTTCTTCATATGTCTTTTATAATTTGGGTATGTATGACAATCGAAAAGTAAAAGGAGTACAACCAAGAGAACCTTTTTACAGTAATAGCTATATTGCTTTAAGAATAACTTTGAGTGAATAAGTCATTTTGATTGTTATTCAAAGTTATTCTTAAAGCAATATAGCTATTACTGTAAAACGGTTCTCTTGGTTCTACTCCTTTTACTTTTCATTATTTTGTGTAATTCCTTAGAGGTACATGAGGAAAACAGAATCTAAAGATTCCCATTCCTCTGTAACTTCCCCAATATACAATCTGGAATTTACTTTCATTAACCAGGAAGAATATGGAGTTTAAGACAGAGGAAAGAGAGAATTTAAATCATCACTGGACTGACCTTGTGAAGAAATAGAGAGGAAGGCTACTTATATATTGTGATTTCAAGGCTGCTAGATCACACAAAATGCCTCTCTCATAAGATCATTGATCCATTTACTCATAATGAGAGTTTCTATCACCTAGACTGAGACTGGGTTCCCCTCCATAACTTTACATTTATATCTCTCTCTAGTTAATCCTTACTACCTCTTGTCAGCAGTTAAATGGTGCAATGAATAACATGCCATGCCTGGAGTCAGAAGACCTAAGTTAAAATCCAATCTCAGATATATTAACCAGACCAGTCACTTAACCCATATACCTTGGTTTTATCATCTATAAAATGAGCTGAAAAAGGAAATGGCAAATCACTTCAGTATCTTTACCAGAAAACCCCAAATAGGGGTCATAGTTAGATATGAGTAATCAAAAATAAATATCACCTCTTTATTAAGGCAAAGTTCTGTTTATTAGAAACATTTGGGTAACTGCAGACTATATTACAGTATCCGATGATAACCAGGCATCAGGAGGAGAAATTATAGAAATACATAACTTTTTCTTGGGTCATTCCTCAGCTTGGGTCTTCCTCACTGTGATGCTGACATAGACAAGTATTTTCTTCATTGTCTCCTTTTTAATAAGCTACATCTCAAACCTTTTTCTGTAACCTCTTAGCCCTTCATATTCTCTTCTTCCACCATGCTGAAATAGTTTTTCCCCCTTTTATGCAAATTGCTTAAGGGGTTCATCCAGTTTTATCAATTAATTTAGACTAAGGAGTTATAGGAAGCCCTGTTTCCACTCATTTCTGATTCAATTAAATTTGATTAATTTATAAGTATTTTGAAATCAAATTGATTCAAATGAAAAATGTTTTCATCTACTCAAGGTATCAGAAACAAATGAGATATTTTCAACTATGATTCTATGAGTAAACAAAATGACCTTTAAGATTACTTCTAACTACAAAATTCTGGTGTCGAGTTTCTGTTAAAATAAAAATTCTTGGAGAGAGGACACAATTAAATTAATTAAATCTTGTTAGTTATTGACAACTGGATTTTGATGATGTGGATCTGTGAAGAGAGCATGAGGGAACCGAGTCACTGGTGAGTAAGAAGAATTATGGATGAGAACTAGGAAAAAGAGTTACAAGAAGTAAAACCTGGAAACTTTAGACAAAATTCACCTAAATTATCATTTTGCTCAGATCTAGTTAGTTTTTTACCCTTCTTTCTGCTCCTATTTCTTCTCTTGGCTTCTGAGATCCTCAAGATCAGGAATCATGGTTTATTTTTCCTTAAGCAGCATTCACTGAGTGGGCACTATTTGTAAGGTACTATGTAGAAATTCAGGAGGAAGAGAAGTCATGATGATTACATTTGAAGAGGTTACAATCCAACAGAGCAGGGAACAATATCATAAATGAAAAAGGCGTCCAAATACCTACAAAAATCACACAAGGGCTGAGGGCATGGAGTATATAGGCTAATTGTACCTGTGTAAGACTAATAAGGAAAGGCTTAGTGGAAGAGGTGAGTGCTACACAGAATTTGAAAAGGGGAGAGACATGGGTCAGTGGAGAGGAGGAAGAGATCAAGTCATGCATGCAGGGTAAATCATGCATACACTGGCTTATAGACAGGAGTAGACAGAGAGCAGACTTCAGCAGCAATCTTGGATAAAACCAAAAGCTTGGTCCTATACTTAATTTGCTGTGTTTGTCAAAAGTTAAAAATAAATCCACATAATATTTTCCTTTGAGGCTTCAAATAAATATCTCTACCCGAGGGCAAGGTAATTTGATAATCAGAGGGAATATACAAAAACACATAATGATATCTATACTTTCTCTTTTCCATGATCAGCCCCCAGTCTTTAAAGCCTCTCAGAACAAAACATTAAGCTTTAAAATTGTTTGAACTGGTTCCTGAGAAATTCATATCTCATAGGAAATTAATCAATCAAGAAGCAATTATCAAACACCTACTGTGGACCAGACATTGAGCTAGGTGCTGGTGATAAAAAGAGAAAAATGAGAAAATCCTCTATATTTATCTATCTATTCATCGGAAGGGCAGTTAGGTAGTACTGGTAGCATTTTGGAGCCAAAAAGGATCATAGAGTCCATAAAGTGTGTCATACACACATACTTACACACAAACATATATATATGGATATACTATATATGTATCCATATATGTCTATCTATCTATCTATATTTATCTATCTGAAGGGCAGCTAGGTGGTACAGTTAGATAGAGCACTGGGCCTGAGTCAGAAAGACTGTTAAACTTCACACTCAGGCTGCCATTGTGACCCTTGGCAAACCATGTAACCATGTTTGCCTCAGTTTCTCTATCTGTAAAATGAACTGAAGAAGAAAATGGCAAACAACTCCAGTATTTTTGCCAAAAAAAAAACAAAAACCCAAAAGGGTCATAAAGAGTCATAAAGGGGGATAACTGAAAATGAAAAATAACTATTTATAGTATAAGATAATTAGTGTATCACATTTATGAAATATTCACATATATGTCTATATATTCATGCTATAAGTATATGTATTTGTACATATCAACCAGTGTTTCTTCCATCAAAATTTCATTCATATATAAAATATATAACTACATATACATATATAATATATATACATATATATTTAAACACATATACATATATGTGTATTAGATAGATAGATAGATGAAATACAAGATAATTTTGGAAGTGGAATCATGGAGTTTCTGGAAGGAATCAGAAAAATCTCATGTAGAAGAAATTGCTTGAGCTGAGCATTTAAAAGGAAACAAAGAATTCTAAAAAGTGAAGGTAAAAAAGGAATACATTCTTAGTATGGGAAATGATCTAATTTGATAAATGTAGGAGTGGAATTCAGATATTTAGACAGACAACTCTGTTATTTTGTCAAATTTTACTCTATAAAATGAAGGGCTCAGATTCGGTGATGTCAAACTCAAATGGAAATGGAGCCACTAAACCATAAATAAGGTCACAGATTTACTTAGCAAACCACATATTAAGATGAAGGAGAAAAGGCAGGTATGTGACTGAGCTCTCCCAAATACTCCTCCAAATAGGTATAAATAATGCCTCAAAACAAATTCTAGAGTGACAAAACTCACAAAAGGACAAGGCAAAATGATGTTCTAGTCCAAGACAATTTAGAATATAAGTAGGAAAGTGGATACACAAGGATAAAAGTGGAATGCTATGCTACACAGACTGTGCGTTACAGGCAGACCTTACCAAAAGAAGAGCAGTCTTATTGGGAGTGACTGAATCAGGTGCAGCAGCAATTTTCTTTCATTACTGAACAAATTGTAGAAAATGATTATGATGGAACAATATTAAGGTATAAGAATTGATGAGGAGGTTGCTCTCAGAAAAACCTGAAGAGACTTACATGAACTGATGCAAAGTGAAATGAGCAAAACCAGGAGAACATTGTATACAGTAACAGAAATATTGTACTATAATCAATTGTGAATGACTTAGCTACTCTTAGCAAGTCAATTCTGAAGGATTTATGATGAAAAACACTATCTACTTCCAGAGAAAAAGCTGGTGGTGACTTAATGCAGATTGAGTATGCTTATTTTTTAACTTTATTTTTCTTGGGGGACAGTTTGGTCTATATTTTCTTTCACAATATAACTAATGTAAAATATTTTGCATGACTACACATATATAATCTATATCAAATTACTTGTTTCTCCATGGGGGGAAAGGAAGGAAAGAGATAAGTTGGATCTTAAATTGTTTTTAAAATGTTAAAAAAAATTTCACATGTAATTGGGCAGAAATAAAATGCTAAATAAATAATTAAAAAAGAAAACCACATATTAACATTATCCATATTCCAATTTTTTTCTGGCACTTATTTTGTTAACTATTTTCCAATTATATTTAATGTAATTGGGGTTGCACTTGGGAATGTTGCAGGTGATTCTCCATTCGTCTCTTGCTTGACCCCTCCGCATTAGATGATCTCTATTGTCCCTTCCAATTATTTTTCTATAATTCTCCCTAACTAAACTGTGAGCTCCCTGAGAGTAGGAACTGACTTCAGTCCACCACCCCTACTCCATTTCTATGTATTCCCAGTGTTTATCACTGTAGCTAGTTCATAGGAAATACTTAAAAAATTTGTGTTGAGTGATTCTAAGATTCTATACTATCTTGCAGGGGTTTTTTAGCTTTAAGGGAAAAGAAGGTATTTTGGGTACCATTACTTAGAACCATTACTCTTGATATGGTCCCAAAACTTTGATCCTACATATTTTAAATCAAAATTTGACTTTTAAATGATAGATTAGTAATAATAACTAACATTTGTATAACATTTTGGGGGCAGCTAAGGGGTACAGTATATAGAGCACTAGGCTTGGAATCAGGAAAAATATGTCATTTTTACATGAGTTCAAATCTAACCTCAGATATTTACTGTGTAACAAGTCACTTAACCCTGTTCGCCCCAGTTCTTTATCTGTAAAATTAGCTGGGGAAAGAAATGGCAAACCACTCTAGTAACTTTGCCAAGAAAATCTCAAATGGAGTTGCAAAGAATTGAATATGACTGAAGCAAATGAACAACAATAATACAACATTTTAAGGTTCTCAAAATGCTGATGAATCTTAAAGTGCTTTATAAATGCTAGTCTTCAATTTATTATCTTCAATTCACTAAGTATAATAGAGAAATTAAATAAGTCAAACCAAAAGAACAATCTACACAGTGACACTTTCATTACATAAATTAAATCACAAGGAGGATACTGAAATTTGAATAACTGAAAGCCCACTAATGGTAACAAAGAACTGATGGTGAACATAATTCTCTTTGAGTATAGAGAACTGGTGTTACTATTACAGTCAGGAACTATCAAACACACTTACTAAATTGTCTTTGATAATTTCTTTGGTTACAAAAACCGTTCAAAAAATTTTGGGAGGTGATACAAAGGTACATATTTCCAGAATTGTTCAAAATGTAAAATTAGAATATATCAATATTAGGTTAGATTAAAAAATTTTTCATTAAAGTCTACTGAAGATAATTCAATACTATTCAATAAATATTTATTAAGTGATCACTGCATATACATTAAATACTAAAGTTGCAAAAGTAGTAAAGTCAAAAACCTTGATAACAAGGGAATTAGAGATTATATAGAAATCCTTCATCCATACTTGTGCTATTGATTTTTTAAAAACCTGTGTAATATACTTTACAGGTAGCTGAGTAGTAGAGTGGATAGAATAACAGGTCTAGAGTCAGAAAGTTTAAGTCTGGCCTCAGACACTTACTAGCTGTGTAACTCTGAGCAAGTTACTTAACCCTGTTTGCTTCAGTTTCCTTATGTGTAAAATGATCTGGGAAAAGAAATGGCATTCCAATATTGTTGCCAAGAAAACTCTAAATTGGGTCACACAAAAGCATATTGTTTTATGTTGATCGTTATTAAATGTTTCTCATTAAATTCAGCTCATTGATCTAGCCCACATTAAAACATTTTTTAGATACTATCATCAACATGAGAACTATGCTTTTCAGCTTAGGTCTTCTATGAATCTTTTGTCTTTTCTCATTATCATCACATATGTAATCACTTGCCAGACTGTGTCATTTCTATCTCCACAGTACCTAGCCAATATTTCCACTCCCCTCTACACACAAGTAGGACTCTGATTCAGTACTTCCTCAACTCTCACTTGTATTATGTAGTAGCCTTCTGTTCAGTTTATTTGTTATTAAGCTTATTTGTTAGCTTATATTGGAAGACTTCAACAGTCTTATGATTTTAATTTGTATTCTGAGTCATTGTTGTGAGTATGATTTTCCCATATCACATGTATGATCATTCTCCTTTTCCTCCAGTAAATCTAAGTGGCTCCCTATTACTTCTTGGATCAACTATAAACAACTCCTTTGTTTTTATTTCTTTCCTACAAGACCCCTCTCTACCTTTTCAATCTTACTGGTAGATTCCTCTTCTATACCATACTGTGTAATTCAGTCATACTACCCTATCTGCAGTTCAGAACATACTATGTTCAATATACAGTCTTCTGTTGTTTTTTTTCCCCCTATTTGCCTTTCAAGAAATGCATTTACTCTTGACTTTTGCCTCATAAAATCTTATTTTCCTTCAGGATTGAGGTTGAGTACGACCATTTTTCTATATGAAGCTTTTCCTATTTTGCTCTAATCTTGTCTCCCTTTCCTCTTCAAACTACCCTGTGTTTGTTTTGTATGTATTATTTATAATCTCACATATATTGCTAATAATTGCTAATATATATTGCTAATATTCAACCTTAAGGGAGAATATATTCTTTGGATCCCTGGTGCTTAGTAGAGTACCTGACATGTTGTTGTTCAGTTATTTCAACTGTGTCTGATTCTTTATGACCCCTATTTAGAGCTTTATTAGCAAGGATATGGTGTTGCCTTGCCATTTCTATCTCCTGCTTATTTTGCAGTTGAGGAAACTGATATAAACAGAGTTAAGTGATTTGTCCTGAGTCACACAGCTAGTAAGTATCTGAATTCAGATTTAAACTCACTTCTTCCTGACTATAGGCCTAGAACTCTAACCACCTAGCAGATCCTGACACATAGTAGGTGACTAATAAGAATTTAACTAAGTTTATTCTATTGATTTTACATCTTCGTCCAACTCATTGATTACAGTTTTGTCATTGTCTAAGTACTATTTTGGAGGGGAGGTGATGCGGAATTGGACAGTATGGGAAGAAATGGGCTTTCCTATTACGATAGTAAATGTCCAGTGACATCTTTAAAAAGCTGAACTATCAGCAAACAGGCTTTAATATGTCTACAATATTAATATAGGCAAAGAAGTTATAGAACAGCTGTTTTACTGCCAGCTGTTGAATATATGCCACATAAGCTGTCATTTTATCAAAATGTCCTGCATGGCTATTCTGCTCTAAAAATGACATACACTATTTTGCTAAGCCTAAATTTGTTTAAACTTTGCTGTACATTGAAGGAAAAACTCAATGAAACTGTTTTACAAGCTACTTCAAATTTCTTCAATTTTTGGATAATCCATTAGCTCTGGATGGTTAAAACCTCGTTGTAAGATACTCTGAATAGGAGAATAGGAGAAATGCCATGCAGATCATTTCATAAATGGCTTTGAAATTGTCATCTGCAGTGATAGAGCTTAGTTTGGTCCATTTTACAAATAATTTGGAGATTCTCAATTTCGGAAAGGTGCTTTTGTTACCTTTGAAAATACTTTTCAGTGTCCATAAATTGAACTAACCTACCCTTTTTCTTAAAAGTAAAGCAAAATTGCTTCACCCTTTTGTGATTTAACCACCTAGGGCTCCTTATTTTTGAAAATTGCAAATAAAAGAGTACCTTTCATTCATAAAAACTCTGAGCTTTTCATTGTTGGCCAAATACACAAATACATAAAGGCCTGGAAGGGAATCTTAGAGATCATTTAGTTTGAATCAGACATTTTATAGATAAGGAAAATCAGTTTGGGTAGTTTATAAATGACTTAGCTAGGGTCACACAGATAGTAAATAGAAGAAGCAGGGATATAGTCCCAGGTCCTCTAGCTATGGTCAATGTTTTTTTTTTTTTTTTCCCATTGTACTATATTTCTAGAAGATACAATCAAAAGATGATTTCCTAAAATCACAAGCTTGAGCCTCAAGTTGATTTGCATAACACTCTTCTTCATTTCAGGGATCCTCAAACTACAGCCAGTAGGCCAGATGCAGCAGCTGAGGATATTTATCCCTCTCACCCAGGGCTATGAAGTTTCTTTATTTAAAGGCCCACAAAACAAACTTTTTGTTTTTACTATAGTCCAGCCCTCCAACAGTCTGAAGGACAGTGAACTGGCCCTCTATTTAAAAAGTTTGAGGACCCCTGTGTTTTGGAAAGGACCTTGAGAACCTTAAGAAGTTAACTTAAACCAGACTGGAGTTTATAGATTGGGCTATTTTCCACCTATGCTTAGTCCTGTTCTACAAAAAAGGAATTACCAATTTTATTCCCAAAACTGCTAAGAAATGGAAACCAAAATGTTATTTGATAATTGACCTATTCTAATTTAGAAACAATTTCACAATTGTTTATAATAATATGCTAAACTTTAGGTCACTCAATGCCTAGGGTGATTATATGTTCACTAGATTTTTAAAGTAGAATCAATTCCCTTGTTATGATTTTTTTACTTATTAATTTCTGAATAGTTGGTAGCCATTATTCTTTCTACTTCACACAAATAATAATAACTACAACAATTAAGATTACAAAGCATTTCATTAAACATTTTATTTTCATAACAACTCTGGGAATTGGAAATATCATCATGTCCATTTTCCATATAAGGAAAGTGAGTCAACACAGGTTAAGTGTTTTGCCAAGAGTCCCATAGCTAATTATGACTGAGTGAATTTGACTCTAGGGGCAGCAATCTTGGGAGACAAAATATTTGCATAAAATGCCAAAAAAAGTGATCATTTCAGTAAATAACCTATAACTCAATCAATTACAATTTTCTATTACATAATAGACATTAGACTGAGGAATAAATTTCTGAAAGAAAAATAGTAGTATAACTCAATAGTTGACTCATTAATGAGTATACCCATTATACTCACTAATAAAACACTTTAAGTTTGGAAAAAAAACCTTTTCCTCACTTTAAGTTTATGAGGTAAGCAAGGCAAATATTATTTTCCATTTGAGAAAACTGAGTTCCATTGAAGTTAAATGACTTGTTCATCAAATAGAAGGTAAGTGTCAGAATTATGACTTGAAGAGAATCCTGAATTTCAGTACATTGCCAATTCTACACCAAACAGAAACATTGCTCTTATTTGGAGTACTGGAAAGTTTATAAAAGCAGATTGTTGGGTGCAAAAAGAAGGTTACAAAACTGAACAGGAATGAGATTTCCATCAGTTTCAAAAGAACATTGGTTTTTCATGTAATTTAAGAAATGTATTGACAGTTATTTTCTCATTGTTCAAAACATTGCCAAAGGTCAGAGGGAGAGATTTAAACTTAGCTTTCTTCTGATTTTAAGACAAATGCTCTTTGCCCCAAATCAGTCTTACAATCAACTCATAAAACTGCTTCCCATTAATTTAGTCTTTGGAAGGAAAACAATCAGAGGCCTGGCTAGCACATTTAACATCTGTAGCTAGTACCGTAAACCAGAACTCAACTATTCTTGGAGCATTTTGGATGTGAAAGGCAGCAGAATAATAAGAAGACAGATCTGATTGTGACTGTGGGTGAGCTCCTTATTGGCTTCCTATTTAAGTCATTATTTTTGCTAACCAGGAACTAAAATGTTTCTATACTAAGAAATGATGTAGTGTTGTTTGAGCTTATTAAATTTTGATATGCTGGGACAAAGTTCAAGGAGTCACATTGCCTTAGTGGTAATTTTGAAAGACAGTTTAAAAAAAATGATACATCTCAATTACTATGTGCCTCTGTGTGTTTATATGTTTAAGGTAGTAGAACTTTGTCATATTATTTTATTTACACAATCATTTTGAAAAGCAAGAAAATGGATACAATATAGTTTTTTGGTGCCAGTGTCTGAATCTGACATGAAAGTATAGTTATCTCTTGTTAGTCAATCTTTCTTCCTACAGTTGTGTGACATATTGCCAGTATCACTTTTTGAAAGTAGGTCAAAGATATCCACTTGGAGTTTAAGGGACTTCAGAAGTAATCCTTTATTTTTGAAACTTGGGAATATTTGAATCATTGATTTTAAACATTTTACTTTTACCTTGTTTATGCAAGGCAAATTTATCTACTATAGTTTACATATAGTATTTTTGTCTTTAATACTGCCTCAATATGGAATGGTATATTTAAAAATGACAAATTCACATATCAAAGTGTTGCTACTGCAATTGCATTTATTGACAATTCCATTGATTTCATTGAAGTAATTATTTAATAGATTCTCTACATGTGAACTGAATGTTTTCATTAACCGTTCTTACCTATTTTTTACTTGTAGGAAGATTCAATGTCACAGAGCCTTATTATATATCAATTTTAAACCATAGATTCATCACAAAACTTATACTATACTGATCTAATGTTTCAAAGCCCTTTCCTGGAATAACTCTTATGCTATAGAGTTTGCTTTCCTCTCTGCTCTGTGTTCCCCTCTTTCTCTTTTTAGCATTGATGAATAGTACTGTAGTTATTCTTTACCACTAGGATTCACCATGTGATTCCATAATATTTAAAAGATTTCTGGCTTTAGGTCCTCAGTAATCTAATATTCAGTGCCTAGACGTCCATGGTTAGAAGCTGTCATTTCTGATAATGGACAAATTACGTTAACACTTTCACCATTTTGTAACCCAGCTCCACTGACAGTTACTCAAATCCTTGGTGATTTTTAATAGGTTCCAGAGATGTTTTAGAAGTTCATATTATTAAATAAGCAAATTGATTTCATTATCATCCTCCTCAATCATTGCAACAAATAAAAGTCAAGAAGCATTCACAATAAGTTTGGCAGGCACACATCTTCACAATGATCATTAAAGGTTTTTCTTTTTCCCAAAAGTGAGAATTCTTTCATTTCATAAATCAATGGCTGAAATATCAAAGATTCATAAGTGGTAAAGGCCATCTAGTTCAATCTGCAAAATGATATACAGATCCCTTTGATAAGATCCATAATAGGGGGTCATTGAAATTCTGCTTGGATAGCCATAGTTATAAAATAATCTAATACCTCACCTTTGTGATAAAGCTCATTTCATTTTCAGATGCTTTTAATAAATTGAGATCTCTCTTTTTGTGTTTGCTTCTGAATGTCTATCTCTGTCACTGTCTCTATATATCTCTCTATCTTTCTCTGTTACTATCTCTTTCAATCTCCTTCTGTCTCTTTTCTTCCTCCTCATTTAGTCTCTTTAATCACAAAATACATATGAATCTAATAGTACACACAAATATTCAGATGCTTCACTTTTCCTTTAAATGTATGCAGAAATCAACGGCAATTAAGATGATGTTGCCAGAAATTAGGCATGGACCCACACTTAACACCGTATACCAAGATAAGATCAAAATGGGTCCATGATTTAGACATAAAGAGTGAGATTATAAATAAATTGGAGGAACATAGGATAGTTTATCTCTCAGACTCATGGAGGAGGAAAAAATTTGTGACTAAAGACGAACTAGAGACCATTATTGATCACAAAATAGAAAATTTTGATTACATCAAATTAAAAAGCTTCTGTACAAACAAAACTAATGTAAACAAGATTAGAAGGGAAGCAACAAACTGGGAAAACATCTTCACAGTTAAAGGTTCTGATAAAGGCCTCATTTCCAAAATATATAGAGAATTGACTCTAATTTATAAGAAATCAAGCCATTCTCCAATTGATAAATGGTCAAAGGATATGAACAGACAATTTTCAGATGATGAAATTGAAATTATTACCACTCATATGAAAGAGTGTTCCAAATCATTAATAATCAGAGAAATGCAAATTAAGACAACTCTGAGATACCACTACACACCTGTCAGATTGGCTAAGATGACAGGAAAAAATAATGATGAATGTTGGAAGGAATGTGGGAAAACTGGGACACTGATACATTGTTGGTGGAGCTGTGAACGAATCCAACCATTCTGGAGAGCAATCTGGAGTTATGCCCAAAAAGTTATCAAACTGTACATACCCTTTGATCCAGCAGTGTTTCTACTTATATATATATATATATATATGTCAGCAACAATACTGTATGAAGATGTAATCTGATGGAAGTGGATTTCTTTGAAAAAGAGACCTAATTCAGTTTCAATTGATCAATGATGGACAGAAGCAGCTACACCCAAAGAAAAAACACTGGGAAATGAATGTAAACTGTTTGCATTTTTGTTTTTCTTCCCAGGCTATTTTTACTTTCTGAATCCAATTCTCCCTGTGCAACAAGAAAACTGTTTGGATCTGCACACATACATTGTATCTAGGATATACTAGGGCATATTCAACATATATAGGACTGCTTGCCATCTAGGGGAGGGGGTGGAAGGTGGGAGGGAAAAATCGGAACAGAAGTGAGTGCAAGGGATAATGTTGTAAAAAAAAATTACCCTGGCATGGATTCTGTCAATAAAAAGTTACTATAATAATAATAAAAAACCCCAAAAAACCCCCCAAAAAACAACAAAAAAAAAGATGATGCTGCCAAATCTTAAATTTTCAAAATTAGAAAAGTTAACAAGAAGAGGAAACTGGCACTGAAGATGTTAGTTGAATAAAGCAATTGATTTGCATATTGACCCAGACTCATAACTTTAGTTTTTAGTTCTAAAACAAATGATAGCACAACTTCAGGATCATGGGTTCCATTGTAAGATTAGGTTTGGTACCAGTGTCTCTTTTTTGTTGAATCAATTCAGATATCTTGGTTATAATTTGAGGATTACCATGTCTCATAGTCATTATTAAAAAGGCATGAAAGAAAGGCCTGGAAATCCAACTCTTCTTTTTCTCACTTCATGCCATTGATTATGTTATGTCCTATAGTCTGTTTTTCCCTCTTTGGGGTGAAGTTATTCAGTGCAGTGCAGTTGCCAAAGCACAAATGTAAGTCTCTCATTCAAACTGTTCTCTACCTCTCTAGTCCTCAACCAGTAAATAAGAAGTCATTATGTGCAAAGTATCATCTAGGCACTAAGTATATTAAAAGTGATAAGAGCAGAGATCCTGGGAAGATGGAAAAATAGGTCAGAAAATTCTAAACTCATTAGATTTTCCCCACAAACAAGACAAAATAGTGCCTCAGGATGAACATAGGGTGGTATAACAAACATGAGTTGGGGCAAAACCATCATCCTTCTAGGAAATTTGGAGAAGATCCAACAAAGAAACAGGAGAAGCCCAGCAAAAAGAGATAGAAAGAGAAATTCCATTGAAAAGAATTGTAGACAGAATAAAATATTTGGATATCTACCTGCCAAAACAAACCCAGAAATTATATGAACACAATTACAAAACACTTATCACATAAATAAAATCAGATCTAAACAACTGGAAAATTATCAGCTGCTCATGAGTAAGCTGAGCTAATATAATAGAAATGACCATCCTACCTAAATTGTTCTACTTGTTCAGCATCATGCCAAACAAACTGCCAAAAAATATTGTATAGAGCTAGGAAAAATAATAACAAAAGTCATTGAGAAGAACAAAAAGGTCAAAAATATCCAAGGGAATTATTTTTTTAAAAAATACAAAGGATAGTAACCTAGCAGTAGCAGACCTAAAACTTTATTATCAAGCAGCATTCATCGTGACCATTTGGTACTGTTTAAGAGATAGTGGTAGATTAGTGGAATCAGTTAGATATGCATGATATAATAATCAATGGCTTTAGTAATCTAGTATTTGATAAGCCCCAAATTCAAGCTTCTGGAATAAGAAGTCACTATTTCACAAAAATTTCTGGGAAAACTAAAAAATAATATGTTAGAAACTCAGCATCTACTACATCTCACACCACTTACCAAAATAAGGTCAAAATAGATGCATGATGTAGACATAAAGGGTGATAGCATAAACAAATTATGAAATGGTTTACCTATCAGATCTTTGGAGAAGGGAGAAATTTATGACCAAAGAAGAATTAGAAAACATTATGAAATGCAAAATGGCCAACTTTGATTACATTAAATTAAAAAGGTTTTGCACAAACAAAACCAACACAAACAAGATTAAAAGGGAAGTACAAGACTGGGAAACATTTTTTTTTTACAATCAGCATTTCTGATAAAGGCTGCATTTCTACAATATATAAAGAATGGCATCAGATTTCAAAGAATATAGGTCATTCCCCAATTGATAAATGGTCAAGGGTTATGAACAGAAAATTTTCAGATGATGAAACTAAAGTTTACTATAGTCATATGAAAAAATGCTCTAAATCACTATAAATTAGAGAAATGCAAATCAAAACAATTGTGAGATACCACTACACACCTCTCAGACTGACTAAGATGACAGGAAAAGATAACAATAAATGTTGGAGGGGATATGGGAAAATTGGGACACTAATGCATTGATGGTGGAGTTGTGAAATGATCCAACCATTCTGGAGAATAATTTGGAACTGCCCAAAAGGCTATAAAATTGTGCATTACTCTTTGACCTCTTTTGTGGTGGCAAAGAATTGGAAAATGAGTAGATGCCCATCAATTGGGGAATAGCTGAATAAGTTATGATTTTTCCTTTTTCTGTGCATACCCTTTGATCCAGCAGTGTTACTACTGGGCTTATATCCCAAAGAGATCATAAAGAAGGGAAAGAGACCTGTATGTGCATGAATGTTTGTGGCAGCCCTTTTTGTAGTGGCTAGAAACTGGAAACTGAGTGGGTGCCCATCAGTTGGAGAATGGCTGAATAAATTGTGGTATATGAATATTATGGAATATTATTGTTCTGTAAGAAATGACCAACAGGATGATTTCAGAAAGGTCTGGAGAGACTTACACGAACTGATGCTGAGTGAAATGAGCAGGACCAGGAGATCATTATATACTTCAACAACAATACTATATGATGACCAGTTCTGATGGACCAGGCCATCCTCAGCAATGAGATCAACCAAATCATTTCCAATGGAGCAGTAATGAACTGAACCAGCTACGCCCAGAGAAAGAACTCTGGGTGATGACTAAAAAACCATTACATTGAATTCCCAATCCCTATATTTATGCCCACCTGCATTTTTGATTTTCTTCACAAGCTAATTGTACAATATTTCAGAGTCTGATTCTTTTTGTACAGCAAAATAACGGTTTGGTCATGTATACTTATTGTGTATCTAATTTATATTTTAATATATTTAACATCTACTGGTCATCCTGCCATCTGGGGGAAAGGGTGGGGGGTAAGAGGTGAAAAATTGGAACAAGAGGTTTGGCAATTGTTAATGCTGTAAAGTTACCCATACATATAACTTGTAAATAAAAGGCTATTAAATAAATAAAAATAAATAAATAAATAAAAATTTTTTTAAAATGATTTTTCCTGATTCAAAAAATATCTATTTATAAAAGCTAATATACACATGTAACCAGAAAAAATTTAATAAAAAAGTAAAAAAAAAAAAAGATACAGGACAGACAGAGGTTTAGCCTATGTGAAGTGTCAACATCTCTAGGTATTTCATCTGAAACTGCAGGCAGCTAACCCTGGTGCTAGCTGGGTTCAAAGGTAGCCTCAACAATTTCACCTCTTGTAATGTGTGGGGAGTCTTGAATCTGAGTTGGGGAAGATTGAGGGTACTTCCATTGATAGGGGATGCCACATTCAGCTGTCCTGCTGAGATAAGGCCCTGAGAGGGAAAGGAACCAGCACGGGTTTGGTGAATGCAGTAATTTGGTTAATCTCAACAGCATTACCTATTCTTCCAACCAATTAATTAACATGGGGTAAAAAGATGCCCTGGAGAATGTAGGAACTAATGTCCAAATCATCCATTTGCATTCATTCTAGGGTCTGAAAGGTCCAAGGTATTTTCCAGGAACCTTTGCCACACAAATGAATGAGTTTAGTGTTTGCTAGCAGAGACTGAACTGTCAGCTTACAGTTTGGCAGAATCAAAAAGAGGAAATTAAGAAGTCATTCTTGTTGAGAGCTCAGAGAAATCTATTCTAGCATGTAGTGGCTTGGAACACAAGACTGTGTCATATCCTATTTAAGTGTGTGCCCCTACACACCAAAAATACTTTTTTTCAGAGAAAATGGAGAATACAGAGGAAAGGAACAAAAAAAAAAGAGGGAAAAATGGAGAGTATACTATAAGGATGGGATCCTTAGTGCTACAGAGAAGGCTATTTTCTGCCTTAAGATAATTAAAAGCAGAAAAAAAAAACAAGCAGGAAAGAGGTAGAAATACTTCATATTTCTCAGTTTTTGTGAAATAGGGACAGATGACATTCTGCTTCTGTGATAGAACAGCTGATCGCTAGTCCCAGGAGACTTTCTGAGTGACTAAGGATAGGGTCACTTTAGCTGCACTACCAGCATTCCAGATCAGAAGAGCACTGAACGTCCTGCTGACAATGAGAGAGCAAGGGAGAGAGAGAGAGAGAGAGAGAGAGAGAGAGAGAGAGAGAGAGAGAGAGAGAGAGAGAGAGAATGAGAGAGAGAGAAGATGATGCAGGACTGTTCTGTAGTTCAAAGTCAGCAACACTGAAAATTAGAATGGGGAGATGGGGCTTAAGTCCTCACAGAACTTGATCAGTGCTACCCCTGGCACTTCCAGAATCGAGCCCATAAGGCCTGTTGTAGTGCTAAGACAATTATAAAGGGCTCCACTTCTTTAGCACTTTTCCCTCAGGAGCACATAGGGTTTTCTTTTCATTGCTTAGTGTGGAGGGAGAGAAAAAAGAGAGGGAGAGAGGAAGAAGGAAAGAGAGAGAGAAAAAGGGAAGGAGGGGAAAAGGAGAGACAGATAGACAGACAAACATAGATTACTTCAAAACAGGTGAGCAGAATTTATGAATCAATGAATAGGTGAGAAAACTGAGTCAGAGGGAGACTAAAGAACCTTTATGAGGATGCTCTGCTAAGAACATTAACTTTTATTTTTCCTGATTGAGGGAGGATTTTGGCAGGGACACCTCGAATATTACTTTGTAATTGCCAGAAAACCACCAGTTTTTCTTTTATAGTAGATGACCTTATGTATTGATGTAAAATCTTATATATATATATATATATGATACACAAATATCTACATATCTTCTCTAAACTAAATTTGATTATATTGAAGGACACAGCATGAGGTAGTTGAAAAAACTCTGGACTGAGCGTAAGAAGACCTAGTGTTTGTCTGACTTTACCATTTTGACCTAATCACTTCATTTTCCTGAGCCTCAATGTTTTATTTTTAAAATTTAGAGTTGGATTGGAAATATCACCAATACATCTTATATCTCTAATAGTATATTAAATCTATACCAAAAAAGGAGGTGTGTAATTATGAGAAAAATAGAAGACATTCCTCTGTTTGATTTGCTACCAATTGCTTAGAGTTTTATAGTTTCAATCTCTCTCAGCAAAACAACAGATCCTTAAAGACTTTGTGAAAGTAACAGCAGGATGAAGGTACAGAAAGTGAAGAATATTGTCTGGTCCTATTAATATTCTTTGCAATTCTCTGCCAAATCAACTCCTTTGGTGATTCAAGATTCAGTGTTTCATTTTCCACAAATCTCAATTGTGTTCACAAGAAATTACAGAGTTCATTAGATTTAAAGTCTATCTAGTTCAAATAATATTAAATAAAATTCCTGGAAAATGGTAAGTCCTCTAGCCTCTGTTACAGCCTTGCAATAAAGGGGACCCTATCACCTCTCAACATAGTCTAATCTATTTTTAAATGGCTGTAATTTTTAGGGAATTATTATATTAAATCAAAATCAGATTCAGTCACTTCCATTTTGGAGCATGTACAGTCATCTTGTATTGGCTCTGGACTACTAATCATGTGGTATTCAGATGAATTTTTGTTTACCTGGGATAGTTTACCTGACACATGTATTAAGTGTTTACCGTGTGCTAGTTATTATGTTAAGTGCTAGGGATACAAAAAACAAAAACAAAAGACAGGGACTATCTTCAAAGAAGCTCCATGGGAGAAGAAAACACCTACAAACAAGCTAAAAATGTCAGTGGGGATAAGCAGCATACCCCACAAGAAGTTCATTAAATGGAAAATGATGCAATGTTTGCCACTCTGTGTATACTTCTTAAAAGGAGGATCTGGGAGGAACTCTCCAATCTGGAAGGGATATGGCATTATATGTCCAACCTCAACCTTCACCAATCAGAGGGAGGGAGGGATTCGTTAAAGGTAAAGATAAACATTCTAAAGTCTCCAATTGGCCAGAAACAGTCTGTGTTCAAGGGAGAAGGTAATGACTGGTTGTAAGCCCTAAGTAAGGCAAGAAGCATTATATATCTTCACCATGAAGTTGAAGAAGACTATAACTTTATGAGCTCTGAATGGCCAGGATATTGAAAGAAGTCCAAGAGTTCATAGTAGCCATATTTATTAGAGGTTAAGTATGAATGGCATGAAATTGAAATTTTTAAAAACAACCTAATGAACTAGATTAGCAGTAATTGAGATGAAAGAATTAGTTAATTAATCAACATTTGGAAGTAAGTTTAGTGATGTGAATGCTTTATAGTAAATGCCTTAAGTGTGTCTACTTTTTTTTAAAAAAATATTTTATTCTGAACTTAAAAAACAAAAGTAACACTTCCATACCATAGTAAAATAGAAAAAAGATGATTGTACATGAAATTGTGAATCTATTATGTAAAACTTATTCCTTTAAAATATATAGTAAAATTAATTCATGTAACTTTCCCCCCCTTTCCTTCCCTCCCCTTCCTTAAAGATGGATACCATTAGACAAAAATATGTATGTATGTATGTGTGTATATATATATATATATATATATATGTGTAAAACTATTCCTAAACTATTTATATTCCTAAACTATTCCTAAAGCCTAAAACTATTTATAGCCTTTCAGCTGGACTCCTTGAAAATAGAATATATATTACCATTGTTAGTTTTAATCTTCATTATGCAAAAATACTCCCACAAATGAAGCTAAGATGAAGCCTCCACAATTAAGGATGAACAGTATAATTAGCATGTTCTGATGTAGAAGATTTACTACCACAGTTCCAACTACTAAGTCAACTATTTAGCTAGTAATACTAAAAAATTCCAACTTTTGTCAAAACCTCTTGCTTCAGTGACTCACAGTTCACCTGGCATTCCCTTAACACTAAATTTCAAATTGGTGTGGTGCCAGTGGAAAAGTAAAAGTCTGTTTCACTTCGATCAATAGAAAATGTCTGCATTTCTTCCACCTAAATACCCTTCCCCCTACTCCCAAAGCACAATCAGCAAAACAAAGCATATAATCTAATTTTTAATAATTAATGAGTCAATAATATGTCTCCTCAAATAATTCAAAACTACTGAAAATCTTGATACATAAATGACCTTTTATTTTTTAAGTAGGAAAAATTAATTTTTTTAAAAAGTCAATCAAAAAAAAATCTTGTTTTCTGTTCTGCCATGAAGTCTTGCATGAATCCATAGATTCATTCTATTAACTATTGCCAGAGGATTATAGATGAACAACTGAGATAGACCTTCAAGATCATCTGGTATGACCCCCTCATATTACCTATGATAAAACAAGTCCAGAGACAAAATAACTTGCCCAAGATGACAACAGTAGTGGCAGAGTTAAGATTAAAAATTCAGTCCTTTGAGAGCAAGACAGTACTTTTAAAAAACTATATGATGCTGTCTGCAGTATCAACTACCATCTATACATATAAGTGACATGTCACATGATTCTTAATGACTATGATTCTTAATAGAAAGTACAGTGACAAAAATGATGCAAACAACAATACAAAGGAATATAAACGCCTTTATGGAAATTAAAGTTTTATGAAAAACCCATTCTAGAATTCAGGAGTAGAATCCTGGATATCACATAAATATGGATATATACTTTTGTACATGCTAATATAAAGTGTTACTTATAATTATTATCTATAGTCTAAATTTTTTTCCCACTGAAATCCTAGTATGATGTCTCATTTTGCCATTTTAAGTGATTTTGATTTCTTTAAGGTTGTATCCATGGGATAAAAATTCTAGTAGGTGTTAGGGAGATTTTGATGTAGGTAGAGCACTGTGTTAGACATTTGGAGAATATTTTTTGTTAAATTTGGAGAAGCTAATAATCATAGACTTATCCTTTGTTGTGGTTCAGCCTTTTTCCAGTCCTCTATGACTCTTTATGACTTCATTGGGGATTTTCTTGACAAAGATACAGGAATGGTTTTCCATTTCCTTCTCCAGCTTATTTTACAGATGTGAAAATTGAGGCAAACATGGTTAAGTGACTTGTGTAGGGTCACACATTTAGTAAATATCTGAAGTCACATTTGAACTTAAGAAGAGGAGTTTCCCTAACACTAAGGCCAACTCTCTATTCATGGCACCACATAGGTGCTTTCTTTGTGTCAGGACTAAGAAAAATCTCCTTTTGTTAACTGTTCAATTACTAAGGAATGCCTTATTTTATTCCAATAACAAAACTGAACTCACAAAGTTCTGGCATCTGACCTGCCCCTAGCAGAGGTCATCCAATCCAACCCTCTCATTTTACAAGTGAAGGAAGAGAGCTTAAGTGACTTGTTCAGGAATATACATGTATTTATAGAACTGGGATACAATTCCTGGTCCTTTGAATGATAAATCCATTTTTATCTCTACAATATACTGCCTGTAATTCTTCCAATGCTCCTCTAAATTCTTCTTATTTATATTTGTTGTGCAATAATATTATAACTACATGCCATAATTTGTCTCATAAGTACAGTGTCTCATGAACATGGTCTGCTAATGCATGAATATGGTTGTGATCTGAATCCTTGGAAGGAATACCTACATGAATGAAATCATTCAGCTTGCCTTTTTGGCTCCTCCTTATCAAAACAACACAAAAACAGACAAGCAAAAATAACAAAATGTGTTCAACCTGGAATGAGCTAAATGATTTAAATGAACAATATTTCTCACAGAGCCCTCAACAACTAGGGAACAGAGGAGATAAGAGGGTTACTCTGATTCATTTAAAAACATGAATGAGGAATAGGCAATGTTTTAATGTTCATGATTACATGGCAAAGGTATTCTCTCTAGATATGCAGATCTCAACTTTTTCTAAAACTTCTTAGATGGCTCATAGAACAAATTGCCATGATAAAATTATTCATCAACTGATGGCCAGTTCTGACAGTCGTAGGCATTTATTAAGTACTTGATGTGCCCCAGGTACTATGGTAAGTTTTAGGGGGATAAAAAACTATATATATATATATATATATATATATATATATATGACCCTTGTGCTTAAAGAAGTTATTTATTCCAATGGTGGATCCAATAAGTAAATAACTCAGTACATGCTAAATATATAGTAGATGGGAGTAGACAGGAAGCAATCTTGAAGGGGAAGACAATATTGAACTAGGAAACTGGGAAAGACTTCCTATAGAAAATGGAACTTGAGCTGAGTTTTTAATGAAGCCAGGGAAACCAAGAAAGGAAAGGTAGAACATTCTAAGTATGAGGGACAATACAAGCAAAGGAACAATGAGCCAATATTGAATTCAAGAAACTGTAAATAGGCCAATGTAACTGGATTATAGAATATGTGGAGTATAAAAATATGGGGAAAATAGAAAGAGAACAAGTTATGAAGAGTTCTAAATGTTAACCAGTAGAATTGGATAAATGTTTGAATAGCATGTGGTTAGTCTATCACTGGGCTACTACTCAAAAATCTTTCTTTTCTTTTTTTAAAATTTTTATTATAACTTTTTATTTACAAGATATATGCATGGGTAATTTTTTCAGCATTGACCTTGCAAAACCTTCTGTTTCAACTTTTCCCCTCCTTCTCCCACCCCTCCCCTAGATGGCAGGTAGACCAATATATGTTAAATATGTTAAAATATAAGTTAAACACAATATATGTATACATATCCATACAGTTATTTTGCTGCACAAGAAAAATCGGACTTAGAAATAAGGTAAAAATAACCTGAAAAGGAAATCAAAAATGCAAGTTGACAAAAACAGAAATAGAAATGCTATGTAGTGGTTCACACTCATTTCCCATAGTTCTTTCTCTGGGTGTAGCTGGTTCTCTTCATTATTGAGCAAATGAAACTGATTTGGTTCATCTCATTGTTGAAGAGAGCCACATCCATCAGAATTGATTATCATATAGTATTGATGTTGAAGTGTATAATGATCTCCTGGTTCTGCTCATTTAGCATCAGTCCATGTAAGTTTTTCCAAGCCTTTCTGAAATCATCTTGCTGGTCATTTCTTACAGAACAATAATTGTAAAGTATGGACTAGCTCCCTGGAGGGCCTCAGGGTCAGCCAGAGTCAGGATAAATCAAAGTCCTTGATCCTTAGGGGGAGAAGTGAAGGAGACAGGCAAACTGCCACAAGGCCTGACAAAGATGTATCCTGGATTCTAGAGTCCAAAGTCTCCAGCATCTCTCCTCCTCATTCTGCCACTAAGTACCTCTGACTTCTCCCTCTCCACCCTCCAATACTTACCTACGATTATCTTACTACCAAACATTCAGCAAGCACCAAGGGTGAGGACTATTATCCAAATATATGCTAATTAAGCCATTGTCTCACATCAAATAGGTTGCCTTAAGTGCTCTCTTGTCTGATTCAGAGTTTCAGAGCTCTACAAATAATATTCCATAACATTCATATACCACAACTTATTCAGCCATTCTCCAGTTGATGGTCATCCATTCAATTTCCAGTTTCTAGCCACTACAAAAAGGGCTGCCACAAACATTTTTGCACATCTGGGTCCTTTTCCCTCCTTTAAGATCTCTTTGGGATATAAACAAATTAAAATTTTGTGTTTCTCTTCTGATATCATTGTTCATCTTGATTAAGCAGCAGCTTTCTCATTTTTTAAAAGCTTCATCTTGTACCTATTTCCCAACATAACTAAAAACCAAGGTTTTATGTTGATCTTGATATTCATTACAAGCTCCCAGACTTTAGCATCCTTCTAGGACTCTACTGTTCCTTTGCAATAACTAGTGGTCATTTTTTATATTTCTTCCTTTATCTTCTCTCTGCTTGTTATTTTCTCCCTTGCACCATTGAAATAAGTTTGTAATTACTTCACACTTATTTTTGTCTTGTTTTGTTTTTTAAATTTTCTTATTTGTATACTTTTAGCTGCCTAAAATATAAAGCTCCTTGAGGGCACAGGAGAAGTTTAATTTCATTCTTTGAATGAACAACAGTGCCTGGCATATAGCAGGCACTCAGCAAATGCCTTTTTGAATTGATTTGGATTTTGCTTCCTTTCTTCTTCCCTAGTATATGCCAGAGTACCCTCCAAGAACCAATAAACTTGGCTCTACATAATTTCCAAATCCTTTCACAATACTTTAGAATCATATACCATTATTCCTTTCCTCTACTCACACAATTCTCCTAAAACTACAATAAATCCCAGGAGCAGAAAGGGCAACTCCCCCCACCCCAACACACACACACACACATGCACACACAGTTTAACTTGATTTTTCCACAAAAAAACCTTATTTATCCTTACCTGAGCTCCTGAAAACTATATTAGTTGATTAGAAATATCCAAAAAGTTATTATACAAAACCTTTTAAATTTGAGTTAGGGTTAATTTGTTCCCACTAACTCTATTAAGAATGAACGGCAGAATAGGAAAAATAAAAGCAAAAAATGTGATTAACAGATTAAAGTTCACAATGGAGAGATGCTGAAAGATTATCTTGCTGTTCTAAAGGGGTTCAAATCATCAAGCCTAGATGAAATATTTCTCAAAATATTGAAAACACTTCATATGTGATTATTAAGTCACTATGGGTGATTTTTTTTGGGGGGAAGGGAAATAGAATACAAGAAAAGAAATGGAAAAATGTGGTCTAGTTTTTTTTGAAAATATGTCCTTATTCTTCAAGCTCTTGGCCAGAGAAATTGACTTCTTTTCCTGGCAAAATTTTGTCATGTAGTATTAAAGGTCAGTTTGTGTCTATTAAGAAAAGGAAGCTGAGACAGTATGATATCATTAAAAACAACATAGTAACATCTTTTCATTTCTAGCAAGTTACCTAAATCAACACAAAGGTTTAGAAATAAGATAGCTGGATTTCATTAAAACATTTGACAAAAGTTTGTTATGCTATTTCTATAGACAAGACTAAGAGATATGAACTAGATGAAAGTTCAGTTAAATACATTAGGATCTGATTAATCACCAAAGCCACTGTTAACTTGGAGTTGAGGTCTCTATTAGCGTGCCATAGGGATCTGCTTTTGTTGTTCAAGATGAAGTAGAAGGAAAGATAACACATTATATACATCAGGATCAGGATTCTAGAATATTTCAACTAGGATAACAGGCCAAATCTAAGATATACTTAGGAATTATACAATTGAGGATGGGAAGTGGGAATATAAGATTCTGTTTGTTTGTTTGTTTGTTTTTTCCCAATGCACTGCAAAGTCAGTATAAGGCAACAGTTTGACAACAAATCCAAATGAAACAAAAAAAATTTACAGATGCACCATGTTGGGAACAAATAATGTAATGTTACATTTTGTGTCTGTTAGACTATAACTGGATCACTGTAGACAGTCTGACAAGCCAAATTTTAGGGGAAGGAAATATTGGCAAAGTGAAGCATGTCTTGGGAAAGGTAGCCAGGGTAAGTGAAGGAAACTACACTATAGGAAGATCAGCTGGGAAAATTGATGTCTGGAGAAGTGAAGACTTGGAGACAAATGTCTTTGAGTAACTGAAAGAGGGATGTGTGCAAGGGGGGACCACACTTTTTTTTTTACTTAGCTAAGACCAATGGATGAAAATCATAGAGATGCTAATCATTAATATTTGTCCCAGTAATTAGAGACATAAAAATGAATTTTCTCAGTGGCTTTATCATCTCTGGAAGTCTTAAAGTGGAAACTAGAGTATCTCTTGACTAGGACATTGTTGAAGACATTCCAGTTCCAGTATGAGTCAGACTGGATGAGCTCTAAAATTCATGGTTTCATTTTGAGGGTTCATCCTTAGAAGCCATTCAATTATTTGATAATTCTTATTTTCTATCTTATAGCAATCCTATGAATTAAAAAAGACAAAGATAATTATCTCCCTTTAGTGACTGGGAAACTCAGAAAGATAGCCCAAGATTTGGCTCAAAGTCAAATGAGAAGTTAATGGTGAGTCAATCTTCAGATTCTAGCATTTTCCCCACCCCAACAAGATACCTCTCCATATAGTACTTTCTAGTAGAGAAAATAATTTAGCATTTTGTTTTTTTCTGTTCCAAAGAGGCCAGAGGAAAAAAGAAAAAGGACATTCCAGGAAGTAGACCTAGTCGTTTCCTTAAAAAATATTATTCACCAAAGGAACAGCTTTTGAGACATTATAAACAAAGTTCAGATGTCAACAGAACCCAATAATAATCCTACTGGGGCACTGATTATGGACCTATAATAGCCTAAGAAGTCAGTTGTAAAGTTTCTTGAACAGGATATTGTGAATGGAAGTTTTTCCATTAATTTAGATTAAATATTAAAATGAATAACTAATGAATGTTTGATGGATCATTCATTTTAATATTTAATTTGGTAACATTCCTTTTATTGAATGTTTTTACCTTTCTTTTAATCTGCCACAAAAACATCAGTTGGCTATACTTTTAGCATTGATAGGTTATAACTGAGTAGCAGCTGGTCAGGGCAACAGCTAAGGGTTGATGAGTGAGTCTGAGTTGTTTTCTCCAAGGCATGTGTTATAGCTTTTAGGAATCATTTATTGTCACTAGGCAGACCCAGCTAGCATTTTCCTAATGTTTTCTGTGATTACAATTGGTGTAATATTCATTCATTCATTCTTTTTAGAATTTAGAGACTATATCTTCACCCACTTTTTCTTATGTCTTTCACATTGCCTTTAAAAGCACAATGTGAATTCTCAGAAGGATGAGAAGGGGATAAAAAAATGCCCTTCCCAAAGAAGGCTTTCAGAAAAGCCTGAATATAAGGTTTGAATAGAATTTTATCAGTTTATTTGCCATTTACAATTTTGAAAAAGACACAGCTGTGGCATAATACACTAAACTGAAGTATTCCATATATGTATTAAAACACCATGTTAGAAAAGCCTTATGATCATTCCCAATGTGTATTTGATTAATGTGACTAGATAATTTTATATTCCTTTTCAATTTCATAATAACCATAACTTTTGTATATTTTGTAGAGAATAGTAGGTCTCTTTCTATCTTTCCATCTTATTTCACTATAAGAAACATGGAATTCAGATCCTAAATTCTTTCTACCTTGTGGAATGGTAGGAAAAATTTGTTAAATATGCAGTTTTTTTTTAAATTTTGTAAGATTTGTAAGATCAAAGTAAACAACTGGCTCCCCAAATTATAAATGAATAAGACCCACAGTATTATAAGCCTGCAATATTTTGGAATAATGACTCCATATGTTTTGCCAAGTGGGTGAAATGCTTAATTGAGACCCAATCAAATACTGCCTAATTTGCATTCCCTAGAGCATTTGCTTGCCTGATTGCTTAGTTGACTTCTAAATTTGATTTTAAAAAATTCCCTCCACCCAACTCCATTAAAGGGGATAAACGGGGATATTCTAAGGTCAAACAAAAGGCTACTTCAAAATGGGCTGCTAGTGGGGAAAAGGAAAGGGAAATTTAATGCCTAACTTACACTGTTTCATTATCTGTGAAACCTTGCTTTTTAATAACCTTAAAATGACAACAAAATCAATTCTGAGATATCTGTCAAGCTTATAATAGGTCATATGTTTTGAAAACCAAAAAAGGTTTAGATTCTGGAGCTAATTCCTTTTTTGTGGTTGTTTTGTTTTGTTTTCTAGAACATTTGAATGAGATTTCCCTTTTGGCTTAGCCATGTCATCTATTACCTTTCAGAAGTCATTATTCCTATTCCTATCTTTTTTTAAAAAATTTCTCATTATTTCTGCACCCACAGAAATGCTATTTTAAGACTACTAGCACTGATTTTATGCCCCACTTTAAGAACATAAAACTTCTTTTTCTTAGTAATGTACCCCTTATGGAATCATTGTGGTAATAGTTAAGAATACTCATTTTGGAGTTAGGAGAAGTAGATTCTAGATTTAGTTATTCACTGGATAAAACAAAACATTGATTTCTAAGGTTTTAGCTTTTTCACTTGTAAAACGAGGAAAATGCAACCTGCTGAAATCCTAGCTATCCATCAAAACCCACCTCAAATTCTGCTTTTTCCAAGCAATTGCACAGATGTTGCATATTCTCGGTCCATACATTTCATGCATTTAAACATTGTATTGTATAACAGTTTTTATTTATGTATGTGTTTTATTCCCCTAGTAGATTATAAAGTCCATGAGGGCAGGGACCATGCCATTTAATATTTCTATCTTGAAGTACACTGCTTTCCCCCTAGAAAACATTTTAACTTGCAGCTAATGGAATTATATTTATCTCAAAGGTCTCCTCTAGTTCCAATTTTCTCTGAGTCTACTTCAGTTTAATAAAACCTGGTTAACAGTCTTCCAAACTCATAGGCTGAAACAAATTTTACTTGGAAAACCAAAGTCGCCTTTGCCCTGGATATCTTTAATAAAGTATCCCTTGCAAATCTATCCGTATCTGCTTTTTCTGCTACTCATATCCTTAGGTCAAGTAAAATATATATAAATCAGATACCTGTAGCGTTCTACTCAGCCTTCCATCGTAAATAAAGATTCTCATGAAAAAACCTAATTGAAAGACATTGAAAAGGAAAGGAGGAACATAATAAATTCATTTTATGCTAGCTGCCTAATTCTTATTAGGTTTAATGCCCAATTTCCTTTAGGCCTGTTCTGGATATGTGACCATTGATTACTTTCACAGCTGATATGGCAGTGCCATACATAAAGCATGAATATCTTTCAATATAAAACATTAAAGTTCTTTTAAGGCATAAAGAACATCAGTGTGATGAGTTAAAAAGTAATGAGAGCTACAACTTGGATTCTTGTACTTTGTAATCTAGGTATGTGTCTTGTGGAAGAAGTTTTTATTTTTTCTTTTTGTGGAGGAATTTATGAAATACTTTTCAACTTATAGCCTATCACAATCAAATAGTTAGATGGGAATGATGATAAAACCCCAGAATATTAACAATCACAAAGAACTGTTACTTTCTTCAAACTTGTCCTTGTGTGCTTTGACAAAACCTCCAAATATTGACAATCACAAAGAGCAATTATTTTCTTCAAATTTGTCCTTGTGTGCCCAAGGGTTTAATATGTTACTATGCATATCACTGGAAATTGGCCAAAAATTATTTTCTAGCATGTAAAACTCTGTATCTGTGAAATGTTGATAGCTTGTCTTGTGAGATATATGTCTTAATGTGTCCTTGGCCCTAAAGGATATCTTTTTCACTAGTCCTACTTTATTTAAAACATCATTAGGCTTCCTAGTTTATGAGTCAGGGTGATCTACTAAAGTGGAGATGCATATTAGCTTGAAGACTCTAATTTAGACTCTATCAATGACTCATGTGTAATCCTGAGCAAAAACACCAACACTAAGTTTCTTTGTAAATGAAAGAGGTGTTCCAAAGGCTAAAAATACAGTGTCTGGTTGAATACTTTGAATACAGAACATGCAATTTTAAGGTTTTACAATTCCTATTTGGTTTTATGGATTACAACTTATTACTTCAAAGATTAGGAAATTGGAAGGTCACAAAGCCCTGGGAAGTTTTCTCTGAGAGAAAGAATATAATTTTTTTTTTTTAGCAAATTCAATTATAAAAAAATAATATAAAGACAAAACTAGTTAGAGTCATTCACCATTCTCTCTTCCTTTTTTTAGATAAAAAGATAGAATTTGTTCCTAGCTAAGGTCAATATTTCTAAGGGTACTTTTGATGAATGCCCTCCCATCTTTTCTAATAGATTGCCAACACAATCATTCTCTGTCCCCAACCCCCCTATCCAAAGGTTTCCCCTCTGCTGCCCAAGTGTCCTTGATCCCTTAAAAATGTTCCCTAGATCTTACCAATCCTTTCAGTTATTATCCTATATCTCTCCTTCCCATCACAATCAAATTCCTCAGAAAATGCTGTTTGCCCTTGTTGCTTCCACTTTCTCTCCTCTCATTCATTTCTCAACCCTTTGTAATTTAGAATCTTAGATTATTATTCAAATTTTATAACCTTTTTCATTTCTTATCCTTCTTGACTTCTCTGAAGCACTTCATACAACAAACTGCCCTCTTCTCCTGGATATTCTTTCTTCTCTGGCTTATTATGACACTGCTTTCTCTTGATTTTATTCTTGTCAGGCTGCTCCTTCCCAATCTTCTATACTAATTCATCATCTATTCTATCACCCCCAACTGTGAATATCCTATCTTATGCAACTCTCCTTTTCTCTTTCTATAGTATCCCCCTTTGTGAATTCATCACTTTGCATGGATTTAAATATCTTCTCTATGTAACCAGCTCTCTCTGCTATGTTCTAGCCTGTATCACCAGCTTACTTTTGAACTTTATAAAGTCACTGACCCATAAGCATCTCAAACTCAATATGTCCAAAACACAGCTCATCTTCCCCCCTAAAAAACTACCCCTCTTCTAACTCTTCTCTTTCTGTCAATGACACCATTATATTTCTAGTTACCTCAAAATCGTGATACCATTCTTGACTTTCTTCTCTCATACCTTTCATGTATCTAGTTTATGTTTCTATTTCTAAATATCTCTCATAGTTTTCTCTGGTCCTTAGCACTTCTCTCCTAGAACTATTGCACTAACTTCTCAATTCATTTCTCCAAACTCAAGTCTTTTCCTTCTCTAGTCTATGCTCTCTATCATTTGTATCAGATTCAAATAGAAACTATAACCACTAATCTATACATAAGAATCCCCACAGGCCATATATGCACTTGATTTTAAAATGTAATATTATTGTATTTAACTTTACTTTGTCACATATTTCTCAACTTGTTTTTAGGATAAAATACAAAATCTTTAACCTGGAATTTAAAACATCTGATCTATTAGTATAGTGTTATTTCATACCACTTCCCTGTGAAGCACCCTATCTTTGGGGCTTATTGACCTTTTACAATATCTGCTTGCTAGTTATATACTCCTGGATGTGCACATTTGGATAGATCATCTTTTAAGTCTGGAACACACTTGCTTCAAATCTCTGCTTGCTGAAGGGATTCCCTTCCATCAACATACAGATCAATTATCCTCACCTTTATGAAGCCTTTCTTGATTATTTGTGAAAGAGTGATGTTTCTCTTCTCAAATTTCATATGGCAATTTGTTTGGCAGTCTCCTTTACACTGGTGCTTTTCTATGTTGTCATCTAATTATTTGTGAATCTGTATTATTCCCCATATTACATAATAAGCTCATAGAAGGCAAATACTGTCATTTTTCACCTTTGTCTCCCTAAAGCTTAGCAAAGTTCCTTGTGCATGAAGCTGCTTGATAACTTCTTTTTCTTTTAATGATGCTTCCTTTGTTACCAGGAACATGAACACAGTAGTATATGTATTTTATTTTATCCTTATTATACCTGAGAGTCAACTCTATGGGCTACCTTAAAGTGAGAAAAGTCAATACTTCAAAATAATTTTGAAGAACAATAATTATTAATATTAAAATTAAATACAGAAAAGGGATTTTGTTTTTGTTTTGTTTACTGTGGACAGTACAAAGAAATCTGAACCCAAATATTACCACATAATGCAAGTATTTTTGCAAAAACAGTTTTTAAAATGTTCACCATAATTTCCATGGGGGTTAAAGATTAAATAATCTAGGACTATGATCAACTCTATTGCACTACCACATTACAAGATGGAAATACCTACTTGTATCCCATGACATTAAAGCCCAATGCAAAACTATTTCTGAAAACTTCCTCAAAGTTAAATGGTGCCATGGATATTTCAGTGCTATGTATAAATGTGTTTTATCTATATTTATTGACTGAATGAATGAGCATAGCAACATTTCAGTTGCTCTAAAATCTCTAGAAAAGGAAGGAAAAGAGACTGAAGATGGAAGGAAAAGGAAAGAAAGGGAAGGAAGGAGAGTAGAGAGATATATAGAGAAATAAAGCAAAGCAAAGGGAAAGAAGGGAAGGAAAAAAGGAAGAAAGGAAGGAAAGAAAGAAGAAAGGAAATATAAAGAAAGAAGAAGAAAAGTACTTGTGTGGACTAACAGTTATTTAGATGTGATACTTTTTAGCCTGGAATACTCTGACATTAACTGAAAAAATACCAGAGTTTTTTTTTTTTTTGGTTTATTTTTCAATGCTCAGCAAAATATGACCTTGTGTCTACATATGGTTAAATACATGAGAATGAAAGGCCACTCATTTGTGCCTCATTTATCAAACTAGTGTCTGTTAGTGATTAATCAATTCACTCGATAAGAATCTGTAAGGTCTGAACACCATTTCTTCTGGCATGGATAAAGATGACATTATATAAATATGAAAAAAAAAACCCACAAAGTAAGAGGGTTTTTTTTCCTGGTAGTTACTTCAACTCTAAATGTGGCTCATATAATTATTCATTCCCTAGTTACTGGGAATTTATTTGGTGACTACATAATTACTAATTATAAACATAACAGACAATTATTTCATTACTATTATTGTTTTAAAAGAAGTGTTCTTTCTTTTAAGAAAAGCAGAATTCATAGTAAGATATATTGCAATTTAGAAGAAAATAATAGTACATGCTTACTTTGAACTGAAAAAAAAATCTCTGTTGACTTCATTAATTATGGTAGGTGACTTATACTTCAGCATTATCTATAACAAGCATCAATAACAAGCATCACTTTCAAAATGATAACAGCAGTAACAATAGCTCATATTTACACAGCACATCCAGGCTTTTGCAGCTTTTCTTTGATTCCTGTCTCCAAAAAAATCTATGTCTCTGCAATGCTTTTTAAAAAATCACCTGTCAGGAAGATGATGCTTCATCAAAGGTCCTCTGCACACATGGTTGGCAATTGTTTCCATCAGAGTTTTTAATTTCTTTTTCTTTATAATGTTGTTGTCACATAAATTGTTCTGGTTCTGTTTATATCACTCTGTATTATTTCATGCCACCTAGGATTCCCTAAAATAATCTTTTTCTGTTGTAATTATTTTACAGTACAATAACATCCACAATTTATTCAATCGTTTCCCAATCATCTAAAGAAATCTAACCTCCTTAAACTATAGCTCTTTGCTTTTCTATTCTCCTGCCTCTTTTAATTCTCCCTTAGAGAATGGGAAACTTGCTTTGTGCACAACTTTTTCCTTTCAGGTAGTCTTCTATCCTTTTAAAACCCTGCTTGCATCCCTACCCCCATTTATTTCCTTGTTGAGTTTGATGTATCTCTACAATGACCTCTGGGTGGGTATAAGGGCCTGTGTTCAACTCACTTTTGTCCATTTCAGGTAACAGTGAGGTCCATCTGATGTCACCTCTGTTCACTCTTCTCTTTGTATGCTCTGTACACTTGTATCCTCATACACCATAAGTATGAAAAATAACAAGTTCCAGAACTTTTTGTGATACAGTATTTCTTTTATCCTTCCTTCTAATTCCCTTTTTGAAACCTTCAGAATAGAACCAATCCACTTTTTCAAGAGACTTTATTTCCTTTCCCTATATTAGAATATTAGTATTGCTTTACCCTACAAGACCAGTCTTTTGCTAAAATAGAATTCTCTGGACTACTGTTTTTGCTTTTGCAAAAACATATTGGATCAAATGTCATAGTGAATGGTGATATCCAAAGAAATAGTACTAATGTATACATAGAAAGCAACATATATTTTTCTTAATTAAAGATTTTTATTTTTCAAAACATATGCATGGATAATTCTTCAACATTAACTCTTACATAAACTTGTGTTCCAATTTTCCTCCCCTTCTCCCACCCCCTTCCCTAGATGGCAAGTAGTCCAATATATTCTAAACATGGTAGAAATATATGTTAAATCCAATATATGCATACATATTTATACAATTGCAAGCAAATAACAACAAAAAGAATGGAAAATGCTATGTTGTGAATCGCACTCAGTTCTCACAGTCCTCTCTCTGGGTGTAGATGGCTCTCTTCATCACAAGACCATTGGAATTGATCTGAATCATCTCATTGTTGAAGAGAGCCACATCCATCACAATTGATCATCATATAATTTTTTATTGTTCAGTGATCTCCTGGTTCTGCTCACTTCACTTAGCATCAGTAAGTCTCTCCAGGCCTCTCTGAAATCATCCTGCTTATAGAGAAAGCAATATTTGATGATCAGCAGACTAATACCAGAAGTGTTAACACTGCTGATTAGAACTCAATTATCAATGGAACTTGCACTGATCATTTGATATGCATCCTCCAAAATCAGATTTTCATGTTGCTAGAGTGAGTTTGACTCTACATCATTTTGAAAACCTTTAAGTATAGTAAAATATGAGTCATTGCTATACACATTAATGATGTTTTTACAAAATAATGTTGCCTAGAAAGAAGAAATGAAACAATTTCAGAAGATAGTAGAAAGACTTTTAGGAATAGCTTCTGAGAAAAGCAGTAAGAAAATAAGGTATGCAATAACAACATCATAGGAAAAATTGTGAAAAACTTTAGAATTCATATTAATACAATGAGAAATCATTCATCCAGTTGAATGAAGATAAAATACACCACTTACTTCCTGAAAGAGATGATGAGCTTAAAATCCTGAAAGAAATCTACATTTTTTACATGATTAATGTGAGAATTCATTTTCCCAGATTATGCACCTATGTCTTGAGGATGTTTTCCTTTTTAAAAAAATTGTTCAAATTGGATATAGGGATTAGCAGGATAGTGGGTCTAAGAAATTAAAAATATAAATAATTTTAAAAAAGAAAAAAATGTTCAGTGAATCAGCATTTGTGTTCTGCTTTTGTGATACAAATTCCCCAAATGTCATAAAAGTCTGTATCTTAATGTAAGTAAGAAAGAAAGTACTGTTCACAATCAAGTGCCATTTTTGACAACCTCTGGCAAACCAGGAGTTAACTGGGATTTAAACAACTTTACTAAAATACAATAAGCGATTGTAGCTCTGAACCTTTAATCATTTCCTTTGTCCCCTTTGGCAAGAAGAAGCCCACCAGACCTTGTCTCATTTGGTGGCAACAGAGTGGCTGCTTTAACAGGATCCAACCAATTTTACTTTTCTCATTTTTATTCTCTCGGGGGAATTTTTCACTCTCAGTGAGTGGGTGAGTGATCTGTGATTTCCATTACAGCCATGGGACATGTAGTTGAGCTCAGATAACTGAATATAATGGGACAAACTCATAGAATATGTTTTTAATCAGGCACCTGTTTCCTAATCACACAAAATGATGGGAGGCTCTTAATGGCCCCAGATGTTCATGAATTCCAAATAACACTTAAATATTTACAAGTGCTTTTCATCAAATGTTCCTTTAGTCTTTTTTCCTATTCCTTGGAACCAATAATACCCCTTTATGCTGGTAAGAATAGTGCTTTTCATTAGCATTGCAAGTTCCTTGAAAAAATCTCTGTGACCATAGAGAAGCAATCTCCCTAAGTTATCTTGCCATGTTGCCATGTAGTAGAGCCACAGCAAAAGGGAGTGTGCTGCATATTTCTATGTAAATGAGGTAAATGTAGAAACAAGAAAGATGAGGTGACCTTTCAAAAAGTAATTATGACCTCAAAGTCACTGAGGTAGAAGTAGGATTTTCAAATGCAAATATATTAACACTGAGAGCATCACTCCAATCATTTTATGTGATGATAGACGGCTCCTATTTGGAATGAGATCGCTATAAGCAGGTTAAAAATACAGGACTCTCACACTTTTATGGCCTTTTTTAGTCAACTCAGATTATTAAAATAAGTTTCCTTTGTGTCACTGCCTATCTATGTAACACTTATGGGGCAAAATTTGGTGGCAAGTTTTTTTTTCCCTTTTCTTCAAACTAGACCCCAAGTGATATGAGTCATCATGAAATGTAATTGATTCATATCATCAGTATGTATATTCTTTAGTGAATATTTATTAAGATATTGGTATTCATCTTCTTTTTCAATTATGCAATATTTCTGTCATGTCTTGCTCTGCTGTGACAAATAACTGCTTAACTCACAAGTAGGAAAAAAAAAACTTTCTTAAGAAAAATGGATTCTATTACCTAAAACACAGCACACATCCTGAGTGAAAGACAGTAGAACTGAGGTTAATGTTATTGAATTATGACTCTGGAGACCGTAAAAATAACTGATGGCTACCACAGTTTTCACTGATATCATCTTCTCTATCATTTATCACACACTGAACACCGAGATATAATGTAGCACACAAATATACAGCATTTGTTTTTAAGGACCTGCACTTTTATTGGACAGGTAAAATGCAGATATACATAATATGAAAAAAAGAAAGGGAAATTGTAAGGTAGCCCCAAAGACAAATAATGTCTAAAGTAAAAGTCTTTGCTTCATTTTTTGACACTGAATTTTTTTTAACTAACTAAATATTAGAGTGTCTGGGTTAAAATCCTGCCTCAGGTAATTATTTGCTATGTAATCCAGGGCAAGTCACTTAATTTCTCTCTTAGTTTCCTCATCTGTAAAACAAAGATAATAATAATATATACCTCACAGGGTTCTTGTGAGAAAGAGAAAGGGAGAAGGAAAGGAATAAACATTTACTAAATATCAGGAATTTATTGAATGTTAGGCTTTGAAGTGAAAAAGAAGCTCAATCCCAACCTGTAAGTATACTAGATAAGAGACTAACCATGAGTTACCTAATCTTTCAGTACTCCATGGCAAATAATTAAAATTATTAGTCTTAGACAAGTTGTCCATTTGCATCTGTGGAGAAAACTTCCAAGGAATTTCCTAAGGAAATGATGAAATTAGCAAAAGAAGTAAGTGCTTATTATATACAAAAATACTTTGATAGGTACTAAAATAGAGATTATGAAGTTATGTAATTAAAAGTGTAGAAGTTCCTCCTCTCTGTTTTGCAAAAGGATTAATGACATCAAGGATGATGTCTTGATTTGTTCATGAACTGAATTTAATAGAGAGAGAACTGGACAGAGTTATCCAGCCTCATTCTGTCTTGCAGGGTCATAGTTCAGTGATAGGACAAAAATTAAGATGGCTGGGGTCAGTTCCAGATGCAGCAGATGACCTTGGCATCTTTGATGTCTGTCCAAACTCTAAGTACTCCACAGCACCTGCTTCAGCCATCTTCATAATTGTTGGAATAAATTGTATTCACATGACTGTGGTAGACATCTCCCTAATTCTAACTAATTAAAAGTAGTAACTAGATGAATTACTGGATAGGTTACTGGTACTGAAGTCAGGAAGGCATTGAATTCAAATCTCGGTTCAAAACTTACTAACATTGTGTTACTGGACAACTTGTTTAGCCTATATATGAAGTTTAGGGAAAAAATAATTTATTGAGACAAATATACTCTAATTAAAATATACTTGAATTTCCACAGTTCTCTGGGATTAAGTTATTAAATTTCAGGAAGGATTGTCATTTGCCTAAGTAGAAGAATTTCCTGTACTGATAATTCCTTAAATTTATGAAATCACAGACCCTTTATATATTCCCATATAATCAGAAAGGGTAGAGGGAAATAATTGGTTTATCCTACAATTAGAAACCCTATGATGTGGTATTTAGGGGAGAAAGGTGAAACAGGGGATAAAGTGGTTGGCCTGGAATTGAGAGGACCTTAGTTCAAATCTGTCTTCAAATATTTACTAGCTAGGGAAATCACTTAACCCTGTTTACCTCAGTTTCCTCATCTGTAAAATGAGCTGGAAAAGGAAATGGTAAATTACTTCATAGTATTTGACAAGAAAACCCCAAATAGTCACAAAGATTTGGATACTAATGAAAACAACTAAACAACAAGCTATGTTAGATTGTTATTCTTAATCCACCCAAGCTTGTCTCTGGACCTAAGAAATAAATCAAAGTGATTATATGAAATCCAATGACATTTAACTAACAATGATTATTAAATCTAACAGACTGAAAATCAAGCAAACCAAGATGTAAAATATGCAAAGGGATTGCACCATAATAGGTAATATAGTGAAGCAAATCATTTAATTGGTAGTTAGTTGGAATAATTAGAACTGCAAAATTGGTATTTTACTAATGGTTGTCAGGATAGGCGACAAACAGATGCAATCCATACCTTTTATTAGAACTTAAAATTTATCTCATTAAGAAGAGAGTTGTTTATAGAGAAACTGTTAGTAATATTTTGAATTGTAATTTAAGCTGCTTATCATATAGGTTCATCAAATGCAAGGATTATTATTCCATTTTACAATTTAGCAGGTTTATTTTTGTTGAATGTTTTTTCATCATTTCAGAGTAAAATAGGTCATAGTTTAATAGTTGGAAAAACTGAAGTCTAGAGAGGGAAAATTATTGTGACAAAAATCATATACTATTGCTGGCATTCCTGAGTTTCTAATCTTTCAACTATATCATTCTTACTGAATTGTATATATTACAGAATGTTATGGACTTCAAAGGCCATTTAATCCAATTTTTATATAAATGAGAATCTTTTTAAAAGCCCTGTCAACAAATAGCTATCCAATTTCTGTTGAGTACCTCTAGAAGAGAAATCCTATGCCTCCTGAGGCAGTCCATTCTACTTCTGGAAAGCTCTAATTGTAAGGCAAGATTTCTCCCTGTAAGTCAAGACTAAATCTTTTTATTTTCAACTTCCATTGCTCTTACTTCTCTAGCGATTATCTCCCACAATAGGACCTAAGATACATGGGAAGTAGGCTAATATTTTCCATATGGGCAGACAGGCCCTCTTTATTATAGGAGAAACTCTTAATGTCTTTTAAGAAAGTCCAGTACAGATTGCTTTTACTTGAAATAATAAGCTGGATTTCTTAAGAAAAGGTAGAAATTCAGGTCTAATTGTAGAGAAGCTGCCAAAGGCTATACTTGTATGTGACACACATATTACATATCTGTTTAGTCAGTAAGCCAGAAATATTAAGTGGTTAACATTAATTAATAATAACATCCATATATATTCATTTAGATATAAGTGTTTTTGAGGATATCATTATGTTCTTGTATATAACCATATTGGCAAATATTCTCTACTATTTATTAATTAAAAGCAATGAAATCATATAGAATGCTGAGTGGTCTCTTCTTAACTCGTTACTTTGTGACCCATACAATATCTTTTGGTGAACATAAATCAGTAAACCTTTCCTTGGACACTGTTTCTTAACAATTTATTCAGGTGGAAAGGCTTTATATATGCTTATTGACTTTTAACTCCTATCTACTATGATTGTGACATTAGGTTAAAAAGCCATTGTCCCATCATTCTATATCGAATGTTTTATTGGAGAGCTGGGTATCTTACTGTTTTTTTGGAAGCAGAAAAAATTCTCTTATAAAGATATTTTAGAAATTTGCAGCTTTCTGTGGAAAGGAAATATGATTAGATTTAAATAAATTACTTGTGATTTTATCAAAATTAGGTACTAATGAAAATAGCATAGAAGACAACAGGTAAATATAGATAAAACTGAAATGGCTTGAACAATACTCTATTACATCGGTCATATTTCACTATTTATTATAATCCCCTTCCCTACTATTCCTCTGTGCTTAGGAAATCAAAGCAAAGATATATCACCAAGGCAACCAAAGTAGCCCAACACACTTTCTCAGTGAAAAATGTAGACTTAAATACTCTGCTCCAAGCTAGCTATGCCTTTGGCATTTGTAGGTCTCAATGCAAAGCTGACAATTACTCTCCTGACCTTTATATCAAGTTGGCTAGTAAACTCTGGAATTAAAAAAAACACTCATATTTAAGCCTACAGGCTACTTTCTAATGGTCAGTGGCATGAAATCAAGTCATAAGGCACATTAATTAATAGAAAATCATAAATGGCCAATAATTCACGGGAGCCAGAGGTTCTCGGTTTTCTCTTATCTGGTATGTCTCTTGTTTGTACCACAGAAATGGTACATACTATCAGACAAAATCTGATAGCAACAGTAATTAAATAAATTAGAACCCATCCCTGAGGAGCTATCAGCTTGACCTAAACCAACAGTGGTTTGACCTGGAAGTGAAGACCCTTGAGTCCTATAAGGAAGTAGATCAATTAATGAAGAGAGGGGCTACAAAATCAGCTATATTATACCCAGAAGTAAAATCACTGGATAGGAACTACATGAAGGGAGAAAAAGACTCCTACTTTCAGAAGAATAGTCCAACCTTTCCCTTATGTGTTTCTTAAAGGAATTCTTCCATATCTTTAGCCATCAAGATTGAATCCAACTCTCTTTTGAATTCCAGTCCCACATATCCAATTATTTATTGGGCAATTCAAACTGGATTTCCCACAGATATTTTAAGATTTCAACTGGTTCAAAAATGAACTCATCAAAAATGAAATTTCCCCTCTTCCTATCTTCCCTATTACTAGGAGTAGCACCATCCTCCCAGTCTGCCAGGCTCATAACTTAGGAACAACTATTGATTTTTCACTCTCTACCTCCATACCTCTATACCTAAACTTTCACAAAATCTTCTCTTCTCTACCTCTATAATATTTCTTGCATATGCTCTCTTCTCTCCTCTGATTCTGCAACTGACCTGGTGAAGAACCTCATTACCTCCTGCCTAGATTATTGCAATAACCTTCCAGTCCTTCTTCCAGCTTTAAGTATCTTCCTACTCCATTTCATTTTCCATTCAGTTATTAAAGTCATCTTTCTAAAAGAACAGGTCTGACCATGGCACCCTGCTACACAATAAACTTCAAGATGAAATATACAATCCCAATTTGTTTTTTTTCCAAGCCCTTTATGACCTAATTTCTTCTTGTCTTTCCAGTCTCATTATATTTCAGTCCTCTTCACATATTTTATTTTTCCAGTGACACCAGTCACCTTGGTGTTCATAGAACAAGACATTCTATTTCTTGATTCCTTACATTTTCATTGACAATCCCTATCCCTGGAACTTTCTCACATATACTTTCGGGTTCATTGACTTGATTCAAGTCCTTTTAAAAATCCCTTTCTATGTATCCCTGGTGCTTGGCACAGTCTGGAACAAGTAAGTGATTAACAAATGTTTAATGAGTGATTTGATCCTCATAACCCAACATGTATGTATGGAGAAAAGTAAACCCATGTTTTGTAGTTAATACATTCATCTAATAAGTAAACCATTTCTTTTGAAAATATTTACTATAGAATTAAAATGGGCAATTGGAATTTATATTAAATAAACAGAATATCAAATTACAGACTTGATTCTTAGAAATAAAATATTCAAAATTCTGTGGTACAACTAGTGAAAACCACAGTACATGTTGTGCCTTTATATACTCTTTGAGAACCATTCATTTAAATTAAAGGACATAAGCTGAATTCATTTTGGAGGGTCCAGAACTAAATCTGGGATTAATGTGGCAAACCCTTTGGAGAGGGGAACACCAGTGAGTGAACCAGCTGAGGGAGGGCATGTCCAGTAATGATTAGCATTGAGCTAGAGTAATGAGTAGCTGCTGCATTTCTAACATGACTCAGAGAAGGAGACACTCACTTAAAAAAAGGGGTGAGGGCATGATCCCTGCATTTGACTTAAAAAGAATTTGGGTTTACACCTTGCCTCTTCTGTTTCCTACCTTGCTCACTTAACCTCTCTGGACCTCAAATATCTTCATCTATAAAACAAAGGGGTTAGATTAGGTTCACACAAAAGTCCCATCTCATTTTAAATCTACGGTTTATAAGTAATCAAGGTACAGCATAAAGGTGATTGTATTTGTATTCACAAGAACCTGGTTCCAATCCTAGCTTCTGTGTGACTAAGAAAATTATGTATTCTCTTTGGTGTTCAATTTCTTAATCTATAAAAGTGAAAGAGGTTTGCATGATGATCTCTAAAGTTTCTCCTCACTTCAAATCTATGATCCTACATATTCCAAGGTGATTCCATTGTGGTATAAGAAAGTGAAGCTGAGACATAATAATTATAACTTAAACTAGTATTGAATAAGTATACAGATAGATGACTCTGTGTAGAGCACTGGACCTGGAGTCCAGAAGACCCAAGTTCAAATCCAGAGTCAAACACTAACTAACCATGTGACCTTTGGCAAGTCACTGCTTTGGAGGCAATTAGATTGCTCAATGTTTAGCACACTGGGCCAAGAGAAAGGAAAACCTGAATTCAAATCTGGCCTCAGACATCTGCTTATGTGTGACCCTGGACAAGTCACTTAAACTATGTCTTAATACATAGGAGAAGGAAAAGGCAAACCACTCCAATTGCTCAGACATGATTCAACAACTATGCAAGAGAGATTTAAACATTACAATGAGCTGTTTAAGTGAGGAGACATCTCTAATGACTGAGAAGATCTCTTTCTTCTCTCAGAAACCTCCACTTTGGAAGAATTTCCACCAGCTGGTGTCCATCAACAGATGGCCCTATCAAGGATTTAGCACCAAGGCCAGAGGATCTCAATGGGAAGAGGAGAAATGAAATTCAGGAAAGTAAGGATATCAATGCAAACATAGTCTGTTTTGAAAAGAAGAAAAATGAGAAAAGCAAAACAGGACCCAAGGTTCTCATAAAGTTTATACTAATAGGAACATACAACCAAATCCCCAGGCAGGCTCACAATGTGACATGATTTCAACTGATGACAATTCTTTGTCTGGTGTGTATACCCTATTGCAAAACAGAAAAATAATTTCTCCCCCACTGGAGCATGCTTTCTGGTGATCTTGGACTTGTTTGTGATGTAGTGACAGGACTGAAACAGGTAGGGAGCTTCTTTCTAAGCAAAAAGGAGATTTGGGCTTGGATGAGCCTCATGAAGAAAAATGGATACAGCCATGGATTTAGTTGCAGATGTGGGAATCACACTCTTGCCTACTGCTCTTATGCTCCCACCAACCTTCATACTCTACCATCCCCATTGACTTCTTTCTCTGTTTTAATTGATTGCATGCACTCATCTCTGAGAGAATCCAGTAGCAAGCAACTTGCATAGTTAGGTATTATGAGATATTCTTTGATATATGTAGGGTCAAAGAAGAAGAAATGTGTGTTCTCCTTGTAATAAATCTATCCCCGCCTCCAGTCTATTTTAAAGGGAAAATTGACTCAGTGGCAGCACATTTTAGTGGACAGAGACTAACATGCAAAGACAGGAAATCTGAATTTTGCTTTCAACCCCACCAGTGGCTTACTAAACCTCTCTTTACTTCTGTCCTATGTACAATAAAAGAATACTAATACCTGGCACACATAGCTCTTCTATGCTTAGTATTGTGGAGCCCATTCTGCTGAGGCTTTTGAAAAAATGGGATAATATAAATCCTATATGACAGAGATAATTAGTATTAGTTGTTGGGCACAATCTGTTCTTTTGCTCCAACAACCTGGTTGTGCATTCATTCACAAGGCCACCTGCACAAGCATGAGTCATTTGATGAGTTACAAAAGCTTTTGCTGTGAGTGATTATATCAAGCTTCAGAAAGGAGATAGGTGGGTTAAGTTAGTAATTTCAGAACTGTCCCAATTTAGTGCTAAAAGAATTTCCACTTGTAGCAGAAGCTCTTCTACAATATTGCAAATAAGTGATCATTCAGTTTAAATTTTAAAAGTTCCAGTTATAGAAAATTTAACTAACTCACAAGGCTGATCATTTGAATAACTCAATGCCTTGAACACAGTATACATTTAGTTAATGTTTTTTGGATAACACTGAGTTTATGGTGGAATGAAAACAAAAGTTTAGAGCTAAGAACACTTACTTAGTTGCAGTTGATTGTTCTGTGAAGAAACTTAGAGATTGAATGGACATTAAGTGTATTTATTTCATCTCAGCTCAATCATACTTACTAGAGTTTCCATCACAGATTTAACATGCTAAAACAGTCAAATCTCAATAATCTACCAGTATATCCTCTCTCAATCTTTGCTTTCTATCCTGTGAAACAAGAAATTAGATAATCTCCTTCTATTATCCCTCTCCATTCTAGCCATATTGTCTATGGATCTCTTCTCGGTTGTCTTCTTAATTGTCTCTCTTCTAGGAGCTCTGAGACCTAGAAAGCCTAACACATCCTTGCTTGTAAAAATCCTTTTCTTTCCAAGTTCATTGTTGGTGCTATCTTCTTCATGAACCTTTTGCTTACTAATCATTCAAGAGCTACTTTCTCAGGTTTCTTAAAATAATTCATCTGGACTTTCCCTGTATCCTTATAAGCCTTACTTTATATTATATTTATTTATGGAGGTTTCATATCACTTGAGTTAGATAGTAAACTTCTTGAGATTAGCAACTTTGTTGTTTTCCACCCTTACGTCTCTAGTGTCTAAATATAGTGTCTTAAAAATAATAAAATATGAGGCAGTTAAATGACACAGTGGATAGAGCACTAGCCCTAAAGTTAGGAGGACCTGAGTTCAAATATGGTCTCAGACAGTTAATACTTCCTGGCTGTGTGACCCTGGGCAATTGCCTCAGGAAAATAATAATAATAATAATAATAATAATTTTCCAATGGATATGTGTTTTCAAGAAAGACAGTGTGGTACAGGGGGAAAGGGCAATGGATGTGTTATTAAGGGACCTGAATTTAAATCCTAATTATCACTTACTATCTATATGATTTGCATTTCTCTTTGGGAAATTGTCAGTTTCAATTCTTTCAGCACTAATAGTGTTCCATGGTTTGCAACCTTACCCTATTGGAAGAAAAATAACATTAAAATGGCAGTATAAAAATATAAAATAATCTTTATATTATTATTTGAAACAAAGTTTGGGGTCATTAATATATTAGGCAATTAAGCTTGCTCTTCTGTTTAATTCTGGACCTAAACAATTTTGAGTGCCCATCTGATATATATGCATAGCTTGAGGGTGCAGTGGATAGAGTACTAAGCTTAAAGTTAGGATACTCATCCCCCTGAGTTCAAATCTGGCTTCATACATTTCATTTGGTGTGAGAATCTAGAGAAATCGTTTAACTCTGTTTTCCTCAGTTTCCTCATGTGTCAAAGTAGGAGACTTTTTGCCAAGAAAAGTCCAAATGTGATCATGAAAACTTGTACATAACTGAAAATGACTAACAAAAAATAATAATGCAAAAATACATAAAAATACAAAGAAATACGAAATCAATGGCTGACTCCATTCACAGGCATGCTATATTTTGGACAACAGGCATTTTTCATTATATTTAGGTTTTTTTTTCTTGTATGAATAATTATGCCAAATTCTTTAAAGTTATTATGCATGACAGGTGACCAATAAATGCTTGTTGAACTGAATGATTAACACACTCAAAGGATGAAATATAAAAATGCTTTCTGACATTGGTGCTTAGAGTAAGATGCTTTGAGTCAAAAACAAAATATATATATATATATATATATATATCAATAACAAATCCATAATCATTATAATGATCATCACAACTTTTAACAAGTCTTCTTTCTTTTCTTTCTTTGACAACCTTTCTTTCTATATGTGAATATTAGATTCTAAAATTACCCATAGTAATCCTTCTACTGTTGAATATCTTGTATGGATGCTAATTGTAATGGAACTCAGGATGATTCCCAAAGCTAGAGTTATTTAATTTCCTTTATTGTATATTATATCCACTGAGTTTGAAGGTAAACAAATATATAAAACTCCATTAAGGAAAATAGGGATACAAAAGGAACTAATTTGAATTTCAATTTTGAATTGAATTCAAAATTGAATAGTTTAGGGCATCATTCATAACAGTTCTGAAGTTTCCTAATCATTACCTTCTTGCTCAGATTTCAGGTAATGACATGCTTCCTATACTTCCATGTTTCTATGACTTTCTATGAAGGAATGAATTGGAGGCTCCTGATAAGGTCTTCCTTGGGGTCCATGGCACAAGCAGTGTGACAGTAGATTACAATGTCAGGTTTCATGTTGCGTTGGATAAAATTGTACTGAGTCTGGCAGAAAGTCTTGCTGAATGATAGATTGACCTTCAATTATCTTTTAACTTGTGAGGGATTATCCTGTCAGCTGATAGATACCCAAGTCAGCCACTTAAAGCTTTATAGCTCCTGATAAGTAAGGCTGGAAGGATGAAACTTCTGGACTCCCAGGTGCTCCCTGTTAAGTGTCTATACATATATCTGAGGGCTAAAGAACTATTCAATCAGCTTGAAGGGTAGCAGAAATTAACCTAAGGTCACTGGATTTTTCCTTTAAGGCCTGAAAGGAGCCCTGAAAAAATGGTACACTGCCTTCTCTCCAGGGACTATATCACTTCAACAACACTATTTTCTGCTCTAAGAAAAAACAAGTTTGTCTTGAAAGGAGTTCAAAGGACATAAAGGAAAACTGCTTTTTCTCCCTTTCTTCCCAACTTCCACCTCTAGTCTGCTGTAAGATTCATTTCTAACACTGTTTTTGCTCTAAATAGAAATTGACCTACAAAGGCCAGGTGACTAGGTGCCTCAGGACTCTGCATTGAGAGAACTGTCTCTCAGAATGATTAAAAGAGTCTTCACTGTTGCAAAAGTGCCTAATGGGCAAAACAGAACTTGCTGTTGGAGTAAGCATTTGCTTTCTTAAATTATGACATTATAAGCTGATTGTATTTGTGGATGAAAACCTACAAAATGTTTGCTTGAAGGCATAAATTGACATTCTGGCTGAGGAGCAGATATAGTGGAAACTAGATCCACTTACATACTGTGAATTACAGATAGAGACACTTCCTTAGAGCTTCATTTCTTAAGTCTAGGATTTATCCTTCCTTGTACTCCCAATCTCTCCCCCAGCAATATAAATATCCTTTGTCACCTCATTTAAACTGAGTAACTTTATCTCTGAACCTTTTAGCTATTAGCTGGTGAAGGCCAAAGGTACATCCTGCATTAATGATCACATGAGGGAAATGCCAGCACTTATCACCTCATAGACTGCTTTTGAGGTATTTAAAGATTCCCATTTTGTTTTTCTTGTGTCTCATGAAAAATCATCTTCTTATCTATTCTCTCCCTTTGTTTTGCTTCATGTGCTCTCTCATGTGAGGGAGTACTCTTTATGTATTTCAATCTTGTCTTTGTTCTTCACTATAAGAAAGCACCAAACTCTGGGAAATCCATATATTAATGATTTTTAGAAAATATTAATCCCAGGAAAGCCTATACAAATCTGGTAAAAGAAATACCACAGGGGAGCCTACACAAAATCCTTCACTTTGGAAGCTGGAATCTCAATATTGAAAGAAAAAAAAGGTTTTAACAATCTCTGGAATTATTTGGTGTGACAGGGAGGTTATAATGAATATGTCCAATATCTCTCCCTCACTTTAATAGTGACAGTACATTTACTTGTCTTCAAGGATTCACAAGTTCACTTCAGATAGGGGATTTAAACGCAACGGTGGAAGAAGGGCGGAATATTTCTAACTCTGGCACATAGCTCTATTTACTTCCCAAAGGAGTCTAAACCCACCCCCCACCCCCCGCCACCTTCCAAACAAAAAATGATAATTACCTTCCTGAATCAGCAAAAGTAATATACTCAGCGTAATACTAGACTTGATGGACACCTAGTCATTCCTTACTTGCTTATGATGGGATTTTGAGCTCTGTTCTTCGAAGGATATAGAAACATGCTTTGAATGTGTATTTGAAGAACTTGGGTACAATACGCAGAAGTTCACATTAAATATTCTCTGTTCACATTAAAAAAATAAACAAACAAACAAAACCAGCAGCAGCAGCAACAACAACAACTATAGCCTTGTCCTTTAGGGGAAAAATGTGTATTCAGTATTTTCATGGTTTGAAGAACTATTTGCAAAGCTGACACATTTAAAAAAAAAAAAAATATATATATATATATATATATATATATATATATATATAGTAAACTACTTAGACCAAGATCATAAGGTAACTTAGTTGTTGTTAATAGGAAAAATTAATTGTGCTGTGGATAAGGCCCTTTCTTTAACAGGGTTTTCTCAGAACTGATAACAGTATTATAGTCTCATATGGGTTCTCTTCTCTTCTTTCATGTCTCAAATTCAGAGGGAGAGATATATAGGCATAAAAATATATTAAAAGTAGTCCACATAATATTACATATTATAATTATAACTTTTTAACTTCATTCAGTCTTTGGTTGTATAAAGTCAATTGGAAGTTTAGTTGGAGGAATAGACATTAAGAGCTCTTCCCCTTATCCCCCTCCCCCATTATATTTCTAATCTTAAAAGGCAGAGGATTTTCTTGTTCTTGTCTCTTTAAATACACTGCCTTGAAAAATCTCATTTTCTCCCATGGTTTCAACTGTCATATATAATCAGATAACTCCCAAATCTGTATGTTTAGCTCAGATTTTTCTTCTGAATCCCAACTACTTAGAGAATAGTTCAATCTGTTGACACACTGGCATCTCTAACTCACTGTATTCAAAACTGAGATTATTGTTTTGTTTTGTTTTGTTTTTTTCCCAAACCTTGGATATCTTGATTTTATTATCTTTATTGGTGGTATCATTATTCAATCCAGTCTTCTTTGTTTCTTCTTTTGATTATTCTCGCTATTTCATCTTGATTATCTGATAAGTTATCTATTAAGTCCTATTAATTCTACTTTGACCACATACCTTATATATCCATCTCTCTACTTGTTTAATACAAGACTTCTTTAGTGGTCACTTGAATTATATAAAAACTTTTTTTAACAGGTTTCCACCTCCACTCTTTCTTCCTCCAACCCTTGCTTCACATACTGCCTGATTGATCTTTCTTGAACTTAGATTTGGTCATACAACTCATCTGAAAATCTGTCAAGGTTCTTCTATATTGTTAAATAAAGTGAAAATTTTTTGCTTGTTACTTAAGACGATCTAAGCTCTCCCTGACAAGCCTTATTTCAAACCACTCTTCTTCCACAAAATCTGTACCCTTTCTAATAAGGACTACTTTTAATCCATTTTTACACCTATATATTTCTGTGTCTGTATTTTTTCTTTATTCACTTGAATACTTTCCAAACAACTTTCTACCTTTTAATGCTTGACTATTCTTTAAATAAGCCTCTTCCAGAAAGGCTGGGCTTTGCTACTCATTCACAACTTATGTGAATTTGGAAAAATCATTTTATTTCTTACGACTCTCATCCATAAAATAAGATGATTGGACATGACCTTTGGTGCTATGCTCTTTCCTGCTCTAACTCCTTGATGTTCTTCTGATTCTGTCAATTGGTAAGAGCTTTCTCTTCCTGGATTTCATATATCATGTTCTTCGATTATTATTATTAACTACTATGTATTATTTATTATTACAATAATATATCTAGATATTCCCTAGTGAACTACAAATTCCATGACGTAAGATACAAAATTTTGTAAACCTGATGTGTTAAGTTTGGCAGAGACCCTGCATTCACCTTCAAATTTTATCTCTGAGGTCCTATTTAAGTCTTATCCTCTCTGAGAGAAAGTCATGGACTTTAGAATGAAAGAGTTTGTAAGCAGGGCAGGGAAGAAAGGACTTTACTCAAGATACCAAAAGGGTCATACGTTTCAAAGGAGTTTCAAAGATCAGTATCTTTATGCTTCATGGGCCTGTGTTGCATAGCGCTGACTAGATCCCTCACATAGCCTCAGGATATGGTACCCAGGCTTCTATTGCCTTGGCATATTCCTTCCAGAAATTCCCTTCCTTTTCAGCTTTATAGGGATAAGACTAAGATTCTTTGGAGTATAAGCAGCCCCACTTGTTGGAGGAACTATACTCATGATTAGCCTGTCTTATGTATAGCAATACCTTTCCCGCAACAGTTTTGATTGCAGGAGGAAGAATTTCCTGTTACACTTCTATGTAAAAGTGACCTCAAAGTCCAGTTCTCCAAGCCCTCACTTTACAAATGAAGAAATCCAGGCTTAAAAAGTTTAAGTAATTTGTTCCAAATCATAAGGGAAGTAAATAATGGTCAAGGTTTGAAACTATGTACACCAGTTCTAATTCCAGTGTGTCAAACTACAGCACACTTGGAATTATATTGTAAAGAGTATATAAATCACAGAGAATGTTGTAAAAGTCACAAGTCTTTTTTCCTGTAATCTGGAACTTGATAGTCTTATTGACTATAATTCTCACAGTTCAAAGCCACACTTCTCAGGAAAATAATGTAACTGTGGGGGAGGGGTTTAAAAATTCTCTGTATTCTCCTTTCATCATTTCCCTAGCTTAGTTCACACACACCCTGTTAAGGAGAAGTAACAACTTAAAAAATAAATAGCTTGATTTCAGAAAAGCCTGGAAAAACTTACATGAACTGATGCTAAATGAAGTGAGTAGATCATTGTACACAGTAACAAGATTATATGATGATCAACAGTGATGGACTTGAATCTTTTCAACAATGAGGTGATTCAAGGCAATTGCAATAGACTTGGGATGGAAAGTGTTGTCCACATCCAGAGAGAGAGAACTAGAGAGACTAAATGTGCATCAAAGCATAGTATTTTCACTTTTTATTGTTTGTTTGTTTTTCTTTTTTTTTTTCCTTTTTGATCTGATTTTTCTTGCACAGAACTGCACATTTTTAACCTCTATTGCATTGTTTGTGGTTTGGGGGAGAAAAGAGTGGGTGGGAAAGAGAGAAAAATTTGGAAAGTAAGGTTTTACAAAGGTGAATGTTGAAAACTAGCTTCATGTATTTTTTTAAATAAAATACTATTAAAAATAAAAAGGTAAAATTAAGTAGTTAATACGGAGATTGATTGAAATTAAAATGAATTTTGTCTTTAAAATTCTTTCCAAGAATACCAATAGAAATTACTTGTATAGTTATCAAGGATAAGAACTTCAAATATTGTCTACTGGATGGGTTCTTATTTGAAATTAGAATGCTAATTCACAAGAACCTTTAAATGCAAAACTAATGACAGTGTTAGGGTATATTAATGAATCTGATAGAAAAATAAATATCATAAATTTTCTGATAGTTTTCAGTTTCTACATCTGCTTCTACAATCCAAAAAACATTTAAGTTATAGATAACATTATCCAATGAGCACCTAAAGCTTCCCAAGCTCAATGCTGTGAGAATTTCAGTGTGTTACTTATACAGACAAATCATTTCCCTCACTTGTCCCTATAACCACAGTAATGATTGCTTCAATTTTGGCTCCTGAGGATTCCAAATGAATCCCCCAATTGCCATAGCCATGTGTCCTTAGAAAGTCACTACCCTCCTTGAAATAATTCCAACAGTGAATACTAAAGCCTTAGCATTGCCTACTACAAAGAATACACACCACAGGGGACAAGGCAAGTTGGATCTCCACTAATAACTTACTGAAGCATCTACTTCTTCTGAATACTTCTAAGTCTTTACAATTTATTTATTTACGTGCTTCTATGGCCTCAGCCATTATGTTCCAGGGACTTTAGACAATTAGATGGAGATTTGGAGCATTTAATTAATGAAATGTTTCATTTCTTCTCTAGGTATTTAGGAGGTGCCTCAAGAAATTAATGAGTAAAATCCAGGACTTGTGAGTGTTTGGAGATTATTTTCATCATTTCACCCTTTACCCCTGATTCTGGTTCATTTTCCAAATAATAATAGATTTCACTATGTATCAGTGCCCATATAATAGATTTATGTATACATGCATGTGTGCGCATACACAACATAGATGCACTTTCTCACTGTGCGAATTTCTATAAAACATTAATTAATCAATGATCCATTTAATATGTTTATCTAGGATATTTGACCAAAACCAAAAACACAAAGCATATAGTACTTTTGGGTATTAAGAAAATGAAATTGATAACTATGTTTCCTTGATGTCTTTCCAGCAGTGAATCTACTTAGAAAGGGATACAAATTTATGCCAGACTGTGCTAAAGATCCTGAACACCTAAAGATAGTATATAGTCCTCATTCAAGTGAGAAAGAACAAACAGAGGCAAGAAGGACAGGAATAATTTGAATTCTGAGACCCCCAAGCTCACATCAGAGTCATAAGATTTAGTACTGAAAGGAATTTAAGGGATTATTTGTTCCAACTGAAAGCAGAGAGAGGTAAAATCTTTTGTCCATTAACACAAGATTAAAATCATAATTGTGATTACTGATGAGGGGAGAATCTGAACCTTTCTATTCAGTAGTGAAGAAATTCTCCACTGTGGAAATACCATCCATTCGTGCAGCTTGGCTGTGATGCAGTGGGCTATATGACTTATAGTCTTAGAGATCTTGAAATCTCTGAAACTCTGAAAAGTTGAATGACACATCCATGGTAACAGAGTTAATATGTGTCAAAGTAAGGCTTTGAACTTAAGTCTTCTTATTTCCAAGGCACCTCTCAATAATCATTATAGAAGAAAAGGAAAGTTGATGGAAAATGGAAAATGGAACTTCTTTCTTCTTCTATACAGTTTCAATCCTGCTGTGCCCCTTTCCTAAAGGGCCCTTTCTGATTTCAGAAAGAATTAGTGGAGGATTAGTGAAGCAGGGTTTTCCATCTGACAATCTGACTATTTTCCTCCCATATCATGCTGCACTTTCCTCCAGCCAATTCTCCCATCTCCTTTGGGAAGAATGGCAGCTTCGACTTAATAATGAATGACATCCTTCTCTCAATTATAAATATTCTCACACCTGGTCATACCCTAAACATCCTAATGATTCTGAACTCCTATAAATCACTCTCCAGATTCCACTCCTTATTCTCCAATCAAACAATTCTTAATTCCTATCCTGCTCACTTCTCTCAAATCACAGTATCAACCAGACAACAGTGCCCTCTGAAATTCCTGTTCCACAGGCAACAAATTATTCGTTATCCTTAATCTTTTGCTATCTCATTCCTTCCATCTGCTAGTTATTCCTGAACCCTGATTCCTCTCTGATGATACAGCCTCCCTGACAACACTATTCAATGTTAGATACATGCTCACTAATTCTCCTCAGAGAACTCGCCAAGGTAGGGGAATTGGAATACTCATTGTACTTCATTACCACATCCAAACTCCCCACTCTCACCACCTCCATCATTCAATAACATCTCTTCCTTTCAGTTTCATGTTATTCATATCTACAACTCAGTCAAAATTCTGGTGGCTGCTATTTAAATACCTCCAGGTGACTTTTCTTCCCTTCTCAAGGAGTTTGTACATAACATATAATCTTTATCTCCCTCACAACTGAGAACCTCATAATTGACTCATACCTCTGCAGTATCTCTTAAATATGCTTCCTTCTATTCTTAGACAGTGCCACTGATCTATCTCCTTTATCCCCTCATATCTGGACAACAGAAAAAAGCCTTCTGGTGGGTCTGCCTGCCTCAATTCCCTCCCCACTTCAGTACAGACTCTATTCAGCTGACCTTTGTCATTTCACTTCTTTTATCAATAAAGTCCAGTGACTGCCTATTGCCTCCAGGATAAAATGCAAAAATAATTTGTTTGGCATTCAAAGAACTTCATAACCCAGTCCCTTCCTTCATTTGCAGTTTTCTCATACCTATAATTCACCACATATTCTTTGATTCAACATCCCTGGCCTCCTAATTGTAATATGAATAAGACACTTCACCTCTTGATTCTGGGCATTTCCTTTCACTTTCCCCAAGGCCTGGACATTCTTTTTCTTTATTTTGATTTAAGTCAAAATTAATATCTCTTCTTTTACAGAAAACTTTTCTCAATACTTCTTCATAGTCCTAGTGCCTTCCCTTTTAAAATTTTCTTTCCATTTTATTCTGTATGTAACTTGATTTGTATATATTTGTTTGCACATTGTTTTGCCCATTAGACTGTAAGTTTTTCGAAGGCAGAGACTGTCTTTTGTCTCCTTTGGTATCTTCTTGTTTAGTATAGTGTGTAGCATACAATAGGTACTTAATAAATACATATTTATGAATTGGTTTTAAGCTATTAAATCTCTTAAGACTTTTGGGATATGCAGCACATGGCCATATGGCTTAAACTTATTATATTAAAATAACACACATCTCATTCACATAAAAATGTGAGGCAGAATGATATAGTGCTTACAGGACTAGAATGACTTGCAGTCAGTATGACCTGTGTTCAAAGCTTACATCTGATATATAGTGCCTTGATAACTTTGAAAAAGGCACTGATATTCTCTAAGTCTCAGTTTTCCTCATATGCAAATTCAATATAATAAAAATGACACTTTCCTTAGAGTGCTGTTTAAAAAATTAAATGAGATAATGTATATAAAGTCCTTTGCAAATCTTAAAGCATTCTGTGAATGCCAATGGTGGTGAGGATGTCAATCTTGGGACACCTTAAATTAGAAAGAATGAGTGATCTGATTAATTGTTATTATAGCATGGAATTCTTCCAACTGATAATGATATTCTTTATGGAGCATGTGTATATATGTGTTTGTATGTAATATTCACAGATATTTAAAAAGAATAATGACTTTAAAATAATTAGTTGATTTTTTTATGATTATGTGTGAGATTTTATCAAGAAAAAATATTAGAAATTGGGTGGAAAAGAATTCCCCAGCAAGTGCTACTAGTCTTTCTTATAGAAAAAGAACATGTCAATCTTCTCTTGTATCATTAAAAGCCCCACAACTAACCAATTGGCCACATACTTTCTAATCCATTCCTGGAGCTTCAACTAACATCAATAGAATCTATGTGTGTAGATCACAGGCAATGAGTTTATCAATGTGTTTACCTTGTCTGGGAATACTCTCTCATCAAAAGTATGCTCCAAGTCAACATGTTCTGTCAATTTGCCAATATCCTTGAGTTGTGTTTATTCTACAGAATGTTCCTACATTAACAAGATCTGTTTCTTCTCCAAAGGGGCTTGTCCAGATACAATTCATTGTAAAACACCTTTCATTTAGCTAACACTCTAAAAAGAACATTCGATTTGTCTACACAAAGAACTTAATCACAATCTTTGTGCCAGAAGGTTTATTTGACAGTTAAGATTTGCTATTACAATTAGAACTATAGAAGAAATAAAATTTTCGAGGAAAGAGCATCATTGTATCACCATAATACTAGGACATTTCAAAAAGTTTTTGATAAATCATTTTTGTTAAATGTAAAGAAATGGAAGATTCTGCTTGATGTGTACGCTCATTTTTTTTTCCTTTTCTCATCCTAATGAGTACACATCTATATTATTAGTTCTTCTACCTGAAAATAAGTCAATCACAAGAAGATCATTAGTAAAAGTAATGGTTTCCTTATGTTCTTTGTCATTAAAATTTCAGTTTGGCCAAAATACTTTTGATTCTTTGAAGAATATTACTCTATAGTAAACTATGTGAACCACAGCATTAATTTCAGATACAATAAAAGAAGAACATTGCTAATAAATTATTTCATTAAATATTCTATTGATAAGAAATGCCCAAAGACCTGAAGAATTTTCTATAGTACCCTTACTCTATAAGAATATGCCTACAACAGGTGTAAGTAAGAAGTCTACTTGTACACAGAGGAAGCCAGCACAATCTTTTTTTTTGGTCTCTTTAGAAAACAAGTTAACCAATGATTTTTAGAAAATTGAATCCACTGGATCCTGGGTACAAGACCATAAGTGTCACCAGAACCACATCCTAGAATGTACCAGAAACCAAGTTCTGTGAATGATTCAATCATTCCATTAGAGGGGTAAGGCTAAGTCAGGGTTCAAAAAGTCATGAAGAGAGCAGGATATAATAGACTAATAGAAGTAAATAGAGATATCACTGGAAATTCTAAAACACAATAAAATAATAGAAGAAAATATAGATATCATTAGAAGTCCTAAAATGAATTTAAAAAATCAGTTTCAATAAATAAAGTAGATAAACTTTCAAATGACATTTCCCATTTTCCATCAAACTATTCTTTATTCCCATTCCCCTCAAATTCTCACCTCACAATATCAACCAGAAACCTCTCTGCTTGTCCCATTTAGAATTCTTGTTTTGTAGGCAACAAATTATATTTCTCCTTGATGAGGGATGGCAATAAAGACTTGTTTGGAGATAAAGAATGATATTTGGGAGATGATCTTTAGGGATTCAGAACCATTGAGATATCAAAGGTGTGACTAGGTGTGAGAATGATTATTATTAAATGGAGGCTGCCACTTTTCCCAATACAGGTTGGATATTGGACTAGAGATGATCAACCAGTCAGACTTTTTTTTTGCCTGACTCCTGAACTGATACATTTTAAGACCTATGGTCATTATATCCCCTTTTTAGGGCCTTGTTTTGTAGCATTGTGGATTACTCTCAATGTTTCTGCTTCTGAACATGACTGAACATGACTGAAAATAAATTTATGGGAATTCCTACTTATGTCCCTGAGGGAGGATGATGACAGTCTTATATTATTCCCTGGATAGACTATACTTAGAGGAGCATATTCAGTTCTGTGTGCTATGTTTTGGAAAGGATATTGAAAAAATGGAATAGTTCCAAAAGAGAGAAATTGTAATGGTGTGAAAGGGCTAGAGACTACGTTATGTGAAGATAGTTAGCCTGAAGAAAAAAAAAAGCTTAAAAGAAGCATGATAACTGTCAACAATTTCCAGAGTTGTCATATGGAATAGGGATTAATCTTCTTTGGGTCTCCAGAAAATTAAATAGATGGAGTTACAAAGAGATATGTTTAAAAAAAAAAAAGCTTGCTAAAATAAATAGAACTGTTTGAAAATATAAGATACTTCCTCAGCAGGCAGAAAGCAGGGACTTCCTCATTTTTAGGTTTGAAGAAGAGGTCTGGGTGTCTATTTATCAAAGCTATTTTTTTCTATGAATGTTACTAGTTAGGATCTAATTGTCTCTTCTGAAAACTTGGTAATCAAATGATTCATCTGAATAAATATTTTTCATTCTAATTGACTAAACAATTTAAATTACTATGTGTGAACCAGAAAACATAAATTAAATGATTGGTGAATTTTGTAAATATTAAAAAGTTAAGAATGCAAATGATTGACCATTTATTTATCGTACCCAGAGGCAAAATGGAATTCTCAGAGCCTGTGTATTATTTTCTTAAAGCTCACCTCATTAAGAACTCTGCTTAAAACTCTCTCATTATTCTGTGAAGGAAAGATAAATGCTGCATAATGAACATCATATCAGATTTTAGATCAGACCTACACCTCTCTGGAGAGTCCTGTAAAATTGCATAATATCTGTCATTTAGATTTAAATAGGTTAAGAAAATGTAAAATGTAACACAACTTCAAATCTAATAACTCATTAGGTTCCTGTGATTCTGGATCCAGGGTCCAGAATCATAAATATGGCTCATCTGGAAGAAACTTCTTTGAAGGGCCCCTTTTCTCAGGAATCCTTATGACTATGGGTAATTTAAAATACATACACACTGTTTTTTAAGACAAAGAAGAAAAAGGTTTGGGAGTATGCTAGAGTCAGTTCTAACCGGCTTGAGGAGCTGATTTAAAAAAAAAAATTCAGTGTGACCATTTACACAGAGACAAGCAAAGGTTACCAACTATGCCTTAATTGTATGTTTTGTTTATTGTCTAAATTTAACAGCACATATTTAATTTTAGGTTATGTGTACATATATCTTTTCCCTACTTCTACCCATCCCACAAGTCCTTTTATTAAGAATTTACTAGCACACCTCTTGAGAGAGGGGTGTGTGTGTGTGTGTATGTATGTGTGTGTGTGTGTGTGTGTGTGTGTGTGTAAAATTGTCACCTTTGTTACTGCCAAAGAAAATACTTTTATTACACTATTTGCTATCTGGCAGTCTTATGAACCCTGCTTATCAAGAAGACCAGGTCTAACACATCTCTCATGCTCTTTTATGTTATAGCTAACTTATATCTTGCTAAAATTCAACAAGACTAATACAGCTTATGAAATTCAGATTTAGCATTTTATAGTTGAACTTTGAGAGTGAAAAGACTTTGGAATACTCCCTGCCATTAGTGACATGGCTTGACGATTAACATTTCTTATTTTAGGGACAGAGCCAAGATGGCAGAGAGGATACACACTTCTTTCTGAACTTCTCCCTGGACCATCAACTAATTACCAAAACCAGCCTCTGAATTAGTTCTAGACTGGCAGACTTTGCAAATATTGGGAGTACAGAAAATTAACAGCAGAAGATAATTTCAAAGATTGCCAGAAAAGGTTTATTTTGGTCAGGTACAGAGGGAGGCCAGGTGCAGGCAGTCAGATAGAGCACAGAGGCCAGCACATGCTTTTTTTGGACAAATACAAAAAGAAGTAAAAAAAAAAACTTAATGAAGAAAATAATTCACTAAAAATCAGAACTGAACCAATGGAAATGAATGACCTGATGAGACATCAAGAATAAGTCAAGCAAAATCAAAAAAATGAAAAAATACAAAAAAATGTAAATACCTACTTGGGAAAACAACTGACCTGGAAAATAGATCTAGGAGAGACAATATAAGGATTATTGGACTCCTTGAAAACCATGATTTAAAAAAAAGTGCCTAGACACTATTTTTAGGAAATCATCAAAGAGAACTGCCATCAAAAGTAAAATAGCCATCAAAAGAATTTACCAAATACCTCCTGAAAAAGATCCCAAAATTAAAACCCCAAGGAATATCATGACTAAATTTCAAAACTATCACACCAAGGGGAAAAGCAGCTAGAAAAAAAAATTCAAATACCAAAAAGTCACAATAAGGATCACCCAGGATCTAGCAGCTTCTATATTAAAGGATCAAAGGGCCTGGAATCTGATATTCCAAAAGGCAAAGGAACTTGGAATGCAGGCCCACTAAACTGAGCATTTTCTTTTAGGGAAGAAGATGGGCATTCAGTGAAACAGGTGAATTTCATGTATTTCTGGTGAAAAGACCAGCATTAAACAACAACAACAAAAAAATTGACCTCCAAATATAGGACTCAAGAGAAGCATAAAAAGGTAAAAAGAACTCTTGAGAATTGTATTTCTGTTATGAATATACATAGAGAGTGTATGCATCTTCATACATCAAATTACGATTTGATGTATAATTAAATAGAGGTAGAAAAGAGCTAATACCAGAAAAAGGGAAAAGTGGAGGTAAAATGAGGGAAATTATATCTCACGAAGAGGCAAAGGAAACCTATTACATTTGAGGGAAAGCAAGGAGGGGGATGAGTATTGTGTGAATCTTACTCTCATTAAATTTGGCTCAAAGAGAAAATGTTATACATATTTGGTTTATAGAGAAACGTCTCTCACCTTATTGAAAAGAGGGAAAGGAATGGTGAAAAGGGAAGGATTAGGCTAAATAGAAAGGAAAACAGAAATAATAGGGGAAAGGTATAAAAAAGGGTGAAGGATTCTAAAAAGGAGAAATGCTTGAGACAAGTGGTGTTCATAAGTTAAATACTGGGGAGGAGGGAAAGGGGAAAAGAAAAAGAGAAAAGTATAATTTGGGGATAATGAGATGGCAGGAAATATAGAATTAGTAGTTTTAACCATAAATGTGAATGGGATGAACTCTCCCATAAAGTAGAAGTGGATAACAGACTGGATTAAAAGTCAGAATCCCACAATATGTTGTTTACAAGAAACACATTTAAAGCAGAGTCACACATAGAGAGTAAAGATAAAAGGCTGGAGCAGAATCTATTATGCTTCAGGTGAAGTAAAAAAAGTAGGGCTACTAGCCATCCTGACCTCAGATCAAGCAAAAGCAAAAATTGATCTAATTAAAAGAGATGAGGAAGGAAATTATATCTTGCTAAAGGGTATCATAGATAATGAAGCAATATCAATACTAAATATATATTCACCAAGTGGTATAGCATAGAAATTCCTAAAGGAGAAATTAACAGAGCTGCAAGAAGAAATAGGTAACAAAATTTAAAAAGTGGGAGATCTCAACCTTGCTCTCTCAGAACTACATAAATCAAACCACAAAATAAGAAAAAAGTTAAAGAGGTAAATAGAATACTAGAAAAGTTAGGTATGATAGATCTTTGGAGAAAATTGAATGGAGATGCTTTCTTCTCAGCACTTCATAGAACCTGTACAAAAATTGACCATATATTAGGACACAAAGACCTCAAAATCAAATGCAGAAAGACAGAAATAGTAAACACATTTTTTCAGATCACGATGCAATAAAAATTACATTCAATAAATAGCCAGGGGAAAATAGAACAAAAAGTAACTGGAAACTAAATAATCTCATCCTAACTAATGAATGGGTGAAACAACAAATTATAGATACAATTAATAATTTCATCCAAGAGAATAACAATAATGAGACAACATACCAAAATTTATGGGATGCAGCCAAAGTGGCAATAAGGAAAATTTTTATATCTCTAGATTTTTACTTGCATAAAATAGAGAAATAGAAGACCAATGAATTAGGCTTACAACTAAAAAAGCTAGAAAAAGAGCAAATTAAAACCTCCCAATCAAATACTAAACTTGAAATTCTAAAAATAAAAGGAGAGCTTAGTAAAATTGAAACTAAAAGAACTGTTGAACTAATAAATAAAACTAAGTTGATTTTATGAAAAAAAAAAAACAAAATAGATAAATCTTTACTAAATTTGATTAGAAAAAGGAAAGAGGAAAATCAAATTGTTACTCTTAAAAATGAAAGGGGAGAACTTTCCACCAATGAAGAGGAAATTAGAGCAATAACTAGGAGTTACTTTGCCCAACTTTATGCCAATAAATTTCATAACCTAAGTAAAATGGAGGAATATCTATAAAGATATAGACTGCCCAGATTAACAGAAGAGGAAGTAAATTCCTTAAATAGTCCTATTTCAGAAAAAGAAATGGAACAGGTATTAATCAAATACCTAGGAAAAAATGTTCAAGACCAGATGTGTTTACATGTGAATTCTACCAAAAGAAAAATTTACTTCAATACTATATAAGCTTTTTGAAAAAAATAGGGCATAAATAACTACTACCAAATTCCTTTTATGACGCAGACATGGTACTGATACCTAAACCAGATAGGACAAAAACAGAGAAAGAAAATTATAGACCAATCTCTCTAATGAATATTGATGCAAAAATTTTAAATAAAATATTAGCAAAGAGATTACAATAAATCATCCCCCAGATAATACACCATGACCAAGTAGGATTTACATCAGGAATGCAGGACTGGTTCAATATTAGGAAAACTATTAGCATAATTGACTATATCAATAACCAAATTACCAAAAATCATATGATTATCTCAATAGATGCAGAAAAAGCATTTGAGAAAATCCAACATCCATTCCTATTTAAAAAAAACACTAGAGATTATAGGAATAAATGCACTTTTCCTTAAAATAGTAAGTAGCATCTATTTAAAACCATCAATAAGCATCATATGTAATGGTGATAAACTGGAACCATTCCCAATAAGATCAGGAGTGAAACAAGGTTGCCCACTATCACCATTATTATTCAATATTGCATTAGAAATGATAAGCTTTGGCAATAAGGTATGTAAAAGAGATTAAAGGAATTAGAATAGGTAATGAAGAAACCAAAATTATCACTCTTTGCAGATGATATGATGGTATATTTAGAGATCCCTAGAGAATCAGCTAAAAAGCTATTAGAAATAATCCACAATTTTAGCAAAGTTGCAGGATACAAAATAAATCCACATAAATCATTAGCCTTTTTATACATCACTAACAAAATCCAACAGCAAGAGATACAAAGAGAAATTCTGTTGTGATATGGGAGATATCTGCCAATGGCTGCTGGAGGTCTAACTCAGACCTGTAGAATGGATCTCTTCATGTGAGAGGATGATGATGATGATGATACAAGGAAACTGAGAGGCATTTGCTTTCTCTGAACTCTCTCCTCTTTCCTCTTGCGTCTCATTTATTTCATTCCCAATCCACAAGAAACATCTACATTAGTAAAGGTTGCTTTGTAATTCTTTCAAATTTATGATTCACAGCTATTAAGGGTCTTGGAGAATTGACCTGCCCCTTCATCTAGGCATGGTCCTTAACAAAATTCCATTTACAACAATCATCAATAGTATAAAATATTTGGGAATCTATCAGCCAAGGAAAAGTCAGGAATGATATGAGCAAAACTACAAAACAGTTTCCATGCAAATAAAATCAGATCTAAAAAATTGGGAAAATAGCAAATGCTCTTGGATAGGTTGAGTGAATATAATAAAGATGATAATACTATCTAAACTAATCTACTTATTTAATGCTATATCGATCAAACACCTAAGAAACTATTTTTACTGACCTAGAAAAAAATAACAAAATTCACCTGGAAGAACAAAAGTTCAAGAATTTCAAGGGAACTAATAAAAAAAAAATCAAATGAAAGTAGCCTAGCTGTACCAGATCTAAAATTATATTATAAAGCAGCAATCATCAAAACCATTTGGTACTGGCTAAGAAATAGAGTAGTTGATCAGTGGAATAGATTAGGTTCACAGGACAAAATGGTTAATAACTATAGCAATCTAGTGTTTGACAAACCCAAAGACCCCAGCTTTTGTGATAAAAATTTGGTATTTGACAAAACTGCTGAGAAAATTGGAAACTAGTATAGCAGAAACTAGGCACCGATCCACACTTAACACTGTATACCAAGATAAGGTCAAAATAGGCTTATGATCTAGGCACAAAGAATGATATTATAAATAAATTAGAAGAACAAAAAATAGTTTACCTCTCAGATCTGTGGAGGATGAAGGAATTTTTAACTAAAGAAGAATTAAAGATCATTATTGATCATGAAATAGATAATTTTGATTATATTAAGTTAAAAAAGTTTTTGTACAAACAAAACTAATGCAGACAAGATTAGAAAGGAAGCAATAAACTAGGAAAACATTTTTACATTCAAAGCTTCTGATAAAGGCCTCATTTCCAAAATATATAGAGAATTGACTTAAATTTATAAGAAATTAAGCTATTCTCCAATTGATAAATGGTCAAAAGATATGGACCCACCATTTTCAGATGAAGAAACTGAAGCTATTTCTAGTTATATGAAAAGGTGCTTCAAATCACTATTGATCAGAGAAATACCACTATATACTTCTCAAATTGACTAAGGTGACAGGAAAAAATAATGACAAATGTTGGAGGGGATGTGGGAAAACTGGGACACTGATACATTGTTGGTGGAACTGTGAATGGATCCAGCCATTCTGGAGAGCAATTTGGAACTATGCTCAAAAAATTATCAAACTGTGCATACCCTTTGACCCAGCAGTGTTTCTACTGGGCTTATATCCCAAAGAGATCTTAAAGGAGGTAAAGGGACCCACATGTGCAAAAATGTTTGTGGCATCCCTTTTTGTAGTGGCTAGAAACTGGGAACTGAACCCATCAACTGGCGAATGGCTGAATAAATTATGGTATATGAATGTTATAGAATATTATTGTTCTGTAAGAAATGACCAACAGGATGATTTCAGAGAGGCCTGCAGAGACTTCCATGAACTGATGCTAAGTGAAACGAGCAGAACAAGGAGAACCAGGAGATCATTGTACATGGCAACAACAACAAGACTATTATACAGTGATCAATTCTGATGGGCATGGCTCTCTTCAACAATGAATTGATTCAGATCAGTTTCAGCTGTTCAGTAATGAAGGGAGCCATCTATACTCAGGGAGAGAACTGTGGGAACTGAGTGTGAACCACAACATAGCATTTTCACTCTGTCTGATATTGTTTGCTTGAATTTTTGTTTTCTTTCTCAGGTTTTTTTTTTCTTTCTAAATCTGATTTTTCTTGTGCAGGAAGATAACTATGATATGTATATATATATTGGATTTAACATATTTTAACATGTATTGTAATGCCTGCCATCTAGGGGAGTGGGTGAGGGAAGGAGGGGGAAATTTGTAACAGAAGGTTTTGCAAGGGTCAGTGTTGAAAAATTTTACCTATGCATATATTTTGTAAATAAGAAACTACAATAAGAATTACAAAATAAATAAGGAAAATTTGTCAACTGAGTCCTGGACCAGCAAGTAGAAAAAAAATTCTCATTTTAAAGATGAAAAAAATTGAGACCCAGAGAGCTGAAGCTGACCAAGGTCATATTGAAAGCAGTGTAGTTTTAGTGTAATGAGTGCTGTAGTTGATGCCAGAGGATCTTGTTCCAAATTCTGTGAATTTGGAAAAGTAACTTAAATTTTCCAGGCCCCAGTTTCCTCATAAATAACATTAGATTGTTGTACTAGATGACATCAAAAATCCTGTCCAATGTATACTTTTTTTGTATTTAATTTATACTTTGACATATTTAACATGTATCGGTCAACCTGCCATCTTGGGGAAAGGGTGAGGGGGAAGGAGGGGAAAAATTGGAACAAAAGGTTTGGCAATTATCCATGCTGTAAAATTACCCATGCATATAACTTGTAAATAAAAAGCTATAATTTTAAAAAAAGGAAAAAATCCTGTCCATTGCTACTTCTAAACTGTGAGATCTAGGACCCTGAGATTCTATGACACACATAGTAAATCACATAATCAGTATTTGTCAGGTCTGCTGACTTCTGATATAACATTTTTTGCACTCTATCATATTGTTACATCTCCATATTATGTTTGGTGGAGAGATGACATTTTATTTACTATATGTCAGATATCTCCTTCTCCAACCAAAGCTTATTTTCATATAGAGGTTGGCCTTATTTGAATAGAAATAGTTCAAACTCAGATGTTAACTTTTCAATATGTTCATAAATTTTGCTTTCTAATTCAGAAAGGAATTTATGATTACTAAAAGATAATAAAAATGTATATCCTAGAATAAATTCCAATTTATTATTATTATCAAAAATACTTTGAATTTTAAAGGATATTTCCTAACAGACCCCATGTTAGCCAAAACCTTTTTCCTTAAAAAAAAACAAAAAAAACAGGAATTGAAGTAGGAAAGGAAAAAAAAAAATCCAAAGAGATGTTTTTACTGGTGGTGGTGCTAGAGAAGTTGGGGAAGGGAGTAATGGAGGGACAACTTATAAAACTGTATTTGATTTCTAATTCTATGTTTGGCTGAGCTTCACGTTCTTTATATGTATAATAGGAAGATTGATGCATTCAATACCTTCATTATCTACTTCATTACACTAGTAGGAGAAAAACCAGCTCTTAAGTCTTAAAGCATTAGGTAAACATAAGCTGCTCTTATTATCAAATCTCTCATTAAAGTGATGTCTACCATCCTTGTACAAGGTACTCTATAACCAATGAATAGCAAAAATTGTCTTTTTCTGCAACTGCAGCTTTCTCCCTCTTACTTTTTTTTCCTACTTGTTGACCCATTAAATTGAGGAAAATACCAGTACCTGTCTGTCATGTGTGTGTCTTTATCTTTTTTTTTAATTGCAGAAGCATTTTAAAATGCCAACTTCAACAAAACAGGAAAATTCATAAAAAGAGAGTGTAATTAGAGATACATTGTGGGAAGGTGAAGAAGCCAAGTTCCAGTTGGTGGTGATCTGAGTTCAAATTTTGCCACTTATATAACTTCCCTGGACTTGATTTCTTTTCATCTATAAAGAAAAGGCATTTATCTACATGGTCTCTGAAGTTCCTTTTAACCCTAATCCCAGGATCTTGATATTTATTTACCTAGATTGTATGGTCTTAGTCTGAAAATCTCTGCTTAATACAGAACATTAAGATTTTCAAGGTTTCCATAAATCAGTTTATAAGATAACTTTCTACAGTAGGAAACTAAGATTAGAGTATATTCAATTCCTTTTTTTAAAAAAATATTGCAGTTTGAAACCATGATGACTTTAATAGTAGTCCATATTAGATCAACATGACTGTATCATGCTAATTACAAGAAATACTTACTATAGATAGAGGCATGTTATTACAGATTAAGAGGCAATCCAAACTATGCTCAAAAAGTTATCAAACTGTGCATACCCTTTGATCCAGCAGTGTTACTACTGGGATTATATCCCAAAGAGATTATAAAGAAGGGAAAGGGACCTGTATGTGCACGAATTTGTGGCAGCCCTTTTTGTAGTGGCTAGAAACTGGAAACTGAATGGATGTCCATCAGTTGGAGAATGGCTGAATAAATTGTGGTATATGAAAATTATGGAATATTACTGTTCTGTAAGAAATGACCAACAGGATGATTTCAGAAAGGCCTGGAGAGACTTACACGAACTGATGCTGAGTGAAATGAGCAGGACCAGGAGATCATTATATACTTCAACAACAATACTAGATGATGACCAGTTCTGATGGATCAGGCCATCCTCAGCAACGAGATCAACCAAATCATTTCCAATGGAGCAGTAATGAACTGAACCAGCTACGCCCAGAGAAAGAACTCTGGGAGATGACTAAAAACCATTACATTGAATTCCCAATCCCTATATTTATGCCCACCTGCATCTTTGATTTCCTTCACAAGCTAATTGTACAATAATTCAGAGTCTGATTCTTTTTGTACAGCAAAATAATGTTTTGGTCATGTATACTTATTGTGTATCTAAGTTATATTTTAATATATTTAACATCTACTGGTCATCCTGCCATCTGGGGGAGGGGGTGGGGGGGGTAAGAGGTGAAAAATTGGAACAAGAGGTTTGGCAATTGTTAATGCTGTAAAGTTACCCATGTATATATCCTGTAAATAAAAGGCTATTAAATAAAAAAAAAAAATTAAAAAAAAAAGAGGCAATCCGAGATAGTAGAAACAGACATGGACTTAGAAGAAAAAGAACTGAGTTCAAATAAAAGATTAGATACTTATTAGCAGGACATCCAGACCAAGTCATTTTACTTTGCCAGATGCCTAAATTTTCTCATCTGAAAACTGGCATAATATTACTTTTTCTATCAACTTCTTAAGACAGAATGTAAAGTAACACAATGATGCACATAATAAGCACTTAATAAATGTCTAATGGATTGAATGGGATTATGAAATAACTATTTTGTAAAATTTGAATATCACAGAAATATATTGTTAGGAAGTTCTTAAAAGCTTTAAATACTTCCTCAATTTTAAGATTTATTCAGTCCTAAAATCTCCATAAGATTTGCCATTTCCCAAATATATTTTTTGCAGCCTCTCATTTTTACCTTGCGATTCTTGGAAAATTCAAATTCATTTTCCATATGCTCATTTCCTCTTCTTTTCTCTGACACTTTATGCTAGAGCAAATTCTTATGCCAACTGTATAGGCACGTGTCACCAGAGCATCCAGAAAACATGGCTCCATCTGAAGATATTCTAGAGTTACAATCTTGGGGGTTGGATACTGATGAAGTTAATATGATGATTCAGCAGATACAAAATATTTGGACAAAAAAGTTTTTTTTTTCTTAAAACAGAATAGATATGTTTATATATGTATGTCTTTGGAATGCTTGGAATATATAATATATTCTACATAGTATTCCAAGGATAAATAGACCAGAGATTCTTAACCCCTTTTCATTCACAAAATTTTTATGTAACCCTGTATATATAGGTATATAAATTAAACACTTAATGGTAGTAAATCATAATTTGCAACCCCCCCACATTCAATTATGAAACTCTAAAAAACTGAGAAATAGATAATATTTGACTCAAGGTAGAATATGATGGACATTATTTAAACATTGGGAGATTAAGTTGTTCTGACACAATTAGAAATGGAATACTAGTATCTTGAAATGACTTCTTTAATCAATTCTCAATTCAGCACAAATTAGGAGAACAAGGAATAATTTACCTATTAGATCTTTGGAGGAAGAAGGAATTTATGACCAAAGAACAACTAGAGAACATTATAAAAGGCAAAATTGACAACTTTGATTATATTAAATTGAAAAGTTTTTGCACAAACCAAAACAACAGAAACAAAATTAAAAGGGAAGTACAAAGTTGGGAAAGTGATTTTGTTTGTGATAAAGATCTCATTTCTAAAATATGTAAATAATAAAAAAAAATAATGTAAAAAAATGTAATGTCAAATTTATAAGAATACAAGCCATTCCTCAATTGATAAATTGATAAATGGTTAAAGGATAAGAACAGACAATTTTCAGATGATGAAATTAAAGCCATCTATAGTCATATAAAAATGTTTTAAATAATTATTGATTAGAGAAATACAAATCAAAACAATTCTGAGGTATCATCTCATACCTCTCAGTCTGGCTAAGACGACAGGAAAAGATAATGATCAATGTTGGAGGGAATGTGGGAAAACTGAGACACAAATGTATTGTTGGTGAATTTGTGAAATTATGCAGTCCTTCTGGACAGCAATCTGGAATTATGCTCAAGGGCTATAAAACTGTGCATATCTTTTAATCCAACAATTCCATACAGGGTCTGTATACCAAGGAAATCATAAAGAAGGGAAAAGGATCCATATGTGCAAAAATGTTTGTAGCAGTTTTTCTGTGGTAGAAAAGAATTGGAAAATTAGTGGATGCCCATCAATTGGGGAATGACTAAATAACTTGTGGTATATGAAGATAATGGAATATTAATGTTCCATAAAAAATGATTAACAAGTGATTTTAGAAAGGCCTGGAAAGATTTACATGCTGATGCTGAACGAAACAAGCAAAACCAGAAATACATTGCACACAATAACACAAAAATGTGCAATGATCAACTGTGAAAGGCTTGATTCTTCTCAGTGGTTCAGTGATCCAAAGCAATCCCAACAGCCTTTGGACAGAAAATGCCATCTGCATCCAGAAAAAGAATTATGGAGATTAAATGTTTAATGTGTTAAACAACACATGCAATGTTTACTTCTTTTTTTCTGTTTCTTTTCCTCTTCTATGTTTTTTGCCTTTTGTTCAGATTTTTCTCTCCCAACATAATTCATAAAGCAATGTATGTTAAAAATAAATAAGCAAATGAAAATTAAAAAATAAGTAGTCTTAGAGAGTTGCCTAGGATATTGAGAGGTTAAATAAATATACCCAAAGTCACTTAGCAGTCTGTGTGTTTCAGAAATGAGACCTGAATCTAGTTTCTTTTGGTTTCAAGACTAATTTTCTGTCTAGTCTAACAAAAAATAAGATCCCAGTCTTTATGGACATTACAATCTAATTGGGGGGGGGGATATAAATGGATATATAACTATATAATGCAAGGGTGATCATTGTCAAATAAGTGCTAAAGTGACTAGGGGATGTAGAAATCATACATACTTGGGGTATCAGTGAAGGCTTCCTAAAGATGGTAGATGTAAAAGAGGAGTAGGACTTTGGCAGGTGATGGTAGAGGGCACAGTAGGCAGAAAAAAGAGAATGAGCAAACTTACTATATAAGCAAAATACAAGTTGTATGTGGAAAAATCCAAGTAGAAAATAGTTGAATTTTGTTAGAATGTAGGAGAGAAATAAAAGATGAGATTGGAAAAATAAGTGAAGATCAAATGGATTGCCAGGCTAAAAAAATGAATTTATTATGTTGTAATGCCTTTTCATTCATAATGCAACTAAGTTGCATAGTAGAGTACTGATATAATATATCAGGAAGGTCTGAACTCAAATCCAACTTCAGATACTTACTGGCTGTGTGACCTTGAACACATTACTTAATTTCTATCTCAGCTTCCTTGTCTGTAAAAAGGTATAATAATATTATCTACTTTCCAAGGTGGTTGTAAGGATCAAATGAGATAGTATTTGTAAAGTATTTTACAAACTTTAAAGTACTATGCAAATACTGGGTAGTATTATTATTATTTATTCATTTAAGAAGCACTTATTAAACAAATACTATGTGCCAAGCAATGTGTCAGAAGCTAAGGAGAAAAGGAAATCAATAAAATTATAATAATGGTAAAAAGGAAGAGGAAAAAAGAGAAAATGAACACTTCACAATTATAGTGCTCAAAATTTGTAAAATGCTTTCCTCTCAATAACCCTGTGAATTAGTTTTCAAAAATACTCATATATGCGATCTCATCAATGATCATTCTTGTTTGTCCTTTGTTCTTGAAGAAAATAATAATATTATATAATTATAATTATATTATAATATTAGGAAAGTGGTGGTATTTTAAAGTGAATTAGATTTAAATGCAGCAGGGATATGAAAAGTCACCAGTCTTGTGAAGACCGCGTATTTTAAAATCAGCCGGAGTCAGGAATTCAGGTTAGGGGAAAATCGTCAATCTTTATTCTCAGTGAAGAAAGATGGGAGGTGGAAGAGAATGGGCAATAGCAATGTGTGTAGCTGAGTCAAAAAGCTAGCTAGACCAACAGCCACACGACCAGCAGCTACAAGCATGGAACCCAGGCTCAATCTCTCCCAGCTTCTCTTCCTGTCTCACTCTGCCTCCACCCACCAAAATCGTCATTTCCTATACAACACATCAGGACTTGCACAGAGATGGGCGGGGGCCATTCTTTATCCAAACATGTATATTAATAGAGTATAGTCCAATTACTATTTAGCCTCACTATTTGGGACCTCAGTGCATCAACTCAAACCTCAGCCCATTACAAGGCTCATTCTTTCCTCCTTTCTCCTCTTCTCTACTTCTTTCCCTTTCCTATCCTTCTTTTTCCTTTTCCCCTTCCCAATGCTTAGAAAAAATATCTGGAACATAGTATGAGCTTAATAAAGGATTATTGATCCTGCTTCCAAGCCCTCCCCCCCCCCCCCCCGCTCCCTCCCCCCCCTCCACTATACCATATTAGAAAGAAGAGGCAAGTACTTGGATTCTCTGTTCTTTTTTTATTATTATAAACACATCCTATTTCAATGGTTTAATGTAGTAAAAGTTCTATCTATAAGACTATGCCCATTTTAAGGCAAAGTCAAGGAATGAAGGCCATCAGACCACTTACAATTAACTTTTTTGATTTTAAAATATAGGAATACACATTCTTTTGGAGTATAAAATGCCTCCCTTTTAAATCATTCTATTTTTATAGATAACATGACTTTTTTAGAACATACAATAAGTGACTTTTCTTTAAAATGCTCATAGGTAGGTCAAGTCAACAAGTGCCTATAAAATACCCACTGTGTGCCAGACAAATACCAGGATTTAGAAACATGTGATACTTCATGTAGAACCACTTTGACAATGTAGAACCATCCAAGACAATGTTTTAATACTACCATTTTAGGACTAGGGAAGGTAGATGGTATAATGGATAAATTGAAAGGCCTGGAGTCAATGGTTCAGATTTGCCTTTAGACACTTGTGTGATCCTGGGCAAATCACTTAACCCTGTTTAAATAAGTTTCTTCATCTATAAAATGAGCTGGAGAAGGAAATGACAAACCATTCCAGTACCTTTGGCAGAAAAATCCTAAATGGAGTCATGAAAAGTCAGGTATGACTGAAATGACTGAACAACATCAGGATGTATTGACAAATATCAAGCTTACTCTCCACCAAAAAGTTTTGTCATTCTCTAAAGAAGGACATGACAATATATAATGTGGAATAAAATCTTTGTCTTATCGCTCTGAAAAACTATCAGATTTAAGAAGAATTATCTGTCTCCTGTAAAGGTTGTATCTCTTCTAAATACTGTGCTTTCTGCCAACAGGCAGTCAGTCTATAAGCAGTTATCAAGTACTTACTAAGTACTAGGCTTTATGCAAATTACTGGAGATACAAAAGAAAGACAAAAAGACAATCGTTGCTTTGGAGGGGAACTCGTATTCTAATGAAAGAGACAAAAGAAAACAATTATGTGCAGCAAGATTTTATAGAGGATAAATTGAAGTCTATCTCAGAAGGAAAAGAGCTGGGCATTTATTTAACAGCTTACAGAAATAAAAAACAAAATTTCCATGACTTGTCTTGTCACTAACTTAAGCAACAATCTCATGTTTGTACCCACATGATGTCCCCTAAAAATTTTTCCCTAAAGTAAAATAAATTTAATCAATCAATAAATAAAGACTACGATAGCTATTTCATATTTTCATTTCATAAACTTTGTTTCCTTATTGACTCACAAATTGAGTAGGCATTTAATGTATGTTTGTGTGTGTGTTGGGGGGATTCCTAATGCTTATTTTACTACATTTTGGGAAGAATTTCCATATATACGGCAATAGATTATAAAAGAGAAGAGTCAGAACTAAGCTAAGAAGAGCTTTCTTTTTGTCTCAGGATTTAAAGACTGTGTTAAACACGGTTATAATTTTTTAGAAATTTTTTTGTCTATACTGCTAGAAAGTTATTTGCTGAATTTTCATTGCTTTGGGTCATAGGGATCTCTAAAGATAAAGATTTCATCAGTCAAAGTTTCTATATGTCCATAGATTTGTAAAAAGGTAAAATCTCCCATAGTCAAAAAGTCATGCCATCGCATTTAAATTTTGGAAAGTTGGAATAAGTATCAAAGGTTGGAGTGAAATGAAAATGACTTGTCAGTAATAAACAAAGTGCCTTTTTTTTGAGGTATGACTGTACTTTGAATGCCCAGCAGAATTTTGCTTTCATAGCATAATTATTGGCATTGAAATAATTTGGTGTGTCATTTAAGAGTTTTAGAAATCGAAAGTCATGAGCTTGGGGAGAAAATAGGATTTTTCTATAATCAAAAGGCATAATTGTCTTACAAAAGGAGATTACTGACTCTATCATTTACAGACATAGATAATCGTTTAAAGTAGAAGAGATTTTCCTTGGTGTGGAATGATTTAAGTGTAGTCTTAACTAGATTCTCTGCTCTCACTTAAAAAGGCTTCTTTTAGCCTTTTAATTGATTCACATCTACCTGTGACAGATTTGCTTCTTGGCTTTTGTTTTGCATTTTGGTTGCAGTTGAGGGAAAGCACCCAGTAAGGTTTTCCATATAAAGCTTTGTTTGCTTGTGGTTAAAGTCATACATGTTTTAAAGTCTTGTGTTTGTATGTACTCATTTTAAATTAACCTTCACACACATATGTTTAAAGGTAATTGTTTTACCTTAATAAGGAAGCCAACATTTAATGTGTTAATGTATATGATATTAATGCACATCAATTACTTCTATAAGTGATGAAGGATCTGCTGAAGTAATTCCTTAAAAAGAATTTTTATTCCTGAATATTGCTTAAAATTTTAGGTTTTCAGAATTAATAAAATGTACCTGGTTTGTCTTCTTCAAAGCTAATTGATTATGGCATGAAGTCAGCATCATCTCCCCATCTTATATCTCAGGGGCATTTCTATTGGTGAGGGGCATAGGACCCTTTCCCAAAAGTGATCAGGTTGATGGAGGATGGAGTACTCAGTATTTCTCAAAAAATTGTAGACTCCATTTAAAAAAAAAAAATCAGGGACATATTTTTATGTCCCCTAGCATACCCTCTGAAGCAAAAATGACAGACCCTACTCTAAATATGAGGGAGAATGACCTTGGATACTTTTTCCACAAAGTAAAATGTATGTTTTATCAACCAGAATATAGAGCAGATGGATTACTGTGTTCACTTGGGAATACTTTGTGGCACACAGATCTCATCCTCATGGTATTTGTCATCATGGGAAAAGGCTTGTAATTTATTGCAGTTATCATATACTAGTAACCCCCTTTCAGAAGTTTCCTTGTCTTTGACTCTATGATAGATTCACATATGGAGATTCCAGAATGTTTCATTTTATTTCTAAAAAATTTCTTAGTTAACTGTTTTTAAAACTTGATCTTTAAAAAGGATTTTTTTAGAAGATTTTCACTGTGGCAATGTTATTTTTCTTTCTGTTCCCCACCTCTAAAATTGCTAGAGTGTTATTTGTTTTCTTTTCTGAAACATGAGAAGATGAAAGAGACAATATATTCAGGAAATCTTAGGCTACTAGGGTATGTCATTAAACAGTATATGAATGATTGAACAGAAATAGGGTCAAGGTTTCATTTCACACTTTGTAGTTTCTTATTGCAATATCATTTCCTTGTTCAAATTTGCTTCAGAACCTATATGCCCAATAAAATAAGAGGCCAAGTAAATGTTTGTGGAATTGAATTTACCATGTCAACAGTAGCAAAGGAAGCTATTGCATCTGTCTCCAAATCTATGTGGATTGCAATATTTCCTTCTTGTCTTGTTTTCCTGAAACCTTCTCTTCCTTCAAGGCTCCATTCCTACTTGAAATTTCATATTGTCACCTCTCAATTCATTGACTGAAAATAGTCTCTCCTCACCTTGATTCCAACCCCATTCCTAATTACTTTTTTCTCTAGTCACATGTAAATCTCTTTTTTGAATTGCCACCTACCTTATATTACACTTGTCTATCCATGTGTCATTTCTTGCTACTTCAGTGGAATGAAAAAAGGCAGGGATTGGAAAGCAAGCTCCCAAAGGTTAAAAACTGTTACATTTTATTTTTGCACTTATCCCATGACTGTGATTCTTTTATTTGTAGCATACTTTTTTGCTTAAAAAAAAAAAAGAAATATGTTATAGCCAAAGTAAATTCATTCTCAGGTAGAATTATAGGGCCATGGTACCAGAGGATATTAACACTTTACAAGTCTTCTTTTGGGAATGCTGACATGTCTTCAGAAAGAACTGGGGAGATAAATAAGAATCAGAGTGCTGAGTTCAGAATCTTACAATAATTCATGTGTGGGATAGGCATGCTAGTAACACAGAGAAGAAACAAACTCAGGAGACATTTTTATGGATGAAACGATGTGAGTTAATGACACATGGGATAAATGGAGATTATGTCCAAAGTTATAGTGCTATACACTATATGTCCAAACTAGTGTCTGCAGCAATAGAAAAATATTGGTGCCACTGGCTATCAGCAAAATTGATAAGGAGTGCTTTAAGGGGGATAAAAGCAATGAGCTGATGAACCACAATGTCCTGTTTCTCATGATAGATTTGAATTAATCTTTTTGACAATCCGTTTTTGATGCAAAAATCATCTTGATAGAAGATGAGAAATTTATGTATATTTCTGAAGGGCAGAAGATCTGGATTCAATCTCAATCCATTAGCTGTATGACCCTGTTCTCTCCTCACTGTTTTTCAGCATGAAAAAAATGAATATAATATGTGAACATGCTTTCTCTTTCCTTGTCTAAGTCATATAAAGAAAATATATTGTGTAAATCTTCAAGTGTGCTCTAAATGTGAGTAAATACCTTGGGGACAGAAACTGCTTCATTTTTGTCTTCATATCTCCAAAGACTTCATAGATTCATAATCTTCTGGAATTTAATAAATGTTAGTTGAATTGAAATGAAGTTCTGACAGCCAAATGAGACATTTCTGCACCCAGAACAAGTATCTTAAACTTTAACCAGAGCAAGTGACACAGGCACTCCCTCTTAGGAGTAGGGTACAGAAGAAAAAGGAAGGAATTCACCATAGCCTAAAATGTGATTTGTTCCCATCTTAGCTAATTATTCTTGCTCTGTAGGCACTAAACCCTGCTGTTTCTAGGTTGTGAAGAACTCCAAATGTACTTATGGTCCATTAAATTAGGCTCCCTCTGTATTTGGTGCCCTGGGACATAAGCCTGATAACCCTGTTCTATTTACAACCCTGGTCCTGGTTTTGAAATACAAACAAGGTACTTTATTTTACCAAGATGTGGAAGTTGATAAATCATCTTTTCTAGGTCATCTAAAAGCTCTATTTCAGGCATTTGGCTTCATAATCTGTTCATCATATATAGATAATGAACTTAAAATCGGATGACAGCTCTAGGCAAGATCCCTATGGCACTTGTGACAAAGGTGTAGTTCTCAGACATGAGAAAACATGGATGTGTGTATACTATTTATATAGAAGACAAGGTACCACAGAGTTTCTGAGAATGGAAGCAACCCTAACAAGATCTAAATTTTGTAAATAATAAAAACTCCAGTGTTACTAAACTGCTTACCTATGTTTTCACAATTAATATAACATTAAATAAAAAAATTAAAGTTGGATCCTCAAAGACAAGAGCATCCATTTTAAAAGAATCCATCTTAAAACCACATATTGTAGCTATGGATTGTAACAATTTAAAATACTCAGGAAAAGATGATAGGGATGTAGGTAGTTAAACATGGAATACATGGAAATGTGTTGTATAAATATGGCATTGTCTAAATACCAAGAATTTATCTATTTTCCTAAGACTTGGGCTAAATTCCATAAGTTTACACATCCAAATTTACTTGCAGGAACTTGAGCATTCAAAAATTAGTTAAGTGCCTCTTACTTCTATAACTGCTTTAACGATTAGTATTATAAGGGATACAAAGAAGAATAAGATTATCCCAATCTTTATGAATTTTACAGAATAGTGAAAGAGATATGACTTGTAAAATATGAGAGGGTAAGAATTATGCTAGCAGAGAAAAGAGGGAAATGTTCATGAAAAAGATACTTTTAAAACTAGAATTTAAAGGGCAGTTAAAGTACAAGGAAAGGATATTCCAGATGAACACTATATCAACAAAGCACATAAAGCAGGGAAAATAGAAAATCTTAATATAAAATTCAATTTGTATTGACATATCTCTGCATCCAAATAGTCAAATACACTTTTTAAGGATGAAAGCTGATGGTAGTACTTTACATTGTATTATAATCCTGATGGTGAGGTATAATAATACTGATTTATATAGCATGAAAATACAAAACAATGAACACAAACCCATTGGTCTTATCATATCAATTACCTAAGTACTAAAATTTCACAGTGCCTTAAAATACCAGTCAACTATTCATCATTACATTGCTGACACCTCTGAAGATCTCAAATCAGTTAAAAGAAGCAAGAAGTAGGTCATTGGGTCTTAGAGACCTCCACAATATTAAGGTATAAAATTTAGTCTTAGTTAACAATGTCACATTGCACATCATTTAATTTGTACAATATTATTTATCACACTGTTTACTGGGTAGATTCAATCTTCTCTCTCATTTTGAATATTAAGCATTCTTTTTAGTTCTCTCTCAAGTCTCCTTTTTGCTGTAGAACTAGACATAATCTCTTCTATCCTGAATTACTCCTAAACCATTTAATTAACATTTGCTCTCTCCTTTCTTGCATATGTTTATAGCTTCCTTGCCCCAACTATAGATTGCACAGCTATACCCCAATTTCCTGAGGCAATGAAAAGGAACTAATACTTCTGATCATAGAATTGGAGTTAAGAATCTTACCTCCTCCTTCCATAAATGGAATGATTATGATTACAATCATATAATTTGTTTTGATACAACCCCCCCCCAAAAAAAAAATTCCCAACGTCTCTTGTGTAATAAGTAGAAAGCGAGGATTTCAACCCAGACCCTCTGACTTCAAAATCAGCATTCTCCAAAAAAGGTAAATAGCAGCTGATACAATAAATACTTGTTAAATCATAGATTGATAACAAATAACTAAAGGCTTTACCTCAAACATCTTTAATGAGACTTGACACAGGGATTCTTGATATTTTTTGAGTCATGAAATGCTTTATCAGAATTCCTCAGAATAATGCTTTAAAAAGTCTAAAATAAAATATATAGTATTATAAAGGAAACCAATTATATTGATATTTAAGTGTCAAAATATTTAAAAATAAAATTTATAGCTCCCTGAAATATATCCATTGACCCCCTGGCAGGTCCAGAGGCCGTAAACTGACTGGATTTAGATATATAAACTATAAACAGAGGCTGAGTTTTCAGAAAGTAATTTTATGGGACCAATTAAAGATATAGATTAATATAGATTCAATTAACCATAAAATACTTCTAAATAATCATAGTTTTTAGCTTGTGGCCCTACTTTGGAACATCAAAATTTTGTTCCTGACTTTCTGAAAAGTGACCACTGCTCCCAGCAAGCATTCATGCTAAAGAATATGAATAAAGTTTATTTCATTTAGCCCATGGGCTCTTTCCTTTTTTTTTTTTTTTTTTTTTTTTTTTTTGTCTAGATATCTTTGGCATTCGGGTAAAGCCTGTGGACTCCTTCTTACCATAATGTTTTTCTATGTATAAAATAGAATAGAAAAGAATTATAAAGAAAACCAGTTATATTGAAATTTAGCTATGGGGAAAAAAATAAGTTATTGACTTCAGACTAAGTGCCTGATTTAACACAATAGCAAACACCATGTACTCTTATCCAATCCATTAACAATCATAAATATCTCCTTCCCAGTGGGGTCTACCTTCTCTAGACACTTAGAGTATTTTTTATTTTTCTTTATTTAGTAGAGAAAATAAATACATATCCAAAATCTACTGTAATAATTTTACTTATGTTTAGTGTCATGGTATCATAAGAATTATATTTGTTATATGGCTATGAAGCATGGGACACAATGATCTCAAAGAATTGAAAATTATTATCACACAGATGGCAATTTAGAAGTTCACTGTGGGTGTAGGCACTCTGCCATATAACAAATAAAGAACTTTGAAGACAAAGTAAAATATGTTATTGGTGAAATGTAAAATCAGTAAAGAAGACGGACTAATCAGTTGGTGAGCATTAGTGTTCTGAGAAAATACTTTGGATATCAGAAGAAAGGGAGGAAGGCCTCTAATATGTTGGATAGACACCAAGAAGTAAATTTATGGGAGAGCTTATAGAAGAATAGCCTAAAATAGACAGACATTGATGGAATGTGATTTGCATTAATGGAGAGAACACCTAAATTAAGAAGATCACATTCATTTTTGTTTCACATTAACTGATCTCTGGGGAAAACTTTAGGCTAAATCCTTCATTTTAGAGATAAGGAAATGAGGGAGGCAGAGCCAAGATGGTGGAGTAAAGGCAACCTCTCCCCCATACTGCTCCAAATTCCTTTGAATAATGACTCTAAACAAAATTTACAATGTCAAAATACTGAAAAAATGAAATAAAACATTTTTCAGCCAAAGACAACTTAGAAGGTCAGCAAAAAAAAAAAAAAAAAAAAAAGATCTGTAATGTCAGGGTGAGAAACCTACATTTAGCTCTAGTGCAGGCCACACCAACAGAGCCCCAGCCCTGGTCCTGGCTCACCCCCATGCCAGTAAACCAGGAACAAGTATAGGGACCTCTGAATCAGTGATAGTATGGTGGCTTCTAGACCTCTCAGCCCAGAAACACTGAAGAACACTTGGAAGGTCAGCAGGGTGTCAACAGGGTGGGAGTCTAGCATGCAATTTTAGTGCAGGTGATGACCCAGGACAAGTATCCTCCTATTCATCATATTCTGACAGGGCTTAACAAGCCTACCTACTGGCTTTCAACAGAACTCAGTTCTACTATCTCTATCTCCCCTTCCCTTCTAGAGTCAAAGAAAATCTTGCTGGGATTATAGCAAGACAGTACTCCAAGTTACAATAGAACTCAGCTATAGAATGGAGGAAGAGAAGCAGCTGGGGCAGCATTCCACAGTGAGCACATATCAACCAGTCTACCTAAAGCAAAGGGTCGAGCACTCACTTAAGGTCAATTTTATCCTCCAGAAGTCATCTGAGGTAGAGACTGAGCATGAAAAATTTTAATTGTGCAGTGGTGGAGGGAATTGAGATGACCTTAAAGTCCAACTTCCTTAGAAAATAAAATAAAAAGGGAAGGAATCAAAAAGTGAGCAATAATGGTTAACAAATTTAAAAAAAAGAATAACAAATTGGATAAAGCAACAAAACCCCACAAACAATTGCTTACAAGAAACAAACTTTTAAAAAGATGCATATAAGGGAATGGAACAAAATTTGCTCTGCATTAGATGAAATGTAAAAAAAAAAAATAGGAGTTGCAATCATGATATTAGATAATGCAAAAATACAAAATTCACAATACAAAATGAGACAAAGACCACGTCACACTGAAAGAAAACATAGAAAACAAATTAAAACAAATATTAAACTTGTATGTTTCAAATGACATTTTCTAAATTCATGAAGGAAAAATTACTGAACAACAAGAAAACAGGGAACATAAAATCATAGTGATAAGAGTTTTCAGTGTCCCTCTCTCAATTTGGGATAAGTCCTACAAAAAGATTTAAAAAAAGAAAAAAAATACAGAATTGAACAAATTTATATATATATATATATATATATATATATATATATATAACACAGTGCAATAAAAATAGTTAATTCAGAAAACACAAACAAATGATGTAAACCTATCTTAAAGACTTAAACATGGTACCATAAGTAATGAATGAGTTTGAAAAAACAAACTATTGAAGAAAAGGAATAATTATTAAAAAGAAAATGATAGTGATAAAATGATACACCAAAATTTTGGGGATGCAGCCATATCAATCCTCAGGAGAAATGTTGTAAAATATTCTCATCAACAATAATGGCTATGATGATAATAATGACAATAATAACAACAGCTTACATTTTACAATGCATCCTACAAATGCTATCTATTTCTATCCTTATGACAATCCTGAGATGTAGATGCTATTATTATCACCATTATACATATGAGAAAACTGGAGGCAACCAGGAATTAGGTTACTTGTCTAGAGTCACACAATTAAGTGTCTGAGGCTAAGTTTGAACTCAGATATTCCTGATTCAAGTACCAGTGCTCTATGTACTCTATTACATAAATAAGTGATCAAAAGCTATGAATAAACCATTCTTTTTAAACTTCTTTTCTAAAAATATTTTTATTTTTAAATTTTATTATTTTAGCTGTTTATTTTCAAAATATATGCATAGATAGTTGTCAATATTTACTCTTTTGAAACCTTGTGTTCCAGTTTTTTTTCTCTTTCCTTTCCATCCCTTCCCTTAAATAGAAAGTTATACAATCTATGTTAAACAAGTACAATTCTTCTATACATATTTCCACAATTATCATACTGCACAAGAAAAATCAAATTAAAAAGGAAAAAATGAGAAAGAAAGCAAAAAGCAAGGAAACAACAACAGAAAAGGTGAAAATACTGTTGTGATCTACATTCAGCTTCCACAGTTCTTTTTCTGGGAGCATATAGCTCTCTCCATCACACGTCTATTGGAATTGACCTGAATCACTTCATCTTGCTATTGCTGTTCTCTTGGTTCTATTCACTTCACTTAGCATCATTTCATGTAAATCTCTCCAGGCCTTTCTGAAATCATCCTGCTGACCATTTCTTACTGAACAATAATATTCCCATAACATTTTTTATACCATAAGTTATTCAGTCATTCTCCAACTGATGGGCATCTACTCAGTTTCCAGTTACTAGTCACTACAAAAAGGGCTGTTACAAACATTTATGTACATATGAATCCTTTTCCCTTTTTTAATGATCTCTTTGGGATCCAGGCCCAGTAGAAACACTGCTAGATCAAAGAGTATGCACAGTTTGATAGCCCTTTGGGCATAGTTCCAAATTGCTCTCCAGAATTATTGGATCAGTTCACAACTCCAGCAACAATGTATTAGGGTCCCAGTTTCCCCACATCCCTTGCAACATTTATCATTATCTTTTGCTGTCATCTTAGACAATCTGAAAAGTGTGTGGTGAGTTGCCTTAATTTACATTTCTTTGATTAATAATGATTTAGAAAACTTTTTCATGTGACTAGAAATGGTTTCAATTTCTTCACCTGAAATTTGTCTGTTCACATCCTTTGACCATTTTTCAATTGGAGAATGGCTGAACAAGCCATTCTTGAAAGGATAATTATAAACCATTAATAACCACATGAAAGAAGGTTTGAAATTATTAACAATAAAAGAAATGTAAATCAAAATAACCCTGACATTTTATCTCAGATTCTACAAGTGATGAAAAAGACGAAAAGAGTTGATGATAAAAGAGTTGTGGGAAAAGATGGTTTACTAGTACATTCTTGATGGAGCTGTGAATTAAAACAACTATCTTCAAAAGAAATGTGGAATTATGCAAATAAAGTGACTAAAAGACCATGCCCATTTACCAAGTGAACCCACCACCAGGCACATACTCCAAGGAATCTATTATAAGGAAGAAAATATCCATATATATCATAAAGTGCATTTTTATAATATCAAAGAATTGAAAACAAAGTAGAAACTCTTCAACTGGAGGGTGGTTAAATGAGTGAAATATTATTATATTATAACAAATGATGAATGTTGGTGAATAGCGAGAAGCATGAAAAGATTTTCATGAACTGATGTAGAATAAAGTAAAAAGGAAAAGGAAATATTTTTAAAAGGAAATATTCTGCACAAATACTACAGTAATGCAAATAGAAAGAATTACCCAAAAAAATCAAATATGGGATACTCCTACACCCCCCAACAAGGTGTGCATTATATACAAACATAATGTGCAAAATATACATTACATATATTTTTCATAGTTTTTTTTAAATACATTGATCAGTTAAGCTGATATTTCTCCCTCTTTTTTGTCTTAAAATACTGTTATAGGAGATAACTCTGGAAACCAAACTACATAATAAACTATTTTAATAGTTAACTATTAAAGGAAGTACTACAGGGGCTAAGAACATGGATTAAGTAAAGACCTGAATTTGAATCCTAATTGAATCCTAACTAGTAAGTTGTATGTCTCTATGCAAATGACTTAAACTCTCTGAACTTCAGTTTTTCATTTATAAAATAATGATAATAACTAACTCACAAATTTATAGTGAAAATCAGGTCCAGTTTTATAAAGCAAGTTGTAAATGTGTATGTTTTTAAATCTTTTTTATTGTATTTTTTTTAAAGCAAGGGCACAGAGCTAACAATGGTAATGAATTTTTAAAAACAATTTAAATCCTACTTTAAAGCTCTTCTCATTAAAAAAATTTAGCAGTTCTCCCAACAAATAGATTTGGTAATAAGTAGAGATGTTACTAAATTCCCCTTTCTTTAGACACCAGTTGCTGGAGATGTGTGGTAGTGAGTGCACAAGACAAGAAGTAGGATGAAAAAGGTAAGAAGAAACAAGGAAGTGCCGTAAATCATTAGTTTCAAAATATAAATCTAGGAAAGAGATTAAATATGCTTCCCTTTTGCAGTCTGACCAGGAGTACTTAAGTTGCCTTCAGGAATAGATTGATGTGAAGAGAACTCACTTTTCAATTCTACATCTCTATCCATCTCAATAATGACAGCTCCTGCTCTTTCATCTATTTACTATTTACAAAAAAATAGTTGGGCGGCCCATCACTATGTTATGTTCCTTATGCCCTACTATAAGTCAAGGTAAACAGGGAGTGCAGTTAGGGCAGGAGGGAAGAGCTAGAGCTTAGAATTATTAAGGAGACAAGTAACATTACTACCAATGGCTTTCTCCTCTATCTTCGAATCTGTATACAAATACCTTCTTAGTCTACCATTCAAGAATGCTCTCACTTTTTCTGCTATCATTCGCATTGGGATTTATGAAGACCTTAAAACAACAACTAAAATTTATATATCTTTTTCATTTTGCTTCTTTTGATGCTTTTGCTTTGTTTCAATAAATCCTAATATAACCACTATTATTTTGTAATTGAGAAACATTATTGGATGTGCCCAGGATGACAAAGAAGTTATACTGGAAAAAGTATTTGTCTTCCTTGGGAAAGCAAATCTGAAATGGCTCTAGTATTTGCTTGCTAATCCCATATGGATAGAAATTGAATGAATTAGCCTGCAGGCACTTGCCCAGTTTATCACCTCACTCTTGTGACTCTTCTAAATAATGTAACTTTAGACCATAGGAAATACATGTTTATTTTTTTTAATATAGACTAGCACACTAAAGTATATTGTACAATGTGGCAAGTCATCACAATCAATTATATTAGAGCAGTTTTCATAGAATACAGCATTATAAATTTTGTCTAGAAATCCAAATGGAAGAATAATCACAATAATAATGCAAATGTGATAGTATTAATAAATACTTGATATTAATCAAGTGTCTGAAAGTTTGTCAAGTGAAAACCAAAGATACTTACAGTGAGGTTTCAAAAGATGAGTTATATCAGTACTTCTTAAAACTTTTTTCACTTCTGACTCCTTTTTACCCAAGAAAATTTTACGGGATTCTGAGAAGTGTACAAATCAAACATTTGCTGATAATAAATCATAATTTCACCATCCCCCCCATTCAGTTACAACATACCAAGTGGGGTCATAACCTCCATAATAAACTGAACATTAAATCTAAAAAAAAAAATTAGTGACTTGTCTTATTCTTGTTTTTAACTGAATACTATGCCATCATACATAAAGATAATAAAATAATAATTATTTTGTGATATTGATGCTTTCAGTGAATCTAAAGAATGTAATGGTTTTTACCTCCCAATATTCTTTTATTACCAAAAAAAAACCTGTTATTTAATCTATCTGCATAAAACCCTGCCCAACAAGTCAGCACACATTTGTTAATTGCTTAGCTATGGGCCGAGCATTATGCTAAGCAAGAACATATTAAAAAATGTAAAACACACACACACACACACACACACACTAACACACAAAGTCTTTGCCCTCAAGCAGCTCACATTTGAATGAGAAGGGGGGGAGGCAAAATGCAAATAATCATATACATACAATCTTATTGTTATGATTATCCATATTTTACCAATGAAGAAACTGGCTTTCAAAGAGGTTAACTAGATTGTCTAAGGTTACAAAGCTATTAACTAGATGAAATGTGATTTGCATCCAGTTCTTGTTGACTTACTTCAGTGCTCTATCTGCTCTGTTGTCTCCATTAATATACAAAGTATTATTGATACTTTTTAAGTGATAAATAAATCTCAAATTCTCCTTGTCCATGTCAGTCCTGAAATATATGTCCCACTAATATGCGTTGTTACATATAAGAGATTTAGAAATTCAAATCATAAATATGTTGGTCATGAAGGCAGAAAACAATCGATCTGCAAGTCTGTCCTATTGCTTCTCACTTTCGATTTTTGTATGAGATGATATGAATATGACAGGCAGTTTTGTCTATTGGATGGAGTGCAGGATTTGAAATGAGGAAGACCTGAGTTCAAATTTGCATCTGAAGTTTACTCAGTATGGGATCTGGGACAAATCATTTAAACTTCAAGTTTCAGTTTCTTTATCTGTGAAATGGGAATAATATAATCTGTGGTAGCTATCTCATAGGGTTGTTATGAGGCTCAAAAGAGGATATCTATAAAGTTATTTGCAAATGTTAAAGCATTAGAAAAATATTAATTTTTATTAACTGACTTACTTATGTTAGTTCTTTCTTTTCTTTTCTTTTACAAAGCAAGCACATAAAAGCATCTATGTCAAGATGTGTATAGGGAAGTGCCTATAAACAATACTGGAAAAAAGGGTACATTATCTAAATATGAATGAACACTGAACCACCTCAAAGAGCACATCTGCTATTCTAATCTTTAATCTGTGTCAGGTATGCCAGAAATTAGATGAACTGGGCTCCTCTACACATAGCATGAGTGAAAGGATATATGTGAGCAATATCTAGCTCTTTTAAGAAAGTGACTATCTCTTTAATTGGTTATCCTCTAAAAAGAACAACCTCTCATCTTTTGTCATGTTCTAGGATATCTAAAATGGTACATGTATAGATATGGCTACTTAAATATAAAATATATGCACATAAATTATACATATGCATACACATATACATACACATATGTGAGTGTATATGTAAAATTTATCAAATTGATTCTAACTACTTTTCAAGTCACAGAATATTATTATCATATGGAATAAAAAAAAATATTCTAAAGATCCAAAGAGAAGACTAGTATGCTTCATTCACATGAAATGATTATTGTTTTTTCCCTTGTGTAGTAAGCAATCCACAACAAAAGAGATGTTACCTCTATCAACCTTCTTGTATCAGCCAGAACGTCAAAATATCTATTATAAATCTTCATGCTAATATTTTGTGATTAAATATTCAGACAAAATTAAGTGCAACAAAATTCTTCACATCTATCTCCTCTTTTTAATTGATGATAATAACTGAAGGGAAGAATCCCATCACCTCTTATCCATCAACATGCTTAATTAAGACTTCAGCAACAACTTTTGCTATTAAATGTTATCATTTTTTCTGCTTTACTACATGAAGTGTTTTTGTAATGTTGATTAAGACAATTTATATTCACAAAAACACTGGAATATTAACTTATACCTCCAAAGTAATCAGTATCAAGTATGAGAAGTAGTTAAACTCTGTTTATTGGCTGACCCTGGATCTTTAGCACATAATACATATTCATAAATGATCATATTAGTCCAATCCATTATCCTAACCACCAAACTATATCTTATGGAACATATTTTTCTGTCAAATAGCTGTTACTTCCTTTGCTTTCAGTGGGAACTATATGTATACAATTTAGGGCTAACTTTACACCTAATGCATTTAAACTTTCTGTTATGTATGTCCAAGTAGAGATTGGAATTTTATTCAATCATTTTCATTCTGTAGAACAATTATTGTAGACAGTAAGGCTGTAACCATGATTTCTCACATTATTTCTTCATCATTTTGAGATAGTATGAAATAGTAGGGCTACACTTAGAGTCAGGAAGAATTACCTTCAAATCCCACCTTAGACACTATCACAATCCTGGACAAGGGAATTATTTCCCCTATGCCTCAGTTTCCTCTTATAAAATATAGGTATTGGATTAATTGATCTCTAAGGTCCCTTGGAACTCTATTTTATCTTTCTATATGACAAGGTCAAAAAATTATGATATTTTTATTTTCTACTTTTACATAAATCTCTTGATTTTTGATTTCTCTCTTCCCCCCAACTCCACCTTTTCCTAGGAAGAAGAGTAGTATCTTTTGTTTTCTTCAGTAATCAGCTCAAGTACTGCTTGCTCCAGATCTTGCCTCCCAAATTACTTTATTTTGCATATATTTTGTATATACTTTCCTTAGAAATCTCTCCCTTACTAAAAAGCAAGCTCCTTGAGAGCAGGTTGTTGTTGTTGTTGTTGTTGTTGTTGTTGTTGTTGTTGTTTGTTGTTGTTGTTGTTGTTGTTTGTCATCTTCATTGCATAGAACAATACCAAATATATAGTGGATAAATAATTGTTGGTGAATAGATTAAGAAATTTTTAAAAAATCAATGCAATTCATTCAAACATCTCTTAAAGATCAGTCTCTAAACTAAATCACAAAAGTTGAGATTCCATAAGAACAAGGTAAATGTTGATCCTTCAAATTCATTTTAATCTCTACTTTCCAAAAAAAACTGTTTCTATTCTGCATCTTGGTTTTTAATTTTATAGGATGAGAGATCAGTTTGTTTCCCTAATGACCCTCATAAATATTTTGTATGAGGTTAAGTATGCCTCATTCATACTGGCAATAAGTAATGTATATGTGTTGAAAACCCTTTTACAATTGGCTTCCTGAAAAGAACACTAAGGATGTAGCATTAATTGCTAATCCAGACTTAGTTCAGTGACTTTTTTAGAGGTAACTGATTCAGCCAATGGTAGCCAAACCTCCAGGGGAAAGGACTTCTTAACTAGAAAGACCAAAAGACTCTACATGGCATCCAATTTCACAGTGAAGTACATCATGCATGGTCCTAGTTTTTAATAGAATAACTATATGAATCTCAGTACTTTGATTAAGGAAACCTGGGAAAACCTGCCATAATACAATTAGTAAAAAAGTTTCCTGCCAATGAGCTGAAAATACACACACACACACACACACACACACACACACAGAGAGAGAGAGAGAGAGAGAGAGTGAGAGAGAGACAGACAGACAGAAAGACAAACAAACACACACACTCTTTAATGAAGAAAAAAATAAGCTACAGTTCTCCTTTGAAGAGTTTTTGCATAGCCAATCAAAGTAGTTTACAGAAAATTTACAGAAAATAAAATGTATTGCACCATAACAACCATTAGGATGTTAAGTAACTTTTAACTCTTGTCTTTGCCACTTAGATTTAGTGCTGTGTCTATGTGACATGGAAATAGAAACATGATGTAATAACATTCCCAAATCATTTTTGCTTGAAATAGAGAGCAATGACTAGAGCATGAAGACTGGACCTTTCTGTTCCTCAGCTACACAAGCAGTACAACAGCAAAAATAATTACCTGTATTAGAAAGCTCCCAAATTGCAGTGTTTCCTTTCTGAAATTAAGATCACATTTTGAGTGAGTTCACCAGCTGGCTTATTTTTCCTCCTAAGGTGGCCTTCCCAGCAACTTCCTTTTGAGACTTTCTTACCCCAAAGCTGATATACAATTCAATTGAATTGGTGTTAAGAGTTGATTTGAGGACATGTTTCATGCTACTTGTTTTGGACATCAAAAAGGTGCTAGTTAAAATTCCACTGAGATAGCCATATCAATGGAACAAAACTTTATTGGGGCACTTAAATGAAGCAGACAATTTTCTCTGTCCTTCATTTTGCTTCATGTATAGATTTAGCCTAAGAGAAAGTCAATATTAAACTTGACTAAGAATTCAAGAATATTATTTCTCCTGTTAGAATTTTCTAGGGTCATTTTCTTACTAAATATGGTATTAACTTAGTAGGTCTTAGAGTTTAGAATCCAGTTTTTTTCCCTGAAATACAATTGCTAATAGGTCTGAAAGCATTTTTCTTTACTATGTTGCTGTTTCCAGGAGTTGTCCTTTCACTCAGAAAGGATATTATCCTTAGATCCTTAGTGCTAAAGCTTTTTAATCTTTATATTTTCAGTCTCCTTAAGTATCCCCCATCTGTAATAGATGTTTTGAGGATATCAAGATCTCAATATTGGTATTCTACTATCCTGCTTTGAGCTCTAGGGTCGAAATGTAATAGAAAAATATTTTATTGAGCAATGAACCAATTTGTTAATTTCAAGCAAAGACCAAGAAGGGCAGGCACTGTTGGTGACAGTGATCCAAAGTTGTAAGATTTTTGTTCGGTTTTCCTCCTTTTCCTTCTATTATTCTACCCCCAATTAAGACCAGAATCCAAAGTCTTCACCCAAAGTCCTATTTTTTTCAAAGTTATATTACTTTTTAAGAGTTTGCATTGCAGATGAGTTGTTGAACTACCTTAGTAGATATACTTTTCTATACTGGAAGATCTCATGATTGATAAAATACACTGGGTCACTTTCCCAACTCCAGCTTCCATAAAAATAGGTTGATCTGCAATCCTGCAAAAATTTATGATCTGCAATCCTGAATTCTTATGTAACAAATGGACCAATGTCCTCCAATATTCTGGGCTCAAAAGAATTGGGTCTGATCCTGGAAGGTAAGAGTTATTTTTACTTTCTTCATTTCATTTTTCTCTATCTACGGAGTTCCTCTAAGCAAATCTAGTATAATCAAGGTTTAACTTGAAACTGTCATATTGCAAATATGGGGAAAAGAACTTTAGCTTGTACCTAAGTATTTAATATAACAAGGTAGACATGCAAATCAAGTATAGTGTAATCTTTAGTTCATTCCATGGAAAATGCAGAGGATGAAAAGTACTCATAGGATCTTATAAAAGACATAGAAACAAAAAAGACACTCAAATAATCACCTCATTCCTTCCTGCCAGAAAAGAATTAAACTTTTGAGTTGCCATCACACACTATGTTGATATTTTGATTAGTCTCTAGTGCTTCTGCTGAATTACTAGTAATAATGATCAATAACTAACATTTTTATGTAATGGGAAAAGATATAAAAGAAAACTGAAGAAAACCACACGTTAGGAAATGGGGCAGGACATATGGAAGTTAATGACTTTGTGAGACAGCAAAAATCATCCAAAGACACTAAAAAAGAATGAAAAAAATGCCACTTTTCAGGAATTCTCTGAATCCACTTAGTAAAATTTCAGTGACATTGCCACCCACCATGGAGATGTATCTCTCAGATATCTCCCACAAAGTCCCTCCCTATCTTCAGTAATCTATAATTTTAGGTCCTCACTAATTATTATTTTAGGATGATCATGAAACATCAAACTAAATGGTGTCCCCTTATGCTCCTTCCCCATCCTTGTCCCCTGCTGTGTCCCCCTCCACAAAGGTTAATGTACCTGGTAAGATTTGAACTTTCATCAAAAGAATTTTATGCTTTGAGAGAATGTCTTTAGATTCATAGGACAAAAAAAAAAAATCGGGAAGATCTTTGAGCTCTCCCAGTTTCCCTTGAAAATCACATGAAACCAAGCCTCTGAACAGAATCTGATGGAATGGAATTCACTCTCCAACTCAAGATAGACTAAAAAAAAAAAAACTTCAAAAAAGGTCAGTCTCCTTGGGATGAAAAAGGTGTTCAGCTCAAGTCAGATAGATTCTGGGAAAGTCAGTGAGAAGTTCTTAAACACCACAAATCTCAGTCCAGGCGCAGTAGAGGACAAATCAGTAGGTTAGCTTCCAGTCCTAGCTCAGAAGGCAAATTAGGCTGTTTCCTGAACAGAGCAGGAAAAGCTACTCCCTACAAATACAAGGGGCCCCTGTGCTCAAAGCCAAAGGCTGAAAGTTGCACAGGAAGGTTGGGACAATGCCACTTTTACCCCAAGAGCACAACTCCACCTTAAAAGTTAAAAAAAAAAAAAAAAAAAAAAGAACAAGGAAATATCAAAAGAAAAGGAAAGAAAATGAGCAAGAAACAGAAAAGAACCTTGACCATAGTGCTACTATGGTGACAGGACAGACGAAAACATAGATTCAGAGGAAAATAGAATGCCCACAGAAGAAATCTAAAAGAATAATGTAAATTGGTCTCAAACCCAAACAAACTTGTTGGAAATGCTCATAAAAGACTTCAAAAGGCAAATAAGAGAGGTAAAAGAAAAAAAAAATAAGAAAAGAAATGAGAAGCATGCATGAGAGAGTCAACAGTTTGGAAAAGTAAGGGAAAAAAATTCTGAAGAAAACAATTCTTTTAACAGTAGAATTAACAAAATGGGAAAAGATACAAAAGAAAACTGAAGAAAACCACACGTTAGAAACTGGAGCAGGGCAAATGGAAGTTAATGACTTTGTGAGACAGCAAAAATCATCCAAAGACACTAAAAAAGAATGAAAAAATGGAAGAAAATGTGCAATACCTCATTGGAAAATATATCCAAGAGAGAAAATTTTGAAATTATTGGTCTAACTGAAGACCATGACCAAAAAAAGAACCTGTACATCATTCTACAAAAGGTCATTAAAGAAAACTGTCCCAATATACTAGAGACAGGGAGGGAAATACTCATTGAAAGAATCTACCAGTCACCTTTGGAAAGAGATCCCACAAGGAAAACCCCAAGGGACATTGTTGCAAAACTCCAAAAGTACAATCTCAAGGAAAAAATACTACAAACTGCCAGGCAGAAACAATTCAAATATCAAGGAGCAACAGTCAGGATTACCTAGGATATGGCAGCTCCTACAATAAAGGATTAGAGGTTCTGGAATACCATATTCTTTTTTTTATTTTTTTAATAGTTTTTTATTTACAAGTTATATGTAAGGGTAATTTTACAGCATTGACAATTGCCAAACCTTTTGTTCCAATTTTTCCTCTCCTTCCCCTCACCCCCTCCCCTAGATTGCAGGATGACCAATAGATATTAAATATATTAAAGTATAAATTAGATACACAATAAATATACATGACCAAACTGTTATTTTGCTGTACAAAAAGAATCGGACTCTGAAATATTGTACAATTAGCCTGTGAAGGAAATCCAAAATGCAGGCAGGCAAAAATATAGGGATTAGGAATTCAATGTAATGGTTCTTAGTCATTGCCCAGAGTTCTTTTGCTGGGTGTAGCTGGTTCAGTTCATTACTGCTCCATTGGAACTGATTTGGTTCATCTCATTGCTAAAGATGGCCGGGTCCATCAGAATTGATCATCATATAGTATTGTTGTTGAAGTATATAATGATCTCCTGGCCCTGCTCGTTTCACTCAGCATCAGTTCATGTAAGTCTCTCCAGGCCTTTCTGAAATCATCCTATTGGTCATTTCTTACCAAACAATAATATTCCATAATATTTATATACCATAATTTATTCAGCCATTCTCCAATTGAAGGGTATCTACTCAGTTTCCAGTTTCTGGCCATTACAAAGAGGGCTGCCACAAACATTCATGCACATACAGATCCCTTTCCCTTCTTTATGATCTCTTTGGGATATAAGCCCAGTAGTAACACTGCTGGATCAAAGGGTATGCACAGTTTGATAACTTTTTGAGCATAGTTCTAAATTGCTCTCCAGAATGGTTGGATGTATTCACAATTCCACCAACAATGTATTAGTGTCCCTGTTTTCCCACATCCCCTCCAACATGGAATACCACATTCTTGAAGGCAAAGGACCTGGGGTTACAACCAAGTATTAAATACCCAGGCAGACTCAGCATTATCTTTCAGGGTAGGAGATAGAATTTCAATGAAGAAACTTTCAATTATTTCTATTGAAAATAAACAGAATTAAAACAGAAAATTTAACTTATGCAAGATGCAAGAGAACCATAAAAAGGTAAAAAGGGGAAAATATATATTAAAGATTAAACTATTTACATCTCTAGATAGGAGAATGAAATCTATAATTCTTGAAAACTGCATCTGTCACTTGGGCAGACAGAGGAGGGGCATCACATGGCCTGAAGGTTGTGAATGGTCCCTGATGTGATGAAATCAAAATAAAAAAACATTAAGGGTTGAGAAATGGTCTATACTGGAAGAGGAAAGGAGAATTATAATGCACAATTAGTTCACATGAAGAGATCCAAAAAAGAGATTTAATTACAATTGTAGAAAAGAAGGGAGGGGGTTGAGCATTGTTTGAAATCGGATATCATCAACTTTGGCTTTAAGAGGGAATAATTATTCATTCATTTGGGTATAGAAATTTATTTAACCCTATAAAGAAGTAGGAGGAGAAAGAGGGGGAAAAGGGAGGGACAGAATAGGAGGGAGGGCAGAAATTAGGGATAAATGTAAGAAAAGGGGAAAAGGGTTTATAAGAGATAAGGTAATGGGTGGAGTGGGTTAAAAATTTACTAAGAGAAGGTGGAGGGGTGATAGGAGATTAGGTAGTGAGTGGGGCGGGTAAAAAAAAAACATAGGACTAAGGACAGGGTTGAAATAGGAAAAAAAGTATACACAGGGGAGAAAATAGGATGGAGTGAAATACAGAGCTAGTAATCATATCTGTTAATGTGAATGGGATGAACTTTCCTATAAAAGAGAAGCAAATAGCAGAGTTGATTAAAAAAACAGGATCTACAATATATCATTTACAAGAAACACATTTGACCCAGAAAGACACATGAAGAGTAAAATTAAAAGGCTAGAACAAAATTTATTATGCTTCTGCTGAAGTAAAAAAAGCAGGGATGGCAATTCTGATCTTAGATAAAGCAAAAGTAAAAAGTAGATTTTATTAAAAGAAATAAGTAGGGAAAGTATATCTTGATAAAGATTATCATAAATAATGAAGTAGTAATGATACTAAAAGTATATTCACCAAGTGGTAGAGCCAGGCAAATCCTAGAGAAGAATTTAAGCCAGTTATAGGAAGAAATAGATAGCAAAATTATTTTAGTAGAGGACCTCAACCTTCCACTCTCAAAATCACACATATCTAACTTATGGTTAGATATAACATATCATAACATAAACAAGGACAAAATACAGGGAGGTTAATAGGATTCTAGAAAATCTAGATGTGATAAACCTCTGGAAAAAATTGAATAGGGACAGAAAGAAATACACCTTTTTCTCAGCAGTACATAGCACCTACACAAAAATCAAGTTTGTGTTAGGATATAAAAACCTCACAATAAAATGTAAAAAGGCAGAAATAGTAAAAGCTTTCTTTTCAGACCACAATACAATAAAATTAGATTCAATAAAGAAGCAGAGAAAGATAGACTAAAACCATTTGGAAATTAAATAATCTAATTCTAAAGAATGAGTAAGTCAAAAAACAAATCATAGAAACAATCCATAATATCACTGAAGAAAATTATAATAATGAGACAACGTACCAAAACTTATGGGATGTAGACAAAGAAGTTCTTAGGGGAAATTTTATGTCTCTATATAGCTACATAAATAAAATAGAAAAGTGATCAATGAATTAGGCATGCAACTAAAAAGCTAAAAAAAGAACAAATTAAAAATCCCCAATTACCAAATTAGAAATTTTGAAACTGAAAGGAGAGATTAATAAAATAGAAACTAAGAAAACTATTGTACTAATAAATAAAACCAAAAATTTGCTTTATGAAAAAACTAACAAAATAGATAAACCTTTAGTTAATTTGATCAGAAAAAGGAAAGAGAAAACCAAATCACCAGCATCAAAAATGTAAGGGGTGAACCTACCACCAAAGAAAAATAAATTAAAGTAATAATTAGGAGCTATTTTGCAAAGCTCTATTGCAGCAAGTCTGACAATCTAATCTAAATGAATGAATATTTACAAAAAAGATAAATGGCCTATGTTAACAGAAGAGAAAACAAAATACTTAAGTTGTCCCATTTTAGAAAAACAAATTGAACAAGTTATTAATGAACTCTCTAAGAAAAAAAATCTACAGGGTCAAAGATTCACAAGTGACTTCTACTAAACATTTAAAGCACAATTAATTCCAATATTATGTAAACTATTTGGAAAAGTAGGTAAAGAAGGAGTACTGTCAAATTCCTTCTATGACACAAATATGGCACTAACACTTAAACCAAGAATAACCAAAACAGGGAAATGAAATTACAGACCAATCTCCCTCATGAATATTGATGCAAAAAAAATAAATAAATAAAATATTATCAAAGAGATTACAACAACTTGTCAGCAGGATAATACACTATGATCATGTGGGATTTATATCAGGAATGCAGAATTGGTTCAATATATCAGAATTATTACCCTAATTAACCATATCAATAATAAAACCAACAGAAACAATATGATAATCTCAATAGATGCAGAAAAAACTTTTAACAAAATGCAGCACCCATTCCTATTAAAAGCACTAGAGAGTATAGGAATAAAGGAGATTTCTTTAAAATAATAAGCAGTATCTATCTAAAACCTACAAGAAGCATCATTTGTAATGGAGAAAAGTTCAACACATTCCCAGTAAAATCAGGGGTGAAACAAGGATGCATATTATCACCACTATTTTTCAATGTTTTAGTAGAAATGCTGGCTTTAGCAAAAAGAAAAAGAAATTAAAGGAATTAGAATAGGCAATGAGGAAATAGAACCATCACTCTTTGCAGATGATATGAAGATATACTTAGAGAATCCTAGAAAATCATCCAAAAATCTACTGGAAACAACTCACAGCTTTAGCAAAGTCACAGGATATAAAATAAACCCACACAAATCATCAGCATTTCTATATATTACTGACAAAACCTATCAGCAAAAAATAGAGAAATTCTATTTAAAATTACTGTAGATAAAATAGTTGGGAGTCTACCTGCCAAGAATAACACAGAATTATACAAAAAACAATTACAACACACTTGTCATAGAAATAAAATCAGATCTAAACAATTGGAAAAATGTCAATTGTTCATGGTGAGGCTGAGCTAATATAATAAAAATGACATTCTGTCTAAATTGGTCTATTTGTTCAGGGCCATACCAATAAAACTGCCAAAATATTATTTTATAGAACTAGAAAAAATAATAACAAAATTCAGCTGGAAGAACAAAAGGTCAAGAATATAAAGGGGATTAATGAGAAAAAATACAAAGGATGGGGACTTAGCAGTACCAAGCCTAAAGCTATTTTATAAAGTAGCAATCATCAAAACCATTTGGTGATGGCTAACAAATAAAGAGGTGGATCAGTGAAATACATTAGATACACATGATAAAATAATCAAGACCTATAGCAATCTAGTATTTGATAAATGCCCTAACTGCAGCTTCTGGAATAAGAACTCACTATGTGACAAAAATTACTAGGAAAAGTGGAAAATAATATGCCAGAAACTTGGAATAGACCTATATTTCACACCCCATACCAAAATAAGATCAAAATAGATGTATGATTTGGGCATAAAGGATAATACCATAAACAAATTAGGAGAACAGGGGATAATTTACCTAACAGATCTTTGGAGAAGAGAGGAATTTATAACCAAAGAAAAAATAGAGAACATTATAAAAGGCAAAATGATCAACTTTGATTACATTAAATTGAAAAGTTTTTGCACAAACAAAAACAACAGAAACAAGATTGAAAGGGAAGTACAAAACTGGGAAAAATCTTTACAACCAGTGTTTATGATAAAGTTCTCATTTCTAAAATATATAAAAACAAATTTATAAGAATACAAGTCATTCCCCAATTGATAAATGGTTAAAGGATATGAACAGATAATTTTCAGATGATGAAATTAAAGCCATTTATAATTATATTAAAAAATGTTCTGAATCTCTATTGATTAGAGAAATACAAATTAAAACAACTCTGAGGTACCACCTCACACTTTTCAGATTAGCTAAGATAACAGGAAAAAGATAATAATAAATTTTGGAGGGGATATGGGAAAACTGGGGCATTAATGCATCGTTGATGGTGTTGTGAAATGATCCAACCATTCTGGAGAGCAATCTGGAACTATGCCCAATGGGCTAGAAATTCATACCCTTTGACCCAGCAATGTTATTACTAGGTCTGTATACCAAGGAAATCATAAAGCAGGGTAAAGGATCCCCATGTGCAAAAATGTTTGTAGTAGCTCTGTATATAGTAGCAAAGAATTGGAAAAGGAGTAGATGTCCATTAATTGGGAAATGGCTGAACAAGTTCTGGTACATGAAGGTAATGGAATATTATTTTTCTGTAAAAATGATGAACAAGCTGATTACAGAAAGGTCTGGAAATATTTACATGAACTGATGCTGAATGAAACAAGTAGAACCACAAATACATTGTAAATAATAGCAGCAAGAATGTGCAATGACCAACTTTAGTTGATTAGTTCTTCTCAGTAGTTCGGTGATCCAAAGCAATCTTAATAGACTTTGGACAAAAAATGTCATCATCTATAAAAAGAACTGAAAAGACTGAATGTAAATCAATACATGCTATGTTCACTTTTTATTTTTTTAAAGCCCTTCCATGATTTTACCCTTTTGCTCTGATTTTTCTCTCCCAAATCATTCATAAAGCAATATGTATTAAAAAAATAAATAAATAAACTTACTATAACAGATACATAGGGCAGCTAGGCCAGGTCTGGAGTCAGAAGGACTTGAATTCAAATATGACCTCAGACACTTAACAGCCACATAACACTGAGCAAATCACTTAACCCTGTTTGCCTCAGTTTCTTCTGAAAATGAGCTGGAGAAGGAAATGGCAAATCACTCCAGTGTCTTTGCTAAAAAAAATCTCAGAGGGGCTCACATATACTCAGACACAACTGAGCACAACTTTAACCAGAATAGTGAAAATGGAAGCTCTTTACCTTGACTCACTACTTAAATAGTCAAACAGCTTAGGCGCTATTTCCTATTGTTTGATTCAAAGACAGAATAAGTCTCCTTCTCCATTCTTACATGCAAGTTTTAAAAATTGATTTAGAATATATATGTTTATCCAACAGAACCAGAATCGTAATTATTTGTAGCTATTTAGTGTAAATCATGGAATACTCTGTGGTACAGAGAAAAGAGCATGAGTTTTGTCATCAGAAACCTAAGTATAAATCCTATTTCTGATAACTTTAATCAGGTGATATCTAGAGTTATAGTACTGGACATGGAGTCAAGAAGATTATTTCAAATCCTATATCAGATACTTCCTAACTAGGCAAATCATCCAAATCTCTTCTAATTTTTTTCTTCCTCTATAAAATAGGGATATTATTAAGACCTATCTCACATGGTTGTTGTTTAAATCAATTGAGATGATATAACATGCTTTGCAAACCTTGAAGCACTATATTAATCAATCAATAAATGACTATCAAGTGCCTCCTATATAGCAGGTACTCTGCTAAGCACTGAAGATACAAAAAAGAGGCAAGAGACAGTCCCTGTCTTTAGGGTGCTCACAATAGAATGAATTTTTAAGTAATTAGTAATAATTAATTAGTATTGTTTCTTAATAAGTAACAACTTATTAAGTAATTAATAATGTACTAGCAAACTACAAATGGGAAAATAGGAAATAACATATGGAAGATAATATAATTAGGAAGTGTTAAGATACAAATATTAATTATTACTAACCTCCCCTTGACACATTTTCTTCATCTGTAAAATGATGGGATCTAACTAGATGAGGTCACTTCAAACTCTAAATGAATGATCTGTTAAGTACTCTTAAGAGTACTTAAGATAAAGTCACTTAATATGTGCTATAGAGCTTGAATCCCACCAAACTTTCTTTTGACTGAAAAAGCCTCCTTCATTGGACATTTCTTTATTATGCCAAATGTGAATGATTTATGTCCAAATGAAAAATTCAATGAGTAGCACTGTGGCATATATGTTTTTAGGTCTGCAAATAGCAGGTGATATCTGTAATGTTACTCAAGCTGCAATATCTGAGAGAATACAATGTTTATTCTTCAGATTTCCAGTGAAGTCTTGATTTTACACATAAGGAATGGCTATGTCTAAAAATTGAATATAAATATTTTAAAGTTTCATTCTTTCATAGTATGTGAGGATGCTTCTTCATGAAATCAAATCAAAATGGAGAATGCCTGAATCCAGTCAGTTCTTAACCACCTAGAAAATAAATGATTCTAGGAGACAAATTGGGGGAGTCACCAAAAACCCTTCTAATTTAGCTCTAATTTAGAAACTATCATTTTTCATCATGAAAGCAGCAGGAACCAGAAAAAAAAACCCTGAATGGAATTGTTACTAATTGATTTGCCTGTTTTTATTCCTTTTTCCATCTATAAACTATTAAAGTACAACTTTCCTTGTGAGCAAAAAGGGATGAAAAAAATCCAGACATTTCTGTGAAGGCATAATATGTCTATTTTTTATTTCCTGGACCACTGCTTTGCTCATTTTGAACATTCTAGGAATTTTCCAGGAGCTCAGTCTTCTAATTGATAATCTACACCAGCCTCTGATGTAGTCTCCTCATTAAAATATATCAATTTTTCATGCACCCCAGGCCACCAGTATACTATTCAAAAAACGATAGACATAATTAGCAAGGTGGTTTCATAGTTATATTTTAAAATATGTCAACCATCAATTCTTAACATAACCTTACATTTTAATTACATCGCTCTGTCAAAAAAAAATCTTTTAGGTATGCTCCTATTGGTCTCTTTGGAATATTTTGCAAGGTAGATATTCTGAGAGACATGAGCATAACTCAAAAAATATAGGTTCCCATTGGATTTTAACTGGCATTGATCTAAAAGGTTAGGGTCAGAAAGTTGGGGAGAGGCTTGAGACTTTGTGGGGGATACTCTGTCATACTCTTATATGGTCTAAGGTATATCTAATCCAAAAAGACATGCAGAAAAGAAGCCAGCACACTAAAAATAGGAAACCCCAAATACCCAGAAATAACAGAATCTAGCTTACTGGTAACTTTCTGACAACCAAATGATTGTGAAACTGTAAGACTGTCAACCCACTTCAAGGAATGTCCATCACAAAAATTCCCTAAAAGTTACATAGTTGTGTATGCCCTGATAAGAATATGCGACTGAATTTCAGATATCCATTTTGAGTACCAAAACAGTCTGTAAACAAGATTTCACCAAATTTTTATTTTGTGGATTTGACAAAATCATATTTTTATCTATGACACAACAGAAAGAACTTGACAGAGAAAGAACTTAGTAGACCTGATATTTAATTTTGATTCTATCAATAATCAATAATTAGTTTAAGTGAATATGCTTATATGGGAAAAGAAAAAAAAATATCTGCAATTGTTTCCTATATATAGGCACTGGGTCAAGTGCTTTACAAGTATCTCCTTTATCCTCACAACAACCTTGTGATGCATGTGCTATTATTACTCTCATTTTATAGCTAAGGAAGCTAAGTCAGACTGGGACTTTAATGATTTGTCCAGGTACACACAACTAATGTTTTGAGTCTAAATTTGAATATGTCTTCCTGACTCTAGGTCTATATCTCTATCCTCTTTACTATCCAGTTGTATGTCAAAATCAATAAAATCTTAAGTTTGCAAATTTCCAATTTATGTTTCATTTAGTATTCCATATTATAACTTTCTTCATTGTTCTCTCACCCTTCTACTAGCCTATGCATTCTTTGAGGGCAGGGTCTATGTCTTGTGTCTACAGCATGTTCTGTATAGAGTAGGTGATTAAGAAACTGACACTATTGTTTAAGTCATTATGACTCTCTGCCTCTAATTTCCTCACTTGGACAATAGAGATTAAATTTATATTACTTTGCAAAGGATTAGGAAAATTACATTTAGATATAACACAATTTTCACAATCATGGAATTCATGTGTGAAAAGAAAGAATAATATCTGAGTGTAAAATAAAATTGTATGTGAAAAGGATAAAGGCACAGTAAAATTGCAAGATGGTATAATAAAAATATAAGAATTGCATTAAAAATTTCCTCCTTGTCTCTTAATTGTACCGTTCCTTTAGAACAAATTGGCCAGAACTTTGAGTTAAAAATCTAAATTCAAGCGACTTATTATTATTGACACTCCACATACAGCAAAGATAGACACTGTGTATTGAGTGTGAAAGATGAGAGTGAAGAGTGAAAAATAATATTTCTATTCATTTTCAGAACAACTTTGCCAAAATCACTTCATTTTCCAAAGCATGAGTTTCTGCAAAATACAAAATCTGTCTCACAAGGTTGATGAGAAGAAGACATATCAAAAGCCATAAAAAGCATTGTATAAATGTTAGTTGTTATATATGAGAGTCATAAATATATAATTGTTCCAACTATATAGACTTCAAAATATAAAAAAAGACACAAAGATTTTTCTTTGAGAGAAAAAAAGGGTCTTATTCGTGCATTGCTTGATTTTCAGAAAAATAAAATGTTGCATTCTAGAAATTTTCTCCTAGTTTCATTCCTTTTGAGAAATGAACAGTAAATATGTAGAAAGGGAAGTAGCCACCACAACCAGCATGAGTTCATTCTGAAGTCATGCCAAATTAACTTCAATTTCTTTTTAAATATGGTAAGCAGTTATTGTTAATCAAGAGAATACCAAAGACAAATTTGGTGTTCAGAAAAGCATTTAAAAAATTCTTTCATTGTATGCCAAAAGGAAAAAAAATGTGGATTGAATAAATCCTCCCTGAAAGATACTACAGTATAAGAAATATTGAAAAAAATAACCCTAATGGAGTGAACCTATTGCCTCTAACTGTAAGAAATTTTAAGGGTAGAGATTAGCTTAGGCAAGTTAAGAGTTAAGTCAGAAATCCAGGTCATGAACAAGCTTAATGATATCCTTCTTTGCTTATTTGCTTTCTTGCCTTTTACCATCTGCTAAGCGTGAAGTCTCTGAGCCATGAGAAATCTTATTCAAACTCCCAATGAGCTATGGAACCAATCCTAATGACCATCTTGTGTGAAGGGTGGGGTTCATGAACTTTTAAGAATATACAAATAATTTCACAAACCCAAAACATGAAACAGGATGTCAGTTTTATGACTGTAAATGATTACGGTAAATTTATGGTAAATTTTTTAAGTCAACAAGTTTCTCCTCCATTATTTCCCCTCTTTTCTCCCCTTCACCTCTTTAATTATAAGATTCAAGACCCAAAATATAGATCTGTGAGTGGAGGCAACATGTGTCATCTCATTGCCCTGAAATTTCTTGGAATCAAAAACTTCTGGCTTACTATCCATCCAAGTTGGAGATACCACTTATTTTGTCCACAAGAAGAAAGTCAGGGTATGTTTGTTACATATCATGATACTACCTAGGGGCAAGGGCAAGAGCAGGATTGACTTGTAAATCCTAGTCTCCCAGCTGGAGGGATTTGATGCCAGAGAATCAGATGAGTTATAGAGTTATATACTTTATATTCATGCTACCTCCATTTCAACACACACATTTAGCCTTTAGAAAATCAATAAATGTGTTCTCGATTGAAAAGCTAACTAAACAAAGCAATAGGAATGCTAAGAAGGGATGAGCATAAGTCTAATTGTCCTTTTTTCTCTTTTGAATGAATTGATTTCTTACTACAAAAGGAACACACAGAAGCCAAGAACTCACCTACTTAATTGACAAGATGTTTTAATGGATTCCACAAATGCATAATGTGGTAGTTTTGAAATAAAATCAAATAGAGACTGAAATCCTGGTTTGCAAAAGAATGAGGTGATGTGTTGATAATACCAAGAGTCAATTGGAAGCAACACTTTCCATTTCTAAAGTAAATAAGAAACTATTTTTAAGAAGTGTAACAAAATTATTATGAAGCATGGCAATGTCTAGGTAGACCTTAGCACTCATACTAAAACACAATTGGAAGACATTTCTTTCTCCTTTCAACAGTCACCAACCTTCTCCCACTCACTCTGATCCTGGCTTGTAACAAATGCAAACCTGATTATTCTTCTTTCCCCAAGATCCTGCTTTAAATGATGTACATTTCACTCCTTCTTCTGAAAGCTATGACAAATCTGTCACATTATGATCAAGTATGATCCCTGAGATGCCACTGGACCAGTGGAGATGCTCCTTAACAGTCAAGGAAATAAAGGAAGTGAATGAGTGAATAAGCAAGCAGTAGCCTCAAGTGGCATTAGAAGTATGCCATGATAACTAAGGTCAGCAGCAAATCAATCCAAATCAGTCTATGACAGAGGACTTTGAGCCCTAAAGTCAAAACCAATCTATTATATGATCATCATTGTCTTATGGCTTCTATTTTCATTGCTAATATTCTTCCTCATTCATACTCCATTAAGCTTTTATTAAAGACTTAACATATGCAAAGCACTGTGATAAACTCTTGGATTACAAAGGAAAAAAAACAATTTCTACCATTAAAGAGCTTATATTGTATCAGGGAGGACATAACTAACTACATATAAAAATCATACAAGGTAAATACAAGGTAATTTTTGGAGAAAGGGCACAAGGAACTGGAGGGAATCATAAAATCCATCTGATTTTTCCACTCAGATCCTCTTCTCCACTGACTTCCCCAGGAAAACCTGAGTTTCCATCGTTGTAAGCACCCTAGGTTTTCCTCTGAGATTACTTCAATTTATCTTACATATATCTTGCCTATATGTAGTTGTTTGCATATTCTCTCTTACAATAAAACATGACATTTTTGAGAGCAGAAACTGTGTTTTTATCTTCTTTTGCATTCATAGCATTAGCATACTACCTACCACATAGTTCACACTTAATAAATGCTTATTGACTGCTGATAGACTATTGATTGATAACCAATTCAAAAATTTTCAGTATTTTACTGATGATGTGGATCTCCAGCTCAAGAGAGATACTAGGACTGAAAACAGAGATCTGAAAAATAGCATAGAGATAATAACTAAATGTATGAGAAATAATGATGTCACCAAGAGATTAAGAAAGAAGGAGAAAATCCGGACAATTATAAATAGTTATATAAGACACTGTTCAAGACATGTACAAGACACTGGGAACACAAATACAATCAAAGACCACATTTCCTGCCCCTCAAGATACTTATATTTTAATGGAAGAGGAGAAACATGCAAAAGGGAAAGTACTTTGTGTGAGGGCTTGATTTTGAGTGTCCCAAGAATCAGAAATAGTGCTGAGTGGAAATTGAGCGTGGACTATCCTAGGCTCTCCCACAAAATGGTAGGTTCTAAAGAAAAAAAAAATTCCTTATTTAGCAGGCTTCAGGATAGCAAGCAGGGCCTTAAATATTGAAAGAAGTTCCAGCGTAAGCCGAAGTAAAGAAGGTATGGTTTTAAAGTAGAGAGATTTTAAAGTAGTCCTCTCATAAGGTGAAAGTATATAGAAAGAAGAAAAGATAAAAAAAATAAAGCCATGATATATATTCACACATATCTTCAATACAGAGGAGAGAGCAAGAACATCTAGGGTGAGCAGTTGATCAAAATGTCAACTGCTATAGAAAAATCAGTAAGAATTTGGCAATGGAATGATCATTGATAACTTAAGAAAGTAGTTAGAAAACAGTCTACAAAGTCTGTATTCTCCCCAAACAGCTGCCACATGTATTCCATTTTTAAAGAAACTATCTCTACATGCTTCAATTCAATCAATATGATTTCAGGTTTATCTCTCTCTTTCTTTCTCTCTCTCTCTCTCTCTCTCTCTCTCTTTCTCTCTCTCTCTCTCTCTCTCGGTATCCTGTAGATGTCAAGAAGTTGTTTCACAACCACAACTTTCATAGGGCTAGTGAGACAACTAGTAGCGGTGGATAGAGCACTGGGCCTAAGGAAAGAAAAATCTTTCCTCTTTCCTGAATCTAAATGCAACCTCAAATCACTTACTAGTCAGGTGGTTCTGGGTAAATGATTCTGTCTGCATCAGACTTCTCAATACTAAAATGGGGATAATAACAGCATCTATCTCTCAGAATTCTGAGAATCAAATGAAATAATATTTGTAAAGCACTTGGTATAGTGCTTGGCACAAAGTAAATGTTTGATAACTGTTTATGCCTTTCCAGATGCTTCTTACTGTATATCCAGTTTAAAAAAATAAGGATTGGTTTGTTTGTTTATTTGTTTTTAATCCTAAGAGTTCCTATGAATAAAAATTTCAATCAAGTCCCTAATACCTTTCTCTTATTATAAAAAGACCACCAACCCCAAATGTCCAAGCTTATTTTCATTATTGCATTACAACGTGTATACACCTAAATATTAAATTAATTGCATTTTAGAGACTAGTGATCAAGACCAGGAAAACCTATTCTAATTTATTAAATTACTTAAGTCATTAATATCTAGAGAATTCAAGTACAATCTTAGGAAGATCTTAGAAATTCCACGTTCATCACGGATCTTCTAACATTTTTCTAAAACCAAGAAATATAGAAAAATATTTCAAGTACCATATTAGGATCCACATATAATTCAATTTGTATCTTACTCAAAGTGTGGCATAGAAGAGGCATTCACAAATTTGGCAAATGAAATAATGGATGTTGTTGTAAACGTAGCTTTACCTTGATGTGTATTACAAAAAAAAAAAATAATGAAAAGGGAAGTATAAATTTTTTGACCAATGGACAAAGCCAAACTCTTTTGATTCAGGTCAAAGTAATTTATTCAAGCTGTGTTTCTCTACACTGATGAATTTAAATAAACTGTTACTTGAATGTCTATAATAAGTTTTTGTTGGTGGGGAAAGGTATGTGAAGAGGATTAAGTTTTGTCTTTTTAAACTTGAGAAACTAAAAACATTTTCTTCCTGACACCATAGGGTATAAAGTATTAAAATAAATGGAAACTACATTGTCTCCATGAGCTAATTTTCTATTGGGGCAAAAACATAAAATTGCAGTTCCCTATTCTTGGTAGTAGCAATTTTACACATTTCATTATGTTTTCTCTGTCTTTTTGCATGGCCAAGCAAGATTAATGAGATAGTGGCCCCTTTTTGTACCATTAAGAATACTTGAGCAATAAATGCCTAAAATTAACTTTATCTCTGACATTCTTTATGCTAGAAAACAAATAAAAAATGCCATGAAACCTAAATTGACACCTGCAAAGTAGGATCATAGACTTAAGAGAAAGAGTTTAGAGGTCAATATATTCCTGGCACATACTAAGCATTTAATAAATGCTTGACTTTTCAAGTGACTCCTTCATTTTACAGGCTCTAAGAGGCAAAAAAGATTTGCCAAATATCACACAGGTAATAAATGGAAGAACACAGTTCTGACTCTAAAATCTACATGCTTTCTACTATACCACCCCATATCTTACTTTTTCCATGGTCCAGACTATTAAAAGGCTTTAAATAATAAATAACTATTAAATGATGAAGTCATCAATGTTGAGTGAATTGTTGGAATGTAGTAGTAATATGGGCAGAGAAAGTTTGCATTGAAGTCTAAGCCATGATCTACTATAGGATGGTAGGCCGCTTCACTTTCCAAAAGAAAAAACTCAATTCCTATCTAATACAAGATGTCATTTATATCAAAAAGAACCAAGACAAAGTGAAGTCTACATTACAAGTGAATAATTTTTAGGTTCAACAACAACAACAAAATCCATGAATGAATGTCATAGTTAAAGAGTACAGCTCACCTTTGGCTCAGTAAGTTAATGAACATTTTTCTATTACTAGGAGTCTCTAATTAACCTCAGTGGTAAAATTTCCTAGCTAACTGTTGTTGATTGTAAAGGCAATTCTTCCTTCTGACATAAACGTATGGTAATACACTATTGCAAAAGTTCAGGGTAGTTATTATTGAGTTGTCTCAGCCCCATTAATTATCCACTATACTGTATTTAGCTTCACTCTGTTAAATCTTTTTTAATTGCCCAGCCTCTATTTACAGTGCATCTTTATTTAACATGTTCCCAAGTCTGTTTATGTTTATGCCTTTTCCAATAAACTCGTTAAATAGTTTTAACTGGTACTATCAGAATTTTTAATGAGAACCGGGCCCAAATTCACTTAAATACTTTCACTTTGTTCTTTTGCTAATAGAGAATATCAAATTCTGGGTTGATTCTGGGAGCTAAGTTTAATTACTTCATCCCTGCTCTGGCAAAGAGAATCCTGACCTTAAATAACCCTTAAGTCGATGTGTGGCTGTAAGAAAAAGATCTTATTGGTATAATTATCTCTATTTCTCCAAGGTGGGATAAGATCTTCTGATGAATTTTTTTTTTGCCATTCACATAAAAACATTTGGAAATTACTCAGTTCTTCCAAAGGAACTGTAATTTGCAAGGATATCATTAAACTGAAAATAAAAGCACAGAGAATACAAATAGACATGTGACTAAATGTCAGTTGGTATTCACTTATAAAAACAATTCTCATCCACACGAATTTGACACATTTGAGAAAAAGGAAGAAGAGCACTCTTTCAGATTGGGAAATGGACATGTAGTATTGATCATATTAACATTAAACATTTCTAATGCCAGAAAGTAGAATTGAACATATATTGTAATCAGTTCTCTTCAGTTGGCTTATAATGGAAAGTTTGTAAAATTGCTCTTTTGAAATAAGTTGTAAAGATTGAATTTGGAATTATGTCCCATAGTTGTGAATCTTGCTGGTCTCCATGAGAGATGTGACTAATAACAATGCATGGCCTATGTGCTTAGAGGTGAATTCATAATTCATGAACATATGTAAGAGAAAGTTCCAGTCTTGCAATATATGACTGCATACAGAAATAAGGTATAAATACAGGTTAATTGTCTTCTATTCACAAAGGAATACAACATAATTAGCATTCTTTGCTGTCATAAAATTTACAATGGAAATATTTATTTTTACCTTAGAGTGACAGAAGAAAATCACATATTAATAATAATATTGATTATTGATTAATAATTTGATGTTGATTATCAATTGATAATTGATTCATAATATTATTGATCCACCAACTGTATGTGAAAATGTGGGAAACTGATCTGTTGAATTACTTAGTTGAAAACTAGCCCAATACAAGAAAAAAAATTGTTCCTCAATCTGCTATCTGCTGAACCATCAAATCAGTAGTATATAGAATAAACATTTCAAAAAGCTTTAGGGGTGAAAGGGACCTTAGAGATCATCATCTTCACTTTAAAGTTAAGAAAACAGAAGCCTAATGAAGTGACTTGTCAAGAGACATTGTCAAAGTTGAAGGAAGAATGGAGTCCCCAAACAATCCAGGTTTCTTCCCACTAAAGCATGATGTGTCTCTGTCTAAAGAAAACCCAGGCAGCTCTTCCCTCATGGGTTGAGTAAAATCCCATTGACATAAGGGATGAATAAAACTCAAGCTGATCTGGTAATTCAGTTTGAGATGGGAAAAAATGAGACACTGAGATAACCCAACATTTAACAAAAGGAGGCTCACCTAGTCATAGCAGGGAAAGGCTATTGGGCAAAGATATGGCAATGATTCAGTTGGTCATAATTTCCCTGAACTGTCATTATATTGGCAATGCTGGTCTGTTGGCCTGAAATTTGAAGAAGAAACTGCTGACTTGTTCTTTGATGACTTTATATTCTTTAATATCTTACTTTGCTGAGGAATCTAAAGCCTTAATTTACTGAACTTTCTTGAGGAAGAATTCTTTATTTTTAAAGGGAAAGTTGATCTGACTTATATGAAGTTTAGTTGCTCCTACTAACATCAGTTAAGCATTTAAAAAATGAGAGATCAGGTTAAACAATCTTGAAGGAAATTTCCTAGCTTTACACTCTCTCAATCTGTGAAAAAGTGTATCTTAATACCTGAAGCTCATCAAAGTATCCACACCTATTGAAGAATTTGATCAAATAAAAGTAATTTAGTAGCAGTCCACGGAAACATTTTAAAACACTGAACTGAACAATCTCATCTCCATACACAGATGGGGGGGGAGGGGTAAAGGGAGGAGAAGTCCTAGCAACACAAGTGATGGCATAGCAGCACCAGCTGTTGTACAAAAGGAAAAAAAAAATTTAATTTGCTTTGAAAAACATGCATTTCTGAAAAAGCTCCAATTTTATTTATTGAGAAAGAAAATAAGATTGATAACATATCTATGCATATGCAGAATGTATGATGCATCATTCCATTATATCTTTGTTTCAAAATTCAGACACTGACACATTTAGTGATATTATTGAACACTTTTTCTCATTTGGAAGACAAATGCTATACTATTACTTTAGAACTGTGGCCATTCGATTTATTCTACAGGTGCTACTATGCATTATGGGCCTATCATTCCACAAAATAAGATGAAAGCCATATCTTACATTAGTCATTGCAATTCTGAAGTAAAATTGAGAAATTCTATATTCTTTGTCAAATAGTCGATTCAATAGGCATTTGTTAAGGGTCTGCTATGTGCCAAGAATTATTCTTAGTGCTGGGGATACAAATTTAAAAATGAAACCTTCCCTGCCTCTGAGGAGGTTATATTCTATTGGAGGAGACACTATAAATATATAAAAATAAATACAATGTAATCTTTGGAGGTAGGGGGACAGAATGACACACTTGTGTTTCCTAGCTTAAAGCAAACATATAATCATGTCTTTGATGGAAGCTTATATGTCCAAGTCTAGAGTTATTATTTTCTCCTTTCTCATCCAGTCTTACCAAGGTGGTGCAGTGGATAGAGCCCCTGTACCTGGACTCCGGAAGACCTAAATTCAAATACTTAACTGTATAATCCTGGGCAAAACACTTAACCATCTTCTGCATTAGTTTCTCCAACTGTAAAATGGAAATAATCATAGCACTCATAGTATGTTGGGAGCATCAAATGAGATGATATATGTAAAGGGTTTAAGACAGTACCTGGAACACAGAAAGCAGTTAATAAAATGATTGTTCCTTCCCCTCATTCCCTTCTCTTGCACTTGTCTGTTCCAATTATGGATGCCAAGTAATTCACTAAATCAATCAACAAGATTGTTAAGTATTATGTACCAGGCACTGTGTTGGATTCTAAGAATGTAAATATAGTAAAAGAAATAATGCCTAGCCATAAGGAACTTATATTTTAAAGGAAGTAGAAATATTCTAAAGAGAGAGATTATACTGAATATGACATGCCAGTGATGTCACTGGCATCACTGGCACTCTGCTGCTGAGCCAGACACTACTAGTATAGATATTTTCCCCACAGATCTTGACTTGCTTCCGTTTTAATATCTTTGTAAGAAAGAAGAAAATCAGTATATTACTAGACCTGAGAGTCCAGCACAGGCTTCACTTATCAATGACTGCAATCACTATTTTTCAGATGGGATACCATCACCTCATTCTTCCTGGTTATTGCTACCTGGCTACTTAACTTTTTTCTTTCTTGGAGGCTCTTAGTCTAATTCTTTACTGATCCATCATTTTCCATTACAGAGGCATAGTTTTAGATTCATCTCTTCCATCATCTACTTTAGCAATCCAGTCTCTGAATATGGAAAGACACACTACAATAAAAAAAGTTCAAATTTGAACATTTGGAAGGTAGGTTTTTTTTTTTCTTACAGAATTCCATTTGTAACACTAAGAATTGATTTACTAATATGCTTATTAGTAGTAGTAACAATATGGAGTACATAATGTGTGATGGTTAATAGGAATGTTTATATGATTTAATTTAATAACATAACATTTGGTCTATACCATTGTAGAAAATTCCTTCGTTGAGGAAATTATGACATATTAAAAATACTCAGGTATTTATTGACTTTATCAAAAGAAAATGCATTTATTTTTGGCCATTCTTTACCTATTCATCATTTATTGCTATCACCAAGGCTAACCACCAAGAAATCAATTATGTCACTATATAATCTAATTTTTTAAATAAATTGACAAAATATACCCCACAAGGCTCATTTTAGTTGCCCCCTCCTCTTTGAAGCTTTGCCTGACCACTCCAGCTGTATTTTTCCACCTCAGCTCTTTGTACCAATTTTTCATCTCTTATTGTTAGTGCTATAATTGATGTGTGGGATTCCCTAGATTTCTAAGTGCTCCCATACTCAGGAATTGAATAGCCATTGTCTTTCCTTGTCTGAATCTCCTGTTCCTAACCACTTGTAACTTCATGTGCTCCAGCCTTGATTATTTGGACATTAACTTGCTTGTTCATACTCTTCCACTTTCCTTATATTTAGTACAAAACTTCAATCCCTAGTCTTCAAAATTCAGAATTCTAGATGGATTTTCAGAGCCTTGATTTTGCTTGACCTTCAAACCCCCTTCTGGTTTGACAGCTTGAAGAGAGAAATTTTGTCATATTTACAAACTTTGATATTATGACTAAGATATCTTTGTAAAATTTCCTAGTATATTGACCAGTTCTAATTTGATGTTAATCATGAATCCTCAATATCATTTGTCTGGGACATGGATAACATAAAAATGGTTCAAAATCTGGATTACATAAGAGTAAAATATAGTTTAGGATGATTTTATTTTAGTATAAACACACACTTATTTTTAAGAGATCTCATTTGAAGCATATATCCTGGGATTATATCTACTTATACAATATATATTGTATAGTATATAACAATATATATACTATATATATAGTAATAAGTACTATATATAATATATAATAAGTACTTTATTACTATAGTAATAACTACTATGTTACTATAGTAAGTACTATAATAATAAGATTTTTGTTTTGTTTTTTTTAATCTTGGTTGTAAAAATTATTTCTCTCTTTGATATGTTTATAGAGAGCATTTTCCACTTGGGCTTCACTCAGGAAAAGCTAATCACATATCTCAGAAATCATCATTCTTAAAGGATGTAAACTTAATTTTTAAATGAAAATATATCTTAAACAATTTTTCCTCTTCACTCATTTCTCATGTATGCTCAATTTTAAGTGATTAAATATTGCTATTTTTAATTATACAACTATCCTTATTGGGTTATTTTTCAGTGGAAATAACCCAGGTGTTCACATCACTAATATGTGCTTTTATTTGCTAATAAAAGTATTAAGACCCCAGCTCTCCACCAGGTCTATTTTTTTTTCTTCCTAGAGTTCAAAGGAGTTAAAAAAGTATTTCTCCAGTTACAACTGCCACCAACTGACAATTCACATTTATTTGAAAGCCTGAACATCCAGGTACTATCCAGGTTTATGTTGCAGATATATAAAACAGTGTCTCAAATCAGTCACAGTGTTTGTGTAGGGAGGGGTGGATCCAACTGACCTATCTCAATAGTTTGTTTTTGTAACTAAAAAATTGACTTTACTTAACTGGGAATGAATTAGGTACTACAAAAGTGACCAGACTACAGAAACATAAAGCTAGAAGTCACCTTACATATCCATAATCTTTCTCCAAATTTCTTTTTTTGAAGGAGAAGAAACTGAGGTCCAGAGAAGGAAAGTGATATGCCCCAAAGTCACATATCTGGGTGACTAGAGCCACCCAGATGGCTTAATAAGAAAGCCAAGATCAGAAATCAAGTCTCTTAGTTCTCAGTTTAATACCATTTCTATTATAGCAGATTCCTTTTTAACTGTTGAAACTCTTTTTCCATCTATTTCTAATTTTTCTCATTGTTGTTGTCAGCATAAAGTCAGTTGAGAATAGAAATCAGAGGCCTATATTTTCACTTTCCCCAGTACAATTGTCACCCAGGTTCTAGTGACAGATTGTTTATAGGCTACAGAAAAGAAAAAAAGTGAAAAATTTGGAAACATCTGGAGTCTATTCATGGAAACATCTGATTATATGAACTCCAGAAAGAGATCAGTGGGTTTTTCAAATCTCACAGATGGAATTTCCCATAATGAAACTTTAGAAAGTTTAATAAAAAAACAAAATATACTTTCTTCTAAAGTCCAACTCTGAAACTGTGGAATGGAGTTAGCCCTTTTTGTTGTTCTGAACCATATCAGATATACATTAATTGTATGATCAGTTTGGCCAGCAATTACCCATTGATTGTTGCCCTCTGATAATAATGATAATAATAATAGTAATAAATGCTAATTTAAGATGTATAAATATTTCCCCACTTTATCCTAACAATAAACCCTGAGAGTCAGATTTTCTTATAATTCACATTTTACAAATGAGGAAACTGAGACAGATATATATTAAGTCTTACACAGAATTAATCAACTGGAAAGTATTGGAGGTTGGATTTTAACTCAGGTATTTCTGATTTCTGTTTCCAATTTTCTATTCGTTGAGCCACCTACTTGCCTCTAGCATTTATACAGTGCTTTTAAGGTTTGGAAAGGGCTTTGTACACATCTCACTTGTAAAAGGATTCTTCTTCATCAAAAAGGAACAAAAATCTTGGCTTGAAAATTCCAAAGAACCAAGCTGGAAATGGGTTAGTTTTTTTTCTTCCAACAATTGACTTCTAATGACTTGAAGAGTTAACTACTCCCATTTAGACAATGTTAACACAATATTTTATTCTTAGGTTAGAATATAGCACATCTCAAAGCTGGCACAAGTTATCCAAGGTTCTCAATCAGGAAAAACTGGGTTTGAATCCTGCCTTTGATACTTGTTCTGTGATCATGGGCAAGTCAATTTAACTAGTCTGATCTTCAATTTCTTTATTGGAAAAATGAAAATTATAGTCATAATTGAGATAGTCAACTCTATGTCATTGTGAGACTAAAATGAAACTATTAAAACACTTAGAACACTTTCCATACAAAAGTTCCATACAAATATCAAGTATTATGTGAAAAATATTTCTGCTCTCGGTCTTATGCTATTCCTCACTAGTAGGTTTGTGGCACTGTAACATATGTGAGTTGATAGATAATGATAGTTGAAAAATATCTATATAGTCTAAGAATGAGGTTTGCCCGGAAATAATATATATGCATTTTGAAAAATGATACTCATTAAATAGCCAGATATTCTAAGTCCTAGATAGCCACCTAGCTTAAATATTATGTCACTTCTGCTAGTCAATTATTATTTATTAAATATTTACTATATGCTAAGGCAGCTAGGTGGCAGGCATACTAGATAAAACACCAGCCCTAGAGTCAGGAAGACAAGTTCAAATCTGGCCTCAAATACTTACTAACTTTGTTACCTTGGGCAAGCCATTTGACCCTATTTGCATAAATTCCTCATTTATAAAATGAGCTGGAGAAGGAATTGACAAACCACTTTAGTATCTTTGCCAAAAAAATTCCTAAAATGGAATCATGAAAAATCAAACACATTGACTTAATAGCAATTGTATACTAGACACTATACTAAGTCCTATGACACATGTCTGAATATATCTCTTTTCTTTGAGAAGAATAGTATCTGACCACAATTCTCTAAGAGCAGCAATTTAATTAACAGCTGATTAAATCAATGACTGCATAACTTAAGACTGATTTTTAATTTCATAGGAAGTTTTGTTTGGGCAAAAGCATTATCATTGACACAAATGATTACTCTTTAAATGTGTTAGTTGCTTCTAATTATATGTTTAGAGATAGTATAAAAGTATATTTCTTATAATAGAAACTGAGAAAATGATAATTTTAGCTTTGGAGGTACATATTTTATATTTGATAATAGGCCAGAATTTCATTTAAGGCTATTTTTTTAAAACTTAAGATTATTACACTGATGAAACTGTTTAAATATGATCATTTAAATATGGGAATTATTTTCAAGTTAGGTTAAACAAATACTCTTGATACTTTTGCATTATCTTTACTGTCAATTATTTCCTAATGGAATATAAGCTTCTTGAAGTTAGAGACTGGTTTTTGCCTTTGAATCCAAAAGCACTTAGCACAATGCTTGTAATTTTGCATAAACTTTAAAAATTCTTTCTTACTCAATTTCAAAGGACTAGTTTCACTAGTTATGGAACCATTCATCATAGATAGCTTATGTGTATATTTTACAAATCTAAAGTTGATGTACAGTGACTCTAAGAAAAGCAATGAAGATGCTAATTCATCTGCTGTAAATGCTAAATATGCATAAATGTACAAAGTGAATCATTCATCATCCCACAAATATAAACCATGCTTTCTCACCTCCCTCTTTATTTTTGCTCATGCTCTATTCTATGCCTGGATTACTATCATCTTTCAGGAAGATTATAACTCCACCTACTGATAATTTACTCATCCAAAGTTCATTAAAATACAATTTGCAGTGAGAAAACACCTGTATCCAAGATATATAAGGAACTCATTCAATTCTATAAGATGAAGAGTCATTCCCCAATAGGTAAATGACCAAAGCATAAGTTGTTTTCAAAAGAAAAATTAAAAGCTATCATTACTCCTATGAAAACTATTTTATAGAAATTATAGAAATGAAAATAAATGTAATTTGGAGGGTTTTAGCTCACCCTTATCATACTCATCCAAAGTTCATTAAAATACAATTTGCAGTGAGAAAACACCTGTATCCAAGATATATAAGGAACTCATTCAATTCTATAAGATGAAGAGTCATTCCCCAATAGGTAAATGACCAAAGCATAAGTTGTTTTCAAAAGAAAAATTAAAAGCTATCATTACTCCTATGAAAACTATTTTATAGAAATTATAGAAATGAAAATAAATGTAATTTGGAGGGTTTTAGCTCACCCTTATCATACTCATCCAAAGTTCATTAAAATACAATTTGCAGTGAGAAAACACCTGTATCCAAGATATATAAGGAACTCATTTAATTCTATAAGATGAAGAGTCATTCCCCAATAGGTAAATGACAAAAGCATAAATTGTTTTCAAAAGAAAAATTAAAAGCTATCATTACTCCTATGAAAACTATTTTATAGAAATTATAGAAATGAAAATAAATGTAATTTGGAGGGTTTTAGCTCACCCTTATCATACTAACAAAAATAACAAAAGAGATACATACATTTACAGACAGTTTATATGGGAATTTGTTTTGTTACACTATTCAGGTATTTATTAAGGATTTTCTTTTAGTGGGAGGTATAAATTAAAATATAAAATGCCTTTTACTTTAAAAAAATAAAATGGAAATTAATCAAGTTGGAAAAAATGAAATGTGAGATCAAGAGTGAGCACAGGTCTCTTGATCCAGCATCTACTCTTTTCTCTACTCTGCCATAGCACCTCTCTGCATTTATCACTCTTCAAAAGAAGATTTTTCACAAGTTGAGTTACATCAGTCTGTTATTAATGTTCCAAATTTGGACTGTTTTCATGTCCTCTTATAGTTAGAAAAGATTAAATGAGACTATGTAGTTATCTACTGCTGCCATAAATAAATATTTGGGCCTACTTTATCTTACTAATTACCTCATTTTGCTATTTCAGTTTACTATGACAGAAGAATAGAGTAGACATTAAAATTTACCACTTAGTGTCCGATTGTTAAATTAAACATTCACATAGCAGTAAGGGAAGACTCTTAAAAAAAATGTCTGTAAATTTATAGTTTCTTCAAATTCCTCAAATTCTTATCAGAAGGTACAAGAATGTAGGTGTGGCCATTCAGGTGCAGGCCTCCCAAAGGAACCCAAGTCCTTGTGATATTTAACCCCAATTATAATGAGAAAAGTTGGTGATTCTAGACAAAGTAGATTTTAGAAGTATTTTGTCCAGTTTTCAAGGCATTAGCTTCAATTTCCTTATTCATTTTCATTAGCAGTCTAAGAGGACAGGTAGATAACAAGTCTAAATATTCTCAGGAGAAGAGTTATATCTTTAGTAATATCTATAAATATATATGGTCATGGCACCATTTTAGAACTACCATCCATCATGCTTATTATTTTCCACTGTGCTATCAACCACAGTCTAAGAGTTGGTATCCTCCATCAACAAGAATATAGTTTGTAGAAATATAATCTAAATGTAGGCAATGGCAGAAAATACTTTCCCTTTGTGAGTTATTGTGCACCATTTTTATAAGAATGCTTATGTTTCCATTTAATTTGCTCTTTAATTGCCAATATGTATTTAGATAATTAGAGCGGACTATATCAAGGGAACTGCAAATATTTTTACCCCGGAAGATCAAACAAAATATTCATTTCAACACATATACATAATATTTTTTCATATTGGGGAATTCTTCAAAGTTTTCATTTCTTCCCTTATTTCACCTTTTTGAAATAATTACAAAAAACTCAATTTTAATCCTTCATCTTTATTCTCACAAGCTTTCTTTAACCTCTAAAAGGAAGAAAATAACTATATATATATATATATAAGATTACAGTAAACAATTCCATGAAAGGACAATGATTTTATTCTTATAATGGCAGTTTTATTTAAAAGAACAAACTTAGAATTTCTCTCTCTATAAAAAGTAAAAAAATACATAATGAATAATTAAATGATTAACATTTAAGTATCAATAACAGCTGAATCCAAATAACTGAGCTCATGTGTTTTAGACAAGAAATTCAGAATTCACTGATGCTCCTCAAACAGAAGGCAAATAATATATAGATATTTAAGAATACTATTAGCAGCCTCTATATTTAATTGTTTATTTCTATTTATTTTGCCACTTCCATGGATAATAATTTGTACAATTAATATGTTCTTTCAAATTCATGAGGAAAATAGTGTCTATGCAAGTTAGCTAGATTAAAAGAATTTAAACCCTTTGTATCAGTGATATTTAAATAGATAGATCTAGTACTCAAGATTCCCACATCATTTACACAAATAGCCCCTGAAAGACCCAGCACTGAAAAGCTGAAATAAAAGCATGCGGACCTGAAAAGTTACAGGGGGGTTTACATATCTGTCAGCTAAAATGAAATATCAGGTGTAGTATTTGGAGAAGTTACTAGATTTGTGATCCTCCTTGGAAGATTCTATATCCATATACCAATGAAGAGATTACAAAGAAGCATAACTTCTGATTTCTCTCTGATTTCTTTTTCTAATTGTGCAAGACAAAATATATGACAACTGAAATAGGCAGAAAAAGAACAACAGTAGGAATCAAGGGATTGGGTTCTACCCCTAGAGCTACAACTAAGTATCTTTAATGCCCTTAGGGAAGTAAAAAAAATTGCTACTCAGTCCCTACGTAGATATACAAAGTGATGATAACAGTTTCTCTCCTTGCTTTACAGTGTTGTGAGGATCAAGTTACATACAAATATGACTTTATTTTAAAAGGCATATAGAAGTCATAGGATTATTCTGGAGTACCTAGTTGCTCCAAACATTAAAAAAGTGAAGCCTAACTCTTTGCATGATAAAGTAAAAATTAATTTTAAATTCAAAGAGAAAGGCCAAAACTTTATTTTCTAAATAATATCACTTAACAAATAATATCATTACTCATTTGGTTCTTTTGAGAAAGTATTTTTTTTTTCAAATTTGGCTCTATCTATTGATACCTTCACCCCAACCCTTTTGAAATCACTAGGAGTTCTATAAGTGGAAGAGAGATGCCTGAGGCTTACATGGAATGAAAACCTGACCTCAGAACTAGCTAGTTTCTTTAAGATAAGCTAACATTTTAACACCTTCAGAAAGTTTTCAAGAAAGGAAGATGAGTGTGTAAGAAATACCCACTTAACAAAATAGCAGGTGGTACTAACCTTTCATTTTAGAAGTAAAGTCCAGGGATGAACTAACACACAATCAATAATGATTTTTTTTTCTGACTTGACAATGAATTATCTTTCTTTTTTACTTTTCTTACACTTTCCTAGGCATTTTCTTCTGGGTCTAGAACTACTTTTTAATAACTTGATATCATGTTGTTAACTATTCTAGTGATAATTTTCTTGGCTGAATTTGTGGCATAGACTAACCAGAACATCAGGGAAATACACCATGGAAAAGACTTTAAGAGAACCAGAGATACCCAGAAGTATAGTATGTTTTTTTCTATAAAATTGCCAATTTCATACTTTATTATTAGGTGACTGTTAGTCAACTAACTCTCCTTAAAGCTTTCTAGTGACAAAGAACTCATCAAACTATTTTTCTTCTTTCACCAAAGGCTAAACATTGTAATTGGGGTTCATTCTAATTATTATAATGTTTTTAAAATTACCTCCTTTAAACTTCCCCCTCCAGGACCAAGAAAAACAAAAAGAATCTTTCTTCTATATCATAGATCTTTAAATATTTGAAAATGGCTTTTATTTTTCCTCTGTCACTCTCCAGACTAATTATCATTTTTTTCAAGCCAGTCTTTTGTAGCAATCCCCTTTTGAGTCCTCACCATTATAGTTATTTTCCTCTGAAGGTACTCTAGTTTCTTAAAGCTTCTTAAAACATGTTGCGCAAAACTGGACACACAGATGTGAACTTATTAGGAAAGACTATGAGAGAATTTAGCGTCAATACTATTTATATAGAAACTAATGATTCAACACAATTCCCACCAGTTATGAAGGATTTATCTTTATCAATATCAGTGTTAGGCATCACTAAGGAGATTATGTAAGCATAGTAACTATTTTATTGTTTGCCATCATTCTTTGGGGCAATTGATATAAAAGGTCAAGGTATAATGGCGACAATAGACAAATATCAATGATTTTCCCACCCTATCTACTACAAGATTGCTAATATAGATAACCTGAAATAAGTGCAGAAGTACTAAGTGTGCCACTGTGCCCTTCTAACTATGCCTGCAGTTTCTGGTAAAGTTTTGAAAATTATATATCAATGTGTTTTCTATAAATTTTGAGATATACTTCACTTTGTTTAAAAATATCTAAAGATTAAAAAATCTTGCAGTTTTGAAAAGGGACAAGAATAAATTACTCCTTGAAAGATAGGTAAAATATTCCTGTCATAAGGTTATAATGTGTGTTTTATTGAACTAGAAAGTTAATGAAGGTATTTTTTTTAATTTACAAAAAGGAGGTTTTAGGGTAGGGTAGAGGAGAGGTAGAAATAATTAGTACTTTTGTCAACAGCATTTCTATTTATGTAGAATTATTAATTCTAAATATTTATATTTACATTTCTGTTTGGATCCTATTGTATCACAGACATACACAGTAGAGCAAAGTGAACTGTTTGAGATATAGAATGAAATTTCCATTATATTGTTCCTTCATTTAATAATTTTGTGTGTGCATCACAAATACACAGAAATATTTAAATTTTCATGTATTATTCAAATTAAGGCCAAAAAGAAAATTTACTTTTTCAAATTCTTTCTTAGTATATGATTTTAAAACTTTACCCCATGGCAAACATTATAGAGAAGTTTGTAATGTCAAAAACATTTTCGTTTTTGACACCAAGATTTACTTAATCTTTCTTATGTTGTACTTTATATCTTACAATAAAAAATTTCCTTTAACAAAAAAAATAGAAAACTATAAAATGGCAAGATAAACACTGACCAAAAATATATTTTTAAAATTAAAAACCATGGGCTAGATAGAATCAATATAAATCTTACCAAAATATGTTTACTGAATTCCAGTAGCTACCTATCATCTCCAGGATCAAATATAAAATTCTGTCTATGTCCAAAACCTTTTTTAGCCTGGTTCCTAGCCCTAACTTTTCCACTCTTCTTACACTCCAATCTCCCTCCCTCTCCTAGATCCATATTCTCTGAGATTCAGTGACACTGGCCTCTTTGCTATTATTTTCATAGACACTTCATCTCTATATTCCAAGCATTTTCACTAGTTGTCTCTTTACCCACCCAACATCTGTCTCTTGGCTCCCTTCAAGTATCAGCTAAAATCCTATGTTTAATAAGAAGGCTTTGCTGATCCACCTTAATGCTAATACCCTCTCTCTGATGATTATTTCCAATTTATCCTTTATATGTCTTGTTTGTACATGGTTGTTTCCATGTTGTCTCTTTCATTAGACTGTAAGCTTTTTGAAAGCAGGGGCTGCCTTTTGTGTATTCCTTATATTTAACATAGTGCCTGCCATATAGCAGATGTTCAGTAAATGTATATTGACTGACTAACTAAAACAGCAATAGCAATCAAGGATTTCTCAACCTAGTCCATAGCTGACTGAAAACATTTCCAGGAAATACTGTGTTTTTCATAGACTAAATTCTACCCAAATAAGAAGCAGAGAGAAGAACAAGAAGGAAGAATGCTACTTTTTTCATTCACTAACAGAGTTTTTTTGTAGTCATAATTGCTACGGCAGCAAAAGTTCACTTTCATTATTTCAAATAGCTCTTTCCCAGGATCAACCCATGCAACATTAAAAACCACTATTAATTTCCCATTAGTAAGCTTTAATTAAAATGAATATGTATCATTGCTTACAGCAATTGCATTTGTAAGAAATGAATAAATAAATGTGAATCTTGACTAGAATACTCCAAAAGACGATTTCCAGCCAAATCAGCATTTTTATTTCATTTCAGAGTTCCTTCCCCCCCTACAGCTTTCAGAATTTTCCCAGTCTCCTAAAATAACTAGAATTTCATGAAATACTTACAATAAACGGTCCAAGCTAGCTAAAATCTATTTTATTGATCAGAGAAAGTAGCATTCTAAAACATGAATAATGAGCTCATGTGTTTTGGCCCATTGGGTACTGTTGTGTATTTTTAGTCCAGGGCTTCTGAACAACAGTTCTGAGAGTGAATGGAATTCTTATTTTAAAAAAAAAATTAGGCTATTGCAAAATCCTCTAGTTCATAGTATAATCTTAATAAAATTAGTATCATTTCATTTAAATTCGTAAAAGTAATTTATATTCTCCTAACTCCTAGTTTAATCATTTAAAGAACAGGAAAATATGTGATTTGGGGAATCTTCCCTTGTTCCCTTGGTCCCCTTTATTAGGAAAAATAAAAGAAAGTCAGTGAATTGTAAGGTTAGAATTTGTGAAATACAAAATAAGCTAACTGGCCTTTGAGTGCAGTCATAACAGACTATCCTAATTATCTATAATTATCAACTACAAGTTATGGAAAATGTTAAAACTTGGCCAGATCCTAGATTACTTCATTTAATCTGAAAATATGGTAGCAATATAAGAAAGTAAGTCCACCAACAGCTTTACTCCCAGAGCAACATAAATTCTTTTGGTATCCTCTGAGGCTTGCAAGAAAAAGACCATATGAATATTTATCAAGAAGACTAAACTATCAGCATGGCCATTCCTATGAGCTAAGATATATACTGTATAGGCATGGCATGACATCATATGACATTTATAATTTTTCATCTCCAAGTCTGCCTCCTCTTTCCTACTGTCCTTTCTATATGAGTTGGGATGTGGTACAATTTTGATATTTAAAAATCTTTTATTTTTCCTTTTTATTTCTCAGGAGAAACTACACTCCCTTTTAATTTGGAAAAAAAGTTAATTTAAGCACAACTATGATCAAAAGAACTATTGAAGTTCACAAGGCTTTGCAAAAGATTTTTAATAGAAAGTCACCTTCTAAGAATAATAATCCTATTTAATTTCATTGTTTCATAAAGTGTATGAATCATCATTAAGCATTTAAAAAGCAAGTCTGGTGTGGATTGCTAATGGTGACTGAAGGAAGATAGTTTAGGAAAAGTGTCTAAATTTTATCAAAAAGTTTTCATAATCCAAAATTTTAAATAAGTCTGTTATTGCAATTTTGGTTCTTATTAAATGTTTACATTCCTCATCCAAAGATAAACACTATAGATGTTTCTTGTTTAACATGGGGTACATAAATATGAAGAATAATTCAAAAAAATGAATCATCACAACATTTTAAATCCACTGGAAATAGAACTTTCATATTTAAGAATGATATTTCAAAATGTTATGAGACATTAAAATTGTGGGAGTATCAAAATTCAATGTTACTCTGTGATCTAAATTTTTTTTAAAAAAATTGGGATTTCTGGAAAGAAATAATTCTTAATAATTTTATTCCAGAACCTACAGAAGTCCTTTTAAACTAGAAAATCTAGAAGAGGACAAGGCTGATCATTTTCTTAATTGCAAGCATAGCTGTTAAGTGTTAGGATTCAAATAACTCTTTAGTTCAGCTCCACACGGTCTAAAAGTTACTTTCATGTAGACTTTCTTTATTCAGTTACCATATCTGAAGTTCTTATACTAGAAGACACCACAGCAAATGAAAAGTTTAACGGAATATTAGTATAGTGAAGTACAAAACCATATCTCCTAGCTAGATATACTTTCTAAGAAGTTTTCTATTTTTGCACATGACACAGTTACAAAGACCTGCACTAAACATTCAGTAGGAAGATTTGAGAAATTTCAGAGCACTAACATCTTTATTCACATTCTTTCATACATATGCAGTTCAACATATTATAAAATGTTGCCCTTAAAGGCTTCTAAAAACTTTTAAAAAGAACACTACTCCAAAAGAATATTTTGCTTGCTATATATAAATCTGTGAAACAACTTTTCACCTAGCAAGTTCAGGTTAGTATTTCAGTTTAAAAATTTAAGCCATTGGTATGTAAGAAGATTGGTATCAGATCTGCTTTATGTTAACAAAATAAAACCACCAACTAGATGCCAAAGAGTAGGCACTGCCTCTCTCTTCATGAATTTTTAATCAGTTTAAAAATCAAGCATGATGATAGAGAACCCGATGAACTAAAGAATTGATTCTGAGTCCACATAAAATACATTTTATGGTAATCATTTACATAAACCTAGGAAAAATGAGTTTCATATTAAGACCTCAATATCCACATGCCCTAAATGCTTTAAAAACTGTGTATCTGCCAGTCACTTTCCTTTTGAATCTAGAAAGAATACTGAAAACCTGAGGGCTTCTGATGGATGATCAATCACATCTAACTAGAAATAGAAATTATCTGGAGGAACAAAAGGAACACAATTGCCGATTTAGCACTCCCAAATCTAACAAGTTCTACATTAAATATATATTCAAAAGCTGCTCAGCGAAGCCCCTCCCACTCACCAAAGCATTATCAGTTTAAAAAAGGTGAAGACTGTAGCAAGTGAAAAAGCTAGAAGAGGAGCGACGAGAAAGGGTGGGGTGATCAATAACCACTTTCCCCTTCTCTATTCCTTTCCCAAGGTAATAGCTTCAAATTAAAAAAAAAAAAATCGTCAGACTCTGCAAGTGTCCGAAGTACCTAAGAAAGTGTGACTTAGATAAAAATCACCAAAAACTATAACAGTGCAAAAACGAAAGTGGGTGGTCGTGTAATATTGGCAGCAAGCCTCTCTCTTTCCCTCCACCCCTGATACAGTACCTCCAGATTTGCCCGAGCTGCAAGATGTGGATGAGTGACTGCAGGAGCCAGATGCAGAACGAACAGGACGCAGACCTGTTCTTGCCGCTGGCCCGAGTGGCACTGCTGCTGTTGCTGCTGCTGGTGTTGGTATAGCTTTTGCTGGCATTTGAAGCTTGCCTTTGCGGTGTTGAAGGACGAGCATCTCCTTCTCCAACTGCAGACCCACTGCTGACCACCGTCTTGCAGTCGGTTGCAGGCTGTGGACAGCTAGAGGAAGAGGAAGCAACGGCTGCTGTTGCAGTTGAAGCGCTCGTGGAACTGTCCTCAGCACTGAAATCGTGCACAAACCAGCGGAAGCTGAACACCTGCACGGAGAGGGAACCCAACACCACGAAAAAGAGGGTAAGTCCAAACCACCAGCGCTGGCCCCTCAGGTAGTAGTCCACTGCCAGCCAGATGTCTGTACCTACATCCGCGAAGTACACAGCTACAGCGGCCAGAATCCAGAGGCAGTCCCACAGTGAGTAGCGTTGCTGTTCCCTGCCTAAACGCAGGCACAACGAGGAGGAGCCCCCCCCACCGCCGCCGCCAGAGACCCCCGAGCCGCCGCCCGAGCTATTGCTGCCGCCGCCGCAGCAACAGCACCGGGAGCAGCCGCCACCACCACCGTCCGTACAGCAGCCACCTCCGGCAGCCTCTTCGTCCTCCGCTCCAGACCCCGACGGCAATACCGGAGCCAATCCTTGCACCGAACCTGAGTGGTCCGAATTTTGCAGCGGGGTGAATGCCACGTCGCTGCTCTTCTTCATTTTTAGCCTCCCGTCTGATTTAGCGGCCATGATGTCTTAAAACCAGAAAAAATCCTCCTTTATCTGACACCTTTCCCCCTGCTGTCTCCTCCTCCAGCCACCTCCTTTTTCTCTCTTCTCTTTCCCCTCCTTCCTTCCCCTCCCTTTCCTTCTTTGCTCCCTCCCTCCGCCTTTTCCTCTGCTGCTGCTGCTGCTGCTGCTGCTGCTACTCCACTCCCTGGTTTCCTAGCTGACAGACTGGGTAGGTAGGATCTGGGCTGGGGCTAGCAGCTCCCCTTCCGCCAGCTGGAGCGCCGCCTGGCTGTCTACAGCAAGCCAACCTTACTATCCTTCCCTTTCCAGTCCCCTTCTTCTTTTTCTTCTTCTTCACCCTCTTTTCCCGGTTCCTGCTGCTGTCCGAGCCGCCGCCGCCGCCAGCAGCAGCAGCAGCCGCGGCGGCGGTCCTCGGACCTGTACATTCCTCCCCTCTCCCTCCCTCCCTCCCTCTTTCTCTTCTCCACCAGCTGACTCCGAGTGAGAGGATGACCTCATCCCTTCTCTCCCAGCTGCTGCCGCTCCCAGCCCTGTACGAGAGGGGAGGGGGAAAGAGGGTCCCCCGAAGAAGGAGGAGGAGAAAAAAGGGTGGAGAAGTAGGACCTTCCTTATCCCAGAGAGGTTAAGGTGTGTAGGGCCAACATTATCAATTCCCTCTAGTTTATAAAAGATTTTGGAAGAAGCTGGTAGATTTAATAGAAACAGTGGAAGGGGAGAAGAAAGAGGTGAAGGGAGGGGTCCCCTGCATCAAACCCGAGAAAAGAAAAGAAAATTGTGAAAGAGGAGCTTATACATTCATGGGCGAGGGAGTAAAGTCCTGTTTCTTTTGTATCCATCACTAGGTTCTTGGTATCTGGAAAAAAGGATTGTAGGTTGCGTTTTGAAGCATACAGAAAAGATGGGAGAGAAATTTTGACCTGGTGGAGAATAGAGGAGGACCCTAGCAGGTCACTGTGTTTTTCTGTTCTATTAGCGTGCCTGCGTGTACATATGCATGTGTGTGTGTTTGTGTGTGTGTGTGTGTGTGTGTGTGTGTGTGTGTGTGTATGTGTGTTCAGCCCCTGGGGTGAGCAGGTGGATAAGAACCTTTCCTGTTGCCGGGAATCGCTGCTCTTGCATAAGGCAAAACCCGAGAGACTGGACCGGACTAGAAAAAGGGGAGGGGAGGAACAGGGCGGGACAACGTCCCGAGAAGGTGATGTTGGGGATGGAACTTGAGCTATTTCTTTTAGCGTCGGGGAACTGCTTGTTGTCAGGTTTTTCAAAAACAGAGGAAAACTTGTGTCAGGGTTAAGTGCGGGGACTGTTGTCTAGTTCTTAAGTAGGGAAGAGGGGCTGGGAGTCCAAGAGCGAGAGAGCTTGAAACAGGGAAAGGCGTGATCAATCTCGGTACACTACCCCTTCTCTTGTAGGCTGAAGCCACCTGACTGAAGCACTAAACATCAGTGGCTATTTCGTGCCTCTGACTACCGCTGCTCTGTCCGCTAACTGCTCTGGGTGATTGGCCGGAGCGACAGGGTTTTCCACTTTGTCTCAGCAGGTGGTGAAGCGCTGCAGGTCTGTCAGCTAGTAGAAGATCAGACTGTTAGGACCGGAGCAGGACTCTGAGATTGAAGGAAGATGTCCCTGAGACCAGAACATCTGGAATTGGGCTAAATTGAAAGAGCTTCAACCACCTTCCCCATCCATTTTTATTTTTTTCCCTTAAAGAGACAGAAACTGTGGAATAAATAAATTTCCTATCACTTCAGGAAGGGCTCCTTTTAAAGCCCTGGACCAGCTTAAATTACCATCGTGGGCAAATAATAATAACTCCAATAATTCAGGTTTGAAAGTACTCCAAAAGTTCTAGTAAAGTAAGATATTCTACCCTCATCTTTCCCAAAAGTAAACTTAGTTGTTGGTTAGCAGGTTTTAACTTTTGCAATGTAAGAGCCAGGGAATATAGTTTTTATTGTCATGCAGTGAGTCAGATCGTAAAAAGCAGAAATGGAAGTGACCTGACACAATTTTCAAGCGAGAACATCAGTCATATTCATTTACTTCTAGAGGGGAGGAAAAGGGGGGAAAAAAGAAAGCATGGCTTTTCTCCTGTAACTAGTTTCCCAACAACTTTTTTACTAGTTATCAAACTAATTCTAAACTGTACTGTAAATGACAGAGTAAATTTGTAGTTGTTTGACTTGAATAGGAGGATCATTAGGTCCTTAGGAATGACCATTTTTCTCTGCTTATAGAAGGAGTCACCTAAACCACATTATGCCAAAGATATATCAGCTTGCTTGAATAGTTGGAATGGAATCAGTTCCACTCCCTGAACACAAACTGTCATTCACTCTCAAAATGACATGCTCTTGACCTTGATTTTAACCTTCCTCTAATTCTTTTCCTATTCTTCTTTTTAATGGCACTGTTTGCAGAAAGAGTTGAGACTATATTCCACATAGACTCAAAACAAAACTAATTGAATATGCCCATACAAAACTAGCAGAGAAAACTAATGCTGAATACCGTGAACAAAGCACCTGGGAAGGAAGCTAAATGTAGTTAGCCACTTGAGAATGTGATAACAAACAAATATTTTAACTTCATTCTAAATATAGACCACTAATAGTATAACAAAGTCTTTTGACAGAAAACACCAATGGGGGAAGGGGAAACTTTCCTCCTTCTTTTCCTCCTTCTTCCACCATGTTCAAATAAGATTGTTCCTACTGGTCTTAACTACAGCACAGGCACTTAGGGAAAGAAATTATCTCTTTGGTTACTGGTTCCCAAGTGACAGAGTACATTCTAAGACAAAGCAAATGACCTGTATTGTATCAGGTGCAAATAGGAATTCACTATAGATTATTGAGGAGAGCCCAGGGCTTCTTTTGGAAGAGCATTTTGTTCTAAGTGAAGTTCTCAAATATCTATGCCATACATATGTAGGAACTGCAATTATTTGTCAGAAACATAATTCATGTAGCCCAGTTTTATTTTGCTAACAGTAACCCCAAGTGACACCCTATGAGATGCTTTTTATTCTCGATTTCAATCTTAAAGGTAAGGCATATTCTTTTAGCATTCTTCTTTTAACATCACTTGATAGATATTAGTTATAAACTTGTTTGAATCTTTTAAAATCTACTTTTTAAAAATCTGTACAACTTTTAGAGGCTGATTAGTTCTATGAATGGGTTGATTACTTCAGAGGACTTGTATTTTTCTACCCTTTTCATGGAACATAGTGCAGAGGTTCCTATTACTGTGGTAATTAGCTACAGGCATAAGGTTAAAATGATATGATAAAAAAAATCTCGGATTTATGACTTCAGAAAAGAAGTCCAACATGGAGTTAAGGACCAAAGACAATGACTTAGGAGTAGTGCACAACAAATAAGACTGGGAAGCACATTTTAGAGGAGATGAAGGATGCATTAGACCATGGAAGAATGGCAACACAAACTTTTCTCAGTCTAGAAGTTGGAGTAACTTAATTTAACATCCAACAAAGGGTGTGCTGAAACCAGCTTCTACTGAACCAATTGTTAAATTTTCAGTGTAAGCATTTATATTTTGTAGATTGGCAAATATTACAATACTCAGGATGACTTGACTTATTCTAGACTTTAAAAAGTGATGGAAAAAATGTTAATAAGGTGGATTGAATTTAAAAGTGTATTAAGCATCCTATGCACACAAAGATTGGTCCTTAAGTATTTACCAGCACATTTCTTCATCAAACACAAATGAAGGAAAGGAATATGGGTGAATGTCCCATAAACTCTGCTGATCAAAATAATTTGTGATCGAGTTTAGGATAAAAGAATCTGTCCTCTACAAACTTGTAAATATCTATACTTTTCTGTTTTCCTTTAGTTTCCTAGTCAAAGACCTTTTTTTTTTTTTTCAAAAAAGGGACATTTTCCTAGATAATATTTATACTTTTCTCAGATATGATCACTGAATAACAATTTTAAAAAAAAGCTAGGGAGCATATTCTAGATTTCCATTAATTTTTTTTCTGTTAAGCAAACTATAAAATCTTACATTTTTCACTAAAGTAAAAACTCCATGAAGTAATGCCTAACTTTGCTTAATAAGCAATCTCTCTCATGCCTCCTAGCAGTAAAACTATGCAATGTACCTAATCTACTAACCTATAGATTGACAATAGAATGAAATACCATACCTTAATCCTGGCACTTTGGAGCTCCAAACTCCAAACTGCAGAAATTTGCTGAGGCTGTGATAGGCAACAACACAGAAACATTCTGTAGTGCAACAGAGCTCTGCAGGAGAGCAATGGAACATAGGGAATGAGGCAGGACATATGTCTGGGCTTGTAATCTAACTCAGCTATATGCCTCCAAACTACAGAAATTTACTCAGGCTTCCATAGCAGCATTCTCTGCTGATGAGCCAGAGAATTGAAGAACAGAGGGAATGAGGTAGGACACTCTCTGTGGAGAACTATAAGGCAACCCAATATACCTAAAGGAGAGATCCAATCATCCAGCTGGGGTTGATTCTGTTCCCTCATTCTAAAAGCCACTTGGGGCAGTCAGCAAGGCTAGTGAATTATGAATTGCCCAATGTGAAAGATGGTTGAAATTCTTTGAGATCCCCAACCCAAAGAAATAACAAGATGAAGAAGAGAAATCAGAAAGTAATCCAGAAGGGGAAATAAGATAGAAATTGCCAAAAATCTTAAGAGGAAAAAAAACTCAAAGACCTGAAAGATAAACAGGGAATAAATCACCAGGGAAGAAACTAATAATATGACCTCTGGATCTGCTTCAGGCATCTATGAATAAATATTGCAAACAAAGGGACATAATTCAGTACCAGATAAGGCTCCTTTGGATTTTGAGGACATTATGAAACCAAAAAGCACTATTCTTGAATGGTTTAAAAAATGAAATAGATCTGTGAGAGCAGAAATTATGGCTGAACTTCAGAAATAGTTGACAAAATAAAAAAAAATTCTACAGTGGCAAATGACAAAACAAAAGAGAACACAAAGGATTGAGGAAACAAATATAGAGATATGAAGACCAATATGAGAGGAGAAGCAAAAAACAATGACGTTTTTATATATGTATGTATGTATAAATATGTGTATGTAGGTATATGTATATGATAGGATCTGATTGTTGCCCGCATCCCAAACTTGCTCCCAGTTCCAAAAGCCACAGATTAATCAATCACTGGTCTCAATGAGTAGGCCAGCATATTCTGTAACCATATCACTAGGATACAGCATGATGATTACCACAAAACATAACAGAAATAAGACAATAAGAAAGTAGCACCAAAAGGATGCAGAATAGGACATTGAACTGTAAACCTCAATAAATCTTTCCCTTGAAATGGTGCCTATGTAGTTCCCTTTCTTTTCTGTCCTTGAGTGAACCATGTTAGTTATGTCATTACTATAACTGAATGTCACTCTAAGTGAACTTCTTTGTATGCTTTCTGGGTAGCCACATGCACAGTTCTACCAAGACTTTAGGACCTCCCCATGTTAGCAGACTCCTCCTATTACCTCAAAATTTACATATCTTGTGATATAATCAGCACTATTTACTGTATAAAATCCTTATCTTGCTTTGCTAGGCTGCTGACTCTGTCAGGGAGCTTTGTCCACCCGCTGAGTGTGTAAATCTTATTAAAATATTTTTGCTTGGGTTGAAAACTGAGTCTTTCAGAGGTGACACCATGATATCTAATATTTCAACATATATATATATATATATATATACACAAATCTACATATCTATCTATCTATCTATCTATATATGTATATTTATATATACCCCCTATAAGAAAAACATACTGAGCTCAAAGACAGGACATGCACAAATGTCTTAAGACATTTAGGTCTCCCAAAAGAACATGACAAGTCTAAAGATCCTGAAACATGAGTAAAAGAACTAAAACAAGAAAACTGCTCAGAATTTCTGTACATAGAAAGCAGTATCAACAAAACAATCCAAAGATTTGCTCCCCCCCCAAAAGACTGAACATTCCAAGACATATAATGATTAAATGTAACAATTCTATGAAGCAATCATGTGCTCTCTAAGCAATTAGGAAAAATACCTTCAAATACAAAGGAAAATAAATTAGAACAACACAAAACTATTCTTTTTCACCCATCAGAAAAATTAGGAGATAATATGTTCCAAGAGCGATGGAGCTCAAGATACAGTCCAAAATGACCTATCCTGCAAATCTGAGTATAACCATAAATGAAAAAAAGATAAGTGTTCAATAATAAATAAGCACTCAAAGCATTCTTAGAAAGAAAACAAGACAGGAAGAGAATGTTTGCTTCTCAAAAGTACCACAGAAGAAAAATTCAGGATAGGCAATAAATGTATCAGTCAAGGTCAGCAGCAGTAAGACTGGTAGGGAAGAGACAATTAAGAGACTTTTCTTTAAGAATCTTCAAGAAAATGGGGATAAAGACTGAAGACAGGCAGAGTTAAAGTTGGAGAGATATGCCTAAGCCAAGGATTGCTTGTCTCCACAACCTGCTAATACTTAAATCAGTTTTGTTTTGTTTTTGTTGTTTGGTTGGCTCTTTTGTGAGCCTAAATTACAGAATGTAAGAGAAGGTGCTTGGAGGTGGTAGAAGGATGATAGGAGAGTGAGATTGCTGTGTTCTGCTCAAGTTAAAGGCTACTTCTATGGTCTCTTAGGAAAATATTTTCAGAAAGGTAGATGAGGGAGTATGAGGACCAATTGAGGAGAGGGAGAAACAGGAGTCCTTTGTTTAGTAATTGATAGGAGTACCACTGAAAAATGCTCCCATGGATAAAGATAGAAGTTCTGTGAAGGAAGGAAGAAATCTTGCACTGGGTTATTATCTAGAAGATTTGATACGTGGCAAAACCAGCTACTCTACCTCAGGAAAGTGATAATCAATACCCTTGGTGGGAACTTGGTAATTGAGGGAGCTGACATAGGTAAAAGTGTAGATTTATGAGACAAAAGGGGAAGGATAAGTAACCAAAAAGGGGCTTGGTCCTGCAGTGGGATTGTATCCTCTCTGTCAGCTGCAAGAATCAGTATTTTTCTACAAAATGTAAAATGAAAGCAAGCTCTCTGGGGCAATGACATCCATTGCTTAGAGATCCAGAATGGATATCTTAAAAGTTTTGATTCTAGAAGGAAGATAGACAATACAGAGGATTAGATAAATACAAAGGGTAAATCAGAATCATGAATCAGAGGCTGAGGGTGTGGAGTTGATAGAAAAGGAGCTTGGATAATGAAAAGAGTAAGGGAAAAAATCCTTTCTGGAAAGAGGGACAAAAATAACAATTGAAGGAGAGGAGGAAAAAAGAGGACTCTACTTGACTGAGAGAACACAAAGAGGGAAAGAGATAAATAACCAAATAGCAAAACATGAAAAAAATAAATGAAGTAATTTATAAAATTCCAAAGGCAAATGGTTAATAAATGTGAGAGAAGCTCTAATAAATGGTCAAAGGATACAAATAGGTGTTTTTCGGAGGAAGAATCCAATCTACCAATCATCAGATAAAATGCTCTAAACCACTAATAATTAGTGGGATATAAATAAAAACACTGACTTGCAAATTAAAGCAAGCAATTCACACCATTAGATTGGATAATGTGACTCAAAAGGGAAATTACAAAAATTACAAATGGTGAAGGGGCTATGGTACACTAATGCATAGTTGTTGGAACAGTGAACTTGTCAATTCAGGAAATGTTGAACAAGTTATTTATGAATACTTTTGTGCTATAGATAATTATGAAAAGGAGGATTTCAGAATAGTCTGGAATACTTGTATAAACAGATACTAAGTGAATAGAAGTAGGAAAACATTTTATAAAAATAACTAATAAGATTATCAACTTTGTATTTAATAACTTTAATCAATACTGTATAATAACTTTAATGAAAGATCAACCATAATACCAAAAACTCTTGAATAAACATGTTATCCAGATCCAAATATAGAATGCATGAATTCAAAAAGAAAACTGAAGGGCATATATGTATTTTTCTTCTTGTTTTTTGTTTGTTTTTTAGAAGAAGGAAGAGACATGTGAATGCAGAAATTTGTTCTATGTAAACTATACATATTTTTCATTGGTTTTGTTTTATTTTCATTAACCTTTCCAATGGGTAAGGGGGTGTGAAGTTTGGAACTGAAAAAATAAAATTGCATATTAAAAATTGGATTGGGGCCACTGGGTATAGATCCCCTTAAAACTAAGCTAAAAAAATAAACAGAAATTGTATTGTGTTTATAGCAAAAGAAAGGAAAAATTATAAACGTGGGGGAATAAAAATTATCAGACACAAATGAAGGAAAATGAAAAACTAAGTCATAACTTGAAATATGAATGAATCAAAGGAAAAGGTTAATAATTTCATAAGAATTCAAAACCTTAAGATCTGTGGCTTATAAGAACACATTTTAAAGACCTACACAAAATAAAACTAAGGAGATAAGGGGGAATTCTAAACATAAAGTGAATTAAGGGGGAAGAAAGTTCCAATCATGCTACCTGACAAAGTAAAAACATTCATAAAACAAAAGGGTATTAAACAAGAAAACTACAAAATGCTGCAAAGAACCACAGAGACAATAAACTGATATTTGCATTAAAATTATATGTTCCAAATGCCTTTGTCTCCAAGTTGGTAAAGGAAACATTAAGATTCAAGAAGACAAAGACAAAGAAAAACACACTAGTAACAAGAGATTTCTTTTTTTTTTTTTAAATTGTGGATAAGTGTACCAGAAAGATAAACAAAAAGAAAACTATAGAACTGAACAAATTCCTAGAGAAACTAGATCTAAAAGACTCATAGCACTTTCCAAATGGGACTGAAAAACAAGATATGTATTTCTCATCATTACATGGAACTTTTGAAAAAATTAAATTGTATTAAAACATAATCTAACATACAGGTAAAAAGACAAAAATAGTGAATACATTCTTTACATCCTAAAATATAATAAAAAGTCATGTTTGGTTCAGAAACCACAAACAAAAGACACAGACATAAACGGAGATCTAATAATGAAATCCTGAATAATGAATAAGTCAGAGAATAAATCATTGCAACAATTAATTTTTTTTTGCCAGCGTATCCATTTATTTCCAAAGGACATCAACCTAAGTTAGTGCGCTTGCCTGCAAAGGATCTGTTAACTGTTTAGCTTGATCATCATGTGAAATCGCTCTTATTACTCACAGCCAGCACATTTGTATGCATCCTCTCAGTCCCACATGTTCTATTTCATGTTGAGAGGCAGGACTCTTTCTCCTCCACATTCAGCACAGCATCTTCTAGTTTTTGGTCTTCTCCCACTTCCAAAGGACTTCTGGGATAAGAAATGGAGGGAGTGTAGATGGATCCATGGTAGCCCACTTTCATCATCCAGTCCATATTGTAAAACCTCCATCCGAACACTCAACAGTCTTAGGAGGTTCTTCAAGTAAAACAAGGCCCTTCTTTGCTCTGGGTTGCCCAGGTGATGCTGAAATGTGGCTTACATGCTCAGGAAGCTTCATCTCCTGGAGGCTGCTTTGTTCTGCATATAGTCAGGTGCTCCATTTTCATTTTAGACTTGGTTCTATATAGCTCCCCAACCTTGTCCCCTTGATTTCCAGGTTTCACCATCATTTGTTAGAAACATTCCGTTTTCTCAGTTTCATTTCCTGGCTAGGTTTCAAGACATTCTTCAAGGATCTAGTACTTTTGCTATTTATGATCTCCTGCTGCTTTTCTCTTACACATTTTTTGCCTTCTTTTGTTCTCACCTTCGGGTACTGTCAAACATCCTTCGAATAGCCCTTGAGATGTAAGCCATGGTGTAGTCATCAAAATAATTCAATTCTGGATAGCAAGAAATAGTGAACACCAGCCAACTAGCAAAAAGATATCCCTCCATTCTGTGTTGAGGCCCACACTCACTGTCTACAAGTTGAGAGAGGCATGGCCTGGGTGGGCCACAGCAGCCACACAGCACAAGACTTCATGGCGTCTCAGGCTGCAACATAATAATTATATAGAAGAAAGTGATAATGATGAAGCTAAAAATGCCAAAATTTATAGGATATTACTATAGTTGTTCAGAGGGGCACAGGAATCATATTTGTACAAGTATGCATTAAAAAAAAAAAACTACAAAACTCACTCACCAGTAGCACAAGTAGATTTGGTGTAGAAGAGAAAGCAGAACCAAGTAAGTTCAGAAAATTTGTGAGGCTCTTTGACAAGAATTAAAAATTCAGAGTTGATCACTCAAGGTTTCTAAGATAGCAGACAAACTTTTTCCTATCAATATGGAATCACTACGGATATCCCACTAAGACAAGCTATCTAATTGAGTTTTAAATGTAAAAACAATTAGAAAATGATCATTTATGAGCTGTATGCAGATATATATATTTTTTTTAATTTTTAAATTTTTTTTATTTTCAAAACATGTGCACAGATAATCTGACAACATTGATACTTGCATAGTCTTGTGTTTCAGATTTTCTCCTCTTTCCCCCCCACTCTCTCACCTAGATGGCAAGCAATCAATATGTTAAACATGTTAAAATATGTTAAATCCAATATGTATAAACATATTTATACAATTCACATGCTGCACAAGAAAAATCTGATCAAAAAAAGAAAGTAAATGAATAAGAAAACTAAATGCAAGTGAAGAACAACAAAAAGAGTGAGAATGTTATGTTTGATCCTCATTTAGTTCCCACAGTCCTCTCTGTGGGTATAGATATCTCTCTTCATCACAAGACCATTGGAATTAGTATCAATCATCTCATTGTTGGAAAGAATCACGTTCAACAGAATTGATCATCATATAATATTGTTGTTGCCATGTACAATGATCTTCTGGTTCTGCTCATTTCACTTAGCATAGTTCATATAAATCTCTCCAGGCCTCTCAAATCATTCTGCCAGTTGTTTCTTACAGAAAATAATATTCTATAACATTCATATACCATAACTTATTCAACCATTCTCCAACTAATGGGCATCCATTCAGTTTCCAGTTTCTTGCCACTACAAAAAGGGCTGCCACAAACATTTTTGCATATGTGGATCCCTTTCCCTCCTTTAAGATTTCTTTGGGATGTAAGCCCAGTAGAAACACTACTGAGTCAAATGGTATGCACAGTTTGATAACTTTTTAAACATAGTTCTATTGGTTCCAGAATTGCTCTCCAGAATGTCTGGATCCGTTCACAGTTCCACCAACAATGTATCAGTGTTTCAGTTTTCCCACATCCCCTACAACATTTGTCATTATCTTTTCCTGTCATCTTAGCCAATCTGAGAGGTATGTAGTGGTATTTCAGAGTTGTCTTAATTTGCATTTCTCTGATCAATAATGATTTAAAACACCTTGCCATATGATTTGAAATGGTTTTAATTTCTTCACCTGAAAATTGCCTGTTCATATCCTTTAACAATTTATCAATTGGAGAATGACTTGAATTCTTATTTAAGTCAATTATCTATATATTTTAGAAATGAGGTCTTTATCAGCACTCTTAAATGTAAAAATGATTTCCCATTTTATTACTTCTCTTCTAATCTTGTCTCTATTCATTTTGTTTGTACAAAAACTTTTTAACATAATATAATCAAAATTATCTATCTGGTGTTCAATTATGAGTTCCAGTTCTTCTTTGGACACAAATTCCTTCCTTCTCCACAGATCTGAGAGGTAAACTATCCTATGTTCTTCTAATTTGCTTATAATATCACTCTTTATGTCTAAATCATAAACTCATTTAGATCTTATCTTGGTATGGTTTTTGTCTAATAATGAATTTTTATATCAAAAGCTGGAGTCTTTGGGTTTGTTAAATACTAGATTGCTATAGTTATTGACTATTTTTTTTCCTGGGATCCTAACTTATTCTACTGATTGACTATTCTATTTCTTAGCCAGTACAAAATGGTTTTGATGATCGCTGCTTTATAATATAAGGCTGGTTCAGTTCATTACTGCTCCATTGGAACTGATTTGGTTCATCTCATTCCTGAGGGTGGCCAGGTCCATCAGAATTAGTCATCATATAGTATTGTTGTTGAAGTATGTAATGATCCCCTGGCCCTGCATGTTTCACCCAGCATCAGTTTGTGTAAGTCTCTCCAGGCCTTTCTATCAACAATTATTTTGAATGGAATTTCTTTTTGTATCTCTTGCTGTTGGACTTTGTTGGTAATATATAAAAACGCTGATGATTTATGTGGATTTATTTTGTATTCTGCAACTTTGCTAAAGTTGTGAATTGTTTCTAGTTGTTTTTTAGTTGATTCTCTAAAGTTCTTTAAGTATACCATCATAACATCTGCAAAGAGTGATAATTTGGTTTCCTCATTACCTACTCTAATTCCTTTCATCTCTTTTTCTTCTCTTATTACCAAAGCTAACCTTTCTAATACAATATTGAATAGTAATGGTGATAATGATAATGTTTCACTCCTGATCTTAATGGGAATGGTTCTAATTTGTCCCCATTACATATGATGCTTGCTGATGGTTTGAAATGGATGCTACTGATCATTTTAATGGAAAGTCCATTTATTCCTATATTATCTAGTGTTTTTTAAAAAAAATGGGTGTTGGAGTTTATCAAATTTTTTTTCTACATTTATTGAGATAATCATATGATTTTTGCTAGTCTGGTTATTGATATAGTTGATTATGCTAATAATTTTCCTAATATTGAACTAGGCCTGCATTCCTGGTATAAATCCTGCTTGGTCACAGTGTATTGTCCTGGGGATGATTTTCTGTAATCTCATTGCTAATATTTTATTTAAGATTGTTGCATCAATATTCATTAGGGAAATTGGACTATAATTTTCTTTCTTTGTTTTCACCCTAACTGGTTTAGCTAACGCATTATATCTGTGTCATAAGAGGAATTTGGTAGAACTCCTTCTTTCCCTATTTTTTCAAATAGTTTATATAGTAATGGAATTAATTGTTCTTTGAATATTTGGTAAAATTCACATGTAAATTCATCTGGCCTTGGAGGTTTTTTCTTAGGGAGTTGATTAATATTTGTTCTATTTCTTTTTCTAAAATGGGACTATTTAAATAATTTATTTCCTCTTCTGTTAACTTGGGCAATCTATATTTTGTAGATATTCCTTCATTTCATTTAGATTATCAAATTTATTTGCATATAGTTGGGCAAAATATCTTCTAATTTTTGTACTACTTTTCTTTTCATTGGTGGAAAGTTCTCCCTTTTCATTTTTGAGACTAATTTGATTTTCTTCTTTCCTTTTTCTAATCAAATTAACTAAAGGTTTATCTATTTTTTTTTGTTTTTTCATGAAACTAACTCAGTATTTTGTTTATTAATTCAATAGTGTTCTTATTTCCAATTTTATTAATCTGCCCTTTTATTTTCAGAATTTCAAATTTGATATTTAATTGAGGGTTTTTAATTTGTTCTTTTTCTAGCTTTTTTAGTTGTAAGCCCACTTTATTGATCTTCTCTTTCTCTATTTTATGCAAGTAAGCATCTCGAGATGTAAAATTTCCTCCTATAACCACTTTGGCTGTATGCCACAGATTTTGTTATGTTGTCTCATTATTGTCATTCTCTAGGTGAAATTGCAGATTGTGTTTTGCTGTTTCACCCATTCATTCTTTAGGATCAAATTATTTAATTTCTAATTAACTTTTGGTCTTTTTTCTCCTGGCCTTATATTGCATGTGATTTTTGTTGCATCATGATCTGAAAAAAAATGCATTTACTATTTCTGCCTTTCTGCATTTAATTTTGAGGGTTTTGTGCCCTAACACATAGTCAATTTTTATATAGATCCCATGAGCCACTGAGAAAAAAGTAAACTCCTTTCTATCCCATTCAATTTTCTCCAAAGATTCATCATACCTAACTTTTCTAATATCCTGTTTACCTCTTTAACTACTTTCTTATTTATTTTGTAGTTCAATTTATCTAGTTCTGAGAGAGCAAGGTTGAGATCCCCCACTAGTATACTTTTGCTGTCTATTTCTTCTTGCATCTCTTAACTTCTCCTCTGGGATTTTAGATGCTATACCACTTGGTGCTTATATGTTTAGTACTGATATTGTTTCATTATCTATGGTAACTTTTAGTAAAATATAGTCACCTTGCTTATCTCTTTTAATTAGATCTATCTTTGCTTTTATTTGATCTGAGATCAGGATGGCTACCCTTGTTTTTTTTTTTTTTTTACCCCACCTGAAGTATAATAAATTCTGCCCCAGCCCTTTACCTTAACTCTGTATGTATCACTCTACTTTAAATGTGTTTCTTGTAAACAACATGTTGTGGGATTCTGGTTTTAATCCAGTCTGCTATCTGCTTCCATTTTATGGAAGAGTTCATCCCATTCACATTCACAGTTAAAATAACTAATTCGATATTTCCTGCCATCTTATTAACCCTAAGTTAGGCTTTTCTCTTTCCTTTCCCCCTTTCCTCCTTCTCAGTATTTTGCTCTTGATGTATCTCCCTCAAACAGCCCTTTCCCTTTTCAGCCCCTCCCCCTTTTTACACCTTTTCCCTAATACTTCTGTTTTCCCTTTTATTAGTCTTTTCCTTTCTTTTCTTCTTTTCCCTCCCACTATTCTATAAGGTGAGACAAGTTTCTCTGTGAATATATATCTGATATTCTCTCTTTGATCCAAATCTGATGAGAGTAAGATTCACACAATGCTCATCCCTCTCCCTTCTTTCCTTCAATTATAATTAGTCTTCTTTGTCTCTTCATCAGATGTAATTTCCCTTATTTTACCTCCTTTTTTCTCTTTGTGCAGTATGATCCTCTTTATACATCTAGTATCTTTTTCATATTATCATAATAAAATCAAATTATACCTGTATTCTCTAAATATACCCACAACAAAAACAATGTTCTCAAGAGTTCTTCCCTTTTTATCTTATGTTTCTTTTGAGTTCTGTGTTTGGAGACCAAATTTTTTGTTCAGTTCTGATGTTTTCATTAGAAATAGGTGAAATTCACCTATATCATGTAATGTCCATCTTCTTCCCTGAAAAATCATGCACAAATTTTAGCTGGATAGTTTATTCTTGTCTATAATACAAGTTTCTTTCCCTTTCAGAATATCAGACTCCAGGACCTTTGATCCTTTAAGGTGGAAGTTGCTAGTTCCTAGGTAACACGTATTATGGCTCCTTAGTATTTAGATTGTTTATATGTGGCTGGTTGCAATATTTTTTCTTGGTGTGATGATTCTGAAATTTAGCCACAATATTCCTTGGGGATTTAATTATGGGGGTCTCTTTCAATGGCTACTTTACCTTCTGATTCTAAAATATCAGGGCAGTTTTCCTTTGTGATTTCCTGTAAAATAATGTCTAGATTCTTTTGCTCATCATAGCTTTTAAGAAATCCTTACATTGTCTTTCCTAGATCTATTTTCCAGGTCAGTTGTTTTTCCTAGGAGGTATTTCATATTTTCTTCTATTTTTTTCATCTTTTTGGGTTTTTTGGACTGATTCTTGACATCTTATTGAGTCACTTCCATTTTTTCAATTCTAATTTTTAGTATATTATTTTCTTCAGTTACCTTTTTATCTCCTTTTGTATTTGGTCAATTGATTTGTTTTGTTCATTGCATTTTTTTTATTTCATAAGTTTTGTTTCTCAATCATTGGTATATTTTTTATATTTATTTTGGGCATTATATGCTTTTTCCATTCCTTCTTGCAATGATCTCATTTCCGCCCCTCCCCACTTTTTTCTTCTAATTCTCTTTTAAGATCCTTGTGCAATATTCCAAGAAAGCTTTGTGAAATGGGGACCAGCTCATATCTCCCTTTGGAGCTTCATTTGGAGTTGATTTGCCTTTAGGACCTTCAGGATTTGAGATCTGTTCTCTGATTCCATAAAAGCTGTCTATGTCTATGAGAGTTCTTTTGGGATTTTTGTTCAATATTTTTAAGAGTTGAGGTCTGCTTTTAACATAAAGTAGAGACAGGTGCTTTAGTATGCTTTGGAGCAGTTCTGCTGATTGACTTCTGGTACTGGGTAATCTTGGCTAGGTCCTGCATTCTTCTGGGTCTCAGTAGTTTACAATTTGCCTTTAGTAGCAAATCTGCCAAACCACCTACTTGCAACCAGGACAGAATAGCCTAAGAGTCTCACAGAAGATTCTCAGGTGCATGGATGCTTTAGTGTGCTACAACACTCTGACTCACCACTACAGCTTCTTGCTGGGTCTCCCTGTGCTGTGGTCAGGGCTCAGCAGACTGTCTCTCTCCCTGTTTGAAATAAACCTGTTCTAAGGTTTTTTCAAGGTATCTTCTTCTGGAAATGTGTTATATTCCAAATATTTGTGAGTTCTTTGACTCCAAAACCAGTTTAGAGGCTTAATCTACTATTGGTTTGAGAGAAGGTCAGAGGAGGTCACAGAAAATCATGTCTGTGCTCGGCCATCTGGCTCCACCCCTCTATATGCAGATATTTTATGAAAAGAAAATCCATACTTCTTATAATAGTTATCACACTCATACTGAAAATAGTTACATAAATTAGGATCATTTTTAAAAAGCAGAGGCTATCACAAATTGGTCAGATATAAGGAAAAACAATAGAAAACTATACAATAACATCTTAAAAACTTTTAAATTTTCTCTAATGGATTCTGAAATGCAGAAAATTCAATTGAGTTCCAAAGCAAAAAATGTCTCTTTAGTGGGTTCCTAAAAAATACAGAGTCCACTATTCATCCCATATGTAGAGCATAGACATTCTGAGCTCAGACCCCCAAATACAACTTGCACTGGCATTTTGGGTCCCCAGAACTTAGATATTTCTCTCTTTGGAGTTCTAGCTGTAACTGAGGAATTATGGTCTGGCTTTTCTAATACTATTGCTGTCAAGCTATCATCTGATGAGTTCCTCCCAATATCAATTGCCAGTGATTGTTTTCTTAGTATTATTTTCATTAGTTAATGATTACTCAATTTAACTTATTAATATCAATTAGCCTTTTAAAAGGATATTTACTTAGAAAATGTAGAGCAAAAGTTATGAATCTGGGAGTCCATGTTCTTCTAGCTAGAGAAAGTGAAACATTTAAAGAAGTTCATAGTAATCTTTTTCATTCAAGGTCACTTTTGAATATGACATACCTGATGAATGAATCACTTCCTTTCTGGAAAGACTTGTAACTTGGCTTCCAGGTTGATTCAATATTGGACTAAGTTGAGCAGTTTGATCCTCAGGATTTTCATCACCTTCAGTTTCGATGACTGCCAGTTATTCTCCTGTGGACTTCAAATGCTGTTATCTTTATTGGCCTCTCCAAATTTCCAAAGCTTGCAACGTTAAAAAAAACTTTTTTGTGATGTCACAAAATTAATCAATAGGAATTAGTCGTAAAATACTTGCACATGCTCTGCATTAAGGAAGAGTATCAAATACTATCAGGTATTTCTAGAACCAGATACCTTCCATAGTAGAGCATACTACATACTCTGTAAGGTCTGAACTGCACTGTTCATTCTTCTGATGGGTGTGTGTGTGTGTGTGTGTGTGTGTGTGTGTGTAGAATATACAGCAAGTATGGGATGCTAAGTACAATAGGAGTTCAGAGGAAAAAGCACCATCACCAAGAAAAGTTAGAATTTATATAGTGATTTAAGGTTTGAAAAATGCTGTATAAATATCTAATTTTATCCTCAAACAACTTTAGGAGGTAAATTCTTTTATTATTTTCATTGTAGAGATGAGAAACCTAGACAAAGGTTAAATGACTTACTTGGGATCACATTGCTAGAAAGAATCTGATGCCACATTTGAATTTAGTCCTTCTGAGTTCAGGGCCAGAGCTCTATCTATTGTGCCAACCAACTAACACACACACACACACACACACACACACAGAGAGAGAGAGAGAGAGAGAGAGAGAGAGAGAGAGAGAGAGAGAGGCAGAGACAGAGAGACAGAGAGACAGAGAGACAGAGAGAAACAGAGAGAGGCAGAGACAGAGAGACACAGAGAGACACACAGTGAGAAATCTGGCACTATATTATCCCATTTTATCTCACAATAAGCTAGTGAAGTAAATGCTCTTACTTGCTCCATTTTACAGATGAGGAAATGAAGGCTAAGAGAGGGTAAATGACTTGTGAAAAATTAACTATTTACCAAGTGTCTGATGCAGGATTTGAATTCAGATTTTCTTGATTCTAAGTCTAACATGCCATGATACTCACCTGCTATAGAGAAAATCAATGGAGGTAGAAAAAATAGGAGCTGGAGTTTGAAGAATTGGTAGGATGTGAATAGGAAGAGTGAACTGAGGAGTAAGTAAGGACAAATTGCCTTGTGACGACCATGCTAGCACCCAGGACACCCCAGAATCAGCCGGAGTCAGGATAAGCAAAAGTCCTTAGTCTTTATTCTTGGTCTTTAGATGCAGGATTGAACAGGATGGAAGCAGAATCTCCACAACCACTTTCTCCCTGTCTATGGCCAAAGTGACTCTGGCTAGTCTTATTCCACCCCCTAATCCTTCCTACAATCCTCTGTATACACCAATCATTGAGCCAGCACAGACTAGTGAGAATGATCATTTTCCAAGCATATGCCCATAGAGTATTGTCCAATCAGTAATTAGCCCAAAGTGCTTGAACCGACCTCAGTGCAACAACTGAAGGGTTTCAGCCCTCTACATTGCCCCAACATAAGTATATCAGAATGAAAAAGGAATGTTCATGGTACATTGTAAAAATAAGCTTTTTTAGAAAGTTGAGGGTGAATATGTATTCATTTGCTCATTCAATCAAGAGTTATGTATTGAATGTCTACTATATATGAGAAACTCCTCCAGGCACTGTGAGGACATACATAGATGTATAAAAATAGCTTGTGATATTGCCCTCAAATAGTTTATGATCTAATGCAGGGGAATAATATGAATATGAACAATTCTTGTAATAAAAAGAGCTGGTGCTATTTGGTTAGATTTGTCCTCTCCCCCTCAGAGTGAAAAGGGGAACAAGTAGACAGAATTAGAATGACTGATGAGAGTTTTAAGTATAGCTCTTGACACCAAAGATATCTTGCCAACCTCTGCATCTATCCTTATCTGACCTACTTATGATTGTCATATTAAAAGGTGATTGGGATCTACTTATTCTGGATTGGTCTTCAAGTCCAAAAGATTCATGTTTTAGATTAGAAAACTAGGCCTTGAAAGATGGTGAGGCTAGTCCAAAAATACACAAATGTTGAACCATGATTCATGGTCTAGCATCCTGAATCTTCCTTTTCCTGATGTTTCCTCTGAGGAAAGGTAATTGGGGAAAGCTCAGAGCCCAGGTATATTAGCACCTTGAGCTTTTCCATCTTGTTGGGTTCAGAACCTTTAGGAAGTTTTCTAGGGGCCAAACCAAAATTTTGCCATCAACCCAAAGCAATCGCTTCCGTCTATAATAGAAAAGCAATTTACCAACTCCTTTTGCAAGCTCAATTTTCCAATTGAGAAAATTATTTGATTATTATTCTCTTATATGGTCATTCCCTTCACATCTCAGTGACTTTGAAATCCTTCAATTAACCATCCAAACTCCATTCTTTGCCACTTACCAATTGATTGCTCATCTTCCTCCCCTTCAATCCGTTCAGCCCAAAGTTTCATCTTAACTTAGGCACCTTCCACTGTGAACTCTGAAAAGCTTGTTCTATAACAAAGCCATAAGCTTCCCACCATCTTAAAATTTTCCGCTGTCTCTCCTTCCATCTAGGAGCTTTTTTACTAACATCTGAGCCTCCCTTACTTCTTCTTGTTCCTCATTGAACTTCTATATCCTTTCCTTTCTCTATCAGTCAGTAGTCTCATTTTCTATGAGGTTCATGCCATTCATCTACCATCCAATCAAAATCCTGGTAGCTGTTGTCTACAAATTAGTTCACAATTTTTATCTCCTACCTAACTTCTGATATTACACCAAGGGACTTCAACATGAATACTGATTTTTCCTCAATTGTCCTAACCACTCAATCTATATACTCTCAATCTATATACCTTTCATGAGATCCTGTTCACTTCTATTCCACTTCGTCTATCCACAAAGATTGTCATAATTTTTATCACCATCACCCACAAATAATTCACGATCTCTTGTTTTGAAAATTCTGAAATTCTCTTATCCAACTGCATATCCAAACTGGACATTAATACAGTCCCTTGATGCTTCAATTCTCTCCCAGGGCCTTTCCCCTGAACTAGCTACCATCTTCTTTTCTCCCTATCTTGACACACAAAGAAGAAAAATAAATGAAGTTTTAAAATGCTTCAATTTATTTTCAGAATTTTTTGGAGGTAGATGGAGGTCCTTTGGAATTGGTATTGTCTTGATCGTTATATTGTTCAGAGCAAAGTCTTTAATAGATGATCATTGTGACAATAATCTGGTTCTGCTCACTTCATTGTGCATGAGTTCATATAAGCATTCGCAGGATTTTCTGAATAATACTGCTAGTCATTTGTATTAGCATTCTCCAACAACCAAAAACTACATTTTGTTCAACCATGCCTTAATTGAGGAGCATCCCATTCGCTTCCAGTTCTTTGCCACCACAAAAGAACTGTTATAAATATTTTTGCACAAATAGGTTCTTTTCCTGTTTTGATATTTTGGGGAGATACTAATTTAATAGTGCTACTATTGAGTTAAAGGATATGCAGTTTTATAACTCTTTGGGAATAGTTCCAAATTCGTTTCCCGAATTGCTAGAACAGTTCATAAATCCACCAACAGAGCACTAGTGTCCTAATTTCCTCCATCCCTTCACGCATTTGTTTGACCTTTTCTGTGATTTTAGTTAATATGATAGGTGTGAAGTGTTTTAACATGCTTTTCTATAACTACTAGTGATTTAGAGCATATTTTCTAGTGACTATTGATAGCTTTAATTTTTTTTCTTCTGAAAACTGCCTTCATATTCTTTGACCATTTATCATTGAGTATACCTTATATTCTTGTAAATTATATCAACCAATTCTTGAAGATAGTTTTAAATCTTTTAAGGAAAAACTAATGTAACTTGCATAGGGACAAGGTTTAAGGATATTGCTCCTAATACAGCTTTGAATTCAAAGAGATCAAATTATAGACTCAATATTTTCAAATTGGCTGGCATATTGAGTGTAGCACTTTTACCAGCATCATCTTTTAGGATTTGAAATAGTGTGGTTGGAATTCCATCCTCCACTAGCCTTACTGTTAGCAATGTTTCCTAATGCCCACTTACTTTATTCTACAAAATGGCTACTGACTCTAGATCAGTAGCCATCCCCTTCTTATGTTATTATTTGTGATGTTATGATCATTCTTGTATGTCTTTTGCATACTCTTTCTACCTCTTATTAATCTTTTCTACTTATATTAAATCTCTACCAATTTTGCACTTTATTATGCCCTTTGCTTCCATTTCTGACTTTAATTTGATCTGCTTTCTCATTCTATTGTTTTTGTCTATTTCTTTGCATTAATCATTTAAGAAAATCTTCTCTCTCCTTGCTATTCTCTGGAATTCTGAATTCAGTTGGCTATATCTTTCCTCTTTTTCTTTACCTCTAACTTTCTTTCTTTTCTGTACTATTTGTACAGCCTTATGATGCTCATTTTGCTTTCTTGCTCTTTTTTTTCCTTTGAGTTTTTGTTGTTGTTGTTGCCTCTTGCACAATATTTTGAATTGCTGTCCATTGTTCTTCAGGCATTTCATCTACCAGATCTAAACTCTTAAATCTATTCATCAGTTCCACTTCACATTTGTAAGGAGTATTTTTTAGATATAGCTAATGATCTGATGTTTTCCTTACTTTTTTTCAATTTATGTCTGAATTTTTCAATAAGAAGATCATGATCTAAGCCACTATCAGCTCTATTATTTTAATTTACTATTTTTTTTAATGTTTGACTGCAAATTATATAATCATTTTGATTTTGATAATGGGGTGTTTAAAAAAGGAGTATTTGCTGTGACCACTGAGTTATCTTCACAAAGCTCCATTAGTCTCAACCCTTCTTTCTTTTGTACTCCAAAGCCAATGTTGCTTATTATTCCAATTATCTTTTGATTTCCTGCTCTAGCATTTTGATTCCCTATGATAAAAGTGACATCTTTTAAGGGGTATTATTTCTAGAAAATCTCTTTTTTTTTTAATAGCCTTTTATTTACAGGATATATACATGGGTAACTTTACAGCATTCATTAACAACTGCCAAACCTCTTGTTCCAATTTTTCACCTCTTACCCGCCCCCCCCCCCTCCCCTAGATGGCAGGATGACCAGTAGATGTTAAATATATTAAAATATAAATTAGATACACAATAAGTATACCTGACCAAAACATTATTTTGCTGTAGAAAAAGAATCAGACTCTGAAATATTGTACAATTAGCTTGTGAAGGAAATCAAAAATGCAGGTGTGCATAAATATAGGGATTGGGAATTCAATGTAATGGTTTTAGTCATCTCCCAGGTTCTTTTCTGGGCATAGCTAGTTCAGTTCATTACTGCTCCATTAGAAATGATTTGGTTGATCTCGTTGCTGAGGATGGCCTGGTCCATCAGAACTGGTCATCATATAGTATTGTTGTTGAAGTATATAATGATCTCCTGGTCCTGCTCATTTCACTCAGCATCAGTTCATGTAAGTCTCTCCAGGCCTTTCTGAAATTATCCTGTTGGTCATTTCTTACAGAACAGTAATATTCCATAATTTTCATATACCACAATTTATTCAACCATTCTCCAACTGATGGACATCCATTCAGTTTCCAGTTTTTAACCACTACAAAAGGGCTGCCACAAACATTCGTGCACATACAGGTCCCTTTCCCTTCTTTATAATCTCTTTGGGATATAATCCCAGTAGTAACACTGCTGGATCAAAGGGTATGCACAGTTTGATAACTTTTTTTTTAATTTAATAGCCTTTTATTTACAGGATATATACATGGGTAACTTTACAGCATTAACAATTGCCAAACCTCTTGTTCCAATTTTTCACCTCTTACCCCCACCCTCCCTAAATGTCAGGATGACCAGTAGATGTTAAATATATTAAAATATAACTTAGATACATAATAAGTATACATGACCAAAACATTATTTTGCTGTACAAAAAGAATCAGACTCTGAATTATTGTACAATTAGCTTGTGAAGGAAATCAAAAATGCAGGTGTGCATAAATATAGGGATTGGGAATTCAATGTAATGGTTTTTAGTCATCTCCCAGAGTTCTTTTTCTGGGTATAGCTAGTTCAGTTCATTACTGCTCCATTAGAAATGATTTGGTTGATCTTGTTGCTGAGGATAGCCTGATCCATCAGAACTGGTCATCATCTAGTATTGTTGTTGAAGTATATAATGATCTCCTGGTCCTGCTCATTTCACTCAGCATCAGTTCGTGTAAGTCTCTCCAGGCCTTTCTGAAATCATCCTGTTGGTCATTTCTTACAGAACAGTAATATTCCATAATTTTCATATACCACAATTTATTCAGCCATTCTCCAACTGATGGACATCCATTCAGTTTCCAGTTTCTAGCCACTACAAAAGGGCTGCCACAAACATTCGTGCACATACAGGTCCCTTTCCTTCTTTATAATCTCTTTGGGATATAATCCAGTAGTAACACTGCTGGATCAAAGGGTATGCACAGTTTGATAACTTTTGAGCATAGTTCCAAACTACTCTCCAAAATGGTTGGATTCGTTCACAACTCCACCAACAATGAATCAATGTCCCAGTTTTCCCACATCCCTCCAACAATCATCATTATTTTTCCTGTCATCTTAGCCAATCTGACAGGTGTGTAGTGGTATCTTAGAGTTGTCTTAGTTTGCATTTCTCTGATTAATAATGACTTGGAGCATCTTTTCATATGACTAGAAATAGTTTCAATTTCTTCATCTGAGAATTGTCTGTTCATATCCTTTGACCATTTTTCAATTGGAGAATGGCTTGATTTTTTATAAATTAGAGTTAACTCTCTATATATTTTGGAAATGAGGCCTTTATCAGAACCTTTGACTGTAAAAATATTTTCCCAGTTTATTGCTTCCCTTCTAATCTTGTCTGCATTAGTTTTTGTTTGTACAAAAACTTTTCAGTTTAGGTATAATCGAAATTTTCTATTTTGTGATCAGTAATGATCTCTAGTTCTGCTTTGGTCATAAAGACCTTCCCCTTCCACAGGTCTGAGAGGTAAACTATCCTATGTTCCTCTAATTTATTAATAATTTCATTCTTTATGCCTAGGTCATGAACCCATTTTGACCTTATCTTGGTGTACTGTGTTAAGTATGGATCAATGCCTAGTTTCTGCCATATTAGTTTCCAATTTTCCCAGCAATTTTTATCAAACAGTAAGTTCTTATCCCAAAAGCTGGGATCTTTGGGTTTGTCAAAGACTAGGTTGCTATATTTGTTGACTGTTTTATCCCTTGAACCTAATCTATTCCACTGATCAACTAATCTATTCCTTAGCCAATACCAAATAGTTTTGGTAACTGCTGCTCTATAATATAATTTTAGATCTGGTACAGCTAAGCCACCTTCATTTGATTTTTTTCATTAATTCCTTGAAATTCTTGACCTTTTGTTTTTCCATATGAACTTTGTTGTTATTTTTCTAGGTCATTAAAATAGTTTTTGGGAGTCTGATTGGTATAGCGCTAAATAAATAGATTAGTTTAGGTAATATTGTCATCTTTATTATATTTGCTCGCCCTATCCAAGAGCATTTAATATTTTTCCAATTGGTTAGATCAGACTTAATTTGTGTGAAAAGTGGTCTGTAGTTTTGCTCATAAAGTTTCTGATTTTCCCTTGGCAGATAGATTCCTAAATATTTTATATTATCAGTAGTTACTTTAAATGAATTTCTCTTTGTAACTCTGACTGTTGGATTTTGTTAGTGATATATAAGAATGCTGATGACTTATGTGGGTTTATTTTATAACCAGCAACTTTGCTAAAGTTGTGGATTATTTCTAATAACTTTTTAGCAGAATCTCTGGGGTTCTCTAAGTATACCATCATGTCATCGGCAAAGAGTGATAATTTGGTTTCCTCATTGCCTATTCTTATTCCTTTAATCTCTTTCTCAGCTCTTATTGCTATAGCTAGCGTTTCTAATACAATATTAAATAGTAACGGTGATAGTGGGCAACCTTGTTTCACTCAGATCTTATTGGGAATGGTTGCAGTTTGTCTCCATTACATATGATGCTTACTGATGGTTTAAATAGATGCTGCTGATTATTTTAAGGAAAAGTCCATTTATTCCTATACTCTCAAGTGTTTTTAATAGGAATGGATGTTGGATTTTATCAAATGCTTTTTCTGCATCTATTGAGATGATCATATGGTTTTTTTGTTAATTTGGTTATTAACATGGCCAATTATATTGATAGTTTTCCTAATATTGAACCAGCCCTGCATTCCTGGTATAAATCCTACTTGATCATAGTGTATTATCTTGGAGATGATTTTCTGTAGTCTTTTTGCTAATATCTTATTTAAGATTTTAGCATCAATATTCATTAGGGAGATTGGTCTATAATTTTCTTTCTCTGTTTTCAGCCTACCTGGTTTGAGGTATCAAGTACCATGTCTGTGTCATAGAAGGAATTTGGTAGGACTCCTTCATTCCCTATTTTATCAAATAATTTATATAGCATTAGGGCCAATTGTTCTTTAAATGTTTGGTAAAATTCACATGTAAATCCATCTGGTCCTGGGGATTTTTCTTGGGAGTTGTTTAATTGCCTGTTCTATTTCTTTTTCTGAAATGGGACTATTCAACAATTTACTTCCTCCTCTGTTAGTCTGGGAAGTCTGTATTTTTGGAGGTAGTCATCCATTTCATAGGTTATCAAATTTATTGGCATAAAGTTGAGCAAAATAACTCCTTATTATTTCTCTAATTTCCTCTTCATTGGTGGAAAGTTCTCCTTTTCATTTTAAGACTACTAATTTCATTTTTCCTCCTTCTTTTTCTAATCAGATTTACCAAAGGCTTATCTATTTTATTGGCTTTTCTAGAACCAACTCTTAGTTTTATTAATTAGTTCAATAGTTTTTTACTTTCAATATTTTTAATTTCTCCTTTTAATTTTAAATTTCCAATTTAGTATTTGATTGGGGGTTTTGATTTGGTCTTTTTAGTTTTTTAGTTGCAAGCCCAATTCATTAATCTTTTCTTTCTCTGTTTTATTCAAGTAAGCCTCTAAGGATATAAAATTCCCTCTTATTACCGCTTTGGCTGCATCCCACAAATTTTGGTATGATGTCTCATCATTGTCATTATCTTGAGTGAAATTATTAATTGTATCTATAATTTGCTGCTTCACCCAATCATTCTTTAAGATGAGATTGTTTAGTTTCCAATTACTTTTGGTCTATTTCCCCTAACTTTTTGTTGAATGTAGTTTTATTGCATCATGATCTGAAAAGAAAGCATTTACTATTTCTGCTTTCTTGCATTTAATTTGAGGTCTTTATGTCCTAATATATGGTCAATTTTTGAATAGGTTCCATGAACTGCTGAGAAGAAAGTATATTCCCTTCTATCTCCATTCAATTTTCTCCAAAGATCCAACATACCTAATTTTTCTAATATTCTATTTACTTCTTTAATTTCTTTCTTATTTGTTTTGTGGTTTGATTTGTCTAATTCTGAGAGTGCAAGGTTGAGATCTCCTACTATTACAGTTTTGTTGTCTATTTCTTCTTGCAACTCTCTTAACTTCTCCTTTAGGAAGTTGAGTGCCATACCACTTGGTGCATATATGTTTAATATTGATATTGCTTCGTTGTTTATGCTACCCTTTAGCAGGATGTAGTTTCCTTCCTTATCTCTTTTAATTAGATCAATTTTTACTTTTGCTTGATCTGAGATAAGGATGGCTACCCCTGCTTTTTTGACTTCACCTGAAGCATAATAGATTTTGCTCCAGCCTTTTACCTTTACTCTATATGTATCCCCCTGCTTTAAATGTGTTTCTTGTAAACAACATATTGTAGGGTTCTGACTTTTGATCCAGTCTGCTATCTGCCTCCTCTTTATGGGGGAGTTCATCCCATTCACATTTACGGTTAGAATTACTAAATCTGTATTTCCTGCCATCCTAATAACCCCAGATTGTGCTTTACTTATTCTTGCCTCCCCCAACCCTCTTTCCCCCTTTTAAACTTATGTACCCCTCTTGTATCACGATACTTATCCTCTTTATAATCCCTCCCTCCCCCCCTTTGAGTCTTTCCCCCTTCCTTCCCTTATTACTCTTTTTCTTTTCCCTTTTCCTCTCCCCTTTTTAATGAGGCAAGAGAGAATTTTCTCTAAAACAAATGTCAATTATTTTTTCTTTGAGCCAACTCTGATGAGAGTAAGATTCACACAATGTTCCTCCTCCGGGGCAGAGCCAAGATGGCGGAGAAGACACACGCGACTTTCTAAGCTCTTCTCTTACCCTCTTTATCAATATTATATCAAGCCTCAAAAATAGTCTTGACTGCTACAATTCGTGAAGATAAGAAGTAGAACAACTCACCGGCCGAAGAAAATTTGCAGTCTCGGCAAAAAAGGTTGGTTCCGGGGCCAGGGGGGAGATCGGCGCAGACTGGGAGAGAAATTAGGTTCCGAGGAGAGTCTCAAACCGAGGGTGAAGGCACAGATCTCAGCACAAGCGTGCAGCCCCAACCCGCAGTTCAGGCTTTTCCTTGGGGCAGTTGTGATCCTGCACAGCAGGAGGACGCAACCGGTTAGCCTCAATCTGCTGCAGTGGGGAGCTCGGCTTGGGGCCATAGAGCTTTTCCAGGGCCGATTTGCATCAGGCAGAGACGCTGGGCAGAGTTTGTGGCGGTCTGCGGTCTGCGGTCTGCGGTCTGTGGTCTTCGGTCAGCTGCTAATACTCACAGTCCCACAAGAGGCTCCGGCCTGGGGGCAGTGACACTCACCCTTTGTCTCTAGCCTAGGGCAATCGCTAACCCCTCAGCCCTACTAAGCAGTTTGATAGCTCGGCCAGTGCTGAATCCACTTCCTGTTGGGGGAAGGGAAAACTCTCACTCAGAGCACTCCCATACCTCGGAGCCAGAAATCAGTTTACATCTTTCCCTGCTCTGCAGAGGAAGCTGGTAACCCCCTAGCCTAGGAGACCTACCCTAAAGGCTTTAAAACATGAATAAAAAGATGAAAAGAACGATCGACAGCTTCTATGCAGAAAAAGAGCAGGTCAGCAAACCTGAAGAGACCTCAAACAGCAAACATGCATCAGACTGTCCTCCTTTACATAATGCTCTCATAGAAGAGACCATTAAAAGTCTCAAAAGAGAGTTAGAAGATAAATGGGGAAAGGAAAGAGAAGCCTTACAAGAGAGCAACAACTTCCTGAAATACAATTGGAAAAATAAGAATTCACTAGAAAGTAGGATTTGTGAATGGGAAAAGACAAAGAACTCACAAGAAAGTAGGATCCGTGAATTGGAAAAGACAAAGAACACGCAAGAAAGTAGGATCTGTGAATTGGAAAAAGAAAATAATTCACTAAAAAAAAAATTAGTGAAATGGAAAAAATTCCACAGACCAAAACAATACATTCAAAAACTCAATTGGACATATACAGAAAGAAGTAAAAAAAGCTAATGAAGAAAATAATTCTTTAAAAATTAGAACTGAACAAATTGAAACTAATGATTCATTGAGACAGCAAGAATCAGTCAAGCAAAAACAAAAATGACAAACTGGAAAAAACCACGAATTATCTACTTGCAAAACGACGGACTTGGAAAATAGATCTAGGAGGATAATCTGAGGATTATTGGACTTTTCGAAAACTATGATGAAAAAAGAGCCTAGATACTATTTTACAAGAAATCATCAAAGAGAACTGCCCAGATGTAATAGAATCAGAAGGTAAAATAGGCATTGAAGAATTCATCGAACACCTTCTGAAGAAACCCTAAAATAAAATCCCAACAATATGTGGCCAAATTTCAGAACTATCAGATTAAGGAAAAAAATTTTACAAGCAGCCAAAAAAAAACCATTTAAATACCGAGGTGCCACAATAAGGATCACCCAAGATCTGGCTTCCTCTACATTAAAGGAAAGAAGGGCCTGGAACATGATATTCCTAAAGGCACAAGAACTTGAGATGCAGCCAAGAATAAACTACCCAGCTAAGCTGAGCATTTTCTTCCAGGGAAGAAGATGGACATTTAATGAAACAAATGAATTCCATTTGTTTCTGAAGAAAAAACCAGAACTAAACAAAAATTTGAGTCTCCAAGAATAGAACTCAAGAGATGCAGAAACGGTAAAAATAACTCTTGAGACTTGTATTTCTGTTGTGGATATACAAAAGAATACATGTATAATTTGAGTTAGTACTGATATAACATAAAAAGGAAGTAGATATGGAAAGGGATGATGGCAGAATAAGGTGGGAAGGAGGGATAAAGAGGAAACCACATCCCACAAAGAGGCTAAGGAAACTTATCATATCTGAGGAATTTAAGAGGGAGGAACATTGTGTGAATCTTACTCTCATCAGAGTTAAGGCTCAACGAAAAATAATTGACATTTGTTTTAGAGAAAATTCTCTCCTTACCTCATTAAAAACAGGGGAGAGGAAAAGGAAAAGAAAAAAAGAGTAATAAGGAAGGAAGGGAAAGACTCAAAGGGGAGGAGGGATTATAAAGAGGATAATATCATGATACAAGAGAGTACATAAGTTTAAAAGGGGAAAGAGGTTGAGGGAGGCAAGAATAAGTAAAAGCACAATCTGGGGTTATTAGGATGGCAGGAAATACAGATTTAGTAATTCTAACCGTAAATGTGAATGGATGAACTCCCCCATAAAGAGGAGACAGATAGCAGACTGGATCAAAAGTCGAACCCTACAATATTTGTTTACAAGAAACACATTTAAAGCAGGGGATACATATAGAGTAAAGGTAAAGGCTGGAGCAAAATCTATTATGCTTCAGGTGAAGTCAAAAAAGCTGAGGTAGCCATCCTTGATCTCAGATCAAGCAAAAGTAAAATTGATCTAATTAAAAGAATAAGGAAGGTAACTACATCCTGCTAAAGGAGTGCATAAACAACGAAAGCAATATCAATATTAAACATATATGCACCAATGTGGTATGGCACTCAACTTCCTAAAGGAGAATTAGAGAGTTGCAAGAAGAAATAGGCAACAAAACTGTAATAGTAGGAGATCTCAACCTTGCACTCTCAGAATTAGACAAATCAAACCACAAAACAAATAAGAAAGAAATTAAAGAAGTAAATAGAATATTACAATGTTCCTCCCCCTCTCTAAATTCCCTCCGATATGATGTTTCCTTAGCCTCTTTGTGGGATGTGGTTTCCCTCTTTTATCCCTCCTTCCCACCTTATTCTGCCGTCATCCCTTTTCCATATCTTACTTCCTTTTTTATGTTATATCAATACAATCAAATTATACATGTATTCTTTTTGTATATCCACAACGAAATACAATTCTCAAAGATTATTTTTACCTTTTCTGCATCTCTTGAGTTCTATGCTTGGAGAATCAAATTTTTGTTTAGTTCTGGTTTTCTTCAGAAACAAATGGAATTCATTTGTTTCATTAAATATCCATCTTCTTCCCTGGAAGAAAATGCTCAGCTTAGCTGGGTATTTATTCTTGGCTGCATCCCAAGTTCTTGTGCCTTTTGGAATATCATATTTCAGGCCCTTCTTTCCTTTAATTGTAAGGCACAGATCTTGGGTGATCCTTATTGTGGCACCTCGGTATTTAAATGGTTTTTTTTTGGCTGCTTGTAAAATTTTTTCCTTAATCTGATAGTTCTGAAATTTGGCCACAATATTGCTTGGGATTTTTATTTTAGGGTTTCTTTCAGAAGGTGTTCGATGAATTCTTTCAATGCCTATTTTACCTTCTGATTCTATTACATCTGGGCAGTTCTCTTTGATGATTTCTTGTAAAATAGTATCTAGGCTCTTTTTCATCATAGTTTTCAGAAAGTCAATAATCCTCAGATTATCTCTCCTAGATCTATTTTCCAAGTCTGTCGTTTTTGCAAGTAGATAATTCATGTTTTTTCCAGTTTGTCATTTTTGGTTTTGCTTGACTGATTCTTGCTGTCTCAATGAATCATTAGTTTCTATTTGTTCAGTTCTAATTTTAAAAGATTATTTTCTTCATTAGCTTTTTACTTCTTTCTGTATATGTCAATTGAATTTTAAATGTATTGTTATTTGGTCTAAGGAATTATTTTCCTTTTCACTGAATTTTTTTTAGTGAATTATTTTCTTTTCAATTCACAGATCCTACTTTCTTGAGTGTTCTTTGTCTTTTCAATTCCACGAGATCCTACTTTCTTTGCAGAGTCCTTTGTCTTTCAATTCACAAATCCTACTTCTCTAGTGAGATTCTTTACTTTTTCAATTCCAATTCTTACTTTCCTGAAATTTTTTACTTTTTCCAATTCATATTTCAGGAAGTTGTTGCTCTCTTGTAAGGCTTCTCTTTCCTTTCCATTTATCTTCTAACTCTCTTTTGAGACTTTTAATGGTCTCTTCTATAGGAAGCAGTCTGAAAGGAGGACAGTCTGATGCATGTTTGCTGTTTGAGGTCTCTTCAGGTTTGCTGACCTGCTCTTTTCTGCATAGAAGCTGTCGATCGTTCTTTTCATCTTTTTGATTCATGTTTTAAGCCTTTAGGGTATGTCTCCTAGGCAGAGTTACTCAGCTTCACTCTGCAGAGCAGGAGGAGATGTAAACCGATTTCCAGGCTCCGAGGTATGGGATGGTCTCGAGTGAAATTTTCCTTCCCCAACTAGAAGTGGATTCAGCACTGGCCAAGCTATCAAACTGCTTAGTAGGGCTGGTGGGTTAGCGATTGCCCTGGCTAGAGACTAAGGGGTGAAAGTGTCACTGCCCCAGGCCGAAGCCTCTTGTGGGACTGTGAGTATTAGCAGCTGACACGCAGACCACAGACCGCAGACTTCAGACTTGAGACCCAGACTGCAGACCGTAGCCGCAGACGCAGACTCACGCAAACTCTGCCCAGCGTCTCTGCCTGATGCAAATCGGCCCTGGAAAAGCTCCTATGGCCCCATAGCCGAGCTCTGCACTGTGCAGATTGAGACTACCGAGCTGCGTCCTCCTTCGTGGAGGATCACAGTCTGCCCAAGGAAGAAGCCTCGTACTGCGGGTTGAGGCTGCTACTTAGTGCTGAGATCTGTACCTTCACCCTCGAGTTTGAGACTCTCCTCAGAACCTAATTTTCTCTCCCTGTCTGCGCCGATCTCCCCACTGGCCCCGGATACCAACCTTTTTGGCGAGACTGCAGATTTTCTATGGCGGTGAGTTGTTCACTTCTTATCTTTGAATTGTAGCAGTCAAGACTATTTTTGAGGCTCGATATAATATTGATAAAGAGGGTAAGAGAAGAGCTTAGAAAGTCGCATGTGTCTTCTCTGCCATCTTGGCTCCGCCCCCCTCTAGAAAATCTCTTAAAGAATTGATAAACTTTGGCATCAGTGGTGAAACAGAGACTTGCATTACTTTGATGTTGAGCAATTTGTCTTGGATTCAAACATATGATTATGTGATTTTAGGAGATTATATTCAGTTCACACTTTCATTAACTATGATAGCTACTAAAGAGCTTCTTCTAAGAGATTCTTGCCTACAGTAGTATATGTAATGATCATCTGAATTAAATTCATCCATTCCCATACATTTAAGTTCAGTGACATCCAAGATGTCAAAGTTTAAACTTTCTATCTCCTGTTTGACCACCATAAGTTTTTCTTGTTTAAAGAACTTACATTCCAGGTTCCTGTGCAGTATTCATCTTTATAGCATCAGATTTTCCTTTTGACACATCCATACCTGAGCTTCCTTTTGGATTTGGCTGAGCTGATTCATTCTTTCTGAAGCTACTTGTATTTTTTTTTCTATTGCCTAGGTATATTGGATACCTTCTAATTTGAGTGTCTCAACTTCCAGTGTCATGTCTTTTATTAATGGAATACAATCCATTGGATTTTCTTGACAAAGATACCAGAGTGATTTGTCATTTCCTTCTCCAGTGGATCATCTTTCATTAGAACTCTCCACTGTGACGCGACTATCTTGGATAATGCTATATGATATAGTTCATAGTTTCATTGAACTAGTTAATGTTTTGTCATGATAGAGAGGCTTGTGTAACTGGTATCCTGAGCCACTGCAAATTTAAGTTTTGAAAAATAATATTGGACAAGTAGAATAGGGAAGAATATAGATGACCTCAAAACCCACACAAAACAGTTTATATATGATAAAACAGTATATTAATCTAGTGGGCTTCTTTTCATACACCATAACTATTAATACCCAACTTATATTGTCTTGTCTACAATAGTATTTATAAATCAGATATTTGGTACTTAGAACTCATTTTCTCACATAAATATAGTCTTCTTTATTCATGGTGGGTAGATTCTTAGATCCACAAACAAAAGCTAACAAATTTCTGATGAAGTTGAATTATTCCTTTGTTTAATTAAAAGGTTTTATTTTCAAAATATATACATGGATAATTTTCAACATTCACCCTTACAAAACCTTGTATTCTAATTTTTTTCTTCTCTTTCTTCTACCCTTTCCCCTAGATGGCAAGTGATCCAATATATGTTAAACATGCAATTCTTCTATACATATTTTCACAAATATCATGCTGCACCAAAAAATCAGATAAAAAAGGAAAAAAAAATGAGAAAGAAACAAAATGCAAGCAAACAACAATGAAAAGAGTGAAAATACTATGTTGTGGTCTACATTTAGTTCCCACTGTCCTTACTCTGGGTGTAGATGGCTTTTTTCATCACAAGATCATTGGAACTGGTCTGAATCATCTCAATGTTGAAGAGAGCCATGTCCAACAGAACTGATCAATGTATAATCTTGCCATTGCTATGTACAATGATCTCTTGGTCCTGCTCATTTCCCTTAGCATCAGTTCATGTAAGTCTCTTCAGGCCTCTCTGAAATCATCCTATTGATCATTGCTTATAAAACAATAATATTTCATAACATTCATATACCACAACTTATTCAGCCATTCTCTAACTGATGGACATCCATTCATTTTCCAGTCTCTTGCTGCTACAAAAGGGCTGCCAGAAACATTTTTGCATATGTGATCCCTTCCCTTTCTTTATGATCTCTTTAGGATACAAGCCCAGTAGAAACATTGCTGGATCAAAGGGTGTGTATGCACAGCTTTTTAGCCCTTTGGGCATAGTAGAAGTAGGCCATTGAAGCTACATGGGATTTCAGGTATCATCTATGATCATAAAGGAAGTAGGGCTGAGAAAGGTTCCATTACTTGTCAAAGGTAGCTCAGGCCTTCAAATATTTGTAAAATTATTATTGTGACAAAGATTGAAATTGTTTTACCTGATCTCAGAGGGTAGAGCTAGGAGCAGTGGGTGGAAGGTGCAAAAAGGAAGGTTTTATCCAACACCAGAATGGAGTCCCATAGAGGTTAGGTAGTGATTTCTATATTTCAGGAGGTTTTCAAGGAAATTGAATGATTTGATAAGTTAGCAGAATCTAAGAAGGATTCTTCTTCCTAACTGGCTACAGGATAGATTATATGTCCCTTTCATTCATTCCAAGTCTTAAGTTAAATGTAAAGTTTAAGTTAGAGTAAAAGAATGAAACAAAATATATAAAGTTTCCCTAAGGTAAAAAAAAGAAAAAAAAAAAAAAGGAGGAGACAAGCAAGGGGTATCAAGTTAGATAAGGTCTCTGTTCTTTTGTCAACTGTTATCAATGGTGAGATTGCTCTTTTAGCCTTTGCTAAACAAGGTAATGTGAAGATGTGTTTAAATGTTTTTGCTGATGTTTACAGTCAAATTAATAACAAATCACTTTAAAATCACAAAAATGTTGGAAGAGACAGAATCATAGGACAGGGTTTAGGGTAAAGGGGATTTTGGAGGGAATGTGCAGGTGTTTTTAACTTGGATCATGTCTATAGTGTAAATTCTTCAAATTTACTGCAAAGTCCTGAGAAGAATCATGATGATTTTGTAATTCCAGCTGTTTATATAACTTCCTTAGCTCATTGTGAGTTCAGAATTACTACTAGAGCTCAATTATTGAACATGGAGCAATCAAGTGGGAAAGACAGTTTCATGTACAACATAACCCTTCACTGAAAAAAATGACTGAAAAGTAACAACAAAAGGGAAGTGGAAGATATATATATATATATATATATATATATATATATATATATATATGTTGTTGAAGACCCCTTTGCTGCTAGGTAGAGGAAGTAGGCCCAGAAAGGTACTAAGTAGATGGAGGAGGATGTATCTCTAGATGAAGTCTCCATTTCTATGTGGTGGATATGCTAGACAGGAGCTTACAAAGTTGTTGTTGGGAAAGGGGGGATGTCCTGATACGGTTCTATCAATATCACCTAAATTATCTTTTTTATGAATCAAAGTCTCAGTCAGTCTACTCTAGCTACAATTCAAATTATTTCTTCTTTTTTTATTGATGACTGAAACTGACATTCTAGTTTAATAACTCTTCATACTAAATGACAAGAATGCAGTTGTTTCATTAAAATACATTTGACCAAATATATTTCTCAGGTTGAGAGAGGAAAGAATCAAGTGGAAGTTAAAAAAAAGATAGCAGAAGAGACAATATTACAAAGCATATATAATGACAGAAAAATTCATTCATCTCTAAAGTTAAAATATACAATAGCAAGTGGAATGAATATAGTCTTTAGGACTACTGATTGAATCCTAATAGATAACAATTCAGGAGGGTAAGCAAACTGTCAGCACACTGTTTTATTTTATTTGTTTCAACATCCAATCTTTTCAATACTTTCTACTCCTTATCCCTTAGGTCTCTTGGTTAAAAAATAATTTTCTAGTTTATCTAATTCCATGTGAATGAGATAATTTTTGTTTTGGTTTATAGTTAGGTCAAGAAATATTTCCTTAACACAAGTCTCTTAATATTAGAAAATCATATAAGTTATATATTTTGTTGACCCAATTAATGAACAATTTGAGGTCTTCTTAATAAGACTTTAATAAATCAATGAGAATTTGTTTTCTCTTCTCTGCTTTTTCTCTCTGCTCTTTCCTTGTTTTATTTTCTCTTTGTTTCTTTAAATAAACCCAATAAGATTCATGTTTATATAGTTGAAAAGAAAAAAATACTAATTGTTTTATATCTTTCTCTCTTCATTACCCTAAACTCCAAGTTAATAAATGACATACTTAAGCCTAATTCATTGTTCATCACATTGTGATCAAATGTTAAGAATTGTAAAAATAATGCTATTTTTGTTGAAATAAAGAAAAGGAAGAAAAAAAATCCTTATCTAGAAACATACATAAGTAAAAGAAGAGATAACAACAATTTTCATGATTTATAATTTTTAATTTTTAAGTCATCCACCAGATTCAAATCAGTTTTTGGAACAAAGCATGATGTGGATCAATGGAATACAAATCCACTTTTACCAATGCCCCTGAAGTTTTCTTTCATTTCTTATAGGTCCATTTTGGGTTCTGAAACTGCAATAAACAAATCATTTAATATCTACCAATCAGCCACTCAAAGTAAGTCATTGCCTTAGAGTTTGTGGAGATACACCTAGGTGCTAGAGATAATGCAAAATTATTTCAGTAATTGACATTTCTGGATATATGTATTTTATAGTGTAAACCATAAATTGACCATAAGACAGCAAGGATAGATAGAAATTTCATTAGGTAGTGTTTCTAAGCAATTCATATTTGTTAAACATCATGATTATATACTATTTCTATTCAGGTATTTTGAAAATAGGGAAGGAATATACAAACTGTTTTTTCTACATGCCCTTCCTCCAATATTTTAAACATATATTTAACCCAAAGGGAAAATCATATATAAGGTATTTGATCTAGACACCCTTTAATACTTGTAGATATTGCTTCTGAAGGCTGAGCTTCCATATTCAAAAACAGCAGAGAAAAGCTATCCTGGAGTGCCCAGGGGACCTCACCACCTCCCATCTCTTCCTCCTTATCTCTTTAGTGACTTGAACTTTCTTTGAAGTCTAAACAAGAACTGGGACATATTCCAGAGCCCGATGAACTGCTTTTTCCTAATTAAGTTTCTGAGTTCTTTGGGAAAGAGCATTAAAGGGAGCTAAGGTGATTCATGTGTTCCTCAGAATATATGAAGGTGTAAGCACTACAAAAGAAAAAGTCATTCACTCAATAAAAATGCAAGTGCTTGAAGAACATGATGACTTTACTTTTTTTTAGTATTCTGTCCAAATGACACATAATTTGAAATTAGTTTAATATAAACATACTAATAGAATGCAAATTCAAATCTGCTTCACATATACTCAGAGATGTCTGGGAAAGTGAGACATCAAGTGACTTGCCCAGTGTCCTATAGCCATTATGCATCAGAAGCAGTATTTGTATCCAGGGCTTTCCGGCTCAAGAGTTATTAACTCAATCTAATGTTTTTACCTAGTATACCATATAATTTTCCTAATTGGCAGGTTCTTATTTCAATGAAATTATAGATTTAGTCTATGAAAAAGTAGCACAAATTTAAAAGTGAGTAACACAACCGCAAAATTATAATTTTTCCCCCCATTACTTCCTTATTAAACTTTAGACTGCATTTATCAAAGCAAGTCTAAATGACAGCAGGTATTTACATGTTTCTACTGCTTGCAAAATGCTTTAACAAGTTACAGATAAATGTTAAAAATATATTAAACTATTTGTCTGGAAGAATAAAATGTACAAGAGCATTTAATTTAAAAAATCTCTGGAGAACAATATAGTACAGGAGAAAGGGAGCTGAATCATAAGAAGGAGTTCAAATCTTAGTCCTAAAACTTATTAGTTGCAGAAACACTAGTGCTAAACATATTATTTAATCCCAGGGTCTTTTCACCTGTAAAATAAGAGTTTAACTGGATTATTTCTGAAAATCCTTCTAGACTTTAGACCACATGACCAACAAGATGGAAGAGCAAACATTTTCTCTGATTCTCACAACTTCTTAGCTCTGTACAAAATAGGAATTACACACTAGAGAAGTCAAGTTCCATTGTCTCAAAGGTCTAAGACACCAATAATTCAAATGAAATAAGAATTCAATGAACTAGAATAGGCTGATCTCTAATTTGCTAAACCAGCATCTCCTTCACCATCATGCTCTGTCCTCAGTGCTATACAAAATAGCTCATGATTTACTTGCAACAGAATTTAACGCTATGTCCACTAATCTTTCTCTATCTATCCCCATATTGTCACTCCTCCCAATACCACAAAAAGACAAAAAGCAAAAGCTTTCTTATACTAGGAGAGTAACAGAGCATGGCTCTGTGCCCCAACAGAGAAATGAAAGAAAGAACTAGGGCAGGACAGTTGTGTGTAGTTGTACTGTAATTCACTAAGCCTGACGAAGAGAGCACAGGATTTAGTTGGGGTCTGATTTATTTACCCAGAAGTCATTTGGAGAAGGGACTAAGGCTATTGAAAAGTGAATTGTCTGGTATGGAAGGAAGCAGAAATAGCTTTGAGATCCAACCTCCAAAGAGATCACTTTCATAGGGGAAGTGTTCAGAAAATGGCTAATAGTGACACATAAGGGGAGTAGAGCAAAACTTCCCAAAGATATCAGAAGGAAGAAAACAACCTTGAGTATAAACAGACAAATAAATAGGAAAGAGAATATCAAATGGGATTATGACCTCCAGATCGGTTAAGGAAGTCCAGAAATCAATGAATAAATATCATAATAAAAAGCAAAGTGAATCAAAACTTTTATGTGGTACAAAAATTTGTGGATTCTCAAGTGAGCACAGAACAGCTTACTGTTCCTGAATAATGTAAAAGACAATTAAGAATAATAAATTCAGAATTTATGACCAGCACATCAGAAATAAATAGAATAGAACATCTTGAATCCATGGAGGTAAGTCTAATAAAAGAAATTAACAAGATAATTACGGAATGGAAAAGCAATGTATGGAAGTAAAGAGAAATTTGGAAGAAGAGAAACGAAAAGCAATAACAATTCCACTGACAAATAGCAAGTCCAGCAAATGATCATGAGAAAGATCTTCAAATATAAAGGAAAGGAAATTTGAATAATGTAAAACTATTTTGAAGATAGCAGAAACTGCAAGACAAAATGGAATGATATGTTCCTAAGGGCAAAGGAGCTGAAGATGCACCAAACTATCCAAACAATTAGTAATAAAAGAAACATTCCAAATATCTCTCAAAATAAAAACAGACTTGAAGTTTTTATTTTGCTTTTTCAAGAAACTTAGGCAACAAAAATACAAAAATGCAAACAAATATGAGACAACTAAGATAAAATAACTGATGACATATAGTGAATATGTCTACAAAAGTAGGTAAAAATCATCATTTAAAAACTATTGGAGATAATGGAAGAAAAATACAAACAACTCAAATTTAAATGTGAATACATTAAACAAGCTAATAAACAAAACCACAAAAAAGAGTGACAGATTAAATAAGAAAGGAAAATCCCACATTCTGAAATTTAAAGAATACACTGAATTAAGAGGGATTGGGAAAAAAATTGCTATACATTAGATGAATAAAAAAAACCCCAAAAGTTTCAATCATCCTATCACCACAAAACAAATCAAAATATCAAAAAGGAACAAATGAGGAAATTGTATTTTGCTAAATATAACTAGAGAAAAGAGAACAATATCAATATTAAACTAATTTCCAAATGCCCTAGTATCCAAATTCTTAGAGGAAAACATCTGAAGAGCAACAAAAAATTGGCACTACAATAGTGGCAAGATATTTCAATGTTTTCTCAGTCTAAAATAAAAACAAACAAAAGGAAAAATAAACAAATTGTTGGAGAAACTAGAGCTAAAACACTAATGTTGTCTCCTAACAGTATTATTAAAGACTGTATGTTTCTCAATATCACATGAAACTTTACAAAATTTATTACATATTAATGCACAGAGATATGGCAAACAAATGTAAAGAAAGTAGAAATAGTAAATGCATCTTTTGTAAACTATGATATTATAAAATCAATTCAGGAAGTACACACACAAAGAAAAAAACAGACACAAATGGAAACAACAATAAAAAGTTAATATTAAAATTAGAGGATAAATTGATAAACTAAAAAAAAAATCTGTGTAAATGATAAATAAGCCTAAAAGCTGGTTCTTTTAAAAGACTTAGTCAATCTAATTAAAAAAGATAAAAAAATCCAAATAAAACAAAAAAAATTAAACTTAATTATCAGAATCTATTATGCCCAGTTATACTAATAAAACAATAAAAAAAAACTGAGGAATGCCTAAGTTTACCTTCAATTTTAATTGCATGCTCCTTTGAATTTAATTGTGCCAAACAGCTATATAACACAAGGTGACATACTACATACTACTGCTATTAGATGACACTGATCAGAATTTGTAGATATTGTTTTGGTCACTGGAGACATATTACAAAATAATATGACCATTTAAAATCCGGAGAGTTACAGGATGAATTAATTTCCAGAGTGAACACTAGAGATATCAAACACACAGCTCACAAGCCTCCATAATAAGAACCAAATCAGAATAAAATATGATGGGGAAATGCTTAATAACACAAATAAAAATCCAATAAAACATAATGTTCATTTATGGTTTTCTAAGTTCATGTGTGGCTTGCAAATATGCTTGAATTTATTTTAATTTTATAACACTAAATACAAAACCCGGACTACTATATGTTTTGGAAATTTTCAAGGACATGCTCTCATTGACTACTTCCCAAGAGAACAGAAGAAAAACAGATCCAGTGAAATGTTTATTTGTTTGTTATAAAATAGTTCTCTGAAAGAAGGTTTGTGACTGGAAATTCACTTCATGTCCGAAACATATTAGAGAAGCAATCTGAATTACTTCTGTACCGATACAAATATTTACACTTCAGTTTCCATTTTATGGGATCTATACTTATATAAACTCACATTTATATAAATACTTTGCTGTTTGCAAAACACTTTACATACTTTATCTAATTTGATACTAAAAACAATCTGTAAGATTGATGCTATTAGTATTTTTTTTTTAATTTTTAAAGAATATGAAGCTGAGGAAAAAGGTAGAGAGGTGAAAAATTTTTTTCCACATCATATAGCTAGTAGATATCCAAAGAAGGATTCAGTTCTTGTCTTTTCAACTTGAATTGCCAAACTGTCCATTGTACCATACCACCTGTCAATTTATTCTTCATTATTAATTGAACTCTTTATAACTTTTTATAACTTTTTCATAAGCTACCTCCACCATCTTCCTTATATTCCTTGTCTTCTTATTTTCCTTATCTTAGTCTTAGTTTAGCAGTCAGAATTGAGTTTCATTTATTTTTATTTATTTGCTATGACTTTCTGGGGATACATGGCTATGGCAATGATGGAAATCATTCAAGTAAGTTAATGAATGAAATGAGTTATTATTTTATGAATCTAAAAATTTTAAAAATCCTAGGTATAAACAGATTAGTGTATATAAAGCAGAATATATTAAAACCTGATTGAACTGGATGACACCTTAGACTTAATTCCTGGCATGCTATGACAATTAATATATACATTAATGACCCTAATTATTTTAAAATTTTAGATCAGTTACAATACCACTATCACTAGAAAGTATTTAGTGTTGGATTGATGAAAAATACCTTTCAGAAAAAATTTTCACCTTAGCTGTCAGCTGTTTGACATCTTAATGTTGTAAATAATAATGGCAACAACATTTCATTAATGAGGGCCAAAAAAAATGAATAGAAATATAGTACAGTCAGCTTCTATAAATTGCAATGCCAAAGAAACTGAGGCAAGATAGAGATTAAAGAGTTTTTAATATTTTATTTGGATTTGTGAGAGAGATTGTTCTGGGGGCATGTTGCCCCCAGGGAAGATATCCAAAGCATCCAGCAGAGAATGTGAGTTCTCAATGACATATATACAAGCTCCAAGCTCAGGTACACAAAAGTGATGGGTGGAGTCCAAACTCAGGTGATCAGGAATCTCTAGGGAAGGACCATCAATCTGGTTCTGACAGGTTGGGGAGTTAGGACCATAAATTCTTACTAGCTTAGGAGGAGTTAGGAGCCAGGACATATGAACTCCCCCTTATCTTGAGTTTATCCATTTACAATTTATACCTTAGAGTAACTAGCCCTAAGTTATATCAGTTCTAATGAGCAGGAGGGAGGTTATAAACCAGGGGGTTAAGGCATGAAAATTCAGGGAAACTGAGGCAGAACACTTCAGGGAAACTGAGGCAGAACAATTCAGGGAAACTGAGGCAGGACAATGTAGAGAAACTGAGGCAGAACAAAATATTTAAGCTTACAAAAATGCATTTTCCTTGTTATTTTTCACTTTTGATAACTTAATCTCTTCATCTATTATTTATTTATTTTATTGCTGAGGCAATTGGGGTTAAGTGACTTGCCCAGGGTCACACAGCTTCAAAGTATTAAAAGTCTGAGACTAGATTTGAACTCAGGTCTTCCTGACTTCAGGGCTGGTACTCTATCCATTATACCAACTAGCTGCTCCCATCTATTATTTTTTACTCTAATTTAATTACTCAATTTTCTCTTTCTTTTTCATTGTATTTTTGTGTTTGCATTTCTGCCTCTGTCTCTATTTTTAAAAACTCTGAATATCATGTTTAAGAAGGCAAAACTATTGTGTCTTAATGAATGCCATTTTGAAGCAATTTTAGAGTTGGGGAAGGTATTTCCTTTTTATGTTGAATTTTAAATGAACCCATTAGATACATACAAATATTTGTTGTTGTTCAATAATTTTAGTCATGACTTATTCTTTATGACTCCATTTGGGATCTCTTTGACAAAGATAATGGTTTGACATTTCCTTCACTTATTTTACAGATGAAGAAACAAGAGATCAATATGCTGAAGAGAATTGCTCAGGGTCATTTGACTGGTAAGTGTCTAAAACCAGATTTGGACTCAGGAAGATGATTGGACCTGACTTCAGACCTGGTATTCTATCTATTATGCCATCTGGTTGCTCCATAAAATAGATATTAAAAGGGCATTTTTTTTCAAGAATGAAAAAAGACAGCTACTAAAGGAAAATATTTATTATTAATATTATAAAATAAATTAGATTGGTCTTATTGATATATGGTAATTCCACATGATAGCAAAAAGCCTTAATATTACAAATCATTAATGAAAGACCTAATAATGGAACAAAACCCATAACTGGTCACAATACAACATATTATTACAATGAATACTGATCCAAACTAAGGAGGTCATGGTCCCTGGGAATAGACTTTAAAACTATTGTAAGGTATACTCCTGCAATTTAAAAAGAAATTCTATTTTCCTAGGAACTAATATCGCATAATTATTTTCTTTATTCTGATAATGGATAGAGTGCCAGGTCTGAAGTAAAAAACTCATCTTTATAAATTTAAAAATAGCCTCAAACAAGTAGCAGTTGTGTGACCTTGGGCAAGTCATATAACTCTGTTGATTTCACTTTCTTCAACTGTAAAATAAGCTGAAAAGGATAATGGCAAATCACTCCAGTATCTTTGCAAAGAAAACCCCAAACGAAGTGAGAAGAGTCAAGCACAGATTGTATGAACAATAATATTGGCATAACTGTTGCTTCACTCTAAGACACTCTAAGACACTCTAAGACACTCTAAGACAATGCCTTGAAAGCAGATACTATTGTCATTTTTGTCTTTCTATCTTTGGTGTCTAACATAAAGACTTCCTAGCTCTTAGATGGTATTTAATGAATATTTGCTGAATTTCCTCAGAGAAGAATTTGAATCTTAGGGAGTTTTTTTCCTCAAGAGGTGACTTACTCAATATCACACATTAGTTCCTAAGTGGGAAAGATAGGATTTAAACTCAGATATAATTCTGTGTCTTCTATTATTCCGTATCCCCCCCCAACACACACACCATTTTACTATGTTATACCTGGAGTAGCTGAGGCACACGCCTAACATAGTAAGAGTGAAAGTCTCTTAGGTTCTCATTCTCAGATATTTGGTTCTACTCTCTTCTGTTTTTTACAATTTTAATGATTTTGTAATTAATTTTAAAATTTTGAGTTTCTGATTATCTCCCTCTTAACTGTCCCTTTCCCATTCATGGAGAAGGAGAAGCAATATGATCCTTGTTATACATGTGAAATCATGCAAAATATATTAGCTGTAGTGCAAGAAAAAAAGGGGGGAAAGAAAGAGAAAGAAAGAAAGAAAGAAAGAAAGAAAGAAAGAAAGAAAGAAAGAAAGAAAAAAAGAAAAAAGAGAAAATAAGGAAAAAAGGAAGGAGGCAGGGAAGGAAGAAATGAAAGGAGGAAAGGAAGGAAGGAAGGAAGGAAGGAAGGAAGGAAGGAAGGAAGGAAGGAAGGAAGGAAGACAGGAAGGAAGGAAAGAAGAGAGAGAGGAAAGAAGGAAGGAAGGAAGGAAGGAAAGAAGAGAGGAGGGAAGGAAGGAAGGAAGGAAAGAAGAGAGGAAGGAAGGAAGAGAGGAAGGGAGGGAGGAAGGGAGGAAGGAAGGAAGGAGGAAAAGAAGGAGGGAAGGAAGGAAGGAAAGAAGAGAGAGAGGAAAGAAGGAAGGAAGGAAGGAAGGAAAGAAGAGAGGAGGGAAGGAAGGAAGGAAGGAAAGAAGAGAGGAAGGAAGGAAGAGAGGAAGGGAGGGAGGAAGGGAGGAAGGAAGGAAGGAAGAGAAGGAAGAAGGAAGAAAGAAGAAAGGGAAGAAGTGAAGGAATGTAGGGATAGTAAAGGAGATAAGGAGTTTGAAGGAAGGAAGAATTTTTAACAAAAAAAATGAAATGGAAATGAAGAATTACTTTATTATACCAATAAGCTTTCTGAAGATTGAGTAAAAGAAATTAATTCTATTTTTTTGAGTTTTGTTTTATTTCAACAGACAAGCTTAAATAATTACTATAAACTTAATTACCTTTTTAATTATATAGCCAAACTTCTTCCTAATTGAGCATAAAGAATAATCCAAAAGTTCTAGAAGTTCATGCTTTTAAAGACTTTTTACTTTATTTTTTGATCAATATCATTGACTGTAAAATAATTTTCACTAGTTACAACTTGCAAAACTTGTGTTATTATTAAATGCCTTATCCTTGCACTCTCTCTCACTTTAGATCAGTTCAAGTATCCTTAGCAGTGTTAGAATTAATTTTAAATCAATCATTTCATTTAATTCTGTCAATATTGTCCAAAATATATTGTAAAATTATAATTTTTCCCAAGTTGAAACACATTCAACAAAACTACAATGTAATGATAGTAGAAATGTTATTGGAACATCTGCTTCTTTACTATTAGATCAGTTAAGTAGTCTCAGTATTGTTATATTAAAAGCTATCCATTATCATCTCTTTCAATATAGTCAAATTATTCCATCACAATGGTTAATATTCTGATAACATTATTATAACTTTTTTCTCAATTGACTACCACATTATAATTTCCCTTTCACATATTAATCAATGTATGATAGGTGATAGTCTAGGTTTTCTTGTTTTTAATCTGAATTTGATCTAGTATCAGTATTGTTAATTCAAAAGGTATGCACATTTAAATACCCCTTTCAATATAGTTCCAAATTGGTCTCCAGAATGGTTGAACTAGTTCACTTGACTAACAATTCATTATAATCCTTCTTTTTCTACATTCACTCCAGCATTTATAATTTTCCTTTTCTATCATATTAATCAATGTGGTGTGAGGTGTGATAGCTCAAGAGTTTTTTTTTTAATCATTTATCTAATTAAAAGTGATGTGGAGCATTTTTTTCACATGACTATTCATAATTTTTTATTTCTTATTCTGAAAACTAACTGTTCATGTCCTTTAGCTATTTATCAATTGGGGAAAGATTATTTTTTAATATATTTATAATTTGGCTCAATTTTCTAGATGTCTGAGCAATGAGACTTCTATCAGAGGATTTTTTTTCCTTTGGCTCCATCTGGTTTTTCTTTTCTTTTAAAAAATTAAATTGATTTTTGATGCATATTTTAAGTTTTGAACTATTTCCCTCCTTCTCTCCCCAGCCCATACTAGAGAAGGCCACCACTGACACAGTTGCATATGTGTGTGTGTGTGTGTGTGTGTGTGTGTGTATGTGTGAGAGAGAGAGAGACAGAGACAGAGAGACAGAAAGATACAGAGAGACACACACACACAGAAATTATACTATGCATACTTCTATTTATTAGTTCTTTTCTCTGAAGATAGATAACATCTTCCTTTATAAGTCCTTTTTAATTGATTTGAGAATTTATGACACACAGAATAAATTAGTCATTCACTATTATTCTTTGGAAAATATTGTTTCTACCATATACAATGTTCTCTTGGTTCTGCTCATTCTTCTTTATTCTTCATTATTTCATGCTATTATTTCCATATTTTCCATAAAAGCAATCTGCTCATTATTTCTTACAGTGTAACAGCATTCCATCACAATCATGTACTACAACTTGTTTATCCATTCCCCAGTTGATAGACGTCCCTTCAATTTCCAGTTCCTTGCTACCACAAAGAGAGCCACTAAATAAATATTTTAGAACATAAAGATTCTTGTGCTTTTTCCTTGATCATCCTGGGAAGTATACCTTATGATGCTATTGCTGGATCAACGGGTATGCACAGTTGTGAAATATTAGTTTATGCCCAATTTCTGCCCTAGTTTTTCAGTTTTTCTGGCAATTTTATCAAATATAAATGTTTATCTCCAAAGCTTAAATTTTTACATTTGTAAAATATAAGGTTATTATAATCATTTACTACTGTGCATTGTATATCTACTTTCTTCCACTGATTTACCTTTCTATTTCTTAGCCAGTACCAGTTTTTGATAAGTGCTGCCTTTTAATATAGTTTAAGAACTGGTACTACTAAACTTGCTTCCTTTATACTTTTTCTCATCAATTGCTTTGATATCCTTAATCTTTTGCCCCTCCAAATGAATTTTGTTATTATCTTTTCTAGATCAATAAAACATTATTTGGGTCATTTAATTGGGATACCATTGAATAAATAAATTAGATTAAATAGAATTATTGTTTTTATTATATTGACTCTGTTCACCCATGAACAATTAATATCTCCAGTTATTTAAATCTGATTTTTCTTTTATGAAAGTGTTTTATAATTATGTTCATATAGCTTCTGAGCTTGTCTTGATAGGTATACTCAGGCATTGTTTGCTCTCTACATGGTCTTTAATACAACGATCTAATAAATATGGAAATATGTATACAAGAATTGCACATGTTTAACATATATTGGATTGCTTGCTTTCTAGGGGAGGGGGTTAGGGTAAGAGAGGGAGGAAAACTTGGAACATAGGCTTTTGCAAGAGTGAATATTGAAAACTGTTTTTGCATGTATTTTGAAAATTAAAAGCTATCATTAATTTTTTAAAAAGAGACATAATCTGAAAAACCCAAGATATCTTTCAGAGTTTCAGTCATCAAAATTTGCATTACTTTGGCAGAATACCTGTAGGTAAGAGTGTGGTACCCTATGTGGACAGAGAAAAGAGAAAGGAGAAGCAGAATGGGAAGAGGAAGAGGAACAGTCTATGGTTGCCCAATTAGCAATTCCATTTGGGTCCCCAGTGGGGCAGCTCCTACTACTGATAGAGTTTGCTGTTTGTCCTTTGTTCCCAAAGAGGACCATGACATTAGGGAAGTAATGCAATGGCATGCAAGCAAACTGGATTTAAGTGAGGTAGGACTGTGCAAAGTCACTACCCTCACTTTCTCCTTCATAAGTATCTGGGTGAAGTGACAAGATATAAATGAATGGAAATGTCCCTGGATGTAGTGGGAGACTTTGGTCTTTTAAGCCAAATTCTTTAAAAGGTCTCAGTTTGACTGAGACATCGCCCAATAGATGACTGTAATTAAGTAAGAAATAAGGCAGAGAATGGCTTCTTTTTTTTAGTAAAAAAAAAAAAAAAATATCTAGGAGGGGAAGACCCTCAGGGCTTCTGGCCAAAACAGAAACAATTATTTACATTCACTTTGAGCCAATCAGAACCCAAAAAATGACCCTATAGATCTTGGCATGAGACTACTGTTGACCACTCAATGAGAGCTAGAGAGATTTGGATTTAAGAAAGAGAATAAACCCAAAGAAAATTTCTTTTAAAGGAATTTGGTTAGGCTCTTTTTTTTGGCCTGTTATTCCAAATAATTTATTTAATATTGAAATTAGCTGATCTTTAAATGTTTGGTAGAATTGACTTGTAAATCCACCACAATCTCATGCTTTTTTTTAAAGAAATTAAATTAAGATCTCTTTCAAGAACTCTTTTTCAGCTTGTGATCATTCATTTTATGGTGGTTTTTTTTTTTTTTTAGTAGAAATAGCTATTTTGATTTCACTGCTTTTTTCTGAGTTTCAATTCAGATCTCTTCTATTACCACAGTAGCTATCTAATTTCAGTTTTTTTCCTCTTTTACTTAGTTTTTAATAGCTTATTTCTTGAATATTATTTTTGTATTAGAGTTGGAATTTTGTTGGGGATAATGTTGTAAGCATCAGATTTTTCATACTGTTGGGAGTTCTTGGTCCCAAAGCTTAGATATTTGGGTTTATCAAACTCTAGATTATTATGGTAATTTATTAGTTTATTTAATCAATATGACCAATCAATTACTTATTTCTTATCCAGTACCAGACTGTTTTGATTACTGTTTTACAGTATAGTTTCAAATATGAAGCTATTAGATGCCTTCCTTCACATTTTTTTTACTTCCTTTATAATTCTTGACCAATAGTTATTCCAAATTAATTGTTTTTTTTCCTATCTCTGTAAAATAATTCTTTGGCAATTTAATTGCTATAGCAATGTATGAGTAAATTAATATAGGCAGAATTGTAATTTTTGCTATATTAGCTCAGTGTACCCATGAGCAATTAATATTTTCCAATTCTTCATATTGCTCTTTGGTAATTTTAGTGGATAGACTCCCAATTATTTTACACTGAAGTTATTTTAAATGATATTTCTCTATCCCTTCCTAGTAAGTGTGCTTATTTTATATCCTGCAACTTTGCTAAAGTTGTTAATTTTTCAATGAATTTTTTAATTGATTCTTTTTATAGCTTTTTATTTACAAGATATATGCATGGGTAATTTTTCAGCATTGACAGCTGCAAAACCCTTTGTTCCAATTTTTCCCTTCCTTGTCCCCATCCTCTCCCCCAGATGGTAGATTGACCAATACATGTTAAACATGTTAAAGCATAAGTTAAATATAATATATGTATACATGTCCATACAGTTATTTTGCTGCACAAAAAGAATTGGACTTTGAAATAGTGTACAATTAGCTTGTGAAGGAAATCAAAAATGCAGGCTGACAAAAATAGAGGGATTGGAAATTCTATGTAGTGGTTCATAGTCATCTCCTAGAGTTCTTTCCCTGGGTGTAGCTGGTTCAATTCATTACTGCTCTATTGGAACTGATTTGGTTCATCTCATTATTGAAGAGGGCCATGCCTGTTAAAATTTATCATCATATAGTATTGTTGTTGAAGTATACAATGATCTCCTGGTCCTGCTCATTTTATTCAGTATCAGTTCATGTAAGTCATTCCAGGCCTTTCTGAAATCATCCTGCTGATCATTTCTTACAGAACAATAATATTCCATAACAATCATACACCACATTTTATTCAGCCATTCTCCAGCTAAGGGGCATCCACATAGTTTCCAGTTTCTGGCCACTACAAAGAGGGCTGCCACAAACATTCTTGCACATACAGGTCCCTTTCCCTTCTTTAAGATTTCTTTAGGATATAAGCTCAGTAGTAATACTGCTGGATCAAAGGGTATGCACAGTTTAATAACTTTTTGAGTGTAGTTCCAAATCGCTCTCTAGAATGGTTGGATGTATTCACAATTCCACCAACAATGTATTAGTGTCCCAGTTTTTCCACATCCTTAATTGATTCTTTGAGGTTTTTTAAGAATAACATCATATCATCTAAAAAAAAATGATAATTGTTTTGAATGTGAATGAGATGAATTCACCCATTAAACAGAAGCAGATAATAGAATAGATTAAAAACAAGAATCCAACAATATATTATTCACATTCATATTCATGGTTATGATTGGTAATTTTATATTTCCTGCCAATCTATTTTTTCTATTTATCCTTCTCTGTGTCCTTCTGTATGTCTCTATCTGTCTTCTGCCCTTTTATCCTTTTTATGTTGATTCTTCTCAAAGACTATTTTGCTTCTGGAAATTGTCTCTCAACTTGTCTTTCCTCTTACTATATTCCCTTTCTTGTTGCCCCTTCCCCTTCTACTTCCCAGTTGAATAAATTTAATTTTTATATGGAATTGACTGTGTGTTTGTACATATTCTTCCCTCTTTGAACCAGGTAAAATGAAAAAGAGGCTCAAATGTTGTCCACTTACCCTTTGCTCATTTTCCTTTTACTATAAATCTCTGCCTTGCCCACCTCATTTATGTGAGATAATTTTCCTGATTCTTCTTCTATTGCCTTGTGGCAAATACAAACCTCTTTCTCAGCCTTCCCTTTTCCTTTGATGTCATCCAAGCATAATAGACTTACACCCATATCCTCTAAGAAGATTATTTCTTATTACCCTAAAGATAATAAAGTTCTTGGGAGTTACATTCATCATCTTTTTATTTAGGAATGTAAGCAGTTTAACTTAAGTCCCTCATGATGCCTCATGATATATTCTTTTTTTCTTCTCTTGAGTCTTGTGTATGTATGAATCACATTTTCTACCTACTTCTGGTCTTTACATCAGCAATGCCTAGAAGTTCTCTCTTTCCTTAACTATTCATTTCCCCTCTGCAATATTATGCACAGTTTTTCCAGATAGGTCATTTTTGTTAGCCTAGATCTTTTGCCTTCTGAAATCTCATATTCCAGGCACTCCACTCTTTTATAATGGTAGCTGCTAAATCTTATATGAGATTGACCCTGTCTCTTCAGTATTTGAATTGTTTCTGGTTGCTCTTAGTGTTTTCTTCTTGAGCTAGGAGCTCTGGAATTTGGTTATATTATTCCTAGGATTTTTTACTTGAGGATATCTTTTAAGTGGTGACTATTGTATTCATTCAATTTCTATATTGCCCTTTGTTTCTAAGCCACATGAGCAGTTTTGCTTTGCTCTTTCTTAAAATATCATATGTAGGCTTCTTTTTTTTAAATCATGAATTTCAGATAGTTTAATAGTTACTAAATTATTTCTCCTTGATCTATTTTCCAGGTCATATGTTTTTTCTGATGACATATTTCTCTTTTTTCTATTTATTTATTCTTTTGACTTTGAATGTCTCACAGAGTCATTAACTTCCACAAGACTAATTCTATTTTTAAGAAATTTTAAGGAACTCTTTTGTCAAACTTTGTAAGCCTTTGACTATTTGGCTAATTCTGTTTTTAAATTTTTTTCTAGTATTTTTGTGCCTCTTTTTCCAAATTGTTAAATATCTTGTCATAATTTTCTTGCATTAATCTTATTTTCCACTACTCTTATCTGATGTTTAGTTTTTTTTGTTTGTTTGGTTTTTTTTTTTTTTTTTTGCTCTTTGAAAAAAAAAACCAACTCTTTCATTCATCCTTATAGGAATTTTTTGTAGACTAGTGTTCAACCTACTTTTTTTTTTTCTTTCAGGCTTTATTTGCAAACATTTTCACATGATTGTTTTCTGACTGTATATCTTGAATTCCCCTGTCACCATAGTAAAGTTTTATGGTCAAGTTATTTTTGTGTTGTTGTTATTGGCTATTTCTTGTCCATTTTTTAACTTTGAACTTAATGTTAAATTTAGTCTCTGCTCTCTTCTGGCAGGAAGTCATTGTCCCAAGCTTCAGGTTTCTTTACTATATATATTTTTTTCCAGAACTAGTTATGGTTGTCTATAAGTTTTTGGTGCTTCTAAGGCAGTATGATCTGAGGAGAGGTATAGTTACCATTCTCCTTGTCTTTACTCTTGTGTAGTAACTCTGTGCAGTTACCCAGATAGAGTCACTACCAAAATTCCTCTCCTCTCTGGAACTTCAACCTGAAGCTATATATTGAGCAAAGAAATTGACAAATGGCAAGTGGTCCTGTGCCTGCTGCACAGGGTTCTTGTGTTCTTGTGTTCTCTTTCCTACAGGTGTCTCATTTCCTTACTGTCTCTGGACAGTGAGAGACCCTGGTTTTACTCTCTTCCTGTTGCTGATGTTCTTGTCATCATGTTGATGCCCATTAATTAGTATTACACAGACACCCAGGTTCCATTGCAGTACCATAGACTTCTCATCTTCTTTGCTGTTGTGGGCTAAAAAAAATGTTTTATCCTGATCTTTTGTAGGCAATAATATTTTAGAATTTAATTTAATATTTTATTTTAAAGTTGTTTGAAGGGGAATGCTGGAAATATTCATCTAGTATGTTTTTTTAATTCGTCCATCTTGGCTTCCAAGTATAGGGTCCTACATTATTCAAAATATATTCTTGGAAGGTAAAGGAAAAGAGGTAAAATGGAATTACAGATTTTCCTTGTCAAAAAAATTTATTAAGATACAACAGATGAACAAATCTTCAAGATTTTGAGAATATTCTGGTCATTTTTATAGTGGATTGTTTTCCTTTTTCACCACTTATTTTCAATCATATTGAAAAGCAAATTTGATAGCCTCCGGTTAGAAAGGATGTTCTCAGAGTATTTTTAGCTTGATTGAGAATAGAAAGTACTAGGAATTTTGCTGGAAAGTTAATCTTTGTTAGCTTTCCTTTTTTTGAGCTCAAACTAGTTAGGATAAGTTCACAACAAATACTAATTAAATATCTATTATGTACAAAGTATTGAGAGTATTGAACTAAATATGACATGGACATGCTCTCCATGTGTTTCTTTTTAAAAACATTTTATTTTTCAAATAACATGAAAAAGAATTTTTGACACTCATTTAAAAATTGTTTTAAATTTAAGAAGGCATGTAATTTGCTATATCATACATGTGCAATCATGTAAAACTTATTTCCATATTAGTCATATGATGAAAGAAGCCAGATTTTCCTCTCCTTGTCCTCCCTCCCCCCCCCAAAAAAAAAAAACAAGAAAAATATAGTTTAAAAATATAGTTTGACCTGCATTCAGACTCCATAAATTCTTTCTCTGGTGGTAAATAACATTTTCATCATATGCCCTTCAAAATTGTCTTTCTAAGCATTTATAATCTAATGGGGGAGGGAGGAAATCACATGTTCACAAAACAATATACTAAAAATATAAGAGAAACTTTAAAAAGAATCACAGAAGCCAGGTTAAGAGATCCCAACTTAAAGAAAGATTGAGACTAGATTGTTAATCGACCTCAAGAACATGACAAACATTATACATTCTAGTTAGCAAGCAGTCATGAGTGAAGGATCAGGAACATATGTAAAAGTTCTACTCATCCTGAAGGATGGATTGAAAAAGGAAGAGACTGAAATTCAAGCAGACCAGGAAATTATTTTTGTATCATCATAGTATCAATCGATGTCCTGAACTAAGATAGGTATAGTCAAAATGAAAACAGGCGAGATACATTAGAGATATTGTCAAGGTGAAATTGGACTTGTCTATTGATTATACATGGCAGTTAACAGAAAATAGTTTGTGGCAAAGTAAATAGAGCACTGGCATGAAGTCAGAAATGCCTGAGCTTAACTCCAGCCTGAGATACTTAACTAGCTACATTATCAAGTCACTTAACCTGTTTAGTTCAAATTCCTCAATTGTAAAATGGGGATAATAATAACAACCTTTCCACAGGGTTGCTGTAAGGATCAAAAAAAGATAATTTTTTTAAAAAAGCATCTAGCACAGGGCCTGGCACATCACAAGTACCATATTAATGATTATTTCCTCTTAATAGGAATGATTTTATTATTTACCAGAAAGTCTAGGAAGTTGATGAAAGAAAAATATTATAATGATCAAAGAATTAGAGGAAAATGACATAATTATTGTTCTTAGTAATAATCATTTATATTAGGAAGCAACATGATACAATGAGAAAAATAATGGATTAGGAATCAGAAAACCTCGGGTGCAGAGCAGCTCATTTATTTACTCTATCATCATAGGAAAATATTTTAATTTCTGTGGGCATCAATTTCTATACCTATAATAATTACTGAAGATTAGTTGACCTCCAGTGGTACCTTCCAGCCCTAAAGATTCATACATCTCAGCAATACTTTAGAGCACTTAACATGAAGGAGAGTAGCCTGGATAAGAACACTAGGGAACTGGTCAAATCACAACTTCAATGCATTTACAATTTGGAATTTAATACATTTTTCCTTTATATTGGTAAGAGTAGAGAAAGTATTAGACCTGGAGTTGGGATGACCTGAATTTAAATCTAACCTCAGAAATTTAATAGCTATGTGAACCTAAGAAGGCCACAACTTAAGTTTTTCATCTGCAAAATGGACATAATAATAGTACTTAATTCTCAGATTGTTTTGAGGATAAAATGAGATAGCATATGGAAGGTACTTTGCAAAACTTACAGAATATTATATTTAGTAGCTGTTATTATTATCTTTATTTTGCAATGAATGGATTAAACCAAATTCTTTAGAAAGAAAGCTATATCACACATATAAGTAAGAATATGTTTTGTTTCCCCACTTTATTTTGCTAAAGACTATGAGGACAATCCATACTTATTGAGGAAAAAAAAACACAATATTTTGGAGGGGAAATGAATTGACTGATTTGCTTAAGTGTATTTGCCATGCATGGATAGAGTCACTACTGTGTTTTAAGTCTGTTTATTTACAAATTATTCTAGTCCAACTATTTAATGTTCCCTGTAGAAGAATTACATATCCAACAAGCATTAAATGCTGCTGGTAATATTAAATGCTAGCTGTTATTATTTTGACATTCATCTATAATAATTATAAAGCCTTTATAATTTTACACAAAGAAATATGAGGATTCAAATCAAAAGGAATTTGAAAAAATGCATTGAATGCAGAAAAAAACAAATTTATGGGTAGAGTTTTAGAATAGTGAGGCCATCATGCTCATCTTCAGTAAGCCACCTAGATTAGGAGAAAAAGAAAAAAAAAAACAAGATTAGTACTCAAATGTTTTGAGAGTTCAAATGCCATTTTATCTATAACCCTTAATAAACCAAAATTGCCAAAAGAAGAATTTTTATTGTTATAACACACCCTCTGGTGAGTACATTGTACTCTGGTACTTTGTAGTAGCAATAGTAGCAGTAGCAATAGAAGCAGTGTTGTTTTGATTTTTTTTAAATAGCAAATTGTTATTTTTTTAGTAAGTAGTTAGGGAGACAAGGGAAGGATTTTTGCACTTTGTGAAGTGACATGTTTATGTTGCTAAACCTAATCTTTTTGTCTATGTACTTGCTTCAGATTCTACAGAAGAAATAAGGTTTGGGCTCCTATAATAGTCAAATTGCCTCACTACCTCCTCTCATTGTACCCTAGGTGAAATCAGTACCCTTCCACAGCTGGGACAAAGTGTTAATTCCCATTTTTAAAAAAAATTAGAGCTAGCAAGCAAACTTCAAAGAAAAGACATCAAGGCTTAGAGCATATGGCAGGAAAGAACTAAGGAAAAATTGGGAGAGATACTTAGGGACATATAGTTCCCAGAGTGAGTAGAAGAAAAGTGTTAATGAGACATTTAACACCTGTACTTTAGCATCTGTGAATAAGGCTAAACCAAGGGGGTCAGCCAGAAGCAGTAAAAATGACCCTAGGGCCACTTGTTAGTTGAGAAAGTTAATAAGCCATGTTGAGAAGAGGAGATGTTCTGAGTTAAGTTGGTAACAAGATATAAGCAGTCATGAATTTTTTCAGCTTCACATATCAGTCCTATTCAGCCTAATCAGCCCATGCATCTGCTTAATGAAGCACCCATAATTCATTTCTCACCCTCTTTATCTGCTCATTAAGTAGTTTCTGCAGTTGATACCTGCATCAGTATCTACAGCAGTATTTGCATCAAAATGACTGATGTAACCCTCTATTTTCTGGATGACACTATCTCAGAATGTTGTTTCCAGGAATGCAGTGTAATGGAAGTGGTTCAAAAGAACCTAAGAGTTTCTTGTTAATTACTTTCTCAGAATCATTGAATATCATTGTTGGAAGAGATTTCAGAAGTCCGCTAGAACAATATCTATCTGAATATCTTTGAATTACACAGTAACTAGCCTTTCAGCTTTCTCTTGAAGAGCTTCAATAAGGGAAATGTGGCTAATCCAAAGCAGCCTTTTCCACTTTGGGATAGGCTTGCTTCATAGGAAGTGTTTGTCTGACATCAAGACTCTGGAACTTGGATCCCTATCTTTTAATTCTGTGCCCTGAGGCTAAGAAGAACAAGTATAATAGCCTTCCACCTAATAATCTGACAAATGCTTGAAAGCAGATATCCCATTGCCTAATTAAGTTCCCCTCACCCACCTCAAGGTCAAACAGTCTGTATTCCTACAATAAGTATTGTGTGGAATAGAAAGATAAGGTGAAGAACTTAAATATTTCACTTTACTGTAATATTTCACTACTAGTTATGAAGCTCACTTCAGAATCACAAGAATGTTGGCAAAAATATCAACATGCTATTTTACTCAAATTTCATGTCTAAATGCAGGATGAATAGGAGACCTTTGATTCTTTGGAAAGTCTCCCAATTTACTTTTCTACCTCCAAACAACCTTCTCTTGCCCAACATGAGCAAGTAAGAATCTTATGACCACTTGATCACTAGAAATTATTCTTGCCTTGCCCATCCTAATTTTTGGCCCTCAAGAACAAAGTCTACTAATCAGTGAGATTTTATATTTTATCATGCCTCTTTTACATATGTAGGTGTCAATCCATATCTAAACAAAACAAAACAAAAAACAAAGTCCTGGGGACCAAAGACATCTCAGAAGAAGACATGAGGTTTATTCCATTAGAAGATGCTATCATGGACATTTTAATAAAGTGTTATTAGCTTACAACTCTACCTCAGTCATTCTTTCTTGGAGACTGGACAATTTTGGACCAACACACATGCTACACTTAAATGATATGACATATTTAATTGTCAAAGAATATAAAGAAAAATTGACTTATTTGTACATTATTGTACAAACAAGCTATTTTTAAACTTGTCAGTATTTCAATTTTGATACTTAAAATCTAACAGGTGTGAAAACCCTAATGAAGCATCACTAATGACTGTGACATTTACCAGAGAAAAAAGGTAGAATACCTTGATGTACTAAAATTTCTTTCTAGAATTTGTTCTAAAAACTTCATCAACTCTTTTTAAATGATGAAAATTTTCTAGGCCTTATTATTAATAAGAAATCTGCTCTATTTTATTCCTGCAAAATTTGCTTAAATAGGTTGGGCTACACAAATGTTATTAGAGATAATATCTTCTCTTTTATCTCACTTAGTGTTTTACTAAATAAATGATATGAAAATATGTAGATAGCTTATTCTGACAATCACCCTTGTTGTATCTAAAAAGGCAAATTCTGATCTAAGGCTTAATTTTTATGATGCTTATCGGTTTTGCCAGGCATGCCTTCTGATGCTTGTTAAAAAATAATGAAAATGATGTATTATGAAGATTATCAATAATCTGAAATTTTTTGGCCTTTTTCATATCTTAATTTTATGCTTATATTTTTCAAGATGATCTTTGCATTGAAATGAAGTTATTAAATATTAAGGTATATAGAATTACAGACTTTGAATCTGAAAATGGTCTTAGAGTTCATTTAGTTTAACAGCCTCTTGTTACAGATGAGGAAACTGATACTTAAGGAAGTAAAAAAAAAAAAAAAAAAACTGCCCAAGGTCATATAGGTAGTACATCAAAAAACTCAAAAAGTTATCCTTTTATTAATTTCATGCATACTTGTAAATTATATATTGATTTCCTTGATAGAATTTAAACTCCTTGAAGACAGAGGCAACTTTTGTCTTTCCCATTGCATAGCACAGCATATAACACATAGGTGATTAATAAGTTCTTACCAACTGACATAGATACAGTTCTCTCAGCTTGTTGATCACCATGTAAAAGTCATATTTGAAACACTGACCCTCAACCTCTGTAGTATTTGAATTTATGAACTATTGTCTTCTCCTGAATACTTCTTTCATTTAGGTTTTTAATGGCACCTTTCTGAGTTCTTCTCTTATTTGTCTATCACAACTTAGTGCTAAATCACAGAACTTCTCTATTTACATTCACATTCTTGGTGATCTCATTAGCTTCTTTGGGTTTAAATTATATTTTCTATAGCTTGCCCTAAGCTATTTCCTAAATCTCCAGGATTTCATCTTTAAATGATTATTATAAATTTTATATTAGTTGTGCTGTAAGTATCTGCAACATAATATACCCATGTGGTGGTTTTTCTTCTAAAATATAAGATTGTTCTCTCTGGGAGAGAGGGTTTCTTGGGGAGGCTTTCTGGAAGCAGCTTTAGTTTCAGTTACAATCACCCCAAATCTCAGCCAGCTGATAAAAGTTCAGATCTTTTATTGTGTCCTTCAATATAGCCCGGTTAGCTCAGGCCTATCTCTCTGCTTGGTTCCGAATGTCTCCAAATCCAAAGGTTTGTCCTTCAGACTCCAGCCAGCACCAAGGAGGAAGATGCAATGAATTTCTCTTGCCTTTGAGAGAGGGTTTGTAGCCTTCCTCCCAGAGTGCTCCTCTCCGACCCTGGGAATGTTCCCAAGTAACTCTCTTGAAGCTCTAAGAGCTTCCTCTATATATGATCTCCCAAAGGTTAACTCCTCCTCTGAGAGAATGGGATTATGGGTTATCTCCCAGAGTGCTCTCTGGCCCTAAAAACTTCAAGGGAGGTGTGAATTCGGATATCTCATACTAAACCCTGAAATTTCTCAAACGTGTGAACTCCAATGAGTACTTAAATACTTATGAGCTCTCTAAAGGTGTGAACACAAGCATCGCTTCTATCAGTTGTATTTAGTACCTTTTTTCAAGTTCTGGCCCAAAATATCTCCTTCTAAGATCAAATCAATCATATTGAACCATGCTAAATGAGATAATTATCGTCTCTATCAACTCTAATGGCTTAACACTTTGTAAAGATTCCAACATACCCATAATAGAAATTTTTTAAAAAATTCATCTAAAGTCAACTTTATTTACTTTCCAGGTCCTTTCCAATACATTATAGTGTTCCTGTCACAATGGCAGAATTATCCTGTATTTCTCATTCTCACTCACCTTGTATTTTCTATTTACTGCTTCTTCTTTTTTTTACATCCACATTTCTTACTTCAGTTCCTTACTTTCTATTCACATAGCTACTACTCTGCTTTTTGCTTTAAACTATTGAAATACCTCCTCTCCATTTCATCTTTTAAATTGCTGCTAAAGATAATTGTGTTAAAGCCTGACTTTGTCCATAATAAACCCTTTGTCAAAGTTTTAAAACCCTTCATACCTAAGTTTTTAACCTTGCTATATAATATTCTCTTTCCCATATTATGCAATCCCACCAGATTACCTTTCCTCAACATTCCTTTTCCCATCTCTGTGGGGAAAGTTTGTACTAGTTGTCTCCTAGATCTGCAGTACTCTTCATCCTGATTTGTGCTTCAAACCCCATTTTTCCTTCAAAACACAAATGTCACGTACAAGGGTTTCCTTACTCTCCCTATAACATCTTTCCTCCTCTATAATTTTGTATTTGTTGGCATATATTTTGTATAGATATCTATATATTTCCTTCACCCCTACCCCCAAATAAAAATGAATGTTTCATTTTTGCCTTTGCATAACTCGTGGCATGTAGCAGACACTTAACACATGCTTGTTGACTGTTAACGACTTTTTAATATGATTTTTAAAAATAGGATTCTGATTCTACCACTAAAGAATAGTAAGTATATATATATATATAGGATTGGTCTATTTTTGCTACTTTTTCTTCTTTTTCATAATTCACTAAGGTCAAAGAATTCATTACCTGGCTACTGGTGATAAATTTTTCTATGCTTAACTAAATTTGTCCTCAGAAAATTTTAAGGTTTTTTTTTTGGGGGGGGGGGAAGTAGGGGAGGACAAGTATTTATTATTTCATTGGTAAAGGGAATTCTCAATTAAGAAATCCCTTCTATCAAAGTAGATCAGAACTTCTACAACTTATGGAATTAGGAAATTGCCTGTCCAATTCAAGAATTAAATTATTTTCTCTAGGTCATGCAGTCTATATGTATCAGTAGGGGATTTGAAGTAAGTCTTTATTCTAAAGTTTACTCACAATCCATTGGCCATATTGCCTCTCTATCCATGAATTTAAAAAGCATCTAAATTAAGCTTCCTAGCTCTTTGAGGTCTAGGGAAGAAGTACTTTAACAAATTATTAAAATTTATTTAAACTGACAATATATAAAATAGGAAAACCTTTTTTACAGGACTTTTGGGGAAATTGAGTGATTGTAAGCCCCTTGAATGCAGCTCTTGGATGGATTCTTTTAATCTTTACATCCTATGAAATAGCATGTTACCTGCTTATTGGAGGTGAGGGGAGTGAATTCTGTATGACCTGAGTGAACTCTGTAAAATTATGTAAAATCACAAAAACTATGTCTCTCTTCGAGCTATGGATGCCAAATGGTCTCACATCCTTTCAGAGTGTGATACAGCTATACCATTTAAGAGCAAATCAAACTCTTATTGATCATTCAGGACGTCACAATCCCAGATAAGATTTCACATTCAACTGAGAATTATCAAACTTCCCCTAGATTTACTCATAAATAGGTCTTCTGGAAATTGATTCTTTGCAGATTTCTCTCCATTGAGAAAATATGCCTATCAAGAGAATGCTTCTTGGTGTTTTTCAATAAAGCTTCCTATTCTTGCCATAGCCTCTGGGGTTAGTGAATTCTTTCACTTTAGAACCTGCACGTCTCTATGGGCAGAAGGAACCTCACTCATTCATTAGCACACCTCACCAGAGGTACTCAATATATGTTTGTTGAGTTGAATTGAGTTTAACTGTGTAAAATGCTATTTTGTATAATTATGTTTGATATATGTGTGTGCATAATATATATAAATACACATATATAATTTTGTGTATAATTTATATATATATATATATGTAACTGCAATATAATATCATCCCAAATATTCATAGGGTGTCCAACTTATGGCAGAGCATTCTGAGTTCATATTGGTCTGAACCTCATAGTGTATCAAACTTCACTCTAACACGATGGTGTTATTTTGGTCCTCTTTGAGAATGAAGGTTAATAACCAGTAATGTAATAGATAATATACATATGTATGTATGAAAATTTTTAAATACAATGAAACTAAGTAAAATAAAATGTATTTCTTCAAATCTTTAATGGTCTGAATTTCCACTAAATTTCTCACCTTTCACCGTATCCCACTCACATTTCTCCTTTGTTTTCCTTCTTTTCTTTTTATTCATATCCATTTTCTAGAAAATTGGTTATTACTTATTAGCACTTATTGCCACTTTAGGCAATCCTTGGCAAAGACACTTACTGATTAACCATTATGCTCCATAATTATTAAGCAAGAGGTTCCCTGAGATAATTCTGCATGTGTTCTCCTGTCCATTAATGAGCACTTCTCAAAAGCACCACCTTCCTTAGTTTGTGGAGCAGAGGGTATGACAAAAATCCTCAGTCAAAACTCCTTCATTCAATGGCACAATACTTTCTTTCTGATAGTCACTGATTCTAGGTATTGGTGGTAGGAAGAACTGAGTGGAAGAGATAGGAAAAACATTATCTGAGGGGTACCAAAAATGAGAGTAAAGGTGGAAAAAGTGAGTAGGTTCCTCAGGGACCCAGGAAACTTGGGACTGTTGTCTTTTGCCTGTTAAAATGACATAGATATGCTCATTTGACTATTCATGCCCTGAAATAAAAAGCTCATGTAGTCTAGGCTATGGTAAGGGCTAGAAATGCTCAGGTTATAGAGAGAGCACTGTGTTGAGTACAAACCAGACATGTTCATCCACAGGTACATATGTGTACATATGTAAATATATCTATGCAGATATGTTGCTATATCATATCTGTTCATATCTATATTATATCAACAAAAATTATGTGTATATATATATATATATAAATATATGAAAAAGTGGGAGGAAGGAAGAGAGGAAGAAAGGGAGGGAGGGGGCTGACTACAGAGAGTAAAGTCTTTAAGACTATAGGCAATGTGTTCCCCATGCTTCATGGCCAAATGGAGCTCACTACAAGAAGTACAAGATGTAGAGAGCCTTCCCTTCTCTGATTCAAAGCATGTTCAAGTCTCCTGACTTTCTCCTCTGAGTTCACTAAGTAGTGAGAAAAGCCTTTTTAACTGGTTTCTGAGCCAGAAAAAAGCTTAAAGAGAAAAGCTCTCTTTCTTCCCAGACTGCTATCAAATGAGGAAGAAGAAGAAATGCTTTAAGTGTCTAGGTGGGAACAGATGCACTGATCTTTTAAGCTCTCTTTTATGCACTCTTTCCAGATCCTAGATGAATGAGTATGCAAAACAGAAACAGAACAGACTGTACAACTCGTAAGCTTTGAAAGTTGGAATACGCCATAATTCCAGCCACTAGAGTCCAAATAAGAATCTTCCAGTAACTTCAACAGTGAAACTAAATGAAGACCCAGCCTGAGGAGAGAAACATTTGATCTTAACCAGCAGTCAACTGACTTGAGCTAATACAACAGCCCTGCAAGAAAGGGAACAACTTTACTATATATGGATCAGACCCAGCAGTCAACTTAATGGGCAAATGGATAGTAATCATTCCATGAAGTGTAAGTCCATTTCCTCCAGAGACTAGGATAGTGCAGCTCCTATAGTGGTCTCCTATAGAGAGCTCCTATTTGTGTTTTCTCAGCAAATATTACTTTGTAAAGACTACTTGATATGAAATGGTTATTAATGGTATTATAAAGATAAGAAATGTTGATTGAATTCAATAAACAACAATACTAGAGAAACCTTAAACCCCTCAAAATTCAGGAATGGTAGTTAGTCTTATTCTGGAGCTACTTGCCAGTGCAAGTGAAAGGATTATTTTCTATGTACTTAAGCAGAAAAACACACATATAATATAGACATAATATAAATACACATATAATGAGAATTGGTTTTCCTAAACACATATACAAAAATAGACCTACATACCGATTGCACTGGAAGCAGTATTTTTCTTTTGTAGACACATCTATGACTTCCACTTTTTCTAGAAACCAACCATTTGCTATGGGGAAAAAATATCCCAAATGAACAAGTATATTAATACATTACATGTCATATATATATATATATATATATATATATATATATATATATATATGTATATATATATATATATATATTCCTTTTTTAACTGTTGCTATTATTTTCTTTGACAGTGGAGAGTATAGTTCATGATCTACTATAGTCAATATTTGCAATAAAAAAAAACACAGTAACTCTGAAGAAAAGAGTCTTAAATCCTTTTCAAAACTATTTTTCCTTCTCATGGGACCAATTCTAAAAACTAATATAAAAAGGTGAGTTTTGATTCAATTTTAAGTCATTTTAAATATACTCTATAGAATGCATTATATCAAATGTAAAATATGAAGCATACAGGACAAATTCTGAAAATTTGATATTGTTTCTTTTTACCATGGTGAAATGCTATCTAAAATCTAATTTGCTGCTAATTTATGCTGATCTTTATTCTCTGCCAAAGCAAGAAAGCTACAAGAATTCACAATGAAGACTGTTTTTCTCAAAGCAACAGAAAGTTCCAAGTAGAACACTCTAAACGAATAGATCAGACTCTTAAGACTATGTATTACATTTATTCATCTTTTCTATTAGAAGTTTCTATAAACCCAGGATATTTCTCAGAACCCATGAAAATTTATATATTTTTAAATCAAAAAAGAAGACATTTGCTTCAAATTCAGATTTTGGATATTTGCATTCTATTGAATTACTGACTTGAGAATTTTATTTCAGACTTAGGTAATATACAGAAAGATTCTACAGCTTTGAGTCTGAACATTTGTACTCAAGGTTTGGTTACATTATTAAAATATTGTAGAACCTTACATAAAAATCTAATTTCTCTAACCCTCAGTTTCTTCATTTGTAAAGTAGGGAATTGGACTAGTTAAATTTTAAAAGTCCTTTCCAAGCATTAGCATTTAATGATAGGAAATTCTTAAAACTTTTCTGAAAGATGAAATTCTCTTATTTATATAAAATCAACTTCAATCACATTTCTGTATTTCAATAAATATGCATTTTCCCCTTTGGATTATATGATAAACAAGTAAAAATGAGAGTCTACTTGATAAAACAGAGGTTCTATTTGTATTAATGAATAAAAATTCATGAAATATAAGGGAAAATTCATGAAGTATAAGAGTTCACTACACTTTTGGATTTAACCTTAATCTGGGACAGAATTAAATAAATAAAAATTACATCATTGTTATATATCTTTGAGTAATGATGAAAAACTGTTTTTCCTTATACTCTCACAAATATTGTTAGCTAATTCTCTTCATGTTTACATCATACTTAGTTTCATTTCTATTGTTATTATTATTGGGAGCATTTATATTCTTACAGCTGATTTTTATGATTGTTTTTGTTTCTATATTTCAAGTATCTAGCACAGTTCCTACACATAGAAGGTACTTAATAATTGTTTATTGATTGATCATCTTGTTCTTTTCATCCTTTTCAATAGGGATTTAGTCTTGGGAAGTTTTTAAAGAAAAAAATGTAAGCTTCAATATCCATATGAACAAGACTCTAAATTAATAATAATTAGGGAAATGAAAATTAAAGTGACTTTAAGGTTCTACCTTGAGTCTATCAGATTGGCAAAGATGAAAAAATGTTGGAGAGACCGCAAGAAAACAGACTGTACATGCACTGTTGCTGAAACCATGAATGAACTCATCTATCAATTCCAGAAAGCAATTTTGAAACTATGCCTAAAACATTATTCTATATACCCTTTGACTCAATTACACTACTACAATGATGATAGTGTTATGATAATTATTATTAGATTAAACTCTAAAAAGATTTTTTTAAGATATAAGGATCTATGTATGCAAAAAATGTTTATAACGCTAATTTCATGTATCCAAAACTGAAAATTTAGGGGATATCCTATTGGGGTATCCCCCCTAATAGGGGATATTGAGGTGTGACTAAAGGAATTATGCTTTATGAATGTAATTGAATACTACTTTTCCAAAATAAGTAATGAAAGTGATAATGTTTCAAGGAAACTATGAAGACCTTTATGAATTAATATAGTATGAAGTGAGAACCAGAAGAAAGATACATACAACAATTTTGTAGAAAAAAAAATTTTTTGGAAATATTTTAGCTCTCAAATCATAGAAATGGTAAACCATAATTCTAGAGGACTAAAGATCTGAAATAGGCCATTCATCTCTTGTCAAAAGATGAAGAAGTTAAAATGAATATATACATTAGGATATAGCCAATGTGAGAATTTGGAGGATTTTGGATTATGTATGTTATAATTAGGGCATTGTTTTCTGTCACTATTCAATGAGTGAGAGGGGCAATGGGGGATAAGTTGTATATACATTAAAATAAATATATTTTTAATTTAAAAGTTAAAAAATATCATGAGAGTAGTTAATATTCTATTACTCTTGTTGTCATTGTTCTAAGGGCTACTGCACAGTTGAAAATAATTGCTTTTTATAGTTCTGAAAATAATAGGATGTGACCTCATCCTTTTTAGGCTCACTGAAAACAGAAAAAGTACAGGCAATATAGTGTGGAAATATCTCTTTTAATGTCCTCAGGTAGGAAATTATTTTTATGGGTTCACTGAATTGGTTGACAACACATTGTATGACTTGGAGCTGACAGCATCTTACTAGTTTATCTAAAATTAGAAGATCTCTTTGTGATGTAGTTCTAATTTTGTTATAAAAATTACTGGACAAAAATTAAATACACACATACACACACACAGAGCGAGAGAGAGAGAGAGAGAGAGAGAGAGAGAGAGAGAGAGAGAGAGAGAGAGACATATGTGTGTGTATGTATTTTTGCTGGCTTCTTTCAAGTTCCAGAAAAAAACTTGACCATTTCAAGGAAGTCTTTCTTCATCTTAATATTAGTATCTCTACTCTGTTAACTATTTCCTATTTATTAAGTTTTTCAGCTTGTTTGTCCATAATTGTTTACTTTTGTTTCTCTCCCTGCTCATTAACCTTGGAGCCCTTTGAGATTAGGGACTAACATTTATCTTTTTTTTTTTTCTTTTTCCTCTTTCCCTCCATATTCCCAGCATCTGTACAACTCCTGGCACACAAAAGATACTTGATTAATATTTATTGGGAGTTTGACTTGGGATGATGATCCAGTCAGTGACACCACCACCACCAAAAATAACATCCCCATCATCATCATATCATCACTATTTTTATCTAGCTCTTCAGGTTTTGGTAGAGTCCTGATAGAAACAGTTCAGAGACAAACTATTATCCAGCTATATTAGATTAGATTAGATCGGATAAGTATATTATATTTATGCTCCTAAGTCTATTTCAGAGGTGTATAATCTTTTTTTTGTAATTCAGTAAGATTATTAGGATATAATTTTTCTTTAGCTTCACTGAAAATATTCTTGGTAAACTTCCAGTAGCAGAAAGGACAACAGGAATGACATATACTTTACTCCTATTCCTAAATGATTCTGAGCTCCTCTACTAGGTCTCTATATGTTAAAAGCATATTCCCTGTGTAGTTTGGAGTTTATTTAGTAAAGTGGCATATTTAGTAAAATGATATCTAAAAAAATATTGTTTTTAAGTCCTCATAGATCAGAGTTATGTCTGGGTGATAGAAAAAACTGTTGTCTTTTATAATGATCTCATTCCAGTATATTTTGGTGGCTGAATTCAGTAGAATATTCCGAGGTCTGTTTTTAGAGTATGAAGATTTGTGATCTATTCATGAAAAATAATATCGTCTAATATTTCATTTTAGCTATCAACTTTTGTGTTATTAGGTGGTGTTATTACAGTCATTGTCATCATTGTTATTGTGATTATTATACTAGGTCTTTCTTGGTTCATTGTGTTCCTCCTTATTTTCTTTATCTCTCCTCATAGTAGACTGCCCTGTCTGCCCCTTATTTAATCACTGGAAAAATTTTATAAATAATTTCCAAAACCTTTTCTTTGACTTATTAACCAGGGAAAACTGTATGGTTTTATAGTATCTTTTCTCTAAAGAACTTAAAGAAATGAGAAGGCACCCATAGTCTACAAACAATATTTTCATTAATAATTCTGAATTTCCTAACATCAGTGGGCATTGAAACAGGTGCATATTGGGAAGAACAGTGACATTCAGAGAAAGGGAAAAATAAAGAAACAAAAAAAAAGAAGATGGATGGAATGGGAGATATGGGAAAATGAATAACCATATTTGCCAAATACTCAGAAGAAAAATAGAGATGTCTGGAGTACTCATATTAAAAGACAGATAGTGGCATTTCTGGAGGAAAGGTCAATCATAATGGGACTTTCCCCTAAACAAATTATGCATTTTAAGCTTATATAATGGTTTACAAATAGTAATTACACTCATAACTGTTGGTTAAAGGATTCTGTTTCACTCATTGTTTCTGTATTTTTTTCTTCATTGTTTTTATGGGTTTATGGGTTATGGCAAAACAAAAATCAAAGTATCACCCTTTGTGTTAATGAGTGGCAGTGAAGAACTGATATTGCCTAAGATTTCATTGGGTAGTTTTTGTGTGGAATTTGGATTCTCTGTGAAGTACATAGGGGGGAACATGGAAAAAACAATAGTATGTGATAAGAAGATATATGGGTTTTTAATTTGTATTGATAAAGACAATATCCTTTCTAGCAAAATTATGCTTCTTCTCTACTGTACAAGTGTTTCCTTAATATATTAGCAGTGTATATATTCACCCATTTAAGAGCAGGTTGGAGTGTTTTTGGTATCTTATCCTGTAGATGATCACAGTCAGTGGGGAAACTCTGGGTAAGATATAAGACCCTTCAGCCCAGAGGGGACCTGCTGACAATGTCTGATTTGCCTCCCCATTTTCCCTAAGGGCTCTCAGCCTTACTGAGAAGTCAGGAGGCAGTGACAACCTGTGTTGAGAATGAACTAGAGCGATATGAGGTAGAAGAGTGATACCAGGTGGCAAACTACATACAACAGCAAGTTGTTTATCTTATACCACATGCACAGTATTGTTTTTGTTATATTATATAAAGGAGAAAGTCCTTGAAATAAAGGACTCCTTTTTCCACCATTTTGGGAGTTCTGCCTCATCACTTCTCCACTAGGAAGATATATCTTAATCACCCCAGTGTGGGAGCTCTAGAAAACAACAGTATTTTTTGTCACCCCAACTTGGGGCTCTAGAACACAGGACACAACATTAGCCAATCCACATAAAGCCAAATACATTTGCTGACATAGATTTTAAAATGTTCTGATATCTGGAAGATGTCTGGTTAATGAATAGATTGTAAGGCACAAAGCTTCCATCAAGATAATGATCCTTCCCTTTAGTTGGCTGCAGGGAGATAAAGGTGTTGGTTATCAAAAGGGGAACCTAGACAGCATCTTTCAAGAAACTGACAAGGAAAACAGTCTTGATATCCTGGAACCAAAGGACAAAATAGGCATTGAAAGAATCCTCTGATCACCTCAGGAAAGGGATCCCAAAATAAAAACTCCAAGGAATGTTATAGCCAAATTTTAAAACAATTTGGTCAAGGAAAAAATACTACAAGTGGTAGGAAAGAAACAATTTAAATATTTGAGAGACTTCACACTTCTCAGATTGGCTAAGATTACAGGAAAAAAATAATGATAAATGTTGGATGGGATATGGGAAAATTGGGACACTAATGTCCCAGTTATGAAATAGAGTTGTGAAATAATACAAGTTTTCTGGAGAGAATTTGGAGCTTTGCCTAAAGGGCTATAAAACTGTGCATACCCTTTGATCCAGCAGTCTCTTTATTGGTTCTGTATTTCAAAGAGATCATAAAAGAGGGGAACGAACCCCTATGTATAAAAATGTTTGTAACATACTTTTTTTGTAATAGCAAGGAACTGGAAACTGAGTGGATGCTCATAATTTGGGGTTGTGGTATATGAAGGTAATGGAATATTATTGTTCTAAAAAAAATGACAAGTAGGCTGATTTCAGAAAAGCCTGAAAATACTTACATGAACTGATTTTGAGTGAAATGAGCAGAATCAAGAGAATATTGTACATAGTAACAATAAGGATATGTGGTGATAACTGTGATGGACTTGGATCTTTTCAACAATGCAGTGATTCAAGGCAATTCTAATAGACTTAGGATAGAAAGTGCCATCAGTATCCAGAGAGAGAACTATGCAAACCAAATGTGGATTGATGGATAGTATTTTCACACTTTTTATTTATTTGTTTGTTTTCTTTCTCTTGACTTTACCACTTTTGGACTGACAAACCCAGGAACCATATGAACACAATTACAAAACACTTTTCACACAAATAAAGTTAGATCTAAACAACTAGGAAAAATCAATTGCTCATAGATAGGCCAAACCAATGTAATAAAAAGATAATTCTATCCAAATTAATTTACTTATTCAGTGTCATAATAATCAAACTATCAAAATTATTTTATCAAGCTAGAAAAAATAACAAAATTCATTTGAAAGAATAAAAGGAGTAGGGTATTTAGGGAATTAATGAAAAAATACAAATGATGGTATCCTTGAAAAAGCAGATCTCAAACCATATTATAAAACAGTAATCATCAAAACTGCTGGTGCAGACTAAGAAATAGAGTGGTGAATCAGCAGAATAGATTATGTACATAAGACAGTAATAAATGACCATAGTAACCTAGTATTTGATAAACCCAATGACCTCAGTCTTTGGGAGAAGAACTCACTATTTGACAAAAGTTTCTGGGAAAATTATCAAACAAGTTGGCACATATGAGTTGTAGACCAACAACTGATACCATAGTCCAAGATAATGTCAAAATGGATATATGTTTTAATAATAAAGAACACCATAAGCAAAATTACAAGAGCAAGGAATGATCTACGTCTCAGATTTAAGGAGAAAAGAAGAATTTATGACCAAACAACAGTAAGAGAACATTATGATATGTAAAAGATAATTCTGATTATGTTAAATTAAAAGCTTTTTCAGAAACAAAACTAATTAAACCAAGATTAGAAGGAAAACATAAGACTGGGAAACAACTTTTACAGCAATTGTAAAGGCCTTTTTTCCTCATATATATATATATATATATATATATATATGTATAATTGAGTCAAATTTATAAGAATGTATGTAAGTCACTTTGCAAATGATAAATGGTCAAAGGATATATGAATAGGAAGTTTTCAGATAAAGAAATCAAAGCTATCTATAGGTATATGAAGAAGTACTCTGAATCACTTTTGATTAGAGAAATACAAATTAAAAGTACTCTAAGGTACCATCTTACATCTATCAGAGTGATCAAAAAAGAAAATGATAAATGTTGGAGAGGATGTGCTCTAATCACTCTGAGGAAAAATTTAGAGTCATGTTCAAAGAGCAACCAAGTTGTGCATATATTTTGATACAGAAATACCACTACTAGGTATATATTCTAAAGAGATCACAAAAAGATGAAAAGGATTTATACGTACAAAATAAATACGTAAAAAATATTTATAGTAGCTCTTTTTGTGGTGACAAAATATTAGAAAAAGAAGGGATGAATGCTCATCAATTAGGGGATGTTTGAACAAGCTGTGGTATATGAATGTAAAAGAATACTACTCAATAGAAAAATGAACAGGCAGATTTCAGAAAAAAACTAGAAAGATTTGTATGAATTGATGCAAAATGAAATGAACAGAACCAGGAATGTGGTATCAACAACATTATGTGATGATTAGCTATGAATGACTATTTTTTTCAACAACACAATGATCCAACACAATTACAAAGAACTTAAAAAAGGAAAATGCCATCCACAAACAGATAAAGAACTCATGGACTCTGAAAGCAAATCAAAGAATATTTTCTTCACTTTATTTTTTTTTTGTGTGTTTATTTTTCTTTTTTGTGTCTTTCTTTTTACAACTGTTACCTGAGTTCAAATCTGGTCTCAGAAACTTACCAATTTCCTAGCAAGTCACTTAACCCCTACTGCCTCAGGGGAAAAAATAGCACTAAAAATTGCCTTTACATTTATTTGGAAAAATTAAAATACTATGAATTGAGGGAAAAACCAAAATAAATAGAAGAAGCTTATGTTGAAAGCTGATGCTAAGTAATGCAGACTATATGTGGAATTAAGAGCAATAGAAAAACAGACAGACCAGCCTCATACCTAGCAGTCTTTGTGAAAGATCCAGAATCAAAAATAGCAACAAGCTTGGCAAAGAGTATCTACAGCTGTTAACTGAAGGGCAGTCTTCACACACACTGAGGAAAAGCCTGGGCTACACATTGGTCTTTTCAACTATCCTCATGTGTTCAGAGAGCATAACAGTCAGTGGGAGCATCTTCAAATATAAAGATCACCCACAGTCCCATAGGGCAGCAATTCCACAATGGTTAAAATAATGAAGCACAGGTACTTACTGAGCCCTTTTCCATCATGCATGATTTCAATTCGATCCAGGCATCCTAAGTTCTTTGTTTTAATTTGGAACGTATCAGCCTTTAAAAAAAAAAAGGAAACAAGGTGAGATGATTAAAATTTAATACATCAAAGCATGAAGACAACAATGTTTGACTTGCTCAGTTTGATGCTACAGCAAATACATTTAACAGAAAAATACAGCAAATATCTTTACCAGGTAGATAATAGGATGAATTATTGTTACTAATGAATCCCTTTAGTATATGTCCTAAGTTGATAATATGCATTCCTTTAAATAGAAAAAAAATGTTCTTTTCCATTTCTTATTTGATACTTCTTAACCTTGCATAAGGGATAGATGATGGCTGTATACAATGGGAAAATGTCAGGTATACAAAGAAATGCACTTTTTATTATTGTGATCTTTTATACACTGACTAAATAAAAGGATATGATAAATACAGAATAATTATTTCTTATTCTTGTCCTACTGCTTGAAATTTTTTTCTATGTCTGGGGTCTAAATTCTTTTGAAATAGAAGACAACATACTTTCCCTTAATAATATTTCTGCTGAACATCTGTAACAATGAAGAAAAACAAATAGGAGGCTATGATTCAAACCCTAACCAGACTACTGACTTCATGTCCTTCTTGGTACTTTAGTGTTACCTAATGTTCCTAGTTTCATCCTCCTTCCCCCTCACTGTCTCACCATTTTTATAATGTACTATTAGTGACAAACTCTGAATGTACCTTTGCTTTTCTTAGAGGTGTTAGAGAAGGATTTTCATTATTTATGGACCTTTTTCTTCCTTAATTTGTTTCTCCAAAGTTTCCCAGAATTTGACTTGTCATTACAGTGGTAAGGAGTTTAAACAACTAAGCAGATCAACTATAAACCTGGTGGCTTGGTGAAAGGGATTGTTTGGGAGAGTTCAATTCAAGTTGTAGTTGATTAGGATTCGGTGTTTAGTCGAGCATCCAAAATAACTAGGGTCACCTCTTACAGAATAATAGATAATCTGCTGCAGGTTTTAATCAGCTGAAAATTCTGTAGATAAATAACTTAGCATAGCAGGATGACAAAATGAGAGCTAGAAGGGACCTTTGATGCTCCTTCTCCAGCCCAGTTACTATTCCTAATAGTTACCCTTAACATAATATGCCTTTCAAGTTTTGCAAATTGGTGTGTATGTGTGTAAAAAATCATTTGATCGATACAACTCTTGGAGGTAGGCACTATTATTGTGTCTATTTTACAGATAAGGAAACTAATCTGAGAGAGATTACATTACTTGTCCAGGGTCACAGAGCTGGGGGTATTCAACCTCAGAGTATCCTGACTTTAGGTTCTGAATTTTATGCACTCTACCAACTATATATCTAACCTCTTCATTTTATAAATAGGAACACACAATTTCATTCTAATACAGAAAATGAAATCAATGCTGCTTTGTTGCTTCTTTAATGGCTCTTTGCTAGGACTTCATTGTTTCTGTACCAGCAGTCTCATTTCTTATTGGATGTGCTCTGCAATGACAATAGTTGACTTGAATAGAAAGGTGCACACCCTGTCAAGTTCATTTTTTATTTTCATAGAGGTGATTACGTAAAAAGTAACCAGCATTTTCATCTCACTGCCTGCTGGAAAAAAGGTAGTTTATACAATTTGCTTAAGGTCAGCCCTGTAGAACTAAGTAGAGTCAAGGTTTGAACTTGTGTTCTTTGATTACTAGTAAATGGCTCTTTCCTCTAGCCCATGCTACATATATAGCATATATACCTACATCTATATTTAAAGAGTCTAGATATAGATCTAGACAGCTAGGGGTCCATATGACCGGGGCAATACCTAAATACAAATGCTGGATATTACCTTTTATGTATATTTTCCTTTAAACTGAAGTAGTTTGATTGATGGAGAGTGAAGTAAGAACTAAAAGAACATTGTACACAGTAACAGCAATATTGTATGATGGATAAGTGAATAGCTTCACTATTCTTTACAATACAATGATCCAACACAATTCTGAAAGACTTAAGATGAAAAATGCTATCTACCTCCAGAGAAAGAAATGATGGAGTCTGAATGCAGATTGAAGCATACTTTTTTAAAAAAACTTTCTTTTCTTTTTATTGTTGTTTTCTGTGTTTTCTTTCACAACAAGATTAATATGGAAATATGTTTTGCATGATTGCCCATGCACATAAGTTAAAGCAAATTGCTTGCCATCTCAGAAAAGGGGGCAAGAGAAAAGGAGGGAGAATATTTAAATAAATAAATATATATATACACACCCACACACATACACTATATATACACATAATACATGTGCACATAAATATATGTAGTTTTTAACATGTAATTGGAAAAATGTTTAAAATCTATAAACTCAAGTAGTTTGGGTTAGACAAGACATGAAGAGGGACACCCCTAACTGACAATATAGAGTGTAGAGCTAGGGGGAAGCAGAGAGGATCACTAGTAATATATACTGCACTTCAAGAGGGTTAGAGATAGAGTATTGTATAAGAATTAAAATATGTACTCAAAACAATAATATACTTGATAATGATGATGATAGATAGCACTTATAGAGCACCTATTATGTGCCAGGTACTGCAGTAAGCACTTTATGAACATTATGTCATTTGATCCTCATGATAACTCTGGGATGTAGGTGCTATTATTTTTCCAATTTTATATTTGGGAAAACAGGCAAACAGAAGTTAATTGACTTGCTTAGGGTCACATAGCTAGTAAGTGTATGAGACTGGATTTGAACTCAGATCTTCCTACTTCCAAGTCACCATAATGATGATGATGATAGCTTTTATATGAATGCTTTACAATTTGCAAAGTACTTTATACACATCTCATTAGACATATACAATTCTGTGCTGGTTTTTATATATAATTTATTCCCTTCAAAATTTAGAATATGGAAGAAGAAAATTTCCAAAGAGCAAATAAAGAAACAAACTGCTAGACTAATATGAGTTGCTATAAATTCATAAAATATCTAAGTGTTAGACTATATAAAGCCTTTTGAGTATTTATAATGTTGGAGATCCCTCCAAAGTAGACTGTAGATGCTTCTTGACTGACACATCTTTCAGACTCTAAATAGACTTAGTAGATGGTTTTCAAGAAAAGGAGAGTCACCACAATAACATTATAAGGCCCTGGATCAGAATGTCAATGGGGGGCATAAATGATCCTTTTTTAGCAAGAAGTCCCAAATAAGAAAGGTGAAGAGTATTTATGTAGGTATGCCATTGAGTTAGGAAAGAAAGAAGTCATTTCATAATAATTAATTCTACATATTTAAAGATGACACTGAACAAGTAGACCAATTTAAGCAGAATTATCATTTTTTATCATATTAGCTTGGCCTGCCCATGAGCAATTTATATTTTTCCAATTGTTTAGACTTCACTTTATTTGTTTGAAAAGCATACGTATTGTTCTTGTATTTGTCTTGCCAGGTAGACGCCCAAATATTTTGTCTATAGTTATTTTAAATAGAATTTCTTTCTATCTCTTGCTGATGGGCTTTGCCAGTAATATATAGAAATGCAGATGATTTTTGTGGATTTTATCTTCTGCAATTTTACTAAAATTTTTCATTGCTTCCAGTAGGTTTTTGGATGATTTTCTAGGATTCTCTGAGTATATCATCATATCATCTGAAAAGAGTGATAGTTTTATTTCCTCATTACCTATTCTAATTCCTTTAATTTATTTTCTTTTAAATTTCAATTTAAAAAGCAAAAAATTTTAAAAAATAATTTATTGCTAAAGGAAACATGTCTAGTACAATGTTGAGTAATAGTGGTGATAATGGACATCCTTGTTTCATCTCTGATCTAATTGGGAATGTATCCAACTTCTCTCTACTACAAATAATGCTTGCTGTTAGTTTTAGATAAATACTGCTTATTATTTTAAGGAAAGTTCCCTTCATCCCTATATCCACTAGTGTTTTTAATAGGAATGGGTGCTGTATTTTATCAAAAGCTTTTCTGCATCTACTGAGATTAGCATATGATTTCTGATGGGTTTGTTATTGAAATGGTTGATTATGGTAATAGTTTTCCTGATATTGACACAACCCTGTATTCCTAGTACAAATCCCATTTGGTCATAATGTATTATCTTGCTGAAAGGTTGTTGTAATATTTTTGTTAACATTTTATTTTAAATTTTTGCATGAATATTCATTAGGGTGATTACAAAGGATGGCGGCTTAGCAGTACCAAGCCTGAAACTATTATAAAGCAGCAGTCATCAAAACCATTTGATACTGGCTAAGAAATAGAGTGGTATATACACATGATACAATGATCAAGGCCTATAATAATCTAGTAATTGATAAGTCCCCAAAATTCAGCTTCTGGAATAAGAACTCACTGTTTGACAAAAATTGCTAGGAAAACTGGAAAATAATGTCGGAAACTCAGCATCGACCTATATCTCACACCATTCCAAATTAGGTGAAAATGGATACAGGATTTGGGCATAAAGGATGATACAGTAAATAAATTAGGAGAGCAATGAATAATTTGCCTATCAGATCTTTGGAGAAGGGAGGAATTTATGACCAAAGAACATTATGAAAGGCAAAACAAACAACTTTGATTACATTAAATTAAAAAGATTTTGCACAAACAAAATCACCAGATACAAGATTAAAAGGGAAGTACAAAGGTGGGAAAAAATCTTTATAGCCAGTGTTTCTGATAAAGTTCTCATTTCTAAAATATGTAAAGAACAAATTTATAAGAATACAAGTAATTCCCCAACTGATAAATGGTCAAAGGATATGAACAGACAATTTTCAGATGAAGAAATTAAAGCCATCTATAGTTATATGAAAAAATACTCTAAATAACTGTTAATTAGAGAAATGAAAACTTAAATAACTTTAAGGTATCGCCTTATATTGGCAAAGATGATAAGAAAAGATAATGACAAATGTCGGAGGGAATGTAGGAAAACTGGGACACTAATGCATTGTTGGTGGAGTTGTGAAATGATCTAATCATTCTGGAGAGCAATCTGGAACTATGCCCAAAGGACTATGAAACTATGCATAACTTTTGACCTAGAAGTGTTACTACTGAGTCTGTATCTCAAGAAAATCATAAAGGAAGGAAAAGAGCCTATATGTGCAAAAATGTTTGTAGCAGCTCTTTTTGTTGTAACAAAGAATTGGAAAATGAATAGATGTTCATCAACTGGAGAATGGCTGGATAAACTCTGGTATATGAAGAGAATGGAATATTATTGTTCTATAAAAATGATTAACAAGCTGATTTTAGAAAAGCCTGGAAATTTTATATAAACTGATGTTGAGCAAAACGAGCAGAACCAGTAATACATTGTACACAACAACAGCAAGAATGTGTGATGATCAACTATGAAAGACTTGGTTCTCAGTAGTTCAGTGATCCAAAGCAATCCCAATAGATTGAACAGAAAATGCCATCTATATCCAGAAAAAGAAATATGGAGATTAAATGTAAAATAACATATTCCATGTTCACTTCTTTTTTCTATTTTTTCTGTCCCATCATTTTCCCCTTTTGTTCTGATTTTTCTCTCCCAACTTGATTCATAAGCAATATGTATTAAAATATATATTAATTTTTTAAAAGATGACGAAAACTGTGCAATACAAGCAGAGTGGAATTTTATGGAGCAGACACAAATTGCCACAACGTTCTATTTTAAAATACATAAAATTATAAGGTCAGAATTTTTAAAATGCTTAGAATTGAATACAAAGCAATTCAATATATTTGGAAAACTGTCTGATGCACTGTCCTGGATAATGAGGACACAAAGAAAAAATAAAATCTCTATCCATAGGAAGTTTATATTCTAAGAGGAAAAGTAAAAAAAAGAAGCAGGACTAAATGTTTTTGAGGTCTTTTGCATTAAAAAATATATACTTCAGAAATAAATGTGGCTGATTTATCTCATAAAACTAACTCTTCAAAACTCACCTTTCCCATTTCAAAAGGATTTGTATGCTCCAGTGACTCAGTGAGAAGAAATGATTTAGAGGTGTTTTGATTTCCAAAGAGGGTGACATGGACTTTGCCATTTGTGCTCGCTCCATTAACATCACCTGTATATACTTTAATTTGATATACATTCATAGCAGCTTTGGAGTCTTTTTCTTCATGGGAATTATCAGTCGATTCACTGGTTGATTCAATTCCTTTTTTATCCATAATGTAAGATACTGAGACTTTTTTCTGAATTTCAGGCTTATCAGAATCCATGATAAACTTTCTGCCAAATAAATTAAATACAAGATATATAGAGTATTTTAGCTGAGAAGAATTGAAAATTCTGGATAAAACAATAGATTAACAACAAAAAAGCCCAGAACTTTGTTTTCTGAGGTTTACTTGACCCAATAGTGTTCAGGATTTGAGAAAGGAACTCACCTAAAAGGTTGGGTTCATATGATTTAGCATGACTTTCTATGAAGTTAGAATAACCATCTCTTTCTCCAAGACAAAAATGAGACATAAAACCTATTTAATTTTTATAACAAAGTAACATGGAAACCTCAAAAGATTCCTCACTAACTGGATCTACCCTAGAAAAAAACAAACTAAGAAAAGGCATAGTTTACCTTCTCTATTGCCACCTGCTGTTTCTGTGCCCCCGCCTTCTGCCAGTGAAATATCACCCATTCTACCATTCTTTTGTGGTCATGGCTAAGGGAACTTGCAGGCCAACCAGTTCAAACCTTTTTAAAACAATTTGCCCAAAGAGTAATGATACAACCTTTCTTTCCTTTAAGTATTCTCAACAAAAGGAGCCACAATGACTCCCCCACAGTGGGAAACCCATTTCACTTTATTAGGAAGTCTTTCCTTACCTTAAGCCAAAAGTACAACCTTTGTACTTCTACTCACTGCTCTGAGTACTTCTCTGGGGCAAAGCAACAAAAAAGTCTATTTTTCTGGTTTCCCTTCATTCTTGCTACTAAATCACCTCCAACTAAACATTATGAATTTCTTCATCTGATCCACTTATATAGTACAGTGGCATATATATTGCATTACATCCAAACCCTTCACTATACTTATTGTGGTTCCTTGGGCATCCTAAAATATGCAAGCAAACTCAACAAAATATTCCAGATTCATTCTGAATGACAGGATTATAATTTTATAAATTAGTGACACAATGAATACAGCACTGACCCTGGAGTTAGGAGGAATAGAATTCCTGAGTTTAAATTCTTACTTACTAACACTTAATAGCTGTGTGACCCTAGTTAGTTACTTAACCCGTATTGTCTCAAAACAAATGAATGAATAAGTGAGTGAATGAGTGAATGAATATATAAATGAATGAATTTGGCCCTTTACACTAAGCCTTGCAAGAAAATCTAAGATTGCATTAGCTTTCTTAGCTGTCATACAATGTTGTCCTCATAGAGTTTGTGGTACACTAATCCCCAAACTTTTTAAACATGATTTCCTGTGTAGCCAAGTCTCTCCTACCTGTCCTTTAAAATTAGATTTTTTTAACATAACATTTTACATTTATCTCAACAAAATTTCAATTTATTAGATTTAATCTGACTTTCTATTTTGCTGAGGTAGCTTCATGGCACAATGGATACAATACAGGTCTTGGAGTAAGGAGGACCTGAACTTAAATCCAACCTCTGACACTAGTTGTGTTAGTTTTCATATCCCTCAGCTTCCTAAAATATAAAACAGAGTACATAACAACACTGCATGATTGTTGTGAGAATCAAACGAGATAAAGAGCCTAGTATAGCGCTTAACACACATTATGTACAATACTAATGCCTATTCTTTTCTCCTTGAGAAATTTTTAGACCTTGTCTCTCTTGTTAGTTCAACTCCATCATCATCTTCATCATGTTCCACCCAGAATGAATAACACATCACCAGGAAAACTCATCCTCAGGGATCTTCCTTCAGTTTTATTTCTCACAACTCATTAATATTCATTAATTTTTTTAATTTTTATTTTTAATTAGAGGGCAGAACAAAAAAAAATCCTTCATTGGCCTCTTTTTAAAAGGCTCAATATTTCAATCAACTCTTCATTTGCTATTAAATGGTGAAACTGCTTGATTTTAATTCCAGCATTTTTTCCATCATAACCCTACCCTAAGTACCAGCTAGCATTTCCCCTCACTTTTCCCTTTTTTTCCTTTTTAGCTACCTTTTGTATATGTTTTCTTATATACTTCCTTTATTATATGTCTTCTACCATTAGATTATAGGTTCTATGAAGGCAGGGATTATCTTATTTATGTCCCCAGATTTTTAGCATAGTACCAGCACATATCAGGTAATTAATAAATATTTATTGTATTATTTCTATTGCCTAGTTTTGTACCGTCTTTGTATTTATCCAAGTCATTGATAAAAATGAGAAAATGTACAGGAACAGGCAAGGATAAATCTCTAGGGTAGCCTACTACAGATCTTCCAAGTTGGTATTTAATTATAGTGGCTATTTTTTGATTCTCATCTATCAGATAGTTTTGAATCTTAGTTATCTTGTAATATAATATATATTATTCCCAGAATGCCCACCAGAACAGCATGGAGGACATTGTCAAATATTTATACCGACATTTATCACCTCTTTAACATTTCTCGCATATGTTTTTCTTGTAATTTTGTCAATAATTGAAATAACGTTAGTCTTGGATGACCTGTTTTTGATGAAAATATGCTGGCTCTTTTTGATCACTCCCTTTTCTCAATCTTCAATAACTATTCCTTGAATAGCATCCTAAAATTTTGCCAGGATTTGAAGTTAAGTGAAGATGTAACAGGTTACTTTTCTGACTTCATTCTTCATATTTGTATAAATTGGGACATTTGTGTTTCTTTAGTCCTGTGTCATCTCTCCCATATTCAAAAAATTTTCAGAGATCATTGACCGTGACTCAACATAATACCTACAATTTTTTTCAGTAACCTAATATCTATCTTTCTGTGACAACCTTTTTAAAGAGTGTTACATTTCTGATCTTAGATATTAATTCTCAATGAGCCATAAACTAATCTTTACAAGTCCAAAAATAGAAGCAAAGGATGATTTGAGCAATACTTCCTTTATTATCCATTATTATTATCATCCTATATGCTCATTCACCCTGAAATAGTTGTGTTGTTGTACCTTTTTTTTTTTTTTTTTTTTTTTTTGCCCATTATTTGCTACCATCAAGTCCTGTTTTGTTACATTTAACTTTCATCTCTAAACTTTGCTCATTTTGAGTTGTATCACTCTTGATATTTTTCTTACAAGAAACCAGGTGGTGCTGTGGATAAAGCACAAGACCTGGAAGGAAGATCTAAATTCAAATCAAGCCTCAGGTACTCACTATCTATGTGAACCTAGGTTGTGGTAAGGATAAATTGAGATAATATTTGTACAGTTTTCAAAAACCTTAAATTAATGCTAGATGCCATCAATCATCACCACTATTATAGCATCATGCATTGTTTTTGCATTATTTATCTTGTGACATTAGTTTTATTTCTAACTTCTATAATTAATTAAATTAGAACAGTTAGATGGCCTAGCTGATTGAGTAGCAGGTCCAGAGTCAGGAAAACTAAGTTCAAATTTGATCTCAGACACCTACTAGCTGTAAGTCACAAGGCAAGTCACTTATCCTCGACAAATCACTTAACTCTGTTTGCCTCAGTTTCTTCATCTACAAAATAAACTGGAGAAGGAAATAAAAAATCATTCCATTTTCCTTGCCAAGAAAACCCCAAATGGGATCATGAAGAATTGAACATGATTGAAACAACTCAATAACAACAATACTTCAAATTTATTTGGAGTTGTAAGCTTATTGATATGGGTCTTACAGTGGTTCAAATTGTGACCTATTCATACATTCTTATCCTAGCTTACTTTTTCCTTACCCTCCAAGTAACCAATCGAAATCCTATCATTATATTTTAGTCTGTCTTACCAGTGGAGAGCATTGTCTCTTCAGTAATATTCCTTCACTCTTGCTATATGACTGCCTTACCTCCTTTTTTGGTATATATTTCTTTGAAATTATCACTTGTTCCATTTCTCTACTAAAGTTTTTTTTTGAAAATTTGATGCATTATGTTCATGACTATATTCATCCTTTCGTTACCCTTTAGGTGACCTAAAATTTTAATTTTTTGGAGGCTGCTGTATTCTTTGTTTCATAGCTATACAGTATCAATGGAAGATGATTGGAGGTAAAAAGAGTCTTTAGGGAGAAGCTTGGGGACTTATAAAGCACTGCAAAATTTCCCAAATGCAATCTAGTCTACTCTCCTCATGTTTGTCCCTAGTTAATTATGGGCATAATTCATGGTCCATCTGTAATTTTATATACATGCATACATATGGGTGTATATATATATATATATATATGTATATATATATATATATATATACATGTGCATATAGACACAATATATGCATGTATATATGTTTGTTGAATCGTGTATATGTATATATAAACATTAAACATATACATATATTATGTAAATATAAATACATAAGCACCAGTTTGATTAGCCAGCCATCAAACATCATGTCATATTCTGAGCAATAAGCATTCTTTATCTACTTGTTATTCTTCCCTTCCTTGGAGTAGTTAGGTGAAATGAATTGATTGATGATTATAAATCTTATTTATGATGTCTTACAATAATTCCCAGGCTTAATACAATCATCGCAATGTCATCTTGAACAAGAATATCTGTAATACAATTTATTGGGAGTCCCTTTTCCATTTGAATTCTAAGTTGGATACCTTTCTTAAGAAAAATAAATAATCTTGGTCTTATGACTAACATAATATTTATAATGTCATGACTGTGGGCCAAAATTACTTTTGTTGTTTCATCTTTCAAGGAATCTTATGTAACTTTATTGTACATAGCAGGATTTGTTATAATAGAGTTTTTGAATAATATTTTGTTCTATAAACAAAATATTTTTAGAGTCAATAAGCAATAGATATAGTGGGATGTGTTATCCTC